>NC_133168.1:19151764-20523639 GCF_040802235.1 Manis javanica
ATGTACATAACATTATTATTGATGTAATTACAAATCCACCTAAATGTCCGTCAACAGAATGAATAAAAAATTGTGGTATAGTTATGAAAATTAATGAGTACATCTGTACAGAAATAACATGCATGATCCTTACAAGCATAATATTGAATAAAAGAATTCAGTCACAGGAAAGGACATTCTGTATAATTTATTTATATGAGATCTGAGATCAAAAGCATGCAGTACTAATCATGAGTATTTAGGAATGCTTGATCAGAGAGTAAAACTAATTTTTAAAGAGAAGAAATTATTAATAAAAATAATTACTTATTAATTAATATTAATAAAAATAGAAATCATGACTGCATCTCCCAATGCAGATGAGGGGCAACAATTGTGAGGGACCAGAAAGGTACAACTTTCCATTTCTGATGCTGCTTATGTGGTTACTCTCTGATAATGCATTGATCTGTACATTTTTGTTTTAACATTTTTCCAGATGTTACGCTTCATAATAAAAAGCATTAAAGAAAACAAAGCCATGAATTTCCTTTATGGATTTTTTTCTTCTGGATATCAAGAAGAAATAAGCAATAAGCAAAACAGACGGGAAAAAAACCTACTGTTAGAGAAACTCTGCTGCGTGGGTTCGGAGGTGGGGGGACAGGCTTGCTTAACGCACATTTTGGTCAAAGATCAGATTACTGTGCAGAGAAGCAGAAGCCAGTAGGTCCTTCATAGTGGAAACCTCAGACTCCTGCACCACCTGCTTTGCTTCCAAAAACAAAAATTGACTAGGGGATGGGGAGAGAGGGAAGCCAAAGAATTCTTCCTCAGGTTCATTGTCTTGTACTCTTGCAGCCTGCCAAAAAATACAAAGGCTTTTGTTCACAGTAAGAATATTGACAATTTACTACAATTAAAAACATAGTTTCAAATGGGAAAGAAAAGTTTTCTCTGACCCCTTTTTGGCCTTTAAAGTTTCATAGTTTCTTTGTGTTCCCAGATACATTTCAGCTGTTGACAAATGTGTAGGTATTCATGATTGGAATCGTAACCAGTGTGATGATTTTGTCCAAATCTAAAATTTGGACAATGTTTTAAACACAATTAAACTATTCAAGCAAGACAGAGTTTGGAAGGAAAAAGGACTCTGCCAGGGAAAGTTGAATGTTGTTCATGAAGGATTCTGTTGCTACATGAACCATCTTTTCCTGTAATTGCTATTACCAGAAGACATTATTCATTTTCTTTCTGAATAAGGACAGTTAAGAAAACAATGGCAAAATGCATTTCATAGTCCTACATTGAACCTATTCCAATATAGATATAAATTCAATAAAATGACAGTATAATTAAGTCTGTGAGGATTATTGCCTTTAAATTTAAAAGCAGAAAATGCAAAATACTTGCCAAAAAATTATATAATCCTATTAATTGTGCTGTATTGTATGTCTGGCTGAATTAAAACAATGAAGTCTTTTCCAGACAGTTAAATCTATATCAAATGGGGTGAGCTTCAGATTACATTGCTATGAGGACATAAAACTTCTGCCTAGGAAAAAAACAACTTGTATCAAATTATATAAATGACTCATATTGTACTGCATTGCTCATTAAGAATCACCTCCACCCACCTCTTTCCTTCAGCCGCTAATTTTCAGAGCATCTTGGAGACCTGAAATGTGCTATCTTGCTTATGAAATGGATGTCCTAGGACAGAATGTTAACTTAGCTATAGGACTGTTGACTTCTTGATTTGGGGGTCTATGTCAGTCCCACAGTGAAGATGACAATGGCTTCTCAGTCACTGCTTAGCTCTTGCTGTCTTTACTACCTTGTAATTATCTAACAGCATTAATCACAAAACTATCCCCCAGTTTGAGTGTTTAATGGCCGACTGCCATTGTTAGAAACACTAAACTGTTCTTGTGAATAGAAGTGTTGCTTTAAAATCGTTTTCAGTGTGTTTTCTTGTGTGTGATTTTTTGACTATTTTGATCTCCATCCTTCTCAATACTCTTTTTCTCTCCTCAATCAAGTTAAGCTTCTTAAAGTTCCTTTAAAGTAGTGGTTCTCGATAAGGTACAGTTTTGCTCCCAGGGAGCATGTGGTAATGTCTGGAGATACGGGGCACAGGGAGTGGGGCAGGGGTGTGCTACTGGCATCTGGTGGGCAGGGCCCAGGGATACTGCTGAACATCATACATGGCTCAGGACAGCCCCTGCAACAAACACTTATCTGGTCCAAATGTCCATAGTGCCAAGGTTGAAGAACCATTTTAGAACACAAGAGAAAAGGCGATAATAGTCCTGGTCAGAGTGATCAAAATAAGAGTCAAGTCATGGTGCAACATGCAACTAAGACTCACCAGAAAGCTTCTGGTGGCCCCTGGGCAAGGCATCCCTTGCAATCACACGGGTGCAGGAGCTCCCTCTGTACCGGCAGAAATCAGGAACCATGAGCAAGCATATGTGTCTCTGTGGGAAAAGGAAATGAAAATAACGAGATTTTAAAATGTCATGAGATGAAAATTAGTTTGTGAGGGATAAGGACTGCAAGAGAGCAGAATGGCAATAGCAGAATGAAAATCTTCATTGAAAGCAAAAAGGAAGATTTAGCACTGCGGCTGAAAACAGTCTTTGCCTATGAAGGACACACCAAAAAGCCTTCCAAGTATGTGGAGGTAAAGGACAAAGGTATTCAAATGATGACAGAGAAGAAAGAAAGAAAAGACAAAGATAAATCACACGCAAGAACTAGAGGTATATCTAAAGAGGAAATCACTACAGCTGGAACTGAAGCAATATGCAAAGACTTGTATTTTAAGTACCAGGCAAAATAATGAAGAGACCCACACCAAGATGTCTCCTATATAATACTGTTGAATTGTAAAGATATAGGAAAAATGTTTTATAAATAATGTTCAAAAATACCAGCGTGTCCTCTAATTGTTAAATGTCAGAACACTATGAAACAACATCAACAGATGTTAGAAGAAAGATGTTATTCATATGTATAAAGAAATCAAAAAGTCATCCTCCTATGTGCCTGATCACAGAATGTAAATCACTCACAGGTCCTTATTTTTTTTTAATTACTTGAAGTTAATCTCCAAATAACTAAGATATGAACATTAAGAACTCAATACAGGATGTATTTAAAAGCCTTCTAAAGAACAATGAAACCATAAGGTTAAATCTACTTGGCTGATGTAACAATGATAACAAAAACTAAATTCAAATGTTAAAATAAGGCTTGAATGAGTAGATAAATAATATAAAAACAGTACTTTTTAAATTATCAATTTAAAGAAAAAAATTCCAGGGCATTAACAGAAGCTGGAATGATGAGGATAAGGAGAAGGTGGAGTAAGGAAAACTACTATAATTTCCTCATGCTACAAGGATGAGAAAGGGGAATTCAAATATTTACCATTTTTATAATTCTAAAGATGTAGATAAATGCAGTTTTTAAATACTTTCTGGGTAACAGGTGGTACAATTAAAAGTAGATAAAAACTTTCAAATCTCCAGGAAAGAAAACAAAAGTTAGAATTTAAAAAAAACACACACACAAAGAGGAAATACTAAATGCATTACAAGTTTAAAAAATAGATTTAGAGGCAGAGCCAACATGGCGGTGTGAGTAGGACAGTGGGAATCTCCTCCCAAAAATATGTATTTTTGAAAATACAACAAATACAACTAATCCTAAAAGAGAGACCAGAAGACACAGGACAACAGCCAGACTACACCCACACGTGCAAGAGCCCAGCACCTGGTGAAAGGGGTAAGATACAAGCCCTGGCCTGGCAGGACCCAAGCACACCTCCCCCCAGCTCCTGGCAGGAGGAGAGGAGTCGAAGCAGGGAGGGAGAGGGAGCCCAGGACTGCTGAACACCCAGCCCCAGCCATCCACACCAGAGCGCAGACACAGTGCATGCGTGGGGTCCTGGATACTAGGGAAACAGGGCAGCAGTACCGGTGAGTGGGTCATGAAGCTAATACCCCTGTGACAAAGAAAAGCGAGTGCTTTTTGAAAGTCTTAAAGGGACAGGGACGCAACAGCTGGATGAAAACAACACAGGTCACAGTCCAGTAGAAGGAAATTACAGGGAAACCTGGGCACACTAACCCCCTGGGCAACAGCTCTGAGACCCCTCATGGAGGTAAACAGCCAAGCAGCCCCCCGTCCATTTCCCCACCGGGGCGAGGCGAAGGCAGAGAAGCAGCCTAAGGCTGGCTCTGCCCTCAGAAAGGGAGCTTCCTCCATACCAGCAAGGCAAGACACAAAGACCCAGTCTACATGCAATTACCCAACACAAGTCACTAGGGGTCGCAGTTGTCCCAGTAAAGAAAGGCCAGTAGCAAGTGGAACGTTTGCCCCCCCCCCCCGCCCAGCTGACAGTCAATAGCACCTATCAACATGAAAAGGCAAAAAAATATGATCCAGACAAGACTAACCCAGACAGCTTTGGCATCTGCTACATCTTCCCCTGAGAAGGAACCTGGGGAGATGGATTTAACCAGTCTTCCTGAAAAAGAATTCAAAACAAAAGTCATAACCATCCTGATGGACTTGTAGAGAAATATGCAAGAACTAAGGACGGAGAATACAGAAATAAAACAAGCTCTGGAAGGACTTCAAAACAGAATGGATGAGATGCAAGAGACCATTAGTGGACTAGAAAACAGAGAACAGGAACGCAGAGAAGCTGATGCAGAGAGAGATAAAAGGATCTCCAGGACTTCTAAGAGAGCTGAGTGACCAATCAAAATGCAACAATATCTGCATTGTAGGGGTACCAGAAGAAGAAGAGAGAGAAAAAGGGATAGAAAGTGTCTTTGAAGAAATAATTGCTGAAAACTTCCCCAAACTAGGGGAGGAAATGGCCTCTCAGACCACAGAGGTACACAGAACTCCCATGACAAGGGATACAAGGAGGGCAACACTAAGACACATAATAATTAAAATGGCAAAGATCAAAGACAAGGACAAACTATTAAAGGCAGCAAGAGATAAAAAAAAAGGTTACCTACAAAGGAAAACCTATCAGGCTATAATCAGACTTCTCAACAGAAACCCTACAGGCCAGAAGAAAATGGCATGATATGCTTAATGCAATGAAACAGAAGGGCCTCGAACCAAGACTACTGTATCCAGCACGATTATCATTTAAATAAGAAGGAGGGATTAAACAATTCCCAGACAAGCAAAAGTTGAGGAAATTTGCTTCCCACAAACCACCTTTACAGGGCATCTTACAGGGACTGCTCTAGATGGGAGCACTCCTAAAAAGAGCACAGAACAAAACACCCAACATATGAAGAAGGGAGGAGGAGGAATAAGAAGGGAGAGAAATAAAGAATCATCAGACCGTGTTTATAATAGCTCAACCAGCAAGTTAAGTTAGACAGTAAGACAGTAAAGAAGCTAACCCTGAACCTTTGGTAACCACAAACTTAAAGCCTGCAATGGCAATAAGTACATACCTTTCAATAATCACCCTAAATGTAAATGGACTGAATGCACCAATCAAAAGACACAGAGTAATAGAATGGATAAAAAAGCAAGATCCATCCATATGCTGCTTACAAGAGACTCACCTTAAACCCAAAGACATGCACAGACTTAAAGTCAAGGGATGGAAAAAGATATTTCATGCAAACAACAGAGAGAAAAAAAGCAGGTGTTGCAATTCTAGTATCAGACAAAGCAGACTTCAAAGTAAAGAAAGTAACAAAAGATAAAGAAGGACATTACATAATGATAAAGGGCTCAGTCCAACAAGAGGATATAACCATTATAAATATATATGCACCCAATACAGGAGCACCAACATATCTGAAACAAATACTAACAGAACTAAAGGAGGAAATAGAATGCAATGCATTCATTCTGGGAGACTTCAACACACCACTCACTCCAAAGGACACATCCACCAGACAGAAAATAAGGACACAGAGGCACTGAACAACACACTAGAACAGATGGACCTAATAGACATCTACAGAACTCTACATCCAAAAGCAACAGGATACACTTTCTTCTCAAGTGCACATGGAACATTCTCCAGAATAGACCACATACTAGGCCACAAAAAGAGCCTCAGTAAATTCCAAAAGATTGAAATCCTACCAACCAACTTTTCATACCACAAAGGCATAAAACTAGAAATAAACTTGTACAAAGAAAGCAAAAAGGGTTACAAACACATGGAGGCTTAATGACATGCTCCTAAGTAATCAATGAATCAATGACCAAATCAAAATGGAGATCCAGCAATATATGGAAACAAACAACAACAACACTAAGCCCCAACTACTGTGGGACACAGCAAAAGCAGTCTTAAGAGGAAAGTATATAGCAATCCAGGCATATTTAAAGAAGGAAGAACAAACACAAATGAATGGTCTAATGTAACAATTATCGAAATTGGAAAAATAAGAACAAATGAGGCCTAAGGTCAACAGAATGAGGGACATAATAAAGATCAGAGAAGAAATAAATAAAATTAAGAAGAATAAAACAATAGCAAAAATCAATGAAACCAAGAGCTGATTCTTCGAGAAAATAAACAAAATAGATAAGCCTCTAGCCAGACTTATTAAGAGGAAAAGAGTCAACACAAATCAACAGAATCAGAAACGAGAAAGGAAAAATCACGACAGACCCCACAGAAATACAAAGAATTATTAGAGAGTATGGTGAAAACCGATATGCTAACAAGCTGGAAAACCTAGGAGAAATGGAGAACTTCCTAGAAAAATACAGCCTTCCAAGACTGACCCAGAAAGAAACAGAAAATCTAAACAGACCAAATACCAGCAACGAAATTGAAGGGGTAATCAAAAAACTACCAAAGAACAAAAACCCCGGGCCAGATGGATTCACCTCGGAATTTTATCAGACATACAGAGAAGACATAGTACCCATTCTCCTTAAAGTTTTCCAAAAAATAGAAGAGGAGGGAATACTCCCAAACTCATTCTATGAAGCCAACATCACCCTAATACCAAAACCAGGCAAAGACCCCATCAAAAAAGAAAACTACAGACCAATACCCCTGATGAATGTAGATGCAAAAATACTCAACAAAATATTAGCAAACCGAATTCAAAAATACATCAAAAGGCTCGTACACCATGACCAAGTGGGATTCATCCCAGGGATGCAAGGATGGTACAACATTTGAAAGTCCATCCACACCATCCACCACATCAACAAAAAGAAAGACAAAAACCACATGATCATCTCCATAGATGCTGAAAAAGCATTTGACAAAGTTCAACATCCATTCATGATAAAAACTCTCAGCAAAATGGGAACAGAGGGCAAGTACCTCAACATAATAAAGGCCATTTATTATAAACCCACAGCCAACATTATACTGAACAGCGAGAAGCTGAAAGCTTTTCCTCTGAGATCGGGAACTAGACAGGGATGCCCACTCTCCCCACTGTTATTTAACATAGTACTGGAGGTCCTAGCCACGGCAGTTAGACAAAACAAAGAAATACAAGGAATCCAAACAGGTAAAGAAGAAGCTAAGCGGTCACTATCTGCAGATGACATGATACTGCACATAAAAAAACCCTAAAGACTCCACTCCAAAACTGCTAGAACTGATATCGGAATACAGCAGAGTTGCAGGATACAAAACCAACACGCAGAAATCTGTGGCTTTCCTATACACTAACAATGAACCAACAGAAAAAGAAATCAGGAAAACAACTACATTCACAATTGCATCAAAAAGAATAAAATACCTAGGAATAAACCTAGCCAAAGAAGTGAAAGACTGATACTCTGAAAACTACAAGTCACTCTTAAGAGAAATTAAAGGGGATACTAACAAATGGAAACTCATCCCATGCTCATGGCTAGGAAGAATTAATATCGTCAAAATGGCCATCCTGCCCAAAGCAATATACAGATTAGATGCAATCCCTATCAAACTACCAGCAACATTCTTCAATGTACTGGAACAAATAATTCAAAAATATATATGGAAACACCAAAGACCCCGAATAGCCAAAGAAATCCTGAGAAAGAAGAATAAAGTAGGGGAGATCTTACTCCCCAACTTCAAGCTTTACTATAAAGCCATAGTAATCAAGACAATTTGGTACTGGCACAAGAACAGAGCCACAGACCAGTGGAACAGACTAGAGACTCCAGACATTAACCCAAACATATATGGTCAATTAATATTTGATAAAGGAGCCATGGACATACAATGGCAAAATGATAGTCTCTTCAACAGATGGTGCTGGCAAAACTGGACAGCTACATGTAGGAGAATGAAACTGGACCATTGTCTAACCCCATATACAAAAGTAAACTCAAAATGGATCAAAGACCTGAATTCCATTAAACTCGTGGAAAAAGTCATGAAACCATTAAACTCGTGGAAAAAAAACAGGTAAAAACCTCTTAGACATAAATATGAGTGACCTCTTCTTGAACATATCTCCCCGGGCAAGGAAAACAACAGCAAAAATGAACAAGTGGGACTATATCGAGCTGAAAAGCTTCTGTACAGCAAAAGACACCATCAATAGAACAAAAAGGAACCCTAGAGTATGGGAGAATATATTTGTAAATGACAGATCTGATAAAGGCTTGATGTCCAGAATATATAAAGAGCTCACGTGCCTCAACAAACAAAAAACAAATAAACCAATTAAAAAATGGGCAGAGGAACTGAACAGACAGTTCTCCAAAAAAGAAATACAGATGGCCAACAGACACATGAAAAGATGCTCCACATCGCTAATTATCAGAGAAATGCAAATTAAAACTACAATGAGGTATCACCTCACACCAGTAAAGATGGCTGCCATCCAAAAGACAAACAACAACAAATGTTGGCGAGGCTGTGGAGAAAGGGGAACCCTCCTACACTGCTGGTGGGAATGTAAATTAGTTCAGCCATTGTGGAAAGCAGTATGGAGGTTCATCAAAATGCTCAAAACAGACTTACCATTTGACCCAGGAATTCCACTTCTAGGAATTTACCCTAAGAACGCAGCAATCAAGTTTGAGAAAGACAGATGCACCCCCATGTTTATCGCAGCACTATTTACAATAGCCAAGAATTGGAAGCAACCTAAATGTCCATCGATAGATGAATGGATAAAGAAGATGTGGTACATATACACAATGGAATATTACTCAGCCATAAGAAGAGGGAAAATCCTACCATTTGCAGCAACATGGATGGAGCTGGAGGGTATTATGCTCAGTGAAATAAGCCAAGTGGAGAAAGAGAAATACCAAATGATTTCACTCATCTGTGGAGTATAAGAACAAAGGAAAAACTGAAGGAACAAAACAGCAACGGAATCACAGAACCCAAGAATGGACTAACAGGTACCAAAGGGTAAGGGACTGGGGAGGATGGGTGGGTAGGGAAGGATAAGGGGGGGGAAGAAGAAGGGGGCTATTAAGATTAGCATGCATAATCGGTGGGTGGGAGAAAGGGGACAGCTGTACAACACAGAGAAGACAAGTAGTGATTCTACAACATTTTGTTATGCTGATGGACAGTGACTGTAAAGGGGTTTATAGGGGGGACCTGGTATAGGGGAGAGCCTAGTAAACATAATATTCTTCATGGAAGTATAGATTAATGATAACAAAAAAAACAGAAAGAAAGAAAAGGGGGATTACTCCCTGATAGGATAAAACTAACTGTAAATCAATGATTAATGCATGCTTTAAATATCCTCAATTTTGATCACTTAAAGGGTGTCAGATGATCGGCTATGGAGGTACATTTTTCTGATAATATTCCTTTCTCTAAAAAAAAAAAAAAAGCAGTTCCTGTGTGCTGACCTCCAATGAGTTCTACACAGTAGTATAAAGGGCATATCAAAGTGTGGGCAAAGGGTCTGTTTGTGTTTATACAGAGGATCAGAGACTAATTTGGCTACCCAGAAAATGAACTAAGATATGATATGAGGAAGAACTTCCAACATCAGCACTCTCTGGAAGACTCATACCAGACGATAATCATCAAAAAACCTCAACAAAGATCCAGGCAATACTGCAGTTGTAGCTGCATTCATCCCACTGGCTCCTGGACTTGCCATGGGAATGAAGAAGGAGATATCTAAGCTGGCCAGTGCATACAGTAAAACAACAAATTTCACTGGATCTATACTGTTGGAACTCAACCAAGAATTAGGAGAAGTGCAAGTTGTAGCGCTCCAAAATCTTACGACTACAGACTATCTACTGTTTAAAGAACATATGGGATGTGAACAGTTCCCAGGAATGGGTTGTTTTAATTTGTCTGATTTCTCCCAGACTGTTCAAGTTCAGTTGGACAATATCCACCATATCATAGATAAATTTTCACAAATGCCTAGGGTGCCTAACTGGTTTTCTTGGTTTCACTGGAGATGGCTGGTAATTATAGATCTGCTTTGGTTATGTAACTGTATTCCTATTATGTTAATGTGTGTGCACAATTTAATTAGTAGTTTAAAACCTATACATGCTTAAGTTACTCTACAAGAAGATATGTGAAAGAAATAATCAATCTTCCCATGTTTTCTTCCGTCTGCTACTTCTATAGCTTTTCTTCTTCCTTCCTAACTACAACCCTTAAATAGAATTCGTGCCTCATATCGAATTTACTGAGTATCATAACTCCTCCAAGTGGTAAAGATACCTCAAGACAAATGCTGGGCATAAAAGCCACAGGGCATAAATCTGCAAAGAAGTAAAAAGCTAACCTTTTCAAACAATATGGCTTCTCTCTCACTTACCAACTTTACATTTCCCTGTATGTTCCCAGAAGATGACTGGTTAGCCAGAGATGGGTAAGATTCCTCAAGGGAGGAACAACCTAAGACAGGCACAGTCGCAGGGGGGCCATCAGGTGAGAAATTGGGGATCAACAGAGGTGAGGCTTAGAACCTCACCCCCACTGTTTTGAGAGAAATCTTCTGCATCCGTGGATGTTTTACTGCCCTTGTCTAGCTTGGATTAACACATAGTCTACAGGCACACACCTGATCATCTACATTTGCTCTCTTACAACACTAAACTATGTTTTCTACCTTTATCTTGCATCTACCTACCACCTCAGCATTTTATTAAAAATAATAATAATAATAATAAAGGGAGAAATGTGGGATCCACATATAAATCAAGTATAAAAATCAAACAAATATTCATATTTGACCTGATTGTTTATAGTTTATAATGCTTGATCAAAACCAAAAGTTTCTGTGATGACTGCCCTTGTACTGTTCACCATGTAAGAACTTATTCACTATGTAAGAGCTTGTTCACCATGTAAGAACTTGTTCGTTATGCTTCAGAAGATTGGACACTGATGAAAATTAGGCTTGGGGTGGATTAATGATTGTGCATTGAGCATTGAGTCCCCTATACAGAATTTTATTGTTGTTAACAACCATTTGATCAATAAATATGAAAGATGCCCTCTAAAAAAAAATAGATTTAGATCCTTCAATAAAAGTATAAAAAGGTAATACAGTTATAAATTATTTATGGGATATCATAATATTAAAGATATTTTTAAATAAAATACTCTTTTGCACTTATAAATCCAAGTTGTAAAAATTAGTATTAGAGTTGGGAAGGGTGTGACAAGTCAGGAACTCTCATAATTTTGTGAAATGTTTCTGGAAAAACTTCTTAGAATATATGAGAGGCCTGATAGAGTTTCATAGCCTATGACCAACTAAATTTCTTGAAAATTATCCTTTAAGGTGTAATCAGAATGTAGACAAATAGTGCCATGTAGTTTGTTTTGTTTATTATTTTAATAGTAAAATCCTGGATATTTCCTAACATCTAATAATAGGGGTGAGTCCAAATTAGCATATATCTGTATAATGGAATACTATGCAACTATTAAAATTATTATTTGTAAAATTATTTAATAATATAGAAATGCTAAATATACAACTCTAATTGAAAATAGAGTAAATATACTTGAAACCAATATAATATTATATACCAACTATTTTTCAATTTAAAAAAACAGAGGACAGAGTTGTAATATGATTGTAGTTTAAAGAAAAATGCAAATAGATGTATTTAAGTTTAAGGAAATTTGCCAATATGGTAACAGGGATAATGTCTGCTCAATTTTTATGTTTTTTCTTTGGTACTAGTGTTCATTTTCTAAATGTTCTACAAAACCCACACATTGTTTGAATCAATGGGCTTTGTTTTTGTTTTAGATGTTCAATAAACAGCTGAATGGCCTGACATACACCTTTGGAAAATGAACAGAAAAAAATGTGAGGTTATCCATGAGAACAGAAACCATTGGCAGAAATTCCATACATTTTTTTCTTCAAACTCTCATTTTTTTGCTCCCTTTTTGATTTACCAGTTTGGGCTACCAGAGAAAAAATCCCTAGAATTCCTTTCAATCAACACTTCTTCATTCCCTCAAGTCCTAGGAATCCTTCCTCCAGGCAGTAACTGATTCTTCTTGGGTGCTCATGTTAACTCCTAAGAGCATAATAAATAACTTACAGGGAATGAAAAAAAGAAAACAGAAAGCAAGAGGTTTCAACAAATTTTTGGCAGGTTAAAAAAAGGGAAGAAAAGAAAATCTGTGTGAAAGCATGGAGAAGTGGTAGCTATTAAAAAAAGAAAAAGAAAGAAACCCAAACTTGGATAACTAAATACATGGAGAGTAAGGGATATAGATTGACTACAAATTAAATAATTAGATGTTAATATATAAAACTATAAAACCACCCACCATAGTTCTCTTCCTATTACACAAAACACCCAAATACAAGTATTTGTATCCCTTCCAAAGTCAAAAGTGGAGATACTCTGTAAAGAAATTGAACACAGTTTTAAAAGAAAATTAGGGCAGCTTTGGTGGGTGTCAGCACTACAGGGCAAATCTCCCATATGATGGTATTTTGGGGGATTAGCACTAAAGTCAGACAATTAACAAGCCCCTGCCCACTTATAGAGATAGCAAAATAAATGAAAACCATCTATGAAATGAAAATGGCATCTCCTCATCCACAACATTTAATGCCACAAAACAACAGAACAGTGTCTTCAAAGATCTGAGAGCAAAGGATTTGCAACCTGAAAATTGATTCCAGCATAATTATAAATCAGTCAAATGTAGGGATGAAATAAAGACATAAATCAAACAAGAAGACAGGATAAAGATATATTCAAACATGCAAAGGCCCAAAAGGTTAACTCCCACATATCTTTTTTTAAGAGACTGAGTCAAAAGACAGTCTATAATTATTTATAATTAATGGAACAAGAAATTACACATCATTTATTATTTAAAGTTGCAAAAGTAAGTAATAAAGTAACCAAAACTAGTAATACAACAATATTGGGGGAAAGGAAGGAAAGGGCTGAGGATATATGTGAGCTAAGTCATCAACTATAATTCTAAGAAGTCAGTATTAAGAGATAGTAATATAAGGATCAAAATAATTCAAATTAGGAAAACTTTAAAAAAGTGGTATGGGGAGAGGAGTGGAAAGGCAATATATAGATGCTTTTTATTAGTGGAAGTCCTATTCTAAATTACTGTGAAATTATGGACATGAATCATTTTTTCAAGTTAGAAAATTTTGAAATCAATGGTAGGTGAGGAAGTGGAGATTGGACCTATAGTCAACTCTCTAGGGAAGCTTAGCGATGAAAGGGAGCAGAGAAATGGGGAAATAAGGTGACAGGGATGAGGTAAAAAAAAATTACGTCAATTTGTTTTTTCAATGGAAAATGAGTACATTTGTACATTGATTGAAATGATACAAAAACACAAAAAAACACAACAGTTTTGTACCCCACCCATTGCCGGCAAAAAGGCAGTACCCAAGCTAATTAGAAGGTGAGGACCATTTTATAAAGAAAACTTACACCCTCATTAGTATCATCCCAGTCCACCTGCCATCTCCAAATGTTTATCTTCAAACCTTGAAGTGTCGTATCAAAGCTGATGTCCTGAACAGCTTCCCATTAGAAATTAAGTTTATTTGAACTGTCTCTGTTGGGAAGCTTCACTTGAAAAGATTTCTCTGTCATGTTTCTTTAGCCTGATCACGCTGCACAATAGATGAGTGGAAATCAAGATTGGCTGGCGTCTTTTGCTTAATTCAGAGAAAATGGACAGTGAAGTGCTCAAGGAAACATAGCTTTTGATAAGGCATCAAGCTGACCTAGTTCCTCTATTCTGGGGAAACTGAACTATCATAAAGCCTACCTGGGAATTTTTCCCCCAGAAGTACTGGAGGTAAGGCAGAGTGGTCAGCCGCCCTGGGTCACCTTCCCCAGCACCTCCATTTCACCAGGGGAAGGGACGGTGGGCAGCTCAGTCAGGCAGCCACAACAAGCTTGCAGGGCTCTCCTCAGCATGGCTGAAAGGGCATTTGGCCAGACGTTAGACATCCACTGCCACAGTCACAGCCCTGCATAATCGCGTGGAACAGTTAGAGCGATTGCCTGACATCCTCTGACAAAAGGCCAGTCTGTGCCTCAATGGAAGTTTTTTTCTTAAAGGGTATACTGACACTCTCAGCTGTCCTAGGAAGTCTAAAGCAAATACCCAGTCCGACATGAGGCTGAAGACCTCGGATGCCCAGAAGAGGAAGAATGAAGGTGGTAGTGGGCAAACAGGTGTTACTGGGTTTCTAATGATTAAAGATGTCACCCTGTCTTCAAGAATAGGCATCATTACTGCTATTGCTCATGAAATTAATGTATTTGATTCATGTCAACCATTCCCGTTCAGACTTAGCTGAAGGTATTCAAGTAATATAGGCCAAGAACGAATGTCTTGTCTATCTATTCTTAGATCACTTGATTCTTACTTCATATCCTGGACCCCAGGACAAGGTGGGCTCTTCTAATACAGAAGAGGACATTTCAGCTCCACGCTGTAAGTAAGATTAACTTTCTTGATCAACTTGGAAAGATCCAGGGTTCCCAGGAACAACAAAATAAATTCGGACAATGGCCAAAGGGCAAACTTATCTCTTCTCATAGAGCACTACCTGACACATAGTAATGAAATATTTGCCAAATGAATGAACTATTAGACCAGCCCCCATCAGGGGATAGTGATGGCTGCCTGGAGAGCTGACATGAGTGGGAGGGAGGTACATAAGCAATTATTCACGCCTCCCCTGGGCTCTGGGGGGTGAGTAGCCCCACGTGTGCCATAAGTGAATTTTCAACTAAACATTCCTTCAAGTCCCAATGGAGTGGTAAATAAGAAACGGAGTGTATATTGAACTCCTGGTGACTCAATATTTTATTATGTAAGAATGATTATTACTTATTCTGAGAGACTCTGTGTTTCTGGGCTAGTATTTGTACTTTGAGTTTTGACAGCCATAGCCATACTACCAGAGTGTCAAGCATTAGTTCAGGTATTTCTGGCAGTAATGAAGTTTTTTGGCTGAAGTGTGCTCACCTTCTGGCCACTACTGTTCCCCAGACTCTGAGGAACTTTTGGTAAAGCCTAACATGATAAGATGGTGCCCTTTTTTGACTCAATAAAGCCACCAAACAGGGCCTTCTGAAGTTCCACCAAACAGCTGACAAATCTAGAATTACTTTTTCTTAAAATTGATATTTTAGAGAGATTTTTCACAACTATTTTTTATAAGAAAGAATTGAAGAGGAACATGGTACCAAGTTTTATAGGCATATAGTGGCTAAACTGTACTGTATATTGCAAATGATTACCATAAATATAAGACATTTTTTATTTTTATACAATTACTGTTCAATATCTTTAGAGAGTGGCTGCTAAAAGATGTGGGGTTTCTTACATTTTTTAGGCCTTTTTTCTCTAGCTGTTGCTGGTGCTTACATAAATAAAAGACTCCAAAGTCTGCATAAGTGAGTAGTAAAATGAACAATATAGTGTTGAATAATGGGGGGAAAGCCCTGGACCCATTGAGGTTGTAATTTTGGTTCTATCTCTTGCAGGCTGTGTGACATTAGGAAAGTGGCTTAACCTCTCTGTAAAATGAGGATCTAATATTGGCATTGAAGAGTGGTCGGGAGAATTAGCTAGGATGACATACATCAAGAATAGCACCTGTCACAGGGAAGTTTCTTAGGAAACTCAAGGTACCATTATGATGTTACACAGGATAAAGAATATGCTTCTTAAGGACTAGCAGTAAGAGACTTGGGAAAGGGCTGAAGTTCGTATATGTAGACAAAAATATAAGAAACAATGCCTGCCGCTCCACTGAGAAGTAATGGCATTAGTATTTCTTAGGATAGCGGAGCAATGGGGCTTTGTGAAGGTGGCTCCGGGGAAAAGGAGAGCAGGGAGGCAGGAAGAGGGAGCGCCTGGCCGACAGGGCAATGGAGGAAACAGCCAGGAGGAGGAGAAGGCGGTGCATGTCCCTACCGCTGAGCACCCTAGGCCACCCTCTGCTCTGGACTGAACTGAGAGCTAAAGGGCCCTCTGAGCAGGACTAGAAATCTACTGGAGGGAGCGATGGGTACTTACTATGAAGCAGGGGAAAGTGGAAACTGGCTGGAGTTTTGGCGGCAGCATTCATCAGACAGTCTAACTGTTAAAACAATATCATTAACAAAACTCAGGAGTTTACAAAATAAAGGCTTATTTCTCCACTGTGGGTGAAAGTGGGGAAGTCCCTGCTCTGTGCGGTCATTTAGAGGCCCAGGGACCCTTCCATCCTGAGACATCAAGATCCTACCGAGCAGGGCTGGGGGTTCACTGCTGGGGCTTCTGCACTGGGCTGGCAGGGGAAGCAAGAGAGAATGTGGAGGCTCTCATAGGAATGAAAGAAAGTATGGAAAAGGGCTTAGATCTATGTGTAGTAGAGTCACTTCCATAAAGGCAGATACAATGATGTTAAACATAAACATATCAGAAGAAACCAAAATATTCACCAGAACAATGTGTACAGGAACCAAAGTCAGATGAGAAGAAAAGTAGCTTTAAAACTGGCTCTTGTCAGCAAAGAGGAATCAACGTAAACCAGGGAGAAGGGCCAGGGAGCTGCTTGTGCTGGAAACCAGAAGACTGAGAAAGAAAACAATTCTAGGTCATTGTAGATCAGCTTGAATCTCGGGGAGGGAATTGTCCCCTTCACAAGGGGAACAGAGGAAGCAGGACAGAGGGACAGAGACAGGCGGGATGTGCAGCACAGAGGGCTGTGAGGTGGATACGGGGACCCCACACCCTGGAAAACTTCCTAGGAGGTCAGAAGAGGTAAAGCCTTTTACAGCCAAGGGGTCTTCACAGGCTATGAGGAAGCAGATTCTGAAGGGGATCCATAGCACGTGTGTGCACACACACTCGCACACACACACACACACACACACACACACACACACACACACAGAGGAAGTGATCATGGCACCAAATCTCCCCAAGGACAGAGTCATGTAGACCAAGATAAACCAGACAGGATCAAGTGGGCTGAATGATGTTATCAGTGATACTTTCATACTTTTTATATATTCCAAGTTCTCTACAAAAATGATCGTATACATGAACAATTTTCAAAGCCTTTAAAAATGTAATTAAAAGCATAGACATAGTTAGGTGATCTAAGGAAGGGAATCAAATGATCTAGGGGAGAGGACAAAACTATTTCTTTTAAGGTTCTTTAAAGTTTCAGAAGAGTCCGGAAACAATTTCAGAACGTGCCAACTATCCCATCTCTCACCAGCGTTTGTCACTCCCTGTTGGCGTCCCTGATGTAACCAGTGGTGAGAGTGCGCATTATCAAATTGTGTTTCCTTTGTTTATTTCAGAAACAGCAGGGAGGGGTGGTGGAAGTTTACTTTTGCAGCAAGGCTGGATGGAGAAGGAAGTTCGGGAAGTAAAATAAGGTAATGGCAGCAGAAAAGCAGAGCCGCAGGACAGGCGGCAAGTAGTGGCCGCCCTTGTGTGTTCCCCAAACAGCCCCCATGTGTTCTCTGTCTGCAGGAGGGACAGCGGAGGAGTGGCCTAGAAGCAAAGAACACTTTGGATTTAAGGAAGGGTGGGGAGAGTAAATTGGTAAATCATCTCAAGAATCATTAGATGGGTCATATTCTTCAGTCCATTCATTTCACTCCTAATTTTGCTAAATGAATTAATCAAAAGAATAAAAAATATAAGTTCTAAGGTTTTTGTTACTATATCAAGTATGTAGTTATTTTTTCAGTACTCCCTTTTTCTGGGAACTGCCCCTCCCATTTTGACACCTTCCAGAGCAGCAATCTTTTTGCAGGTAGGTACTTGCTTCTACCCCCCAAAGGTCAGGACCCTCCTCAGACACCAGCTCCGGGCCTCATGGTGTGGCCCTGATTCCACAATAGCTTCTGCCTCCTTCCCTGCCAGGTGTTCGGAACCAGAAGCAAGAATGAGGTGATTTCTCTTCAGTGGCTCAAACTGCAATGTATAAATTTCTAGAATTTGTAGGCAGCCACGTTGTCTGTCACTGGACTGAAGAAAACGAGAAGTCTGACTAATGCAGAAGAAGAAAACTAAACATCTGCACAGAGAGAAGTACATGGAAAATGGGAAAAGAAACCTTCAAACAAGGATTCTGAGAGTCAGCCCCATTTTTACCTTTTTTAAAGGCTTGGTTACTGAAATTTTCCGGAATTTCATGAATCAACCCAGGAGCAATCTAATAAAGTCAACCTATTTCAAGAAAAACTTCTGTCAATCACAGCTCACAGATCCTCAGTTAATAAAGCTCAAATTTGTATGAAGGAAATGCATTAAAAAATAACTTAAATAGATGGCAGTGGGCAAACTGTTAAGTTGAAAGATGCATAATTATGCTTTTATTAAATTCATAATTATGAAAACAACACAACACAGCAAATATTTATGTGATCAAATCAGAACACAAAATGACATGAAGATTCTAATTGTAACAGTGCAAAAGGCTGTATATCCCCTAAATATTAGAAGAGAGAATGGAATCGATTAAAACTTAGGGATAATGTTGTTGTAATAATATTCAAGAATCAAAATTAAAGTCTAATCAGAAAGTAAATAATTATATATATACGTGCACAGATACATATACATATTCGTGTTACTTTCAAACATAATGTTACAACATTTCAGGAGTGCTAGTAGAAGGAATGCATGCAGGTCAAAATGCATGCACCTTGCATGCAAAACAAGATCCGTGTCTGTCCCACGGTTGTCTAAAGGATTCCAGTATTCTGATTCTCCTTCCTAAGGGCTCTCCTGTGGCCTGTTCACCTACAATGTGAACAGAGCCCAGTATTTGTGAAGTCCTGGCAGGGGTACTGAGCTGTAGATAAATCAATAAGAAAGCAGCCTTAGTCCCAGGGCTTCGCATGAACACAAGACTGAAAAGCACCTCGCCTTCGCCATCACGAGCTCCTCTAGCCTTCGCTGCCCCTGCATCCGGGATGAGTGACAGCTCAGTTTCAGTGCAGGAATTACCAGTGCACATATCACAGCCAAAGGAAAAGAACTAGAAGTTTAAAACTTGATGTTACACCCATTTCCTCTGGTAAGAGAAAAGCAGCTCTCATAGAGGCATTGTTTTTATTTGTTTTCTAAAATCCACAGAATTATCATTTCTAATATTCATACATTATGTCGCTGTGAAAAGAAAGGAAAGCCTTAATAACTACAGTCCTGGGGACGGGCACATAATCACTGCCTACACAGCATCCGCGGCTAACACAGTCCTCACCCTTCAACTAGTAGCAGCTGCCTCTTACCAAGGGTCCGTTCTGCGTGAGCACCGTTTCGAAGCCTAACAAACCTCATCCCGTTAAGGCTCAGACAACCCTCTGATGCAGGCATTCTCTCCCCATTTCACAGAGGATGACACTGAGAGTTGAAAAATCTCAGGACCTAACTACAGGTCATTCTGCTTCTAAGTGGAGAACCAGAATCCAAAACCAGGACTTTGCTCACTGCAAACGATTCATTTCTACCAAAGTCTGACACAGCACGTATCTAATGATGGCGATGACCAGAGCCAGATCTCAGCGGAAGCAGAACTGAAGTCCATCTGTGTGATCCGGTAGAACTAAGTGTTCCGAGGGTCAGGTACATGTCTGCTGCCACAGAGAAGCAAGGCTCGGTCCATCTCGGGGCTCACGGGCCGACTGCGGACAGGGGAGCCCCCGAGGAGGCTCCGTGCCCGTGAGTGTCGCAGGGCTGCCCCTCTGCCCTGCCGCGGAGGAGAGGGGCGAGGACAGAGGGCTTGCAGGGCCCCCTGTAGGCCCGACTCCCTGGACCCTGAGGTTCTCAGGTCCGTGGCGGTGCCGACGGTGGGCGAGGTGTCTTAGCAGCCGGCCACTTCCCTCCTCAGCTTTCTCCGGTTCTACCAAGGCCTGAGACGGCGCAGCGCTCCCCTTCCCGGTGTGCGAGCGGGAAGCCAGGTGGGACACGGAGCAAGGGGCACTTTAAAACCCCATCTTCACTATTTCACAGCAGCTTCACTTTTCTCTGCCTTACCTTTTGGGCATCTGTGTAAGAACATGTTTGGAGTAAAGGGTCCACTACTTAAAAAAAAAAAGTGGTGTTTGAAAACCTCTGAATTAGGTGATTTTTACACTTTTAAAAGGGAAAAAGCACAGCAGCACTTGCCTAGGCAATAACAAACCAGAATACTTCGTGTCACCGTAACTGAAGCATTAAACAGCCATGAACTTTAAGCCATCCACCAAAGGTGACAAATGGCTGAGAACTTTGAATGCCCCCGTGTGCTAGAATCCTTCTGAATGTAACTGAGTCTTACCTGACCAGTGAGCAGTGGGACTTGCTGACCCAGCTCTGTGTAAACTCCAGGACGCACCTTTGCCCTATCCAGAGCACACGCTCATTTTCTAACACAAGTCACCCTGAGCTCTCCCCCTTGGAGAACAGCTCAGAGAATGCTTTCGGGGGACTCTCGTTTCCTCGCCTGACAAGTGAATGAACTCAGCTCTGCTCTGTTATCCCTGCTGTGGTCATTCTTTTCCTTGTCAGCTTCCTCCTAATGCGGGCACGCTGGGATGATCATGGACATCCTGAGGGTTTTGGGCTGGTCTTTCCTGGGCCATGAGTGCAGGAGGCGGCTGCCTTACCAGGAATGCTCTCCATAGGCCATGAACATTCAGATGGGTAGCAAGGTTACCCCTCATGTTACTACCACAATCTCCTGTAATTTGTGAGCAGGACTACATTATAGTGAGAATTTTTCCCTTCCAAATTGACTTAATAATATAAAACTAAGAAACAGAAACAGTTTTATTTGAGACATCTGGCTAGTTTGAATCAGGTTTTTAATCCAATTTTTAAACTTTTTTCTCCGAAAATAAGTCCCTTGTAAGGTTTTATCTTGAGGAGATAAACAGGCTTAATAGAAAAAGCAAAACAAATTTTGAAGCTCAGGAAGGTCTCACTGCTTCTCATCTCATCTTTCACCCACTGTCGAGGGCAGACAGGGCTCCCGCCTTCATGCAAGTCAGACCTGTTCCTTCCTGTGCATTCAAATGTCTCTATATATTCTTTTAAGCTTGAACTCTCTAGCTGAACTGGAAGAGCTCATGCTCACCACGCTGGCTCTATTCAGATTCCTTGCCTGTGCTGTACACTCCCGAGCACCTATGTGAGAAGAGAAACCTCTGCAGAAAGAAGAAAACTAGTTGGCTGGCGAGTCGGTTCCAGGTCCTGGCAGCCAGGAGCAGCTTTCGTGGGTCAGATTAAAGAGGAGAAGATACCATGTGTTAATGGTGGAATCCAGGAGACAGGGACAGTGATATTCACTGTAAAATCACCTTTGCTATGTGTTTAAAAGTTTGTGTAATAATATCTTAGAAAAAACAGTAAATGCTTGATTTGTTGCTTAACTGATAGAAACTCTAAATCCCAAATTCACCTTGGAAACAAGTGTTAGTGAAGGATAGACCTATAAAACGGGACCTTAAGAGCTCTCCCTTAGGCCCACCTGTAGGCAGGCCCATTCTCAGGTACCCTGAATGATGAGACCAGTCTGTCCCCTCACCAGCCGCTAAGTTCATTTGGCACGTAGGGGGATAGACAGGCTGCTGGAGGCAGAACTGTGAGGTTCTGCTTGCCTCTTTCCTTTTCCAAGGATGTCCCCTTATTCTCCCTGCCCCACCCCCCATCAGAGACTCAGGGCCCTCTAGTTTCTAAAACTCTCTCCCTCCATCAAAAAGGAAGAAACTTCAGGGCCCATGTTCTAAGAGTCTCAGATATTTACATCTTATGTCCTGCATTTTTTACTTACTTAACCAAAAGTGGTTTTGCAACCAAACAAGCTGGTGCTAATGATTCATCCATGTGTCTGAGCATGGGAAGCTTTCTCCTACATCTGACTCCGAAAAGCTTAAGGTGTTACAGAGCAGAGAAGTTTCAAGGTCAGAGATGGGAAGCTCTTTAAAGATTAAATAGTCCAATTGCCTACTGTCTAATCTGTGCAACCTTCCAGGATAAACCTGAGCTTTGAAAACTTGTATGAATTGTACAGGGAAGCCACAGAGTAAGAATCTGATGAATAGCCTTTTTCCTCTAAGTGGAGGCAAGATGTGGATTAGAACAAACTGTTCCAGTAAGCTGTAGAATTATGCTGGGTCCTGAAGGCTCTATCTAGAACATTTCTAAATAAATTACTATGGAGCATAATGTGTGATATCAAAATGATCCTACAAAAGACATTGCTCCTATAAATCATGAAACACTCAGAACAGGAATAACGTTCAATCTCTCCAACTAAAAGGGTTTTTTGAAGAGTATTTACTTTAGATCAGAGTTACCTTACTGGAGAAAGCTTTAACTTCTCAGAAGTCTCTTGAATTATTTATTTCCCCAGTTGGTTTAAACCCAGCTCAGAAAAATGTTACATCCAACCCTTGATTCTTCCTGAAAAGAAAGTCTTAGGTCCTTTTGACTGATGAAAATCTAATGCAAGACCTGCTGGAGACATACTGTAGTAGCTAGAAGGGTTAATGGAAGGAGATACATAAAGACTATTAAAGAGTGCCGAAGAATATAGAAAGGCACTCTTCGAGTTGGAATTCAGAAACCACAGCGGCAGGGGCGTGTATCAGTTTCACTCTGGTAGAGATGGACAAGCTCTGAAATGCGAGGCAACGGTGGCTACTATTTGATTAGTTTTACTTTCTCAGCAGAGACCATGACATTCCTGGCTGCAACCCAGATATCAGAACGGCTTATTCACGTCAAGAAAAACAAAGCGAGTGAGGCCTGCCTAGTAAGAAAGGCTAATTACACTAATAGTTTATGTTGAAGGCACACCTCCATGTAAACTGAAGGGAAATTTTTAAATGATGCTAAAGTTACCGGCACTTTGTTTTCTGTCTCATCAATTCCATTTTTCCTTTTAGGAGGATTCCATGAGGGATATTGTAGACCTGATATCATTAAAATTATCTGCTTAATAACTTAATGACTGTACCTAGCCTTTCAGACACTGTCTCTGTTTGCCCCTAATTAAATAAGGTACCCAGAGGAAGAGTGCCTTCTAAATCACTGACAACATCCTCTCATCCATCCATTCATTCATCTGTGTAACAAACAGGATGAAGTGTCTACCATGTCCTGGGTGGATTGAGTGGCAGATGTAATGACTGTCTTTGCATCGTGAAATACTGGAAACAATAAACAACCCACAGTTAGATCAAAGCACTTTACAGGTAAAAAATATTGAGAATAAAGAGCCGAGTCCACACAGATAATTTGTAAGAGTCATGACTAGCCTTCAGGGGTTTCCTCTTCTTGGTAGAAAGACCTCTGGATATAAATGAGAAAAATGACTCAAATCTCAGCTTGGCCATTTACTAGCAATTTGACTTTGGGGAAGGTACTTCTAAAATGTGATTATTTTTTCCCTAGGATTACTGTAAAATTAAACCAGATAAAATATATGAAATGCCCTAACACAATGTGTGGCCCATTATAGGCCTGAAAAATTATTTAGTAATGGATTCTCTCCATGGTTCACCATACTCTTCATAACTGCCAATATGTTCCCCAAAAGGTTCACCTTCATCCAACCACTGATTTATTAAGGAACTGTCCCTGTTTTCTGTCTAAAATGGGCCAAGCTTCCAGCCTATGGTTGAATAATTTCTTTATGCTTCTTCTGGTATCAGGGCTGCTGATGGCCTGTACCACGGCTTTAAGAGAGTACCCCCTTCTCCCATACACATGCTGATGTAGTCCCACATCAAGCAGCCATCTCTTAGCTGAGAGCTCTTATGCAATGATCAACCTGCCTGGTATGGCTCTGTAGAGGGTCTGAAGCCCTTTGAAAATGTTCCCATTTACTCACTTATTCCACCAACAATTACCCACTAGCATCATCAACAGGGGCTAGTTGTTGGGACATAGAGATGGACTATATAGAGTTACATTCTAAAGTGACAGGTGTGGTGCCTATGCCCACAGAGTTCATCTGTATGTATTATATGTATTGCATGTAATGGTATGTATTGTGTGATATTTGGTTATTTACCAACACTCATGTTAAGTCATTACATGAGGTCATACCAGGGTGCAGAGGGGGGAGACCTCACTAGCTGAGGGAATGGAAGGTTAGCAAGAAAGGCTTTTCAGGGGCAGTAGTTTTTAGAAGAGAGCACAGGGGAAGACTTGGAGCTCTCCAGGGATGGAAGAGGGAAGATAATCTTGGAGATGCTCAGTCAAGCAGCTGTCCAGATGGTTTGATGAGGCCAGAGCTGATGTGCCTCATGAAGAGCACAGGAAGGTGATGCTACAAAAGAAGTAGGCAGGAGCCAGGGGGGGACACTGATGCCTCTACCATGTAAGTAGTGAGGAGGCTTTGAGTGAACCTTACTTAGCAAGAGATACAGCGCAATCATATTTGCATTTAATAAAGATTTCTCCACAGATAAGAAATTGTAAAGAAGGGAGGGCTGACTTAATTCAGAGAGAGTAATTTTAAAACTATTACAATTGCCTTCATGATGAAGGTCTGAATCAAGGCAGTGACCATAGATGAGGAAGAAGGAAGAGATGTGTGTTTGAGAAGCTTAGGAGGTGCATCAGCCAACCCTGGCCACTCACGAGACGTGGGAACTGAGGTTCTAGCAACCTTCTAGAATGACTCCCGCATTTCTGGCTGGGTTAGCTGAATGGGGGTGGGAAATGTGGAGGGTGTTTTCAAATGTTGTTATGTTTTTGCCCAGAGGGAAGGGAATACTGGTTCACTTCTCAGTGCCGTGGCTTTGAGGATATATGTGGGGCATCCAGGGAGAGGCCTGCTCAAGATGCTCCAGTCACAGAACCCACTGGGAGCCAGTGGCCTCTGTGTGAATGCTTGGATGGAGGTGAGTAAACAGAGATCTGAAAGCAGAAATTCAAGAAGGACCAACATTTAAAGGTGGGCCCCAGGAAGAGGCAGATTTCAAATGAGTGCTCTGAGAGGTAAGGAAAGCCTACTAGACTTACTCAGCTACAAACATGTCTTGTAATCAAGCTACTGTAAAACTGTGGGGAATATGCAGCATCATCTGAATATTAGTGGCAGTCAGAAAACTGAGCCACTGGTCCTAAATTTAAATGATCTATTCCTTGTCACTTCCTTCCTATAGAATACATGGCCTACCAGAAGATGTTCATAATTAGCTTACATACTGAGAAAGAAATTTTTCGCTAGTTTGCATTGCTGATTACCATTAACAAGGGACACTTGTCTAAAGCATGTCATTTTACTATCTGTAGTGGACTCTAGTAAGTCTTCTGTCCATACAACTGTTAATGTGAATGACAAGAAAAGCAATCATAGAGTCATTGGGCTGGAAGGAATGATTAAGATCATTCCAGATCAATGTCCTCAATTTATACATGAGGTCCAGAGAGAATGTGAACTGCCAAAGTTGGCATAGCAACCACAGTATCAAAACTGGAAGCCAGCCTTTCTGAATGTGAGCCTATTGTTCATTCTAGCTCACATATAAGCCAAAGAATGGATTGTATCCCCAAAATTCAACTACATGTTAGGTCTAGAAATTTGCTTTTCTAAGTATGGCCTGTGGACTAGCAGCATGAGAGCTTGTTAACATTGCAGAATCTTAGTTCCCTCTCCAGACCTACTAAATCAGAATCTGCATTTAACAAGAGCCCCTGGTCATTTATTTTTTTATTTTTATTTTTTGAGAGGGCATCTCTCATATTTATTGATCAAATGGTTGTTAACAACAATAAAATTCTGTATAGGGGACTCAATGCTCAATGTACAATCATTAATCCACCCCAAACCTAATTTTTGTCAGTCTCCAATCTTCTGAAGCATAACGAACAAGTTCTTACATGGAGAACAAATTCTTACATAGTGAATAAGTTACATGGTGAACAGTACAAGGTCAGTCATCACACAAACTTTCGGTTTTGATCATGCATTATGAACTATAAACATTCAGTTCAAATATGAATACTCGTTTGATTTTTATACTTGATTTATATGTGGATACCACATTTCTCCCTTTATTATTATTATTTTTAATAAAATGCTGAAGTGGTAGGTAGATGCAAGATGAAGGTAGAAGACATAGTTTAGTGTTGTAAGAGAGCAAATGTAGATGATCAGGTGGGTGCCTGTAGACTAAGTGTTAATCCAAGCTAGACAAGGGCAATAAAACATCCACGGATGCAGAAGATTTCTCTCAAAACAGTGGGGGTGAGGTTCTAAGCCTCACCTCTGTTGATCCCCAATTTCTCACCTGATGGCCCCCCTGCGACTGTGCCTGTCTTAGGTTGTTCCTCCCTTGAGGAATCTTACCCATCTCTGGCTAACCAGTCATCTTACAGGGCCATACAGGGAAATGTAAACTTGGTAAGTGAGAGAGAAGCCATATTGTTTGAAAAGGTTAGCTTTTTACTTCTTTGCAGATTTATGCCCTGTGGCTTTTATGCCCAGCATTTGTCTTGAGGTATCTTTACCACTTGGAAGAATTATGATACTCGGTAAATTCGATATGAGGCATGAATTCTATTTAAGGGTTGCAATTAGGAAGGAAGAAGAAAAGCTATAGAAGTAGCAGACGGAAGAAAACATGGGAAGATTGATTATTTCTTTGACGTATCTTCTTGTAGAGTAACTTAAGCATGTATAGGTTTTAAACTACTAATTAAATTGCATACACACATTAACATAATAGGAATACAGTCACATAAACAAAGCAGATCTATAATTACCAGCCATCTCCAGTGAAACCAAGAAAACCAGTTAGGCACCCTAGGCATTTGTGATAACTTATCTATGATATGGTGGATATTGTCCAACTGAACTTGAACAGTCTGAGAGAAATCAGACAAATTAAAACAACCCATTCCTGGGAACTGTTCACATCCCATATGTTCTTTTAACAGTAGATAGTCTGTAGTCGTAAGATTTTGGAGCGCTACAACTTGCACTTCTCCTAATTCTTGGTTGAGTTCCAACAGTATAGATCCAGTGAAATTTGTTGTTTTACTGTATGCACAGGCCAGCTTAGATATCTCCTTCTTCATTCCAATGGCAAGTCCAGGAACCGGTGGGATGCAGCTACAACTGCAGCATCGCCTGGATCTTTGTTGAGGTTTTTTGATGATCATCTTCTGGTATGACTCTTCCAGAGAGTGCTGATGTTGGAAGTTCTTCTTCATATTGTATCTTAGTTCATTTTCATCTTAGTACCTAATTTGGGTAGCCAAATTAGGCTCTGATCCTCTGTATACACATAAACAGACCCTTTGCCCACACTTTGATATGCCCTTTATACCACTATGTAGAACTCACTGGAGGTCACCACACAGGAACTGCTTTTTTTTTTTCTAAGAGAAAGGAATATTATCAGAAAAATGTACCTCCATAGCCGATCATCTGACACCCTTTAAGTGATCAAAATTAAGGATATTTAAAGCATGCATTAATCATTGATTTACAGTTAGTTTTATCCTATCAGGGAGTAATCCCCCTTTTCTTTCTTTCTGTTTTTTTTGTTATCATTAATCTACACTTACATGAAGAATATTATGTTTACTAGGCTCTCCCCTATACCAGGTCCCCCCTATAAACCCCTTTACAGTCACTGTCCATCAGCATAACAAAATGTTGTAGAATCACTACTTGTCTTCTCTGTGTTGTACAGCCCTCCCCTTTCTCCCACCCCCCCATTATGCATGCTAAACTTAATACCCCCCTTCTTCTTCCCCCCCCTTATCCCTCCCTACCCACCATCCTCCCCAGTCCCTTTCCCTTCGGTATCTGTTAGTCCATTCTTGGGTTCTGTGATTCCGCTGCTGTTTTGTTCCTTCAGTTTTTCCTTTGTTCCTATATTCCACAGATGAGTGAAATCATTTGGTATTTCTCTTTCTCCGTTTGGCTTATTTCACTGAGCATAATACCCTCCAGCTCCATCCATGTTGCTGCAAATGGTAGGATTTGCCCTCTTCTTATGGCTGTGTAGTATTCCATTGTGTATATGTACCACATCTTCTTTATCCATTCATCTACCGATGGACATTTAGGTTGCTTCCAATTCTTGGCTATTGTAAATAGTGCTATGATAAACATGGGGGTGCATCTGTCTTTCTCAAACTTGATTGCTGCGTTCTTAGGGAAAATTCCTAGGAGTGGAATTCCTGGGTCAAATGGTAAGTCTGTTTTGAGCATTTTGAGGAAACTCCATACTGTTTTCCACAATGGTTGAATTAATTTACATTCCCACCAGCAGTGTAGGAGGGTTCCCCTTTCTCCACAGCCTCACCAACATTTGTTGTTGTTTGTCTTTTGGATGGCAGCCATCCTTACTGGTGTGAGGTGATAACTCATTGTAGTTTTAATTTGCATTTCTCTGATAATTAATGATGTGGAGCATCTTTTCATGTGTCTGTTGGCCATCTGTATTTCTTTTTTGGAGAACTGTCTGTTCAGTTCCTCTGCCCATTTTTTAATTGGATTATTTGTTTTTTGTTTGTTGAGGCATGTGGAGCCCCTGGTCATTTATTCACATACTAAATTTTGAGAAGCATTGTTTTAGAACTCATATTATATTTTCCCATAAAAATAATGACCTATCTTTAAAGATAAGTTGACAATGCCATCTTAAAATGTATACAGATGCTAAGTATAGAAGATTGCTTTTCTAGAACTACAGTTTCCTAATATTACCTGGGGTTGCAAGGGATTCATATTCTCCAGCCAAATTTAAGACCAAAATCATTTCCACCAACCTACCTTTCTGAGCCCAAAACAAATTCATTCCTAACTTACCTCTGGTAAAAGAGACAAGAGGTATTTCTGGGAGAGTCTCTAAAGAAAAAAAGGGTTTAAAAAAGGGAACCACTGGAGCCACTAGAACTTTGTAAGGGACAGGTGCTTCATGATAATGGACTAAGTATACAGGAGTCAAGCTCTCCCACAGGGACTATTCCTACAGTGGGACAAAGGCCAGGAGCAACCCCTCATGAGAAAAGGGAAGTCTGAGATCCAGGCAGAAGCCAGCACAAGTAATCTTACAAGTAATCTTAGGAAGGTAAAGATGGACAGAGGTTTCAGCCCTTCAGACACCAGCAAGTTTTTGGCTTCTGAGCATCAGCAGCTAGAGAGGATCTCTTCAAAGGCTAATAAAGTCATGGTGTGAAATGCATAAAAGAGGTGCCATTTGCTAAAAAAAAAAAACATTCCTGACTTCACATAGTTATAAGAGCCTGCCTGTGATACCAAAGTGATATTATGAATTAATAAATTCTAAAATTGGCTAATGGAAGTTCCATGAGACCATTGCAAATGATAGCCTTTTTATCTATTGACTCACCTTCTCTTATTTTATTTTTTCTGCTTCTTATCCTCTTTTCTCCCAGGTACCTCCACTCTAACACTCTGCAATTGCAAGTGGATTATTATCCATTTCTGCTGTCAGCCCATATAATGAAGTGGGCTATCAAAATTCCTCTAGAAATTTTTGGGACAGTTGAAAGTGTTATTCCACTAGAATGTCTAGAAGTGACAATACCTTTATCACAGACCTCACAATCATGTCTAGGCACCCAGTCAGCCAGGTAGGAAACAGGTATATAGCGGTGCCATTCCCAAAGTAAGGCATCTTCAAAGCAGTGGTTTTCTGACTTTAGTGTGCATGAAATTCACTGGGAATATTCTGCAAATAAAGGTTCCTGGATCCTGTCATCAAAGGTTTTGATTTTGTAGTCATGTTAGTAGAGCCTGGGAACCTGAATTTTTAGTAAGTACTTTTCCCAAAACAGTGATTCTGGTGCACTTTCTTACAGTTTAAGAAATCCCCAGGTAAGGGATGTTGGACAGAAGTTACCACTTTTTTCTCAAGAGAGAACACACCTCCTTGATTAAACACTCCCGTAGAGCTGAGGCAGCCTGTGGGGATGAGCATCTGGGTGGTCGGGACACCAGAAAAGGGAGGCCTAGAGGAAGAAGGGATCTCTGAAGGGGGATGACCAAATCGTGGACATAAAAGGATGCGTGTGCTCAAGGCAGATGCTGCGATGTCCCAGCGCTGCGCTTGGCCAGGCCTTCAGGCAGGGATTGCTCTTTCTTGGGAGTATGATGAGAGCAGGCAGCTGAAAGTTGTGGTTGCTGGGAGAAGAGGAGATGGTTTGCATGGACCAGATGTTCTGTAGGTTAATTCTTGCAATGAAACTGAGGAGAAGCAAATTAACCCTTGTCTATCCCTAAGTTAATTATTTCTGTGACTCATTCTATATCTGAAATCTATAGCATATTTAATGATGTTATGACTTCCACTTAGTGCTTTACAATAATATCCATTGTGTGAGTGTCTGTCACCTAAGAGGCATCAGACAATCCTATTTATCTCTTAGCAAAACATATTTGATTTGTGTATATATAAAATGTGTTGGTAAGTTGAATCTATACTTGAAAACGCACCTTCTGGCAATAAAGTAAAAAATGCATATAAATTATATGTACAATTGCCTAATGTGCAAAGCACTATGTTCCTTCCTTCCTCTGGGGCCTTATAACACAAACAGCAATGGGATGACAGCATACATGCCACAGTTGGCAAGGGTCGTGGGGGACAGACAGACACCATAAGGGAGGCAAGAAGGGAGAGCTTCATGTTAACAGCTAGATGGTGGGAGGGGTGAGATGGGGCTGGTATTTCGGATGGGACAAAGATGCGCAGATGGGAAAATACAGGGCAGTTCAGGAAGTAGGGAGTAGCAAGGAATGTATGTAAGTGAGGATCAGTGGAAAGACAAAGCTGTAATTGTAGACATGCTCGTATTTTAAAGAATCTGAAATGCTAGGCTGAGTAGCACTTCCGCGCTTGCAGAAGTTTTTTTGAACGAGGAAAGGGGAACAGGAGTGTGAGCTCGGCATTAAGAACGTTACTCTGGACACAGTGTGTGAGAGGAGGCGGAGCAGGAGAGACCGGAGCAGGGAGGCCCCCCAGGAGGCACTTGCTGCAGCCCAGGGAGCTGGGCATGAGCCTGCAGTGCCTGGGTCGCACTGACATCTGCGGTCAAATGGATGCGTGTGGTGAAGATCGCAGCAAACGTAGGTTCCGTGCAAGGAAGGGAGAAGAGTGGAGGCAAGAAGAGAGGCCAGAGGGAGGAAGCCTCCTGCAGCCGGTTCTGGCTGTCCCAGGACTCACCTCTCCATGCCGCTGGCCACGGGGAGCTGCTTTCTGCGGTCGCCTGAGGGCTCTGCCTGCTGCCGGGAGCAAAGGCCCTGTGGGCAGCCCCTGAGCCATGGCAGGCTGGAGTTGGTGTAGAAATACATTTCCTGACTCCTCAGGGACAACCCTGAGACCAGGCCTACACTGTCCCCAGAGGTCCCCGCAGGGCTTCGCCCTACCTGGTGCCTGCTCAGGTCTGCTCTCCTTCCTGGCTTCCCTTCCTTCCCAGTGCCACTTGCTCACCCCATTCAGGGTTCCTTGCATCACATTATCTTCTTAGGTTATTGGATTCTCCTCAGAATCTGCATCTGGAAAAAGCAAGCCCTTTAATGATAGAATTCGTTTAAGTGCTGACTTACGGGAACTGCTGACAAATAGCTGAGAAGTGCGATTAAAGTCATTGAAGATGAGCCGGTATTAATGCTCAAGGACTAGGGAGAATACCAGAAGAGAAAATGGGGGTGAGATGTGGGAGACAGAGCACTGGGTGTGGGCAGAAGATGCGAGGACGAGGAGAGGGCACTGCGAAGATCATGCCACCTTCCCGGAGGCAAGGACAGTGAGTGAAGGCGGCTGGGCCGGGCCCTGCTCAGGTGGGCTTAGGACTTTCCTCATTAGAGTTATTCTCTCTGCACCCCACCTCTCTCAGGACAAAGCAAAGCTAGACTGTTGCTTGACTGATTTTGGTTAGATTAATGTTTTCAAAGTAGGATCTTCACATGTAGGGTGGGTTGTGTTCCCTGTAAAAGTGATGCGAGTCACCTAAATCTTCCTCTGACTGAACTGTCCCTTTCTGTTAGGGGGCGGCTGTTTATTTTCCTCGTTTCTTGTCCCCGCTGCAACAAAGAACTGAAGGGCAGAGACACAGTAGTGAAACAGAGTAAAAGTTTTATTTAAAGTTACCCACTTAGGGAGAAAGTGAGGAGAGACACACACTTTAGCATCACTTGGAGGACTTGGGCAATGACCTGTGGGCTGCACTTAAGAAAGAGAGATAGTTATTGAGAAGACAGGTCGTGCTCCTGGAAGATGCATTAGCAGTGAGGGAGGGGGCAGCAGAATCCCCCACTGCAGGAGGCTGTGGGGAAGGGAAGGAAGGAGCGGTGCCTTCAGCCCCAAAGAGGGTAGAGGAGATACCAAGGGAGGGTGAAGGGGTGGGACTGAGGACCAAACTGTTGCCAAGGCCACCACCTGAGGCACCAGCTTCTCCCATATAAAAGGCCAGCCCAGTTGTAAGTAAGAAAATAAAAAATGCAACAACCATGGGCTCCTAAGGGGGAGGAGCTGCCCCCTCCCAGGTTGTGGAGCACTCCATGCTCCGCCCCCATACCCAGGATGAGCTGGTGGACATGAGCCTCCAGTTTTGACAGAAGCCATCAGAACCTCTGCCTACATGGCTTTTGTGTCTCTGGGATATGAGGGTGGAAACATTGTGATGTCAGGCTCTGCAATGTGTAGACTGGCTTCTCTGATGCCTCACCCTTCCTCTGGCAGGGGTTGCAAAGTGCCCGTCACACCTCAGGGAATCAGGTGCTTCTGGACTGGCTGACAGCAGCCATCAGGGCAGTTTGGCCTAATCAGGGTGATTCACCATACTTACCCACTAGCTGGAAAACGTGTGCAGAGCTCCAGCAGGTGTTACGGGAGCTGGGCATGAAAACTATCATCTATAATATGGACCCCCAGGGCCCCAATGAGGAGTCGTTCACTGTAGGAATGAGAAATCTGGTGCTGCATGCAGCTCCCCCATCTCTCTTTGGGTCCCTAGTGACTATTCTTGGCCCCACATAGGGCAACCCATAAGTGAGGCTACTCATACTTTGGCAGATCTGGGGGAGGCTGAAACAATAAGAGCACAAAGGAAATAAGGGCTACAACTGAAAGGAGATGTGCAAAAGGCCCCATGGAGGTCTCGAGGACCCAGACATGGGTTGATTTGATAAAGGCAGGGGTAGTGAAAGAAAAACTTGATGTACAGCCCAATAGAAGCTTGTTAGAACTGTGGCACCAATTAAAGCCAGAGCAGCAGCTCCAGCCCTGAGGTCCAGGACACGGAAACCGGAGGCAAAGCCCCATGTCCAGCCTGTGTCCCTGCAAGACTTCCTGGGGAGCAGTACTCAGGCTCCACCTGGGCCCTCACCCCCACAGGAAGATGACTGGGCATTGCAGTTCAATTAGGGGGGCAGTTCAAAAGGGGGGCATGTGTGGGGACCAGAGACCACATGTAGAATTAGTAATTCATTGGTCCCTTGTGATTCTACAACATATCCTGGTGCCAGTGGACAGAGGAACTGAATGTTCTCTGATTTATGGCAACCCTGAGTGTTTTCCTGGGACCCCTGCTGTCGTAGACGGCTATGAGGGCAAGGCAACTCAAGTGAGGGAAGCTCAAATCCCACTGGGGTTAGGGCATTTGCAGCAGAATGGCCCCCAAAGATCATGATAGTGTACCCAAAATGTCCAGGAGGTAAGAGCATCTTATGGGAAAGTTTTGTTTTATCTTTATGGCCTGTGCATGTGCCTCCTGTAGCCCTATATACTGACCCATCTGTAACTTCCACAAGGAGGGTTTGAAGGTCTGGTATATTAGACCAGGATGAGATCCCATTCCTGCCACTATCTTATCACAGGACCACTCTCTTGCTGGCATCCTACTTGATGGACAAGATTTGCCTATGTTGGTGTCATTAAAACAACCTTAAGGTCATCAATAAACCTTAAGGTTATTTTATTCTACAGTCCCTGTGGCCTGGGCCCACCCCCTGGCTGCAGCTGCCATGTGATGATTGCTCTGAACTCCTCACCCATTCATCTACTGGCCGCCTGTGGAATGGGTGATCTGTGGATTTAATCTGCATAGGAATTTAAACCTAACCGAAAATTCCAGCTTGAGGATTATCATGATTTTATTGCTGTTGTTATTGTGTGTTGTTAGTCTGGTTACAGTGCTCCAGTTTCCTCACACAGGGGCCTTTGAGGAAGATGGGGAATGAGTAGATTGTGAGGGGAGATTTCTGGAGAGGTGGGCAGTGGGTAAAATTGCAATATTTCCACAATCTCTCACCTGGCTTTAGTGCATCTCCATATCAGTAGGTGATTATAAGGGGGATCAAGGGCATATCTGGATGAGAGAGGTTTGGTGGGGTCCTTTTGCAGCATGGTCATGAGAGACATTAGTGAGCAGAAGAAGACAGCTGCTTGTAAGTATTAAATGGGTTTCCCCACTTTCTTTCTCCCTTTGACTGATTTCAATTCAAAGGTTATTTGCCCTGGGCTGGGAACATATTGTCCCCCTGGAGTTACAGACCCTTTCATTGTCATTGCTGATGATCCACTTGCTGAATATGTGCTTTCCTATGCCCAAGTCTTTAGGCAGTACTAGTGATAGGTCTGGTTCTCAGGAAGGATGCTTCTGCCATAGGAACTAGTAAATTTCCAGCAAACTTGAAGCTGTAACTATAACCTGATGACCTTGGGATTCTCATGCCACAGGTGAACAGGCAAAGGAATCTCTATACTGGCAAGGATAATCTGCCCTTATTACCGTGAGAAGCAAGGGTTGCTACTACAAAATGAAGACAGGGAAGAATATTTCTCAAAGCCATGGGATTCACTGGGGTATCACCTGATGCTCTTTTGCTCAGTCATAACAATAACAAGTAAGAAACTAAGAAACCATAGTCCAACACAGGCAAGACAACTAGATGTTCAGGCCCCTGAGAATGAAGTTCTGAAATTGTGAGAACAACAATAAAGACAACCTAGACCAGCCATGGTGCTGGAAGATGTTGAGGGAAATCTAGAATGGGTGGTCATAACCTAACAACCAGCCACAGCAGTGGAGTCTATAGCTTGGTTTGTTAACTATGTATTTACTCTTTACTATTGGACATGATGATCAGAGCTCAAGAGTGACGCAAGAAGCGGACAGTGTCCTGTATGCTTCTTATGCAGCACTTCACAGTCCCCAGCCTCACCTGCTCTGGCTGCAGTCACCACTGAGAGTTGACTTCATGCAGGGACCACAAGACAGGGCTTCACCTCAAGCCCATGGGTTGAGCCTTTTGTCCTGTAGGACTTCTTTGTTGAAGTCAAGGTGTGCGGATGCTGCAGGGACAACATGGGGAGAAGGGCAAGGGGGCTTGGTTAGCACCCCATGGAGTGAATCTAAAAAAATTAATTCTCCCATCTTTCTTATCTTGGATGAACTATCTTCAGAGACGTAGTTGTGGATTCCTAGATGGTGGAACCATGGAATCAAATAATCAGGGACACATTGCAGTGGCCAGCTGCCTAATAAAATATCTGTGCATTTTGCCCAAACCTCCCAGTTGCTCTCTGTCTCAAAAATCTGAGCACCGCAGAGAGACCAGCGTCTGAGAAACAACAATCACAGCAGCCTGCTCATCCCTCCCGCCGCTATCTGGTCCCTCTCTATGGCTACCATCTGTTTCTGAGGCACGGCAAGCAGGCCCCTGCCACAGCATTTCAGACACATCACTAGGGAAGCCGCAGAACATAGGGGACAAAATATGGGCCTTGGAGGCAGACACCCCTGAGTTCAAATTTCAGCTTTGGCTCTCAGTTCCTGTGCAGCCATGGGAGACATTTACATTGTGCATTAATAATTCCCTTACACTGATAAACATTTCCTTTCTAAGTCAGGAACTAAGCCTACTCTATATAGAGATATGTAATGCTACCAAGTCTAAAAAAGTCATAAAAATGGAAGTGAGGGAGGAAGGCCACCACAACCAAGGAGACCGACTTTTGTCAGGTGTCCTGGAGCAAGCGGACCAAGCTCCATCATCTTCACGTTTCCTCCAGGAGGTCAAGGCAAGCCTCAACTCCAGCGCCTTCTGGATGCTAAACAACACTTTCCTGTCTTCTATCTTCATTGTCAATCTTCAAGCTGGTGTTGATGCTTGACTAGCTTACTTGGGGGGTTTCGGAATCTGGAGATTAATGATAAGGTGTTAAATCTTTGGATGGTGAAAAACTGCCATGGTCCTTAGTTTTGGAGAGATTAATTTTACCATCAACTTAGTAAATTTTAATTATTTTAAACTTAACAGTAGCCTAAAATTGACAACTAGGGGGAATGGTGTTAATACAACACTAGACAATGGTGTATAATATGCTAAAATAAAAAGCAGTAGTTGGAACAAAAAGTTATCAGAAACAGGTGTCATTAAACACAGATGCTCTCTCATTACTCAAAATACAAAAAAAAAAAAAGTAAAATAATCATCAAGCAATGAGTAGGGCAGCTTTCCATGGGGAAGTCCATCATAAATAGGTACTATACTAATGACAACAAAAGGAAACACCTTACCATTGCTATAAAATCAACACGTAAAAGTTGCCATTTTTACAGCATGCACAGTCATACAAATAATTTCCAAATGTTACCACAAAGAAAAAGATATTTTGGAAAATTAAAACTTCATCTGCACTTTCCAAAAAAAATCCAGTAACATCCATATCTAACATTTTTATAGTGATTGCTTCTGTGCTACCCTCATTCTAGGTTTTAGAAAAGGAAGAAGAAAGGATTGACATAACCTCACAATTGCAGAAAGACACTGAGCTTCTGACCTTCCAAGTGTGTAAACTTTAAGTGATCACTTTTGTAGTGGGTTGTATTTTCCGCCATGGGGATTAGCGTTTGATTTCCTAGGGAGCTGGGCAGTAGACGTCCTCTCTGAACTGCCCAGTAAATCTGAATATCAAACATACTGACACCTCTTCTAAAAGCATCATCAGTCACTCAACAGGAAATATTTCTGACCCTCTGCTAAAGCCTCCACCTCAGCCAAGGGTCCCAGGTGTCTCGTTCTGCCTGAGATCCCACCCTTGAAAAGCACTGATAAAAATGGCCTGAGAAATACAATCAAAATATTGGTATCAAACTTTTCCTCCATGATGTGGTCTGGTTAGAGCTCATTCTCTAGTTCTGTAAATGAACATAGAACTGATTCTTTTGTCTAACCACACAGACAACATAGACTCACCTCCCAATCCTTGTAAACCTGGCAGGTAGAAGGATGTCAGCCCAGCTCAGGAGACCAAAGGGGGACAGTTTTCCCCACTCCAGATGAATACTTGTTCTCACCCCAATCGTGAAGGGGGATGGGCAGGTGGACTTAGTCTAGCAGCTTATGGGTCACCAAGAGCATTGGGTCAGCCTCATCTGGTCAGGCGAGGAGCAGAATTTTCACCCACAGATGGTAGGTGGTGTGATAACCATGGTCTAGACAAGATACATAGAGAGACAGCACTGGAGACAGAGGCACATACAGACAGACACAGTGCTGTTAAGTACTTTGGGAATAGTCAGGCGTCCACAGGATGCATATTATCCTGTGAAAATGTCCCATATGGTCAATTTAATGATTATTGAATGACTATGAGGCTGACAGTGTTAGGGAGCTGATGACAGTTTGACAAATAATTATACAACCTCAGTGAAATTTATATTCTAGTAGATTGGGGATAGAGACACTAAAACTGGCAGAGAGATGGATAGACGATCGATAGATGATAGATAAATAATATAGCAGCAACTATGATTGATAGTATGAAAAATGTAAAGGATAGTGTAATAGAGAGAGGTGGGGTGTGTAATTTTGACTGATTTAAGATATTTGCCTAAGACGTAAGTGACAAGGAGGAATGACCCTAATACAGAAAGGCTTGCAAGAAGGATGTCTAGGCAAACTCCAAAGCCCCAGGAAGGAGCCACAGGAAAGTCCCTGCTGCTGGGTAGGTGTGGGCCAGGCGGTGTGGGGTCTGCAGGGCTATTGCAACGGATTTGGATTTATTCTGAATGAAATGGGAAGGCACTAGAGGATTTTAAGTAGAGAAGTAACAGAATTTCAGTTGTTTTTGATAATATCCTCTGATTGCTGTTGGGAAAATGGATTCTAAGGAAGTATGGAAACATGCTTGAAAGGCCATTTGCAGCTACCTGGGTGTGCAGTGTCCGGCTAGGGTAGAAGCACTAACATTGACAGAATGGGACAATGACTTGCATGTATTTTGGAGGATATGCTGCTGCCTTTCATACTCCCTGAAACTTTGACAATCACTCGTATATCTACCTTTCATCTCCAGAGGCAACTTTTGTCCAGAATTCCGTGTCAGATTGTGCAGGAGTACAACCATCCCCTGGAAGCCTCCTGTTATCTCTTGAAGGAAGGGTCGCTTGAGGGCCATACTGACCAACACCCAGTAAAACAGTCCTAGAGCTCATGCACTACAGCCCTGGGACCCTTGAGACTGGAATTCTCACTGCCTCCAGCATGTTCAGCTCCAGATGAGAAGGGGGTCCTCCCACCAGCACTCCTTGTCTGGCTTGATACCATTCTTCTGTTGCTTTCCTTACCCATTAGCCAAATGTGCCACATCAACTTCTTGGAGTGGGGTGATATACAACATGGCACTTATGAGACAGGATATGGCAAACATATTCCTTGGTTTAGCACACACACACACACACACACACACACACACACACACACACACACACACACAGGAATGCTTGGTCATTTGAAAATCTCATCCCATGTGTCCTGGCTACTTAGACTCTTATGTTCTGAAATGTAGTTTACTCGGCTGTAGTAGAGAGCATCAAAAACACCCTCTCTGGGTGCTTTTCATGTGCATTAGAAAAGATACATTTCACTCATCACAATAAAACTACATTGCTTCAAAAAGATGAGCAACTAATCAGAAGCAGCTGGAATGAATTAAAGACTGTGACAACTCAGAAATGAGACATCAGTGATCCTGTAGGGGAAAAGTACTTTTAAATTGTTTAAATGTGCTTGCCTAACATGTCACTAAAAGCTGTAATCTTCCATTTTCCATTAACAATTCCACAATTTTCCCTTAATGTTTTAAATTAACTGTCTTCTCTCAAACATGACGTTGTTCAACATTTGAAGAAAATAGCCCTTATTTTAGATTAGAAAACTGAAATCATTTTTCATTTGCATTTTTACAAAAGTTTATTCCAGTTAGAAGATGGCATGTTTACTATCATTTGAAATTTCATAGCACTGCCCAAAAATAAATATACCTGTTCTTTTATGAATTCTATGATACCTGCAATGTTGGAAATATTACGCCAAACAGAAGAAAATGAAAATGACATTGTTTTTATTAAGATACATTATTTTTACAATCTTTCCAAAGTTGATCCTGTTCTTATTTAATTGACCTCACCCTTCCCTCCTTGTTCTCAGACTGAACCTTTTCCTTCTGATAGCAGCTTTCCTGGAAAATGAGAAACAAAAGGGAGAATACGACCCTGTCTCTGGCATATATGTTGAAGGGAATAATTGCACATCTATTATAAGGGATGTAGATCCTTTTACCACATCCCAAGAAGCTGATGCAGCACATTTGGCTAATGGGTAAGGAAAATGTAGTGCTCCATAGACCAGAGAAAACCTGAATTTTCTTATCAAACTATCAAGCAACCATGAGTAGTCATATTGGGAAAGATTTCAGACATGCCCTGGAAGCCCTATTGGGACTATTTTGTTTTATTTTTTATTTTAGATTGCTTGCTAACTCATTTTAATTTAAGGGATATTTACTGAGTGTATCAATTTACACAAGCAGGAAGCTGGGCACTGGGATGCAAAGACTAACTAAACATGGATCATGTTTTCAAGGGGCTCAAAGTGTGTGAGGGAGATAAAAACCATGTCCAACTTACTGTATTGTAACCTGATGGCATCAGAGAGGCGAGGCTGTCTTATTTTATTTTTCATTATGGGAACATAGCAGAATGATTAATTCTGCCTGATTTGGATAAGAAGAGGGGCACAAATTCTACAGGCTGACCCTATTTTCAATTCAATTGGTCTCATTCTTATATCCTTGTTTTCCTTCTGAACAAGGGACATTACTGAACCTGAGGACATCAAGGAGGAGGTGACACTTGAAATGGGCATGGAATAATGAGAAAAGACCTGTAACGCTCTGTGACTTTCTCTCAGGCTTAAATTAAGGTTAAAGATACAGATGTATGTATGACGTTGAAGGAAACATTGGACAGGTAACTTGCCTATTATAATACCCTCCAATTTTTAGGTGTTTAAAAGTGATGGGAAACAAAGTAAACTGGATTCAGATTGTGAATGATCTGATACACTATTCTAAGTATCATAGACCCTAACCTCTCATAATGGGAAGTAACTGAAAAATTTTAAACAAGGGTGTCATGATCAATTCTAAGTGTTGGGAAGATTGTTTTGGCGTGATGCCTTGGGAGGATATTGCTCCACTGTCTTCCCGCAACCAGAGTTGCTGTTGCAAAATCCAGTGCTCTACTGGCTCCCAACCCTTTGATGATGACCTGGTTTCTCTTTTTGGGCACCCAAAGGATCTTGATGCTTGGTGTTTTGAAATTTCATATGTACCTTAGTGTCTTTTTTAAATTTTCTATGTTATACTTCTGTTAATTGGAAATCTTATGCTATTGCTTAAATAGTTCCCACCCATAATTTTACCAGCTTTCCCCAAAATTCCAGTTACTCAGATACTCAGGCAACTGTTTATCTTTCTTTCAGTTGTATTTTCTGGGTAATTTCCTTGACATTGTTTTCCAATCCTTTTGAATTTTATTTACTTGCTTGTTTTTGAGGGGCAGCATAGCTCCTCAGACCTCTGCTCTCTTCTCACTTCTATAGTATCTCTGGCTCACATTTTGGGGAAAAGAAGTCAGAAATTCACTTTATCAATATTTGAAGGCCCTCATTCTCTAATATTTCTACAATAAATGCATATTATTTGTTGACTCTTTGTCAAGGTAATGCAAAAAAGCAGTCAGTGCCTTTTTAGTCTTAAGAGGGAAAGAGAAAGGAAATGATTGAGCAGTTATTGAACACATTATGTGTTTGGCATGTAGTTTAGTCATTAATATCTGGTACCATCAGGCATAATCACAGATAAAACTTTGTTTTCCATTGTATCTGCAATATTTGTATCTGAGGCGGACGTCAGCATTGGGTAGCATCACTAATTCTAAGAGAAGCCACACACATGAATTTTGATGATTAGTGTACATAATTAGCAAAACAATGGATAAATTCATTTACCCTGATCTCCTACTATCTGCAAACCACAGTTAAAATCTGAGTGGAATATATTAAACTTTCTAGAAGACCACATCTAGCTTCAAGAGTTTACTATTGAACTGGGAATTCAAGGCATATTGGTTCAAAACATTTTAACAAATAGGTACTATGAACATAAATAATGGGAATGATTCTGATTTCTGAGAAGGGAAAAGACATTCCATGTTCAAGAAACAGTACAAAATATGTTGGAAAGGCTCTCTTATTAATATTATTGTTTAAACAGAAACTACACTCATGGAAATAATGTCACTTATTTTCCTTTTACATAGTAAACTATAGATCAATACTTCCAAAGGCTACCATATGAGACTCAAAAATACCTTTTCATTATGATGTTGGTATAATGAGGGATTATATCATTTTAACAAACAAAATATTTTTAAAACCTAGAAGAAATTATTTTTTGGGGGGAGCTCTTATTTGAGTAATAAATGGGCAAAAGTATATTTGGAGTTCATTGAGCTTCCCAATGTGTCTCTACCCTCTAGCTCCATCCATGTTGCTGCAAATGGCAGGATTTCTTTCCTTTCTATGGCTGAATAATATTCCACCTTATCTACGTACCATGTCCTCTTTATCCACTGATCTATGGATGGACACCTGTGCAAATTTCCAAGTATACCGTGAGCCTTTGTTGTATAACCTTTCTGAATCTTTGTTTCCTCATAAGTAAAGATGCAGATAATAATAACAATAACAATAAATCTCAAAGGAGCAATCCTCATAGGATCAGATGAGATAGTAAGTTTTGGAAATTGAGAAGGACCATATAAGTAAAAGTGATCATTATCCAAACTTGAGTAACATTAAATAATTGCTGTTGCTATTATTGCATTTGAATTTATAATAATGTGACTCAATATTGCCAGATTTAGGAATACTCCTGATGAGATCACATTTCAGAAATATAACAACTGCATCTAGAAATAGTACTCATCATTATTAAATATGACAATAACAGTAAGCTTATAAAAGTTTTGTGTTAGCCAGCATGTTCTAAATCATTCATTTTAAGCTCTTAGTGCTTAACCCTTACCCAACTGAATAACTGTGACATTTAAAGAAATTGCTTTTGTATAGTCCAATATATCTAGGACTTTGTACAACTGGGTTTCTGTAGAAGGTGGGCATGGCATAATTTTTCATATATTCAAGTTTATTTTATGTTAAGAGGTAGTCTTTCCTACCAAAATCTAGTTAAAAATATTTTACAGGAAAGAGAAAAGGGGAATGAGTTTTTGTCTGTCACTCATAGTATTTATTTTTATCAGATTAGAGTCTAATTTGGTAGAGAATACCGAGCACATAGAGGCAAATGTTGAGCATTTAATTACTACATTTCTGTCAGGTCACTTTATTTCCATGGTTAACACTGTAGTTCTTCTGAGATCCCCCTAATGGGCACTTGATTCCAGGTTGAAAGCACAAAATATTCTCTCAAGCTACCCTTCCTCATTATGAATCTCATTTATGTAAACTAAAATTAAATATCTTAATGGCCAATTTTTATGCCATACTGAGTGAAGGGAATTGTCAAGAAGCTGGACTTGTCCTTAAACCAGAGGGAAATATAAATTGTTCAAGTGAACCAATCAAAATGAAAATCCATAGATTATATAGTGGTTTATCATGCAGGAACCTGGACACTCCACAGCAAACCAGAACGGTCTGGTTTGTGATTTGTCAACCTGGAATCAAGACAGGACACAAACATCAATCTATCCTCTTGGTTATGCTTCTCCAAAAAATACCAATAAAACATGGTTTCTTGAGGTTTTTGTTTCTTTTCCCCATAAAAGTCTGAAAGGAGAAGGGATTTAGTCACCCACTGGTTTTTCCCATGTTCAATGGTTCAGGCATAAAGAATGGCCTTTGGCTGCCCAATAACCTAATCCCTCTCCACAGAGAATCAGTCATTCAAAGCAAACCTGCTTTTTCTTCCAGCCTTTCACATATTTGAAGATCACCAGCATGTAACCTGTCCATTTCTCTTCTCCAGGATGAACGATCCAGTTTCTTTCCGTCTTCCCCCTGCGGTGTGATCCGAAGCCTCCTTCACCGTCGTCACTGCTGTCCTCAGGACCTTGCTAGATCGCCAACGTTACAGTGTGCTACACAGGATGCTAAGATGAGTCAGGCATGATCTGATCATCATGGGCTATAACGACAACAAGCCTGCTTTGTTTGATAAATCATATTTCTATTACTGTAACTAGAGTATATCACCTTGTTTTTTATACCATCTCCCACTATTGATTTGTATGGAGCTTAATGTCACCTAAAAATCTTTTTCCAGGAACTGCTTGTAAGTCACAGATCCACCATCATGCTTCTGTGCTGTTGGAGGCAGGTGAGGCACGGGCTTGCTTTGCTTTGTTTTTTCTTGGAACAACGTAAAAGCCTTCATATTTATTCTTATTAAATTTCATCTCTTCTGAAATTCCCAGGACTCCATAAAGTCAGGGTCCCTGTCTGCCTGGCTTACTACTGAATACCCTTAATTCTTGGCATATCATAGGCACCTGATAATTTTTTGAAATAAATCCTTGAATAAATAAATCTGTCCCATTGTCCCAGGCTACTAAGATCCTTTTGGATTCTGGTTTTAGTAGCCAGTGTATTACCTTTGCTTCTAAATTATGTCATCGACAAGTCCGATCAATATTGTTTCTATAGTCCCATTCAAGTATTAATAAAAACAACCTCACAACTTCTTGGTCAAAGACAGAGCCCTCAGGTGAATTTTTAAAGACCTCCCTCCAGGTCAATGTAGGCCCATTAATTAGCAGACAGAAATGAGAGAAGTGAGATTTCCCTTTGAAAGTTAAACCATAAATCAGCACAAACGTGCAGAGCAGGGACAGCAAAGTCACCTTGAAAAGAAAAAATACACCCAGGTTTCTGTGATGTTCCTACACCTGATCAAAGGTACAAACTTATCTCAATAACATGTCAGTCAGCAGTGAACTGGAGAAAAAGAAGACAGGATTGAAGACCCCATCCAGTCTTGTCCAGGCGCAGGGCCCGGTCGGACCAACTCTAGAATGCCTGCTTTGGAAATTGCTAACACCACGCTTTACGAGCTTGACGCCACTAAACCTTGTAACCACGTAATTAACTGTATGACTTCAGGTAACTCATGTAAATACTACGTTCCTTCAGTTTTCCATCTGTAATAAAGGTACTCATCATACCTACTTTGTGGGGTTGTTCGAAGTTCATATGGAGTAAATATACATAGAATCTGGATGTAGTAACCCCTCGTTAAGTGTTAGCTATGGAAGGGAGAGGAGCTACGGGTTAGAGCTACATGAGAGGCCAGAAAGACTCCTTGGTTGGCATTTCACATTATAAATTAAGAGAGTTGTATGAATACCTTCATTCACGAGAGGCAGAATCCTTCAGTTAGAACTAGGATACAGGAAACAACACATTTTCTGCAGTTTCTTAGCCTGCACATTCCAGGTTTTCTGAGAACCCAATGGTCCCTCACTGGCAGCCCCTCATCTTACTTGGCACCTTTCTTTTCAAATTTCAAAGGAGGGGTTTCATTTTGTATTTTGACCCAGTCTGACAGTTTTTGTATTATTGATGGGGATTTTAACTCACTCATATCAATTATCAAAATCTCATATTATTTCTATGGGCTTATTTTATATTTTCTGACTTTTATGCTCTCTTATTCTCATGTCTTGCCATGTGAACCATGATGCCCTTGTTTGGTTTGTCTTCAAGTGACTTAAGCTACAAATGATACTGTTTTAACTCCTACTAAGTATTTTTGGGAGTCGGGGGGGGTGACCAGGAGAGCTTTAGGTTTTTTTACCCATAAAGGAAAGATCTACTAAGGCCAGATGTCTGACAGCAAACAGGTGGGAAACTTGCCAGTGCCCACTGTCATCTCTTGCCAACAGAATGCCAGGGATAGCCTTTCATTTTCTTCTCAAGCAAACAGTGCAGGACCAACAACAACCCCAGAGTGCTTTCAGCCCCATCTCTGCCTGGCTGGCCTTTCATCCCAAGTGCCCCATTTTCTGCTTCCCCATTAGCCATATTGCATTATCAGACTGAGGTCTCCACAGACATGTAGAAAGAACAAAAGAAATGTAGAAAGATAAGGAGGAAAAAAGCATGCAACGACTCTGACCACCTTAAAAAACAACTCATCTGAAGGAAGAGGTAACTTCCTCCCATTTCCACAAAGGCACGATATCTTTGAGGCAGGAATACCCAAACCCCTGCCATCTTCCTGACTTCTACTACTCCACCCTAGATCTGCTGCAAGTGATGAAAATGCCTCTTGAAGCTGGACAGCTTATCAACTCCCACAGTCTCCAGTCCATCACAGCTAGATTTTCCCATCTGTTCCCTCGTTTCATAGTGTTGCAATAGGAAGACAAGGAAGGAAGAAAATCAGGCACATCTAGTTAGTTGTCAAATTTCTTTCTGCTTCATGCTATTTCTGAGGATATATTATTAAAACAGAGTAGTGTCTGTGTTGTTTTATAGGTCCATGAGAGGCAACATGAGACAGTGGTTAAAAAGCATAGCTTTTGGAATTAGACAGTACTGGCTTAAATTCTAGGCATTTGGATGTGTGACCTCTAGCAACTCACATCACATCCGTAGGACTTCATTCTCCCATCTGTAAAATGGGCCTAGGAATGCCCAACTCACAGCATTTTTGCAGGAAATAGAGAGAATATAAATGATTGGCTTATATTTAAGTGTTACTGAAAAAACATTAATTATGACCCTTTCAAAACTGTGTTAGTAATTTTAGGTGTTCTCAGTAGCCTCTCTCTAGTCAGCAAGAAATCGAAGGAGCATGAAGAGGATGTGGGTCTCTCCGTTCAAGAGCTCTGCCTCTGCTCGCACTTCAATCAGAGCACCTCTGCCTCCAGCCATTCTGCTTCTAGATGCCATTTCTTCTCAATAAGAAGTCTCTTTGTTTAAACAAATTCTAAAGTCACTATTGAACAATCCAATGATTTGCAAAGACTGAGAAACCAAGAAATGTCTATGGCTTTCTTATTTGCAAAATAGCCTAACCATCATCCTGGCAATGTCTTCTCTTTTTATTAAAGTATAGCTGATATACAATATTGGTTTCAAGTATACAACACAGTGATTCAGCAGCTACCCGCATTATTAAATCCTCACCCCAACCAGTGCAGTTACTATCTGTCAACATAGAAAGATGTCACTGAGCCATTGACTATATTCTCCATGCTGCACTTCCATCCCCATAACCAACTTATACTATGACTGAGACCTTGACCTGTGAAGGAAAGAATGAATCTTTTCTTTGCCAATTCCTGTGCAGCTGCTATGCCTGAAAACCATAAACTAGGTACTGTATCATTTTATTCATTATAGCTAATGTTTTAAATTTATCTTTTTCTTAAGAAACTTGAAAAACATAAAAACAGAAAAAATATTTTAAGTTCATTCCTGACATCATTCAGACATAACCAATATATAATGTGTTTTTATAGGGATTTATGCATAGATTATGGTTTTATATTTTTAACTGAATTGTGCTTGCACATCTTATACTACTCTTTTACTCTGCTGTTTTTGTACGGTACTGTAAATATTTTTCTATATTTCTATATTCTGTTTTGCATTAAGAAAATGAAATAGAAAAATACTTAGAAAAGAAGTTATCCTAAAGAAAAACAATCTTCAGCCATGCACTCTGCATAGACCACTGGTGTCATTTACTAAGGGAGCAGATTAGCGCATTGGAACCACATCTCCCACAGCTCCCTCTATGCAAAGGCTTATTCCCTTCAAATCTCAAAGCCATCCATACTAGCCCAACCTTAAAGGGATTTGTTGAAAGGATAACAGGGGTATTTATTTCACAAAACTCAGGAGTAGGCAGAACAGCTGGGTCTCATGAGGTCTGGAATCAGGATGTAGAAAATCAGGACCCCAAGTAATTTTCTCTATTCATCCAAGACCATGTGGTCTCTTGTCTCTTATTCCTGTGGATGGAGACATAAGGGAGCACAGTGGACTTGGGGTTCTCCACAGTGGTATTTAACTGTAAGGCAGGGTACCAGCTGAGGAGTAGACTGGGCCTGGGGTTGGAGAAATAGGCAAGATTTGGTGCTTCGCAGGAACCCAGTCACGATATAATAAATGGATGCATGTTGATGACTTTCATTTTAGAGATGATGTGGATCTTTAAGTGGGAAAACCAATAGGAAATTTAGGCTTAGAAGAAATATCTGGTTGGCAACAGAGATTTTCATTACCAGCCTAAAGTAGTAATTTAAACATCAAGTGAATAAATCACCCAAGGAGACCATGTAGAGAAGAGAAAGAAGAGGCTTAGGACAAATGCCTGGGGACACATTTAGGGGCATTTAGGGGATGAGTAAAGAAGGAGGAGTTTGAATAGGAGAATAGGCAGGACAAGTGAGAACAGAAGGAGGAACACTAGGAGCAAGTAGCATTGCACAGACAGCACAGGATGGGTCTTCGAGGAGGGAGTGGAGAACAGTGACAAAGGTTGTCCTGAAATTGGTGTTAGTAACCAAGAGACTCTGTCACTGCGTTCGAGGAGCTTTGGTCCCAAAGGAGGGCTGGACTGAGGCCAGGGTGGGCTACCTTCCGAAGGGAATTGGCTGCTAGAATGTGGGCAGTGGATGAGAGCCACTCCCGAGCATGTGCTCCACTTACCGTTTTCCCACATGCTACCTCATCTAACCTTCACAACAATCCTGTGAGTCAAGGATCACTATCCCTATTTTATAGATAAGAAAGTCAGGGAAATATTTTTAATAACTCAACTTCCATTACTAACAGTATAACAACAAACATATTCTGAAGCACACCCTCTGGTGGCAAAACAACTAAAAATATTCATTTTATTGTTCTATTTTATGCTACTGTATACGTTTACTAGAAATGTTTAAATACATTTAATATTCCCAAGATCACATACCTAAAGGAGACATTGCTTATATTCATACTACAATCCAAAAATTCACAGTATTTGTTGGCTAGTTGCTTTGGAGGGATTTTGTTTTGAACTGAAATAATACAAGTAACAATTTTAAATGCCAGAGAATGTCAGGGTTTTCTTCTCCAGACCTATGCCACATCATTTTTCAAGTGTTGAAATCAAAATTGAAGACTGTTCTCTAAGCATAATTGGCAACACCAATTACAGTTGCTCCAGATGATTGCAAATCAACTGTCAGTGTTTTAATCTAGCATCTTCTCAGAATTAAAGTTAACCAATTCCTTAATGTTCAAGGCCTCTGCAAGTATAACATTGTGTCTTCAGTTGCACTGAAAGTTGATCTTAAGTTCAATTAACTTCGCTCCCTGACAATCCAACCTCTCAGATCTTCTCAGTATCTTTCCAAAGGCTATAAATGGCTAGTTTCAGATAGGTCTAGAGTCTACATAAGAATCCCAGAAAAATTCATTTTGGGACAAGTTTGAGGTTTGAGGAGACTTGTGTTGGCCAAAACCCTTTTTTAAATGAGTGTAGAGAGGAGAGAATGAACCTTTACTTCTACACTGCCAAGGAAGATGCTGGTCAAGGTACAAGAGTCACCTAAAGCCATGGCCACGGCTGAGTGCAAACTACACCAACTATAATTAATCCAGAATCTGCCTTCCTGGTCATACACTGGCCAGGGGGAAGGGTGCTAGGATTTGTCAGAGATGTATTACTATGAGAGAGAAAAATAAACAAGTGGAAATTTTCTTTGCCATGTTTGGGAGTAATTGTTTCTCACTGTTTGCATCTCCATCCAAGCATGAAGAGTGAATGTCAAGAAACCCATAACCATCTCAAAAGGAGCATAGCACAGTTTTCCTCTAAACCAGACTATTCAGCACAGCTCTAGAGCAAAATCATTCATCAAATTCCCCACTACATACTTTTACAGGAAGAATATGGTATTGTGCATGATCATGAAATTTTAACACCCCAATGTAGGTAGTAATCACAAACATCAATAAGGTGTGAAATAGGTGTATCATCTGATTTTTTTCAGTGAAGAGACTGAACTTGTAAATTCCTTTCATATTTAGAAAACATTATTTAAAACTGTACATAAAATATTATCAAACTATTAGAAAACACACATACAAGTAAAAATCTACCAAATGAAATGAATATTTTGTGGTAGTAAAATAGTAGTTTTAGTTTTTCATTTATATGTTTTCAAATGTTTGTTATTTTTATAATAAGAACAAAGTGAATTTTTTTCTCAGTCATTATATTTTCATGTTTCATAGCCATTAGTTGCATCAATAAGCTATAGAACTAAATGGGGGTCAGACTTAATGTGCATGATTCAAAGATCAGAACAGTGACTAGTGAAAGTTCCAGAAGACATCTGGGAAAAGTATAAGGCTAAATTCTCTAATAAATAAAGCTTTCCATCAACAGCAAGATCTACCTTTGGAAGTAATAAAACCCAGCGTTTTCTCATTGCTCCCTCCACACACCCACAGACAGGAAGACAATGGAAAGGCTGTGCCCAGGGGCTGGCATGGGACAGACAGCCCCACGGTAGACCCTTCCTACCAGAGGTGCTATTTCCACGCTAATAAAGAATTAGTGCCAGACATTTTGCACTGAATATGGAAGAAAATAATCCTTGATAACATAAAACACTAAAATTATTCATTACATACACATTAGAGACAGAATTTTTGATGAACAATAGAAAGAACATGAAACATGAAAACGATATTCCTGCCCATACACCTGTGACAAGAATGATAGGTAGTGAAAGACAAAGGTCATCAAAGTCAACTGCAAAGCAGGAGGCATCCATCCTAGCTTACGGCAAAGGTGACCTGGCTGAGTTTCCAGTAACTTTTTAATGGAGATAAACTTGAAATTAATATCAGAACCCTGATGGTGGTTGATGAATTTAAAGTCTACTGAAGCAAATTCTTTATTAAAACATAAAACTTTTGGTCCTTCATACAAATGGAAAGACGTACTCAGCAATCAGAAGAATAAATACTATTAAAACAGCCACACTACCCAAAGCCATCTACACATTCAGTGTATCCCCATCAAAATACTAAAGGCGTTCTTCACATTAGGAGAAGGAACAATCCCAAAATTTGTGTAGAACCACAAAAGACCCCAAATAGCCAAAGCAATCCTGTGAAACAACAAAGACAGAAGAATCATATTTCCTGATATCAAACTTTATTAAAAAGTCATAATAATAAACACAGCATGATACTAGCACAAAAGTAGACAAGTAGACAAAATGAATAGAATACAGAGCCTAGAATTTTTTTTATTAAGGTATCATTGATAGACACTTTATGAAGCTTTCACAAGAAAAACAATGTGGTTAATACATTCACCCTTATTATCAAGTGCCCCTCATGCCCCATTACAGTCACAGTCCATTAGTGTAGTAAGATACTACAGAGTCCCTATTTATCTTCTCTGAGCTACACTGTCTTCCCCATTACCTCACACACACCATGTGCACCAATCATGATACCCCACAATCCCTTTCTGCCTCCCTACCCACATACCTTCCCCCACCACTCCCCTTTTCTTGGAGTCTGTGAGTCTGCTGCTATTTTGTTCCTTCAGTTTTGCTTTATTGTTGTACTCCACAAATGAGGGAAATCATTTGGTACTTGTCTTTCTCTGCCAGACATATTTCACTGAGCATAATACCCTCTAGCTCCATCCATGTTGTTGCAATGGTAGGATTCATTTCTTTCTTATGGCTGAATAATATTCCATTTTGTATATGTACCACATCTTCTTTATCCATTCATCTGCTGATGAACACTTAAGTTGCTTCCAAATCTTGACTATTGTAAATAGTGCTGTGATAAACATAGGGGTGCATATATCTTTTTGAATCTGAGAAGTTGTTTGCTTAAATTCCTATGAGTGGAATTCACAGGTCAAATGGTATTTCTATTTTTAGAACCTCCATATTGCTTTCCACAATGGTTGAACTAGTTCACATTCCCACCAGCAGTGTCGGAGGGTTCCCCTTTCTCCAAATCCTCACCAGCATTTGTTGTTCCTACTCTTTTGGATGTTGGCCATCCTAACTGGTGTGAGGTGATATCTCATTGTGGTTTTAATATGCATTTCCCTGATAATTAGTGATGTGGAGCATCTTCCCATATGCCTGTTGGCCATCTGAATTTCTTCTTTGGAGAAGTGTCTGTTCATATTCTCTGCCCATTTTTTAATAGGGTTATTTCTTTTTGGGTGTTGAGGCATGTGAGTTCTTTATATATCTTGGAAGTCAACCCCTTCTTGGATATGTCATTTACAAACATATTCTCCCATACTGTAGGATGCCTTTTTGTTCTGCTGATAGTATTCTTTGCTGTACAGAAGCTTTTTAGCTTGATGTAGTCCCATTTGCTCATTTTTTATTTTGTTTCCCTTGCCCAAGAGGATTCATTCAGGAAAAAGTTGCTCATGTTTATATTCTAGAGATTTTTGCCTATGTTTTCTTCTAAGAGTTTTATGGTTTCATGACCTACATTCAGGTCTTTGATCTATTTTGAGTTTGCTTTTGTGTATGGGGTTAGACAATAATCCAGGTTCATTCTCTGGCATGTAGCTGTCCAGTTTTTCTAACACCAGTTGTTGAAAAGGCTGTCATTTCCCCATTGTATATCCATGGCTCCTTTATCATATATTAATTGACCATATATGCTTGGATTTATATCTGGGCTCTCTAACCTGTTCCTTTGGTCTATGGGTCTGTTCTTGTGCCATTACCAGTGCCGAGAATTTAATACTGGTATGTGCCATCAACTAATATTCGAGAAGGAAGCTAAAACCAACCAATAGGCAAAGGATAGTCTTTTCAACCAATATTGCTAGGAAAAATGGAAGAACACATGCAGAACAATGAAATTGGACCCACTCATACAACTCACAAAAATTAACTTGAAATGGGTCAAAGACTTAAATGAAAGATGTAATACCATAAAACTCCTAGAAGAAAACTTAGGAAGGAAGTTCTTCAATATTGGTCATAGGAATGATTTTTTGGACATAACATCAAAAGCATAAGCAATAAAAGCAAAAATCAACAAACAGGACTACATCTAACTGAAAAGTTTCTGCACTGCAAAAGAAACAATTAACAAAATGAAATGGCAGACTACTGGGTGGGAGAAAGCTTTTGAAAACCATGTATTGGATAAGGTGTTAACATCCAAAATAAATAAATAATTAACACAACTTAATAACAAAAAGCAAGTAATCCAATTAAAAATGGACATGAGAACTAAATAGCAATTTTTCCAAAGAGGACATCAAAATGGCCAACAGGCCCTGAAAAGATGCTCAACATCATTAATTGTCAAGGAAATGCAGATAGAAACCACAATAAGATATCACCTCACAACTGTTAGAATGGCTCTGTCATCAAGAAAACAAAAGACAAGTGCTCAGGAGGGTACAGCAAAAAGGGAATGTTTATGCGTTGTTGGTAAGAAAGTGAATTAGTGTTTTCCAGCCACTATGGAAAACAATGCAGAGATTCCTCAAAAGATTAAAAATAGATTTACCATACAATCCAGCAATTCCACTTCTGAGCATATATACCCAAAAGGATATTAAAACAAGATTTTGACAAGACACATGCACACCCATTTTTATGGCTGCACATTATTCACAATACCTGAAATGTGGGAACAAGCCAAATGTCCATGAATGGATGAGTGGATAAAGAAGAACTGTACATATACACAATGAAATAGTAGTAAGCCATGAGAAAGGAAGATATCCTGCCACTTGCAGGAACACAGATGGACCTTGGGTAATATACTAAGAAAGATAAGACATAAAAAAAAAGACAGAGAAAGAAAGATATACTCTGTCACACCTAGTGGAATCTAAAACAGTCAAACCTGTAAAAGAACACACAGTAAAGTGGTGGTTGCCAGGGGATGGGGCATAAGGGAATGAGAGTGATAGTGTTTCAGGGTACAAACTTGTAACACATAGTAAATAAGCCCTAAGCTAATGTACAGTATAATGAATATAGACAATAATGTACTATAATGATGTAATGTGATAAATATTGCTTCAATGGAATATTATAATATGTGAATGTATCAAAGTAACATGCTAAACACCTTAAATTTACAAAATGCAACATGTTAAATTTATCAAATAAAAAAAATTTTGTCTTTGTTGAAGATGTGGTCCTTCAAAAATCTTTTCTAATTATTTTCAAAATGCAAAAGAACCATTCCAGGAAGATTTGATAAGCAGTTATCCAGACTGGGCAGATCAAGATTTTGGTGAACACTTCTGGGAAAAAACAGGAAGCAGAACACCTGAAGCAGGAACATTTTCCAAAATCTGAATTTCTGACTCAGTGCACAAGTTAGAACAAATTTAGCAGAGTGGCAATCATACTGTCCAAAACTCCAGGCAGAACATTTCAGACCATGACTAAAAAAAATATTCTTAAAAAAAATCACATTTCTAGGTGAATGAATATGTGATTTTGACACTTTATAGAAGAAATCAACAATTTATTCAATTACAGTGTTAAATAATCAGTGATTTCTAATGGACCCTGGTGCACCAAAACTAAATGTAACTATCGAATTCATTGAAACATTTGCCTGATGGGGTAGATCAGTAACTAAATATGGCTCTGTGTAGCTGGGGCTCAGTATTTTCCCACATATAACTGAGGTCTTACTGGCCCTGAAAGACTGAAATATGTTTTATGATACCTCAGTTCTCTCCAATTACTTAAACAGATGTTCTTAAAATCTCACAAATTTTTCAAAGTAAAATTAACTTTAAACCAGTTTATTTTTCAAAAATAAAAACACACCCCCTAGGGTCTTAAGGAAACTCTAGCAATCACATTAAAGTTCCACAATTCTAGAAAACCTGAGACTCATGTTTCAAACGTTTGGCACAAGGGAAGTTTAATTCACCTGTGCCATATGCACGATACAATTTTCAGCAAGTACGTATTCACTTCCTTGAGGAAAGAAGCCAACTTCTCTGGATCAGTTGGACACAGTGTCGCTAGGAGCTCCCGGTCCACCATGACGGACTGCACAGTGTCGGCTGCATGTGGTGGAGGACCACTGGAATGATACGGCCGCGGCCCCATTTGGGTAATAGCATTTGAGAACATTGAGAGTTTTTTTTTAATTCAACTGACTTCTCTAGGAAGTAAACACTCAGAATAATTAGCTTTAAAAAATAAGGATGTGATCAAGGTTCTATGAAGGAGACTCCTGCCACACTCTTTCCATAAAATACTTTTATGGGGATATTTTAGGATATTTTGGGCTGGAAGTGGGATAAAGAGAGAAGAGAAGATAAAACACTTCCTTCAAACTCAAGTGCCCCAGCCTTTTCTCCTCTTAGAGAGAGGTTCTTAACAAGTCGTATAACACTCTCTCAATGTAGGAAGATGGTTTACATGTACATATTTTCTAGGGAGAAAATATAAGGTTGATTAAACCTGAAGACATTAACAACCACTGGGATGTGTGGCATAATTCGTGAACTGATGGTTTACAAACTGTGATCCTGTTTAATGAGGAAGTTTATTAAAAACAAACATAAGTTTGTATCCAATATGACACAGATGTCTGTTCGCAGAGGGATGTACTCACCTGTATTTCCCTTATTTCAGGTTTCTGGAGATGTGAGTAATGAAGGTTTTGTGGTTACATCAGAGGCAAACCTATGACAAGATGTTCCTTTTCTTAGTACAGGAGAGACATGAGAGCAGTAAGTCTGATGCTGTCAAGGATTCTCTAAATCATCTTTCAAAAGCAGAGCCACAGCTCTGAGACGGATCAGAGCGATTCCACTGACTCAGCTCTTCCCATGGACAGAAAGCATTTTTCAGTTGCCCTTCCTCATGCAACTCACACTCATCAAAGTCTTTTTTGAGCACTTAATGAGATCATTGATGGAGCATTGTGCAGAAAAGCTGAAAGCACTAAACAAATATTCATGGTCCCATCGATAAGTAGGAAGAACAGAAAGTTTGCATTGTGCAGAACAAGGCTCAATTTTAAGCTCAGCCTCTTACTGAATGTGTGAACCTGGCTAATTTAAAAGCTACACTTTCTAATCTTCAAAATATGTCCTCTAATATGTCTTCTAATCTTCTAATATGACTTCTAATACCTTGTTGGACTGCCTGACATACTCAATAGTGAATAATTTTCATTACTTCCCCATCAGTTTCTACACACTGAGGTTTCTCTCCTTCCTCTTTCTCCAGATGTAGACTTTTTGAGACTCATAAGGCACCCTAGTGACTCAGGTGTTCTTTTCTCCTATTTCTGTGTGTCACTCCATCCCCAAATCCATGAAAGCAGCAAACACACAGCACACTTGGCTAAACAGGGGAAGGCAAGAGGCACAGGGTAAGAAGATACACCCATGACAAAAAAACACCAATTAGTATTTTAACAATACTTTCCCACAGTATTTGTTTCAGACAAATCATTTGTTCAACAAACATTAATTGAACACTTCCCCCGGCCAAGATACGTGCTAGATGTGAAGAGACAGCTACGAGTGGAGCCTAGTGCCTGCCATGCATGACCACACCCTGACGGAAAAGGAAGGCAGGTAACACTGAGATGCAGCAACGTGAGCAGTGAGAGCAGGTGCGTAATGCAGACATGCACAGACAGAAGTTAGTCTCAAGAAGACAACAGCATTAAAGGCGCATCGATGGCCTAGTTTTTCCCACTCCAGGCAACTACTAGTGCTGTCATTCAGGTGAAGAAAAAATGAAGAGATTTAAGAAAGAGGCACTTCTAACCAAAATAGAGAAGTGCTAGGTTTCCAGCACTAAACTGAAATGTGGAATATTGCATTTCACAGGGACTCAGGTGCATTTTAGCAAGTCTTCCTCATGCTCTTAATGGAGACTAGGAAAAAAAATTGTTCACTAAACTCTTTCAATTCATATTTATCCAGTGCCAAATGTGCTCCTAAAGTGAGGAACAAATCTAGCAGGAGTTGAAAAATCAGTTAAGATTTTGGTGGGAGGACATACGCAGGACACGGAAATCTCAATGGAAATGTCAGAGAACGTCAGCACCCTGGTCAGCTCCTCTCAAGCGGAGTTACCCCCTTTCAGAGGCCACGTTTCTGTTTCTGTACAGCTCACCGCACATACCTTTAGATGATGATTTCCCAGTGAGGGAGAGTGGGCTCGGAAGCCAGTGCTCACTCTCTGGAGAGCAGGAGGTAAACATGACCAGCATGGCTGGGACAGCAGCCCCGTCCTCCTCTGTGTGTCCCTCTCTTTCTCTGTCTCTGCGCAGGAATGTCTGCCTTCTGGACTAGGACCTCCTTTCTCATCCAAAAAAGTTCTGGCATTGCTAATGAATTTTCACAAAGTATAATCCTTAAATTCTGAATTACTATGAAGTGGCTCCTTTGGAAAGTTTTAGTTCTCTCCTGTGGAGATGAGAGGAAATGCATAAACCCCTTTTCACTTTGGAAAAGGAACTTTCTGCCTGGAATTTGATCTGAAAACAAACTCTCCTTGCAGAGCCTTAACTATCTCCATGGAAAGAGGAACTTGGGACTAGAATGGCTAACTATGCAATTCCCCATATCAAGGTGGCTACCCAGGGATGCCAGCAAGCTCCTAAGAAGCACTATGGGAAAGGGGGAGGAACTGTTTAAATCAGCCTTACAGGACCAGCGAGTAGGCCCCCACGTAAAGAAGGATGAGCTTAGTTTTGAAAAATGGGAATACATTCTCACCAGAATGATGTGGAACCAAAAAAAAAGATAATTAAAAAGCTTCTAAGGCTGCTGAAAAATATTGGTGAGGGTTACACTTCAGATAAGAAAAGCAAATTTTCCAAAACTTATATAATAAAACAGGGATTTATAAACTGTATTTGTGACACTGGAACTACATGGATTGATCAAAACTTGAGGAGGAAGTGGGGGGCTGACCAAGAAGGCAGGGTTCCTCCCCTGGCTCCCCCAGAGCACTTGGGTGGGTCACAGCGAGAGTCCACCATTTTCAGAAATTTTATTAGAAAAACATGAAAAATGTATTTTATAACTTATTTTTTATTGAAGTTTAGTTAATATACAATATTATATTGGTTTCAAGTATGCAACATTGTGATTCGACAGTTATGTACATTATTAAATCCTCACCCCAACTAGTGTCATTACTGTCAACATAGATGTGACAGAACTATTGACTATATTCTCTATGCTGTCCTTTCAACCCTGTGATTAATTTATATTATGATTGAGTTTTGCACCTCCTTATCCCCTTCACCACCTATTTCAGTCATCTACCCCAACCATTCTTTCACGGTAACCACCAGTCACTTCTCAGGGTCTGTAAGTCTACTGCTATTTTTTTTTATTTTGTTTTGTTTTCTTTGTAAATTCCACAAATGAGTAAAATCATATGGCATTTGTCTTTCTCTGCCTGGCATAATTCCCTCTAGGCCCATCCATATTATGGCAAATGACAGGATTTCTTTTTTTATGGCTGAATAATATTCCATTGCATATATGTACCACATCTTCTTTATCCATTCATCTATTGATGGACACTTTGGTTGCTTCCATATCTTGACTATTGTAAATAATGTGACAATAAACAGAAGGGTAAATATATTCTTCCTTACTATGTGTTGTCTTTTTTTTTTTTTTTGGTGATGGTGTCCTTTGCTGTACAGAAGCGTAAAGTTCAATGTAGTCCCTCTTGTTTATTTTTACTTTTGTTTCCCTTGCCCTGGGAGACACGTTCAGAAAGAAAATTGCTCACGCTTATGTTCAACAGATTTTTGCCTATGACATGAAACCATAAAACTCTCAGATGAAAATGTATTTTGATGATTTTTTTAGAAGATTTGAAAAGCATAGTATTGGAAAATTCATCCTTGGTCTTTTTAAACACAGCACACCATGGTGAACCATAGACATTTGTTCTGTGAATATTCTACCTTAAAAATTAAAAGAACATGTATCTATGTCCTGACCTTACTGTGGGGCAGCAGCATATTTTGGCTTCTCACATACTATGTGAAATCTTAGTTTTAAAAACATGCACAACTAAAGTAATACCATCTCAACTCCTAAAAATGCCCCATACTGTGATCAGTGCTGTTGCCTAAGTACTAAAGGAATTACTTGGAATTTCTGGAGATTCTGCCAAAATTCTTAAAAGAAAACTATTTTTCAAGGGCAAGACTGAAAAATTGTATGTCTTGCCTTTCTACATCCCAAAACATATGCAGACTCTAAGACTGTGGCTGGTATAAAGCATTTGTTCACTTTCAGGAACATTAATCAAAAAGACATTCTAAATGTTATCCTTAACAAGTAAATACTAATGTATGTGAGTCTTCTCAGAGGCACTAAAGGTCTATTTCAGCTTACTGATGTGATTATTCATACTGCAGTAATGTCAGTGCTGGATTTAGAAGACAATTAAGTTGTTGAAAGATTAGAAAATGGACCTGGGTCTTCCTATAGTCTCACAGTGGATTTTAGGAAAAGGAACTTAAATTGAACACTGTTATTCTACAATTGAAGAAATCAGAATGGTTTAGTAGCTTGCTTTGGCTTTAGTAGCAGCACCTTTTTTTGTTTGCAGACCTTCTCTGTAAAATAATACTTCCAGCCCAAAATGAATTCAAATCATGGTGCAGCTGAAACTAAGACCTGGGTTGGGGTTCTTCCCACCATTCCACACAAGATACAAAAGGGAAAAAAGAAGAATGTGAGACCTGGGCAGGACACTAAGAGTTCAAGAAGCCACATGAGCATCTAAATTATATTTATATTTCTAGGAATTCCCCTAATTGTAGAAATGTTTAATCTGAGGTCTAAGACAATGAGTCATGTGTGGAAGTGAAAATTCTAATATCAAATGGAAGAAGTGAAGCCAAAACTTCTGTTCCAATGCTATTATGTAAACTGGTGCCAGGATGGTTGCACAAGAATTTCTGGAATTACTGAAAAGCCCAGATCCCGAGGCCCCCCATGGGAGAGTCTGATACAGGAGATTTCAGGCGGGGTTCAGAAATCTGTGTGTCATAAAGCAAAGCTCCTAGGTACATCTGTCTAATGCTGTCATGTTCAGGCCCTTTAACACCCCTTTTTACCCTGCCCTTCTATTAGAGGACCCATCCTTCAAGTTCTCAGTAGGATTTTTTCACATAAGGCCAGCTTGAAAAGATGTAGGATAACCAGGAGCATCCATGTTTGAGCTGTGGTCAGTCTGTCGTTAGCTGACCAGGCTCCCTGTGACAGCTCTCCCCCTTCCTTCCTGCTTAGGAAGATGCCACTGATGGACATACGCTTTGGAGTTGTTGACACAATTTTGTGACCTTAAGGCACAAGCTTGCCCCATTGTTCTGACACCATTGAGCACTGACTCAGCCCTGGAATGGGCTATCCCTTAGTCCCTTGTTATGAAAGAAAAACAAACCTCAATTGTCTAAGGTACTTTTAGTTGGGTATTCCATTAGCTGTAGCTAGGAGGGTATTAATAATACAAAATGCCTCTCCTTATTTGTATCTATATATTATAAAATCTAATATGGACTTTCCAAAAAGACAATTAAGAAATCCATGGCTAACAAGTTTTGGGGATAATAATTTATTGGTTTGGGTTATAAACTCTGGATTATAAATTGACATCCATAAAAGTGTTAGCTGATCCTAGGTGTTGCCTATAAAATGTGGAAAAAACACACACAAATTTTAATAGAGGTAATGGTTTCTACAGTCATTCATTCATTCAACAAATATTTATCTGATGTATTCTAGGGAGAGGAGCCATGCTAGGCCCTGGAGAGACAAGACAGATAAATTCCCTTCTTCGTGGAGCTTATATCATAGTGGGGCAGAGAGAAAATTCACATATCTATAAATATGATTATTATTACCAAGGGGGGAAACACAGAATGATGCATTGCAATGAGCAACTGCATTGTTTATTTAAATAAGGTTGTCAGGGGAGGCTGAGACTTATGTAGGCTCATTAAAATTCAGTGGAGTGCCATTTCACTGCAGGGCAAGAATCAATAAACCCAACAGTCAGGGGTTTGAGGCATTTTGGGGCTGATCAAGGAAAAGTATGGAAAGAGGACTCCCGCAAGAGGCAGTAACCACGACAAGCTTTACTGGGCAGTGCTGGGACAGGACTGCATGAGAGGGGGCTTTCCTCCCAGCAAAGTCTGCAGAGAAGCTAGAATTGGTGGGGAGGAGTTGCTGGTCGGAAGAGGAGGAGGGGTAGGGAACTCCCAGAGGGCGAGGGATCAGAAAGGCGGCTGAAGCGTCGGGGTGACGTCACTCAGCAGGGCTCAGGATGGTGAGTCTCTGGGTCAGACAGCCTCACGGGGCCATGGCTGCATAGGGTCTTAGAACTGCAAGGCCCGATCTATGAACAGGTAACAGCTGTCCAGTGAGGTTTGCAAAGCAGCCAGTCTCTAAATGGCTAAAACTTTGCTTTTTTGAGCTATTTTACAGATAAGAGAAGTGTAAAAATTTGAGTTTGGTACTGGTGGGCTTTTGAGCAAACGGGTCTCATCCCACAGAAAAGAAAAAAACCAACCAAAAATCAGTACATTTCACAATATATATAATTGTCAAATCACTGTGTTGTACACCTGAAACCAATATAATATTGTATATTAAGTATACTTCAATAAAAATAAAAATAATACACAGAAGCCATCTGGCTTATTTACATAACACCAACCTATTGTTTTCACCGCAGGACTGGCAAACAGGAGCTGACACTTGCCATCCAGTAGTTCTGAATAAGCTCAGTATGTCTTAAGACATAATGTTTATCAGCCAGAAGCGAGAGAGCCCTAAAAACTTTCCTAATTGGGCCAGAAAACAAGATGAAGAAAAAGCAAGTAAAATTGGCTGGATTCTCAAGTTCCTATTTAGTTGCTAAGGGATGTGAGAAAACAAGTAGAAGGCAGCTGCCTTTCATCTCCAGATGTGACAGGAACAGCATGTTGAAAGGAACAACTATAAAATTCACGAAGTATAGTTTTAGTGAGGTTCCTGGTGAATTTCACTTTTAATTTAGACTCAGGAACAATAAGCAAGGAAAACACCTTATCCAAGTGATTCCACTTAACTCAGAGGTGGAAGGAACTTTGAAGAATGTATCTCAGTGAGGAAACTGAGGCTAGAGAAGCTCATGACCAGTTGAAGGTCACTCTGCCAGTTAGGGAATACCTGAAATTTCACTCCTTGACTTCCAGCCCTGGGCTCTTCCCCTTCCCATTGCAACATTCCCCAGTAAACCTCCTTTGATTATATAATCTAATAACCCCAGGGTTTACTAAAGGGTTGGAGTCCAGGCAGTTCCTTTTTGAGTTGTAAACCTTTTTCTTCCAGTTTTATTGAGACACTGTCTTCATAAAACATACCTAAATTCTAAGGCATACGATGTGATGATTTGATACACATAAATACTGTAAAATAATTACCACAGTAAGGCCAGTTAACACTCTTATAAATACAATCACATAAACACCATTTTGTGTGTGGTGATAACATTTAAGACCCACTCTTTTAATGACTTAAAAGTTAATAATACAGTATTATTAATTATAGTCATCACACTGTACATTTGATCCCCTGACCTTATTCACCTTATAGTTAGAAGTTTCCGCCCTTTGACCAACATCACCCCATTTCCCCCACCTTCCAGCCCCTGAAAACCACCAGTATTCTATTACTATGAGTTTGGCTTTTTAAGTGAGAACATACAGTATTGGACTTATCTGTCTGACTTAGCATAATGCTATGAAGGTTCATACATGTTGTCATACATGGCAGGATTTCCTATTTTCTCATAGCTAAATAATATGGGGCCACCTGGGGCCCCTGGCACTGTATGCAACCAGGGTGAGCCAGGGGCCTGGTGTAAACCTTTCTAAAGATGTGCTTTAGATATTTAACTCTTGAGGGATTTTTTCCCAAAGCTAACAATTGATGTGGTGTTGATTTTTTAAGGATTGTGGTTATGTTTTTTAACATTTTCTAGAACAGCTTTCAAAAGAAAGCAAGGGTAGCTCAATTAAAACTATCAGATGCTCCACTAGGGCCATTTAAGGGAAAAATAGAGAGAACATGCACTCTAGCCTGACAGTCTGGAACTAAGCGCTCTGTAAGAACAAGTATTTAAAAGACAGCTGGAGTATGCACCTCACGCATTATTTTCTTGTGACAATAAATGAATTTAATGCAAACCATAAGACAATTCTACCCCCTAAGAAAGTTAATTCTGAAAAATACAGGTGGAAGCAGAATTTTATTGGAAGACTGCATCTCTTCTTGTTTGGAGAAAAATTGCCTTTCAAAGCCTCTTTTTGAAAAGCCTGGCCCATTTTTACTGTTTATCAACATGAATCTCACACTGAGACCTTGGTCATAAGGAGAACCGGTTCTTCCATATTTACATCTTAGTCACAGCATATTCGTTAAGGTAATCCTAGCTGCTGTGCAGGCAAATCCCCCAAATCTCAATTCCTAACACAATAGAATTTATTCTAGTAATATCTAATAAGGTATGAAGTGAGTAGTCTTCTATGAAGTGATAAAGCAATCCAAATCCCCTCCATCCCCCATCCCAACAGGATTCACAAATCTTTCTGTCAAGGAGAACTAGTAAATATTGTAGCCATTACTGGCTTAAACAGTCAGTGCCTGTTGCAATCACTCAAGTCTGTTGTTATAACATAAAAATAGCCATAGACAGTATCTAAATAAATGAGTATGACTGTCTTCCAGTAAAACTTGATTTACAGAAAGAGGTGGTAGATTGGATGTGACCTACAGGCTGTGGTTTGCCAATGCCTGCTGCAGTAGAACTTCAGAGTATTTTGCTTCTATCCAACTGACAAGAAAAGAGAACACAGATGATTGTGCTAAAGGTTTCTGTGGATCAGGCTTGAGGTAGACATAACTTCAGTCTGCATTACATTGGCCAAACCTCAATCATATGACAACACAAAGCAAGAATGAGAAAAACAGTCTCACTGTTTGCCAAGAGGCACAAGAAGTGACATTGGTAACACAGCAATTCTTCCAGGGTCCCCACTTCTTCTCAACAGTCATTTTACACTTCTTCCTATCTAAAGAACACATATGCCAGACCCCCGAGCCCTCCCATAAAAGGCACATCCAAAGCCCCAAGCAGAAGGCAGACAGCAAAACTTCCTTCCCCACCTCTGGGGCAGCCTTTCTATCAGGTCTACCAGGTGGCTTCTTGTAGCCTGGCAGCTAGGACATTTAAAAAAGCAGCGACTTTAAGAACTAAATATCAATTTCTTTGTCCACTGTTACACAAACATCCAATATTCAGTGGTGAAGTAGGAACAGGATAATATAATAAACCTCTGATTCCAAAGCAGAAAGAAAATAAGGCACATAGCAGTTTCTTGTCAATGAAAGAAATGAAATCCTGCCGGGCAGCTGCAGTGAAGGCCCTCAACCCCGAGAGCCAGAGAAGCTCCCTAGCTACACAATGATTCTGCTCTCTGGAAAGGGCTCTTTTGTTCACTAGTTTCCATAGTCACAGATACTCCGTTCTCTGAGATTCTTCTTTGTCCATTAACCTCCAGGGCCCTATTAGAAATGCACATCTGTGGGCTGTGTATATTCTGCAGCTCACTTCCTTCCCCAAGTCATTGTAAGACCTCTAACTAATCCCCAACTTAGAACAGGGTCATCCTTTCTTTGGCAGTAGATTCTTTCAAAAATTCAGTAGGCCCGGTGCCACTTCCAGTCAGTGCCAGTAATCACATCCAGAATTCCTTTTCAGGTATAGTTCCCACACCTGTCTCGTTTCTTCCTTCCTTCACTGATCTCCTTCCCTTCTTGCCCCACCCCTTTCTCTCTCTCTCTCTCTGTCAAAACTGAACAATGATCACACTGAGGCTAAACCATGGACTTTGGTGGGAAGGGAACACTGTTAATCTCTTGTGCTTCACTGAGAAGTTTTACAGGTCTTTTTCAATAAAGCCCTTTTAATCTCAGCTCTTCTTAAGAGTCCAGAAGTCATCGGCTTTTCTAACTTGGAAGGCCCTCTATACCAAGAATGTCTCCATTCTCTTGAATCTTTGAGTGAGAAGTAGCAAAATTTTGTTTTATCTCTTTATTACAATATTTTTCTCAACAGTCAATAATAGTCTGTAGAATAACAGTGACCCTCATTTATGTCCTAGGCAAATATATGCCTTCCAAATTTTCACAGGTTCTATTTTTAGCAAGCATTTTGCCACAGCAACAGAGATCTTCAGTCCTCCAGGTAACTCACTTCTTTGCTTCCTACCATCTGACCATCAAATATGATGCATATTTTAATTTTTTATATTATGCCAGCATCCCCTTCTGGTGCTTCTCACTCACATGTAGTCTAATTACATGTTGAACAGGAAACCTTCCATGCAGAGATTCAAGAATTCAGACCCTTATCGTGTCTCTGCTATCACCTGGGACCAGAAAGTCCTGAGCTCAGAAGCTCCAGAGGTAAGAGAAAGGGAAAGACGTGATTGCACTGGAGCAGTTTGCAATCAGACTTGAAAGTCCTCACATTCCACCCAAAACTTAGTCACCTGCTATATACCAGGAGCCAGAAGAAATGAGTTTTGACAAACACATAACAGTTTCTGCCATACACAACTCTAATACTGTTCCCATTATGTAATTAAGAGTATAGATCTCATTCTTCTAGTAGATAGGCTGGTAGATATGGCATATTCAGACCTCAAAGCCTAGGACCTTGGAATCTTAGAGTTAGCAGGGGGAACGGCAGAGGTCAGCTAGTCCAATTGCCTCATATTAGAGGTGAATAAATGGAGAAGCAGATGGGCATACGGAATCCATGGCAAAGGTAGGACCAAAACATGGCTCCTCCCACTCAGGTTAGGGCTGTCTGCAGTGTCTCTCTGCCTCCATTCTAATTAAGTTTGTAAACTCTCAATGGCCTAATGAATAAAAACTCTTACTAGACATGGGAAATGAAATGACATTCAACTACAAAACAAATAAAATCCTTCGATCAGAACTTCAGTGGAAGTTAGGTTAGTTTATGTGGTCCTAAAGGAAATATTTCTTACTCCAAAGATGAGATAAATTTGGTCTGAATGTTGTTTCTCAGACTTTTTCATACTGTTTGAGCTCAGAAAATCAGTCAGAGATCAAAGCAGAGTATAACTATTGCTTTTGTAAAACTAAACAAAAATGAAATAGAGAAGTGTTTGCAAAAACTTCAGGAAGCATCAAGAGATAATGAGCAGGACATCGGAAAATTGTTGAAAGAAACAGAACCATTTGTACTCTTCCACTGTGAGCTCTTGTCCTTGGAATAGGTAATTATCCTTTCCAAATTCACAAATAATGGTTCCTTCTCTGCTTTGTTTCCGGGGTTGTGGTCAGAGCAAAATGAGATTATGTATACAAAAGTGACTTGCAAGTTGAAAATCAATGTCAATGAGAATGTTATCATCTTCAAATGATCAGTAATAAATCTACTTTAGTCTTTAAATATTGATTAAAAATCTATTGTAGTCTATGTACTCTTCAGAGGGTACATATGAACAGATGTAATTTGCTAGATTGTTATTCCATTTCCAAAATTACTGTTTGCTATAAAAATTTACCTACAGTTAATTCCCAGGGCTTCCTCTACTTATGCAATTACAAGGGTCATCAGGGATTAGAAGTATAAAACATACTTTTAGAAAGGTATTTACAAAATGCAGTTAGCCATTAAAAATTTTTTAAACTATCAAAGCTAATTAAAGACTAATGAACTAATACTGAGAAATAGCATTTAAGAATGATGTCTTGGTAAAGCAAATAACAGGACTGAGTAAAGATATACATAACTACAAATGTCCAAGAGAGGGAGGTGGTAACCTGGCAGAAAGAGTCAAACACAATAATGGATAGAATCAAGAAACTTAAGCTAATAGTAGCAACTTCTCTGATTGGAAAGTCTATGAGTTCAGAAAATAATCTCTCTTGAGAATTACTCTACAAAATAGTGTGGACTGGTGTGGGGCAAATGTAAGTTTTCACCCAGAATTTCCCACCTAGCAGTGTGAGGATAAGGGCCTGTTTCCATATCAATGGGCCACTGCGGAGACCCCTGGGGCAAGCGGAGAGAAAACGGCCATTCTCTTCTCCCCTCCATTCCCGGTACATAATTGGTCTGGTGCCCACCAGTCAGCAGGGACCTGCCCTGGAGTTCCTCCTAGAAGGGGCAGGTCAGGGGAAGCAGAGCCCAGTGCCTAAGCGGCAGGGACAGAGCAGGGCTGGCCAGCGGGGCCACGTGAGACACTGAGCTGTGAGCAGTAAAACCTTGCCTTCCTACCTGCTGTTGCCCTGGTCTTACTTTGGTTTCACTGGATTCACAGGGAATTTGCCCTGGGCAGGGAACCCCCTTACTCCCAGGGCTACAATTGGGTTTCTCATTTTCAAAGGTTGGTGCAAAACACCAAAGAGAGCATTGTAGAGAACTGGCCTTCACTATCAGAGGGACAGATGATGTGGTTTTAAAGGCCTTCACCTGTGTTGCAGATTTTGCAACAAAGCTTAGTTCATAGGTAGGAAGAAGGGTTCCATCTAAAGCCTGACCCAGAAGAAACCTAATGTTGACAAGTTTGTAGTCATTATCCAGTAAGGCAAACCCACTTTTGAACTCCAGTTCCTACCTCTACTCAAAACACCCCTAGAATTTTCTGAATTTCTGGGCTCCCAGCCTGAAAGAATGCAGGGCCCTGATATCTGTCAGCGTATAGATGAAGCCTCCGCAGAAACATTAGCTCTGGTCGTGTTGGTTCCCTACGGAGACACCGCTTCCAAAAGTGTGCCTCCTTGAGTTGGGCTGCCTATTTTAATTTCAGAGAATTTGTTAGTAGTTAACAACAACTCAAAATGTTCTTCAAGGTCTATGAAAAAGGGCCCCATTGCAGTGGGAACACCAGCAGAGAGCCAAAGTGAGTAGATTTTTCTTAAAAAAAAAAAAAGGGAGGGGTGGTGAGGGGCCAGCTAGTATTAGGAATAATTCTACCTAGGTTTTCAGGCACAGGCAGGTCTCTGGTTGTCCAGTCATGTGTCTCTCTGTGTGCCCATGTGAGTGAGTCCTTTTGATAATACTGCTTGGAACTCTGAATGGCATGTTTGGTAATGACTGGGTATGGTTGCCAAAGTTTCTAGAAAATAACACGAGATCCTCATGCTTGTTGCACCTGAAAGGAAAGAGATGAAATTAAACATACTGAGATACGATTCCCTTGTCATCAGGGATTCTAACCAAATGAAATAGTTTGGCTTGAATTTTGTTCAGGGGACATTCTGACATTTCAGTTCTCTTCCAATAAACTGATTTGGGGTGAAAAATATACAGACTCAGTTCTGTTTCGAACCAGTTCACTTGTTTTGGAAGAAAACGGATGCACTTATGAAAACTGATGAATTTAATACATAAGAAATATTTGGGTTCAGTTCAAGATTCTGCAAATTAGCATGGCTCATTCCAGTTTAATATTTGATTCCAGTCTCTATTTTTCAAATGTTCATTTCATCAACTGTGGCCCAAGAGAGAAAAATATATATATTAACTACTGCCAAAGGAAAACGAGGGGCATACCATTAATGGCTTTGAGAGGAGCCAAGAATCTCACCAGGGTACCAACTAAGCATAGATTTTCTGCTGTTTGTCACATTGTTTAGAGTATATAAACCTACATTTTACAAACAAAAAAACTATCAGAATAATCTCCAGACATCTCATTTTATTAAACATTTGCTCCATCCCTCTTCTCATAAAGCAACCAAAAAAATTTCTAACCAGACTTTTCTAGAAAATTCCAATTAGAAAATTTTAACTTTATATTCCTTGTATGAATTAAGATTATGTGTAGTATTTTAATATAAGTTTTTTATATGACATATATAGTACTTAGACATATATATTTATATATACATTCATACACGTACATGCATGTATATACACATGGTAGTAGAAAAAGAGGAGTTTTCAGTTCACTGAGAGCAAGAGAAAGGCAAGTGGCCAGTGGAAACAAACCAACCCAACAATGGCAGGTACCTAAGATTCTTTCCTAGCTCAAAACCTGGTGAGATGATTCATTGAGTTATAAATGTGTGATTTATTTGTACAAAACTTTCCCTCTTCCATTCAAGAAGACCCCTCTCTTCATGCCTTTAAGCTCAGAGGGGAGATTTTCTCCTGGAATGGGAATAGAGGGAGGAGATAGAATTGTGAGGGAAAAAAGGAAAGCATCATTGTAGATCCATAGACTATCCCCTGCTCCAAGCAATACCCCAGCCTGTGGCATAGGGAGATGGTGCCATGGTGCAGCCCCAACCCATACCCACAGTTCCACCCAGGCACCCTTTTAGAAAGGAAGTAGTAAAACGCAAACTTCAAGATACCACAAATCAGTATTAGTTCTCTATTGCTGCTGTGACAAATTACCATGAACTTGGTGACTTAAAACACAGACGTATTCTCTTATAGTTCTGGAGGTCAGAAATTAGAAATGCCCTTCACAGGGCTGAAATCAAGGTGTCAGCGGGGAAGAGCTGTGCTCCTTTTGGAGGCTCGAAAAGTGAGTCCATGTCCTTGCCTTTTCCAGCTTCCAAAGCCGCCGCTTCCTTCCAGTCTCACAGCCCCATCCTCCAGCCCCAAGGCAGGGAGCACAGCACCTTGGCTCCTCTCTTCCTGAACTCTGCCTCCTTCGCCACCTCTCCTCCTCTAGTTCTGATCCCTCTGCCCCCCTCTCCCAAGGACGTTTGCGACTACCTTGTGCCCGTCTGGATAACCCAGGCTTGCAAATGAGGACATCAGTTTGTCGCGATGAGCTGGAGACTCAAGGCCCCCCTCCAATCTCCATGCCTTTGTGAGTCTTGGGACTGCGCGGTACTCAGAGGGGAAGGAACTGATGTGAGCTGAATCTAAATTATGCTGAAATAAAGAAAAAGCAGAAATGTGACATTTGTTTGTGATTTCTATACCCACAATATACAGTTTTGTTTTTCTTCCCTCAGTTGTGACCACTGCGACTCACCTACTGCAATCACAGGGACAATTAGCAGAGCACATACTGGGACCTGGAAGGAACACAGAAGAATTAGAAAATAGGCAAGTCTCCTCAGGAAATAACATGCACAAAAACTATAGGTGGGACTACTAATGAAAAAAAGAAGATAACATGATTATGTAGCATGCAAAAGTACATTTTGGAAATGCTAAATATTCCTGAACAGCCATCTTCCGTACATTTTGTCCTCACTGGCTTGGATTCTACCTCACAGATACACTCCACAGTGTTTTGCACAAGATACTCTATAAAAGCAAATTTCTTTGGGCAAAGAAGTTTATGAACATACTAACCCCTTTTAATTAATTACTGTAAATGGCCCAGAGAAGTTCTGTACTGAAGAAATAATTTTTACTTTAATGCAGTGTTTCCAAACATTTATGCCTGCAACTCTTTTCCGTATAATGCTTACCAACATCACTCTTTGAAGTGCTGCTTTAGTGGAATGACCTTCCTATACCATTTATTAAACTGTTTCTGTTCAAAAGCCAAGCCTCAGCACTGCTTACTGGATATATAATAGATGTTAACTGAATAGTGTGAATATCTAATCATGATGAATGTGCATCTCCCCCTATCTTTTATTTTCTGTACGGTTGGTTCCATACCAAATAAAACCAATTTCTTGAAGCTCTATGTTTTACTACCTTTAAGATTAAAAATGCCAAACTTTCTAACACCCTGAGGTTATCTCTGCTGTCCTCCTTATCCGCAGGTACGTCTGGAGGCAGCATATTATGGAACACTAAAATGCTGCAGTCTCCTCCCAGCTCAGCCACTGACTGGCTGTGTGACCTCATACAAAGTCCACGACCTCCTGGCACTCTGTGCTCATTGGTGAAACCGGAGAACTGAACTACATGGTCTGTCCCCAAGACACCTTGCAGCTCTGTTATTTACTCACATTTTTTTCTAGGTATTCATTCTCTTAAAGAATTCCAGTATTTTGGAGAAGAATTCCTTCTCTTGAGGAAACCATGCTATCTTCCACACCCCCTGGCCCTACCCCAATAACTTTCTACTTGTGTTCAGAGACACCACTGTTTATCGTTGAGTCTAGCAGCTTTCCTGGTGTGGTTGCAAAAGAAAGATCTTTTCTTACATGCAGGTTGCAATCTTACTGAATATAGGGAATAAATTATGCTCAAAATTCATATGTTGAAGTTCTAACCCCCAGTGTGACTATATAAGGTGATACAGCCTTGAGGGAGGCAATTAAGGTTAAGTGATGCTGTGAGGGTGGGGATGATCCAATAGTGCTGGTGGCCTTATAAGAAGAGATACCAGGGTACAGACACACACAGAGAAAAGGCCCTGTGTGGACAGAGCAGAAAGGCAGCCATCTGTGAGCCCAGAGAGCCTCAGGAGAAATGGGTGCTACGGCACCGGGACCTTGGGCTTCCAGCCTCCAGAACTGAGAGAAGTCTCTTGTTTGAGCCACCCAGTCTGTGGTATTCCGTCACAGCAGCCTGAGCAGACTAATACAGTGAATACATATAATCTAAATGCAGACACAGGAAGCAAAAGTAGGCAACACAAGACTGAACACATGTGAAGACGTGCCCACTTTTGTTCACAGATGACTTCGCCTTCCTAGATAGAGAAATGGGTAGGGAGATAATGGTTTTCCGCACTCTTACACACCAAGCTGAGATGATCAGATTGAGCATTTTCAGCCTGACAAGAGGCTTGTCTGATGGGCACAGTACACAAAGAAAACAAAGCAGAAAGTAGCACAATCTCTCCCAACCCATTGGCACACCCCTAGGACCTAATGGGCCCACTTAAGATGGATGTAGCTAACAGTGGCTATGATTTTAGTAATACCTCTTCAACTTGAGAGCCAGGAGGCCCCTTTAAACGGTTTATTGATGAAAAAGTCACAAAGGTCAATCAGGGTCTTCCAGCACCATCTGAGCAAGCAGGTTATGGCCCTCAGCCACAAGCCCCCTGGAACTATACCTTCCCTCCCTCCAATGCTGTCTGTTCCCATCCCCCTCTGCCTCCTGCCCTCACAGCAGGAACCCCTCTGTCATACCCTCCCAAGGCTGGCCTGCCTAAAGCAAGGACTCAAGCTGCATGGACTTATTTCCTACCGGAGACACACTCAGAGCAGCTGCTGCACACTTATTATAAGTTTGGCTGTATTATCTTACTCAATCAAGTACATGGAATTTAACCAAAACAAATAAGTAAGACCTTGTTTGGGCCCCAGAGTGCTGTCTGTAATCCTCACTGTGTCTTTACGTGTTCTTTCCATCTATAAGCATGCTCGCACTTGCTCTCATGTCCTCACACCTAAGACTCATAACCACACCACTGTTTAGGAAACGCCTCAGACAGAGCGGGGCATGTGGGCTCTATAGCACCCAGCATAGCATAATGTACAGAGTAGGTGTTCCAAAAATATGTGTGGCTCAAATTAAAAGAACAGGGAGACCTGTATTTAAAAACTTTTCCAACTGTTTTTCTCATGTCTGTGTATATTAATATGTTTTATTTAAAAAGCTAACTTCAGTTAAAAACTTATTATTTGCCAGGCTTTCTTCTAAGTGCTTTACAGGTACTGAAGTATTGAAATCAGACTGTAACATCATAAGGTGGTATTATTATATTCTCTTCTCACATATAAGGAAACCAAGGCACAGGAGATTAATTGACCCAAGGTCACACAGCCCAGTGACAGGGCTGGGATCTGGGCCTCCACAGTCAAGTTCAAGAACCTACACTTTTAACTATACTCCATCTCTTAGGTTCAGTCACATAGCACACAGGTATGAATCTGAAAACAAAGTGAAAAAGACATCTAACTACGCTATTTTTACACATTTTGTTCCAAAGCCAAAAGTCTTTGGCCCTCTCTTAAAGACTACTGGCATTAAGCATCTTGATTACACTCATTTCTAACAGCAGCAGTAAAAGGAAGTTGGAAATGAGGACTTGCTGGAGGCAGAAATCCTGAAGGTAGAAGATTGAAAGTGGTCAGTACACATCAAGAAGGGAGACAAAGAAGAAGGGGGGTTGGATGGGCACAAGCAGTCAAAAAACCCTAAAGGCAGAATAGCAGTGAGCAGCTTCCCGTACCACGGACAGCCCTCCACGTTCCATTAGCTGCTAAGGGCTTCGCGGAAGAGCGGATTTTGGCCAAGTGTGACTGAGTCACTGTGAATGTCAAATAATCAGTTAACAGTCTGTGTTTCGGCAGGTGGAGAGAAAGCAACCTAAGGAGTAAGTTTATGTACTTAAAGAAAAGGACCATTTCAGTTTCTGGAAATTCACTTTAGTTCCTGATAATGGTGGAAACTAGAGTATCATTAAATCTGTAGAAAGAAATCATGCTTTACTTAATTTGTAGAAAGAAATCAAACTTCACTTAACTTTTCATAGGATATGAAAAGTGCCTGTTGTGATCCTGTGATTTATTATAAACAATATATATTTAGTCTTCAACCTCATTCACAGTACGGAGCTCCGAACTCCCTGGAATTTGTGGAGAGGGGTGAAAGTCTTTTCTTTTGCCAACGAAGGACTTTTGGAAAGCACTTAGGGGGAGGAGCTGGTCACGGGAGAGACCAGCCACGTGTCTAGCAGGTCGGAACTTCCTGTCTACATGCACTCCCCCCTTGCCCCACTGCCACCTCTACAGAGGGGAGGGGGCCCGAGACTGAGATCAATCGCCAACAGCCAATGTTTTAGTCAGTTGTGTAATAAAGCCTTCATTTAAAAAAATCAACGAAGTTTAGAGATCTTCTCATTGGTGAACACATGGAAATTTGGGAGAGTTGTGTGTGGACAGAGCATGGACGCTCTCCTGCCTTTCCCCATCCCTAGCCCTGTACATAGACATGTGTGCATATGATACACAGATAGACAGAGATACTCTGGAAGATCCATCTGGCTGTTACTGAGTTATATTCTTTTATTAAAAAACAAATAGTAATCTAGTAAGCAAACTGGTTTCTTGAGTTCTTTGGGCCACTCTAGCAAATTAATTGAACCCAAGGAGGTAATCCTGGGAACCTCTGATTTGCAGCCAGTAGGTCAAAAGCATGGATAACAACCTCAGCTTGTGATCCGACTCTGAAGTGGAAAACAGTCTTGGGCTGGGCCCTCAGCCCACGGTATCTGACACTAACTCCAGATAGATAGTGTCAGAAGCGAGTTGAATTGTAGGACACCCAGCAGGTGTCCAGGAATTGCTTGGTGGTGTGAAGACACCACCACACCAACCAACACATATGTTGGAAATGGCTGCAGAATCCATAGCCACTCAGAGTAGGTTTTCTTTTCTGTTTCAGATGTTGGTATGAGACATTTTATTTTTGTACTAATGCTCCCTTTTTGATTGTTTGTCTTAAATAGAGCCTGATTACATTGAAATTATCATACTGGGTAAGCTTTTATTTCTATCATTCAAAGGAAGTGTTCAAAAAGTTTAGCACTGTACTTCCAAAGACTTTTGTAGGATTTCTCTTTTGCAGCTTTATAATCCCAGGAGTGGAAAATGAATTTCAAAGTCACAAACTCTGGCAGCTTTAGGTGCACACCAATGCTATTACCTCCCTGGGTAGCCTCCAGGCAGTGTTACACCCTTATGAATACTGCTTAATGAACAGGGGTTCAGAGCAAGGAGTTTGCACAGGAGAAGGCTGCCATCGTGCTTGGGATATGCCCACCACCTGCCAAAAAGATCCTCAGTCAACCACTCAGGGGAAATGGGAGTGGTACCACATGGGCTCTGGTCCTAATCAAGATACCAGAGATTAATTAGCTCAGGATTTAGTGGTGAGTTGATGGGAAAGGAATTTGATTTTTTAAGACACCTTCATTGGGATTCTAGATTCAAAGAAGAGCCTTCTGAAACTAGAAGCATCTAAATACCATCTGAGATTCTCAGCAGAATTCTTGCCCCAGAGCTCTGAAAGAGCTTTAGGCAACACACGGGGTGATGGAGAGCAGGAAAGGACTGTTCTCCGCATGGGCAGACACAGAGAGGCCGCAGGTGCCGTGTGGATGGCAGAGCAGAGGACCGACAGCATGTTACCTCTCTCCAATCAGTTTCCCAAGAGAATGGAAAACCTGCGAATTCACAAAATAATCATTTGTTTCAGAGCATTTAGCCCAATCCGCATCCAGAGTTAAAGTTGAAAACGAGCTTGGAATTCTGAGGGAACACAGCAACAGTTTTGTTGATTTATCCTCCTTCCTCCTGTTGCTTAACAGATGCAGGGTTTCCATCTGGAAAAATGAAAAAGGTCTGGAACTAGAGAGTGGTGATGGCTGCACAACACTGTGAATGTACTTAATGCCACTGAGCTGTACACTTTAAAATGGTTAAAATGATACATTTTATGTAATGTATAGTTAACCATGCACATAAAAAATAGTATAACCATGTGGTTCTCGCACACAGTTCTCTCCCCACCTCTCTCCCTCTCTCCATAGACACACAGACACACACACACACAGTCAGGGGAGTTCTTAAAAAGTAGGCTAAAGTCAAGTTCAGAGCCCTTTTATCCACATTCCTAAACCTACTTCATTTCTTTAGATGCTCTTCTTAAACACTAAGCAACAGTGCCCCTTCCTTATATAAAACCTAGGCCTCTAAGGCTGAAAGTAAAAGAAGAGAGGTGGCTGGGCAGTTCTGTCCCAGCTGCACCCTTAAATCCCTCTCAGGGAACTCTAGCACAGGACTCCGCTCCCTGGAAACTCACTAAAAAACACGCTGCCTGGGGAGTGGGCAGATAACAAGGAAATAGGCCCAGAGTTTTACACTGGTCAGATAACATGATGTATACACTCTGCTCCAAGTGACTCTCCTTGCAAGCATCAGGGCCACCTCCTTGTAACAGACATTCTTTTGTTTACACAGTAATCAGCAGTTCTCACCTGGAGCTTGTTCTCTGAGTCCAATAATCCTCTTAATGAAGGAATTGGCTCACACAGTTATGGAAGCTGACAACCGCAAGATCTGCAGTCAGCAAGCAGAGACCCAGGAGAGTCAATAGTGTAAGTTCTGGTCTGAAAGCTGCCAGCTTCAAGACCCAGAAAGAGCCAGCGTTTCAGTTTCAGTGTGCAGGCCGTGATGAACCTGTGCGCAAGCTCAAGGCAGTCAGAGGAGGAGTTCCCTCTCACTTGTAAAAGAATTGGCCTTTCTGTTCTATTCAGTCCTTCAACTTATTGGATGAGGCCCACCACATTAGAGAGGGCAATCTGCTTTATTCATTCTACTGATTGAATTCTACTTGCACCCAGAAACACGCTCAAATTCACATCCAGAATAACGTTTGATCAAATATCTGGCCTCCCCATGGCCCAGTCAGTTTGATATGTAAAATTAGCCATCACACTGCACTGTGAATTCTACTTGCACCCAGAAACACCCTCACATTCACATCCAAAATAACATTTGACTAAATATCTGGCCTCCCCATGACCCAATCAGTTTGATATATAAAATTAGCCATCACATTGCACTGCTCTGCCTAAAGCTGGTAGTCTTAGATGAGAACCTGCTGCATCTCCAGGGAAATGATACTGGAAGGATTTTCACCCAGGGTTACTACTCTGCATAACTCATAAGGGTTAATCATTATCCTAGCAGATATCTACTAGGTAGCTTATCCCCAACAAGAAGCCCTAGTTTACATCCTTCAACTCTCATTTATCCAGGCTACATCCCCCTTTCCTTCCTGTTAGCAGCCCCTGATCATCATCTCTTGATCCTTAACTTCTGACTTTGTATCCTTTGAGTTAGGGATCAGTTCTCTAGCAGGATCCAGTAACTCAATTATGGCCCCATCCTAAACATTTGTATTTAAACTTTGACCTTATTATCTTACCCCAAAGAGGCCCAAAGACTTTTCAATTCAAATCACAGCCATTCCTGTGCCCCATGACCATGGACTTCTCTGAGGCCCTCCTTCTCAAAATCAGTATTTGGATGACCCAGAAAATAAACCATAGAGAATGGCTACATGTCTGTGCCTGAACTGATAAAATCTGGTTGGGTTTGAGAATGATTCTATTGAAAAACTACTTCTACAAGAGAAAACAATGAAAACAGATAAACTAAGAGTAGGACTAGAAGTAAATAAACACAGTATCTGCCAAGAAACAAACTGACCAGCAAGACCACCAGTGAAGCTGGGCAAAGAAATCTGGAAGAAGGAATTGTTTCTGAGCCACAATCTCTCCAGATTTGTGCCTATCAATGTGGCCTGCAAACTGTAACCCAGAATTACTCCTTCAACCCATTTTGAGACAAGTTGACTTAAGAGACTTTATCCAAAAGAACTGTAAGTGGGATTAAGGAGGAGTGAGGATGAAATGGTGGAGGAAAGAATGTTGTAGTGAAAAAAGTGGCTTTGAACGGGAAGAGATCTGATTTGATTCAATCAGCTGTGCAAATTTAAATCAGTTACTCAACTTTTCTGTGCCTCTGTTCTTTCTATAAATATAGGAATAACACACAAGGAACTTGGGAATTAAACAAGACACGTATCTTTCCAGCATACAAGCAAGAGACTGGCACCTACCTTATGAGGGCATCATATCCTTATCTCTATTCCTTCCTGTACTATCCTTTTATGACTCCTCCCATGAGAGCTCCTAGCAAAGTGCCTTTAAAGTAGAAGTTCCTTGATAAATGTTCATTTCTTTTTCCTCTATTTGCAGCAGTTTTGTATAAAGATGACTAATACCACGAACATGCTCCCATTTCTTTCCCCTGAACATATTTCGTGGGATTCATGTGACCCTCATAAGTCCCTGTGCCCCTGAGCCTGGTTCTCCACTCTCACGCTCACCCCTCCGTCCGAGCACACCTCTGGCTTGGGGCGTGTGACCTCTCACAGGTAGAGGCAGCATCCCCAGGGAGATCAAAGGGGAGTGAGGCTCTGACTCTGGAGCCTGAACCTCTCAGCCATCAAGAGGCCTGCCAGTGACAGCTGAGTATGGAAATGGGAACTTTCAATATAAGATCCTTGAAAAGACAGGTTCTTTTCACTTCAGTAGTGGCTCCAAACTTTATTTTAAAAAGGAATTAAATGTTTAGAGACAAGACATATTGAGCTGAGCATTTTGTGCACTGCAAGTTTCTGGCAATGGATAGACTATATGTAGCAAGACTCTGTATCATGAAGGCTACTTTCAGCCATAAGAACTAAAAACCACATTCAAAGTTGTTTAAACTGAAGGGAAATTTATTGGCTACCCCAGTTCCAAAAGCCTAGACACAACGTGGGATTCAGGGCTTGCTCTTTCCAGGGTCCTGTTCTCTTGTTTCCAGCTATTCCCTGAGTTCTGCCCACCTCTAATCAGCTTTACCCTATCACTTCCAATCCTCATATTCATGCACAACAACTTTGAGGAAAAAAAGGCTGCTTGCCAAAACTTACCTAGAAGAGCCAGTAAGAAACTCCAGAAAATCCCTCCTCTCGTTCCATTGGCCTGAACTGGACCACATGACAATCCTTGAGCCAATTACAGGCAAGGACATAAGATTGCTCTTAGACCAATTGGCTGATGGCTAGAACTAGAGGTTTCCCCACTTTATACAAGGCACAGGGGGTAGTACTTGAACAAAAAACTGGGGTTCTGTAATGGATGGGTGGGCCTTGTAGGCATTCAACAATGAACACTTCAGCCTTTACAAGAACACATCCGATTCCACTTGAATGAAAGTATTATTAAGAAATGGATTTATATAAACATGGGGTTTCACAATAAAGGAAACTGATGAGTTCTTTTAACAAAAATAGCAAACACCCTAATGGCTGACATCCTACAATAGTATCCAATTTAGGATCCTCAATTGTTCCATTCTTTAAAACATGTCTGGAACTCTTCTTTTAGCACTTGCAGCATTTGTTCTGAAAATTTTCTCTTTAGGTGAGCACGTCAGTTCCCATGGGCTTAAATCTCATCTTTACATGCTGACATGCAATTTTCTATCTCAAAGCCAAAATCCACTTCCAAGCCCCAGATTTGTATTCAAATTGCCTTTGTGGCATCTCCTTTCAGACATCTCAAATCTAACACACCCCAATAAATGCACGGTATTCCCCATGGCAAACTTCCCCATCTCAGCAAATAGCCTAGGCATCTAGCCCATTGCTTAAGATAGAAATCTAAGACCAATCTTCCTTTTAGGGTGTGTGTGCGCGCACATGCCTCCACGCACAGGCGCTAGAAGAGGGAGTTTTGCAGAGTGTCAGCATTGAAGGGGATCTTGGCAGTCCTCTGTTCTAGTACCAGCCCTGACCAAGTTAAAGAATAAGACTTAGCAGAGAGGAATGATTTGTCCACAGTTAGATGGTGAGTTATCAGTAGTACAGCGACTAGAACCCAAGATTTAGAACTTGGATCCACATCTAAAAGTCTCATTCTTTTCATCACTGAGCTCTCAAAAAACTCTATACAACATACCAGTTACCAGCCTTCCGTGGGTTTGTTTAGCTCTTTCAAGGCAAACTTTGCTATCCCCAGGTCACTTTTAAGTATGCAACTAACCTATAGGAACATTTCTAAAATTTTAGTAAAATGCTTGCAGCTTTACCTGAAGGAAAGACACACTAATAAAAGCATTGTGTTTCCTTTAAAACTCCAGCACCTTTCAGATGCTACTCAATCCATTCCACCATGTTAATACATAGGCACAGACCCTGAAGATATTTTGGCCTTTAGGGATCAGTTCTGCATTTCTGGATTCAGCTACTAGGAAGGTGTAGTGGCACATTACAGTTAGTGCATATCAGAGGAATGTAATACTAATTTAATACATCACCATTAAATTAACAGGAGCAGGTTTTGCTTGCTAAGAGAAAAGAAAAGCTAACATTTACTTAAATGTACTCTTAGATAAAATTCTCAGAGCTTGGACTCAACAGCCTGTGCTTGTTGAAGGCTCACAAATTACAAGCCTAGAACTGATGGGTGTCAAGGCAATGCCGTCTGGTAAGTCAAGAGGAACCTAATAGCTGGAGAGTCAGCACTGAAGACTGTGTGTTGGAAAGGAGAGGCTTTTTCTCTCTCAGATATGCTGACTGCTGGGCAGAGATGCGAGACCAGCACTGTCCAATGGGAATATAGTGTAAGCAACAGATTCAAGTCATATGTAATGTTAAATTTCCTAGTATTTCCATTAAAAAAAAAAGAAATTCTCACAACATATTTTATTTATCCTAATATAGTCACAATACTATCATTTCAGTGTATAATCAATGCAAAAGTTATTGTGAGGTATATTATATACTTTTTTGCGCTAAGTTTTCAGAACCTAGTGTGTATTTTAAACTTGTAGCACATCTCAGTTTGGACCAGCTACTTGTCTTGGTCTGAGTAGCCCCAAGCAAGTAACTCACCATCTATGAATGGCTGCCATACTGGAAGCACAGTGCCAGACAAATGTCCCCTCAAACCCCCAGAGATTTCTTAAGGCAAAGTGACCATCTCTCTCTTTGTGGAAGGAAACTCACATACTCTCCACTGGACAGTCTGGGCTCTGTGCCCTGAAGGGCTCTCCTCTTCCCTCCCTCTAATTAGGGGAATCCCAGAGCAGGGCTGCTCCTCAGAGTTCTGCTTTTGTACTCCTGAACTTACCAGTTATTCTGCATTGTGAGCATGAAAGGCACACTTTGCCTGCGTGGGACTTACCTCGCTTTCCCTGAGCTCCCAAGATATGCCACAGTGCAAGGCTCTTTGCCTTACCCGACCTCTGCTTCAGGCCCTAGGCCAAGGGTAAAATGGGGAGCCCTGCAACTATCAATAGGCAAAGCTCCAACTCTTGGTTACTCATTCTGTGAGTTCACAAGTCACAAGACTTGCTTCTCTCCTGCCCTGTCTTTATGACCAGCTGGTTAGTTTACTAAAAAGCTAACATTTGTTATGTGTTCCATGTGCAATATTTAATATGCTAAGCCTTCACAGTAAGACTTCATGGATGCTATTATTAACCTTATTTGATAGATAAGCAAGCCAAGGACTCCATAGATACACTGAGTGATTTGCCCAGGGTCACACAGTCCAGGCAGAAACTGGGATTCAACCCAGCTCATAAGCCTGCGCCCAAAAGCATTATATTCTGTGCTCATCTGCCTCTGGCTTCTGGAGTCTCCTGTTGGCTTCATGATACACACCTTGTTCTGACTTCCTGGCCTGGCAGCCTCCCAATGAGATGAGCTCCAAATCTTGCCTTTCCTAGTTTTCCTCTTGGCAGTTTACAAGAACCTATCAGACTAGCCCCTTATTTCCACCTTAATTAGCATCTGTAGGACTCAGAATTCTCACCAGCTCTGCACAGCAGACTAAAGACCCTCGACTGTCCACCTACATAACAGAAAACAAGAAAGAAGAACACAGAGCAGCATTCACTTAACAGTTATTTACCAGGACTTTCTGCATTCAGACAAGATGCTGGAAGATGAAGCTACAGAAGGAGACAGAATGACATGCTTCCTCCCTTCAGGGTGCTTATATTTTAGGGAGGGGAGAAAGACAATAAGTAAATAAACCCAAAAACTAAAGACAAGTCTACATAATGATAAACACTATGACAAAATAAAATGGCATATTACGGCAGATGCTCAGAAGAACCATCTTCAGGCACTGAAAACCCCTAACACCATAGTGTGCATATTGACCTCTTCATAAATCCTAGGAGGCTGATTGTATTAACACATGATGACTATTTTCTACTGTTCTTAAGCAAAGAAGGCTAAAATAGGCTGTGCATCTCCCACAAAGGAAGCCCCTTAATGATTCTTCATTTAGAAATCTAGCTATCTTGTTCTTTTGATATGTATGTCTAATTTCAGAGAAACTTTTATCTTTGTAACCCCAGTAAAGCAAAGGAAAGTGGAATTGGATGTCCCAACATGTCCATAACTTCTGTTCTGGGATAACAAATGAAAGGGTCTGTCATAGGTAGGAGGTGCCTAGAACAGAATCTGAGACAGCTATTTGCATGCAGGTGAGGTATTGGGCACGTCCTGGGGAGTAATGAGGCAGTGAAGTTATCAGGATGGAAGGCAGCAGGAGGGGGCAGAGAAGTTGAAGTATAATGTGACTGCCTATCCGTAAGGAGCGGTGGACCTCATGGCCCTTCATAGGTGTCCCAAATTGAGACAATGGGACAAGATTTTCATAACTCCCAATCTCCAACAAGCAGTCTTTGCATGGCGTTTCCCCCACAGGAGGGTGGTAAGAGTTGGGGAAGGCAGCCCCTCTGGGTAGGGCAATTCCTGAGAAAGGCCTTGGCTGTGCTGTCAGCAGCAAACCTTCCAGCAGTTAGGAGCACGAAGCCTCGGGTTTGAAGGGCAAACCTGTGTGGCTCACCCCAGCATACGCTATGGGCTCAGAGCACCCACCTCCTTTCCTTCCACAGTTGCTGAGTTTCCCCACAGAAGTTTGAATATAAGTGGTGTCCAGTGTTTACATTTGTCACTATGTAAAGCACCCTAGGAATAATCCTGGTCTGAAACCATTTATCTAGAACATCAAAGAATCCAAACTTGTCAACACATGGTGACTGAAACCCTTTAATGGTTTTCTATCTCTGAAGAGCATGCAGTTTCTATCTCAGGTATAGTCTACTCCAGGAGACAGAAAGGCACCCTTAATTTTGGCACACCTAAATATATAAGTAATTATGATAAAAAGTGAAAGGAATAGAGGGGGATGAGGCTGGGCCCCGCTGAGAAGGTAGCACTTGACATAAAAACTGAATATGCAAGAGCCAAACATGAAAATATCTTGGGAAGAGGGTTCTCCTTAGAAATAAGAGCAAAGGTCCTGAGACACACATAGTTCAAGAAAAAGGCAAGTGTGGCTGGAGGCTTATGGATTGAGAGAGAACAGTATGAAATTAGGTTGGAGATGTAAACAAAGAGCAGATTGTCTATTCTACAGTGGTTTATTGAGTACCTACTATTCTAAATTCTGGGAACATATGAGCAACCAAGAAAAACCTTGTAGACAGTGGTAGGGAATTTGGATTTTATTCTAAGGGCAACTGGAGGTCACTGAAGATTTTAAACAGGTGACTGACACAGTCTAAGTTATTTCTCAGATGATTTTCCCTGATTTCAGGGAATGGATCGGAAGAAGGATGTCTAGCTAATAAGAAATGCAGTAATCCAACAAACTGCTGCAACAATTTGGGCTAAGTTTGTGTAGTGAAGATGGAAAATAGATGGATTTGAGAGATGTTCTGGAAGCAAAACTGACAGTGATTGCTGATGGAAGAGACACGGAGAGTAAGTGAAAGAAAAGATTCAAGGATAACACCTAAATATTTGGCTTGAGCAACTGGATGGAGAGACAAGGGTGTTATGTATGAAAAGGGAAAACAGAAGATTTGCAGATAAAAACCTTGAGTTCTTGATACTAACTTTGGCATCTTTTTGCATGTCAAATGGAAATGTCAGGTAGGTTGTTTCATATATGAATTTAGGGCTTAGTGGAGAGAGTTAAATATTTAAGTTTTGATGTCATCAGCATTATAGATGGCATTTAAAAGTGTTGATGGGAATCACGGCATTAGATCAGACTGTCATAACACAATACCAATAGACTGAGTCACTTACAAAATAGAAATTTATTTTCTCACAGTCTGGAGGCTGGAAGTCTGAGATCAGCTTAAGGCATAGTCAGATTCTGGTGAGGCTTCCCTTCCTGGCTTGCAAACAGCTGCCTTCTTACTATATCCTCACATAGCAAAAAGAGCAAGAGAGACTTGTTTTCCTCTTCTTAAAAGGTCACAGTGGTATTGGATTAGGGCCCCTCCCTTATAAACTCATTTAATCTTAATTTCCTTCTAAAGATCCTGTTTTCTGATACAGCCACATAGGCAAATGCTTCAACATACTAATTTGAAGTAGAACACAATTCAGTCCATTGCAATCACCTAAGAAAAAAATGTGGATAGAAAAGAGATGAAGGCCCAGAATGAGCCCTTGTAGGTTATTTCAACCTCATAAAAGGAAGCCAGAAACAGATATTGAGAAACAGCAGCTGATGAGATGGGAGGAAAGCAGAGGGCCACGGAACAGAAGCCAAGAGAACAAGATGTTTCAGGAAAAAAAGAAGCACTCACTATGTGGCTTCTGAAATTTTGTTTAAATAAGGACAAATGGACACTGAATGTGGCAAGACAAAGATGATATTGGCAAATGTCAGCAGGCAGAAGGGATGGAAATCAGATTAGAGTGGGCAGAAGGGAGAACAGGATGCGAGGACGTGAAAACTGGGAATATAGGCAGGTTTTTCCAGTGAGTTGGCTGTGAAAGGGAATGGAGAAAAGGGCCAGTGGATGAAGGAAGTCATGGGGTGGGAGAGAGAGAGCAAACAGCTTCTGACCCAGGACCAAGGGCACAGTTCTGAAGTCTTGGCTGCCCTCACGCTGGCATTACCCTGGGTGTCTCAGTAACTTTACCCAAGGGCCTGGCATCATATCGTATATGTACTTCTCTGGTTTAGAATTTAGGACAATTTAATCTAAAGCAGCTCTTGGGCTTCAAAAAATCCTATAATTCTTATAATTGACTTTACTAGAATAATATTTAATTCCTTAAAATCAGCCAGTATGCGGCAATTTTGAATAAGGTCTTAAAACAATAAACATCTTTTCATTGCAACACTACCACTAAGTTATGGCTGCTGCATACATTACCTCTTCATTCTTACTACATAATGAAATACTCTGAAGCATCGTTATGTATTTGTGTGCTGCCTATCACTGAAGTTCTATAACAGTTTACCATCCATTTTCGATGATAATATCTCATTGCTCATTGTCCTCTTGATATTTACATGTGTGTAAATCTATTACCTGTGTTTAGAGCCTTAAAATAATAAATCAAAATAAAATGTCAGTTCATGTTTTTCCCATGCTAATAAAACAGGCAAAGTTTTTTTAAAAGGGCACAATTCATATCTATGTAAAGTGTTTTAACTCAGATGCCTTAGCCTGAATACACACTATTATGGGCTGAATTGCATTCCTTCTAAATCTGTGTGCTGAAGTCTTGACCCCAGTATCTCAGAATGTGACTGTATTTAGAGATAGGGTCTTTAAAGAGGTAATTAAGGCCACAGGGATGGGCCCAATCCAATATGACTGGTGTCCTTATAGGAAGAGATTAGGACACAGACACCTGTGGAGGGAAAGGCCATGTGAAGATACAGGGAAAAGATGTCCATCTACAAGCCAAGGAGAGAAGCCTGGAACAAATCCTTCCCTCACAACTCTCAAAAGAAACCAGCTCTGCCAACACCTTGGTCTCAGCCTTCAGAATTGTGAAACAATAAATTTGTTTTTTAACGCCCCCAGTCTATGGTATACCACTATGGCAGTGCTAGCAAACTACCTCACACACCATAGGATGGACCCGCAGGTAGCTGGAGGTTTATGGCTTATATATTAAGAAGCCCAGATCCTATACCAGGTAAAAGATTTGATTTTTTGGCAGGTTCCAATATGCTAATGGAAAGTTCCCTGTTCAGTGCTAACATGACAGCCACCAATAAATGGAGAACTGTCAAAATAAGTCATTTCAAGGAAGTTCTCTTCCACATCAATAGAAGTCCAGCTAACACTGCCCCTATATGGTGAGGAGTGAGAATTAATGTCTGTAAGAATGACACTGTAGGATAAATGTAATCAAACTTAGAACATAAAATGAACACTTGTTAATGGCTATCAAGTTTGTCTATAAATGCTGAAGTATCTAGCAATGCTAAAACAACAGCATCTTGAGGAAATTATATGCTCTGAGTATACTGATGCATCATGAATTCTGTGGTTTTTCCAGTGATTATGTGGCATCCCTGAGACTGTCAGAATATAGGGGCCATGTATAATTTGAATTTAATCCCGATTGGCTGTTGATGGTTACTAAATGCTCACATACAAATTTTCCTACCTAAAAAACATGTGTGAATCCAATCCAACTTGCATAGAGGCACCAGCTGGCTAGAAAGCACGTTAAGATTAGAATCTTGCATCCACCTTGTAGAGTCAACTTTGTTTTCTTGGCAACACTGAGAACAGGAAGACACTACAGTCCCCCTGGCTTTTCTGGCTTTCTCCCCAGACCTGTTCTAAGAGGGTGTCATTCGGCTTCACTTTGTGAGAAGTAGTGCTGCCGACACAGGAATGGACAGCCAACAAAAGTCAAATGTTACCCACTGCAGGTCACCGTGGGGTTAATGTGGCCACCAGCAGTTCTCATGACTAAATATCTTTTCAGTTTTCGTCTCGAAGCTTCACCAATATGTACTGAATAGAAGAATATTAAAGGAATAGGTGATCAAAGAGTGTTTATTGAACTGAATTGAACCCACACCCATTCATGTACAACACGCCATCTTTTGCCTCTACTCCTTTTTCCATAAAGATTGGAGAAATCAGGAATATTTACGGCAAGAGAAGAGACAAAGCAAGGAAGGACAGAGCAGAAATATCACAGACGATTATTTTTTTATTGATATTAATATTAATCAAACATTTTTGTATCTGAAATCTTTTAAGTCAAATCTTTGTGGAATTCCAATACCTAAAACAAATAATGCAATACTGTTCTGGCTGAAAGGTGGTGGGAAACTCATCAGCTCAACCCTCCTTCAGATGCTGTTTTTTCATTTTCCCATCACCTCACGGCCCACAGCATCTCCTGGCAGCCTGAGGAACACTGGAACATGACATGAAAGATAGAGATGGGAGCAGAAAGACCCCCAGGTCAGAATTAAAAGGTCTGCTTGTCAGTTATGCGGCCATAGAAGCTTTTGTTAACATCTCTTTATCTCATCTTCCTTCACAGTGAAGTAGGAAAAATCATACTATCCAAGTCACTAGCCAAAACGCAGTATCATGTTATATAGCCCAATAGCAGGACCCTACATAATCCAATTTTTGTCAAGTGGCAACAAAACAAGGAAAGATGTTACAGTTTGTCTCCTTATCTAGGCATCACAAGAATGACCTCTTTTTTTCTTCAATTTACTTAAACTAAAAAAAAAAGGCATTAACAGCTCACCCATTTCTCTCAACCAAACCCTCTGACTCTGGCAACCACTGATCTGTTCCCTTTATCTATGACCATAGTTTTCTGTAGAAGATATGTAGAAGATTCCACATATAAGAGAAATCACATAGTATTTGTCTTTCTCTGTCTGACTTATTTCACTTAAGATAATGCCCTTGAAGTCCAACAATGCTGTCACAAATGGCCAGATTTCTTTATTTTTGTGGTTGAATAATAATCCATTGTACATACATAGCACAATTTCTTTACCCATTCAGCCATTAATGGACACAGGTTCTTTCCATATCCTTGGTATTATAAGTAATACTGCACTGAACATGGGAGTGCATATATCTTCTCTAATTAGTGTTTTCATTTCATTCAGATAAATATCTAGAAGTGGAGTTTCTGGGTTGTGAGGTAGGTCTATTTTTTTTTTAATTTTTTAGGAACATCTATACTGTTTTCCATAGTGGATGCACAAATTTACATTCCCACCAACAGTGTACCATGGTCTTCTTTTCTCCACATCCTCCCCCACATATGTCATCTCTTGTCTTTTTGACAGCAGCCATTCTAACAGGTATGAGGTGACATTTCATTGTGGTTTTGATTTGCATTTCCCCAAAGATTACTGATATAGAGCCATTTTTTCATCTACCTATTTGCCATCTGTATGTCTTCTTTGGAAAACTATTCAATCCTCTGCTCATTTTTTCATCAGCTTGGTTTTTTCCTATTGAGTTGCCTGAGTTCTTTACATATTTTGGATATTAATCCCTTATCAGGTATGTGATTTGCAAATATTTTCTCCTATTCAATAGGTTGCCTTTTCATTTTATTGAAATGTTATAATTCCGAATTGTTTTTGTCCAGAAGAAACATATGTCCCTGCATTTTCAAAGGGCTTTTCTCCTGGCACTCTGAACCTCTTAATAATTTCCTAATTTACCTGAGAAATCACCCAGGGTTGACCCAAATGCAAGATTTGGGCCTCTCACCTGTACCTCAAACCCTCAAGCTGAGCTAGTCAGAGTTTTCAGGCCAGTAACTACATAGTGACAGTGTGTGCTATAGATCAGGATGCCTTAGAGTGGTTGGTAGCTTTGACTTCCTCAACTCAGGAAAAGGATTTAAAATGACTTTCTGCTTTCTTAATAATTTATAAGGACAGAATTCCCTAAGTTATCTCATCACAGGTACCAGACCTCGATTTATTCATATTTGAATCTGTCAAGTAAACTACAATATAAACAGAATAAAAGGAATAAGGTCACTTTGTCTGAGAGTATCAGTGCTATGGTAAATAAGGCAAAAACTCCCAGGGAGGTATTATTTTATAATGTCTTTAATATGAGCCATTTTCAGGCAAAGAATCTATCCTGAACTTAATGGTGGAATCAGTGTGAAATGGAAAATGATCTTTTTAAATGATGAAGCCTTCTTGAAATTACTTTGTTCTCTATTGAGTTCCATTAAGGTCCACTTTCATATCAACCAGAATTCAGTTGCAAAAAACAAAATCAACTTAAGCCAATTTAAGCACAGAGGAATTCAGAATTGAGCACTGAATAGTTTACACATCTCCAGGAAGGCTGAAGAAACAGGCTTTAGATTGAACATTCATCCCCAAAAGCAAGACCACCAAACAGGCCCATCAAGGAGCTGCTGCCTCTTCTACAGTTGGGGAACCTCTGTCTGAAAAACCACATGGCAGCTTCCATGATGACAAAATCACTGGCATCAACTGATCCCCTGCAATGGCCAGTTCCTGAATTAATGGAGCCCACTGTGATCCTCAGACACACAAAGATGCCATGTCCTGCATTTTGACACCCCACAGCTGGTGGCTGGACTCTGGACCTCTGCTAGCACTACCTCAGAAAAATAGAATCCTTCATGACTGTGTCTGGCAGTAAAAATACTAGAAGAAACAGAGGTGGAGCTTTAACCTTAATTCTGCCTTCCAAATCTCATCTAATGGGCCAGACCCAAATCACATTCATTGCAATAGCTGCAAGAGAGTCTGTGTAAAGTAGCTTTTAGCTTCCCCACCTGCACATCAGAAAGCACACCAGAAGGATGGTGGAATGGCAATTAAGTACCAAGTTCCCATATTCACAATGGCGCTTTTTGAGCAGAAACAGTTCTTAAAATCCTAAGCCAGGCATAAGGCCCCACCTTGAAACATGCTCTCAGATCTGGAAGGGATTTTAATAATCACCCATCTATCCCCTTTGATTAACAAACAGAACCAGACACCATAGGAGTTTGCTTACAATCACCAACTAATTAGTGGCAGAACCAAGAAAAGAAACCATATTGTCTGACTCTCACACTCTAATCCTCTTTCATCCCCCCAGGTCTACTTCAAGACAGAGTAAGTAGTAAAGAGCATGGGAATAACATTTCAAAGTCAGATTTGGCCACATATAAAATGCATATAAATAAATAATACACAGTGAAGGCAATGAGAAATATACCTTTTCCAAAGATTTACATGGAATATTAAATATTTATTTGACATATTTATTGTCTCCTATATATATCTGACACTGTATTAGGTAATGGAGAAATGGTGGTAACCAAAACAGATACGCAATATATCTAGCTAAGAAAATAGACAATTTAGCAATTGGCAACAATAAAGTGTAATAAAGTTAATGTAATGAGAACTACAGAGACTATAGTTCTACTGGTCTGACCTGATTGTTATTGTTCTGATCTATGGCCATGTCAGTGGATGGTGATAGTTCCATCTTTGTGTACAATAATAAGGAGACTATGCAGAGTGGGAGCAAAGAGCTCATGCACTGCTGGGAATCTTGGCTGTGGCTACCGGTGCTGGGTAACAGAGGGAAGAACAACAGCGGCAATCAGGCTGCCATGTGGGCTGCACTCCGGGCCGGGACTTGGGTTACTACTGGTTTGGTGGCACATACAAAAACCCAGTTCAAGTACCCAACTTCTATATTACAGCTGTATGCCTCAGAGATTTTTGTGTATACAAGATGCTGGGCATTCTTTTAAGGGCACTGCTTGTTTATTATCTAACTTAAGTCTTATAACCATCCTATGAGGCATTACTTCTGTTATCCTCATTTCCAGATAAGGAAACCGAGAGCCTTGCAGGTAAGTGACTTGCTCAGGATGGCTCAGTTAATGTATGTGGGCACTGGGATCCAAACGAAGCTGCTGCATCTAGGAGTGAGTGGGCCGAACCCCTCTGCTCTGCTCAGTTTGCACAGCCACAACTGCCCCTTCTGCCCCCACTTAAGAGAAACAGCAAAAGAGATTGAATCAAATTAGTCATTTGCTTTTGGGAACACCTGTCTTCTTGATACAATTATAATTTATCCCACATTAACCTCGTAATAAAAGCATCAATTTTTGTTGATTTCTAGTCTGACAAGAAAGATGGACATTTCCAATTATTTCCTGTACTCATTAGCATGTTTTCCAGATGAAAAATATCTTGGATTTCTAGTTAATCATCTGAGGAGCCTAACCTACATACAAACAAAAACATAATAAGCCAAATAATATGAAGGTAACAAATCTGAATCAAAAATTGCATAGTAGCACATTTCTTTGGCTTACATAAGCAAACTAAATGAAAATATAGTTAAGAACAAAAGAAGACAGTCAAACACAACAATTTTCAGCAAAGCAAGTTGTTGAAAGAAATAAGCAATAAAGCTCATTCCTGGCACATTCAAACAAATATTAACTGACAAACTGTTCAGGCATAGCTGGGTGCTGCAGACCATTTGCACTGAATCAACCTCCCAATTTAAACACTTCCAGCCACTGGGGAAAATCACAGGTCTTTCTGAAAACTGGGCCTGGTTCCAGGTGGCTGCTGTCTGCCTACCCTATATTTTTTTCTCCAGAACTCTTCCTGGGATTAAAAAAGAAAGGCAACCTTTGCCTCCTAATACCTGAAATGCACCATAGATAGAGAAGAAAGGACCAACAGCAGTTGATAAAATAGCCCTGAGTATGGATGTACACTCCAAGAAGCGTGGAAGTGGAAAGACCGTCGGGATTAAACTCTGTGAGCAGCCTGAGACAGTGAAGATGCCCGGACTTGGAAAAAGCAGAGTCTGGAAACAGGCCAGGGTGTGCTAGAAGATATTGCCTTTACTGGCTACACCCATTTATTAAATATGTAGCTAACTAAACTGATGCATTCATCCTAGTCTATTATGTAGGCTCTGGAGTGGGGTGCCCTGGACTTGAAGGCCAGCACCACGGCTTATAACACTTGTCATTTTGAGTATTTTATGTAATTCCTCAGCCTATTTCTCAGCTGTTAATTAAGGATAATAAAGCCATCTATCTCATTGGTTATTGTGAGGATGAATTGAGAACTAAGATGCATGACATGCACGGGCACATGGTAAGTACACAATAACTGTTAGCTTTGTTCTTGGATGACAGAAACTAAACATCTTGTCTCTTAGATGACCAATGTGTAAATGCTTTTAATCTTCATTATTCACAATAGTTTAAATAGATTATTTCATATTGTTCCTGATTGCCAGGTCTGGAAATAAAAAAATGAGTTCTGCCACCTGGCATCACTCTTTAATGCATCTAGTTGCCATCTGGAGGTCAGAGAGATTTCAGTTCCTAAATAACCTGCTCCTTTCCTAAGACAAAAGGAGAGGAAAATAAGGCCGCATTGTGAGTTTGTTTTATACCAGAATAGACAACACACTCCAAGTTTATGGTGATTGAGAAATGCCTCAACCAACTTTGAAAAAAACCACAGTGACAATGAACCCAAGTCCCGGTCCGGAGTGCAGCCCGCATGGCAGCCTGACTGCCACAGTCCTCCCCACGGTTACCCAGCACTGGCAGCCACGGCCAAGATTCCCAGCAGCGCATGGACTCGTTGCTCCTGCTCTGCACAGCCTCCTGGTTGTCGTGTACAAAGACGGAACTATCACCATCCACCGACATGGCCAGAGACCAGAACAACATGAAAGACGGTGTAATCATCCTCTGGTATGAACAGCAAGTCACTGGAGAGCGTATGACTGTGGGGTAGTACTTAACAGCTACAAATCAAGAATAGAATAGGCCTACTTATTTCTATTTCATATTAGTGAGTCACAGCATAATATGACCCAGTGCTAATAAGGACCTTAGAGTTATCAATGGCTCTGTGGTAATTCATCAAAATCAACTCACTGATTCATGAAAACTAAAAAACTAAAGCACTAAAAATATATTTGCAAATCTTGTAAAGAGTAGAAATGGCTTTTTATTTAGAAACAGATACAAGCCACTTTTACTCATAAAAATAATCAATAGAGTAAAATTTTAAAGAGGCCCAAATAATCTGGGGAAGCAAGGATTGAAAGAAAGATGACTAGATGCCACAATGCAACAAGACAGAAAAACATGAGCTCACCATACGTCCTCTTGGGAGAAGCACCTGTGTGTCCACAAGAAACACTTCGGTGAACCACTGGGAACTGAGGGTAGGAACCCAGGGGAATTCTCACCCAACCAACGTTTCACTCATCTGCTCTGAATAATAGAGGTAGAAGAGAAAAGAAGAAGAACCTGAGAGGGAGAGGCAGGTGTCCTGAAGACAAGGAGGGCTCAGAGGAAGGGAGAGCGCGGGCTGCCCACAGGGAGCAGACACTTTGGAAGGTAAGAACGTCAGAGGGGGGGGATATTTTAAAGGAAATGCTGTGCACAGTGGGACATGGGACCTCCCTTTACATCCGCAAACTTTTTTCAATGAAGAATATTCACAAAGAAATCATGAAAAGTTACTCACAGCTGGAGTTCATCTGAAAATCAGTAAATGGGCTAAATTCTGTGTCCTGGCTTTCTGAGTCAATAGCTTAAGTGATAAAGTAATGGGAATTTTTCATTTACATATGGAAGACTGGGAGGCAGATATTAGGGTGGCTGAAACTAGGAGAAGAGTAAGATTTGAAGAAAAAAGTGGGAGAGAGCCGAGAAAAGTGAGAGGCCAAGAACTTTCAATAATGTTCACTGTGTAATGTTAGACTATTATTTTTAGGATCGCAAAGTGGCTGCACAGAAGCTGTTCCACAGTCTTGCTTTTGCACCTGCTCTTCTCCGAGGAGTCAGTCCCACAGGACCAGCCAAGCAAGCAGAGCGTGCCCAGCCCAGCCGCTGCCACTGGCACTTGGCCCTCTCCCTTCTTACTCACTGAGAGCAAACCTGCCCTCCCAAACTCAGACTGTTTCATCAGAAGCAAAGGTTTAGTCTTCCTTTGATGTGTTTCTGCCTAAGACCTCATGTGGGAAGTGAGGGTTATAACGGACTCAATTTATTTATCTTATTTAGGAATTCAGAATATAATAATACTTAGGAATTAATTTATTCTTATAGACAGATTTCTCTGATCACACCACAAACTTTACTTCTCTTCTCAGGGAACAAGATCACATAAACATTCTGTGATTATCCTTGTACAAAGTGTGTTAGGTTTCCTTTTTCTCAAGCTCCAAAATAATTCCTGAAAAGAGAAATTAATTTCTTGTTTATTACAATACTTACTATTGACTAGGCTAGATAATCTAATGAACAGGTGCAGGGGGTAATACAAAAATAACACCATTTGAATATAGGACATATAATTTTCAGTAGGGCATCAAATTTCTATTACTACTTGTTTATTGTTTTTAGCTCGCACTGCTTGAATACATACCAATTAATAGAGAATAATCTAAGTTGAATTGTTTCCATCTATCAACGGGATAAATAAGTAACTTCGGTAATTAGAAATTCTTACATGTTACTTTGCTCTGCAGAAAAGGATTTTAAAAAGGAGAAAAAAGTTACAGAGTGAACCTCAAATCCTAATGGAAGTTTGGGATAAAATGTAGAAGTTATTTTTGTTAATTATCCAACTCTCCAGTAAAAGTGGCAGGAATACTCTCTGTGAGCTTTCTTATCCTTGGGTAACCTGTCATCTATATGAAGTCAGAGGTCATTGGCAGTGGGAGAGAGAGTATGGTCGGGCATTGAGCCAGTCTAACCTAATCTGTGTGAGGGTAACATAACCTGAGTGACAGTTTAGAAGAGCCAAGATGTCATGGCAAGTTTCTAGGCCCACTATTTGCCCTAGAATGCACCAGGTCTCTTGAGAGAAATAGTAAAGGGGGCTTTAGGACTGGGAGTCCACCTAGGACACCAACATTAATGCACAAAAAGAGACAATAAATGGTGTTTCCCAACCTTTTGAGGAGGAGGGTAACTGATAACCATCTGTGAATTAGGAGAAAGTCAAGGTACTTGGGCCTTACCTTGGATGATTGGTTGATAGTTGGTTAGGAAAAGTATTATGAGTTACCTATTGGGTCTCTCGGATGTCTGCAAATTGAGAATTTGTCCCAATTTCTTCAAAGAAAAGAATATAAAAACTGAAATATCCAAGTCCATTTAAAATAAATAAATAAATAATGGCACTGGCTGGAAATAAACCCTTCCTCATCTTTAAGAGCACCTCAAAATTGGTAAGTATGGTATAGGTTAATATTTTAACATATTGGAAGCAGTAATAATGTCCATCGACATAGGAACTGTACAATAGACTCTGACACTAGGTGTGAAGTATTCAGGTAAACTCAAAAAGAAAGTAGACTTTGGGTTAGGGTCTCCTAAAGGAAATAACTGGAGTCTCAGATAAATCATTGTTATTTCTAGCCAATGGTAAATGTACTAATACATATTTAAATGCAATGAGCATTCAATGACAGGAGAAGTAAGCAGGGACTTTTATACTTGCAGAAGTCAGGATCCTGTCCTCACCTCCAGTCTTCCTGCACACCCACACATCTACTCTATGCAGGTTCAGCTAAGTGGACATCTTTACATTCTTGACTTTGTTAATTGGATGATTTTATACTAAATAAAGTATTTAAAAATACTAACAAGATGACAGGTGTAAATTTCATGATGTACCTGATAAAAGATAACAAAATATATTACACAGTGCAAATAAATAAAAAGGAAGTAAGAGAACATGAGAAATAGAAAGCATGTATCAAGATATTGGAAATAAGGCAAATATATCAATTAATATTAATTTAATTTTTACTAAGAAGTTATATTTTAAAGTTTCTGAGGAAAGTTTCAAACACATAGGATACAGAAAAAAATAGAATAAAAATTCATATAGCCACTATCTAGATTCAGTAACTGATAATACTTTGTCATATTTGCTTAATCTATATACTTTCAGCTGAATCACTTAAAAATTATTCACAAATAGCAGTTTATTTTACTCCTAAATATTTCAACATATATAGCAATTTTGTATATTTCTCTTTCTTATTACATATGTATTTATATGTAATAACTAGTACTTCTCACTCCTTCTTCCTCTTATTATTTATGTAAGTTTGTTGAAAATAAACTTTATAATTTAGTCCTCAGGTAATAAAATATTTAAGGAGACTAGGACTGAAGGAATTTATGGAGGAATTGATACAGCCAGTGATCAATACAATGGTATTGGGATGATGTGACTCTTCATTCTGGGAAGGGAGAAAAACATCTTCACTTACAATGGATGGCTGCATCTTATAAGATGGAAACATGGAGTGTGTTGTATGAAAGTTCAAATGTGTGTAGTGTGAAAATTAATAAAGGGAAGCCTCACTGACGTGGCGATGGGGAAGCTCACTGGGGAAGCTCCTCCTAAATCTCAGACCCCACCAGAAAAAAATGGATGTCATAGTGTTTTAGCTACTTTATTTCCCAGCAGGAAGAAGAAAGTTTTCTGCCTTTCATCTCACCACTGTAGCACAGCCAATGAGAGATCGTCACGAGTCAGCAAATGAGAAACCACAGCACGGAGGACTCCCAGTTTCCTCCAATGGACTTTTTTGCCCTGAACAGACCTCCCAGTTCAGCCCCTTCCTCTGTAAAAGAGCAGCCCTCTTCTTTGTTCTCAGGACATGCTTGTGCTTTTGCTGTAGCTTGCATGTCCTGGATTGCAATTCTCTGCTATTCCCAAATAAACCCAGTTTTGCTAGCAAAATAACTGACTTTTATTTTTTAAGTTAATGTTAGAAGTATGTGCATGGTGCTAAGGACCAAAGGGATAAGGACCTTTTTGCCTGGTTACTGCAATTCCACCCTTCTTTGTCCTGCTTTGTGATACTTCAGCTGGACCCTGTAGATAATCCAACTCCATTTTTCTGAAAGAGCATTATGTAATATTTTTAGTGCTAATTAAAATAAATCAAAGGTTTCAAAAACCTTGAATCAAATATTTTCTTGAAGTAATAAGAAAGTCTATTTTAAACCAGCATGTTGACATCATATTTTAAGGCAAAATAAAACAGGGATTACCATTAGAATCAGGAATATCATAATTTACCAGCATTTTCATTGAAATGAGAAATGAAAAAGAAATAAGAGGAATAGGATATTTTACACCTTAAACTAAAGGGAGTGTCAACAATTATGCAGAAAACCCAAGAGAATCAAATGAAAAACAATTTGAAATATTGAATTTAAGTAAAATCTCTACAAAATAAATAAATATAGAAAGTTTAACTGCTTTTCCACATGTGCTGTAAGTTGTATCTGAAAAAAATGCACAATATTAATTTTAAAATGTGTAGGGATACAAGTTGAGAGCTATGAAAGACAATTTAAGTAGAAATATAGATCATGTTCTTGATGAGCAAGATATTAACTCATTAAATTAATTTTATAAAGTTTAAAGCAATCTGAATCACTCTCATTAGCATTTTTAAGCATGCAAAATAATTCTCAAGTCCATCTGAAAAACAAATAAGTGGGATTAGCAAAGAAAGCCTACCTTACCATATGTTAAAACGTTCTTTAAAACTCATTATAACATGTTGATGCAGTGCAAGAATCAACAGATAATGAAGCAGGCTAAGTTGCTCTAGAATGAACTCTAACATTTATTGGAAGGAAAAATCACTATATATAATAAAGCATCCCAAGCCAGTGGGAAAGAAAAGATTAATTAATAAATGGTGCTAGCAAAGTTGCTTATTTTGGGTGGGAGTCAGATGAATCAATCAATATTATTCACTTTATACCAAATTTCTGGTACAAGTTAAGAGGTAAAAGCAAGAAAAATTAAATTTAAAAAAACTTGAAGGAAATACAGCTGAATATTTAATGAATGCCTAGATGGAGAATTATTTTCTCAACATAAAAGCAAATGTAATATCACAAATTGAATTAGAAGGTAAGTGACATAGCAGGAACAAATTTAATACAAATAAATAAACATCCTTAATATATATAAAACTCTCAAAAATGGAATTAGAAAAGTCTTAATACAAAATGAGCAAAGGACATGAGCAGACAAGTCACATACCCAAAACAAACACAAATGGTTAACAAATACATTCTAAGATGTTTGAAGAAGTGGTTATTAAAACAAAGAAATGACACTTTTTGTCTATCAAACTGGAAAAATATAATACTGTCTAACACTGGGCAAAACAATGATTCTATGAGAGAAGCAATGTCAAAATCTGGTGGTATGAGTATGTATTGGCACAACTTTTTGAAGGATAGATTGGACTCACAAATCAAAGTCTTTAAGATACTTATATTCTTTCAACTCATCATCACACTTCTGGAAACCTTAAGCAAACAATCAAAGAGATTTTTTTTAATGTGGATGATAGTTATATAAAGATAAAAAGTTGGAAACAAATTAAACGTCCAAAATAAAAAAACAGTCATAAACTGTATGGACCATAAAGTGGAATACAATATAGTCATTAAAATCATAACATTGAAGAATATCTAAGAAACTCTAGAAGAAATGTCTAAGACATACTGTGAAGTAAAAGAAAATAATGAAAAACTGCAATAAAAAAACCTCAGTTTTTTCAAACTCTTTGCGCATGCACACACCAAAAAAAAAAAAGACACATCATTCCAAGTGTGGTGTTTTTAGTAGCTTTTAATTTTTCTTACCCCTTCAATATATCCCAGATTTTCTGTGGGAAGCATAAAATTTTATCAGCATAACAATCTATTTCAACTTCTCCTGCCACCATGTGTGGAGGGCTCTGGAACATGCGTCATGGACTCCACGTTAGCGGGAAGTGCACTGTTGGGTGATTCAAGACCAATCACTCTGAATCACCAACGCTGAGGCAAGTGAGGGGATCGATCTTAGTCATTCCATGAGTGTTCGAAATTGAAATATGATGTAAATTCTACATTTTCAGAGCTACTATCTATCAGCAAGACTTTGATCAGATAAGAAAATAATCTCATCCTTATGTGGGTGTAAGTAGAATTAACAGTGAGCCGAGAAGAGAAGAAACCAAGGAATCTCAAAATCACTCAATCATAGTCTTTCATGAACTGAGTCTGGGACACAGAAACCACAATGTCTCCTCTCAATTTGATGTGTCATTTCTACAAATGATTTATCCATAAAACGTGTCTGACTCTGGCCATGCCCAGGCCCGTCAATGTCTCGCCTCTGAGGGCGGCCAGGCCCCTGATGATTTCTTTGATCACAGTTCTTCTGGAACCAACTTAAGTTTCTGAAAATCAGGGCCGTCATCATCTTCCTCTGTTTCTCTAACATAAAAACAGACAAAGGAGTTTTCTAGATCTAAAAGTATAAATCTTCTTTTGTGGTTGTTTACAAAATTATCAATGTGTGACAAAGTTTTAATGAAGACAGGGAAGACTGTTGTAGAGCGACAACTCTATTAATGAATTCTGTCTGACATTCAGAAGTACTGACAAAGGAGGAGGTTTCAAGGGCTAGAAGGCTATTAGCCTTCAGAAGTTTGCCCCTGATTATTTTTCCAACACTTCTGAAAGAGAACGATGAACTGAGTAACAATCAGTAAATAACATTCGAAACTACCCCCACTTTATTCCCCAGTTCTCTGGTAAGAAGAGATACGTACTAACTATTCTTGGTTTTGAGAAGGCTGTTTTACCAATTAAAAAGGAAACATAAGAATAAGAGTGTAAGAATTACTTTATCACTTTTGTAATTTTACATGAACAGAAGTAAGAGAATTAACAAATTGGTAGAACAAACAGAACATAACTCATTGATTACATTCTCTTGTTTTTTACATGAGTTGTCAATTTTTCATGAGGAAGCAAACCCTAGTGAAAAATACATTTACTTAGACAACCTTCTATAATTTCTGAAATTATTATGTAAAATGTAATGTACGTTTATCAGTTTTAAGAAAGTTACATAAAGGGCTTCATCCTATTTACCAGTATGGTACCTGATCTTGCCTATGGTTGTGGCTGTCATTCTGACATTGAGTAAACAGGTTTAAGGGCCCATAATAAAACGATGCTAAATGGGGAGATTGCCTCATTTTTGCAGACTCTACTTTTGAAGCTACATTATCTCTAAGAGAAAATACATTTTGGCAGTGAGCAATGTCAAATATCACTAAAATAGATAAAAAATTGTCAAAAAAATTATAAATCAAACTCAACGTATTGATTGAACACAAGGAAATACTTTACTTTTGATTACTGATTTTTTTAAAAATTTGTTTCCATATCAGGACAGAAAAGAAGAAAAGAAGCAGCATTAACTTAAGAAGAAATTAAACACCTAATGAAAAAGATCTTGAGTCAGGCTTGACAAAGAATTTTCTACACAAACAATAAAATCTTAGCATGGTAATTCTTCATGAGGAGGAAAGAGTCACACAGAGTAAATGTCAAGATATAGTGAGCTTAAGGGTTTTGTGATATAAGTAACCAGTGTTTGATGGCAACATACTTAAAATACAGGAAAAAATTAGTTTTTCACACAGGTTGTGAAAAGAGATATTGATAGAGTTTTACTTAAGTTATTTATCAAAATCCGTATCTGACTGAATCCATATTTATATCTTCATTTGCTTTGAAGAATATCTGATTTTATTTTTCAGTCTGAAACAATAATTCCAAATACTACCTTTCCTGAATCCTTTCTTTTCCTTTCTATTGTTTCAAGCTGTTGAGTGGGAAAATAACTATTTGCTCTGAAGTCTGCAATTTGTGTACATGGTCATGGCCATTTATTTGACTGCTCCTGTCTTCAACCCAGTTTGCATGCTACAAAGATGTGGTCCTGAAAGTTTTTCACTGAATTGAGGATAGATTTTTACTTTCATTCATACACCAAAAATAATATATCATTGGTGTTGATCCCATTTCTATTCATATGACATAGACACTTAAAGGTTTGTGTATAAAAAAACAAGCAAAAATAAGAGCATCATTCTAGAAGTAGTTTTGCACATTCTCATGGGAAAAATAAAAAGTAAAGCAGGGAGGTAGGGAAGAGAGAGAGAAAAAAAAGGGGTGGAAAAAGAATGGGAGAGCTGGAAAGAAAAAATATGTCCTTCATGTTTTTAATGGAAAACTTGACTTTGAGATAAGTTTTTCAAATATGGCAATTACTGCTATAGAAAGCACAGTAATTACTATAAGGTAAGAAATGGAGACAGACAGTCTCAGGGAGCAAATGACAGTGTCTATGCATCTCAAAATTTCTTCCTGAGTTTTTTGTGTTTTTCTTTACAAATACTGACCACCACTGAAGTCCAGTTAGCTTAATAGTGCTTAATCCAAAAATACGTCATGATTGACTGAGGGATTGTCAACTTTTGAAAAGTCAACATCTTATCTATATTTGTTTTCATATAATCACTTTCTTAACTTCTGATGTATGGAAATAAGTAGTGCCTGGGAAAATGATTGGCACTTACTCTGTGATATAACCTTTTAAAAGTTAGCTGTGACCCTTCAATGACTTTCAGCAAAAAAGTCCTTAAAAAAAAACACATTCTCAACTTTTAGGAAGTTTCTAAATAAAAAACTTATTTTAATTTATCATAAAAGAAAAGTATTGGCCAAATAAAGAATTTGAAGGAGGCACTTATATTTTTCTTATTCTAGTTATCAGTGAAAACAAACCTCATAAATATTTTGTTCTAGTATAAGGGTGAAAAAAAACAGTGCCATAATCAGTGTTTAGTGTCTCATGACTAGATCACGTCTCAGTTTTATTTTTTTTAATTTGAAAATGATAATCACACACCTCAGAAGCTACACATAATATTTCTCAGAGGGGCTAAATCCCCCTAATATCTAACTTTTGTGAGCTATTTCTTATTTATTTTAAATTCTGTGTAAAAACTATGAATGCATTTTTTGGACTTTACTTAAGTTGCAAAATCAATTTTTTAATATATTGACATTTCCCTTAAACATATTTTTTTTATATTACCACAGATAAGTGGTCACTGTAATATTTTTATCCACTGATTTCAAATGTACTGTCACCTACAAATCAAGTAATTTCTCTAATAAGGAATAATGAATAGCATGAAATTGAAATTCACAAGTAATTCCAAAATTTGTCTTTAACCACTGGGTTTCTTTTTTCTTTTCATCCTCCAAATTTCCAGTCAAGTTTTTAGTGGGATGTATTGAACAGTAAATAGGTTATTTTCGCTTCATTTCCTTTATGGCTCATTGCCGACCTCTAGTGACGGCAGCAAGAGAAGCGGGGGTGACAGCTGAGCAAGCTTCAAGAAGCCTCGGTATCAGCTGGCATCAAATGAGAGCCAACTACACATGAGGCACCAACGCAGAGCACTTCGAATTTTATAGACCTAAGAGTCATTTTTCTGAATGATGGACAGTGACAAGAAATTGCCACCTCTTTGTCTAAGTAAAGAAAAAAAAATGGAAACAACAACTACCCTATCTCAGCATCATTTCATTTTTTAAAATAAGAAATATTTTGACAACAAAAAAATGGGGAAAAAAGTGTCTCTAACTAAATTACAACCTTTTAAATTCTGTACAATCAGATTTAAGGAAAATTTTTCTCTATATATTTCTCATTTGGCTAAAGATTAGAACAAATTTTTGGCACAGTTCTACGTTGTTCTGTGGAATTGCCCTTAATAAAACCTGCCATGTGGGGTAAAAAGATGAATAATACACTATTTCCATCTTTCAGAACTTGAGAATTTGGAGAGAAATAAAGGTAATGTGAGATGTGGATGGGAAAAAGAGATGGCAGAGTAGGAAGGCAAGGTGGAAACCTCCTCCCACACAAACACAAAGAAAGCAACTACAGCAAATACAATAAAACCTGAAAATGATGTGAAGACTACAGAACAGACTACCTACACCTGGTGAAGAAGAGAAGACCACACACAAAAAGGGTAAAGTGGCAGAGCGATGCTCAATCAAGGCCCAAGCCCTTCCCCCATCCCAGCCCACAGACAGGAGAAAGAAGAATGGGGTGGGAAAAGACAGGAGCTCAGGAACTCTTCACACCCGGCCCTCGATCATCTCTGGGAACACAAGTCCACATTTCATCTGGCTTTAGTGATTAGCAGGACTGGACATCAGGAAGAGTGGAGCACTCTGAGAAGCTGCGACTCCAGCCACTCGTGAAGGACAGGCACACTCCACTGGTCCCACTGAGCCCCAAAGCAAAGGCAGCAATTTGGAGATTTGCCAGGAGTGGCAGGGGTGAGTGTTGGACAGAACTCTCTCCACAAGAGGAAGAACAGGTAGATGAAACATCTCCAGCCCTCCACTGGACCAACAGTTCAGGTACTCTCAGGAGCCCCAAACACTCCATCCCTATCACTGGTGGCTCATCTACTAGGTGCTTCCCTGCATACCTATCCACCTGCTTATCCCAGGAGCATCAGATTTTGCTGCCTGGCAAGCAGAGGGAGACTTTTTCTGCCTGGCAGACAGCGTAAGTCTTTCCCAGTTCTCTCAGCCCCTGTCTCAGTCCCAATTATAGAGGTGCCTGCAGGGATCCAGCTCTGAGAAACTCCTTTCACATCCCCACTGGGCCAAATCCCAGTGCCACTGCACACCCATGCACCCTGCCACCATGCTACTTGCTGCTGCCATGTGACCCACGCAAACTCACCACTGCATGCCCACCCCAGGAGCATGCCCTGTCCACCCCACCCTCTTAGCACAATGGTGCCACCACTCCAGTAGGGCAGGCAGAGGGACAGCCCCCACCCCACAATGATCCCAGCATGATCCCCTGTGTTTCTACTCACAAAAGGCAAGCTGAGGCAAAACTGCCAACTGTTGTGGGCTGAGAAAAAACCACTGGAAGCAGGACAGACAGAAAGGCAGCCCCACCAATAGCCCCAGCAACAGCAAATGGGTTCCACTGAAAAAAGAGAAACCAGGCACTAGATAGGAAAGAGTCTTGAGTTTTATGGGCACCACAGGATGCCTTCTTCATAAAGTTATTACTCTCTTAGACTAGGAAGCATAGCAGATCCATCTAATAGAAAAGAAGAAACACAGAAATTCTCACAAAAATGATGAAGCAGAGGAATATGTTTCCAAAACAAAAACTACAAGATAAGGACACCACAAAGAGGGCTAAATGATACAGAAATAAAAAAAAATCTTCTTGGTAAAGATTTCAAAGTAAGAGTCATAAATATGCTCACTGATCTGAAAAAAAGAATTAATCTCAAGGAGAAACTTCAACAAAGAGATAGAAGAGCTGAATCAGAGCCACTCAGAGCTAAAGAATAAAGTAGCTGAAATGGGAATATACAGTGGAGGGAATGAATAATTGACTGTTGCAAGTAGAGGAGACAATCAATGAGATGAAAAATTAGATAACAAGAAAAACAGTGAGGCTGGGGGAAACAGAGAAAAAAAAAGAATTTCTATAACTGAGAGGATGTGAAGGACAAACTATGTGACAACTCCAAATGAAAACAATACTTGTATAATACAGGTACCAGAAGTAGAAGAGAGAGACAAAAGGGATAGAAAGTCTCTTTGAGGAAATAATTGTTGAAAACTTCCCCAATCTGAAGGAAAAGAAAACACCCAGGCAATGGAAGTTCAGAAAAGCCCTTAACAAAAGGAACCCAAGGGAAGGACAATGCCAAGATATATAATATTTAATATGACAAAGAGTAAGAATAATAAAAAGGTTATTGAAAGCAGCCAGGGAGAAAAAAGGATTACTTATAAGGGAAACCCCATCAGGCTATCAGCAGATTTCTCAGCAAAAAACTTTACGGAGACCAGAAGGGGAGTGGAATGAAATATTTAATGTACTGAAACAAAGGATCTTCAACCAATAATCCTCTACCCAGCATGATTATCATTCAAAATTTGAAGTACAGTTAAATAATTCCCAGATAAATGAAGGTTCAAGGAATTTATAACCACTAAACCAACATTATAGAATATGTTAGGGGGAACTTCTGTAGATGGGAAATGTTCTTAAGCCAAATTTATTTCATCAGTGAAAAATAAACCCACAGTAAAGGTAAAAGGACCAATTACACACCAAGCAAATACAAAATTAAAACAAAAACAAAATTAGTAAAAACCAACTACACACACAAAATCATTTAAGGGGATACACCAAAAAAAATACAGATTATGATTATATAATACATAAAGTGTGGAAGAGAAAGAAGAAAAAAAGTACTTTTAGATTGTGTTTTTAAACAGAGCAATCATCAACTTAATGCAGACTTATGTAGTTAGGAAGTTATCCTTAAACCTTATGCTAAGCACAAACCTAAAGCCTGTAATAGATAAAAAAAAAAAAAGTCAAAAAAAAGAGTAATCCAACCACAACACTAAGAATTACCATCAAGTAACAAGAGAAAAGTATAATAACAGAATGAAGGAACAGAGAGGAACTACAAAAAACAACCAGAAAAACAATTAATAAAAATGACAATAAGTACATACCATCTATGGTTACCTTAAATGTAAATGGACTTGAATGCAACAATCAAAAATATGTAGAGTGGCAGAATGGATAAAGAAACAAGACCTGTCTATATGTTGCCTACAAGACACACATTTCAGAACCAAAGACATACTCAGATTGAAGGTGAAGAGGATGGAAAAAAGATATTTCATGCAAAACAATATGGAGAAAAAAAGCATGAGTAACAGTACTTGTATCAGACACAACAGACTTCAAAACAAAGTAACAAGAGACAAAGAAAGGACATTCCATAATAATTAAGGGATCAGCCCAACAAGATGATATAACCATTATTAATATCTATGTACTCAACATAGAAGCACCTAAATATGTAAAACAAATACTAACAGAATTAAATGGAGAAATAGATTGCAACACATTCATTTTAGGAGATGTAAACATGCCGCTCACACCAATAGAGCAACCTAAAAGAAAATAAATAAGGAAAAAGAGGCACTGAACAACACATTACATCAGATGAACTTACCAGATAACTACAGAACATTCCACCCAAAAGCAGCAGGGTACACATTTTTCTCAAGTGTACATTACTATTTTTCAGAATAAATCACATTCTAGGCAACAAAAAGAGCCTCAATAAATTAAAAAAGATTAAAATTGTATCAAGCAACTTCTCAGACCACATGGTATGAAGCTACAAATAAATTACACAAAGAAAACAAGAAAGCCAACAACACATGGAGCCTAAACAACATGCTTCTAAATAATCAATCAAACAATGAGCAAATCAACATGGAAACTAATGAAAACAAAAATACAATGGTCCAAAATGTGGAGAATGCCACGAAAGCAGTTCCAAGAGAGAAGTACATAATAACACAGGCCTACCTGAAGAAACAAAAACAATCCCAAATAAAGTCTGAACTCACAATTAAAGAAACAAGAAAATGAAGAACAAATGAAATTCAAAGTTAGAAAGAGGAACATAGTAAAGATCTGAGTTGAATAATAAAATAAAGAAGAAAACAATAGAAAAAAATTAATGAAACCAGGAACTGGTTCTTTGAGGAAATGAACAAAATAGAATAACCCCTAGCCAGACTTATCAAGAAATAAAGAGGGAGTATACTAATAAACTAAATCAGAAATGAAAAAGGAATAGTCACAATGGATACCACCAAAATAAAGAGAATTATTAGAGATTTCTATGGAACATGATATGCCAATACATTGGACAACCTGGAAGAAATGGACAAATTCCTAGTGAAGTACAACCTTCCAAGACTGACCCAGGAAGAAACAGAAAATCTGAACAGGCCAATTACCAGTAACAAAATTGAATTGATAATCAAAAAACTCCTGAAAAACAAAATACCATGACCAGAGAGCTTGACAGCTGAATTCTACCAAACATTTAAAAAAGACTTAATATCCATCTTTCTTAAAGTATTTGAAAAAGTAGGAGGGAATACTTCCAAACTCATTCTGAAGTAGCATCCCTCTAATAACAAAACCAGACAAAGACACTACAAAAAAAAGAGAGAAAAATCCAAGACCAATATCCCTGATGAACACAGATGCCAAAATCCTCACCAAAATATTAGCAAAGTGGATTCAAAAATACAAAAGGATCATCTATCATGACCAGGTGGTATTTATTCCAGGGATGCAAGGATGGTATAATATTTGTAAATCAGTCAACATCATGCACCACATTAACTAAAAGAAGATAAAAAAAACCACATGATCATATAGATGCTGAAAAGACATTTGATAAAATTCAATATCCTTTCATGATAAAAATTGTCAATTTTTGATCTCACTGATTCCACAGTGAACTTTCCCAGGGCTGAAACCCAGAGGCTAGACAAATGTGATCCCTATCAAAATACCAACAGCATTTTTCAATGAACTAGATCCTAAAATTCATACAGAACCACAAAAGACCCCCCAAAACCAAAGCCATCCTGAAAAAGAAGAACAAAGCTGAGGGTATTACATGCTCTGAGTTCAAGCTATACTACAAAACTACAGTAATCAAAACTAATTGGTACTGACACAAGAACAGACCCATAGATCATTGGAACAGAATAGAGTGCTCAGATATAAACACACACATATATTGTCAGTTAATGTATGATAATGGAGCCATAAGTAGACAATGGAGAGAAGACAGGAATTAATATTGGAAGACCGGAATTAATAGGAAGAATTAATATTGTCAAAATGGCCATCCTGCCTAAAGCAATCTACAGATTCAGTGCAATTCCTGTGAAAATACTGATGGCATTCTTCAACAAACTAGAACAAATAGTTCTAAAATTCATATGGAACCACAACAGCCCCTGAATAGCCAAAGTAATTCTGAGAAGGAAGAATAAAGCTGGGGGGATTACACTTCCTGACTTCAAGTTCTACTACAAAGCCACAGTAATCAAGACAATTTGGTACTGGCACAAGAATAGACCCATAGAGGAATGGATCAGAATAGAGAACCCAGATAAAAACCCAAACATATATGGTCAATTAATATACAATAAAGCAGCCAGGGACATACAATGGGGAAATAACAGCCTCTTCAACAATTGGTGTTGGCAAAACTGGACAGCTTCAAGCAAGAGAATGAAACTGGATTATTGTCCAACTCCATACACAAAAATAAACTCAAAATGGATAAAACACCTGAATGCAAGACAAGAAACCATAAAACTCTTAGAAGAAAACATAAGCAAAAATATATGGAACATAAGCATGAACAATTTTTTCCTGGCCACCTCTCCTTGGACAAGGGAAACAAAATAAAAAATGAACAAGTTGGACTACATCAAACTAAAAAGTGTTTGAACAGCAAAGGACACCAACAGCAGAACAAAAAGCCACTTATAGTATGGGAGAATGTATTCATAAATGATTCATTCAATAAGGAGTTAATTTCCAAAATATATAAAGAAGTCATATGCTCAACACCCAAAAAACAAATAACCTGATTAAAAAAATGGGTGCAGGACCTGAATAGACATTTCTCCAAAGAAGACATACAGATGGCCAATAGGCACATGAAAAGGTGCTCCAGATTACTAATCATCAGGGAAGTGCAAATCAAAACCACAGTGAGGTATCACTTCACACCAGTCAGAATGGCCACTATATACAAAAGACAAGAAACAGCAAGTGTTGGCAAGGATGTGGAGAAACTTGAACTCGCCTACACTGTTGGGGATGTGCAGTGGTACATCCTGCTGCTACAAAATTGGTACAACTGCTATGGAAAGCAGTATGGAGGTTCCTCAGAAAACAAAAAATAGAAATACCACATGACCCAGTCATTCTACTTCTAGGAATTACCCAAAGAAAACAAAATCCTTGATTCAAAAAGATATATGCACCCCTATGTTTGATCACCTCATATTTACGATAACAAAGATATGCACACAACTTAAGTGTCCATTAATAGATGAATGGATAATGAACAGGTGGTACCTAAACACAATAAAATATTACTCAGCCATAAAAAAAAAAGAGAAATCCTGCCATTTGTAACATGGATGGATCTAGAGGATATTATGCTCAGTGAAATAAGCCAGGTGGAGAACAACACTGCCATATGATTTCACCTATTTGTGGAATATAAAAACAAAGCAAAAAAGAATTAACAAAACAGCAGTAGACTCATAGATACTGGGAAGTGACTAGTGGTTACCATGGGGGAGGGTTTGGGGTGGGTGAGTAGGGAGTGTGAGGAGGATAAAGGGGCACAAAAATTCTCATAATATAATTTAGTCACAGGGAGGAAAGTGCAGCATGGAGAATATAGCCAATGATTCTGTAACATCTTTCTATGTTGACAGATAGTAACTGCAGTAGTGGGAGGTGAACATTTAATAATATGGGTTAACTGTTGAGCCATTGTGTTGTATATTTTGGCCAACATAAGATGGTATATCAATGACACTTCGATAAAAAAAAGAGTAATACATAAAAAAATTAAATGGAGATATCAGTTGTAAACAGTAAGAAGTGCCACAAAGAGAGGCAAAATAGGAACAAATAATGTCTTGAGATGCTTGCCATGAACTGGGGTGATAGGTGCTGTTAACCATCCTTGTTTCTGATGAGCATAGGAAGCCTGGGAAAAGGTACATAATTCATTTTAAGTGACACAGATTTAAGTGATGAGTGAAATTCTAACATATATACTGTGGGTAAAATTGCAATATTTCCAGAATCTCTCACCTGGCCTTCTCATCTCCATATCAATAGGTGTTTTCAATGGTGGAGGGAAGTAGTCCATCTCCGTATCAATAGGCGATTACAAGGGTGGGGGGAGTGAAGGTATATCTGGACTGAAGAAGTTGGATGGGGTCCCTTTTTGGAGCTGTGTGGTGAGAGACACAGGCGAGCAGAAGTGGACGACTGCTTATAAGCAATAAATGGGTTTCTCCCACTTTATTTCTCCCTTTGGCTGATTTTGGTTTTAAAGGTAATTTGCCCCAGGCTGGGAGGAAGATTCCCCGCCCCACCCCTGGACTTACACCTGGTGGTAGTCAGCAGGGCCTCTGAACATGAAATCCATTTTCATGGGTGCGACCCTCAGGCAGGCTGCCCCTGTGGATGGTGGGGAGGCCCCAGTGGCTGCAGTGGTGGAGGGGGTGGCTCCACCCAGGAGCCCCCTACACATGGAGCTTCCTCTTGGGGAGTCCCTAGTGGGACAGTGGGTAAAACTTTCTAGACAGGTGGGGTCTTCCCCAGAATTGGGGAAGGGTGGAGACACTGGAAACTGTGGAGTCATCCCTCTTTGATATAGAAGATTGCTTAGAAGCCCTGAGTGGCCATATAGCAGCCGGACTGTAGGTTGTTTGTTGAAATAGTAGAAAGGGTTATCAAAGAGCAGACACACTTTGGCAGGAGAGAGACACTTGTGCATTGCTGGAAGAGCTGGGTGATGACCTATGGGATGCCCTTAAGAAAGAGACAGTTATTGAGAAGGTGGGCTCTGATCCTGAAAGATACGTTACCAGTGAGGGAGAAGGCACCAGGAGAATCCGGGTTGCAGGAGGCCATGAGGGAGCGGGAGGAAAGAGCAGTACCTTCAGCCCCAGAGATGGTAGAGATGTTGGGAGAGGATGAGGAGTGGAGCCAACAGCACACCTGTTGCTGAGCAAGGCGCCAACTTCTCCCATATTAAAGGCCCAACTGGTTGTAATTAAGAAAGTAAAAATGGATTAACTGCAGGCTCCTCAGGGGAACGAGCCACAAACCCCCTAAGTTATGAAGCACTCCATGCTTCACCCCTATACCCAGGATGAGCTGGTGGACATGATAACCTGGTTTTGGCAAAAGCCATGAGAACCTCGGCCTACATGGCATCTGTGTCTCATTGTTATGTCAGGTTCTGAAATGGATAGACTGGCTTCCCTGATGACTCATCCTTCCCTCTGGCAGTGGTTGAAAAGTGCCCATCACACCTCAGAGAATCAGGTGCTTCTGGATTGGCTGACAACAGCCATCAGGGCAATTTGGCCTCATCAGGGTGATTTACCATACTTACCCACTAGCTGGAAAGCCTATGCAGAGCTCCAGCAGGTGTTACAGGAGTTGGGCATGAGAAATATCATCTATAATATGGACCCATGTGACCCCAATGAGGAGTTGTTCACCATAGGAATGAGAAACCTGGTGCTGCATACAGCTCCCCCACCTCTCTTTGGGTCCCTAGTGACTCTTCTTGGCCCCCACATAGGGCAACCCATTAAGTGAGGCTACTTGTGCTTTAGCAGATCTGGGGGAGGTTGAAACAATAAGAGCATGGAGGGAAGTATGGGCTATGATTGAAAGGAGAGGTGGGAAGGGCCCTGTGAAGGTCTCAAGGACCCAGACATGGGTTGATTTGATAAAGGCTGGGATAGTGAGAGAAAAACTTGGATGTAGAGCCCAATAGGATCTTATTAGAACTATGGCACCAATTAAAGCCAGAGCAGCAGTTCCAGCCCTGAGGTCCAGGACATGGAAACTGGAGGCAAAGCCCTGTGTCCAGCCTGTGTTCCTGCAAGACTTCCTGGGGGACAGCACTCAGGCTCCGCCTGGGCCCTCACCCCCATAGAAGGACGATTGGGTGTTGCAGTTTGACCCAACTGGGGTTCAAGGCCCCTACCTTGGGAGATGTGGTAGGGTCAGAGGCCACATGTAGAATTAGCAATCATTGCTCCCCGATGAATGTACAACATGTCCTGGCACTGGTGGGCACAGAAGCTGAGTATTCTCTGATTTATGGCAACCCTGAGCATTTTCCTGGGACCCTGCTGTGATAAATGGCTGTGGGGGTAAGGCAATCAGAGTGAAGAAAGCCCAAATCCCAATGGGGATAGGGCGTTTATCCCAAAAATGTATACTGTGTACAATTCTCCCATCCCTGAATATATTTTAGGGGTAGATATCCGGCAGATCCTGTAGTTACATACCACTGTAGGTGAGTTCAGACTGAGAGTATGTGTGGTAAAGTCAGTTCTGAGGGGACATGCTAAACACCCACCTGTAGCTCTGCCTGTACCTTAGTGGGTGACAAATACTAAGCAGTATAAATTGCCTGGGGAACACAAGGAAATTGGAGAACCTCTACAGGAGTTGGAGAAGGTGGGCATCATAAAGCCCATTCATAGTCCTTTTAATTTCCTGGTGTGGCCAGTTAAAAAGCCAGATGGCTCCGGGCATATGACCATGGACTACAGTGAATTGAATAAAGTCACACCCCCTTTGCATGCTGCTGTCCCCTCAGTAGCAGCCCTTATGGACACACTAAGTCATGAACTAGGGATGTATCATTATGTTGTGGACCTTGATAATGCTTTCTTCTCTACTGACATAGCACAGGAAAGTTTGCCTTCATATGGGAAGGCTGGCAGTGGACATTCAGTCCTGCCACAGGGATACCTCCACGGTCCCACCATTTGTCACATAATTGGAGCCCAGGACTTGACCACAAGGAAGAAACCACAAACAGTTCAGCTGTATCACTACATTGATGATATTATACTCATTATACTCATGTCTGATTCTCTTGCTGATTTAGAAGAGATAATTCCTAGACTGCTGCAACATCTACAGGAGAAAGGATGGGCTGTGAACAGCCCCATGGTTCAGGGACCTGGTTTGTCCATAAAGTACTTGGGGGTTGTCAGTCTTTAAAACTAAAGTTATTCCTGAAGCAGTCATAGACAAAGCCCAGGCTTCCCTACCCTTACCCTTGTGGCAGTATTATAAGAGGTTTTGGGTCCCTTGGGCTACTGGAGTGTGTTCATACCACTTTGGCACAAATTCTGAAGTGCTTTTATTGGTTGGTATGAGAGGACACCAGGTGGGACTGGAATGAAACATGTGCAGCTGCTTTTACTGCTGCTAATAAAGTAGACAAGGCCTTATAGGCCTTGAGTGTAAAGGACTCATCAAGGCCCTGTGAGCTAGATGTTCACATAACCAAAGATGGTTATGGATGGGGCCTTTGGCAGCAACTTGAATGGATGTGCCAACCTATTGGATTCTGGTCACAACTATGGAAAGGAGTGGAGGTCCAGTACACCTTGATAGAGAAGCAACTGGCTGCTGGGTACCACGCCTTGCTTGCTATGGAGCCCATTAACAGAACAGTTCTGACCAAGGTAATAACCACCTATCCCAATGTGGGATGGGTGCAAAACTGGATCCAAAGGCCTGGCACAGCCACCTACACTGGCCATATGGGGCACATACTTACAGCAGTGTAGCATCCTTTCCAATAGCCTCTTAAGTGGGTACCTCCAATGCTTATCGGGGCCAGTGACCTATACCAGTGGAAAGCAGGAAGAACTTGCTTTTGAACCATTGGTAGGTGAGAGTCCTTGTCAGGAGGGAAAACCCCCTATATCTGAAGGTGGCTCTAGTCATGAGCATCCCCTGAAGTGGAGGGCTGTGGCTTTCCATTTAAGACTAAGACAGTAGGGATGGAGAGGGGAAGAACAGCCAGTGGGCTGAGTTGCAGGCAGTATGGCTTATGATCACTCAGGAGCCCTCCCCCATAGTTGTCTGCACTGAAAGCTAGGCCTTCTATCAGGGCTTGACCCTGTGGCTACCGACATGGTACCACACCAACTGGATGGCTGGTCACCAGCCCCTTTGGGGGCAAGAGCTGTGGCAAGACCTATGGGCCTCTGGTCAGACTAAGACAGTTACTGTAGATCAAGTAACTGGCCATTTGCCTTTGGCTTCCCCAGGGAATGATGAAGCCAACACATTGGTCCAGGTGCATTGGCTAGAAGGAAAGCCTGCCTCTGATGTAGCCAATGGTTACATCAGCATTTGTTGCACGTGGGGCAAAAGACAATGTGGGCTATAGCCTGTTGTTGGAGCTTGCCACTGACCTTTGAAGAAGTCAGAAGAGCCCAGAAGGAGTGCCTTGTGTGCTCTAAGAGGGACTTACACCGAGTCCCACAGCAACATGGGACAATAGTAAAGGGGCCGATACCCCTTGTCAGGTGGCAGATAGACTACATTGGGCTTCTGCCCATGTCAGAAGTATATCAGTATCTCATGACATGTGGACACAGCTACTAGACTGTCAATTGCTTTTCCTCCATATTGTGCAGATCAGCAAACAACCAAAAGATTCCTAGAGCATCTCTTTGCAAACTTTGCCTGGCCACAGGTGATTGAAAGTAATCAAGGCACCAACTTTACTGGACATACATTACAAGATGGGTGCAGCAATTAGGAATAAAGTGGAAGTTTCATGTAACATGTAAACACTACCAGGGCAGGCAAGATAGAGAGGTACAATGGTTTGTTGAAATCTGGCCTGAAGTCAGACACCAATAGTCTACAGGGCTAGTCAGTTTGCTTATGGACAGTGCTGTGCCCCAAAAAGGAGTCTTGAGCCCTGTGGACATGCTAACACACACTGCTGCCTCTCATGTACAACTGTATGTGCAAGCCAAAGAGGAGTTACTGAAGCCAGGATATGGCCAGCAGAGCAACATCCTGCTGCCAGCCCCATCTGCATTAAACCCTGGAGACTGTCGAGTGGACATGGCCCTGGACATTTCAACACATGGACCAGCGATGGCCAGCCATTCTGGCACCTTGGGGAAAAGGCCTGGAAGCTGGCCTCCTCTGTGTTCCTGGAGTAACAGCAGAATGGCCCCTAAAGTTCATAGTAGTGTACCTAAAACATCCAGGAGGTAAGAACATCTTATGGGGAAGTTTTGTTTTATCTTTATGGCCAGTGCATATACCTTCAGTAGCCTTCTATGTTGACCCATCTGTAACTCTCACAGGGAGGGGTTGAAGGTCTGGTATACTAGACCAGGACGAGATCCCATTCCTGCCACTGTCCTATCACAGGACCACTGTCTTGCATGCATTCTGCCTGATGGACCAGATTTGCCTATGCTGGGGTCATTAAAACATGTATCTTATCGCCCTTAAGGTTATTTTCTTCTACAGTCCCTGTGGCCTGGAGCCCCCTGGCTGCAGGTGCCATGTGATGATTGCTCTGAACTCCCTTCCTGTTCAGCTACTGGGCACCTGTGATACGGGTGAGCTGTACACTTAATCTACATAGGACTTTGAACCTAGCTGAATCCTGCAGCTTGAGGATTATCATTTTATTGCTGTTGTTATTGGATATTAGTCTGGTTACAGTGCTCCAGTTTTTTTGCACAGGGGCCATTGTGCAAGATGGGGATTGAGTAGACTGTGAGGCGAGACTTCTGGAGGGGTGGGCTGTGGGTAAAACTGCAGTATTTCTAAAACCTCTCATCAGGCCTTGTGCATCTCCGTATCAATAGGTGCTTCTAAGTAAGTAGCCTATCTCCACATCAATAGGTGACTGCAAGGGTGGGGGTAGCAGGGGCATCACTGGACTGGAGAAGTTTGGTGGGATCCCTCATTTGCAGCCAGGTGGTAAGAGACACAGGTGAGCAGAAGTGGACGACTGCTTGTAAGCAATAAATGAGTTTCTCCTGCTTTATTTCTCCCTTTGACTGATTTTGTTTTCAAAGGTAATTTGCTCCAGGCTGGGAGGAAGATTTTCTCCCCCAGATTTACATATGTACTTGACACAAAAGTTTTCTGTTACTGGGGTATTCAAACAGAAGCTAGAGAACTTGGTTTTTGGAGGAAGGTTCAAGTAGGTGACGCCTAAAAGCTCTTCGAACTTCCATCCTTTTGCAGTAAACTATGTACAACGCGGGTTGAGAACTATGAGGAACTTGACTAAGAAGTCAAAGTCAATGGTGTTTGTGTGTGTGTGTGTGTGTGCGTCTTGTCCATGGAGGGGGAAGAGTTACAGAACTTCAGTGAATAAGGATCTCACTGCATAACATGGGGAAAAAAAAGAGCAGATGATTTGAAGCCAAATTTTGTAGAATATTTCCATTTAGGGACAGGAAGATAAAATAGCACTAACCAAGGGAACCTAGGAGTAAGAGTAACAGGAGAAAAGGCAAATATTTATGGATAAACAAGACTCAAAGAAGCATGGTTAACTGTACATGAATGGAAATGTCAGACATCCTTATTAACCAACTTCAGAAATCTTACCACATCATTATCTAATTAAGTCACAATAATCTAAATTCCAAATGAAAGTCTTTCCATTTGTAGAATTATCAAGTCATAAATCAGAATGCCTCAGTTTCTGTTCTTTCTAAGGCTTGGAGCTTTTAGGAAGGATTTGCCCTGGAGTTTTAAATCTTTTGTTCTCATTTCCTCTTTTTACATATGAATTCTGAACTTGCATGACAAAAGCAGCCTGTCTTTTGAATTTGATTGTCTTTATTTTGTGGTCAATTTGAGGCTAAGATTTAGTGTTGTGTATTGTCTGAATGAACATATCTGCTTGCCTCTGAAGTACATGTATCCTCTTAAATATCTTTATAACCCATAATTAAATTTTGAATCTTCTATTCATTTTAACCTATCTAATTTCCCCAAGGTATGTTTTTTTTAATGAATATGAATTACTATAACTCTGGAAATAATTATTCAATTACTCCAAGTATAAAATGGATGGCTTGGGGGTTTAGGCTCCCAGGGGCATCAAGGATTAATGACAGATCCCAAAGAAAAGCAAAAGAAATGGCAAAATGTCCGTGTAAGTTTGAGCTCAACATCCCTGTATTGAAAGAGCAAACTGTCTGAAAGCCTCTTCTTGGTAAATCTGAACATTGCTAGGACGACTTCCAGAGCTGTATGGTGAACGGGCCCAGGATTGATCAGCTTGTAAATGTTTTCTCAAACCTCGGTGCTGACTGATTACCATTTCTGAATCATGAAAGGACAGAAACCCAAGTGAATCTTTTGAGGAAGTCATAAACTTGTGATTTTTCTGCACGTAACACTGTTACCGGATTCTATCTCAGTACATACAACAGTGAAGCTTCATCGACCCAAAGCACTGGGGAAAGTGGTCCTGCACCAGATCAGAGTGTCTAACGAATGGAAGCTTACTTCTTTAGGCAAGATGCCATTCGAATCATTCTTGTTAGAAATCCTTTTAAATGCCTTCATCAATGCCCTACCTTACTAAACAGAAAATGCTGCGCATCATTTGACCTTTTCTTAATACTGTGGGCCATCCTATGAGAATTGTTATTGTGATGCATACTTTGCTATGTGAAGGTGCCTCTAAAAGCTACCAGGGAATGGACAGCCACCTTCCTGGGTTGAGTGGCTTCTATATTTCTTCTGACTCCACTGTCTGCCATGATGTGTCTGCTGCTATATCTCATCCTTCCTGTTTTCAAATTGCTCTTTATACTGTGTACAGAATTCTGAGGTAACTACACAAAGGCCTACTGAGGATCATAATAAATAGTGATTTTTTTATTAAATAACAGTTTACCACTAATGGTATGTTTATTTGTAGGATCAAGTCTTTGTTCCAAAGAAACTGAGTTACCAGAAATTCAAAGTCCAAGAAATTATCCTAATTTTTCTTTTCCATAATGTAGCTTCTCTATCACCATTCTTGTCATTGAAATAGGCCAAGGAATTAGAACATACCAAGGTCATGAAACACCAAAATTATGCCTTATGGTTTTGTAAGCAGAATTAGCTTTTATGAGGGACTGATCTTGTAATGAGCACTTAGTATATACCAGGTGTGATAAGTCCTTTACTGTATGAGCCCTTTGAGGGCAAAGATTACGTGCCACCTTTAATATTCTATTCAGTGTTAAGCACAATAGATTAGAAACATGTATAAAATAATAAATGATAGAATTACAATAATTATTTTGTCAAAGAGAAAACTGGACTTAAAAAGGTGATTTGCACTGGTTATTATAGTGTGTGGCAGAATCATTATTTTAACTCAGATGCTTTATTTCCAAATCTTTCATATACCATCTGGCCTATGAAATTAACCTGTATTTATTTAAAAATACCTGTATTTATTATTTATTAAAATAATATTAACTAATATTCACATTAAGCTACTATAATAAACCCTAATATACAGTAATTTAAGTAAGATATAAATTTATTTCTGTCATGTACCTCATGAATGGTGGTTGCAAGAGGTGGCCTGCACTCCTTGATACGCTGCTTTCAGGGGGGTTCGCTGCATTCCAGAGGGCTGCTCCACTTAGGGCATCTCTCAGCCAACAGGAGAAGAGAAGGAGTCTAGTGAAATGTAACTGATCTCCTTTCAAAGGGTATGGCGCAGAAATTATCTGCTCACATCTAATTGTCCATAATCTATCCACTTTGGTAACACTAAACTGGGACTGTGTAGCCAGCTGAAACATGGGTACTGCATTTTCAAAAAAGGAGAAAATGAAGACAGTGGGATATCTAGCAGTCTTTGCCATCTACCAACCACCTACGCATAGTTGATAACTGGCCAAACTTCTCCTTTCTGCTGTTTGTCCCTCTGATTTTTCATTCTGCACTTATAGCAAGGGTAGGAGGCAGAAATTAAACTTAAATCAGTTCATTTCTTCAGGACTAGCAGCTCTGACTAAAAGAAGTTTTGGAGGATTGTCTGAAAACTATTCCATTCTGTCCTTCATTACTATGCATAATTAAGAAACAAGACCAAGTTCACCATGAAGGACACATACTTTTATCTTCCTGCCTCCCCAAACCCCCTGGAAATGCAGAAATGAAAAGATTCCTGGAAAACAGAGGATGTTGCCATAGCTAACCAACAATGTTAAAATATTCATGGAATACAGAGGGCAGATAAGATAGGGTTACAAAGAATGAAGGCAAAACACTAACAAAAGTGCTTAGGAGTGCCACCACAGCTGACAGCCCTTCTGGCCAAGCTTGGCACTGATGGGGAAGGAAATGGGGAATCATCAGGATATTAAGCATTGCCTTCTGGGTAAGTGGGTTGACTATGGTATTTGCCCCCAAAATAAAGCGGTGAAAATCACCTTCCAAAAAAAGAGAGTGATGACTGAAATGTAGAGTTTGGGTTTTTGTGCTAGAAGGACTCTATAATCAGTACAAAAAATAAAAATAAAGGTAACTCCAACCAGGAATATAATGTAAAAGCTTCCCTCCCTCTCTTCCTCCCAGTCCCTCAGTGATTAACTACACTGCTCTCATAAACTATAAAAGGAAACTTCCTTTTATTGGCACATTGGGCCCACTTACCCAGAGCTGACAAATCAGTCTTTTAATTTAGGGGAAAGTTCTTAGCAAAAAAATTGCTTTGGAAAACCCATACCAGCAACCTATAATCATAAACTTAGTCCTTCATTTATAAATATGAATGGGTGATCAATGATCAATACATATTTGAGGTGATAGACATGTTAACTATAAACAGAGCAAAGAGCAATTTTACTTAAGTAAAAACATGAGTTTACTGGGAAGAGCAGAGGAAACACAATTTGGGACAAGCAAATTATGGCAAACCATAGGTAAGTCCAAAGAAACAAAGGGAAGGTCAACTTTTATGAGGCATTAGGAGGAAATTGGGGAGGGTTGTTTTGAACAAGTTTATTGAAGAAGTACAAGAGTTCCAGGTTGTGGGGTTTCTCACTGGCTGCAAGTGATGATTAGTGCATGGCTGCTACGGCACAAAGGAATCGTCCTTCCTTTTTTTAAAAGCAGAAGATAAAATTCCTATGTAAAATGTTATCCCTTGTAGGAATAATTCTTATCTTCTTTTTTCCTGTTGGTTATGTAGGCTGCAAGGAGCGGTACATGAGCAAGAGCCTGCCCCAGGGATTTCTGACTCCATTTTATTTAATTTTTTATTTGAAGTATAGTCGACATACAATATCATACTGTGTGTTTATATTAGTTTCAGGTATACAACAAAGTGATTTGACAATTTTATGCAGTACAAAATGCTCACCATAAGTCCATCTGTCATCTTAGTTATTATATTATTGACTATATTCCCTGTGCTGTACTTTTCATCCCTGACTTATTTACTTTATAATTGGAAGTTTTTACTTCTTTATTGCCTTCACCTGTTTGCCCATCCACCCACCCCCACCCCTGTGGCAACCACCAGTTTGTTCCCTGTATTATGAGTCTATTACTAATTTATTTGTTTTATTTTATTCTTGGATTCTACATGTTAAATCATATGGTATTTGTGTTTCCCTGTATGACTTCTTTCACCTAGCTTAATACCTTCTAGGTGCATCCACGTTGTCACAAGTGGAAAGATTTCATTCTTTTTTATGGCTGAGTAATAGTCCATTATATCACATCATCTTTACCCATTCATCTATGAATGGACACTTAGGCTGCTTCCTTATCTTGGCTACTGTAAATAATGTGGCAATAAACACAGGGATGTCTAGATCTTTTCTAATTTGTTTTGTTTTCTTTTGCTAAATATACAGACGTGGAATTGCTGGGTTGTGTGGTGCTTCTATTTTTGGCTTTTGAGAAACCTCCATGTTTTCCATAGTGGCTATACCCAGTGTTGTACATTCTCACTAACAGTGCACAGGGGTTCCCATTTCTCCACATCCATACCAACTCGTTACCTCTTGTTGCTTGATACTCACCATTCTAACCAGTGTGAAGTGGTATCTGTGGGTTTGATCTGCGTTTCCCTGGTAGTTAACGATGCTGAGGGCCTTTTCATGTACCTGCTAGCCATCTGTATGTTTTCTTTGGAAAAATGTCTGTTCAGATCCTCCGCCCATTTTTAATTGGATTATGTGGGTTCTTTGCTGTTTTCTTTTGGTGTTGAGCTGTACGAGTCCAGGTGGCACACTCAGGAGAGGTAAGCACCCCTCTCCCAGCACTGAGCAGCCCAGAGAAGGGCGGGGAGTGGGCTGGAACAGGCAAGCCAAATGCCATCTAATTCGTATTTAAGTGTCAGAGCTCCCTGTGCCCCGGGCTCAGGCCCTCTCCGCTCCCCTGCACCCTGGGCTCGGGCCCCCTCCACTCCCCTGCGCCCCGGCCTCGGGCCCCCTCCGCTCCCCTGTGCCCCGGGCTCGGGCCCCTCCGCTCCCCTACGCCACAGGCTCAGGCCCCCTCCGCTCCCCTACGCCACAGGCTCAGGCCCCCTCCGCTGCCCTGCGCCCCAGGCTCGGGCCTCCTCCACTCCCCTGCGCCCCAGCCTCAGGTCCTCCGCTCGGGCTCCGCTGGGTCAGTCTCACCTGTGCTCACGACTTCAATTTCTATCTATAATCAAATAGCCCTCAAACGTGTACCTCTTTCCCAACCTCTCCTCTTGAGTTCCACACTGGAAAAGTGATTTGACTTCATGTGGATATGTTAAAAGAACTAAGTCTCCTCAGATTAAGCATTTCAAAATGATGTCTTGTCTACTCCCCGCTGCCTGCCACCTCCCACACAATGTGGCACCCAGTTCTTCCTCTGGTATCTTCTCTTGAATGGCACTACTGCACATTTAGTAACTCAAGCCAGAAGCCCAGGAATCATCCTTGGGACTTCCCTGTCCCTGGCTCCCCACATCTGATCGAATTGATTTTATTTGTCTACTTCCTTCCATCTCAGTACTGAGTCTTCCTGCAGGAGCTTCCCACCTGAACTACTGTAATAACTCATAGCTGTAATTACCAGTCATTTTCTATCTAGTCTTAATGCTCATAATCCACTATTCACAGTCACATTGATTTTTCAATATGTCAGTCATGCCACTATCACTTCCATCCTATCCCTACTTCAGCTGAAAACCTTTCTCATTGCTCTTAGAATAAAAATCTGACATATTAACATAACCTACAAGGTCTTATGAAGTGTAACCCTACCTTTCTCCCTCTCCCCAATACCTTCAGCTCCCTAGCTGCACTGACCTTACCTGAAATCTGTAAATACACTACTTTTCCATACCACAGCGCTTTTGTACATCTCTTCCCTCCTTCTGAACACTGTTCCCTTACTCGTCTAACTTTAACTTAGCTTCCAGATATCAACAGATTTTACTCTTCATGGAAGCTTTCCCTAATTCCCCAGAGAGAATCCATTCCTCCTCTATATACTTTCTTAGTACCATGTTCCTATCCTCTATAACATTTATTTGACGTACATTCATAATTTGCATGATAATTCAATTAATCACTGTTTGCTCCTATACTAAATACCTATTTCTGAGAAAGTAGTGGCTTAGAGCAATGATGATTGTAATTTTTCATGATTCTAGGATGTACCTGAGGATTCTTCATGCTGCTTCACTCAGCTGTTGGGTAGCTTAGGCACTAAGCTTACCTAGGATAGCTGGAAGAGCTGAAATGCTCTCCCCATGCGATCTTTCATTTCCAAAAACTTAAAATGGGCTTCGTCACAAGGTGGCAAAAGTGTTCTATGAAGGTAAGAGCAGAAGCTCCTCTACAGAAGCAGCAGAAGTCCTATAACATCACGTAAGTCACATTCTGCTGGTCAGAGTAAGTCACAAAGCCAACCCAGATCCTAGGTGAGGGAAAACAGATTCTACCTGTTGTTGGGAGGAGATGCAATTTGTGTGCCCATGTTTAATAGCCCACAGCACCTCTAGAATGCCACCCCCACAAGGACAGGGAATGTGTCCCTCTTGCTCACTGCTGGATCCCTGTCCATTTATTCAAAATGTATTTGTGGAGTGTTTGCTATATATCAGGAACTATGCACATAGTAGGCACTCAAAAGTATTTTTGGTAGAGAGAAGAGAGTGGGAGGAAGGAACCTTCACACACACACACACACACACACACACACACACACACACACACACGCAGCTCTGTTGTTTCTGACCAAAAAATCTTTTATAAAACAAACATAAATGCAAACACTGACTTCATCTGTATCTTACTAAAACTAGACTTAATGTGATATCAGGAAATAGCTCAAAGCCAGAAGTATGAGAACCAGGCTACAAATACAATTCTCCCCCTAATTAGCTGTGTGATTTTAAACATGTGACCATTCTGGAACTCAGCCCTTCTGGGCTAACATGGAAGTGAGGTTGAGATTTTTTTGTCTGCTTTATTCACTGACATAGGCCCGTCCCCAGAACAGTGCCTGATACATACCAGTCAACCAATAAACATTTGTTTAATAAATGAACAGATGAGTTAGAGAGAAAATACTCTCCAACCCCCAGTCCAAGTCTAATATTTTATAATTCTAGTCCCTAGAATTCTTATAATTCTTTCATGGTATTTTACTATCAAACATTTTCTACCTCTGACCACAGAAACAGCTAAACTTATTTGCTGCTGTAATCTCAAAATACAAAGCTGTAAATCCCTAAACTTCTCCAGCTGAAAAATAAAAGATTTCCACCATGACCAGATTGACCAACCAGAATCTTTAGTGTGGCCTATTTATGCTCAGTGCGGCTGCTCCCGTCCACCCTTCCTTATAGATGACATTGTGATATGACCCTGGCTGACACTTCCACAAGATGACAGAACCAGAGATCTCAGCCACAGTGGCAAGTGCCTCAACAAACACCAGGATCAGGCACCCAGAGCCCTTGGTAGCATAGAAGACATCTTCAGCTTCCAGGACCTGAATGTGTGTCCCACCCTACCTCATGCCCATCTGCCAACATAGTTCAACAGCACCTTGTCTCAGAAGGTACCCACTGTCAGTTGCTGTTGCCTTGGTTACTTTATTTCAGATCTTCTTGGCACAGAAGCACAGTGCGAAGGGGAATGGTCTGTGAATCAGGCAGACTTGGTTCCGATGCTTACAGAGCCATGTGACCTTGGATAAAGTCTGCAGAATAGGTGTGTGGGTTCCAGCTTGAAGAGACTGAAGCAAGAACTTCTGCTTTGCCTGTTTGGATGTTGAACAACCACTGTTTCGTTGCTGCTGTTTTTGATTGCCAAGTAGTACATACAGCTATCACTGCCTATTGCTCCATCCTGAGCACAACCCCTATGATGAAGTTTTTCTATTTTATTTATTTTTGTGTAATTTATATTTTTATAATTATTTTTATCCTTTTCCAAAGATAAAATAATATTACATACTGGATATCCTTTTTAAAATCTGACATGACCTTCTAGGAGCAATGAGATTCAAGGCTTATTTTTCAACTGGAAATCAAAGTTTTCATTTTTACATAATGTGCTTATTAATTTAAAACCACTGAGTCTGACCATATTGAGTGTTCAGGGAGAAATCTGAAACTGTGAGATACACAGGAGCTAATTCTCAGAATGAATAGATGCGTTTTTTGGGATGACTGATGGCAAGAGAAGGCTTTTGTGTTTAGCAAGTGTGGTTAAAGGCATGAACTCTGCTTCTGCGTGATTTTGAGTGAAAGGACGTCTATCCCGCACTCCTGCCTGAACCCATTTCAAGACTGGGATTTGGTAACGGGCTGTGGCTAAGACATAGAATGAGAGTGTCAGTGACTTGTTAATAAAGCAAGCTGAAAATATCATGGCTTTTGCTACTATGTTGCCTCTAAATAGCTATATCAAAACAGCTACATCAGACCAGCTCAACCAAAATGTCCAGCACCCTTCTGGACAGTGCACACACAGCACCATTTATATGCTGGGGCATATAGTATGTGCTCAGTAAATGGTGGCTCTCAGTGTCACTTTGTAGTATATACCATTCTGGACTCCTGTACTGGCCTAACACCTGCAGAAGCAGACAGAAGCAGAGCTATCACCTCCAGCAGCCAGTTTCCTTTATTTCCCTGGAGCCTCCCCACAAGCTGACCCAGCAACATAAAAACTGCCAAGGCCGGCACAAGGGATCCAGGAACTGGCCTGGAATGTTTTGTTTGAGCTCCAACTCATCTATTATTGTGTTTTTATTTATGCTCACTGCTGCTGCTGTACTGTGCATTATTTTTAGAAGCTGAAAAATACGAGAAAGAAAAGGTGCTTTTCCCTACTGAATTTTTCAACATTTCAAGAGGAACCATATTCTAAATTTCAGGGAGGGGGGGCATTTAAGAGAAAATGATGAAGACTAAAAAGATAGCTTTGTGCTTCTAGTGCATTTTGGAAATAATTTTGAAAAAAAAGAATTTGAAAAATGCAATGAATAGACTTAGAGGGAAATTAAAAGCTAAAACATCATGGGTATCTGATGCCTCCAAGATTCCTGCAGATTCACTTGGTTCTTAGAGTTGATGGAATTTTATGTTTGTGACAATGATCCAGGTCTGCTCAGGCATTTACTAAAGATAATATGCTTTTTATTATACATGGGGACCTAGTTTGCTATGGAGAAGAACAAATCTGCCTTCAGAGTAAGTAAAATGCTCTCTCAATCCAGACTTTGAATATGCCTTAAAACATGGGAAATTCAGAATATCCCTATAATGAAAGGCCAGGGAAAATTATGAAATCACTTTCTGTACTTGAACTTCATAGTCTGATTACAAATCGCATAATACATTTTACAATTTTTGAGACAGAGGAAAGCTGGAGTATCAACAACACTGAGGGAGGCTGAGGCCTCAAGAAAAGCAGAAACCAACAGAATCCAGATTTCAAAGAACTCAAGGGTAGTAATTAACTGTGAAGAACTGGAGCAGAGTTAGAGTTCAGAAGAGGAGGGGGGATAGATCTAGGTTTTGTGGAGGATGAAGTTCATATAATTGAGGGGGTGCCTTTTTAAAAGAAAAATAATTAAAACGTACAAACGCAAAATTAGGTCCATACCTTTGAAAGAGGCCCTGTGCAAAGGAGGGGCCCTAAAGCTTATGCCTCCTTAGCTTTGCAGTAAATCTACCACGAACCAGAGACACAGAGATTCATGGTCCAGAATTCAAGAGCTATCTATAAACTCTGATCTCATCTTTCTCATCAATACTTTTTAACTAGGAGTGAGTTATTTATTCTCACTGTACTTACATTTATTATCTGGCAATTGGTGCCTACAATATAAAAAATAATGAAAAAGAGAAAGGCCTTAGAATCATGAAAATGACTTGATGGGACTTGAGGTTTGAGATACACCTATAAATCAATAAAGATAACTGAGCCTCAAACATACCTTTTCCTCTGTAATTTGTATTTGTATTATTGAATAATTTCTACATCTCTATATTCAAGTATTTATTTAACCAGTCAAAATTACTGAGGTTCTACTATGTGTCGGCTATTATACTAAGTGCTGGGAATACTGAAATCAACAAGATAGGTAAGGTCCTTGCTCCTTGTGAAGCTTCGTTTTAGTTACAAATAAGAGATGACAAATGAGTAAGAAATAACCACAGCAGATGTAGTGATTTAGCTAATGTTAATATCTGTGGAGAAAATGCAACAGGATAATGGAATAAAGAGGCATTCACTTGTTAAATTAAACTTCTATGACATCCTTATTTTAGCACATGCAAAGGTGAAGGAAGTGAATCATGACCCTCGGGAGCTTATCTAATAGAACAAATAAGACAAATCTACAATGAAAGGATGGCAGGAAGAGTCAAATATTTTAAGAAAGATAGAAGAAAAGGGATTGGGTGTTCAAAGGAAGGAGGAAGAATAAGAAAGTTTACCTGAAGGGGCTGACATCTGAGCTGCGATTCAGTGGACGGACAGGTTTCACCCTGACAGTTTACAGGAGTAGCAGCACATTCCACATGAATATCTGAGATGCTGAAGTCTAAATATTCAAAATTCAGGGAGATACCTCACTGTTCAGAATAACATCTTTAAATGCCCAGTCAGGATAGTTTAATATTTTCAGTTATTTAGAATGTCATCTATGTATTTCATAGCTACATGCACCGAGCTATAGTGTCTTCATAAGAAGACTTACTATGGTGCATTATTACTTGATGTACCAGTAAGAGCTGTGTAAACATACATCGGCATTATTTTTCATTAAATGTGACGTTACAACAACTTGCTAATTAAGTTGCAGTTTATCAATACGCTGAAACTTTCACTAATGCTAAAAGTTCATTTGCATTGTTAAACAGCCTTAATGTTATCTATTTTTGACAATATCTTAAATGTTTGAGCTACAAGGACATTTGCAGGCCAGCCAAAACAGTATAAGGTTGATGGGATATTTTCACTTACATTGAAACACATTGGGGGTAAATGCAATTATCTTTTTCCTTGTGATAGAGGGTCCTTTCATGACTGGCCATCCACAATCTTAATAAATCCTTTTTTTCTACTGACTGTTCTTTGAAAGTGAAGATATAAATCTAATAGAAGTTCCATCTTCCAAAGTGGGGCATCTCTAAGTCTGGAATATCTCCTATTTTCACACAGACTATGCAAAAAACACCCACACATACAGTGTTCTGGGGCTTGGGTTGTTTTTCTTGCTCTTGCTGGTGTTCGTTTTGTTTGTCCTGATAACCTAACACAAAGGCCCTATCATATCTTCCTGTCCGAGCTGTGACTGCTCCTCTAACTTCTATTTCAATTCCTAGAGGACACCCATGTTAAAATAAATAGATAGAAGGAAAGGAAATAGGAAGGGAAGGAGGGAGGAGGGAAGGGAGAGAAAAATTAAGCAGCCAGTCAACCTGCTCTAGAAACAGGTGGCAGGTCAAGCTCCCTGTCAGAGAGTAAGCTTTGTCTGGTCATTTTCTTCCCAAATCTGCTCCCAGTGATTGTTTTGTGTTGTTATGGTGGTGATATGGTGCTGGCACTGGTCTTAGTGGCAGTGGGTCCAGCTATTCAGCTCTTGCTGTAATGGGCACTGTCTTAGGAATGGGCACGTCTGGCCTTGGCAATACCAGCTGGTGGGAAAGTGTCTGACTAGGTACAGGTAACATGGGATTAAAAACAATCAGAGCTGACTGCAGCAGAACAGCCATGATACCCAGAGACCCACTGGCTCACGTGAGGGTGAGACTGCAGGGTATCTCAACTAATGTTGAGAGATAATCTTGTAAGCTTACCACTGACCAAGGAAATCCTGCTAACATGGGCACCCAGAGCCTGCTCATTAGAGAGCAACATTTAAGTCAAAGTTCCTACCTTTCATTTACTTTTAGCAATTTGCTAAATTTACTTCCTGCTCAGAAACTGGAGTGTTCTGGGTCCTACAGTGGGGACAGGAAGGTATTACATAAATATAGGGGAAAAGGCTGAAGCCAATGGCCAGAAATTTTGAATCTGCATTTGTTTTTTTCAATTAAGAAGGTAAAGTTATTTTAAATCAGTTATCCTCATCATAACAGAGTTCACAAGCTTGGCAATGAGATATCTTCATACTCCTGCATGAAGTAAAATTCTAACCAACATAATTGCTTCTCTAGATTAATTAACAAAGATAGAACTGTCCCAAGAAAGAAAATGGCAAAAATGCCGTAGTGCACAAGAGAGAAGAAAGGGAATGAGACTAGAGTTCCATTTTAATCTGTTCTTGCATTCACAGAGAATCATTTGCAAAGAAATTTTGAGGAAAATGGAACACAAGATTCCATGTGGTGTGGTCAAGAAAATCCCACGACTTATCCTTTTACTGGTCCATGTCCTGATCATCATGTCCTGCTTCCCAAGGCCCCACCACAATGTGCCCCCAAGTGCACATAACCTGCCCCACTCTCCTCTCTGAGCATCAGCTCTGACTCTGGTACTCCAGAGTCCTCTTCAGCTTGTTCTTTTCTAGAAGCCTTACTTCCTCAACTCCAGCTAGACTCCCTGCCTGGACCTCCAAGGACTAGGGGTCCCATAACCCTTATTAATACTCTGCCCAGTTCTGCAGACATCTAGCTACTTCATCTGGATCTCAATTCACAATGGTTTGCCAGGACTCTGACCTCTGTTATCATCTGCAGTGGGTGCAATGTTAAGTCCTTGTCCAGCCAACATGTGTTGTATCCCAAGATAAGGCACCTGCCAGTAAACCCTAAGCTTTCCCTCACCTCTTCCATGAAAAGAGTATCATAAGCATTCTGGGAAATATATGACCTAGGTCATGAACAATCCAAATTCACAGCAAAAACAGCATTAAATTAACAGTGAGAATGGGAATGTGTCTATTCTCTACAAGGTATCTGACTGATGATATCATGCCCATGATATTTTTTGAGTATATTTAAAAAAGATCTGAACCAACTTAATAAAAAACAAAAATGTGTCCAAACATGAAGAGAGGAGTTGATGAGGGAAAATCCTGGAGATGTTAAATATCTCAGAAAAGACGATTAAAGAGGTGTCCATAAACACTTAAAAATATAGACTAGGCAAAGAAGTAAAGAAGTGTTTGGAGAAATAAAATGTCCCAAGGAAATGAAACTGAATTAAGAAAAACATACCATAAAAATGAGTTAAATATCAAGTTAAATGATGAATTTAAATTTCCTTTTCTAAGAAGTCAGTTGCTGTCATGCCTACTGACCACATATGGCAAATTGACTATAATCTAAGTAAGCTTTGCCCAATAGCAGGAAAGTAATCAATACCTGAGAAGATCCCTTGAGCAGAAGGAGAAGAGCTGGACCAAGGGATACGCCAGACTAAAGCAGCTGACATTTCTGCCTAGGAAGAGCTGTGCTATAGTGTGCCCTCAGTTTCCCTCTCAAAGAATCAGGAAGAGCAGGGGCTCCTAACACCATACGATGACATATTTTTTCATTACTGAATTAAGTTGTGCATAGACAAAGACTAGAAGGAGCAGTAGCTCACTGCTTCTTTCAGTTTTGCTACAAATCCCTGATGCTCTGTTGATAACAAACTTCACATCAATTAAGCCATGGAAATAGCTTTATTAAATGAACACTTCAATCACGTAGGTGACCGGATACTCCAGACTCCTGCAAGGATCAATGGCCAAGGACCTCAGGTAAAGTTTTAGTCCTCTTTTCCAAGATATAATTATATATTCAGGCTTAAGGTTCTTCTAAAGTCACAAAACAATGATGTCCAGGCTTTTGGATTACTGACCCCTCCTCCCAAATTAAAAACGCTTTTGTAGAATACCTTCCACATAGCAGACACTGAGGTAGGGACTTACACTTTTAATGTCCCTTTTAATTCTCCTGAGGACTTTGTTTTTTTCTTTACATTTAAAAATCATAAAAAATCAATGATATTCTGAGAACTTCATACTATCCTTTGAGATCGTTAGCATAGCCCTAGAGGGTTTCTTCCCCCAAAATGGAAGTCATCAGTTTGCGGGGCAGGGAGGAGCTATGTCAGTGGGCTAGCATTACCTACCTTACTACCCTTAATCTTTAAAATCCTGTTTCAAAACTGTTCTCACATCTTCATACATGCTGATATTGCTATTTTTTCCTTCTTTGGATTAAATTCCAATAAAAATTGTTAGTCAACCCACTCCATAGACTAATGTATCTCTCTCATTTTCAATTGTATGAGTAGCCGGTAGCAAAACATCCTGACATGAGGATGTTTTCTTTTCACAAAATTCTGATACCCAATAACGCCAAAATAATCCACAAATATCACTGAAATAGACCAAGGCCAACAGATGAATCAATCATAACTATAACTCTTAGATGCAAGCTGAAAGTAATAAATCACTTTTCTTTTTACCTTCTCTCGTCACTAACTTTGTATTGTGACAAGATCCTCTGAGAATGTATAGACTTAAAAACTTGTCTCTTCCAAAATTTGAGTATATTTTCCTTCCCTCAGACATCTCGTTAAGAAGAAATAAAATGCCAAATAAAAGGTGAAATTAAAGTTATTAGCCAGGTGTTACAAAGTCAGCTGAAATTTCTGATATGCTGCAAGAAATTGCCAAGATTGCTGACTGCTGACCCTGAAAATATTTCATGAAAGTAATTTCTCGGAACAGTGTTGTTTATTACACTTAATTGGCCCTTCGTATGTGTCTAGAGTTTTTTAATTCGTGTCAAAGTGTCTTCATGAAGGTTTGATTCCTTTCAGACCTGCCTTCTCTTGAAGTTTCATAATTTCTACACGTAGTTCTTTGGTCTAGTTTTTGTGTTTGTTTTAGTCAAAGTTAGTTTAGGAGCAAGAAATAAAAACATCGTTCAGGCCTCACAGGACATAAAGCTAGAATCAAAGAAGTCATTAAAATGCAAGTAAATACCCTCTTGGCCTCTGGTTTTGTTACAGAAAACTGGAAAACCTGCACTGGATCACTAACGGAAGAACCAAGTGACACTCGGAGGTCTTGGAGGGTGGAGGTTTATTTTATGTTGGCAGGCCCAGAGGCAAGTTATCTCCAAAGGTCTGAGCCCAGAGCACAGCAGAGCCAGGCCTTTTATACATTTACCACAAAGCAAAGGGGGGAGTCAGCACCCCAAAACTGTTGCAGCACAAGCTATTAAGTCACTCTGGGTGTATTCAGGATGCTAGTTATATTTTAGTCCATTTCTGTAAAGGTTACCGTGATACCGTATTATAAACTAATGGGCTTCCATGACTATGATTAACAAGCTGTTGCGTAACCAGAGTCCAGTTTGGTGGGGGTGGGGGTGTGGGATATTGTTATTGTTTCAATCTCAAGCACCTAAGTACCTTGTGATTCCTTTATATTCTGGAAGCCTTAACAGAAACTTTTGTTTCCTTGACAGCTTAGCTTTCCTGACTTCCTATCAAACCCAGCCAGGGTAAGGGATTTGAGAATTTTCTGTACATTTCCTCTCATCAGTTTGTTTATAGGCTCCCTTATTCACAATGGCTCTGACTGCCGCAACATTCACTTGTAAATGGTTTGGGCTTTAAAGGCACAGACCCCCACCCCAACACTCCATGACCTCAAGATCCAGCACCCACTAGAAAGTGAGTCTCTTAATCCAAGTCCTTGAGAGAAAGAATCTTTGGGGCACTTGCCAATGAGTTAATTCCGTTGGAACAGGTGGCCACCAAACTGGTTGGCCCACGGACAAGGTCACATGGGCATTTAGGCACATCCTTGCAGCAATGTAGTTCTTTACAGGGTGTAGTTTCAGAGAAAATCATGTGGCTGGGCAACCCCTAGTGTAATTCCTCCTACAGCCAAAAGTGGCTGGATGAGACTGACGGTCTTGGAGCACTGGGCACACTGGACCCAGCTGCTTCACTCCCAGCATGCTTTTGGCCCCAGAGGAGAACTAACAGCCCTTGGGGGCAATATTCTGACATACAAAATGCCTCCCTGCTTACCTTAATCATAACAGATTTAGGTGAAACTACTTCTGAAAAAGCAAAGCAGTTTTTAGCAAAGTATTTCAGACTATTATCTTGTCACCAGACTTTTTTAATTGAAAAAAGTGGTTACTTTTTCAAGAAAAAAGGTAACTCCCTTAGTGGTTACCTGAGCTATTTAAATTACCTAAGCCACATAAACATTTAAGTCAAATTTTAAGTAAAATTAATCAAACCTCAAAATACGTTAGCATAGTCTTTTGCTTCTGATACAAGCACAGCAGACCCCTCCCTGGTTATTGAGATACACGTGCTAGACTGTCAGCCCAAAGTGAGCAGAAAGCCTGTAGCAAGGGTGGATCGCAGCCTCTAGCCAGAACCTGGGACACTGGCATCTTTTTCCACCCCTGTCTACACAGCTCCCAGGGCTTTGAGGCCAAGCCTGAACTTTCTGAAGCTCCAGACCCTGCAACCAAGCTGGAGTCCATTCCTTTTGCTCTGGCCACTTCACCTCCAAAACACTGTCGGAGTCTCCCTGAGTACCTTCCTAGCAATGCTTCCAGAGCTGCTGGGATTCAGACCAAATGACCTTCCAGGATTTCCAAAGCCTGTCCATACCAATGGGGATACTGAGTGAACTCCTCACTCAGTTCTCATACTCACCTCCTGTAACAACCTTCATACCCACTGCTGGGCTTATTCTGGCAACTTCAGATTCCCTTTCCCATCCAAGTGTGCAGTACTTTTACAACCATCCCTGTTCAAATGCTCTGACTCCTTGGGCTGACCAGGCTACATCCATGGCACCCTGTCCTCACACTCGGCTCCCAGTCTGGCCCCTCCTGTCTTTTCATTTATTAGACCATGTGTTATCAGTTGAGTTAATGTTTCGGAAATTAGTTCATTTGCCTCTAAGACAAGAAGTCAATGGGCTCATTGAAAGTATTACATGTGACACAGAACATTTCCCAGACTGGTCAAAGCATGCAAACCTAAGCAAGGACAACTGAGGTCATGAAAAGAGTTGCTGAGGGTTTCAGTCTGACTCTGAGGAACTGCAACACAACCCATGCTTCCTCTGCAAATTCCACGGCTGCTGATAGAAATACGTGACATATTTAACCAAATAAAGACCAGAAGACTAATAAGCAAAAATAAGGAACTGCTTGCTCTTTCAGATCATGATTTTAAAGAGTATTGTAAGCACCCATACTTAAGAATTGAATTTCTGAAAAAAATATTTAAGTCTCTATTTAAACCTTAGTCCATCAAGTAAACTCACTTGGTAAAATCAGGTATGTTCTTAAATAATAATGCTCCCATCACAGAGTAGAAAAAATTGTGAATTGTGGCTTGCATCTTAGACTTGGTAAAGGAGAACTTACGTTAATTGCCTGAAACTAGTAAAACTTTGGAATCTGTTGGTCTTACTAGGGCAGGGCCTCTCCCATTATCCTATATTCCATATTTTAAAGCTCTCAATGGGATAATATGGAAAAAGCATTATATTTTTTAGAAATTTAAGTAATTTTAGAGTATTATTTTAAAAATGCATTGTATAATAAACCTAGTTAATTATATAATGAATTTTTTAATATACTTTCCAGCATGAAGTCTTTATTTAAATGAGGATAAACTAATAATTTTGGACAAGGGGATGACAGAATGTAGGTTAAGATAAAGAATATTAATAGCTCACACATTTAAAAAGTCTACTGCTTCAGCTATATTTGTGCTGTTGAGAGACTGTTTTTCCCTAATTAACAAATTTGGGGAGTGAGAACATTTTTCAACAACCATCAAGACTGAAAAATTTCTTTGTCAAAGGGAATTATTGAGAGACTTGCTGTATTAGTTTTCTAGGGCTGTCATAACAAAATACCACAGACTGGGTGGCTTTAATGACAGAAATTTGTTTCTTCACAGTTCTGGAGGCTGGTAGTCCAAGATCTGGGTGTCCACTGGTTTGATTTCTCTGGCCTCTCTCCTTGGCTTGGGGACAGCTGCCTTTTTGCTGTATCCTCACATAGTCTTTCTTCTGTGTGCATACGTTCCCAGTGTCTGTGTGTCCAAATTTCCTCTTCTTATGAGGACGTCGGCCATATTGGATTAAGGTCCAACCCAATGGCCTCATTTTAACTTAATCACCTCTTTCATCTTTATACCTTCAAAATCTATTTGTAGAAATACATTCCAAAATGGATGAGGATGATGAAATCTTTTATAATACATACATTCTGATATTTAATTTAGAATAAAGATTAGAATAACTTAATGGGTAGAGTCTCAGCATAAATCTCTTATCTCCAAACCTAGTCACATTCAGACTTCAACATATGAATTCTGGAGGGACACGTTTCGGCCCATACACTTGTGAAGAGATGTTTCAAAATTTATTATTAACCAAGTTGAGTTTCTCCAAGACAGGGGAAACGGTACACCAGCAGTTCCAATACTATTATCATGGTAAATTCTCCAAAATAACCTGAGAGGTCAGTCTTGAGACCCCAAAGGTCACAAAGCACCTTCCAGTGTTGATTTTGCTTGTGCCACTCTCAGAGAACACCCTAATTCACAGTGCCTTCTCAAGCTCTTTACATTCATTAAAACTGCTGTTACCTCTTTATACCTTCAAAATCTATTTGTAGAAATACATTCCAAAATGGATGAGGAGGATGAAATCTTTTATGACACAAGCATTCTGATATTTAATTTAGAATAAAGATTAGAATAACTTAATGGGTACAGAGTCTCAGCATAAATCCTTTCTAAACAACTTTAGACCATGTCCTTACAGATTTTAAGTGTATGTAACATAATCTGAAAAGAAATGAAGCAGGCTATTAAAACTTCTCACATTATTCAACAATAAAAATGTATGATCAAAAAAAGAAAAAGCCTTAGTTAAGAAAAACAAATGAGATAAAGTATTATCAGTAATGCAGACAGAAAGAAAGTAAATATACTAATAAATTGTCATAAATCAAAATTAGTAATGATCACACAAAGGAAATACCACATTTATGAAAAACAATTAAAATAATATATAAAATATACATAGTAAAATAAAACCCTAAATATATGGAAAGTGACATAGAGTCACCAATAAATCAACTAAAAATTATTTGCACTCCAGAACAAAAAGTAAAATTATTCTAAAAGACTTAAGGGACAAGCCATCAGGAATTTTAAATTACAATTGATGCACATATAAAACAGTAGAAATAAACTGAAAAATAATACAAATATGACTAGTAAGTAAAATAGATTTTCTTTTCTCTTTAAAATAAGTTCTTGAAGAGATTTTGGTGAAAAAAATCAAATAAAACAAGTAAAGGAAAATATAGCATTAAAGCCTATGTCAGCAAAGATATGTATTTGTTGAATTCACTGGAAAACAAAGAATAATGCCTTCCTTAAATGCATAGTTTGGTCAATGCATTGTGGAAAATATATAGTATAGTCAGAACAAAACACAAAAAAATCTAAGATTTAGAATCTTGCAAACAGTATCATAAAATAAATTTCTTGAAAAAGTTAAAAAATTTTACTCGTCAGTACATAAAATGATTTCAATGTTGACATTTTTGTTTCTCTGCCAATGAAAGACAGCAACCAGATGCCCCTTCCAAAAGTAGGAAGTACTTTTCTGAAACAAAAGAACAAAAAGAAATGAGAATGGAGTTCTTACATTTAGCAATCCAATGTTCGCTAAACTATGATCTGACAGGCTTTGTGCTAGGCATATATAGCAATAATTACAGTAGCAAGTATTTACTCTTTGCTATGTGCTTGGCACTCTGCTAAACACTTATATTCATTATCTCATTAAATTTTCACAAAAAAAGCCTATGAGCTTACTATTATGACCAAAGGCAAGGACAGATGAGTGACAAAGCTAGAACTTGAACCTGAGACATCTGACTCCAGGCATAAACTCTTCAATATCAACGCCAAGATGCAGAAGACCCAGGGCCAGCTCCTAGAAGAGTCATAGATGATTGCTAGCCTGCTAGGAATATTAATGATAAAGTGAAGGCCATAGTGAGCATGCCATTCCTTTATTCATTTAACAAATGTTTATTGAATAGCTGTTCTAGGTATCAAGGACCCAGCAATGGACAAACCAAACTCCTTGTCCCCATGGACTGTACATTCACTTTAAGAAACACACAATAAAGTGAACAACTTCACTTCGTGGTAGCTGTAAAGAAGAAATACACAGCATTTCTGAGAAGTCCTGTCTGAGGAGGAGACACCTGGACAGCAACCTGAATCCCAGTGGTGTGAGGGCACAAGCATTGCAGACAGTCAGGGGGAGCCTTCCAAGGAGAGGGAAAAGTAGGTATAAAATCCCTAAAACCGGAACAAGTTTGGTGTATTCCAGGCCACAGGGAGAAGGAAAGAGTGAACATCAGACACAGCATTAGTCAGAGAGCTAGTGGGAGCAAAGTAAGAAAGGCCTTGTAGGACACAGTTAACATTACTTTTTTTACTCCTTTTACTTAGAGATAATTTCAAACTTACAAAAACTTGAAATAATAATAGCACAAATAAGATCTATATGCCTTTCATCTGGATTTGCCTATTTAACATTTCACTCCATTTACTCCATTACTTGTGGGGTATGTATGTGTGTGTGTGTGTGTGTGTGTGTGTGCGCACAATTTTTTTCAACCATTTGATAGTAAGTTGCATGCACTATGGCCCTTCAATATGTACTTCCTAAGAATGAGAATGTTCTCCAAGAATGTTCTCTTACATAACAACCAAATAGTAATCAACTTCAATAAAGTTAGCACTAATACAATACTTCTACCAAATCTCCTACTCATGATCCAGTTTTATCAATTGACCTGATAATGTCCTTTACAGCCTTTTTCCCACTCCATTACAGAATCCATTACCTGTCATATACCAGACAAAAAATTTTTGTGGCCTAGAATGTGATCTATTCTGGAGAATATTCCATGTACACTTGAGAAGAATGTGTATCCTGCTGCTTTTGGGTGGACTGTTCTATAGATACCTGTTAAGTCCACCTGATCTAAAGAATTGTTCACTGCCTCTGTTTCCTTGTTTATTTTCTGTCTGGTCCATCTATCTACTGATGTGAGTGGTGTGTTAAAGTCTCCTAAAATGAGTTGCAATCTATTTCCCCCTTTAATTCTGTTAGTATTTGTTTTACATATGTTGGTGCTCCTATGTGAGGTGCATAGTATTTACTATGGTTATATCCTCTTGTGGGTCTCATCCTTTAAAATTATGGAATGTCCTTCTTTGTCTCTTGTTACTTTCTTTGTTTTGAAGTCCATTTGTCTGATACAAAACCTGAAACACCTGCTTTTTTCTCCCTATTATTTGTCTGAAATAACTTCTTCCATCAATTCACTTTCAGACAAAACCAACAGCTGGTCCTTTGACAAAATAAACAAAATAGATAAACCCCTAGCCAGACTTATTAAGAGAAAAAGAAATTCCACACACATAAACAAAATAAGAAATGAGAAAGGAAAAATCATAAGACTCCACAGAAATACAAAGAAGTATTAGAGAATACTATGAAAATCTATATGTTAACAAGCTGGATAACCTAGAAGAAATGGACAACTTCCTAGAAAAATACAACCTTCCAAGACTAACCAGGGAAGAAACAGAAAATCTAAACAGACCAATTAACAGCAATGAAATCAAATTCATAATCAAAAAACTACCCAAGAACAAAACCCCAGGGCCAGATGGATTCACCACTAAATTTTATCAGACATTTGACAAGATATAATACCCATTCTCCTTAAAGTTTTCCAAAAAACAGAAGAGGAGGGAATACTCCCAAACTCATTCTATAAAGCCAGCATCACTCCAATACCAAAACCTGGCAGAGAACCCAAAAAAAAGAAAATTACAGACCAATATTCCTGATGAACATAGATGAAAAATACTCAACGAAATAATATCAAACCAAATTAAAAAATACATAAAGAGGATTACACACCATGATCAAGTGGGATTCATTCCAGCGATTCAACATGGTACATTTGAAAATCCATCAACATCATCCACCACATCAACAAAAAGAAGGACAAAAAGCACATGATCACCTCCATAGATGCTGAAAAAGCACTCGACAAAACTCAACATCCATTCATGATAAAAACTCTCAACAAAATGGGTATAGAGGGCAATACCTCAACATAATAAAGGCCATGTATGACAAACCCACAGCCAATATCATACTGAAGAGAGGCTGAAAGCTTTTCACCTAAGATCAGGAACAAGACAGGGATGCCCACTCTCTCTACTGTTATTCAACATAGTACTGGAGGTCCTAGCCACGTCAATCAGACAAAACAAAGAAATACAAAGCATCCAGATTGGTAAAGAAGAAGTCAAACTGTCACTATCTGCAGATTATATGATACTGTAAATAAAAAACCCTAAAGAATCCACTCCCAAACTACTAGAACTAATATCTGAATTCAGCAAAGTTGCAGGATACAAAATTACTACACAGAACTATGTTGCATTCCTATACATGAATGATGAACTAGCAGAAAGAGAAATCAGGAAAACAATTCCATTCACAATTGCATCAAAATGAATAAAATACCTAGGAATAAACCTAACCAAGGAAGTGAAAGACCTATACCCTGAAAAATACAAGACACTCTTAAGAGAAATTAAAGATGACTCTAAGAAATGGAACTTCATCTCATGCTCTTGGGTACGAAGAATATTGTCAAAACGGCTATTCTGCCTAAAGTAATAAACAGATTCAATGCAATCTCTATAAAAAAACCAACAGCATTCTTCAATGAAATGGAACAAATAGTTCAAAAATTCATATGGAACCACCAAAGATACCAAATATCCAAAGCATTCCTAAGAAGGAAGAACAAAGCAGGCGGATCTCATTTTCAACTTCAAACTCTACTACAAAGCCACGTAATCAAGACAATTTGGTATTGGCACAAGAACAGACCCACAGACCAGTGGAACAGAATAGAGAGTCCAGACATTAACCCAAACATATATGGTCAATTAATATAAGATAAAGGAGCCATGGACATACAATAGGGAAATGACAGCCTCTTCAACAACTGGTGTTGGCAAAACTGGACAGCTACATGCTAGAGAATGAAACTGAATTACTGTCTACCCCATACAAAAAATTAAACTGCAAATGGATCAAAGACCTGAATGTAAGTCAGGAAACAATAAAACTCTTAGAAAAAAACATAGGCAAAAATCTCTTGAACATAAACATGAGGAACTTCTTCATGAACATATCTCCCCGGCCAAGGAAAACAAGCAAAAATGAACAAGTGGGACTCTATCAATCTAAAAAGCTTCTGTACAGCAAAGGACACGATCAATAGAACAAAAAGACATCCTATAGTATGGGAGAATATATTCATAAATGACATATCTGGTAAAGGGCTGACATCCAAAATATACAAAGAACTCATGCACCTCAAAAAACAAAAAGCAAATAATCTAACAAAAAAATGGACAGAGGATCTGAACACAAACGTCTCCAAAGAAGAAACTCAGGTGGCCAACAGGCACATGAAAAGATGCTCCACATCGCTAATCATCAGAGACATGCAAATTAAAACCACCATGAGATATCACCTCACACCAGTCAGGATGGCCACCATCGGGAAGACGCACAACAACAGACGTTGGCGAGGATGTGGAGAAAGGGGAACCCTCCGACACTGCTGGTGGGAATGTAAATCTCAGTTCAACCATTGTGGAAAGCAGTATGGAGGTTCCTCAAAACACAAAAAAGTACAAATACCACTTGACCCAGGAATTCCACTCCCAACAATTTACCCTAAGAATGCAGGAGCCTAGGTTGAAAAAGACATATGCACCCCTATGTCTATCGCAGCGCTATGTAGAATAGCCAAGGAATGGAAGCAACCTGAGTGTCTGTCAGTAGATGAATGGATAAAGAAGAGGTGGTCCATATGCACAACGGAATATTATTCAGCCGTAAGAAGAAAACAAATCCTACCGCAAAAGCAACAACACGGATGGGGCTAGAGGGGATTATGCTCACTGAAATGAGCAGGATGGAGAAAGACAAGCATCAGATGATTTCACTCATTTGTGGAGTAAAAGAACAAAGCAGAAACTGAAGGAACAAAACAGCAGCAGACTCACAGAACCCAAGAGTGGACTAACAGTTACCAAAGGGAAAGGGACAGCGGAGGATCGGTGGGGAGGGAGGGATAAGTGGGAATAAGGGGCATTACGGATCGCACACATACTGTAGGGGGTGGGGTGGAGGGGGTGCCGGGGCCCAGGGAAGGCACTGTAACACACAGAGAAGACAAGCAGGGATTCTACAGCGTCTTACGATGCCGACGGACAGTGACTGTCATGGGGAATCGGGTGGGGGGGCTTGATAAGATAATGGGAGGGGGAGTGTAGTAACCATGCGGCTCACGTAATTGTATATTCACGGTCACAGACAAAAAAATCACAATGAGCTATCACCTCACACCAGTCGGAATGGCTAGTACCAACAGAAGAAACAACAACAACAACAAAAACAACAACAACAACAACAAGAAATAACAAGCGTTGATGAGGAAGTGGACAAGGGGAACCCTCGTGCACTGTTGGTGACCATGTAAATTGGTGCAGCTACTATGGGAAACAGTGTGGAGAATCCTAAAAACATCCATACCAGTATCATATGACCCAGCATTCTTTTTCATACACACCACTGGAACTCCATTCAGGATAATGGACCTGTTTCCAATGCATACAACACAAAGCAATTCTCGAACACCAGCAGGGTTTCTGAGAACTCAACTCTGGGAATACCTGCCTGGACGCAGCACAAGATTCCCCAGGGTAAGGTTTCTATCCTCAAGAATGCCCTCCACCCCAACTCCAGAGCCCGGTTGCCAAGCCCATGCAATTAGCTCGTGCTTGCCACCTACACACAGGCTAGGATTGGAAGTTCCAACGACCTACCCCTTAGGTCTGCCCAAGTTGCTAGAGACCCTCAGCAGCTCAGGAAAACACGTTTACCAGTTTAACAAAGAGTATCATAAACGACACAAAAGCGCACGCGCGCACGCGTGCACATACACACACACACGGCAAGGTCCCAAGTAAAGGAGCTTCTATCCTCCTGGGACTTGGGGCCTGGCATGGTGGCATGTGCAGGCGACCTGGTTCCCCAAGCATGGAAGCTCTGACAGAGAAAAAGGAGATGTGAGAGAGAGAGAGAGATGTGCTCTTCTCATAGGGTTTTGTGAGGGCTTCACTGCAGAACCATGAGTGACTAAATCGCTGGCCATTGGTGATTCAACCTCCAGCCCTCATCCCTTTCCTCTTCCTTCCCTGGGGGCTGGGGGCTGAAAGTTCCCACCCTCTAACCACAAGCCTGGTGCCCCCGGCAACCAGCCTCTACCCTGGGCTAGGGCCCCAAAGCCTCTGCATTAACCTAACAAGACACCCATTGGACAGTTACGGCTCAGAAGGATTCTCAGGAACTGTGGATGAGGAGCAAAAATACCTAGGAAATGAACAAAATATTAGCAAACCAAATTCAAAAATACATCAAGAGGATCAAACACCATGATCAAGTGGGATTCATCCCAGGGATGCAAGGATGGTAACAACATTCCAAAGTCCATCCACACCATCCACCACATAAACAGAAAGAAAGACCAAAACCACATGATCATCTCCACAGATGCTGAAAAAGCATTCGACAGAATTCGACATCCATTCACGATAAAAACCCTCAACAAAATGGGTATACGGGGCAAGTACCTCAACATAACAAAGGCCACATATGATAAAACCCACAGCCAACATCATACTGAACAGCGAGAGGCTGGAAGCTGTTCCTCTGAGATGGGGAACAAGACAGGGATGCCCACTCTCCCCACTGTTATTCAACATAGTACTGGAGGTCCTAGCCACGGCAGTTAGACAAAACAAAGAAATACAAGGAATCCAAACAGGTAAAGAAGAAGCTAAGCGGTCACTATCTGCAGATGACATGATACTGCACATAAAAAAACCCTAAAGACTCCACTCCAAAACTGCTAGAACTGATATCGGAATACAGCAGAGTTGCAGGATACAAAACCAACACGCAGAAATCTGTGGCTTTCCTATACACTAACAATGAACCAATAGAAAGGGAAGTCGGGAAAACAATTCCATTCACAATTGCATCAAAAAGAATAAAATACCTAGGAATAAACCTAACCAAGGAAGCAAAAGACCTATACCCTGAAAACTGTAAGACACTCTTTGAGAGAAATTAAAGAGGACACTAACGAATGGAAACTCATCCCACGCTCTTGGCTAGGGAGAATTAGTATCGTCAAAATGGCCACCCTGCCCAAAGCAATCTACAGATTGGGTGCAGTCCCTATCAAATTACCAACAGCATTCTTCCACGAACTGGAACAAACAGTTCAAAAATTCATATGGAAACACCAAAGATCCCGAATAGCCAAAGCAATCCTGAGAAGGAAGAAGAAAGTGTGTCTGTGTGTGTGCTGGGTGGGGGCGGTATCTCGCTCCCCAACCTCAAGCTCTACGACAAAGCCACAGTCATCAAGACAGTTTGCTACTGGCACTAGAACAGAGCCACGGACCGGTGGAACAGAACAGAGACTCCAGACATTAACCCAAACATATGTGGGTCAATTGCTATATGATAAGGCAGCCAGGGACATACAATGGGGAAATGACACTCTCTTCAACAGATGGTGCTGGCAAAACTGGACAGCTACACGTAAGAGAATGAAACTGGATCACTGTCTAACCCCATACAGAAAAGTAAATTCGAAATGGATCCAAGACCTGAATGTGAGTCATGAGACCATAAAACTCTCAGAGAAAAACATAGGCACAAATCTCCTGGACATAAGCATGAGCGACCTCTTCAAGAACAGACCTCCCCGGGCACGGGAAACAAAAGCAAAAATGAACTGGTGGGACTACATCAAGCCGAAAAGCTTCTGTACAGCAAAGGACACCACCAATGGAACAAAAAGGTACCCTACAGTATATGCGAGAATATATTCATAAATGACAGATCCGATAAAGGGTCGACATCCAAAATACATAAGGAGCTCACGCACCTCCACACACAAGAAAAGCAAATAATCCGATCAAAACATGGGCAGAGGATCTGAACAGACACTTCTCCAAAGAAGAAATTCAGGTGGCCAACAGGCACATGAAAAGATGCTCCACATCGCTAATCGTCAGAGACATGCAAATTAAAACCACCATGAGATATCACCTCACACCAGTCAGGACGGCCACCATCGGGAAGGCACACAGCAACAGACGTTGGTGAGGATGTGGAGAAAGAAAGGGGAACCCTCCGACACTGCTGGTGGGAATGTAAATCTCAGTTCAACCACTGTGGAGAGCAGTATGGAGGTTCCTCAAAAAGCTCAAAATAGAAAGACCACTTGACCCGGGAATTCCACTTCCAGGAATTTACCCTAAGAATGCAGCAGCCCAGTTTGAAAAAGACAGATGCAGCCCTATGTTTGTCGCAGCGCTATTTACAATAGCCACGAAATGGAAGCAACCTGAGTGTCCATCAGCAGATGAATGGATAAAGAAGACGTGGTACATATTATAAACAATGGAATATCATTCAGCCGTAAGAAGAAAAGAAATCCTACTGTTGGCAACAACATGGATGGAGCTAGAGGGTATTATTACTATGCTCAGTGGAATAAGCCAGGCGGAGAAGGACAAGTACCAAGTGATTTCACTCATATGTGGAGTATAAGAACAAAGAGAAACTGAAGGAAGAAAACAGCAGCAGAATCACAGAACCCAAGAATGGAACCCAAGGGAAAGGGACTGGGGAGGATGGGTGGGAAGGGAGGGATAAGGGTGGGGAAAAAGAAAGGGGGCCTTACGATCATTAGCATGTATAATGTGGGGCGGGGGTGGGGGGCGGTGCGCATAGGGAGGACTGTGCCACACCGAGAAGACAAGTAGTGATTCTACAGCATCTTACTATACCGATGGACAGTGACTGTCACGGGGTTTGTGGGGGGGACTTGGTGAAGGGGGGAGTCTAGACAACATAATGTTCTGCATATAACTGCAGATTAATGGTAACAAAATGAATAAACATAAAAAAATAAAAGTAAGAAAATAAAAAGTGTTTCCCAGTTTACTGTGTTGTGTTACTCGTACACCAGACACAGGCCCCAAAACGAGACCAAAGAGAAAATCTGGGCTGCCTGCCTGGCTCAGTCAGAACGTCGCATGTTGCTATGCTGAAACCTGGTGGTCCCTGACCTACGCTTTCTGGGAAGCGAAGAAAGAACCTGCCTGCTGGCCAGAAAGGGAAGTCACGCGGACGGTCCCCTCCTTGGAATCTGTCACCCGCCTGGCTGGCCGTGGCGGAGAAAGCATGTCTGGCTCCAGGCCTCCCAGAGAAGATGGGAAGGCCCGGGGTGAGGGCGGGCGGCGCCCCGGCCACAGGGACCGCAGGGGCGCAGCATTGGCCGCTGCACCCCGGGTGCTGAGTGCGTGCAGAGCTGACACCCGGGTGGGCCTAGCTCTGACAGACGCGGGCACTGCGGCCCTGAACGTTCTGCATGGTGGTCTCGCTGGCCCAAACACCTGCACGGCCCTCGGCGGGCAGTCCCAGGGGCTAGGGACTCAACTGGGGTTGGCGTTGGGGCCACGCCCTGTGACACTGGGCCAGGGTCTCCTCTAGGTGGGGCTGGTGTGCTCACGGCAGTGGGGGCTCCTAGATGCGTTCCCCCTGGGTGACATCACGGTTGCCCGGGCGGCTGCTCTGTGATGCGTCCGCTGGCTGACCTATCAGAGGCTGCCCTAGCTGGGCAGCTGAGGGTGCGCCCGGCCTGAGAAGGAGCTGGAGGCGCTCCCTAGCTTCGTGCCCTATTCTCATGCCTGCCTCAAACGAAGGACCTATGGACACCACGCCGCTGGGGCCGGACTCTGATGCGGAGGGCGAGGCTATGAACACCACGCCGCCTCCGTGGGCCGCCGGCATGGGTACGGACACTGACACAGAGGGCGAGCGTATGGATACCACGCCGCCCCTGTGGGCCAACGGCCTGGGGCCAGAATCTGACACGGAGGGCGAGCCTACGAACACCACGCCGCCCCCGTGGACCGCCGGCCTGGGGCCGGACTCTGACACGGAGGGCGAGGGTATGGACACTACGCTGCCCCCGTGGGCCAACGGCCTGGGGACAGAATCTGACACGGAGGGCGAGCCTACGAACACCACGCCGCCCCCGTGGACCGCCGGCCTGGGGCCGGACTCTGACACGGAGGGCGAGGGTATGGACACTACGCCGCCCCCGTGGGCCAACGGCCTGGGGCCAGAAACTGACACGGAGGGTGAGCCTATGAATACCACGCCACCCCCGTGGGCCGCCGGCCTGGGGCCGGACTCTGACACGGAGGGCGAGCGTTTGGACACCACGCCGCCCCCGTGGAACAACGGCCTGGGGCCAGAAACTGCCACGGAGGGTGAGCCTATGGACACCACGCCACCCCCGTGGGCCGCCGCCCTGGGGCCGGACTCTGACACGAAGGGCGAGCCTATGGACACCACGCCGCCCCCGTGGGCCACCGCCCTGGGGCCAGACTCGGACACGGAGGGCGAGCCTATGGACATCACGCCGCCCCCGTGGGCCGCCGCCCTGGGGCCGGACTCTGACACGGAGGGCGAGCCTATGGACACCACGCCGCCCCCGTGGGCCACCGCCCTGGGGCCAGACTCGGACACGGAGGGCGAGCCTATGGACATCACGCCGCCCCCGTGGGCCGCCGGCCTGGGGCCGAACTCTGACCTGAACGGCTTCCGGTCCCCACGGGCTCGATGCCACAAGTGGCACAACTGCCGGACTCAGCCCTACCCCCGACGACGGTGACGCGGTGGACACGCCGCCACCCTTGCGGCCGTCTACCGGTCTCCCCCAGCCCCGTACAAGGCCCATGTCCTTTTGTAGGGGCTTCCTATCCTCCCTGCTATCCATTAAAGAAAGTCTTCCCCTGTTCTTGCTAATATGCCTCTGGCTGTCTTTACTCTTTCACTCTGCTACAGAGGAAGAACTCACATACACGAGTGATAATGTTTTGAGCCACACCTAACAATGTAACATGCCCCATGCCCCAGTGACTGGAATGTGGAAGTAGCCGCGTTTTATGACTGCGTGCTCAACGCGAGGTCTGCGTGCTGAGTGCGTAAGGGATGACAGCCCAGGGGGAGGCAAGTCCAGAGGAGGGAGACCGGGTTGGCTAACGAGGCCCCTTCCGCTTCCCTCTTCTCTGCCACTGCTGAGCTCGCCGCAGGCTAGGGAATCCCCGCTGTGACACAGAAAACCACACAGAAAACCACTCTTTTCATTTTGGTTTTTAAACATGTTTAATTCTGTGTGTGTGTGTGTGTGTGTGTGTATGTGTGTGTGTATGTGAGTGAGTGTGTGTGCCACTGCCCCTATCGGTCTAAAAGTAACACAGAAATGCGCGATAGAGCGAACAACTTGCAGTGACCAGAAAGAGTAAACTTTTCCACTAGCCTCTGGGGATATAGATATCCCCAAGTGTTTCTATGCAATTGTAGAAAGATTTTGCTGGGAATGTCGCTGGGACCGCTCTGAATCTGAACCATCACGTTAGTTAAGGCAATAAGCCAGGACAGGAGAGCAGCAAAGAGCACCCACGCTGCGTCTCCTACGTATAAGGCCAAGGGGTACAGGCTTTAATTCTACTACCTCACTTCATCTCACCATGACTGGCGTGGGGTGACCTTACGCACCACCTACATACATGAGGAAAAAGTTACTTCAGAATCACTTCCCTTAACGGAAAATAAATAAATGCAAGGACATAAACATTCCTACAATTCCTGCCACCGCCACCCAACTCTTTATGCTCAGCACCCTTTCCACACGAAAGGAAAACATAGCTCTAAATGCTACTATTCCATTTCAGATAGACCTCACTCACATCTAAATGCCTAAATGCACTGAAACTCCACCTCCACCTTCACAACAGAGGGGAGCAGTTTCCCCGCAAGCTAGCTGGCCTGCCACCTCAGCAAGCCCACGGCCCACTAGCCCACACCAGCCCCGCGTGTCCCCAAAAAGGCGGCTCACTGAACCTGTGACTACACATGCTCTCTGGAGATGGGCAGACAGCCAAGCAGGGCCACCGAGACGACATCGGCGCGAGGGCACAAAGACCTACTACTGGGCGTGCACCTGCCTCGGCCCCAGCAGGCCAGCCGGGGTGCTCCCTTTGTGGGGCCTCGGATCTGCCCCGCAGCTCACGCAGCCGCCCCGGCAGGGCCAGCCCCAGGGCAGAGCACCCGGAGGGCCCCAGCCCGCACTGGTTAGAGAGTCCAGCCGGCCATCTACACCCAGCGGACTCGGGCCACCTACCCAGGTGTTCCAACCCACGGCCACTCCTCTCAAGACCCAAAGACACAGCTAACTCACAGAAACAAACACAAGGAATCAAGAATGAGAAGGAGACAGAGGAATGACTGTGCGCCTAGTGACGGTACGTTGACAGAAATGGACAAACTAAATAGATAGCTAGATAGCTAGCTAGCTAGCTAGATAGGTAGATAGGTAGATACATTAGATAGATGGATAGATTAGATTAGATTGATAGACTGAAAGATAAGATAGAGTACATAGAACATATAGATACATATAGAGAGATTAGATAGAATAGGCGGACAGATTAGATAGATGATACATGATAGATCAGGTGGACAGATTAGACAGACACCTATAGATACACATAGATAGATGACAGGTAGATAGATTCATAAGATGATAGACTAGACAGATGATATAGATGGATAAGGATTAGATAGACACATTGATATAGAGACATATAGATGACAGATTGACAGATAATAGACAGATAGGTGATAGATTAGTTTGGATAGATAGACACATAGATGACAGTAGACAGATGAGAGTAGAGAGATCAGACAGATAAGATAGATAGATAGATAGACAGACAGACAGACAGACAAGACAGACAGACAGACAGACAGGAAAGCATAATACTAAACAAAGCTATCGCTCATAACCAGGAGAGCCACGATGAAAGCACAGAGAAGAACTATGAGCAAAAAGAAGAGAGAGATCAAGTTGAAGAAGTGCAATAAGGACACCGCTATCAATTATCACAGTAAAGGGAAAGACTTTAAATGCTCCAAACAAAAGACACAAGGTTGAATGAATGGATGAAAACTCAAGACCGCCTACGTGCTCCCTTACAGGAGGCTCACTTGAGATCCAAGCACACAGACAAACTACAAGTTGAAGGGGTGGGAAAAGATACCCTACACAAGTGAAACTGAAAAAGAAAAAAAAAATTAAAGATGGCTTGGTGGGATTAAAGACGGCAGTGTGAGAGGGGAGGCAGAAACCTCCTCCGAAGACCACATACATACATACAATGTGGAAATACTAACAACTACACCAGATCCTGGAAGACAAGCAGGAGAGAAGGCTGCCGCGGCAGGCCGTCACCGCAAGGTGAAGGGTGACGTACCAAAGCCGTGATCCAGGGGGACCCGGCAGGCCCTTCCCGCGCCCGAGCTCACCGGAGGGAGGAAGAGAAATGGAAACGGGGAGGCGGGTGGAGGCCTAGGACTGCTGAACACCCAGCCCTGGAGATCTGCTCTGGGAGCACGAACCTACCTTACGTGATGCTCTGGAGGATCGGTGGGGCTGGAAACCAAAGACGGGCGGAGTACTTGGAGAGACTTGAGATTCCTGCCACTTGCGGAACACAGGGATCCACATCCGGCTGCTGTGGGATGAAAGAAAGGCAGGCAGTCTGAGAGACCTCCTAACGGCGGGAGAGCTGCTAAAGGGGCAAGGGTTGCACAGAGCTTGCCGCTCAGGAGAAAGCACAGGTGCGCAAAACTGTCCGGGTGCAGTCTGCCCAGCAGGTGGGGGAACTTTTAGGAGCTCTGGGTCCTACGCAGCTCCAAGGACCCCCACCGTGATGTGACTGATACACAACATGGCCTGCTGCACCTTCCTCCCCTGCCAGCACCAGCTCGCAAACCGGCTGCCCCCTCCATCGCGCCAGGCCAGCGACAGGACGGCCCCACCTACGGCAGCTACGGGTGCAAAGCACAGAGGCTTCTCCCTGCGTGCCCCGCAAACGGGCCCTGGCGGTGGAGACGGGCACTGTGGCCGGGAAGCAGGAAAGACCTCTTTCCTCCCGCGGGCACCAGTGCCGCTCCCGTGACCCCTGCCTGCCATCACCCCAAGGGCTGAGCAGCTCCAGAGAGAAAAGCTCCTGGGCGCTACAGGGCGCCACCTACAAATACGAAACGTCAAAGTCAAAGGAACCTGGTAACTGGACTCGATCAATCTTTGTGAGAGGGATCTCAGCATAAAAATCAGAAACATGCTCACGGAGCTCCAGCAAAATGTTGCCCCTGCCTCTTGGGCATAATAATTCTCTCTCTCTGTCTGTCTCTGTCTCTCTCTCTCTATGTCCCTCTCTCTGTCTCTCTACCAGGAGCATTTTGGAGGCCTTGTTCTGAGAGGGACGCTGGGACAGCCCAGCAGGAACGGGCAGAGCTCTGAGATCCACCCCGGCTAGTGCCAGGGCAGCCCCACACGGGGTCTGACCGAACTGCAACGGGGGGACGCCGCACGTGTAACTCCGCAGGAAATAACAGTGCCGCACGCCAGCCTTCCCATTAATGCCTAGTGGCTAGGTGGCTCCACCGATAATGAGGTGATGTCCACATCCCGGGCCTTACCTCCGTGGCAACCTTTTTTCCCTGTGAACCTTGAAAGCAGCACATGGAAAGATACTACCAGTCTCCACCATCTCACCTCTCAGTTTAGGCTCGATGTTCCTGTATCACATCTTCCTCTCTTCGTTCCAGTTTTCTTGGAGGGTTGGTGTTCTGAGGAAAAAAAAAAAAAAAATTGACTCAGAAATGGAATGAAATGGCAGGGGGTATAAGATTCTGTTTAAACACCATCAGTAAAACAAAGACATCCGACAGAATGGGAGAACAGATTCATAGATGGCATATCCGAGAAGAGGATGACATCTAAAATACGTATTAAGTGCCCAAGCACCTCCACACACAAAAAAGCAAATAACCCGATCAAAAAATGGGCAGAGGATCTGAACAGACACTTCTCCAAAGAAGAAATTCAGGTGGAGCGCGCGCGCGTGCGCACACACACACACACAAACACGGCAAGGTCCCAAGTAAAGGAGCTTCTATCCTCCTGGGACTTGGGGCCTGGGATGGTGGCATGTGCAGGCGACCTGGTTCCCCAAGCATGGAAGCTCTGACAGAGAAAAAGGAGATGTGAGAGAGAGAGAGAGATGTGCTCTTCTCATAGGGTTTTGTGAGGGCTTCACTGCAGAACCATGAGTGACTAAATCGCTGGCCATTGGTGATTCAACCTCCAGCCCTCATCCCTTTCCTCTTCCTTCCCTGGGGGCTGGGGGCTGAAAGTTCCCACCCTCTAACCACAAGCCTGGTGCCCCCGGCAACCAGCCTCTACCCTGGGCTAGGGCCCCAAAGCCTCTGCATTAACCTAACAAGACACCCATTGGACAGTTACGGCTCAGAAGGATTCTCAGGAACTGTGGATGAGGAGCAAAAATACCTAGGAAATGAACAAAATATTAGCAAACCAAATTCAAAAATACATCAAGAGGATCAAACACCATGATCAAGTGGGATTCATCCCAGGGATGCAAGGATGGTAACAACATTCCAAAGTCCATCCACACCATCCACCACATAAACAGAAAGAAAGACCAAAACCACATGATCATCTCCACAGATGCTGAAAAAGCATTCGACAGAATTCGACATCCATTCACGATAAAAACCCTCAACAAAATGGGTATACGGGGCAAGTACCTCAACATAACAAAGGCCACATATGATAAAACCCACAGCCTGAACAGCGAGAGGCTGGAAGCTGTTCCTCTGAGATGGGGAACAAGACAGGGATGCCCACTCTCCCCACTGTTATTCAACATAGTACTGGAGGTCCTAGCCACGGCAGTTAGACAAAACAAAGAAATACAAGGAATCCAAACAGGTAAAGAAGAAGCTAAGCGGTCACTATCTGCAGATGACATGATACTGCACATAAAAAAACCCTAAAGACACCACTCCAAAACTGCTAGAACTGATATCGGAATACAGCAGAGTTGCAGGATACAAAACCAACACGCAGAAATCTGTGGCTTTCCTATACACTAACAATGAACCAATAGAAAGGGAAGTCGGGAAAACAATTCCATTCACAATTGCATCAAAAAGAATAAAATACCTAGGAATAAACCTAACCAAGGACGCGAAAGACCTATACCCTGAAAACTGTAAGACACTCTTTGAGAGAAATTAAAGAGGACACTAACGAATGGAAACTCATCCCACGCTCTTGGCTAGGGAGAATTAATATCATCAAAATGGCCATCCTGCCCAAAGCAATCTACAGATTGGGTGCAGTCCCTATCAAATTACCAACAGCATTCTTCCACGAACTGGAACAAACAGTTCAAAAATTCATATGGAAACACCAAAGATCCCGAATAGCCAAAGCAATCCTGAGAAGGAAGAAGAAAGTGTGTCTGTGTGTGTGCTGGGTGGGGGCGGTATCTCGCTCCCCAACCTCAAGCTCTACTACAAAGCCACAGTCATCAAGACAGTTTGCTACTGGCACTAGAACAGAGCCACGGACCGGTGGAACAGAACAGAGACTCCAGACATTAACCCAAACATATGTGGGTCAATTGCTATATGATAAGGCAGCCAGGGACATACAATGGGGAAATGACACTCTCTTCAACAGATGGTGCTGGCAAAACTGGACAGCTACACGTAAGAGAATGAAACTGGATCACTGTCTAACCCCATACAGAAAAGTAAATTCGAAATGGATCCAAGACCTGAATGTGAGTCATGAGACCATAAAACTCTCAGAGAAAAACATAGGCACAAATCTCCTGGACATAAGCATGAGCGACCTCTTCAAGAACAGACCTCCCCGGGCACGGGAAACAAAAGCAAAAATGAACTGGTGGGACTACATCAAGCCGAAAAGCTTCTGTACAGCAAAGGACACCACCAATGGAACAAAAAGGTACCCTACAGTATATGCGAGAATATATTCATAAATGACAGATCCGATAAAGGGTCGACATCCAAAATACATAAGGAGCTCACGCACCTCCACACACAAGAAAAGCAAATAATCCGATCAAAACATGGGCAGAGGATCTGAACAGACACTTCTCCAAAGAAGAAATTCAGGTGGCCAACAGGCACATGAAAAGATGCTCCACATCGCTAATCGTCAGAGACATGCAAATTAAAACCACCATGAGATATCACCTCACACCAGTCAGGACGGCCACCATCGGGAAGGCACACAGCAACAGACGTTGGCGAGGATGTGGAGAAAGAAAGGGGAACCCTCCGACACTGCTGGTGGGAATGTAAATCTCAGTTCAACCACTGTGGAGAGCAGTATGGAGGTTCCTCAAAAAGCTCAAAATAGAAAGACCACTTGACCCGGGAATTCCACTTCCAGGAATTTACCCTAAGAATGCAGCAGCCCAGTTTGAAAAAGACAGATGCAGCCCTATGTTTGTCGCAGCGCTATTTACAATAGCCACAAAATGGAAGCAACCTGAGTGTCCATCAGCAGATGAATGGATAAAGAAGACGTGGTACATATTATAAACAATGGAATATCATTCAGCCGTAAGAAGAAAAGAAATCCTACTGTTGGCAACAACATGGATGGAGCTAGAGGGTATTATTACTATGCTCAGTGGAATAAGCCAGGCGGAGAAGGACAAGTACCAAGTGATTTCACTCATATGTGGAGTATAAGAACAGAGAGAAACTGAAGGAAGAAAACAGCAGCAGAATCACAGAACCCAAGAATGGAACCCAAGGGAAAGGGACTGGGGAGGATGGGTGGGAAGGGAGGGATAAGGGTGGGGAAAAAGAAAGGGGGCCTTACGATCATTAGCATGTATAATGTGGGGCGGGGGTGGGGGGCGGTGCGCATAGGGAGGACTGTGCCACACCGAGAAGACAAGTAGTGATTCTACAGCATCTTACTATACCGATGGACAGTGACTGTCACGGGGTTTGTGGGGGGGACTTGGTGAAGGGGGGAGTCTAGACAACATAATGTTCTGCATATAACTGCAGATTAATGGTAACAAAATGAATAAACATAAAAAAATGAAAGTAAGAAAATAAAAAGTGTTTCCCAGTTTACTGTGTTATGTTACTCGTAAACCAGACACAGGCCCCAAAACGAGACCAAAGAGAAAATCTGGGCTGCCTGCCTGGCTCAGTCAGAACGTCGCATGTTGCTATGCTGAAACCTGGTGGTCCCTGACCTACGCTTTCTGGGAAGCGAAGAAAGAACCTGCCTGCTGGCCAGAAAGGGAAGTCACGCGGACGGTCCCCTCCTTGGAATCTGTCACCCGCCTGGCTGGCCGTGGCGGAGAAAGCATGTCTGGCTCCAGGCCTCCCAGAGAAGATGGGAAGGCCCGGGGCGAGGGCGGGCGGCGCCCCGGCCTCAGGGACCGCAGGGGCGCAGCATTGGCCGCCGCACCCCGGGTGCTGAGCGCGTGCAGAGCTGACACCCGGGCGGGCCTAGCTCTGACAGACGCGGGCACTGCGGCCCTGAACGTTCTGCATGGTGGTCTCGCTGGCCCAAACACCTGCACGGCCCTCGGCGGGCAGTCCCAGGGGCTAGGGACTCAACTGGGGTTGGCGTTGGGGCCACGCCCTGTGACACTGGGCCAGGGTCTCCTCTAGGTGGGGCTGGTGTGCTCACGGCAGTGGGGGCTCCTAGATGCGTCCCCCCTGGGTGACATCACGGTTGCGCGGGCGGCTGCTCTGTGATGCGTCCGCTGGCTGACCTATCAGAGGCTGCCCTAGCTGGGCAGCTGAGCGTGCGCCCGGCCTGAGAAGGAGCTGGAGGCTCTCCCTAGCTTCGTGCCCTATTCTCATGCCTGCCTCAAACGAAGGACCTATGGACACCACGCCGCTGGGGCCGGACTCTGATGCGGAGGGCGAGGATATGAACACCACGCCGCCTCCGTGGGCCGCCGGCGTGGGTACGGACACTGACACGGAGGGCGAGCGTATGGATACCACGCCGCCCCCGTGGGCCAACGGCCTGGGGCCAGAATCTGACACGGAGGGCGAGCCTACGAACACCACGCCGCCCCCGTGGACCGCCGGCCTGGGGCCGGACTCCGACACGGAGGGCGAGGGTATGGACACTACGCCGCCCCAGTGGGCCAACGGCCTGGGGCCAGAATCTGACACGGAGGGCGAGCCTACGAACACCACGCCGCCCCCGTAGACCGCCGGCCTGGGGCCGGACTCTGACACGAAGGGCGAGGGTATGGACACTACGCCGCCCCCGTGGGCCAACGGCCTGGGGACAGAAACTGACACGGAGGGTGAGCCTATGAATACCACGCCACCCCCGTGGGCCGCCGGCCTGGGGCCGGACTCTGACACGGAGGGCGAGCGTTTGGACACCACGCCGCCCCCGTGGAACAACGGCGGTGGGCCAGAAACTGACACGGAGGGCGAGCCTATGGACACCATGCCGCCCCCGTGGGCCGCCGCCCTGGGGCCGGACTCTGACACGGAGGGCGAGCCTATGGACACCACGCCGCCCCCGTGGAACAACAGCCTGAGGCCAGAAACTGACACGGAGGGTGAGCCGATGGACACCACGCCACCCCCGTGGGCCGCCGCCCTGGGGCCAGACTCGGACACAGAGGGCGAGCCTATGGACACCACGCTGCCCCCGTGGAACACCAGCCTGAGGCCAGAAACTGACACGGAGGGTGAGCCGATGGACACCACGCCACCCCCGTGGGCCGCCGCCCTGGGGCCAGACTCGGACACAGAGGGCGAGCCTATGGACATCACGCCGCCCCCGTGGGCCGCCGCCCTGGGCCCGGACTCTGACACGGAGGGCGAGCCTATGGACACCACGCCGCCCCCGTGGGCCACCGCCCTGGGGCCAGACTCGGACACGGAGGGCGAGCCTATGGACATCACGCCGCCCCCGTGGGCCGCCGGCCTGGGGCCGAACTCTGACCTGAACGGCTTCCGGTCCCCACGGGCTCGATGCCACAAGTGGCACAACTGCCGGACTCAGCCCTACCACCGACGACGGTGACGCGGTGGACACGCCGCCACCCTTGCGGCCGTCTACCGGTCTCCCCCAGCCCCGTACAAGGCCCATGTCCTTTTGTAGGGGCTTCCTATCCTCCCTGCTATCCATTAAAGAAAGACTTCCCCTGTTCTTGCTAATATGCCTCTGGCTGTCTTTACTCTTTCACTCTGCTACAGAGGAAGAACTCACATACACGAGTGATAATGTTTTGAGCCACACCTAACAATGTAACATGCCCCATGCCCCAGTGACTGGAATGTGGAAGTAGCCGCGTTTTATGACTGCGTGCTCAACGCGAGGTCTGCGTGCTGAGTGCGTAAGGGATGACAGCCCAGGGGGAGGCAAGTCCAGAGGAGGGAGACCGGGTTGGCTAACGAGGCCCCTTCCGCTTCCCTCTTCTCTGCCACTGCTGAGCTCGCCGCAGGCTAGGGAATCCCCGCTGTGACACAGAAAACCACACAGAAAACCACTCTTTTCATTTTGGTTTTTAAACATGTTTAATTCTGTGTCTGTGTGTGTGTGTGTGTGTGTGTGTGTGTGTGTGTATGTGTGTGTGTATGTGAGTGAGTGTGTGTGCCACTGCCCCTATCGGTCTAAAAGTAACACAGAAATGCGCGATAGAGCGAACAACTTGCAGTAACCAGAAAGAGTAAACTTTTCCACTAGCCTCTGGGGATATAGATATCCCAAGTGTTTCTATGCAATTGTAGAAAGATTTTGCTGGGAATGTCGCTGGGACCGCTCTGAATCTGAACCATCACGTTAGTTAAGGCAATAAGCCAGGACGGGAGAGCAGCAAAGAGCACCCACGCTGCGTCTCCTACGTATAAGGCCAAGGGGTACAGGCTTTAATTCTACTACCTCACTTCATCTCACCATGACTGGCGTGGGGTGACCTTACGCACCACCTACATACATGAGGAAAAAGTTACTTCAGAATCACTTCCCTTAACGGAAAATAAATAAATGCAAGGACATAAACATTCCTACAATTCCTGCCACCGCCACCCAACTCTTTATGCTCAGCACCCTTTCCACACGAAAGGAAAACATAGCTCTAAATGCTACTATTCCATTTCAGATAGACCTCACTCACATCTAAATGCCTAAATGCACTGAAACTCCACCTCCACCTTCACAACAGAGGGGAGCAGTTTCCCCGCAAGCTAGCTGGCCTGCCACCTCAGCAAGCCCACGGCCCACTAGCCCACACCAGCCCCGCGTGTCCCCAAAAAGGCGGCTCACTGAACCTGTGACAACACATGCTCTCTGGAGATGGGCAGACAGCCAAGCAGGGCCACCGAGACGACATCGGCGCGAGGGCACAAAGACCTACTACTGGGCGTGCACCTGCCTCGGCCCCAGCAGGCCAGCCGGGGTGCTCCCTTTGTGGGGCCTCGGATCTGCCCCGCAGCTCACGCAGCCGCCCCGGCAGGGCCAGCCCCAGGGCAGAGCACCCGGAGGGCCCCAGCCCGCACTGGTTAGAGAGTCCAGCCGGCCATCTACACCCAGCGGACTCGGGCCACCTACCCAGGTGTTCCAACCCACGGCCACTCCTCTCAAGACCCAAAGACACAGCTAACTCACAGAAACAAACACAAGGAATCAAGAATGAGAAGGAGACAGAGGAATGACTGTGCGCCTAGTGACGGTACGTTGACAGAAATGGACAAACTAAATAGATAGCTAGATAGCTAGCTAGATAGATAGATAGGTAGATAGGTAGATACATTAAATAGATGGATAGATTAGATTAGATTGATAGACTGAAAGATAAGATAGAGTACATAGAACATGTAGATACATATAGAGAGATTAGATAGAATAGGCAGACAGATTAGATAGATGATACATGATAGATCAGGTGGACAGATTAGACAGACACCTATAGATACACATAGATAGATGACAGGTAGATAGATTCATAAGATGATAGACTAGACAGATGATATAGATGGATAAGGATTAGGTAGACACATTGATATAGATACATATAGATGACAGATTGACAGATAATAGACAGATAGGTGATAGATTAGTTTGGATAGATAGACACATAGATGACAGTAGACAGATGAGAGTAGAGAGATCAGACAGATAAGATAGATAGATAGACAGACAGACAGACAGGAAAGCATAATACTAAACAAAGCTATCGCTCATAACCAGGAGAGCCACGATGAAAGCACAGACAAGAACTATGAGCAAAAAGAAGAGAGAGATCAAGTTGAAGAAGTGCAATAAGGACACCGCTATCAATTATCACAGTAAAGGGAAAGACTTTAAATGCTCCAAACAAAAGACACAAGGTTGAATGAACGGATGAAAACTCAAGACCGCCTACGTGCTCCCTTACAGGAGGCTCACTTGAGATCCAAGCACACAGACAAACTACAAGTTGAAGGGGTGGGAAAAGATACCCTACACAAGTGAAACTGAAAAAGAAAAAAAAAATTAAAGATGGCTTGGTGGGATTAAAGACGGCAGTGTGAGAGGGGAGGCAGAAACCTCCTCCGAAGACCACATACATACATACAATGTGGAAATACTAACAACTACACCAGATCCTGGAAGACAAGCAGGAGAGAAGGCTGCCGCGGCAGGCCGTCACCGCAAGGTGAAGGGTGACGTACCAAAGCCGTGATCCAGGGGGACCCGGCAGGCCCTTCCCGCGCCCGAGCTCACCGGAGGGAGGAAGAGAAATGGAAACGGGGAGGCGGGTGGAGGCCTAGGACTGCTGAACACCCAGCCCTGGAGAACTGCTCTGGGAGCACGAACCTACCTTACGTGATGCTCTGGAGGATCGGTGGGGCTGGAAACCAAAGACGGGCGGAGTACTTGGAGAGACTTGAGATTCCTGCCACTTGCGGAACACAGGGATCCACATCCGGCTGCTGTGGGATGAAAGAAAGGCAGGCAGTCTGAGAGACCTCCTAACGGCGGGAGAGCTGCTAAAGGGGCAAGGGTTGCACAGAGCTTGCCGCTCAGGAGAAAGCACAGGTGCGCAAAACTGTCCGGGTGCAGTCTGCCCAGCAGGTGGGGGAACTTTAAGGAGCTCTGGGTCCTACGCAGCTCCAAGGACCCCCACCGTGATGTGACTGATACACAACATAGCCTGCTGCACCTTCCTCCCCTGCCAGCACCAGCTCGCAAACCGGCTGCCGCCTCCATCGCGCCAGGCCAGCGACAGGACGGCCCCACCTACGGCAGCTACGGGTGCAAAGCACAGAGGCTTCTCCCTGCGTGCCCCGCAAACGGGCCCTGGCGGTGGAGACGGGCACTGTGGCCGGGAAGCAGGAAAGACCTCTTTCCTCCCGCGGGCACCAGTGCCGCTCCCGTGACCCCTGCCTGCCATCACCCCAAGGGCTGAGCAGCTCCAGAGAGAAAAGCTCCTGGGCGCTACAGGGCGCCACCTACAAATACGAAACGTCAAAGTCAAAGGAACCTGGTAACTGGACTCGATCAATCTTTGTGAAAGGGATCTCAGCATAAAAATCAGAAACATGCTCACGGAGCTCCAGCAAAATGTTGCCCCTGCCTCTTGGGCATAATAATTCTCTCTCTCTGTCTGTCTCTGTCTCTCTCTCTCTCTATGTCCCTCTCTCTGTCTCTCTACCAGGAGCATTTTGGAGGCCTTGTTCTGAGAGGGACGCTGGGACAGCCCAGCAGGAACGGGCAGAGCTCTGAGATCCACCCCGGCTAGTGCCAGGGCAGCCCCACACGGGGTCTGACCGAACTGCAACGGGGGGATGCCGCACGTGTAACTCCGCAGGAAATAACAGTGCCGCACGCCAGCCTTCCCATTAATGCCTAGTGGCTAGGTGGCTCCACCGATAATGAGGTGATGTCCACATCCCGGGCCTTACCTCCGTGGCAACCTTTTTTCCCTGTGAACCTTGAAAGCAGCACATGGAAAGATACTACCAGTCTCCACCATCTCACCTCTCAGTTTAGGCTCGATGTTCCTGTATCACATCTTCCTCTCTTCGTTCCAGTTTTCTTGGAGGGTTGGTGTTCTGAGGAAAAAAAAAAAAAATTGACTCAGAAATGGAATGAAATGGCAGGGGGTATAAGATTCTGTTTAAACACCATCAGTAAAACAAAGACATCCGACAGAATGGGAGAACAGATTCACAGATGGCATATCCGAGAAGAGGATGACATCTAAAATACGTATTAAGTGCCCAAGCACCTCCACACACAAAAAAGCAAATAACCCGATCAAAAAATGGGCAGAGGATCTGAACAGACACTTCTCCAAAGAAGAAATTCAGGTGGAGCGCGCGCGCGCGCACACACACACACAAAAACAAGGCAAGGTCCCAAGTAAAGGAGCTTCTATCCTCCTGGGACTTGGGGCCTGGCATGGTGGCATGTGCAGGCGACCTGGTTCCCCAAGCATGGAAGCTCTGACAGAGAAGCAGGAGATGTGAGAGAGAGAGAGAGAGAGAGATGTGCTCTTCTCATAGGGTTTTGTGAGGGCTTCACTGCAGAACCATGAGTGCCTAAATCGCTGGCCATTGGTGATTCAACCTCCAGCCCTCATCCCTTTCCTCTTCCTTCCCTGGGGGCTGGGGGCTGAAAGTTCCCACCCTCTAACCACAAGCCTGGTGCCCCCGGCAACCAGCCTCTACCCTGGGCTAGGGCCCCAAAGCCTCTGCATTAACCTAACAAGACACCCATTGGACAGTTACGGCTCAGAAGGATTCTCAGAAACTGTGGATGAGGAGCAAAAATACCTAGGAAATGAACAAAATGTTAGCAAACCAAATTCAAAACTACATCAAGAGGATCAAACACCATGATCAAGTGGGATTCATCCCAGGGATGCAAGGATGGTAACAACATTCCAAAGTCCATCCATACCATCCACCACATAAACAGAAAGAAAGACCAAAACCACATGATCATCTCCACAGATGCTGAAAAAGCATTCGACAGAATTCGACATCCATTCACGATAAAAACCCTCAACAAAATGGGTATACGGGGCGAGTACCTCAACATAACAAAGGCCACATATGATAAAACCCACAGCCAACATCATACTGAACAGCGAGAGGCTGGAAGCTGTTCCTCTGAGATGGGGAACAAGACAGGGATGCCCACTCTCCCCACTGTTATTCAACATAGTACTGGAGGTCCTAGCCACGGCAGTTAGACAAAACAAAGAAATACAAGGAATCCAAACAGGTAAAGAAGAAGCTAAGCGGTCACTATCTGCAGATGACATGATACTGCACATAAAAAAACCCTAAAGACTCCACTCCAAAACTGCTAGAACTGATATCGGAATACAGCAGAGTTGCAGGATACAAAACCAACACGCAGAAATCTGTGGCTTTCCTATACACTAACAATGAACCAATAGAAAGGGAAGTCGGGAAAACAATTCCATTCACAATTGCATCAAAAAGAATAAAATACCTAGGAATAAACCTAACCAAGGAAGCGAAAGACCTATACCCTGAAAACTGTAAGACACTCTTTGAGAGAAATTAAAGAGGACACTAACGAATGGAAACTCATCCCACGCTCTTGGCTAGGGAGAATTAATATCGTCAAAATGGCCATCCTGCCCAAAGCAATCTACACATTGGGTGCCGTCCCTATCAAATTACCAACAGCATTCTTCCACGAACTGGAACAAACAGTTCAAAAATTCATATGGAAACACCAAAGATCCCGAATAGCCAAAGCAATCCTGAGAAGGAAGAAGAAAGTGTGTCTGTGTGTGTGCTGGGTGGGGGCGGTATCTCGCTCCCCAACCTCAAGCTCTACTACAAAGCCACAGTCATCAAGACAGTTTGCTACTGGCACTAGAACAGAGCCACGGACCGGTGGAACAGAACAGAGACTCCAGACATTAACCCAAACATATGTGGGTCAATTGCTATATGATAAGGCAGCCAGGGACATACAATGGGGAAATGACACTCTCTTCAACAGATAGTGCTGGCAAAACTGGACAGCTACACGTAAGAGAATGAAACTGGATCACTGTCTAACACCATACAGAAAAGTAAATTCGAAATGGAGCCAAGACCTGAATGTGAGTCATGAGACCATAAAACTCTCAGAGAAAAACATAGGCACAAATCTCCTGGACATAAGCATGAGCGACCTCTTCAAGAACAGACCTCCCCGGGCACGGGAAACAAAAGCAAAAATGAACTGGTGGGACTACATCAAGCCGAAAAGCTTCTGTACAGCAAAGGACACCACCAATGGAACAAAAAGGTACCCTACAGTATATGCGAGAACATATTCATAAATGACAGATCCGATAAAGGGTCGACATCCAAAATACATAAGGAGCTCACGCACCTCCACACACAAGAAAAGCAAATAATCCGATCAAAACATGGGCAGAGGATCTGAACAGACACTTCTCCAAAGAAGAAATTCAGGTGGCCAACAGGCACATGAAAAGATGCTCCACATCGCTAATCGTCAGAGACATGCAAATTAAAACCACCATGAGATATCACCTCACACCAGTCAGGACGGCCACCATCGGGAAGACACACAGCAACAGACGTTGGCGAGGATGTGGAGAAAGAAAGGGGAACCCTCCGACACTGCTGGTGGGAATGTAAATCTCAGTTCAACCACTGTGGAGAGCAGTATGGAGGTTCCTCAAAAAGCTCAAAATAGAAAGACCACTTGACCCGGGAATTCCACTTCCAGGAATTTACCCTAAGAATGCAGCAGCCCAGTTTGAAAAAGACAGATGCAGCCCTATGTTTGTCGCAGCGCTATTTACAATAGCCACGAAATGGAAGCAACCTGAGTGTCCATCAGCAGATGAATGGATAAAGAAGACGTGGTACATATTATAAACAATGGAATATCATTCAGCCGTAAGAAGAAAAGAAATCCTACTGTTGGCAACAACATGGATGGAGCTAGAGGGTATTATTACTATGCTCAGTGGAATAAGCCAGGCGGAGAAGGACAAGTACCAAGTGATTTCACTCATATGTGGAGTATAAGAACAAAGAGAAACTGAAGGAAGAAAACAGCAGCAGAATCACAGAACCCAAGAATGGAACCCAAGGGAAAGGGACTGGGGAGGATGGGTGGGAAGGGAGGGATAAGGGTGGGGAAAAAGAAAGGGGGCCTTACGATCATTAGCATGTATAATGTGGGGCGGGGGTGGGGGGCGGTGCGCATAGGGAGGACTGTGCCACACCGAGAAGACAAGTAGTGATTCTACAGCATCTTACTATACCGATGGACAGTGACTGTCACGGGGTTTGTGGGGGGGACTTGGTGAAGGGGGGAGTCTAGACAACATAATGTTTTGCATATAATTGCAGATTAATGGTAACAGAATGAATAAACATAAAAAAATAAAAGTAAGAAAATAAAAAGTGTTTCCCAGTTTACTGTGTTGTGTTACTCGTACACCAGACACAGGCGCCAAAACGAGACCAAAGAGAAAATCTGGGCTGCCTGCCTGGCTCAGTCAGAACGTCGCATGTTGCTATGCTGAAACCTGGTGGTCCCTGACCTACGCTTTCTGGGAAGCGAAGAAAGAACCTGCCTGCTGGCCAGAAAGGGAAGTCACGCGGACGGTCCCCTCCTTGGAATCTGTCACCCGCCTGGCTGGCCGTGGCGGAGAAAGCATGTCTGGCTCCAGGCCTCCCAGAGAAGATGGGAAGGCCCGGGGCGAGGGCGGGCGGCGCCCCGGCCTCAGGGACCGCAGGGGCGCAGCATTGGCCGCCGCACCTCGGGTGCTGAGCGCGTGCAGAGCTGACACCCGGGCGGGCCTAGCTCTGACAGACGCGGGCACCGCGGCCCTGAACGTTCTGCATGGTGGTCTCGCTGGCCCAAACACCTGCACGGCCCTCGGCGGGCAGTCCGAGGGGCTAGGGACTCAACTGGGGTTGGCGTTGGGGCCACGCCCTGTGACACTGGGCCAGGGTCTCCTCTAGGTGGGGCTGGTGTGCTCACGGCAGTGGGGGCTCCTAGATGCGTCCCCCCTGGGTGACAACACGGTTGCCCGGGTGGCTGCTCTGTGATGCGTCCGCTGGCTGACCTATCAGAGGCTGCCCTAGCTGGGCAGCTGAGGGTGCGCCCGGCCTGAGAAGGAGCTGGAGGCTCTCCCTAGCTTCGTGCCCTATTCTCATGCCTGCCTCAAACGAAGGACCTATGGACACCACGCCGCTGGGGCCGGACTCTGATGTGGAGGGCGAGGCTATGAACACCACGCCGCCTCCCTGGGCCGCCGGCGTGGGTACGGACACTGACACGGAGGGCGAGCGTATGGATACCACGCCGCCCCTGTGGGCCAACGGCCTGGGGCCAGAATCTGACACGGAGGGCGAGCCTACGAACACCACGCCGCCCCCGTGGACCGCCGGCCTGGGGCCGGACTCTGACACGGAGGGCGAGGGTATGGACACTACGCCGCCCCCGTGGGCCAACGGCCTGGGGCCAGAATCTGACACGGAGGGCGAGCCTATGAATACCACACCACCCCCGTGGGCCGCCGGCCTGGGGCAAGACTCTGACACGGTGGGCGAGCGTATGGACACCACGCCGCCCCCGTGGAACAACGGCCTGGGGCCAGAAACTGACACGGAGGGCGAGCCTACGAACACCACGCCGCCCCCGTGGACCGCCGGCCTGGGGCCGGACTCTGACACGGAGGGCGAGCGTATGGACACTACGCCGCCCCCGTGGGCCAACGGCCTGGGGCCAGAAACTGACACGGAGGGTGAGCCTATGGACACCACGCCACCCCCGTGGGCCGCCGCCCTGGGGCCGGACTCTGACACGGAGGGCGAGCCTATGGACACCACGCCGCCCCCGTGGGCCACCGCCCTGGGGCCAGACTCGGACACGGAGGGCGAGCCTATGGACATCACGCCGCCCCCGTGGGCCGCCGCCCTGGGGCCGGACTCTGACACGGAGGGCGAGCCTATGGACACCACGCCGCCCCCGTGGGCCACCGCCCTGGGGCCAGACTCGGACACGGAGGGTGAGCCTATGGACATCACGCCGCCCCTGTGGGCCGCCGGCCTGGGGCCGAACTCTGACCTGAACGGCTTCCGGTCCCCACGGGCTCGATGCCACAAGTGGCACAACTGCCGGACTCAGCCCTACCCCCGACGACGGTGACGCGGTGGACACGCCGCCACCCTTGCGGCCGTCTACCGGTCTCCCCCAGCCCCGTACAAGGCCCATGTCCTTTTGTAGGGGCTTCCTATCCTCCCTGCTTTCCATTAAAGAAAGTCTTCCCCTGTTCTTGCTAATATGCCTCTGGCTGTCTTTACTCTTTCACTCTGCTACAGAGGAAGAACTCACATACACGAGTGATAATGTTTTGAGCCACACCTAACAATGTAACATGCCCCATGCCCCAATGACTGCAATGTGGAAGTAGCCGCGTTTTATGACTGCGTGCTCAACGCGAGGTCTGCGTGCTGAGTGCGTAAGGGATGACAGCCCAGGGGGAGGCAAGTCCAGAGGAGGGAGACCGGGTTGGCTAACGAGGCCCCTTCCGCTTCCCTCTTCTCTGCCACTGCTGAGCTCGCCGCAGGCTAGGGAATCCCCGCTGTGACACAGAAAACCACACAGAAAACCACTCTTTTCATTTTGGTTTTTGAACATGTTTAATTCTGTGTGTGTGTGTGTGTGTGTGTGTGTGTGTGTGTGTGTGTGTGTGTGTATGTGTGTGTGTATGTGAGTGAGTGTGTGTGCCACTGCCCCTATCGGTCTAAAAGTAACACAGAAATGCGCGATAGAGCGAACAACTTGCAGTGACCAGAAAGAGTAAACTTTTCCACTAGCCTCTGGGGATATAGATATCCCAAGTGTTTCTATGCAATTGTAGAAAGATTTTGCTGGGAATGTCGCTGGGACCGCTCTGAATCTGAACCATCACGTTAGTTAAGGCAATAAGCCAGGACCGGAGAGCAGCAAAGAGCACCCACGCTGCGTCTCCTACGTATAAGGCCAAGGGGTACAGGCTTTAATTCTACTACCTCACTTCATCTCACCATGACGGGCGTGGGGTGACCTTACGCACCACCTACATACATGAGGAAAAAGTTACTTCAGAATCACTTCCCTTAACGGAAAATAAACAAATGCAAGGACATAAACATTCCTACAAGTCCTGCCACCGCCACCCAACTCTTTATGCTCAGCACCCTTTCCACACGAACAGAAAACATAGCTCTAAATGCTACTATTCCATTTCAGATAGACCTCACTCACATCTAAATGCCTAAATGCACTGAAACTCCACCTCCACCTTCACAACAGAAGGGAGCAGTTTCCCCGCAAGCTAGCTGGCCTGCCACCTCAGCAAGCCCATGGCCCACTAGCCCACACCAGCCCCGCGTGTCCCCAAAAAGGCGGCTCACTGAACCTGTGACTACACATGCTCTGTGGAGATGGGCAGGCAGCCAAGCAGGACCACCGAGGTGACATCGGCGCGTGGGCTCAAAGACCTACTACTGCGCATGCACCTGCCTCGGCCCCAGCAGGCCAGCCGGGGTGCTCCCTTTGTGGGGCCTCGGATCTGCCCCGCAGCTCACGCAGCCGCCCCGGCGGGGCCAGCCCCAGGGCAGAGCACCCGGAGGGCCCCAGCCGGCACTGGTTAGAGAGTCCAGCCGGCCATCTACACCCAGTGGACTCGGGCCACCTACCCAGGTGTTCCAACCCACGGCCACTCCTCTCAAGACCCAAAGACACAGCTAACTCACAGAAACAAACACAAGGAATCAAGAGTGAGAAGGAGACAGAGGAATGACTGTGCGCCTAGTGACGGTACGTTGACAAAAATGGACAAACTAGGGGGAGCCAAGATGGCGGCGTGAGTAGAGCAGTGGAAATCTCCTCCCAAAAACACATAGAGCTATGAAAATATAACAAAGAAAAATCTTCCTAAAATAGAGACCACAGGACACAGGACAACATCCAGACCACATCCACACCTGCAAGAACCCAGCGCCTTGTGAAGGGGGTAAGATACAAGCCCCAGCCCGGCGGGACCCGAGCGCCCCTCCCCCCGGCTCCCGGCGGGTGGAGAGAAACCGGAGCAGTTTTTTTTTTGGCGAGCGCTTTTTGGAAGCCTTAGAGGGACGGGCCCCCGTTGCTGGGGAGGCGGGGTGGCGGGACCGGTGAGGAGGTGCCTGGGAACGGCGCCGGAGGACAAAGAATATCCCGCGTTTCTCCCTGCGAGACCTGGGGGCGGGTGCCTGAGACCGGTGCCTGAGGACGGAGGAGGTCGCGCGTTTTTCCCCTTTTTTTTTTTCTTTCTCTTTTTGGCAAGCGCTTTTTGGAAGCCTTGAAGGGACGGGGACCCCAGTGCTAGGGAGGCACGGTGGCGGGACTGGTGAGCGGGTGGCTGGGACCGGCGCCTGAGGACAAAGAATATCCCCCGTTTTTCCCTGCGGGACCGGTGGGCGGGTGCCTGAGACCGGCACTTGAGGACAGAGGAAATCGCGCGTTTTTCCCCTTTTTTTTTTTTTCTCTTTTCTGCGAGTGCTTTTTGGAAGCCTAAAAGGGACAGGGACCCCGGTGCTAGGGAGGCAGGGCGGCGGGACTGGTGAGCGGGTGCCTGGGACCGGCACCTGAGGACAAAGAATATCCCGCATTTTTCCCTGTGGGACCGGTGGGTGGGTGCCTGAGACCAGCACCTGAGGACGGAAGAAATCGCGCGTTTTTCCCCTTTTTTTTCTCTCTTTTTGCCAAGTGCTTTTTGGAAGCCTTGAAGGGACAGGGACCCCGGTGCTAGGGAGGCAGGGCGGCGGGACTGGTGAGCGGGTGCGTGGGACCAGTGCCTGAGGACCAAGAATATTGAGCGTTCCTTCCCTGCGGGACCGGTGGGTGGGTGCTTTTTGGAAGCCTTGAAAGGACAGGGACCCTGGTGCTAGGGAGACAGGGCAGCAGGACCAGTGCGCGGGTGCCTGGGACCGGCACCTGAGGAAAAAAAAAAAAAAATCGCGTGTTTTTTCTTTTTTTTTTCCTTTCTGTTCCCTCTCTCATTGTTGCTGTTGTTGTTTTGGTTTGGAGAGTGCTTTTTGGAAATCTTAAAGGGGCAGGACAGGTCACTTAGACCAGAAGCAGGGAATCTGGGGATCTCTGGGCACTCTAACCCCCTGGGCAGCAGGGAGCACAGGGGCCCCTTACGGAGATAAATAGTCTCCCGGCTGCTCCCCCTCCAACGGGGCTCCACCATTTTGGAGGAACAGCCCCAGCCAGGCCAAGCCCACAGCAACAGTGGAGATAAACCCCAAAGCAACTGGGCAGGAAGCAGAAGCCCTGTCTGCGCACAGCTGCCCAGCACAAGCCACTAGAGGTCGCTATTCTCCCAGGAAAAGGCTACAAACCAACAAGAAGGGAAGCTCTTCCAGCGGTCACTTGTACCAGCTCTGCAGACTATCTCTATCACCATGAAAAGGCAAAACTACAGGCAGACAAAGATCACAGAGACAACACCTGAGAAGGAGACAGACCTAACTAGTCCTCCTGAAAAAGAATTCAAAATAAAAATCATGAACATGCTGACAGAGATGCAGAAAAAAATGCAAGAGCAATGGGATGAGATGCAGAGAAAAATGCAAGAGCAGTGGGATGAGATGCAGAGAAAAATGCAAGAGCAGTGGGATGAAGTCCGGAAGGAGATCACAGATGTCAGGAAAGAGATCACAGAAGTGAAACAATCCCTGGAAGGATTTATAAGCAGAATGGATAAGATGCAAGAGGCCATTGAAGGAATAGAAGCCAGAGAACAGGAACGTATAGAAGCTGACATAGAGAGAGATAAAAGGATCTCCAGGAATGAAACAACACTAAGAGAAATATGTGACCAATACAAAAGGAAAAACATTCGTATTATAGGGATACCAGAAGAGGAAGAAAGAGGAAAAGGGATAGAAAGTGTCTTTGAAGAAATAATTGCTGAAAACTTCCCCAAACTGGGGGAGGAAATAATCGAACAGACCATGGAATTATACAGAACCCCCAACAGAAAGGATCCAAGGAGGACAACACCAAGACACATAATAATTAAAATGGCAAGGATCAAGGACAAGGAAAGAGTTTTAAAGGCAGCTAGAGAGAAAAAGGTCACCTATAAAGGAAAACCAATCAGGCTAACATCAGACTTCTCAACAGAAACCCTACAGGCCAGAAGAGAATGGCATGATATACTTAATGCAATGAAACAGAAGGGCCTTGAACCAAGGATACTGTATCCAGCACGACTATCATTTAAATATGATGGTGGGATCAAACAATTCCCAGACAAGCAAAAGCTGAGGGAATTTGCTTCCCACAAACCACCTCTACAGGGCATCCTACAGGGACTGCTCTAGATGGGAGCACCCCTAAAAAGAGCACAGAACAAAACACACAACATATGAAGAAGGGAGGAGGAGGAATAAGAAGGGAGAGAAGAAAAGACTCTCCAGACAGTGTATATAACAGCTCAATAAGCGAGCTAAGTTAGGCAGTAAGATACTAAAGAAGCTAACCTTGAACCTTTGGTAACCACGAATCTAAAGCCTGCAATGGCAATAAGTACATATCTTTCAATAGTCACCCTAAATGTAAATGGACTTAATGCACCAATCAAAAGACATAGAGTAATAGAATGGATAAAAAAGCAAGACCCATCTATATGCTGCTTACAAGAAACTCACCTTAAACCCAAAGATAAGCATAGACTAAAAGTCAAGGGATGGAAAAACATATTTCAGGCAAACAACAGTGAGAAGAAAGCAGGGGTTGCAGTACTAATATCAGACAAAATAGACTTCAAAACAAAGAAAGTAACAAGAGATAAAGAAGGCCACTACATAATGATAAAGGGCTTAGTCCAACAAGAGGATATAACCATTCTAAATATATATGCACCCAATACAGGAGCACCAGCATATGTGAAGCAAATACTAACAGAACTAAAGAGGGAAATAGACTGCAATGCATTCATTGTAGGAGACTTCAACACACCACTCACCCCAAAGGATAGATCCACCGGGCAGAAAATAAGTAAAGACACACAGGCACTGAACAACACACTAGAACAGATGGACCTAATAGACATCTATAGAACTTTACATCCAAAAGCAACAGGATATACATTCTTCTCAAGTGCACATGGAACATTCTCCAGAATAGACCACATACTAGCTCACAAAAAGAGCCTCAGTAAATTCCACAATATTGAAATTCTACCAACCAATTTTTCAGACCACAAAGGTATGAAAGTAGAAATAAATTCTACAAAGAAAACAAAAAGGCTCACAAACACATGGAGGCTTAACAACATGCTACTAAATAATCAATGGATCAATGAACAAATCAAAATAGAGATCAAGGAATATATAGAAACAAATGACAACAACAACACTAAGCCCCAACTTCTGTGGGATGCAGCGAAAGCAGTCTTAAGAGGAAAGTATATAGCAATCCAGGCACACTTGAAGAAGGAAGAACAATCCCAAATGAATAGTCTAACATCACAATTATTAAAACTGGAAAAAGAAGAACAAATGAGGCCTAAAGTCAGCAGAAGGAGGGACATAATAAAGATCAGAGAAGAAATAAACAAAATTGAGAAGAATAAAACAATAGCAAAAATCAACGAAACCAAGAGCTGGTTCTTTGAGAAAATAAACAAAATAGATAAGCCTCTAGCCCAACTTATTAAGAGAAAAAGAGAGTCAACACAAATCAACATAATCAGAAATGAGAATGGAAAAATCACGACAGACCCCACAGAAATACAAAGAATTATTAAAGACTACTATGAAAACCTATATGCCAACAAGCTGGAAAACCTAGAAGAAATGGACAACTTCCTAGAAAAATACAACCTCCCAAGACTGACCAAGGAAGAAACACAAAAGTTAAACAAACCAATTACAAGCAAAGAAATTGAAACAGTAATCAAAAAACTACCCAAGAACAAAACCCCAGGGCCGGACGGATTTACCTCGGAATTTTATCAGACACACAGAGAAGACATAATACCCATTCTCCTTAAAGTGTTCCACAAAATAGAAGAAGAGGGAATACTCCCAAACTCATTCTATGAAGCCAACATCACCCTAATACCAAAACCAGGCAAAGACCCCACCAAAAAAGAAAATTACAGACCAATATCCCTGATGAACGTAGATGCAAAAATACTCAATAAAATATTAGCAAACAGAATTCAACAGTATATCAAAAGGATCATACACCATGACCAAGTGGGGTTCATCCCAGGGATGCAAGGATGGTACAACATTCGAAAATCCATCAACATCATCCACCACATCAACAAAAAGAAAGACAAAAACCACATGATCATCTCCATAGATGCTGAAAAAGCATTTGACAAAATTCAACATCCATTCATGATAAAAACTCTCAGCAAAATGGGAATAGAGGGCAAGTACCTCAACATAATAAAGGCCATATATGATAAACCCACAGCCAGCATTATACTGAACAGCGAGAAGCTGAAAGCATTTCCACTGAGATCGGGAACCAGACAGGGATGCCCACTCTCCCCACTGTTATTTAACATAGTACTGGAGGTCCTAGCCACGGCAATCAGACAAAACAAAGAAATACAAGGAATCCAGATTGGTAAAGAAGAAGTTAAACTGTCACTATTTGCAGATGATATGATACTGTACATAAAAAACCCTAAAGACTCCACTCCAAAACTACTAGAACTGATATCGGAATACAGCAAAGTTGCAGGATACAAAATCAACACACAGAAATCTGTAGCTTTCCTATACACTAACAACGAATCAATAGAAAGAGAAATCAGGAAAACAATTCCATTCACCATTGCATCAAAAAGAATAAAATACCTAGGAATAAACCTAACCAAGGAAGTGAAAGACTTATACTCTGAAAACTACAAGTCACTCTTAAGAGAAATTAAAGGGGACACTAATAAATGGAAACTCATCCCATGCTCATGGCTAGGAAGAATTAATATCGTCAAAATGGCCATCCTGCCGAAAGCAATATACAAATTTGATGCAATCCCTCTCAAAGTACCAGCAACATTCTTCAATGAATTGGAACAAATAATTCAAAAATTCATATGGAAACACCAAAGACCCCGAATAGCCAAAGCAATCCTGAAAAAGAAGAATAAAGTAGGGGGGATCTCACTCCCCAACTTCAAGCTCTACTACAAAGCCATAGTAATCAAGACAATTTGGTACTGGCACAAGAACAGAGCCACAGACCAGTGGAACAGATTAGAGACCCCAGAAATTAACCCAAACATATATGGTCAATTAATATTTGATAAAGGAGCCATGGACATACAATGGCAAAATGACAGTCTCTTCAACAGATGGTGCTGGCAAAACTGGACAGCTACATGTAGGAGAATGAAACTGGACCATTGTCTAACCCCATATACAAAGGTAAACTCAAAATGGATCAAAGACCTGAATGTAAGTCACGAAACCATTAAACTCTTGGAAAAAAACATAGGCAAAAACCTCTTAGACATAAACATGAGTGATCTCTTCTTGAACATATCTCCCCGGGCAAGGAAAACAACAGCAAAAATGAGCAAGTGGGACTACATTAAGCTGAAAAGCTTCTGTACAGCGAAAGACACCATCAATAGAACAAAAAGGAACCCTACAGTATGGGAGAATATATTTGAAAATGACAGATCTGATAAAGGCTTGACGTCCAGAATATATAAAGAGCTCACACGCCTCAACAAACAAAAAACAAATAACCCAATTAAAAAATGGGCAGAGGAACTGAACAGACAGTTCTCCAAAAAAGAAATACAGATGGCCAAGAGACACATGAAAAGATGCTCCACATCGCTAATTATCAGAGAAATGCAAATTAAAACTACAATGAGGTATCACCTCACACCAGTAAGGATAGCTGCCATCCAAAAGACAAACAACAACAAATGTTGGCGAGGCTGTGGAGAAAGGGGAACCCTCCTACACTGCTGGTGGGAATGTAAATTAGTTCAACCATTGTGGAAAGCAGTATGGAGGTGCATCAAAATGCTCAAAACAGACCTACCATTTGACCCAGGAATTCCACTCCTAGGAATTTACCCTAAGAACGCAGCAATCAAGTTTGAGAAAGACAGATGCACTCCTATGTTTATCGCAGCACTATTTACAATAGCCAAGAATTGGAAGCAACCTAAATGTCCATCTGTAGATGAATGGATAAAGAAGATGTGGTACATATACACAATGGAATACTACTCAGCCATAAGAAGTGGAAAAATCCAACCATTTGCAGCAACATGGATGGAGCTGGAGAGTATTATGCTCAGTGAAATAAGCCAAGCGAAGAAAGAGAAATACCAAATGATTTCACTCATCTGAGGAGTATAGGAACAAAGGAAAAACTGAAGGAACAAAACAGCAGCAGAATTACAGAACCCAAAAATGGACTAACAGGTACCAAAGGGAAAGGAACTGGGGAGGATGGGTGGGCAGGGAGGGATAAGGGGGGGGAAGAAGAAGGGGAGTATTAAGATTAGCATGCATGGGGGGGAGGGAGAAAGGGGAGGGTGGGCTGCACAACACAGAGAGGACAAGTAGTGACTCTACCACATTTTGCTAAGCTGATGGACAGTAACCGTAATGTGGTTGTTAGGGGGGACCTGATATAGGGGAGAGCATAGTAAACATAGTATTCTTCAGGTAAGTGTAGATTAAAAATTTAAAAAAAAAAAAAGAAAGAAAGAAAGAAAAGGGGGATTACTCCTTAACAGGATAAAACTATTGGTAAATCAAAGATCAACGCATGCTTTAAATATCCTTAATGTTGATCACTTAAAGGGTGTCAGATGATCAGCTATGGAGGTACTCTTTTCTGATAATATTCCTTTCTCTTAATTAAAAAAAAAAAAAAAAAGCAGTTACTGTGTGCTGACCTCCAATGAGTTCTGCACAGTGGTATAGAGGGCATGTCAAAGTGTGGGCAAAGGGTCTGTTTGTTTCTACGCAGAAGATCAAGGCCTAGCTTGGATACCCAGAAAATGAACTAAGATACGATATGAGGAGGAGCTTCCGGCATCAGCACTCTCTGGAGGACTCGTGCCGGGGGATGATCATCAAAAAGCCTCCACAGGGATCCGGACGATGCTGCGGTTGTGGCTGCATCCAGCCGACCGTCTCCTGGACTTGCCATAAGAAGGAGGAGGGAGATGTCCAGGCTGGCATGTGCATACAGTGAGACAACGAATTTGACTGGATCTGTACTGTTGGAACTCAACCAGGAGTTGGGAGGGGTGCAAGTTGTAGCACCCCAAAATCTCATGACTATAGACTATCTATGGTTAAAAGAACATATGGGATGTGAACAGATCCCAGAAATGGGCTGCTATAATTTGTCTGATGGTTCAAGTACAGTTGGAAAATATCCATCATATCATAGATAAATTTTCACAAATGCCTAGGGTGCCTAAATGGTTTTCTTGGCTTCACTGGAGATGGCTGGTAATTATAGATTTGCTTTGTTTATGTCACCGTATTCCTATTATGTTAATATGTGTGTGCAAATTAGTTAGTAGTTTAAAACCTATACATACTTAAGGTACTATACAAGAAGATATGTCAAAGAAATAATCAATCCTCCCAAGTTTCCTTCATATGCTACATCTATAGCTTTTCTTCTTCCTTCCTAATTACAAACCTTAAATAGAATTCGTGCCTCATATCGAATTTACCGAGTATCATAATTCCTCCAGGTGGTAAAGATACCTCGAGACAAGTGCTGGGCATAGAAGCCACAGGGCATAAATCTGCAAAGAAGTAAAAAGCTAACCTTTGCAAACAATATGGCTTCTCTCTCACTTACCAACTTTACATTTCCCTGTATGGCCCCGGAAGATGACTGGTTAGCCAGAGACGGGTAAGATTCCTCAAGGGAGGAACAACCTAAGACAGGCACAGTCGCAGGGGGGCCATCAGGTGAGAATTTGGGGATCAACAGAGGTGAGGCTCAGAACCTCACCCCCCCTGCTTTGAGAGAAATCTTCTGCATCCATGGATGTCTTGCTGCCCTTGTCTAGCCTGGATTAATACTTAGTCCATAGGCACACACCTGATCATCTGATCATCTACATTTGCCTTCTTACAGCACTAAACTATGTTTTCTACCTTTATCTTGCATCTACCTACCACTTCAGCATTTTATTAAAAATAAAAATAATAATAATAATAGGAGAAATGTGGGATCAACATATAAATCAAGTACAAAAATCAAATGAATATTCATATTTGACCTGATGGTTTATAGGTCATATTGCATGATCAAAACCGAAAGTTTCTGTGATGACTGCCCTTGTACTGTTCACCATGTAAGAATTTATTCACTCTGTAAGAATTCGTTCACCATGTAAGAACTTGTTCGTTATCCTTCAGAAGATTGGAGACTGACGAGAATTAGGCTTGAGATGGATTAATGATTGTACATTGAGCATTGACCCCCCTATACTGAATTTTATTGTTGTTAACAACCATTTGATCAATAAATATGAGAGATGCCCTCTCAAAAAAAAAAAAAAAAAAAAAAAAAAAAAAAAAAAAAAAAAAAAAAAAAAAAAAAAAAAAAAAAAAAATGGACAAACTAAATAGATAGATAGATAGAAAGATAGATAGATAGATAGATAGATAGATAGATAGATAGATAGATAGATAGACAGACAGACAGACAGACAGACAGACAGACAGACAGACAGACAGACAGACAGACAGACAGACAGGTAGGAAAGCATAATACTAAACAAAGCTATTGCTCATAACCAGGAGAGCAACGGTGAAAGCACAGAGAAGAACTACGAGCAAAAAAGAGAGAGATCAAGTTGACAGAAGTGCAATAAGGACACAGCTATCTATCAATTATCACAGTAAAGGGAAAGACTTTAAATGCTCCAAACAAAAAGACGCAGGGTTGAACGAATGGGTGAAAACTCAAGACCGCCTACGTGCTCCCTTACAGGAGGCTCACTTGAGATCCAAGCACACAGAGAAACTACAAGTTGAAGGGGTGGGAAAAGGAACCCTACACAAGCGAAACTGAAAAAGAAAAAAGAAAAAATTAAAGATGGCTTGGTGGGATTAAAGACGACAGTGTGAGAGGGGAGGCAGAAACCTCCTCCGAAAACCACATACGTACGTACAATGTGGAAATATAACAACTACACCAGATCCCGAAAGAGAGGCAGGAGAGAAGGCTGCCGCGGCAGGCTGTCACCGCAAGGTGAATGAAGGGTGACGTACCAAAGCCGTGATCCAGAGGAACCCGGCATGCCCTTCCCGCACCCGAGCTCACCGGAGGGAGGAAGAGAAATGGAAACGGGGAGGCGGGTGGAGGCCTAGGACTGCTGAACACCCAGTCCTGGAGATCTGCTCTGGGAGCACGAACCTACCTTACGTGATGCTCTAGAGGATCGGTGGGGTTGGAAACCAAAGACGGGCGGAGTACTTGGAGAGACTTGAGATTCCTGCCACTTGCGGAACACAGGGATCCACATCCGGCTGCTGTGGGATGAAAGAAAGGCAGGCAGTCTGAGAGACCTCCTAACGGCGGGAGAGCTGCTAAAGGGGCAAGGGTTGCACAGAGCTTGCCGCTCAGGAGAAAGCACAGGTGCGCAAAACTGTCCGGGTGCAGTCTGCGCAGCAGGTGGGGGAACTTTTAGGAGCTCTGTGCGCTCCACCCCCCTGACTGCCTACGCAGCTCCAAGGACCCCCACCGTGATGTGACTGATGCAGAACATGGCCTGCTGCACCTTCCTCCCCTGCCAGCACCGGCTCGCAAACCGGCTGCCCCCTCCATCGCGCCAGGCCAGCGACAGGACGGCCCCACCTACGGCAGCTACGGGTGCAAAGCACAGAGGCTTCTCCCTGCGTGCCCCGCAAACGGACCCTGGCGGTGGAGACTGGCACTGTGGCCAGGAAGCAGGAAAGACCTCTTTCCTCCCGCGGCCACCAGTGCCGCTCCCGTGACCCCTGCCTGCCATCACCCCAAGGGCTGAGCAGCTCCAGAGAGAAAAGCTCCTGGGCGCTACAGTGCGCCACCTACAAATACGAAACGTCAAAGTCAAAGGAACCTGGTAACTGGACTCGATCAATCTTTGTGAAAGGGATCTCAGCATAAAAATCAGAAACATGCTCACGGAGCTCCAGCAAAATGTTGCCCCTGCCTCTTGGGCATAATTCTCTCTCTCTGTCTGTCTCTGTCTCTGTCTCTGTCTCTGTCTCTCTCTCTCTCTCTATGTCCCTCTCTCTGTCTCTCTACCAGGAGCACTTTGGAGGCCTTGTTCTGAGAGGGACGCTGGGACAGCCCAGCAGGAACGGGCAGAGCTCTCAGATCCACCCCGGCTAGTGCCAGGGCAGCCCCACACGGGGTCTGACCGAACTGCAACGGGGGGACGCCGCACGTGTAACTCCGCAGGAAATAACAGTGCCGCACGCCAGCCTTCCCATTAATTCCTAGTGACTAGGTGGCTCCACCGATAACGAGGTGATGTCCACATCCCGGGCCTTCCCTCCGTGGCAACCTTTTTTCCCTGTGAACCTTGAAAGCAGCACATGGAAAGATACTACCAGTCTCCACCATCTCACCTCTCAGTTTAGGCTCGATGTTCCTGTATCACATCTTCCTCTCTTCGTTCCAGTTTTCTTGGAGGGTTGGTGTTCTGAGGAAAAAAAAAAATTGACTCAGAATTGGAATGAAATGGCAGGGGGTATAAGATTCTGTTTAAACACCATCAGTAGAACAAAGACATCCGACAGTATGGGAGGAAAGATTCATAGATGACAATAACGGAGGAAAAAAAACAGGAGTTGCAGTACTTGTATCTGACAAAATTGATTTCAAAACAAAGAAAGCTGCAAGAGACAAAGAACGACAACACATAATGATAAAGGGGTCAGTCCAACAAGAGGATACAACCATTATAAGTATCTATTCACCCAATATAGGTGCACCCAAATACGTACAACAAATACTAACAGAATTCAAGGGGGAAATAGAATGCAACACATTCATTCTAGGAGAGTTCAACACACCACTCACGCCAAAAGACAGATCAACTGGACAGAAAATAAGTAAGGAGACAGATCCATCGGTTCTACTGTGTTGTTCATTGCTGTTAACAGACAGCTACGGAACACTCCACCGAAAAGCTGCGGAACACAAATTATTCTCAAGTGTACATTAAATGTTCTCCAGAATACATCATATACTAGTCCACAAAATGAGTCTCAGTAAATTCAGAAACACTGAAATTGTGCCAACCAGCTTCTTAGACCACAGAGGTATCAAACTAGAAATGAATTCTACAAAGAAGAGGAATAACAGCACAAACACAGGCTTAACAACATGCTCCTAAACAATCAGTGGATCAGAGACCAAATTAAAACAAGACCAAGCAATGTATGGGGACAAATAAAAACAACTCCACAGCCCCAAACCTGTGGGGTGCAGTGAAGGCAGTTCAAAAAGGAAAGTATATTGCAAATACAGGTTTACCGCAAAAAAGAAAAAAAATCCCAAAAGAACAGTCTAAACTCACAGTTAATGAAACTAGGAAAAGAACAAATGAGGCCCAAAGTAGATGAAGGGACATAATAAACATCAGAGCAGAAAATAATAAAATTGAGAAGAATAAAACAATAGAGAAAAAATCAGTGAAACCAAGAGCTAGTTCTTTGAGAAAATAAACAAAATAGGTAAAACCCTAGGCAGACTTATCAAGAAAAAAAGAGTCTACACACATAAACAGAATCAGAAATGAGAAAGGAAAAATCACTATGGACACCACAGAAACACAAAGAATTATTAGACAATACTATGAAAAATTATATGCTAACAAACTGGATAACCTAGAAGAAATGGACAACTTTCTAGAAAAATACAACCTTCTAAGGCTGACCCAGGAAGAAACAGGAGAATCTCAACAGCTAAATTACCAGCAATGAAATTGAAATGGTAATCAAAAAACTACCTAAGAACAAAACTCATGGACCAGATGGCTTTACTGCTGTATATTATCAAACATTCAGAGAAGACCTAAGACTCCTTAAAGTTTTCCACAAAGTAGAAGAGGAGGGAATAATTCCAAACTTCACTCTAATACCCAAACCAGGCAAAGACACCAGAAAAAAAAAAGATAATTACAGACCAATATCCCTGATGAACAGAGATGAAAAAATACTCAACGAAATATTAGCAAACTGAACTAAAAAATACATAAAAAAGATCATTCATCATGACCAAGTGGGATTTACTCCTGGGAGGCAAGGATGGTAAAAATTCTAATATCCATCAACATCATACATCGCATCAAATTAAAGAGGGACGAAAATCACATAATAATCTCTATAGATGCTGAAAAAGCACTTGACAATATTTAACATTCATTCATGATAAAAACTCTCAACAAAATGGGTATGCAGGGCAAGTACCTCAACACAATAGAGGCCATTTACAACAAACCCACGGCCAACATCATAATTAACAGTGAAAAGTTGAAAGCTTTTCCTTCAGGATCAGGAACGAGACAAGGATGTCCACTCTCCCAACTTTTATTCAACATAGTACTGGAGGTCCTAGCCATGGCAATCAGACGACACAAAGAAATAAAAGGCATCTAAATTGGTAAGGAAGAAGTTAAACTGTCACTGTTTGCAGATGACATGATATTATACATAAAAAACCCTAAATTAAAGAATCTACCCCAAAACTACTAAAACTAATAATTAAGCAAAGTTGTACGATACAAAATTAATACACAGAAATCTGCTGCATTCCTATATACTATTAATGAATTAGCAAAAAGAGAAATCAGGAAAACAATTCCATTTACAATTGCAACCAAAAGAATAAAATACCTAGGAATAAACCTAATCAAGGAGAAAGACCTATACCCTGAAAATTGTAAGAAACTCGTGACAGAAATTCAACACACCAATAAACAGAAATACATCCCATCCTCATGAATAGGAGGAATTAATGTTGTCAAAATGGCCATACTGCCTAAAGCAGTCTATAGATTCAATGCAAGCACTATCAAAATACAAACAGCATTCTGCAACAAACTAGAACAAATAGTTCTAAAATTCATATGGAAAGACAAAAGAGCAATCCTCAGAAGGAAGAACAAAGCTGGGGAGATTATGCTCCCTAACTTTAAGCTCTACTACAAAGCCACAGAATTCAAAACAATTGGTACGGGCACAAGAAAAGACACATAGATCAATGGAAGAGAACAGATACCCAAGATACAAACTCACACATACATAGCCAACTAATATACAATAAAGGAGCCATGGATATGCAATGGGGAAATGACAGCCTCTTCAACAGCTCGTGGTGGCAAAACTGGACAGATACATGAAAGAGAATGAAACTGATTTATTGGCTAGCTCCATACACAAAAGTAAACTTGAAATGTATCAAAGACCTGAAGAAAAGTCTTGAAACTATAAACCTCATAGATGAAAACATAGGCAAAAATCTCTTAGACATAAACATGAGCAACCTTTTCCTGAACACATCTCCTCAGGCAAGGGAAAGAAAAGCAAAAATGAACAAATGGAACTACATTAAACTTAAAAGCTTCCGTACAGTGAAGTACACCATCATTAAAACAAAAAGACCTCCTACAGTATAGGAGAATATATTTGAAAACAGCTTATCCAATACCGGGTTAACATCCAAAGTATATAAAGAGCTCACAATCCTCAACACCCAAAAACCAAATAACCCGATTAAAAAATGAGCAGAGAATCTTAAGAGACACTTCTCGAAGGAAGAAGTTCAAATGGCCAAAAGGCACATGAAAAGATGCTTCAAATCGCTAATTATCAGTGAAATGTAAATTAAAATCACAATGAGATATCACCTCACACCAGTTAGGATAGCCAACATCCAGAAGTCTAGGAACAACATATCCAGGCAAAGATGTGGAAAAAGGGGAACCCTCCTGCACTGCTGGTGGGAATGTAAATTAGTTCAACCATTGTGGAAAGCAATATGGAGGTTCCTCAAAAAACTCAAAATAGAAATACCATCTGACCTGGGAATTCCACTCCTAGGAATTACCCAAGAAGACAACTTCTCAGATTCAAAAGACATATGCACCCCTATGGTTATCACAGCACTATTTACAATAGCCAAGAAATGGAAGCAACCTAAGTGTTCATCAATACATAAATGGATAAAGATGAGATACATACATACAATGGAATATTATTCAGCCATAAAAAGAAAAATCCTACCATATGTAAGAACATGGATGGAGCTTTAGGGTATTATGCTCAATGAAATAAGCCAGGAGGAAAAAAAATGTACCAAATGATTTCATTCATTTGTGGAATATAACAACAAAGCAAAACTGAAGGAACAAAACAGTAGCTGACTTCACAAACTCCAAGAATGGACTAGCAGTTAACAAAGGGAAGCAGGTTGAAAGGGTAGGTGGGGAGGGAAGAAGAGGAGGATTAAAAGGCATTATCATCGGCACACACAATATACCTAGGTCATAGGGAAGGCCGTATAGCATGGCGAAGACAAATAATGACTCTACAGCATCTTACTATGTTGATGGACAGTGACTGCAATGGGATCTGTGGGGAAGTTGACATTATGGACGAATATTGAAACCACAATATTGCTCATGTGAAACCTTCAGAAGATTGCAGTATCAATGATACCTTAATTAAAAAAAAAGATGTTGGTTTCATACTCAAATACCAGTAACATAATGTACATCTTCATGCTTTAAATTAAAATATTTAAGATGCAAATATATCACTTGTTAATGATTCCCCCCATGATATCCTGTTTTCTTTGATTCCCTAACTCAATTTTGAATTTCATAAAAGGGCAAATACAATATGGAAGAGAGTAGTTTATAACTCCAGGGGTTAAAGCTAGGAGCAAGAACGACTTTAGTTTAATACAAGATAGGACTTTCCCTTTCTAATAAAGAAATGCTGCACAATTAGCATCATTTGATGCCTGTTAAGGATATTAAGAACTGATTCTTTCAACATACATTTTCTAAAAGTCTGCTATGAATCAGGCATTGCACTGGCACAAAATATTAATATAATTCCTTCTCTCAAATACTCACATTCCAGTAGGAGACACAGACCTACAAACAAATAAAAAGAACCGTATTACAAATGCTCATAACAGAGTAGTGGTTATAAATTCTCAGGGAGCAGGGTGGGTAGCGCAGACCCCTTTGAAAATTTGATGAAAGCTTTAACCCTTTTTTTCAAACATACATTCCCACATAAACTCTGCATAGTACTTAAAGGAATTCATGGATTAGCAATACCGATCCATGAATTCACAGCAGTATAAACATTGTTAGGGGGTAAAGTGTTCACGGACTTCAGAGAGGCAGTAACATCTCAGCTGACCTCTGGAGGAGCTCTCTAGGCAATGAAACGAACTAAAGGGCTCCTGGGTGGAGGAAACCATATGAAGTGGGCATCATATCTGTCTAAGCTGCCACTGTACTCCTTGTGTCTGGCACAGAGCTGGACTCATAATGTAAGCTCTTAAATATTTGTTAAAAGACTGAACAAGCATGTTCTGACAACTGTAACACACAAGGCCCCTAGTCGGGTCTGCTGCATACTGACATGAAAGAGATAGCAAGCCTTTTCCACTGCTGCTTTAGAATGTGACCTTTGGTTTAACCACCTAGCTCTGTTACCCTGGAAACCACGTAGATGGCAGGTGTCAATTATATTGCTAGGCAACAGTGCTTATGGTAAAAATGATCCTGACAGGTAAATTGCATCTGGACCGGGAAGAAGTATGAATAAGCTGTAAATACTTGATAAGGATTCATGTTTGGGACTTCCCTGCATGCAGGCCTGTGTGGAGAACCCTAGGAACTATGCCAAAGAATCACAAGGATACTGGCTGGTCAGGGGATGGGACTGCTTCTCAGCATAGCTCTTGCACCAGCCTGATGCGGATCTGGAGCAGTGTACCTGGAACCGTGTCACACAGGGAGACAAGAGTCCACAGACCAACATGTGAGCTGTCATGGCTCGAAGTGCGACAGGACTCCTACCAAGAGGAATTCCCGAGCTGTCTGACTGGCAAGCTGGCGAGACATGCGACCTGTGTTAGTGTCACACACCCATACCTTTGGTTGCTCAAGCAGACCTCTGGTGGGCACCACACACATCCAATTCCATCTATAAGTTCACAGAGCCAGAGGGCATGAGTGAAGGCAGGATCTTAACCCAGGTGTTTCTGGCTCCAAAACTATAAACTCTCATTTGGAACATATTTCCTCCCCTGGCAACCAGAATGCCAGTAAAGGAGCCTGGGTGCTGGCAAACAGTGTGGGGTACTACATGTGCCAACCTAAGGGGCAGGCATGTGGTTCTACAGGTGGGTGGGATGTGTTACAGAATTTTAAGCAGGAAGTTATAGGTCACATTTGAATTTTTACAAAGAAGAGGAAGAAGGAAAAGAAAAGTGCCTGTTTAGAGTGGGAGGTAGGCCTAAAAAAGGCTCCTAGATCTTCTCCATTACTAAGAGTATCTTGTGACATTTTGCATGTAGTGCCAATAGATTCTCAAAACAGTGCAAAAGACAGTAATGCCAAAATCTCATACATGATCAGAGATATGAAAGTGCATCAAAATTAACAGAGATCTGGGAGACTTGACGCATGTTAGCACAAAATGCGTTATTTCAAACTTAACTTGAGCCTGTATCACAGTGAATAAAAGTTTTAACATATCCCATAAGTATCGACATAAGACATCAGGAGCAAGAAAGTGCCTAATTCACAAATCACTGCAAAGATCAAAGTGTCTTAATAGCAGAAAGAAATGTTTCTGATGATTTGAAAAAACATAAAATCTTTAAGAACAGAAGATTACTTTAATCACAGGTCTACTGAAAGTAACTACTGAAAACGCTAAAACTTTGATATAATCTACTTCCCAAGATAACTTTCAAAATAGAAAACATTTTTTTCAAGGTAGTGTTTAGGTAAAAAGCTCATAAAAAAGAGTCAAATGATTTCTTGAATTTTCTTTCAGCTTAGGATTCTATGACAAACAGCAACATGTTTATAATAAATTGAAATTTGCTAGTTATTTTTAATGAATGGTAAGTATAAGCTTTTGAGAAAAATAATGTAAAATGTACTTCTTAGCAATGCTATTAATTATGCTTATTTAAAACTTTAAGGTAGAGACAAGAAAATGAAATGCCCCTTAACTTTAAAATCAATTACTGAAAACAGTGGTAATAACATGAAGTTCTTATAGATTGGATAATAACCTACTGGACATTAAGAATTTTAAGGATATCAAATATCAAAAGCTCAAAATATGGCTGCTGGAATTTAGATAAATTGAGCTGACATTATCCAACTGGTGAGCCACAAATCCTATGAACTTGGCTTTGCATTTTATTAACATTGTGTACATAGTATCATTAGACCCATAAAAGTATAATGATTTTATTCCAAAAGTTTGTACAGTGTTGCCAACAATCCTTATTCACCTCTTTGTTCTCTTTCACAGCAAAGATTATATTCAGGGGAATAGTTACTTCCAGAGACTACAATTACAGCTGGTCTGTCAAGTGGATACATTCTGACATGTCCTATGTTTCCAGAAAGCCCATTCTGCTCATTTCCTTCTAGAGTTACAATGCCCTCACGAGCTTCTGGGCTGATTCCTAGCTCAGCTGGTGTACGCAGAATGGGGAGGCCTGTCCAGAGACCTCAGGAAACTTCTCAGATGGAGTGAAAATCAAAAGCCTTGCTTCAAAGTCTGGCAACTGATGTAATTCAAATCTGACATGAATTTATTCCTAGGACACATAACAAATTCCAACACAATGACTATTTAAATGTTTCTGAGACTATTCACAAAGTAGATTTTGTTATTATTGTTGCTTAATATTAGAGCCTGCATAATCATAAACTATATATGTTCAGATAATTTTTGTAGAAAAACTCCGCTAAACTGATAAAATGTAAACTGGAGAGTTTTGTAATAAAGAAGCATTATTTATTTTCAAATAACCAAAACAAATAGGCAAGAGCATGTGGTTCTAAATTAGCAAAAAAAGAGTGTTGTAATTAGCAGATTTCTTACACCCTGGTACTAAAAAGTATTAAAAGCCACTAATGAGTCTTAATAAACAGTCCCCCACACCTTATTTCTATAATTTGCCTGACAAATTTTATTTTGTTAAAAAAAGAGGAACAAGCATTCGTCTTGCATTACCCAAACAATCATGAATCACAGAACCTAAGGTACAACTTCATGATTCACCAGTCACAGAATTTCCACGCCAACAGGGCTCACAGGCTTACCTAATCTATCCTCCTCACTTTACACATGAAAAACACTGGAGCCTAAGGAATTAAAGTGACTTGTTCCCACATAACAAGGCTAGTCAGCAAGTAGATTCTAACTCTGCTCCATGGCTGCTATTTGAGGAGCTCCCAGTACAGATAAACCAACATATTCCTAGGTACTCTCCTGGGAAAATGGCTTACAATTAGTTGATTTTGATTATAGCACCTACAAGGCTCTTCTGGAATAGCTTTGTTTTATTTTCTATTCAGTAAGCACAGATGTCCTTACCACCCGCATAAAACAGATAACTGAGGGAGGAGTGAGAAGACCACCAGGCTAATGAAAACAGTCAAGATAAAATCCTTGTGCAGATACTGCAGGATGCTTTTTTTCCCATAAAATAGTCACGGGGTATGCTGCCTAAGAGGGAAGCGTACGCAAAGCCTCCGATCACTTACTAAGGGATTTTCTGCATTGGTCAAGAGGCAGTCACATGCCAGACACACAGGTGTGACAGGAAAAGGCGTGCGGTAAGTCTTGCCTACTTGAGGCAAGGGCTAAGTCAACTCCACAATTTGTCTTCTCAGTAAGAAAAAGGGGGAAAGGTAGGTCATTTCCCTGACACACTTGAAAAATAGAGTTCTGAATCATAAGATTTGAAATACTAACAAACAAGATAATGTTAGTCTGCTAATAAAACCAATTTGGAAAAGGGATTGGAAGGCATCTCTAAAACCAATTAAGAGACTGTTAAGCATTTACTATTACACATGTTACAGACTTAAACTTTTCTGGCAAGTTTGGAAAACAGGCCTGCCTTACTGTGCTTACTTAAGAGGCTGGGCAGCATATGGACGAGGCTCCCCGGCTACTAAGTATAAAGCTGGAGGTCACTCCCCATTCCTGCCTCACACCACATGGTCTCCTGATGGCCTGGGTCAGGGAGAGGGAAACTGTCCTTGGTGTTGGCCTCTAAGAGCCTTACTAGTTATCAAATCCATAATCATAAGAAGAATTTTTGTGTCAACAAAACAAGATACAGTTCCTGAATAGGAAAAATGGGGGCTACACATAATGACTTCACATCACTCTTTTCCAAAGAAACACAAATTTCATGAATGAGCCTATCATTTACTGTAAGAAGCACCAGGAAATACTGTTATGCTGAACGTAACTTGTTCCTACTGTATCTCTTGGGTAACCTTATTTGTAGTATAGACGTGCATGTTTCAGCAACTTTATATGAGAGTTAAACCAAAGCCTGAAGTGGACTGGGAAAAGGAAAAATCTCCTGGTTAAATGACTATGTACATTAGGATCCCTTGGACATTTCAGGCTATGGTGGGCCTTCCACAGAGAACATACTCTACAGCAACTTCCGCCCTCAGGTAATCTGAGCAAGGATGTTCTCCTCTCCTTTACAGCTGCTGTTACCTCATTTCTTATCCAAGATAACCATTCAGAGGATATGCTGTTCACAACGCCCCACCGGGGTAACTTTCCGTGATCTCACCTACCTGGGACATTGCCAGGAATTACAAAGCAGGCATAAGAGGTTGTTGGAGGGCCAAAATAAACACCCTCACATTTACTCAATTCAAACCAGCAATAACTCATTGTGAGTGCGCTGTTCACGATCTGCCCAACGCTGGAGATGATGAAGATGGTGATAGTGATGATAATAAGAATAATAATCGTAGCAGTGGCTATCACATCGCTCACCATGTGCCAGGCACTGTTACAAACACTTAAAAACTCATTGGATTCTCCTAGCAAGCCTATAAGGTAGCTCCTATTGTTACCTATATTTTTATAGCCGTCAGCAAAAATCCTGTCAGTCAGAAGCTTACCCCACCTGCCTTAACACTGATGTTTCCTCTTAGTAATTTCCAACTACTGATCTCCTTAAATATAAATTCCTACTTTTCCTTGTATTCAGTGCCAAGCCCAATCTCTCTCCCCTGCAAAGCCCCATTGCAGTGGTTCCTAAATCTATCCCAGCAGTCCCCCTGAATAAATTACCTTACTGTCTTTAACAAGTGTCCTGAATAACTTTAACAGAATTACATTATTTTTCTTTAAAACAATCAATAAACATGGAGAAAAAGTATAACATGTTGAGTCTCAAACCTCAATATTCTCAAATTCCCTTTCTAAAGCTTCTTCACTATGCATATTGACTCTACAAATATAGAAAATATCTGGTATGTATATGTATATACCAGATATACATTTAGCACGTTATGTGTACCGGAAGATTAAGTGGAATTTACTTACTCCTTCATTCTTCATCTCTGGCTCCTTCCCATTTGACTGATGTTCTGGTCATCCTTCCCTTGCCCCCACCTCTCTTCAATGGCAGGGTATTGTGGGGATGTAAGAACCTCAGCCCCTCCTCTCTGCCAAGCCCGTGTTTCTGACCCTGTCCCATCACTTGGATCTTCTGCTGAGGACTTCTCTCATGGCTCCAGATTCTCTGGTTTGGAATGGTATCTTCAGCCTGCCATTCAGACAAAAAATGGTATGGGATTCATGCTGGTAGACTTCCTATGGCCTCATCGTCACCCTGTTGTTGAAAAAGATAACTATATTTATTGGAGTGCGGTGGTTTTACTTATCAGATATTTGCTTATCAATACAGGCATCATTACTTAAAATGGCCAAGGGCAAGCCTAGGCGAGCCTTAGGAAGGATCTGACACGGGAGGCCCGTCTGGCTTCCAGATCCCTCGGCCTTTCTAGATCCTTGTAAAGGGCAGGATGCAATTCCCTTGCAGCTCAAGCTTAACTCAGATTTATCTCTGATTGTGAATTTAGCTAGAATGTTTCCTTCCTTTCCTTTTCTTTATTCTTTTCCCTGGTCATTAGTTTAGTGTGTCTGTTAGATACTCTCAGTGATGTCACTGTTTTCAATTTCCAAGTAATTGTAATGTAATTCCACCTGCTTAATACAAATAGATTTATACTTATTTCCTATCTCTACCCTCAGTTTTTTATTTCTTTTGAGTACAATGAGAATGTAATCACACTTCAGAAATTTCTTTTATCTTGTTTATCTAGTGGCTTATCTTACAGTGACAAGAAGAATCTGTTTTTGCCTGGACTACTCATTTTGATGAAATTTCTAAATGTATTAGATTTCTGAATAGATATTTCCATTCACTAAAAATTCCTAGTAGGAAAAGTATTTGGGAATATCAGCAAGTTGCAAATGATTATACAATAATACGTTGCTCATTAGCAGAGCCAAACTCATAGTCCTTACCTTGTGTTTCATTTTCTCTTCAGTTTCTAAAACTTGCCATTTTAAGTAATGATGTCTATATTTACAAATGTCTGGGTCAGAAAAACTACCACAGAATTTTGGAGCAGAAAAAGGTGAAGGAGCAATTTATGTGGGGTGGGAGGGGGTTCCATGTTTTTCTCTCATTTTCTTGCAACTTTCCCCTCATGGGTGGGCCTAATCTTGGAGTTAAGTAGCAGTGGTGGTACCAGAGAATAAAAACCCACAGAAACTTTCTCTTTCTATCCAAAGAATAGGCAGCAGGGCCTCTTTTTGTGCGAAAAAACTGTTTGTGTTGAGGGCAGAATCCTGTTGTTTTTCCACCTTTCCTTCTGCACCTTTACTGGGCCACCAGTAACAGAGGTCCTCATGGCAATGGTATGCCCATCTAAACTCTAAAAGAAACTACAACTGTCAGGCCAGAGTACCTAGCAAAAAATGACCATCACGGGCTTGAGAATGATAGTAAAATTTCAGAGAGGAAAAAGCTCTAAAGAGTGCCAGTAATCTTTTATGTGGACCTTCACGAGTCTGGGGATCAGCCCTGAGCTGAGCATGTGGGAGAGACCCAAAGTATCACAACAAAGGCACTGGGAGATTTCAGCCTCTCTGTGAATGTCATGTGTGCGTGACAGACCGAAGCAGCAGAGCCACTGCCAGCACTTGAGAAAGGTTAAAACCACCACTCCGAAAAGGGAGAGAGAGAACTCATGGTCTGAAAAGCTAGTGTTTTGATTGTCTGAAAACAAAACAAATCAAATCAGGAAATGAGCAATTATAACTCCATAAGTGGACCAACTATGCTCCATGAGTTTAAAATTTTAAAAATTAGTAATAAATTGAGGAAAATTCTCAGCAGCCAAGTAAAAACCACAGCAAATAATCAGATGGGAATTTTAGAGCTGAAAAATACAATATCTGAATTAAAAAACTTATTGGCTAGGCTCATTAGCAGAATGGAGATGACAGAGGAGACAGTGAACTTGAACAATGAAAGGATTCATTCTGAAGATCAGAGAGAAACGGGAAAGTAACAAAAGGTCTAACACCTGTGTCATTTTGAGTCCAAAAGAAGAGTAGAGATTGCTGCAGAATAAATATTAGGGAAAGTGGCTGCAAACTTCCCAAATTTGGTGGAAGATCCACTTATAAAACCGAGAAAGCCAGCAAATGTCAAACAAAATAAACTCAAAATCATGTTTAGATACAGCATAAACACCTGAGAGCTAAAGGTAAAATATATAGACAGACATACAGATCTAGATTAGATAAATAATATTTATATGTAATATGTATTTCTTTATATCATTCTAAATGTACATCTGTGTACATGAATGTATCTTGAGAGCTCCTAGAGGAAAATGTCACTTTATATAAAGGAATACAGTGATTTGAATGACTGAACAGTTTTTTTAAATCCAGTATGGCACCTGGAGACTGTAAAAAACATTTTTGATGTTCTGGAATAAAATACATGCAACAATCAACAAAAAATATCTACCCATAATTTTATGTCTAATGAAAATACATTCAAGAATTAAGGCTACAAAACACATTTGCAGAGGATGGAAAACTAATGAAATTACTCACCAGCATGCTTGCTGTTAAAGAAATCTAAGGCAATAACTGGAGAATGAAAAGAAATTATAACAAAGGGAAACTTGGAACTCCAGGAATGCATAAAGATCAGTAGAAAGTATACAAATCTGAGTGTGTATAAAAAAATTAATTCTTCCTTCTTCAGTTTTAAAAAATAAGTCTGAAAACTGTATCAATTCAACATATTAATTACACATTAAATGTAAACTATACATTTTCTGTTAGCAATAGTGTAATATATATGTTTAGCTCTGTTGCAACTGATCAACTTTGCCACTAAAGTTCACAGCAGTCATAAACAATATGGAAGTGCATGGATGTGATCAGGTTGGTCTGCAGTAAGCTGGATTTGACTCACAGGCTGTAGTTACTATCCTAGGTCTAAGCATAACAAAGAAAACACAGGTGTTGACACATTACATAAAAAACACAATACTCAGTTATGCTCTCTACAAGAAACTTGTCACAAATATAAATAAATAGATTAAATGATGATCAGTTGCAAACAAAATCAGAAGCTGGAGTGGCTATACTGATAACAGACAATATACACTGCAGAACAAGGAATATTTCTAGAGACAAATCATCATGATAACAAAAGATTCAATTTACCAAATACTCGTAACACACTAAATGTGTATACAACTAAGAGCAGATCTTCAAACCAAAAGCTAATAGAACTGAAAGGGGAAAACAGACATGATTGCAATCATAATTGGGAACTTTTGTCTTCTTCTCTCAGCAATAAAGAGAACAAGTAGAAAGAAAATCAGCAATACAAGAGAAAAACCGAACAAACCTTAATAAGCTTGACGTAATTGACATTTCTAGAACATTCTATCCAACTACAGCAGAATGCACATGTATATAAATCATCTCGATGTTCAGCCTAACAAGTTGTAAAAAGAAAAGCAAATCAAAAGAAGCAGAGGAAGGATAAAAAGTGATAAAGTACCAATAAAATCGAAATGAAAAAACAATAGAGAAAAACAACTAAACCCTTTGAAAAAGATCAATAACATCGATAAAACTTTAATCCGACTGATCAATTAAAAAAAGGAAAGACCATAAATACAAATACAGGAATGAGAGAGGATATAACTACAGACTCTAAAGCCACAAGAAGGAAAATAAGGGATATGACAAACAACTTTTTGCCTTTAAACTTGACTTACATGAGCTAGACTAATACCTTGAATGACACAAACCCTCAAAGCCCACTATTTAAAGAAAACCTCATTATTTCTAACTCAATTTTAAAAACTGAATTTAGAGTTAAAACCCTTGCAACAGTAACAAAGAAAACAAATCTTAGCCTCAGCTATGTTACTGGCATCCACTGCCAAACACTTCAGGGGGAAATAACAATTCTACATAAATTCTTCCAGAAAAGGGAAGAATCAGAGACACATTCCAACTCATTTTATGAGGCTCTGTTCTTGTGGTTCCAAAACTTGACAAAAATATTACAAAAACTGAAAACTAAAAACCAATTGCCATCATGAAGAGATGCAGAATGCTTTAAAATATTAGCAAATCTAATCAGTAATATATAAAAAAGGATAAAAATATGGTGGCAAAATGCTGCTTATCGTGAAGAAGCTAGGCTGGTTTGATTCAACATTACAAAATTAACCGATGTAATTTATTACATCAAAAGACTAAGAAGAAAAAGCATATGATCATGTTAGTTCATGCAGAAAAAGCATGTCACACAACTTAATACCCACTTATGAGAAAACTCTGACTAGAAAGGAATTATTAAACATGACACTGAACATCTACAAAAAAACCTACACCTACTATGGTATTTAAAACCAGTGTCGTCCTTAATAGTGCTTTTCCTCTAAGGCTGGAAACGAGGCAAGGATGTTTATTCAGCCTTATACCGGGGATCCCAGCCAATGCAATAAGGTGATAAAAAGGAATTAAAAAATAAAGATAGGAAAATAATAAATAAAATGCCTCTATTTTTATTTATTATTGCAGACCACATGATCCCTAAGTAAAATAACCCAAAAAAATTTACAAAAGAAAAGAACAAAACAAAGTGACTAGAACAAATAAGTGAGTATAGCAAGGTTTCAGGATAGAAGGAATAAAAATAAATTGTATTTTTAAGCACTAATAATAATAAAAAATTTAAATACAAGTGTCATTTTTAAAAGCTAAAGAAAAGAAAATAATAAATGTGTTGTACTTTGTTATACACCTAACAAGTGTGAAGGATCAGGATGCTGAAAAATACTCCAGCAGGCAGGCAATTAGCTTGGCTTCACTATGCACAGATTTCAAGTATCATGACTTGGTTTAATAATGCCAGTACCCGCCAAACACTGTCAGATTCATTTGCCACAGTGTATCAACAGTGACTAATTGCATAAAGTATAAACTTTACTGCTACTTCTTTAGTCCACAAATTACTGTGTAAATACAGATCTGCAGCATGATCAGCGACCGATGATGTCATCTTTCAAACTCTGTTCATGATTGGTCCCTGTGCATCTGTTATTTAGTTCACACTCAGCAAAATGTATAGTTGTTTTATCTCCTTGTCTCCCCGTGATAAACCCACATGACATTTTACAAAAATAAATAATCAAAAGACGGAGTGCCCAAAAGAGGGCAAGTGCAGCAAAGGATCAAAAAGTGATCATGCTGGAGGTGAGGTTATACTCAAGCATGAATGGAGTTACAGGAGTAGCCAAGGAGAATGCTGACAGTACCGTCTGAGAACCTCTACCTAAGCAGCTGGGGGAACTCAAAACAAAACTTACCAACATAAAAGAAAGAAGAACATAGTGAAAAAGATGAAGACATCCCAGAGGAAGTAATGTTGACAAGAAACTTCCTATCAAGGGAACTCTTGAGAGAGATTGTATACACCATAAGTACCAAATACAACGATGGAAGCCAATCCAAGCTTACAAAGAAATGTGACAACTCACGAAAGCACAGAAAAGATGCTTGCTCCGTATCGTTACTGATATGAGAAGAAGTAGGCATGGATGTTCAAACATCTCCAAAATTGTGGCAAGAACATAAATCTGTAAAAGTAAACATGAAAAGTAATGCAGCTTGCTAAATAAAATAAGATTGCTACTTACCTTTGCCATACCATGCTCACTGACTTTTCTATAGTATTCCTCACATTTTTACACTTATTTTATGTGATTATCAATTAAAGTGATATAATTAATTATTTCTTGTTTGTTTACTGAGCAAAGCACCATGGTCAGTGAAATGTGTTTAATTTATTGCAATAAACTTCAGCAGAATATGAGTTCAGAATAATTTTATCAAATCTGATAATGAAATTCTTTTTTATAAATTACTTTCTTTTCCTTCATGGTTTAAACCATCAGTACCACTACAAATCTACAAACTGTAACAAAAGTTAGAAGAATCTTACAAAAGATGTAATTTTAAATATCAATAGACTACACTTTATTTTTTCTCCCATTATAATTCTACAATATTTTATCTTCTTTTTACTAAAATCAAACTCTGAAGAAAAAATCAGGAGCAGTTCTTTATAAATACTCATTTCTCTGATAATATTCTCCCCTGCTATCTGTGGAAAGGTCCTTTAATGGTTTCCACAAACCTCAAGGAATGGTTTTAGTTCAAATAATTCATCTGATAGATGAATCTAATGGTAGATACCATTAGAAATATTCTTTTGATGGTTTTAAAATTCATTTACAAAAAGGACAGTATTTTTAATTCATTTATTAACTTTGGCATTCATCATAGTTGAGAACCATTTTCAGTTCCTATTGATTTCTTTATTTTGAGGCAACCAACTACTGTGTGTGTGACAATATTTGGCATATTCAGACACCATGGAAGGGGAATACTTCATTCTTTCAAAGCCATCAACAGAAGTTATCACCACCACCATTACCACGAAATGTGCTTGTTTCCTATTATTATTTTCTTATAGGCCTTGGCCTAAGCACTTCAGAAATTTTAACTCCCTGAATCCATACAAAAGGAACTGTTATTATTTGCCCCAGTCTACAGATGATAAGACAGAGGCACAGAGAATCTAATTGCTCACTGTAGCACAGGCAGTGGGGAAGCCAAGAGTCAGACCTAAGATTTGGAATCAGAATTCATGATCCTATCCACCACACCAAACTGACTTAGGACAAGTCTTGGGAGGAAGTCCAGTGCAGTTAAAATGTATTTTCTCTGCCACTGACATCAGTGTGATCTCAGACCGAAGTGTCTGCTCTCAGTCAAGTTCATTTCCTATAAAGTGTGATGTTGGACTGAAGCACTATTGATGACTTTAACAGCTATTCTTTTACTTCTAGATGATTCTGTTTATTGTGGCTGGTTTGAAGTTTCTTTTGAGCAGGTCATGCTATACAGACCTCGCAGACTATCTTGCAAGCTAACGGTTAAGCACTTCATGTTTATTTTCTCGAAACCAGAAGGATGAGTAGATAGGAGTGCACAAGAATCTGGATGATCTTCACTTATTCAATGATGAAATCATGTGGTTGAACTGATGAAATATGAAAATATTTCTCTCAGCACTATGCTCTCACCCATCCTGTCAACTAGGATTGGAGAAACCCTTACTATACTTTGCAATGCATATGTATATACACATACTGAAAACCCACATGAAATCAAGCATAAACACAGAAAATTATATAAGAGCCATACAAAATTTTATCAGTTTATGGAAGACATCTGTAGCTAAGGGAACTATGTCAAAGAAACATTTATTTTTCTGATGGTGTCTCCTTAAGACTTCTCTTAGGGACAGATCAACTACCAGATGAGGGTGTCCTTAATAGAGGTGCAGTTGGAGCATATGACCCCAAAATTCTACTTAATGTAGAAAATATAGTTTATTGGTCAAGCCATGTCAGTTGTGTAAGTATGAATGAGTCAAATCAATGTCACCTTCACAAAGTAGTCAAACAAGGTGGCTGGCATTCTGTTCCCTTATTTTCCCTAGGCCAAGCACTTCTGTGTAGGGCAAATACCGTGCAAACACATTTGACAGCTCTAATCAAGATTAAAGGGCACGCTGTTACACTGGCCCCAATATCAAGAGTTCTTTTTAATTTTTTTTTAACAATTTCAAAAGTGAACGGAGTAGCAGCAAGCAGACATCCATCTGTGACTTCAATCAATAGAGACCAATTCCTGTAACACACAGGTGACATGGCAAAGGTCAGTGAGGTCTTATCAATCAATTTGCTGAAAGAAGCTATAGTCAAGCAGGGCCAGGACCTAAACCATTCGCTAACATTTGAGAAGAATTATAGAATGTTAGAGCAGGAAAACTCTTATATATGATCATATGTGGCCCTTTATTATTAAAAAGATGAAGGAAATTGAACTTAAATACGTCTGGAAACTTTCCCTAAGATCAACTGTACCACAAAGGCCTTGCAAATGACTGATCCAAGTAAACTGTAGAGAATGCATGGAAGATATACTATAGAAACATGAGTAAATTTATTTAGTATCTTAAATCTTTCCCCTTTTGTGGCAACAGTAGTCAGTTTTTTCTGCAAATAAGAGATGCAACAAATGTGAGTAGTGGTTTCACTTACTGATAGATATTTAGTAAGTGCTTACCAGCCCATTCACCTTGCTTTTTATACTGTAGATACCACTTTAAGAAAAAGGAATCACCAGCTAAAGATTGGCCATGTTGATTATACAATATAAGCCTTCTGCCAACACAATCGAGCTTATCTGTGCAATATAGTGCAGTTGGTTAATATATGGCCTTATTCGTCTGTTCCCACCCTTATTTCTCTTTCTTCACAATACAGCATAGCATCTAGAACATTGTATCTCTCATCATTTTCTGGTCTTCCTTCAGAGTCAAAATTGACCAAGATTCAGCTATTTCTAGACTCAGGGAGCTCTGTCAGTGCTCTTTCTAGACCATATCCTAAGTCAGATCAGTGTTATTACAACCATTACATTTTTCTAGTAACTATGCTAACCTACAGCATACTTGAAGAGAGACTGTAAGTATTCCCCTTCATTTAAGCTTGATCACGAGGTTTCCTTATCTCAGAATATTTTTCATTTCCTTTTCTACTTTTCAATTCCTAAAAATAAAATTATTTTTGAGCTGTGGGCGGAAGAACTAATCTTTAGCATATGGTCTCCTCACAGACTGTGATAGTGTTATTTCTCTGAATCAACCAAGGCTCAGTAATTACTCCTTCCATGAGTTTGATTCTCTGTAGGGAACTAGAATGAAGGAAAATTTGAGGTGCGTATTGGCAGTAAGCAAAGATGCCAGAGTGATCAGAATCTTTAGCTTTCCCAAACTTCAATCTTTAGTCCAATATTAATCTCTGATTGAGCCATCCTTTGTCCTGTTCTTTTTCAGACTTCGGAAGCTTTGCTGACTAGGTGCTAGACTGACACTTTTGCAGAGAAAGAGGCATCGTTTCCTCTTGCCTCTGGCATCTTCAAATGTCTATCTGTACTATGTGAGGATATTCAGTAACTGACCACCAAGGAACTACTTAAAAGTGCACAGCATGCCACTTTTGGAGGATCTGCCTCGTGGTCCCCACAGGGCTTTGGCTTTGGAGTCTCTGCCCTGGGAGCCCCTGCACCTTGTCTCTCCAGTCTTTGGGCCAGTGGTTTGACTGGTGTCCTCCTCTTTAATGTACCAAGTAGAGTTTTTATTTTTCAATCTGTTCAGCTTTCTACTTGCTGTTAGGACAAAGTGGCAACTTTCATGCTCCTTACATATAGAATCAGAAACCAGAAGTCATTATAAGCATTTTTAATTCATTTTAGAGTGAATTAAAAACATAATACTTCTTTCAAACTATTTCTACTGCAGTTTATGTCATTTTATGTTCATATATATTATAAACAATACAATTTATTCAAATTTATAACTTTTTAATAGATTAAAACAACTTCCAATTTATCACTGCCTCTTTTGTTCTTAGTGGTAAAGATCCCTTTATCTGGCTATTAATCGAATTAATATATATCATAGCTTACTTTCTTTTTCAGTGAAGAGTTGGCATTTTGACAGAATTCTACTTAAAACTATTGCATTTAGCTTTTCAAAACTTGTAATTGCTAAGGTAATAGTGGATTAGCAAATACTAGATGATTAAGACAATGCCACTGTCAGATGCTATGGGGACAACACATAAGCAAAGGCAAGCATTAGCATTTGGTGTCTCTCCCATTGATCGTCTCCATAGTTTCCGCGTGATTTTGCTTTTTTTTTCTGCAGTAGATGCTGCTTCCCTCTCTGGTTGTTCCATTCTTACCTCATTCTGTAGTTTTCTTTCAGTGAGACTGACTGAGAACATCACAACTGTATGCATCTGAAGTCAGTAGACCGAAGGCCAGGGGCACAGGTATGGCCGTCCGTGTCAAGCTGTCATCTCTGCGATATGACAGACTGGCTGAAAGGTCCATAGTCTTCAACACAGACTTTAAAGAATGAGGAGAAAAGAAGACCACAATAATACAAACCAATTCTATTATTCACAGAATACTGCACACATATAAATAATAATTAAGTTCATAATCATGATGATATAGGTAATAATAACAAGAAGAAAGAGTGGGAAGCTTGGCTCCACAATTAACTGGCTACAAAATGATAAAAAGGAGGAAAATCAATCCAATGATAATTAAATTATAAGGGAATTGGTCAAGAGGTAAAATAAGCATTCAAAAAAGTATGTGAGATACCCCCTAGCTTCAAGCATCCCTAACCTTCCCTGCAGGAGCTCATCCCCTAGGCTCCCCAACGAGTCAGCCTCCCCCTACCAAAAAAAAAAAAAAAAAATTATGTGAGAGCCTGGACGGCAGAGACAGAGCAGGATGCTGAACCAGACAGTGATACTGGCTTTGGATTCTCGCTCCGTTCAGTTACTGCCCAGGGTAAGGAGGTTTGTTAAGTATTTATTATGCCTTGCATTTATATAGTACCTTACAATTTACAAAGCATTTTCATTTTTTTGGCACATTATATTCTCATTTTGCATATTAAAGCATATTAAAAAGAGAGAGATATAGGTTACATTTTGGTCTAAAATTCATTGCTAGTGACAGAGGTGGGCCAAGACCTCAGGATATTTGACTGTGCCCAACATCTGTTACAGTACACATCATAATTTTATGCCTAATTCTTCCTATTTATCCCCACCCATCGCAGTCCTTCAGTAAATTCACCTCCTATTAAAGGCAGCTGTTTAGAAAGGATCTGGGCACTTGTAAAGCAATCTGGATCCACTGCCTCTTTCTCACCCTCCTTGTCATCTGTGAAAGAATTCTGATACCATGCAATCAGTGCTTGCTGCTGATAGTTTTGACATTACTTCTGAACAGGAAAATTTATATGCTATTGAGTATCTTGAATAATTTTTTATACTAGTAAATTCTTCATATCTAGTAGCTAAAATGCGGAATAATTATTTTTACTATCTTTAACAGATTCTTGGTAGATAGAAATTTAAATTGGGGTTTCAGAGACTAACATATCTTTATAGATACAGAATTGCTAATCTAGCATAAAGTGTGCATATAAATTCAGCTAAAAATTAAGGTAAGTATTAAATCATTAGACTCAAACACCTTCTTCACTATTCCTCACACATCTTTAAAAGAGTTAATAAAATACTAAGTGTCATCATAGCAATTTTTTATTCAAGGACAGAAATGACTAGAACAATCTGTATTCCCCGGTCCCTAATTATCAAACTAAGACGAAAAATCTTTTTTAAACTCATAACACTCTTCCATTAATTATTTTTAATAAATACTTACTTTTGGCATTTAAAAAATCATTTTAACTCACTACAGTTTTAAACAAACCATAATTTTATTTGTAATTACTAGTCTTGTGAGTCAAACAGGGCCACCAAAGTATAATTTACTGACAGACTGTTTTCTAAAGACACAGAAGAGTTTCAGATTAAGCAGAGTAATGAGAAGACTCTAAAGTAAAGTAGGCATAATACACTGGCTGCAGACACAAACACTTTTCCATATACTATCATAACACTCAGATAACACAGGGGAAAAAAATCTTAGAGGGGTAGGACTATAGTCACATTTTGAGTTTTAATAGATGGGGCATAACTTATAAACAGCAATTACTTTTGAAAAGAAAAGTAATAGCCAAAGTTAATTTTGGCATTACTATGGACTTTTTCAACTATTCAAAGTATACTGCATTACAGAAATCAGGAAACAGACATATGTAATTCATCAGTATATTAAAGAGAAATCAAAATGGTTTTACGTGATAGCTTTAGTACCTTTACAATCTCATATAAAATGTTTACCAATGTCACAAGATTGGAATCTGCTGAAATAGAAAATAAAATATCATTATATTATACTTTAGAAGGAGTACCTCAATAGCATATTTAAAATGCTAGTTTCTCTGGGTCTTAAAAAAGATTTCCAAACTTCCCAAAGACTGTTTCTGGAAATCACACTGTAACATATTTGTACTTAAAGGACTAATTTCAAATAATATGTTATGATAGCAGCTCTGAAATCTAGGAACATAATAAGAAGGCAAAACTCATCTCATCATGACATATTAAGATCTAATCCTAATATATACGTGGGAATATCTTCTTAACATCCTTGTCAGCTGTCCAAGGAGTCTTCCAGCTTTGAAAGACCCACATAGGAAAATGCATCTCTGGTTATTAATTTATGATTACATAAAAGCTTTTGCCTAAAGACGGTTTTGTGGGCAGTAAATGAGTATCTCGAAATTTATAGGTATGATTATATAATGGTGTACCCTGAATGTCCAAGTGAAGTAACCGAAATTAAAAAAAATAATAATAATAATTCAGTAGACGTGAAATATGCAAACTCTTTATAAAAAAAATTTTTATGACATAGTAAGTATATAATATAATGGAAATAATACGAATAATAAACAGTACATAGAAATACATTTTTAAAAGTAGTAAGAATTTTCTCAATTGTAAATATTACAAAATTTGACTAGAAACGTAAGAGAAATCTAGATGAATTATAATTATGTACCAGTGTATTCATGGATAGGCAAGCCTCACTACTGTTAAGAAGTTTATTCACAAAATAATAAAGAATATTTTGAGGGCAATAGGATTTGTATCCCACTAAGACTAGTGTGTCTATGTTATACTATTTATTTATTTATTTACCTGCTGAATTGCATTGTAGCTGTAGAATGTCTCAGCTGTACTTTCAGAAAAGGGTCTTCCCCACTGGAGATTAAAGCCTTAGAAACTCATTTAAGGGTAAAAAGAACAAACTCCTAAGTCAAAACAAGAATCACTGCTACAAGATAGTGCAGCTACTCGCGAACTTATACCCACTTAAAATTTCTTTATGAGGATAGGGGTGGAGCCAAGATGACAGCGAGAGTAGAGCAGCAGCAATCTCCTCCCAAAAACATATATATGTTTGAAGATGCAACAAATACAACTAAATTCCAAAAAGACAGACCAGAAGATACAGGACAAGAGCCAGACTACATCTACACCTGCGAGAAACCAGCACCTCGCAAAGGGGGTAAGATACAAGCTGCAGCCCGGCAGGACCTGAGCGCCCCTTACCACAGCTCCTGGCCGGAGGAGAGGAGTTGGAGCGGGGAGGGAGAGGGAGGCCAGGCCTATTAAACACCCAGCCCTAGCCATCTGCACCAGAGTGCAGACACACAGTGAGTGGGGTGCTGGATATTACGGGAACGGGGCAGTAAAATCTGCAAGCGGGTCCCCGCAGCTAGCACCCCTGAGACAAAGAAGAAAGAGTGCCCTTTGAAAGTCTTAAAGGACGGAGGACGGAGGACGGAGGCATCCCGGCACAATCAGCTCAGCAGCTGGGAACCCGGGGAACTCCAGGTACCCTAAACCCCTGGGCGGCAGCACAGCTCCGAGGACCCTCACGGTGATAAACAGCCTCCCACCTGTTCCCGCTCTGGCGCGACCTCGCCATAACAGAGACCACAGCAAGCGCAAGCGGAGCTTCCTGCACAGCGGCCAGGCAGGAATCAGAGACCCCATTTGCGCACAGCTGGCCAGGACAAGCCGCTAGGGGTGGCTGTTCTCCCAGGAGAGGAAGGCCACAAACTAGCAAGAAGGGACATTCTCCCCACTGACACGTGCCAACTACCCATGACTATCTCTATCGCCATGAAAAGGCAGAAGAATTTGATACAGACCAGATTAACCCCGACAGTCTCCCTTGAAAAGAAATCTGGGGAGATAGACCTAACCAATCTTCCTGAAAAAGAATTTAAAAGTAAGGTCATAACCATGCTGATAGACTTGCAGAGAAACACGCAAGAGCTAAGGAAGGAGAATACAGAAATAAAACAATCTTTGGACGGATTTAAAAGCAGAATGGATGAGATGCAAGAGGCCACTGATGGATTAGAAACCAGAGAACAGGAACGCATAGAAGTTGACGAAGAGAGAGATAAAAGGATCTCCAGAATTGGAACAACATTAAGAGAACTGTGTGACCAAATCAAAAGGAGCAATATCCGCATTATAGGGGTGCCAGAAGAAGAAGAGACAGAAAAAGGGATACAAAGTGTATTTGAAGAAATAATTGCTGAAAACTTCCTGAAACTGGGGGAGGAAATAGTCGCTCAGACCACAGAAGTACTCAGAACCCCCAACAGAAGGGATGCAAAGAGGACAACACCAAGACACATAATAATTAAAATAGCAAAGATCAAGGACAAGGACAGAATTTTAAAGGCAGCTAGAGAGAGGAAAAAGGTCACCTACAAAGGAAAACCCATCAGGCTATCATCAGACTTCCCAACAGAAACCTTACGGGCCAGAAGAGAATGGCATGATATATTTAATGCAATGATACAGAAGGGCCTTAAACCAAGAACTCTGTATTCAGCACAATTATCATTTAAATACGAAGGAGGGATTCAACAATTCCCAGACAAGCAAAAGTTGAGGGAATTTGCCTCCCACAAACCACCTCTACAGGGTATGTTAGAGGGACTGCTCCAGATGGAAGCACTCCTAAGGCGAAATAGATGTCACCAGAGAAAATAAAAACACAGCAGAGAAAGCAGACCAACCAACTACTAACTAAAGGCAAAAAATAAAATCAACTACCCACAAAAGCAGTCAAAGAAAACACAAAAGAGCACAGAATAAAACACCCAACATATAAAGAATGGAGGAGGAGGAATAAGAAGGGAAACAAATAAAGAATAATCAGACAGTATTTTTAATAGGTCAATAAGCAAGTTAAGTTAGACAGGAAGATATTAGAGAAGCTAACCTTGAACCTTTGGTAACCACGAATCTAAAGCCTGCAATGGCAATAAGTACATACCTTTCAATAATCACCCTAAATGTAAATGGACTGAATGCACCAATCAAAAGACACAGAGTAACAGAATGGATAAAAAAGCAAGACCCATCCATATGCTGCTTACAAGAGACTCACCTCAAATCCAAAGACATGCACAGACTAAAAGTCAAGGGATGGAAAAAGATATTTCAGGCAAACAATGAGGAAAAAGAAGGTGTTGCAGCACTCGTATCAGACAAGCTAGACTTCAAAACAAAGAAAGTAACAAGAGATAAAGGACATTACATAACGATAAAGGGCTCAGTCCAACAAGAGGATATAACCATTATAAATGCACCTAACACAGGAGCACCAGCATATGTGAAACAAATACTAACAAAACTAAAGTAGGAAATAGAATGCAATGCACTCATTTTAGGAGACTTCAACACAACCCTCATGCCAAAGCATAGATCCACCAGACAGAAAGTAAGGACACAGAAGCACTGAACAACAAACACACTAGAACAGATGGACCTAATAGACATCTATAGAACTCTACATACAAAAGCAACGGGATATACATTCTCAAGTGCACATGGAACATTCTCCAGAATAGATCACATACTGGGCCACAAAAAGAGCCTCAGTAAATTTAAAAAGACTGAAATTCTACCAACCAACTTCTTGGACCACAAAGGTATAAAACTAGAAATAAATTGTACGAAGAAAGCAAAAAGGCTCACAACCACATGAAGGCTTAACAACATGCTCCTAAATAATCAACGGTCAATGACCAAATTAAAATAGAGATCAAGCAATATATGGAAACAAATGACAACAACAACACAAAGCCGCAACTTCGTGGGATGGAACTAAAGCAGTCTTAAGAGGAATATATATACAGCAATCCAAGCCTATTTAAAGAAGGAAGAACAATCCCAAATGTATAGTATAACGTCACAAGTATCAAAATTGGAAAAAGAAGAACAAATGAGGCCTAAACTCAGCAGAAGGAGGGACATAATAAAGATCAGAGAAGAAATAAAATTGAGAAAAATAAAACAATAGAAAAAAATTAATGAAGCCAAGAGCTGGTTCTTTGGGAAAATAAACAGAATAGATAAGATTCTAGCCACTTATTAAAAGAAAAAGAGAATCAACACATCAACAGAATCAGAAACAAGAAAGGAAAAATCACAACAGACCCCACAGAAACACAAAGATGAGAGAATACCATGAATACCCATACGGTACAAGCTGGAAAACCTAGAAGAAATGGACAACTTCCTAGAAAAATACAACTCCAAGACTGACCAAGTAAGAAAAAGAAAATCTAAACAAATCAATTACCAGCAAAGAAATTGAATCGGTAATCCAAAAACTACCCAAGAACAAAACCCCTGGACCAGATGATTTACCTCGGAATTTTATCAGACATACAGAGAAGATATAATTCCCATCCTTCTTAAAGTTTTCCGAAAAACAGAAGAGGAGGGAATACTCCCAAACTCATTCTATGAAGCCAACATCACCTTAATACCAAAATCAGGTTAAGACACCAACAAAAAAGAAAATTATAGACGAATATCCCTGATGAATGTTGATGCCAAAATACTCAACAAAATATTAGCAAACCAAATTCAAAAATACATCAAGAGGATCAAACACCATGATCAAGTGGGAATCATCTCAGGGATGCAAGGATGGTACAACGTTCAAAAATCCATCATCATCGTCCACCACATCAACAAACAGAAGGACAAAAACCACACATTCATCTCCACAGATGCTAGAAAAAGCATTCAACAAAATTCAACATCCATTCATGATAAAAACTCTCAACAAAATGGGAACAGAAGGCAAGTACCTCAACATAATAAAGGCCGTATATGACAACCCCACAGCCAACATCATACTGAACAGTGAGAAGCTAAAAGCTTTTCCTCTGAGATCAGGAACAAGACAGGGATGCTCACTCTCCCCACTGTTATTCAACATAGTACTGGACGTACTAGCCACGGCAATTAGACAAAACTAAGAAATACAAGGAATCCAAACTGGTAAAGAAGAAGTTAAACGGTCACTATTTGCAGATTACATGATATTGTACATAAAAAGCTCTAAAGACTCCACTCTAAAACTACTAGAATTCATATTGGAATACAGCAAAGTGGCAGGAAACAAAATCCACACACAGGAATCTGCGGCTTTCCTATACACTAACAATAAACTAATAGAAAGGGAAATCAGGAAAACAATTCCATTCACAATTGCATAAAAAGAATAAAATACCTAGGAATAAACCTAACCAAGGAAGTGAAAGACCTGTACCCTGAAAACTGTAAGACACTCTTAAGATGAAATTAAAGAGGACACTAACAAATGGAAACTCATCCCACGCTCTTGGCTAGGAAGAATTACTATCGTCAAAATGACCATCCTGTCCAAAGCAATCTACAGATTGGATGCAATCCCTATCAAATTACCAACAGCATTCTCCCACGAACTGGAACAAATAGTTCAAAAATTCATATGGAAACACCAAAGATCCCGAACAGCCAAAGCAATCCTGAGAAGGAAGAAAAAAGTGTGTCTGTGTGTGTGGGTAGGTGCGGTATCTCGCTCCCCAACATCAAGCTCTACTACAAAGCCACAGTCATCCAGACAGTTTGCTACTGCACAGACCAGTGGAACACAATAGAGACTCCAGACATTAACCCAAACATATGTGGTCAATTGCTATATGATAAGGCAACCAGGGACATACAATGGGGAAATGACACTCTCTTCAACAGATGGTGCTGACAAAACTGGACAGCTACACGTAAGAGAATGAAACTGGATCACTGTCCAACCCCATACAGAAAAGTAAATTCAAAATGGATCCAAGACCTGAATGTAAATCATGAAACCATAAAACTCTCAGAAGAAAACATAGGCACAAATCTCCTGGGCATAAATATGAGCGACTTCTTCAAGAACATACCTCCCCAGGCAAGGGAAACAAGAGTAAAAATGAACAAGTGGGACTATATCAAGCTGAAAAGTTTCTCTACAGCAAAGGACACCATCAATAGAACAAAAAGGTACCTTACAGTATATGCAAGAATATATTCATAAATGGCAGATCCGATAAAGGGCTGACATCCAAAATATATAAAGAGCTCACACACTTCAACAAACAAGAAAAGCAAATAATCCAATTAAAAAATGGGCAGAGGAGAGGAACAGACAGTTCTCCAAAGAAGAAATTCAGATGGCCAACAGACACATGAAAAGATGCTCCACATCGCTAGTCATCAGAGAAATGAAAATTAAAACCACAATGAGATATCACCTCACACCAGTAAGGATTGCCACCATCCAAAAGACAAACAACAACAAATGTTGGTGGGGTTGCGGATAAAGGGGAACCCTCCTACACTGCTGGTGGGAATGTAAATTAGTTCAACCATTGTGGAAAGGAGTATGGAGGTTCCTCAGAAAGCTCAAAATAGAAATACCACTTGACCTGGGAATTCCACTTCCAGGAATTTACCCTAAGAATGCAGCAGCCCAGTTTGAAAAAGACAGATGCACCCCTATGTTTATCACAGCACTATTTAAAATAGCCTAGAAATGGAAGCAACCTAAGTGTCTATCAGCAGATGAATGGATAAAGAAGATGAGGTACATATTATACACAATGGAATATTATTCAGCCATAAAAAGAAAACAAATCCTACCATTTGCAACCACACAGATGGAGCTATAGGGTATTATTATTACGCTCAGTGAAATAAGCCAGGCAGAGAAAGACAAGTACAAAGTGATTTCACTCATATGTGGAGTATAAGAACAAAGGAAAAACTGAAGGAACAAAACAGCAGCAGACTCACAGAACCCAAGAGTGGACTGACAGTTACCAAGTGGAAAAGCACTGGGGAGGATAGGTGGGAAGGGAGGGATAAGGGGGAAAAGGGGGCATTCCAATTACCACACATAATGTTGGGGGGGCGGGGGAGTGTTGGCACGCAGGGAAGGCATTACAACACAGAGAAGACAAGTTGTGATTCTATAGCATCTGAGTACGCTGATGGACAGTGACTGTAATGGGGTATGCGGTGGCGACTTGAAATGGGGGGGAGTCTAGTCACCATAATGTTGCTCATGTAATTTGTACATTAATGATAACAAAAAAAAAATTCACAACAAACTATCACCTCACACCAGTCGGAATGGCTTGTACCAAAAAACAAGAAATAACAAACGTTGATGAGGATGTGGAGAAAAGGGAACCCTCGTGCTTTGTTGGGTGACCTTGTAAATTGGTGCAGCTACTGTGGAAAACAGTGTGGAGGTGCCTAAAAATATTCATAACAGTATCATATGACCCAGCGTTCTTTTTCATACACAGCACTGGAACTCCTTTCAGGATACTGGACCTGTTTCCAATGCATATAACACCAAGCAATTCTCGAACACCAGTAGGGTGTCTGAGAACTCAACTCTGAGGAAATCTGCCTGGAGGCAGCACCAGATTCCCCAGGGTAAGGTTTCTATTCTCAAGACTGCCCTCCACTCCAACTCCAGAGCCCAGTTGCCTGGCCCACGCAATTATCCTGTGCTTCCCACCTAACAGGCTATGATTGGAGGTTCCAACGACCTCCCCCTTAGGTCTGCCCAAGTTGCTAGGGTGCCTCAGAAGCTCAGGGAACACGTTTACCAGTTCAACAAAGAGTACATACCATAGGCACACAACAGCCAGATGAACACACACATACGGCAAGGTCCCAAATAAAGCAGCTTCTATCCTCCAGGTGCTTGGGGCCTGGCATGGTGGCCTGTGCAGGCGACCTGGTTTCCCAAGCATGGAAGCTCTGATAGAGATGCAAAAGTTGAGAGAGAGATGTGCTTTTCTCATGGGCTTTTCTGAGGGCTTCACTGCAGAGTCATGACTGACTAAATCGCTGGCCATTGCTGATTCAGCCTCCAGCCCTCATCCCTTTCCTATTCTTCCCTGGGGGCTGGAGGCTGAAAGTTCCCACCCTCTAACCACAAGCCTGGTGCCCCTGGCAACCAGCCTCTACCCTGGGCTAGGGCCCCAAAGCCTCTGCATTAACCTAACAAGACACCCATTGGACAGTTATGGCTCAGCAGGATTTTCACGAACTGTGGATGAGGAGCAAAAATACCTAGAAAATGTATTTTGGTCATCTGAATTACCAAATATTTAGTTCTTATCAATCATTACATCACAACAGGTGTCTCCACGTACCCATAATGCCTGCAGGAACCTCTCTCTCCCCGAGAGGAGGCACAGAGCTCCCCACTTCCACTATTATTTCCTTCCTTCTTGTGTCATTGATCTGCACCAAAGACGATCCCTTTCAGGAGAATAAAGTCAAGGCTTCCGGCATATGCCAAGGCCGAGGCCCTCCTCCCCAGGGACATGAGCAGAGAGATGGGAGAAATGGCTTCAGGAGTCTGTTTTCCTGTCAGCTGCTCTCCCCTCCCCCAGCCGTCACCTCACCACCCAGCCTTACACACAGGGGCCTATGAAGAACAAAATCTTGGAGTCAGAGCAGCTGAACAGCTGCCGTGTGTGCTCAGCTTTGCAGTGCAAGGGGCTCCGCTCCTCTCAGGGTTCAGATTGGAAAAACCCGACAGGGAAGAGGAGGTGGCCCAGCGACTCCCCGTCGCCATGTCGAATGGGGCAGCGCAAGCTCCACTTCCGCTGGAGATGCTTCCTGGCTGTCTGAGCACTTGCAAGGCAGCACGATAGGGTGTAGTTAGGGGGGGAATTTCCCAAACCTAGAATTTTAATTTCCTGACTATGAGCAGACTTTATGCTGCTCTGACTGCAATGGAGCACAAAGAATGTCTAAGCAGCAGGTCCCACTTCTGAGTGACAGCACCCACGTCACCCATTCGCAGCTGCCTCGGGTGACCAAGATGAGAACTAACTGGATGTTACTGGGAAGTTTTGACTGTCAAAGAAAGTGCAGAAGTTTTTGAGACACCTTCTCAATCCACGCTCTGCATTTGCAGTGACACAGAGCAGGGAAATGGGATGAGGGTCGTGCCACTGTAAAATACACTCAGCCTAAAAAAAGCCCACTTTATACTTTAACTTCATCTACATGCTGTTCTGCTTCTTCCAGCCCCTCTATCAATTAAGGAACATTGTAACCACGATGGGAGAGACCTGAGAAGGGCAAATGAACCTAGGGGGATAAAAAATGCTGAGAAATGGATCAACACAGTCCCCTGAATAACTCTACTCTTAAGACAAAACTTCAAAGGAATTAGGAATCAGCTGTATGCAGCATGCCTTACGCCCAGAGCTACCCAAAAGGCCCTTAACTGCGCCTCCTCTCTCAGGTCACTCCCATCTGGGTGTGTACATTGTCTGACAGTAAATGAACCTTCTTGTTGCACAAGCCAACTGGACTTGGCTCTGAACTATTTACCCTAAGACAAAAACCCTCTGACCTCCACGTCCAGAGCTAAATGTCTCTGTCACTTTGCTACTTTATCCAGCTTTCTAGTTTTATAATCCTTTCTCTCTCCCTGTTTTATTTAAGGCCAATGGGGAAGCAGTAGTTCTTAGGACATAATCTCACTCCATCCAGTGCTCCATGGCTCCCCAAATTCTGGGACTGTAGGGATATAATTCTCACGCCATGCAGATCAAGTGGACACCGGATGCCAGGAGTTGCCAAGGAATATGCCCTGTGCCAAGCAGCAATTCAGTGAACTTGTTTTTCTCCCTCTGTTCTGCCCTGCTCTCTACTGCCTGCACAGCTGCTGACATTCGCTTTCTACTCTTGCTTTAATGAATTCCTTTCTTCCTGGCGCACATTTGACCTGGTCGAGAATTCTTTCCCTATCAGAGTTGAGAACTGTCCCTGATTCGGGGTGAGGTTTCACCTAGTACCCAGGGAGAGACGTGCCCAGCAACACCAGCATTCAGCTGCTGCTGTATAAGAGAGGGACCCACATGGGCTGAGTCCACACCCACAGCCACGTTCCTGGAAAAGCACGTGAGGCCAGGCTTCCACTCCTAACCCAGGGTCTTGGGCTCCTGAATTCTTTCCAATTCTCCTTTCCCGTCCGTCCCTGGACAGTGTCTGCCACTGCCACACCTTCTATAGCACTGCAGTCCATCTGGCTCTCTCCAGGTCTCCCCCAAGGACTCCAAATAAAAATACTTGCTATAATTCCTATTTTAATGAAAAAATTCAATCCACGATCTATAAAGGCAACAAAATATTTCCTAGTACGAGCTACCGCCCGCATCTATATTACTAATGCTAGCCATCACTACCAATCTCATATTCTATGGACAATGGGCTATTACAAAAATGTATGATACCATGGCATCTATCATCATTACCACCGCCACAGCCATAAAACTGGGAATAGCCCCATTCCACTTCTGAGTTCCAGAAGTAGCACAAGGAACCCTGCTGTCATAGGGCATACTACTATTAACCCGACAAAAAATCACACCCATCTCAGTTCTGTGTCAAATTTCACCCACAGTTAACATAAACTTAACACTCTCAATTTTAATTGGAGGCTGAGTGGGTCTAAACCAAACAAAATTACAAAAAATTACAGCTTACTCCTCAATTGCCCACACAGGTTGAATAATAACAACAACATATAACCCAACTATTACTATTCTAAATCTCCTAATGTATATTATAATGACCCTATCAGTATTTGTAATGCTAGTACACAACTCATCGACAACAACCTTATCTTTGTCTCACCTATCAAGTAAGACACTGCTAACTACAACCATTATGCTCACAATCCTAACTATCACTTGGAGGCCTTCCACCATTATCCAGATTTTTACCAAAGTGCATGATCATTCAAGAACTTAGCAGAAACAACAACATAATATTGCCACTAATAGCAGCAATAGCTCTACTAAACTTATATTTTTATATGCACTGACTTACTTCACAACACTAACAATATTCCCAATAACCAACAACATAAAAGTGACAATTTGAAACTATGAAACACATAAAATTAGCCTCACCCCTAATTACTCTATCCACAATAAATACTTCCACCAATTCCGACCATATCAATTCTAAACTAGAAATTGAGATTACACAGACCAAAACCCTTCAAAGCTCTAAGCAAGTATAAAAAACACTTAATTTCTGATCCTAAGGACTGTAAGACTCTATCCTACATCAGTTGAATGCAAATCAAACACTTAGATTAAGCTAAATCCTCACTAGATTGATGGGATACAAACCCATGGAACTTTAGTTAACAGCTAAAAACCCTAATCAGCTGGCTTCAATCTACTTCTTCTGCCGTAAAAAAAAAAAAAAAAGGTGGCGAGAGAAGTCCCGGCAGAACTGAAGCTGCTTCTCTCAATTTTCAATTCAGTATGTAAAACACCTCAGGACTTGGCAAGAAGAGGACTTTACCTCTATCTTTAGATTTACAGTCTAATACTTATTCAGCCACCTTACCCATGTTCATCAATCGTTGATTATTTTCAACTAATCACAAAGATGTCGGCACATTATACCTTCTTTTTAGCACTTGACCTGGAATAGTGGGACCTGCTCTAAGCCTCCTTACAGTGCTGAACTAGGCCAGCCTGGGACACTCTTAGGTAGTGACCACATCTATAACGTAAGCATAACCCTGCACGCCTTTTTAATCATTTTCTTTATGGTGGTACCTATTATAATAGAGGGCTTTGGAAACTGACTAGTGCCTTGAATAATTAGTGCCCCAGACATAGCATTTCCCCATATAAATAATAACATAAGCTTTTGACTCCTCCCTCCCTCCTTTCTTCTTCTCCTAGCATCCTCTACAGTCGAAACAGGAGCAGGAACCCAGTGAACTGTATATGCCCCCCTTAGCAGGTAATTTAGCACATGCAAGTGCCTCAGTGGATTTAACCTTTTTTTCTCTTCACTTAGCAGGTGTCAATTCTAGGAGCTTTAGTAACTGCATCACAACTATTATTAACACAAAACCGCCCACTATAAGCCAATATCAAACTCCACTACTTGTGTGATCAGTTCTAGTTACAGCCGTACTCCTAACTAGTGTCTCTACCGTGTTCTAGCTGCCAGCATTACTATGCTTTAACAGATCTCAACCTAAACACATTTTTTGATCCTGCTGGGGGAGGGGATCCAATTTTATATCAACGCTTATTCTGATTTTTGGTTACCCCGAAGTATATATTTTAATCCTTCCTGGCTTTGGAATCATCTCTCATATTGTAACCTACTATTCTGGGAAACAACAACCTTTTGGGTATATGGGCATAGTCTGGGCAATAATGTCCATTGGTTTTCTAGGCTTCATTATATGAGCATACACATTTACAGTAGGCATAGATGTTGATACACAAGCCTGTTTTACATCCGCCACTATAATTATTGCAATTCCAACAGGTGTGAAAGTATTCAGTTGATTAGCAACTCTGCACGGTGGAAATGTAAAATGATCCCCGGCCATATTATGGGCCCTGAGCTTTATTTTCTTGCTTACAGTAGGGGGCTTAACTGGTATTGTACTACTTAATTCACCATTAGATATTATTCTTTATGATACTTACTATGTAGTACATTTTATTTATGTGCTCTCCATAGGTGCGGTTTTTGCTATTATGGGGGGATTTGTACATTGATTTCCTCTATTTTCAGGATATACCTTCAACCCTACATGAGCAAAGATTCACTTTACAATTACATTTGTAGGTGTTAATATAATTTTTTCCCCCTCAACATTTTCTCAGACTTTCAGGAATACCACATTATTCTGATTACCCAGATGCTTACACAACATGAAATACTGTGTCGCCCAGAGGATCCTTTATTTCACTAACTGCCGTTAAAGTTTTCATAATCTGAGAAGCTCTACCTTCTAAATGAGAAGTGCACATAGTAGAACTAACTAATACCAATCTTGAATGATTACACAGCTGCTCCCCACCTTACCATACATTTGAGGAGCCTGCCTTTGTCAACTTAAGCAAACAAGGAATCAAACCACCAAAAAATGCTTTCAAGCCAATATCATGACCTCTTTCTCAACTACTGAAGTATTAGTAAAATTTACATAACTTTTTCAATGTTAAATTATAGGTCTAAGTCCTTCATACTTCCATAGCATGCCCCTTTCAACTCAGGCTAAGGCCTTGGGAGCCACAAGCCTAGAAGGAGAATGAACTCGATGCTACCTGACATTTACCCCAGGAAACTGACCCTCTGGCTGGGCTTCCCGGTACTCATCAGGGTCTGTAAGTAACGCCAAGGAGAGGGGGGCCAGGAGTTTATGTGTGCTTCAGGCCTCCTCACCTCCTCTGTCCAAAAGCTACCCTCTGTTTTGATAGCACCATGGGACAAAATTTTAACTCCTATACCGTACTTCATTATTTATTAATTTTCTAATATCATGTACCAGATTGGGTTGCATCAGCAAGCAGGAATGACCACTTCACTAAGTAGCCTGCCTAGACAGCTGCACGATGGAAACTACCCACTCCTACACCCATGGATGCATGTATATTAGAGCAGCCCAAGTTCACCTCCACAGAGTGCCACAATACACAGTGTGTCTCTCCAACACTGACCCTTGTCAAAGGACCTTAATTTTTGTTCTTAAAAAAAATTTACACCAAAATACATACAATAAAATGCACAAATCGCAAAGCTCGATGAAGTCTGATGTATGTACACACATCACCATCGCCTAGATCAAGATATCAAATATTCTCATTTTCTCACCCCTCATCTACTTCAAAGACATTTTTGCCAAGGAGGCATACAGATGGCCAACAGACATAAAAAGATGCTCAATATCACTCATCATCAGGGAAATGCAAGATTAAATCCTATGAGATGTCACGTCACATTAGTCAGACTGTCCAAAATCCAAGAGAGAAAAAATTACAGGTGTTGGCAAGGATGTGGAGACAACGGAATGCTGGTGGGACAATGGCTGCAAGTTGATGCAGCCACCACAGAAAGCAGGAGGGAAGTTTCTCAGAGAACAGCTGTGCTCTCTGTAATGCTATGGGATGAGGAAGGACAATGAATGGTGGCTTGCTAAGGATGCTAAAAGGACTTACCTACCTGCCTCGTGTGACCCTGAAGGTAGGGAACAGCAGATGTTTGCAGAAATGGATCAAGTAGAACTTTCATGAGTTGACTTCAGAAAGACGAAGTTGTTCCCTGTGGAGACCTTATAGGGAAAACAAAAATGTCACTAAGAGGGTGAACCTCACCCACTGGGCTTCCCCACTAAGAAGGGACAGTCCACTACCAGATGGCTTTTTCGAAGGCAGGGGCAGTGGGTCACAGGGGAAGCCCTGATTTGCAGGCAACCTGCCAGGTGGAAGGGGGTGAGGAAGGATGCTCTCACCTATGACTATGCATGCTCCAGGGGCCTCCCTGCTGAGGCCAATCTCCCCAGCAGCCCGCCCCAGTTTCCCCACCTGACTTCTCTGCTAGGCAGTTATGGAAAACCAGCTGCCTTCCTCAAGCTCTCCTAGTGCACAGGCACCCAGAGACACAAACATTGTCCCAGGCCGCACAGTGCTCTCACACAACACCACACGTACAAGAGCTACCGCACACACAGCAGACACCACAGCGACACATTCACCAGTGGGCCAAGCTGCTACCACGCAGCCACAGGTACCTTGACACACTCCCTGGACTACTGGCCTACTCCCGCGCTGACCCGTTTGGGAGCACAGGAGACCCCCCGAACCCCGCGGATGCACCCTCGCAGCAGCCATGCCCGCGTACCCACGGACCAGACATCCGAACCATTACCCGAAGTCAGAGAAGCTGGCGGGCCTGCGGAGCTCCTGGCTGAGATCCAGTCACCTTCCTGGCTGGGTAGGTGCATGCGCTGCCCATTGCTTTCCAATGCCCACCCACAGCTTTCCACTTTCCTCCCAAGGACCATGCAACACCCCCAAACTCCCTGATAGAAAAGCCAACATGGGGGTGGCTACTTACTATGAACTGAGGTTGCTGCAAGGCGGCGAGGCCTGCATAGGAACCAGGGAGCCGGGTCCCTGGCAGGCGGGCCCCTGCTGGAGGTGTTACCAGTCTGAGGGATCTCGCAGTGGAGGGCCATGAGCGCTGGCGAAGGCAGCAACGTCGGCATCAGCGGAAGAAGGCATTGGAGGGCGGTGGTAGCGGCAGGCATCTAGGGCGGGTGTCAGCGAGAGGCGCCGGCAGGCAGGGCAGGAGAGAGGCGGGCTCCAGGACGGGTGGCTGCGCTTTGGTGGAGAGAAGCGGCGATGGAGGCCAGTGGCTTTGCCTGGCGCGGGGGGAGGGGGGGGCATGCTGGGCATTGGCTGCGGGCCAACTCCGCCCCCAGAACCGACACCATCGCCAGCCATGGACGCTGCCCTCCCACTGCCAACGCCCCCGTCGCCTTGCTCTCGTCTCTGGCTGCGCACCTGCCGACGGCAGTCTCGGATGTCCGCCTCGGGCACAGACACCCGCGCAGCGGACGCCACGGCCCACCATGGAGCGCAGCCTGTCCACGCTGCCGCCCACTGGAGACCCTGCTCCCCGCCACCGCCTCTGCCACCTCTCACGGCGCACCTGCAGCCGGTGGGCTGGACTCCGCCCCGGCCGCAGACCCCGCCACCGAGAAGCAACAGCCTGCAGCTTCCTGCAGCGGACTCCTTCCCCGCCCCATCCTTCCCCAACCCGAAGACGCCTGCCCCCTGGGGATGGCTGCTTACGGTGAGCTGCCGCTGCGAGGCCAGGCATGTGTAAGGGCGCAGGGAACCTGGCAAGGTGGGGCCCTGGAGCCGGCGGTAGGCAGCCGCTGTTGGAGGGCTCCGGCCGGCGGTGCAGGGCTTTGGCGAGCGACGGCGACATCAGCGGGAGGAGGTCTTGGCCGGCAGGGACGGTATGAGCGGGAGGCACTGGCGAGCGGCGGGCGGGATCAGGCAGGAAGCTTCCTTCTCTGCAGCAGGTGATGGCGCAGCTGGAAGGACACGTGCCGGGCAGGGAAGTAGGTGGCGCTGGCCAGCGGGAGGAGCGTGAGAAGCAGGCACTGGAAGTGGGCGGTGCTGGAAGGCAGGAAGAGCGTGCGCAGCCTTGGTGGCGGGCAGACCCCGCCCCCCGTGCGCGGCGGGCTCAGTAAGTGGGCGGCGCTAGTCGGTGGGACGAGTGTGCGCAGCCTTGGTTGCGGGCAGACCCCGCCCCGCTCAGGCGCTGCCCCCAAACCCCAAAGACAGAGCACGCGCATCAATCCCACACTCCCCTTTCTGTGCAGCATCCATGTAAAATAAAAGATGGTACTCACAGAACCCAAGAATGGACTACAGTTGCCAAAGGGAAAGGGACTGGGGAGGATGGGTGGGAAGGGAGGGATAAGGGGGAAAAGGGGGCATTACTATTAGCAGACATAATGTAGAGAGGGGCATGGGGAGGGTTGTACAACACAGAGAAGACAAGTAGTGAGTGATTCTATAGCATCTTACTACGCTGATGGACAGTGACTGTAATGGAGTATGCGGGGGGGGGGGTCTTGGTGATAGGGGGAGTCTAGTAAGCAATGTTCCTCATGTACATTGTAGATTAATGACACCGAAATTAAAAAAACAAAGACGGCATACAACAAAAATTCAGGAGCTCAAAATAAGTTAGCAGAAACAATATTCTGGGAAAATCTTGGTAGCCGGAGTCCAAGCTTCATGCCAAAGCCTCCTCACCATGTCTATATATATGGAGAAGCTGGAAGGACAGGGTGGGAGGGTAAAATATGGGAACAGGAGGCAGTACTTGCACTGAGCTGACGGAACAGACAAGTATACTGGACACACACACACACACACACACTTCCCCTAGAGAAACGTAGTCAACAAAAAAGAAAGGTAACTTAAAGGCCATTAGCTTGGGGTTGGTTTGGCCCGTCCCCACAGCTCAGCAAGGCAGGACGTGGCTCTAGTAGGGCAGGGGGATGTTATCAGGCCAGCCCAGAAGGCTTGGGATCAGCTCTCTCAGGAAGCCAGCTCCACTCAGACAAGGCACGCGGACGCACACACATGTCCACAAGCATCCCTCAGAGACTTCAAGACCCAGTTCAGTCCCTGCCCTCAGAAAGTATGATCTACAGGCAGAAGTCTCAACAAGTCCTGACCTGGGGTGTGGACAGGCCACCAGGAAACTCAGAAGGGTGTCAGAAGGAAGTGAGGTCTGAGCCAGGCTTGAGGAATTTCTCCAAGTGAGACTCCAGGCAGAAGGGAGCCTGGACACAAGTGGTGTGTGTGTGGTGGGGCAGGGGCAGAGGCTACCACAGGACGTGGGCAGCTGTGAAGGGACTGAGGGACCCACTTTCAGAGGCCTCCAAGCCCAAGAGTGGACTCCCTTGGCCCAGTGGACAACAGGAAGGGAGTGGTATTTACTGCACACCCCTGGCTTGGCACCACCAGCAGTCACCTCACTGAGTTGGACGCTCCCCCCTACACCCAGCTGCCTTGGCAGAAAACACTGCTTCCTTGTTAGGCTGGATCCAACAAGGGTCAGAGAGGGCAGGTCTCAGGGAGAAGGCCTCATAGCAAAGCGGCTGAGCCACCCATATGTGAGGAGAGCAGGACAGGAATGGTCAGCAGAACATAGGAGGCCCAGAACACCCCTGAGAAAGGCCGCTCAGCAAGGGTGCACCCCACAGTGCACAAAAGACATGGGGAGAGAAGGTCGCAGGCATTCAGTCAGCCCAAATAGCAATCCATCAGCCACTCAGCCTCAGGAGGGCAGGGCCCCACACAGTCCCCCTAGGGATGACACAGGGAGAGTCCTAGCATCTCGGGTGACCCCACAGCCCTTGTCCTCTACCACTGCAAGCCCTGACCACATACATGTATGCCCAGCCTCGGTGTCCTAGACTTGAGCATAAGGATGGTCTTCGTGATCACTGCATTCCAGGTCCCCAGGACAGGGGCTGACACACAGTGGGGGCTCAGCAGGTATCTGATGAGTAAATGAACCCAAGTTAACTTCTTAAAGGCTGAGGCTGAGTTGTTCCTTTAACAATTAATTGAGAACCCACTGTGTGCCGGACATGTTATTGGTGCTTGCTACATAACCATGAGCAAAAGAGCACAAGAGCCCTGCCCTCCTGGGGCTGACAGCCCAGTGGCCACATTCACCTTTGTGTCCGCATCACATCACATGTCAGAGCATCCCCACCCCCTATGCCAGGCTCACTGAAGCAGAATGAATGGACTGTGGGAGGCGGGGTGTCCCAGAACTGGGTTGAAGCCCTGGCTCTGCACTGACTGGTTCTGAGCCCAGCTAACACCAACTGTCATCAGACGCAGGCGGTAAGCAGCATGCAGTGCACCAGAAGCCCCATCCGCATCCACACTCCCCACCCCCACCCCCCCTGCGGCCACTGCTGCCCTGCCGGCTTCCTCCCCCTGTACAGGACTGAGTATCTGGACCTTTCCATCAGTCAGGCTGCTTCAGACAACACTGATACCCAAAACATGGCTCTCTCAGGAAGCCAGCTCCACTCAAGACAAGGCACACAGACACCCACACATATCAATAAGCATCTCTTGGAGACTTCAAGCCCCAGTTCAGTCCCTGCCCTCGCAAAGTATGATCTACAGGGAGAGAAGTCTCAACAAGAGAACCTTAACCCCCCAGGAACCCAGCTGCACCCTGCAGTCCTGGAAACGATGCTGTCATTGCTCTCCTCAAGGAGACATTCTGTCCCACCACTTGGACAGTCATGTTCACAGTCTAGTCCTGGAACTCCCAGAGCCACAACCACCTGGAAGCTAGTTAACAATCCTGCTTCCTGAACTCCAGCCGCACAAAGACCTCCCAAAGCAGAAGACCACCCTCCACAGGCCAGCCTCACTCCTAGGCCAGGTGCCTTCATGGCCACGAGATGGCTGCAGCTCCAGGCCTCAAAAGTGAACAACATTCTCAGAGGAAAATGACCATCCTTCTTCCCTCTTAGGCATGTACAGTGCCCACTCCTACCACCAATGCCTCTAATGTCTCATTGGCAGGAACTAAGTCACTCAACATGCTCATACCTCAGCCAATTCCAAGCAAGGGAGCAGACCCACGAAGCCAGAGCCCAGGGCCACAGTCTCAACAATGGGTTTCAACCCCGGGCAAGTTTGCTATGGATTCAGTGTGACCAAAGAAAATGACAGCAAAACGTTCTTGGGGTGAAAAGGTTATACCCAACTTTATTTCCAGGTGGCAAGTCAGTCACTAAAATCCTGTTCACTCAGAGCGAGTCTGCATGCAGCAAGCTGGTCTCAGCCTCTGGGCCCCTCTGTCCACACAGCTGTCCACTGGGCCCCTCTGTCCTCACAGCCATCCTCAGGGCCACTCTGTCCGCACAGCCATCCTGCACAGCCGTCCTCAGGGCCCCTCTGTCCACACAGCCATCCCGCACAGCCATCCTCCGGGCCTCTCTGCACAGTCGTCCCACACACAGCTGTTCTCTGGGCCTCTGTCCTCGGCACTGCCACCACTCCAGCCTCTGCTCTGCTCTCCTGCAGCCTTGAAGCCCTGCCACCATGTCACACCCAGAGCACTGGGCGGAGCTCTTTATATAGAGTCAACAGCCATGTATTGTCCACAGGTGTGCAGTGAGCTTAGTCAACAAGGGCCAGGTGAGAATCCTGGCCACAGGAACTCTTATTTTATCCACAGCCACCAACAGTGAAGCAGAAGGCAGGCAACTGGAGAGGCTGAGAACTGAGCAAACCTGGGCTAGTCTGGAAAACAGTGAGTGCAGTGGAAAATGCTGGACTGACAACCAGAGGGCCCCTGGATGTCCCCAGGCCACCTGACAACAGCAGCCCCAGAAGTAAACACCAGTCCTCGCAGGACACCACTTCTCAGGGACAGCCACCACCTGTACTTTGGCCCTCACTTCCATTCCAGAAGGCCCTTGGCCTCACTTCTCTAAGCCTGTTCCGACTGCTGAGACCCCTAGAGAAAGTCCTGTGGGCCAGTTCAGCAAATGGCACACCAAGTGTGAGCCTGACAGCTCATGACCACACAAACACAGCCCTCTGTCCTCTCGACACCAACCACCTGGGTGAGGAGACAAGGTGCGCACTGAGATGGACAGTGTCGGGGAGAAACAGCCCTGAACTGGGAGATGGGGGAGGGGACGACAACACCCGCCAGAGACAGTGGCTGAAGGCTCACCCGGCACAGGCATCTGACCTGCACTTACAGGCGGGGTTGCTGGTTGGGGTTTTTCCTTCCCTGTCATCTGGCCTTTACCCTAGAAGTTTGGCACTATTATTACAGGTTCATGATCCCTTATCCATAATTTTTTTAATCCAGAACTCTCTAAAAACCAAAAGCTGATTTTGTTGTTAATTGATTGGGCAGCAGAGCTTCAACTGAACCAACACAAGACTACGACCTATCTACCCCTTCTGCAATGACTGCTCATACGTTTTGAATCAGAAATAGTGACATGTTTTACGCAGTGTTGCCCCTAAACCCCACCAGCAGCACCATATAATCCAGTGTATGTTCCACATTCTGAAAAGTTCTGCATTCAGAAACACATCTGGCCCCAAGGGTTTCAGAACAGGGACTGGGGATGTGTATTACTACTCTACACAAGATAAAGTAACTCTCTTAGGAAAAAGCAGAACCGCACTTGGAACTAAGCAACTCAACTCACAGGCCAGACCTATGACCCACTGTGCTTCCATCACTCACCCACTGGTGATTTTAAGGAAGACACCCCCCACCCCACCCCACCCCGTAGACCTCATCTGGTCTTCTCATCCATAAAATGGGGAGCTTGGACTAGATCAGCAGGTTTCAAATGTGGTTTAAAGCCGACTGGCCCTTCCTTCAAGGACACCTTAAGGAAAAGTGTCACTGCTCCAGTGAGCATGTTCGCAGCAGAGTTCCTCAACAGCACAGTTTGAAAACTGCTATGCAGTGATCTTTTAGGGCCATCTGGTTCTAACATTATATGGTTGTCCTCTCGAGGCAAACAGCCTTTCCCATGAACGAAGGGTACCTGGAAAGAACTTGAACGAGACCCTGACGAACAGATAGGCTTCTGACCTGCCGAGAGGACTCCAGAGCCAAGCACCATGCATGCAGGTCAGAAGACCATAAGTAAGGTGTGTGAGAGGTTCCAGGAAGCTAGGCCAGCCAAGGGGGTTCCTGGGCCAAGGTGACAGGACGACGTACATGCTGGAAAGGTTGGCTGATCAGCCAGATGAGTGTCAGGAATCCTCTTCCCTACCCCCTCGGAGCCTGAAATTCCTCCAAACAGGAGGCCAGGGGACAAGTTGAGCAGTCCCGGCCCCACTGTGTGCAACCACAAATTCACAGTCCTGTCCTCACTATAGCAACCAAGAGCCTCAAAGCTTAGCTCAGAGCCATCAATATGTTATTGTCAAATAAGTGACTCTTGTGATTCCAAAAATAAGAGCATATGATCTGCCACAAAGACACATCCTTCAGAGGACAACAGGACAGAGTAAGAGCAGGACGGCGGCCCTGGGCAGGCCAGAATGGAGGGTCACCAAGGTCCCACTGGTGTCCTTCCCACTGTCTAGGGGCAGTATGACTCCCAGGAGTCTGTAGCAGCCCAGGAAAGTCCACAAGCCATTCTAAACAACAGTGCCGCCTTCTCGCCTCGGCCCTGAAGACTCTCAGGCTGTTTCCAAAGAGGCCCTTCAGGCCAGTGGGCAGCCCCCCTGTCCACCATTAACTCTTCCCTCTCTGGGAAGGCTCCAGAGGCCTTACTGAGACCACTACCACATTCCCGTCTCCCATTTCTGGGTGCCATTCTTCCTGCTTTACAGACAGAGGGAACAAGACTCGGCTTCCTAGGTCGCTTGGTAACTTGTCTTAGGGCAAGAGAAGCCCAGAGGCTATGAATATCTGTAACAGTGGGGCTGTGGGGCCCAAGGAGAGGCAGAAAGGCTTCCTGGAGGGATGGAGCAGAGGTTATCTACCCTAGACTTACCTGATTCCCAAATCCATGCTTTCTCTAGCCCCGCAAATTAGAATACATCTAGAAAGGAGTAAGAGGTCAGCAGAACTGCAGACCTACAAGAAGTCCAAGAGATGGGGCCTGGAAGAGGCCAAAAGTCAGAAAGAATGGAGCCACTGTGACCCTGACGGTGGGCTCTCTGCAGACCATGTGAATGGGAATGAGACCGGGTGGGGGATATGTGGGAAGGAACAAGAGGCTGTAAGCACCGATCATGTGTTTGAGAAGAGTGGCCAGGAAAGGAAGGAGGAAAATGCTTAGGGGTAGTGGGTTTGTGGGGGTGGGGGCTTTACTTTTTTGTTCAGTTATAAGTTTTTTTGGAAGAGTAAGAAGGGTATGAGAAATTGATAGTATCCAAAAACAGGATTGTTTTCCTGACCAAAGATCAGAATGGAATAATCACAGGCTCCTGGCAGAGGGTGAGGAGGGAGGAACTTACTTGGCAGGGTGCTCACCCAAGTGAGAAAGGCGGGTTTGAAACTGATATTTGAGGGAGAGGCAGGAAAAACCTTGACTGAAAAAGAGGAGCCAAATGCTGTGCAGACTGAGTAGATAAGGAAATGGAAGCACCGCCAGGATAGCAGCCTGGAAGCCTCTACAGGAAAGAGTAAGATTAAATCTCATGGCTCCGTATTACTCTGTAATATGGCTATCACAGAGAATACCCAAAATTCAAATAATTGTATTTGATAAATACAACATCTATTACTATTAAGTGTTTCCTAAGTGCAAGCTTACATGTATTACCTTTCTGCATGGCATTCAAATGAAATGAAACTGAAGTTTCAGGGAAATTAAGTTAATTTACTCAATTCATACAAGTTTGCATAACCAGAAAGTTGCAGTCGAAACTCAAACCCAAGTTTGTCCATTTCCTGAACCATCAGCCCTACTGAGTCTTCAGGCTGGCAGAGATGACCTCAGGGAACATATCTGGATGGAAAAGATGAATATCAATAAGAATTCCTTTCTGAAAGGCAGTAACCAACAGAAGCAGTAGAGAATGAACTTGGGACGTCTGGGAAGAGGTACATCTGAGTGGGGCTTCATACCCTTGGGGACAGAGGTTGGGTGGTGAGTCACTGGACAGGAACTCATCATAGGAGAAGCTACAGGTTACAGGTTCTTGGCCCTTGAACACTGTGGATAGGGAAGATGTGGCTTTCCTAACATGGATCTCAAAGCTGGTCTAATAGAGGCAAGACAGAATAGTTTCTTCTACCATCTCCTGAGCAGTAAAAATCTCATGTACTATACTATAAAGCAGAGCTTCAGATTATTTCTTGAGTTTCTCAGTAGACAATTCGATCTCCCGAAGAATACAGACGGCAGCAAAAGAAAATCCCATCTTGCGCTGAATTCAGCTACTTCAAAAAGAACTAGTTGTGAAGTGGAAGGAAAGGAACTTTGGGGAAATGAGTTACTTCATATGAGCCAGGCAGATCATACATAAACCTGGACATTAAGAAGGCATATTAAAAAGCAGAGAAGATTCAGGCCAGAGACTGTAAAGAGAGGATAGCTTGAGACCAAAAAGTTCACAAAAGCAAAGTTGTGAAGACACAACCACAACCAATAGCCAGAAATAAGTAGAATAAGGAGAAAATGGACATGCTGGCATATGTATGAGTAGTTTTTCAGTCACTCGGAAATGGCAGTTGTATAGTGGTCAAGTTATTGAAGATCAGAGATGGATTTCCAAGGGACAGGCACCATGAGGGAGCTCTGGAACACAGGAAAGATTATGACATGCTTCCTAGCTCTGAGTTGTATACAAACGTGTCTCTCTCAGTACTTAAAACAGAGTAAGGACACAAAAAGTGTTCAAATCAGCTTGGGGAAGAACCAAGTGAAATTCTATAAATCGATTTTATTGTGTTGAATCTGATAAAAAGATATTGTCAGTATTACAATGGCCATCATTTATTAAGTGGATCCCACATGCTAGGCATCGTTTGAACTATTTTCCATGCATTTAATATTTACAATAACCCCAAGAACTAGGTGTTATTAATATCCATATTTTATCCTCATATGACGATAGAGTTGATTAACTTGTCCTGTAGAAGGTGGATTACAGTCATTACTGTAAGTGAAAGTGTTACCTTCACCAAAGGCTGATTCTCTTTGAATGATATTCAGGAATCCTACTGGAAGGGATTTCATTATGGTGGTTTCTGTGTCTGTTACTGCATCATATGGATCCTGCTTTACTCATGGTGAGACACATATCCTGTTAGAAGAGAAATTCTGCTTCCCAGATTTGTTCTCATTCTTGAGTCAGTCGACTTTGATGCTGAGCTTCTATGCTTTAATTGTTCCTGGGGATCTGAACAGTGCAGCTGAGGCACAGTGGTCCTGGAGCAGGAAGACCTGGCATACAGGGCCTGCCCTAGAGCTTGGACAGGTCACCTGCCACCATGGAGACAGTCAGCAGCAAGCTGAGGTCAGGACTTTGGTTCATGGTTAGTTCTCTCTCTCAGATGGTTGAATGACTGTGCAAGTTAATGTCAGCAACACAACCCCACTGCTATGGGCTGGACTGTATCCCCCTAATTCATATGTTGAAGCCTTAACCCCCAGTGTGACTATAATTGGAGTTTGGGCCTACAGGGAGGTCCTTAAGGTTAAATGAGGTCATAAGCGTGGAGCCTCATCCAATATAGCTCATGTCTTTCTAAGAAGAGGAAGATAAATTAGAGATCTCTCTCTCCATACATGCACAGAGAAGAGGCCATGTGAAGACACAGCGAGAAGGCAGCCACCTACAAGCCCAGAAGACAGGCAGGCCTCACTGATAATCAACTTGAATGGCACGTTGATCTTGGCCTTCCAGCCTCCTGAACAGTGAGAAGATAAATCTGTTGTTTGAACTATCCAGTCTCTGGTATTTTGTTATGGCAGCTCTAGATGATTAACACACCTGCCAAGTCTGCTTTCCTACGAGGTGGGGATTAATGATAATACATACTCATAGCCCCTGTCTGCACCTGTGGTCTAAGAAAGGCCATGTAAAAAGCTGAAGGTAGTGCCTTGTGCACAGTAAGAGCTTGATGATTTTCAGTTATGTTATTAATACTGAAATACAGTTCCTTCTCCAGTATCCTGGACATGACAGTCCTACTTCCCGCACAGTAGTTATGGGGATGCAATGAGATGTGTTTCTTAAGTCTTCCTTCCCTGACAACAGTCCAACAGGAGACAGTGCACATACACACCTGGGGACAGGGGCGTGACAAGAAAGGTCTACTGGAATGATTTTTGGTCTCATGTTTTATCTTAAAAACACATATGCATCTTGCACTTTAATTCATATATAGTCATGTTTGCTTTAATTCGTAAGATGTTTGCCGTTATTTATCAGGTAGACAACTTATGATCTAGACAGATAACTTGGTCTTGTACACCTCACCCACATGACCACTTCATTCAAATTTTAAGAAGGCCTTTGCAAGTCACAAAGAACTGTCCTGGTGTGAGGATTTAGTTATTATTTTTGAAAAATCAACATTGCAATTAATTAATTTGGGGGGAACCATAAGGTGTGTTTCATATTACTAATTAACTAACTGAACCAACCACTGTTAGTGAGCTTCTACTATGTGCCAGCAGAGCAACCACACAGATCCATTCCCAGCCTTCCATTACCTTACATTCAGGCAGGCGGGTGGACACCAAACACACAGTCCAATAACTAACTGTTAAAGAGTTATGGCACATCATGACAAAAGCTGTGAAGGAAGAATGCTAGGAAAGCCTGCAGCAGCAAGGGAGATGGTAAGAGCCCTATAACATTCTGAGTGTGAACAGATTAATGGGAAGTCCAGATTCCTAAGGAGAATGCTCTGGAGGCAGCCTCCTGAAGTGAGGTGTCAATTATTACGCTTTTAAAGCTCAGTTATTGTCACCCTTGGTTTGTCTAAGGAGGATATTGTTTCCACAAGTCTGGGAAGGCTAGGTATGAATTTTTATACTGGGGACCAGACAGGGTGGTATTTGACAACTTTCAGGGAGGTGATGGACTTGGGGACAGTGCTCTTTGCCTTAGATGTACGGTATGATGTTGGAGGTGGGAAAGTAGGCTTGAGGGACATTAGAGGTGCCTCCTTTCTCTTCCTGTTTTTCTTCCCTAGTGAGCGTGTATGCACTTTGCAGACTTGTCCAGGAGTCACTTAACACATGAGAACTGCTTGACAGATCACAGTCTTAGTACCTGAACAGCCAAACAGAAGAAGCCCCATCCATTTCCTGCCTGCCCTTTCAGGCCCTGAAAGGAGGAGGTGTTTGCAGTATTTTGTTGGGAGTGGTGGGGGAGGGACGTTGTCGCCAACATATTGGACTGGAAGCCAGGGGTTCCCTACAGAACTCCTGCCGCCTGGCTTTGCCTGTACTAGGAGTGCAGGGAAGCTTATGCCAAATCCTGCTCATGTGCTCATCCCTGTCACCAGCCCTCCTGTAGCTTCCACATCCCCGGTCAGTGCGTGTTTCCTTCCTGGGGGCCTCAGCACAGCAGAGAGGCAGATGGAAGAAAGGTGTAAAATTAATGTAGGGAGGGGGAGGGACTTTCACAACATTTGGCAACAATGCTTCAGTATGTTGGCACAGCACTCTACAACTTACAAGTACATTCACACCTGCTTTCTGTCTGGCTCTCAGAGGTGGGCGCTGATCCCCAGCCTTAGATTCTGCCTCCCATTTCTTTACAGACACATGCCCTTTGAGATGTCTAGGTCTTTTCTAGACCACGGTCCCAGAGGAAGAATGAATTCTTTCCTCATGTCAATTCCAATTTCTGCAAGCCCTCACCACTTCTGTGAAACTTCTATCAAACACATTTCTGAAAGAGTAGGGGCAGGAAGGGGCTGCAGAGACTATCTAATCCAACTTAGTCATTAGCACAAAGAAGAAAAGTGACTGAGCTAAGGCCCCACAGCCTGTCAGGAACCCAGCAGGGCTCAGACACCTGAAGGTAGACATGCACACGTACACTGCCCCCATTCTCCCAATGCCTTACATAGCTGCAAACTTCGCCCTCCTGGGGCTTCTCACGGGCGCACAGTGGGTGCTTCCTAAGTCGGGGTGTTTGGGAGTGTAACCTGTCAACCTTATTTTACCCTTCCTGAGGGGAATGGGGTGGGAGGAGCTCGCCATTTTCAGGGATCCTGTAAGGAATTCTTTTACAAAATGAAGACTCTAGTATGAAAACTGGTTTTGCACACAAGAGGCGACTCAGTCCTGGGACTGAGGGACTGACACACATGCGGGCTGCCCTAGCAGGAGGCACCTGTAAACACAGCATCCGGCCTTCCAAACCCTGATCGCGCGACCCCTCTGAACGCTGCTCAGCCCCCACCCCACTGCCACCTCTCCCCTCCACCTCCACCTCTCCAGACGGTTCTCCCAAGGTGGGCTGAGGTCTTAAACGTCTGTTTGCTGAACAGTAAGTTAAGAATCTTACTTCTTAACTTCCTGGGTGTTAAAATGCAATCTTATCTTTAAGATGGGATCCATTCTGCCTTTTACTATATATTGTTTGTGGCTGGGCTTACTTGCTATATTAATTGCCCAGGTTATATATTACTTGATTAGGGGCTGGAGGAGGAAGAGCAGCATCTAGGCAAAGTTAAAGATAAACTGGGCCTTCTAGCAGGCTAAAGTAAATTTTACAATAGCCTCATTTAATTGACACAATGCAGACATGGGCTACGCTGAGGTATTTTCTTATCTGGGGGATGTTCAAACATTACAGGCCAGGTTACTCCTGGCTTTTTAGTTTTAACTCATCTTCACGGAAGAATGCTTATACGACCAGTTTGATATTTTACTTTAGAGAATTAATGTGACTCTGACTCTGCTGAATTGTTTAATACGGAGTTTTGGTACGGGTCTTTTTCCAGAGGCCCCCACCCTACTCTGACTACACCCATGGTCCCTGTCTCAGAATCCCTGTGGCTAGTTATAAGTTAGTTACTCAGCTGCAGATTTCAAACCTAAATGACAGAAAGATACTAATTTCTAAATACAAGAAAATGCACTGTCAGTTCCCAGATCAAAGTAAAGAAACTTCGTTACCAAATAAAAATTACGAGAGATACCTAATGAAAAAGATTTTAATTTTAAAGGCGCTGCTTCAGGGCGGCCTCTCCCCAGGAGCGGGTCACACTTGAACTTCAGCCGGCCCGGCCCTCGCCGAAAAAACCCACACATGGCAAAACGCCCGCCGGCCTCCCCGTCTGCGCGGCCCCGGCCCCGGCGGCGGGAGCAGGACGGGGGCGCGACCCCGGGCAGAGCGGACGCGCGCCCCGGGACGGAGCAGCCACCCTCACAACCCGGGCCGGGACGGAGGAGCGGCGGCTCCGACGGGCCCCTCCCCACTGCCACGGCGAACTTGCACTGGGCGCACCTGCACCGCACCCTCCCTCCACGGGCGGCCCCTCCCGCGGAGCGCGTCAACTCCCGGCCCCGGCCGGGCCCGACGAGCCCACCACCCACGTCGGCCACTTCCCGGCCCCGCGGGCCACGCGCTGCCCGCCGAGCTACCTGCACGGCCGCCCCCTCGTCCGGCTCCACCGCGCCCCATCCGGGTTCCGCCGCGCCCCGCGGCCACGTACCTTCCAGCCCGGAGGGCTGTCGCCGTCGCCTTCACCCCTTAAGTAGGGCCCGCTCTGGACCCTCCACTGCAGATCTGCGACAGCGGGAGCCGCTTCTCGGCGGAGCTCTCTGAAGTCCGTCCGGGGCAGCGGCTCCAAGTCCGGGTCGAGCGCAGCCCTCCGCCCGCCGCGGGAGACCCGAGAAAGGCGAGTACCGCACCGGGAGCCCAGCGGGCGCGAGGCGGCGGTCCGAGACCGGGGCACGAGGTCGGTGCCGCCCCCGCATGCGCGCCGGGAGGATGGCGCAGCCGAGGACGGCGCGGGTCCATCAACATCTGGTCTTCGCAGGGCCCGCTGCGCGGACAGGACGGCACGAGACGCTCCTGCCCGGGCCAGCGGACCGAAGCACGGAGAGTGCAGCCGAAGCTACCTCGCCCGCTGCGCTCCAGACGCTACTGAGTTGAATATACCTGTAGCGGAGGCTACAGCTACTACGCAGCCGCAAGACTTACGCGCCTGCGCCCAATGACTGCCCGCCTCCGACTGACGGCCCTTGCTACCAATGAGCGCGAGGCGCCGCGGCGCAGGCACGCCTCCGACTGACGGCCCTCACAGCCAATGAGCGCGCGGCGCCTCGGCGCTGGAAGACAGGTGTGTCTATTCCCTGCTGCTACCGTGGTCAACCCTCCCTTCCAGGACCCACCGAGACCTGGGGAGCCCTGTGAACCAGGCACTCAGGGGCTGCGATTTCCTTGTGCGGTTCCAGCCTTGCTCTAAATAACACCACACATTACCAGGCAGGAAGACAGGCCCTTCTACCTACCACGTGGTATGAACTCCATTAACATCTGCTCTGACCTGCGCTGATTCCATCGTTAGCCGTACATACATCTCAAAATCTCCCTAATGACAAAAAGCAGTAATGGGCGTCTGCTATGCTTGTTTAGTGAGTCGTAAATGAGCCAGTGGGACGATGTGTTTCTTCCCATCCAGCCCCCAGCTAAGTAATGGCCAGGAACTGGAAGAAGGGCAAGATGCACCAGACAGTAGCTCAAAGCGTTGGCTCTTCTAATCACAACTGATTAAAAGGCAAAAATATTTGCATGCACATACTGTTTTCCATTACCTTAAAAAAATCTCAGTAATTACTTCTCCATCATCATTTTGGGAGAATGTTAACAACATTGATCTTTGATCCTTTAATTATGGTAAGCCCTGATAGGAGGATCCTAGGGGCCGGCTCCTCCCCACCTCCGCTCCTCTACTCAGACCGGCCTGCCTGCCTCACCTGTGTCGGGCTTCCCTCTGCGGTCCCCACTCCCCAAGGCTGTTCCAGCTCAGCAGGGATCCCCTGACCTGAACTCCTTTCATGTCTTATATTTTAGCAAATGCTGACTTTTTGTGAAAGAGAAATTTGAGAAGAAAACACACCCATAATTCTTTTACTGTACAAATTCGTGCTCCCATTTGCACACATCCACTACCATTTTCATTACTAATGTGGACGTTTTACGTGGTCTCTCCCTAGTGCACATATCAAATTGTTTTTATATCTACTCGGCACTATTTTCTCAAGATCTAGGTCTCTGAAAACGACCACTGTATGAACTGCATCATATTCCAACCCCCCTGGAGCCATCATTCATCTTCCATCCCGCAGGTGCAGACATGGTTCTTCTCCCCCCGTGTGAGCACTCACAGGTAAAGCCACCAGGGTCTCCAGGAATGCGAGCCTACCTCTTGTTGTTGTTACTAAGCTTTCCTTTGTTTCTACAGTTGATTTCCTTGTGGGGTCCATGGGGATGAATAGCTTTGTGGGTCTTGATTCCCAAGGAGGCCATGCAGATCTGCCGTGACACCTGTGGCACCTGGGTGGGTTTCCCAAGGACAGAGTTGGACGGAGCCAGGTGACAGGCTCACAACAGGTGACTTGCAGGGCTCTGTGTCGGATAGGGTCCCCTCCCTTGTGCGTGGCCAGGCCCTGGGGACTGAGTTCTAATAGGCGGGTGACAGGACAACGGCTCTTCCTGGGGCATTCCATGTCTCTCTCCCACCCTCCGCTGCTCCGGGGCCACTGCAGCTCCTTTGTCAGGCTGTGTGACAGACAGCGAGTCTCAGAGTGCTGGCACGAGCCACTAGCCTCCCTGCCTCAGGCCTCTGACCATGCAGCCCACTGAGAATCTACCATCTGGGGCCTGATGCACATCCCTGTTCCTCATGGCCCATGACTTCCTAGTTCTCTGTGTCCCAGACTCAGGGCAGGCCAGGCTCCTCAAAGGCCTTCTAGGATGGCTGCTTAGTGAGCTTAGGGTCAGGGAACCAGATGCAAGGCCACCGTGAGCCCCAGAGGATTACTCCCAGGGGCCCACAGTGCTGCCAAGGGTGGCCAGGAGCTGGTGGGTGTGGGATCTGCGGGCAGGCTTGCCCCCAGTGGGTCACTGGCCATCCTGCTGCTGTGCCCCTCCCATCTGCTTTCCAAGGGTCCAGAAACTTGGCTCTGCCTGGAGCCACACGATAGCTTTGAGACCTAGTAGGGGGAAGAGAAGAAGTGCTTGGTGGAGACAGCCCTTTCCTGAGCCGTACTCCAGTGACCTGGGACTCGCCCAGGTGGTTCTGAGCCAGGCAGGAAGAGCCCTGCAGTTCTGTCCTCTCCGTTATTCATCTCCGTGCAGCGGCTCCAGGTGGGGGCTGACGCCCAGCCTCATGCGATGGGAGGAGCCGGGGTCTGGCTGGGGCCTCCAGACCCATCCAGAGAAGTCCTGTTCCTCCGGGCCTGGGGACATGGCATGTACATACATATATGAGTTCACATGTACACACACACATATGCACAAAAGAGACTCCCAGGTGTGTCCCTCATCTCTCAGCTCTCCCCCCACAGGGCTCATCCTAGCTTCTTTGTGCAGGGGTCATGTCTAAGTTCTGAGCTCTCCGAGTATGCTCCAGAAGGCACCTTAAGGAGCTGGGGCACCCGTCGGGGCAGTCCTGTTCCTTCCCCCTGAAATCAGGCTCTCTGCAGCCAGGTCTCCCTTCTGGGCCTGCATTTCAGAAGGACCAGTGCCCACTGTTCTGAGGCCTCTCTCCATGTGTGACCTTGGCATGTGCCTGCCCTGGCTTGCCTTAGTTTACCCACTGGTGCAGTGAGCAGGTGAATCAGAGCATCGCCAGGGGCTACTGTAGCCTTGCTGGTGGAGGACTTAATGCTGCATTGCCCCAGTCCTGGCCAGTTCTCCCCGCATCCTGCAGTTTTCTGACAGTGGGGGGCATGTAGCACTTGAAGTGTTGTCACATCCTGCTATTTTTGCAAGAGGCCTGAACACAGTTGTTAAAAATAGAAATAATGAGGGAAAACAGCCACTTCTGACCTTGAGTCATGAGGCAAGGACAGGATCCCAGTATCCTCTCTGGCTCCTGATGATAAATGATCATCGCACTGTGTCTGTCCTTAGCTAATTTATCCTTGGCCCAGAGAGAAGTTTCTGCATTTTTTTTTTTAGAAAGCTGGGAGTTTCTCAAAGCCTAACAGCTTCACCTGCTCTATTCTGTGTGTTCTTTGCTGGAATGCCATGAGGAGCCTGTTCCCTCTGCTCTGGGGCATTGCCAGAAGCCAGCATGGTCTGGCAGACCTGAATGTGCTGGGGTGATGCCCCTGCTCCTTCAGTTGTGTCTGGCACCCTGCAAAGGGGCCCAGGAGGCAGGGCCTTCAGCACCCTCGGGGAGACTGCGTCAGAAGAGCTGCCAGGGCAGGGTACATGGTGTTTCAGGCCCCCATCCTCTGGCTACTGTGTGTACAGTGTCTCTTGAAGATGCAGAAGTCCGCACCTAAAAAGCCCTTACCATCTGCCCCAGGTGGCTCCTCCTGAATCCAGGAGGATTCAGGTGTTGGTGTCTCTTTTAACTCCCCACACACACACTGCCACTCTCTGCGCTGTGCTGTCGCTCTTCTGATCAAGAGGAACCCCAAGTGCCCAGGACCCTCAGAGTGTGGAGGAGGTCATCAGAGAGGCTGGCACCCACTTCCAAGGCACCCAGAAGTGAGGGCAACACTGCCTCCCCTGGCCTTGGGCTCATGGTCTGCACTGATATCAGCTTCAATTTTTAAATTCCAGGTTGAGCTCACAATGGTGCCTTCTGTCTTCAGAGTGCTAACCCAGGAGAGACTCAGGAGGAGACAGACTAAGACTCTCCTGGAAGTTACAGGGAATGCATGCACAGCTGGGCAGCAAGAGGTATGTCCCTGGTCCACAGGGGTGCCTGGCCCGTGTTAGCGCCCCAGTGTGTTTGGAGAGGGGGCAGGTTAGCCTTTTGTTCTTTATAGTTTACTTCCAAGGGAGGTTTTGGGTCCATGACAGGAGCTACCTAAACAGTTGCTTCTGCCCATCTGCTGTGTCTGCTGGGACATGGACATGGATGTCAGCCTGCTGTCATACCTGCCTTGCATTTGTGTCCATTCACAGTTCTCAGTGTAGTTCCTGCTGGTGCAAAGAGTGGGTGTGGAGCTGTACATATATGTGAGTACACAAACAAGTGCATGCACATATATGTTGACATACATGCACACGTGTGTGACATACATGCATGTGTGTACCTACCTATCTCCTGTGTGCACATAGGCACATGCCAGGTGTGGAAAGGCATGTGCAGATGTGTGTGTACATCTGCCCAGCCACTCAGTAACACTCTGCCCTAATTCCCTGGGGCCTTGCAGTTGACAGCTGGCTGGTAAGCCCTGGTGAGCCTGTCCTTGGCTGGCTCGTCCTGCTGCTATGACAGAGTAGCTCTTATACTAGATGAGTAGGAGCTGAACTGCCTACTGGGGATTCCCAGGGTTTCTTCTGGTCCACCAGGAAGATGACAGCATCGAGACAACCTCATACAACAGTGATGCCTAACATTTGCATAATCTTTCATGTAATTCAAAATAATGTAAAAATAGCACAGAAGATTAAAGGGCTAGCCCAAAGTCACACAGCAACTCAGCAATACAGCTGCTCCCAGGAAGCCTGCCCTCACTGCACAATTTAACTGGCCAGCTTTCAGAGAACTTGTGACTCCGACAGAGGCCCAGGGAAACACATCCTGTGCCAGTGAATTCCTCCATGTTCCAGAAAATGATGCACAGCTGTAGACTCAGCAGCTTCCCAGGTAGGGTATAACATGCACCCCCAGAGCCCGAGGGTGGGTGACCTGGCTGCCAGTGGGCTCGAGGGATAAGGGGAGGTTAGAGGGCCCAGGGGTCTTGCTTTGAAACCAGCATCAGCCACTCAAGATGGACAGGAAGGTGGTGCCAGGTGGGTTCAGAGGAAGACAAAAGCCTGCAGTCCTTGTGGGGCTGAGAGTCTGTGACGTGACCCCAGTGAAAACTGCTCTGTGCTTTGTGCCCGGCCAACCCTCCTGTCTGACTCCACAACCACCACGCCAGAACAGCACATCGAGAGCACACACGACCACACGCGCCTGGGCCCAGCCAGCCTCATGGGCAGTGCCCAGTGCTCTGTCTCCACTGGGCTCTCTGGGAGGGCCGCTCCCCGAGGGCTCACAGGCAGACGTGGTCCAAGGGAGGGTGGGCCTGAGTGGCCTTCAGCAGCATGGGCTGGGTACTCCCGGGAGTGTCCAGGGCCTGACACTGTCACCACGTTAGCTCCTGCCTTTCCTCCTCGGGACAGGGAGGCCCCACCTGAGGCCCTACGGCTACTAGACACCCCTGCTATGCTGCCTTCACTGGTTTCCTCACTTTCAAAACCTCTCCACTTCCAGAGCACAGCCCAGCCACCCTTCACGGGCTCCTCTAACGTGGCCATGCCTCCCATGGGCAGGAACCCTGTTCTGAGCACCTTTGGGCATGCCACACTTCACACACCTGCTCTCCAGGCCTGCTTAGCTTGTCATTTCCTCCTGTGCCCTAAAGAGGAAACTGAAACTTTGTGCCACAGAGCTGAGCTGTAGGGTCTGGGGTCCCCTTACTGCCCAGGACTCCAGGTAGCCTCAGAGAAATGCCAAGATTGGCTGTCCCACAGGCCACGCACCTGTTCCCTCCATCCATCCACGGCAGAACCTGCAGCACCAGGCCAGTACAGGCTGGCACATAGGTGGCAGCAGAGGGATGTGAGGAGAGCCCTGGCAGAGGGGCAGTGGGCACACGGGCACACGCCTGGGTGTGAATCCCAGCAGCAGCAGCATGCACAGATTTTAAAAACGGGCAGATTTGTTGGGATGAAACCCCCACATTGCTCCTCACTGTAACTGTGAAGATTCTGAGGATGGGGGGCCAATGCTCTTCCCCTCCGCAAAGGTCAGCCAGTGAAGAAGGGTCTGCCACTCACCCTCCTCATCGCCTGGACCCACCTTGTGGTGTCTCTGCTTCCACACCTCCTGCTGGGGATGGGGCCCACCTGTGGGTGTCGTGGTGATGAAATGCAGTGGGGGACTCCTCGCACCAACACTCAGCATGTGCTCGGTTGCACTAACTCCTGGGTCCCCAAGTCCCCGGCCTCCATGACCCTGGCCCCCACAGTCCCTCTGCCGGCACCTTTCCGAGGCTTGAGCCCTTCTCCAGCACTGCTGGTCTCAGCTCCCTTGTGAAGAGGCCAGGCCAAACCACGCCCAAGTGAAGATGGTGGGCCACCCGAACAGTCAGAGAGAGTGGGGAGGCAGGAGCAAGAGGAGCAGGGAAAATCAGGCCCTGCAGGGAGGGGTCCCAGGAGCAGGGGCACTAGAGAGGTCTTGAGGCATGTGTAGGAGCTCACAGGAAGAGGGCCAGTGTGTCCCCAAGAGGACTGGGTCTGCTTTGGCATCCTACCAGGATGCTTTCCCGAAGCTCTTGCACCAGTAGTTCAGCAAATTCACCCTTTATGATTTTTCTATTTCTAGTGGCCAGAGCTACAGGGTTGTTAGGCTTTCAGAAATATGGTGCTTTAAAGCCCATGTGCCAGATCAGTGTCCTCCAGAGAGCAGGCCTGTCTGTGTGGACGAGGGAGATCCTGGCTGTGGTGCTGAGAGGGCCCAGCCATACGGGAAATGCCACCCCCAGCCCACCCCAGGGAGGGAAGGGGCAGGGAGAGAAGTAGGACAGACCCCCAGGTCAGGGGCAAACCCAAATGGCCCGAAGAGCCCCCCTGAGCACACTGTCCCTCTTTACTCTGCTGAGGCCCCGCAGAGCCCTGAGTCAGCAGCACTGGGAAGGCCCCAGCTCCAATGCCTGCATGTGGGTGCCCTTGAGCAGCCGAGGCCCTGGGTTTCTGAGGAGCAGGCACAGCTCTTGATATGAGACCCAGAGTGAGCAGGGTTTGACCTGGAAAACCACTGCTGCTGACACATGCAGCACCCTGGGCCCGAGGGACCTCATGCTTGACTGGTGGCCCCCTCCCTGGCCTTGGTGGTCTCTGGGGGTTCCAGGGTGGTCTCCTCACCACAGCAGGAGTGGCCAGAGGCTTGCAGATGGTGCAGGGTGGGCGACTGTCCCTTTCCTGGGTGGGGCACCGGCAGGGGTGTGGGGCGGCAGGGTGGGGGTGTGGCCCGCAGTGCTCTCATCCTGCAGGAGACTCCTCTGGGGTGCCCTCTGCATTCTCCCTCTGACTCCCAGCCTCCCTGTTACCCTGTCCTGCTGTCCTGGGTCTGGGTGCTTCCGTCCCTCATGCTGTTTACATAGTGGGTGATCAGGATGCGGCCAGTCAGGCAGGGCCAGTCCCCTTCTAATTTATGGTGGATTTGGGCCCTGGGATGAGATTTGACCCCAGAACATTTCCTGCACCACTTCTACAACAGACTGAGGACTCGTGTCCCCCAAAGCAGATCCTGAAGCCTGACGGGGGGGCCATTGGGAAGTGCCTGAGTCGGGACGGTGGAGCCTCCGTGAGTGGGATCGGTGCCCTTGCGTGAGAGCCCAGAGAGCTCTTTTGTCCCTTGGGCCATATGAGGACACAGTGAGCAGACAGCCCTCTAGTGACCAGGCCCCAGGCCCCAACCAGACACCAGATCTGCCGTATATCAGATGCCCAGCCTCCCAACTGAGAAGTGAACACTGGCTGTTCAGACCGCCCTGCCTCTGGTGTTTGAAATCAGCCATGACCCCACACTCCCTTTGTTCTCTGTCCAGCAACACCAGAATGCCCGTGCACTGGGCTCGCCAGTGGGCTGGGCCCTGGGCCCTGGTCTGCTATCCTGCCCGGCCCCCTCTGGGGCCTCCATGGTCAGGGGCAACATTAGAGTCCAAACGCCCCTTGGGTGCCTGGGTTTGAAAGCTCCAGGACCCAGAGGACCTGCCCGGGAGTTAGGGAATCAGCGCACCCCAGAACAGCCCTGGCCTCTGTGCCCTGTCGTGTTGGCTCTGTGTGGGCCCTGAGCCCACAGCAAGGACAACTCCGGAGCCCAGGGGCAGCTGTCTGGGCAGGCCGTGCCCACCACGGGCGACACGGGCCATCCTGGAACACAGAGGAACATGGGCAGGGCCGGGAATGCAGCCCTGGAGGAGGAGGGCCTGGAAGCCAAAGTGGAATGTTCTAGAAAGTTACCCTTGCTTTGGCGTTACTGTGGGCACCCAGTGTATTTCCATCCTTTGACTCCTACTTCTCCACTTCTCATTATGACATATTTATAGTCCAAATTGCTGAGACCTCTGAAAATATCCAAATCTTCACACCCGTGTTCTCACCTGAGGGGCCAAGCTAAGAAGAGAGAAGTGAGGGCAGGGACTCAGGAATAGACCACGGAAGGAGGGGCATGTTCCAGGGGAGGTCAAAGGCAGCCTGGGGCCCCCATCTCCATGGGGCCCCCTGAGGTCTGGGGCTAGTAAGGACTCAGTGTCCCCGCAGCCTGTGTATGTGCTTGGGGTGGTCCTCCCTGGCTCTGCTGAGGCAGTGAAGACACGGCAACGGTGGGGAGCAGGGGCCCCAGCGACCTGGAGCACACTCTGCTCAGAGTGAGAGACACCACCTGGCCATGGGGTGGGGAGGCTGACTTGGGAGGCTCAGGGCTAGGGCGTCAGTGTGACGTGGGACCCGTGGGGCCCTGGAGAAATCCAAGCTGGCCCCAGTGCTGACGGGCTCTTCCTGGCCCAGATAGACTGCTGCTCCCCCCGGACAGCCTCCTTTCACGGCAGCACTGGTGGTGGCTCCTGAGGGAAGGAGCCAGTCCTTAGAGTGCCCTGGGCACCAAGACCCCCAAACCCAGCCTGTGCCCCCTGCTCCTCTCAGGCCAGAACCCAGGATCACCACAGCAGGTGAGGGCAGACTGGGGCTTCTGGGCTGGGCCTTGACTCATCCCATCCCCTGCTCCTCACCTCATGCGGCGAGACCTGCTCATAAGGCACTGGATCGGCCCTGTCCCTGGGCTTCTTCCTAGATTTCTGGTGTCACCAAAGCAGCCCAGATCCTCTGTGGCCACCATATGGGGAGCCCCACTCAAGGCCAGATATACAGGCTCTGACTACATGCACCACTCAGGTGCTCACGTCTACAGGAGACTGCCAGTCCTGTTCCCACAAATGACAATGCCAAGATGTGATAAAAGCCACCTGTCAATCATAGAATTCAACGTCGCCTTTCTGTAAAGCCATAAGCCATCTGGGCCTCAGCCAAGAAATGGCCTATAAAATCCTGAGTAATGACCTTTCCAATATAAAGAATATTTTAGGCAGCTGTTTCCAGGATTTATCTGTGTGAGTAATTTTATGCCCCAACCTATTACGTGCTCAGTGTCTGATGCCCTGTTCAGCAGCTCCTACACATTTTATTAATTCACATCTTCATTTGGGCATTATAAATATAAATACAGGTAGAATAGAACATAGTGCAGGGAAGACTCAATGTGGAATTCATTTTGTGTCATCTTATGGATTCCTTGCATTGCTTGTACTGAATGTGATTAAGGCACAAAGTAAGCTAGGCCACTTGTAATAAAACCTAGATTAAGCATGGAAATGGGTTGGTTCCAACTTGGGGGTGATAGAAGGACTCCCTCACCATTGCCCGTTCTGTTCGGAACAGTAGGTGACGAGTGACAGGTTTTGCCTAGGTTCTATGTCCCTATCCAGTGTATCCGTAGTTCCAGGTTATCACATCCTCTTTACCTTACCTTTATAATTTTGAGATTGCAGGGTACAAATGAGGAGTTGAAATGAAGCAAAATGCAGTGGTATTTTGTTCCCTCTGATTTTTCAACAAACCTAAGTAGATAAAAGATTTCATTAAATTTGTTTTTCTTCTATATATGATACTTCATGCTGAGAAAAACAAATGAACTTGATAAAGGCTTTCCAAGAAGCCTATCTTACATGCAGAGAGAATGATGGGAAACTGTCCTTAAATTGTGTTATTAATCTGTATATGTCTGTCTGCTTACTACACATCTACATACATCCTGGGTAACTATGCCTATTTAGCCTGAACTATCTCTTCAAACATTAATTTATAAACTTCAATCAGTAGGGAATGCCCCTCTGTTCTGTTTTGTTTTTTTCTGGCTTATCAATATTTTATTTAATGGTTCATACTTTTTTGTCTTATCTGAAAAATCATTTTTTAAATTTTGGTATCATTAATCTACAATTACATGAGCAACATTATGGTTACTAGACTCCCCCTCCCATACTCAAGTACCCACCCCATACCCCATTACAGCCACTATCCATCAGTGTAGTAAGATGCTACAGAATCACTACTTGTCTTCTCTGTGTTATACTCCTTTCCCAGTGCACTGCCACCCCTGCTGCCACACCCCCTACAATTTGTGTGTGAATCGTAATGCCCCCTTTTCCCACGTATCCTTCCCTTTCCTCCCATCCTCCCCATTCCCTTTCCCTTTGGTAACTGTGAACCCACTCTTGGGTTCTGTGAGTCTGCTGCTGTTTTGTTCCTTCAGTTTTTGCTTTGTTCCTACACTCCACAGATGAGTGAAATTATTTGATGCTTGTCTTTCTCCATCCTGCTTATTTCACTGAGCATAATACCCTCTAGCTCCATCCATATTGTTGCAAATGGTAGGATTTGTTTTCTTTTTTTGTTGTTGTTTGTTTTTTTATTTTATTTGGTGTCATTAATCTACAATTATATGAGGAACATTATGTTTACTCGATTCCCCCCATCACCAAGTCCCCCCACAAACCCCATTAGGGTCACTATCCATCAGCGTAGTAAGATGATGTAGAACCATGACTTGTCTTCTCTGTGTTGCACAGCCCTCCCAGTGCCCCCACCACCACATTATACATGATAATCATAATGCCCCCTTTCTTCCCCTCCCTTATCCCTCCCTTTCCACCCATCCTCCCCAGTCCCTTTCCCTTTGGTAACTGTTAGTCCATTCTTGGGTTCTGTGATTCTGCTGCTGTTTTGTTCCTTCAGTTTTTGCTTTGTTCTTATACTCCACATATGAGTAAAATCATTTGGTACTTGTCTTTCTCCACCTGGCTAATTTCACTGAGCATAATACCCTCTAGCTCCTTCCATGCTGTTACAAATGGTAGGATTTGTTTTCTTCTTATGGCTAAATAATATTCCATTGTGTGCATGTACCACATCTTCTTTATCCATTCATCTACTGATGGGCACTTAGGTTGCCTCCATTTCTTGGCTATTGTAAATAGTGCTGCTATAAACAAAGAGGTGCATATGTCTTTTTCAAACTGGTCTCCTGCATTCTTAGGGTGAATTCCAAGGAGTGGAATTCCTGGGTCAAATGGTATTTCTATTTTGAGTTTTTTGAGGAACCTCCATAATGCTTTCCACAATGGTTGAACTAATTCACATTCCCACCAGCAGTGTCAGAGTGTTCCCCTTTCTCCACATCCTCGCCAACATTTGTTCTTGTTTGTCTTCTGGATGGTGGCCATCCTGACTGCTGTGAGGTGATATCTCAGGGTGGTTTTAATTTGCATTCTCTAATGATTAGCAATGTGGAGCATCTTTTCATGTGCCTGTTGGCCATCTGAATTTCTTCTTTGGAGAAGTGTCTGTTCAGCTCCTCTGCCCATTTTTTAACTGGATTATTTGCTTTTTGTTTGTTGAGGTGTGTGAGTTATTTATATATTTTGGATGTCCACCCTTTATCCGATATGCCATTTATGAATATATTCTCCAATACTGTAGGATGTCTTTTTATTCTACTGATGGTTTCCTTTGATGTACAGATGCTTTTCAGCTTGATATAGTCCCACTTGTTCATTTTTGCTTTTGTTTCCCTTGCCTGGGGAGATATGTTCATGAAGAAGTTGCTCATGTTTATGTCCAAGAGATTTTTGCCTATGTTTTTTTCCAAGAGTTTTATGGTTTCATGACTTACATGTAGGTCTTTGATCCATTTTGAATTTACTTTTGTGTATGGGGTTAGACAATAATCCAGTTTCATTCTCTTACATGTAGCTGTCCAGTTTTGCTAACATCAACTGTTGAAGAGGCTGTCATTTCCACATTGTATATCCATAACTCCTGTACCATATATTAATTGACCATATATGTTTGGGGTAATATCTGGACTCTCTATTCTATTCCACTGGTTAGTGGGTCTGTTCTTGTGCCAGTACCAAATTGTCTTGATTACTGTGGCTTTGTAGTAGAGCTTGACATTGGGAAGCCAGATACCCTCTGCTTAACTCTTCCTTCTCAGGATTGCTTTGGCTATTCGGGTTTTTTTTGTGGTTCCATATGAATATTAGAACTATTTGTTCCAGTGCATTGAAGAATGCTGTTGGTATTTTGATAGGGATTGCATTGTATCTGTATATTGCTTTAGGTAGGATGGCCATTTTGACAATATTAATTCTTTCTAGCCAAGAGCATGGGATTAGTTTCCATTTCTTAGTGTCCTCTTTAATTTCTCTTAAGAATGTCTTGTAGTTTTCAGAGTATAAGTCTTTCACTTTCTTGGTTAGGTTTATTCCTAGGCATTTTATTCTTTTTGATGCAATTGTGAATGGAACTGTTTTCCTGATTTCTCTTTCTGCTAGTTCATTGTTAGTGTAGAGAAAAGCAACAGATTTCTCTGTATTAATTTTCCATCCTTCAACTTTGCTGAATTCAGATATTAGTTCTAGTAGTTTTGGAGTGGATTCTTTAGCATTTTTTATGTACAATATCATGATATCTGCATATAGTGACAGTTTGACTTCTTCTTTACCAATCTTGGTTTCTTGTATTTCTTTGTTTTGTCTTATTGCTATGACTAGGACCTCAAGTACTATATTGACTAACAGTGGGGAGAGTGGGCATCCCTATCTTGTTCCCAATCTTAGGTGAAAAGCTTTCAGCTTCTCTCTGTTAAGTCTGATGTTGGCTGTGGGTTTGTCATATATGGCATTTATTATGTTGAGGTACTTGCCCTCTATACCCGTTTTGTTGAGAGTTTTTATCATGAATGGATGTTGAGTTTTGTCTAATGCTTTTTCAGTGTTTATGGAGATGAACATGTTTTTTTTTGTCCTTCATTTTGTTTATGTGATGGATGATGTTGATGGATTTCAAATGATGTGCCATCCTTGCATCCCTGGGATGAATCCCACTTGATCATTGTGTATGATCCTCTTGATATATTTTTGAATTCGGTTTGCTACTATTTTGTTGAGTATTTTTGCATCTATGTTCATCAGGGATATTGGTCTGTAATTTTCTTTTTTTGTGGTGTTTCTGCCTGGTTTCAGTATTAGAGTTATGCTGGCTTCATAGAATGAGTTTGCATGTATTCCCTCCTCTTCTATTTTTTGGAAAACTTTAAGGAGAATAGGTATTATGTCTTCTCTATGTGTCTGATAAAATTCAGAGTTGAATCCCTCTGGCCTGGGAGTTTTGTTCTTGGGTAGTTTTTTGATTACCGATTCAATTTTGTTGCTGGTAATTGGTCTTTTTAGATTTTCTGTTTCTTCCTTGTTCAGTCTTGGAAGGTTGTATTTTTCTAGGAAGTTGTCCATTTCTTCTAGGTTATCCAGGTTGTTAGCATATATGTTTTCATAGTATTCTCTAATAATTCTTTGTATTTCTGTGGGTTCCATTGTGATTTTTCCTTTCTCATTTCTGATTCTGTTTATGTGTGTAGATTCTCTTTTTCTCTTAATAAGTCTGGCTAGGGGTTTATCTATTTTGTTTGTTTTCTCAAAGATCCAGCTCTTGATTTCATTGATTTTTTTCCTATTGTTTTATTCTTCTCAATTTTATTTATGTCTTCTCTGATCTTTATTATGTCCCTCCTTCTGCTGACTTTACGTCTCATTTGTTCTTCTTTTTCCAGATTCAATAATTGTGACTTTATTCATTTGGGATTGTTCTTCCTTCTTTAAATATGCCTGGATTGCTGTTTACTTTCCTCTTAGAATTGCCTTCGCTGCATCCCACAGAAGTTGCAGCATTGTGCTGTTGTTGTCATTTGTCCCCTATATTGCTTGATCTCTGTTTTTATTTGGTTGTTGATCCATTGATTATTTAGGAGCATGTTGTTAAGCCTCTGTTTGTAAGACTTTTTGTTTTCTTTGTAAAATTTATTTCTAGTTTTATACCTTTGTCATCTAAGAAGTTGGTTGGTAGAATTTCAATCTTTCTGAATTTACTGAGCCTCTTTTTGTGGCCTAGTATGTGGTCTATTCTGGAGAATGTTCCATGTGCTCTTGAGAATAATGTGTAACCTGCTGCTTTTGGGTGTAGAGTTCTGTAGATGTCTGTTGGTCCATCTGTTCTAGTGTGTTGTTCAGTGCCTCTGTGTCCTTATTTTCTGTCTGGTTGATATGTCCTTTGGAGTGAGTGGTGTGTTGAAGTCTCCTAAAATGAATGCCTTGCATTCTATTTCCTCCTTTAATTCTATTAGTATTTGTTTCACATATGTCGGTGCTCCTGTGTTGGGTGCATAGATATTTATAATGGTTATATCCTCTTGTTGGACTGCCCACATTATCATTATGCAATGTCCTTCTTTGAGACCTGTTACTTCTTTGTTTTGAAGTCTGTTTTGTCTGATACAAGTACTGCAAACCTGCTTTTTTCTCCCTATTGTTTGCATGAAATATCTTTTTCCATCCCTTCTCTTTTAGTCTGTGTATGTCTTTGGGTTTGAGGTGAGTCTCTTGTAAGCAGCATACAGATGGGTCCTGCAATTTTATCCATTCTATTACTCTGTGTCTTTTGATTGGTGCATTTATTTCATTTACATTTATGATGATTATTGATAGATAATTACTTATTACCATTGCAGGCTTTGGATTCGTGGTTACCAAAAGTTCAAGGGTAGCTTCTTTACTATCTAATCGTCTAACTTAACTCTCCTATTACACTATTATAACCACAATATGAATGATTCTTTATTTCTCTCCCTTCTTATTCTTCCTGCTCCATTCTTTATATGTTAGGTATTTTAATATGTACTCATTTGTGTTTCTTTTGTCTGTGTTTGTGGATAGTTGATTTTCTTTTTTGCCTTTAGTTAGTATTTGGTTGGTGTGCTTTTTTTTACTGTGATTTTATTTTCTCTGGTGACATCTATTAAGCCTTAGGAGTGCTTCCTTCTAGAGCAGTCCCTTTAAAATATCCAATCAAAATATATAGAGTCACTGAAAGGATAGAAAAACAAGACCCATCTATAGGCTGCCTACAAGAGACTCACTTCATACCCAAATACTTAGACAGACTGAAAGTAAAGGGATGGAAAAAGATATTTAATGCAACTAATAGGGAGAAAAAGGCAGGAGTTGCAGTACCTTTATCAGACAAAATAGACTTCAAAACAAAGAAAGTAACAGGACACAAAGGACATTACATAATGATAATGTGGGCAGTCCAATAAGAGGATATAACCATTATAAATATCTATGCACCCAACACAGAAGCACCGACATATGTGAAACTTAATAAATGTTGTTCTGTCGCTCTCACGTGCTTCAGCCACAACCATGCTGAGCCGCTTCTTTCAGCACAGGTGAGTCCGAGGGCATACTTACGCCGGGCGCTATTACTGGCCCTGGAAACACGTGCAACAGGAGGGGACCCGAGACATCATGAAACTCTCATTCAGCTTTCCCTAAAATAATACCACTGGGATATCTAGAACAACAGCTTTGTATTCATGGCTGTATATTCATTGTTTAATTAAGCCTTGCGTTGCATTTGGCTCATGAAGAAAATTTCTCTCTTCTTCCTTGAAGAGTTTTAAAGAAAATTTAAGGTGGTCTTTTCATTCATGAAAAGAAAGAAAATCTATGTTTACATTGTCTACTCTTTTCCAAGGGTTAATACAAATTTCCAAAATAATACTTGAAGACACAGTATAAATCACATTTTCATTTAGAATGATGTGTGCCCATATAACCCAAAGATTTCCTATCACTATAAGGAAAATTTGGGTATCATCATTTTAACTTAGGCTCCTTCATAAAGCTTACAGGTACTAGGAAGACTACAGATGAAATTAAACTTGGACAGAGGCTTTGGACTGACGATAGTATTCCTCTCACTGGCTGAAAAGGCGATCAGATATGCGCTCTGATGTCAGACAGATATGAGTTTGAATATATCCTGTCAATTACTACTACTATAACTTCTGACAAATTACTTTGTTTTAAGAAATCTGGGGCATTAATAATCACCTTACAGAATGTGGGGTGGTATTTAACTGAGAGAGCATATATACAGTTACTACAACATCAAAATGAAAGAGCTCAATAAATGGTAGTTTCTCTCTTCCTTCTATAAACAGTGCAAGCAGTTTAGAGGAACTTACTCTAGTGTGTAGGGGGATGGAAACAGAGCCCTTTCAGGGCTCGAATCATATCCTCACCACTATGATACTTTGGTGTCCTAATTTACACATCACTTTACTCTTAGAGATGGTGAAAGGATTGAATGAGTTATGCTATATAAAGAACACTGGCTGAAGTATAGTTAGTAGCTTTTCTTACTGCTGTATTATTATTATAATTATATTTAAGGAATAGAAGGAACCCTCTCACGCAGGGCTAACCCATGTGTAGCTACTCTGTCTGCAAATTTGTTGAGATACATGTAAGGAAACAGTATTTCTTCAATCCCTGAACTAAAGAAGTTTAAGAAATCAATCAACATTTGTGCACGATCAATTCCCTTTATTCAATTCTGGTACTTATCACTTGGGGAGCTCATGAGAGAACCAAACCATCTTGTAATTATGCATGGGGAATAATTTTCCTGGTACAAAAATGACTTCATAACCAAACCAGAAAAAACAGTCATCACTTCTTGGAGTCATCAGCACCCTCTGGAATTCCCATATGTGTGCCCAGGACATTCCAACTTACTCTGCTTCAGTGTATAATTAGCTCAGTTCTCTCTTGCCCTTCTTTCTCTCTCCTCTCTCCTAAGGAGCCAATTTCTCAAGATTTTTTGAGCATTCTTTCTTCCCTAAGAGTTATATTTCAGTCTGCCCATCTCTAACTAGTTATTTTATAGCCTCTGATAAGTTATAGCTTTTGATAGTCTTCTTTAATGAAGACTTAAGCTAAATACTTTTGCCAGGTATCTTTTATTTACTTGACAAATTCTTAAGAAAATATCTTGATGTTCTATTATTTTAGATAACAATAGAAGAATATATCTGTAAAATTATTTCTTTTCCCGCTTTATTTTGAAAATAAGAATTGTAAAAACACGGAAATTGTAATATGTGTGTGTATTATGCATGTATATATATTATATGCAGTATAATAAAAATATATATAATATTGAACCAATAACCCTTACAAATATTTTTCTCTTTTTCTCTACCCTACAAACACAGCTTTACCTGCTAAGCATATTTTCTAAATAACAACACACATTTTTAGGAATGAATATGGAAGATAGAATTTGCAATGTCTTAAACATGGAGATTAGTTGTGAACACTCATATGTATGCATGTGTGTACACCTACGTCCTATTTTTATTGTGCATTCCTTACTTCAGCCTAATATCCATCCATGTCAAACCCTTGGTTGTGTAAAATGAGGGGAATGAGATTACGGACTGACGCCTTGGCAATAAAAGCACAGCACTCTGAGGACTTCAGGAAAGCTTTTTACTCAATGCTTCTCCCTCAGGAGTTTACATTTTCTGTTTTATCTCTGGGATTGAGTTTAGTGACAAGCACACATTGAAAGTCTGTGAGAAATGCCATGGGAACTGCTTAACAGCACTCAGATGAGGAGATGGCATTTGAGTCCCCAGCATGTGGCCTGCCTCTTTTGCATTAGAAATCTTAATCAGGTGAACTCATAGGGTAGTCAGAAAAGAGACCGTCTACATACCTGTTTTCACCAGTAAAAGATGCATCTTAGTTTTGAATCATATGTAAACGTTAGACACTGGAATAATTTTCATTTGATTGGCATGCCTAAGGTAATAAAGTGGCTGGTTCTTTGAAACAACATGTAGAACTTACATTTTACTACAATCGTTCTATGATGTAGAACAGTTTACAAATTGACGCATTTTATAAATCATGTATTTTGCTACAGTCCTCTGCTCTGTGATTCTGCTCAATTTAGTCTACATTAAGTGGCCAACATGTTTCAAATTATACTATTGTAGTATTTGTGCGGCATTTTAGAGACAAAAATTAAGCTGTTGACTGGTAATCAATAGCAAGCTTTATATTTAATTATATTTCATACTCAGAGCTTGAAATGGGTACACATTTTATTTCAAATTGTAATTTAATTGAGTTGTTGCAGTAATCCTTCCACCATTAAATATTTCTAGAACTCCAAGTCTGAGCTGTACAGTGTAATGAGCAATGAAGATATTTTTCTCCTTCATTCAGTGATAAGTACAATGTAATTCATTCAATAGTGTGAAATTTAAAAAAGGACAAGAAATGAATATAAAAGCAAATGACTGAATTGGAAAAGTAATAAAAATCTAATTACTGAAGCTGTTGAGGTAAGGTACTTAGCAATGTTAGTACTCTGAACTGTTACTAAAATATAAAATAATTTCATTTTGCATGATATTGAAAATTCAGGTAAACCAATTGACTTAAATTTGAAATCTTTGAAGTACAAAGAATTAACCTCACCTTCCAGACAATATACTTGAGGTTAAGTAGAATAGAAACATAAATATGTAAGTCTTATTAAAGGAGAAATATCTGCAGTTTCTGAGTTAGATTTCTTTCAATCAAAAACTCCCATTCTGAAATGCTAGCATTCTGACATGGTGACAAATTGCTGGAACAAATGCTAACTAGTTAAATGGACAGGTGATGGAGGGCCTCATAAGCCTTGCAGGGCAGCCTGTGTAAGATACTAATTGGTTCTGTGGAACTGGTTTTAGTCAATAAATACACTTGAGAGATTTTTTTTGTGTTAGACATCTTTAAAGAAGGCAGTGCTGTAGGTGACAAAACCTGTAAAATTATTTCTTTATTACACCCAGCTGTGCATGGCATTTCTCTTCTTTGTAGATCCAGCCTACACTCAAACACTAACATTCAATATTAGTGCCCAGGGGAGGTTCTGTATGGGTTCTCAGTTTTACCATCTGACCTTTTGAGACTACTTACTTTTGTCACTCCCAAAGATTTCTTAATTTTTTCTTCTTCCAGCAAGCACCTCAGGCTTTCTCAACTAAAATTTAAGTGATAAAGTTTTAAAATTTTCCTATAGAATCAGAATGCAAAGAATAATATTTTTCTTCCAATGTATGTGAAATCTTAGTAGATCTAATATTTTTAGAACAATTTGAATCTCTTCTTTTTAAAAATAATAAAATCATGTACTATGTATTAAAATTCATTTTCAAATTTCCAGAATCTTTTTTAATGGAAGGAAGGTATAAAGGGAGGGAGAGAGAAAGGGAAGGAAGGTAGAAAAGCATTAATTTCCAAAGGAATACTGTGGCTTTAGGAAGTCACTGAGAAACTAAACTAAACTTTCTTACATTAGGAGAAATAAATACTAACAAACCAATTTGTTCATTTTTTGCAACGGCTTCAAGTCTTTTTGTACAGTAACAGAGAAGGTCAGTTACCAATTCCAGTGGTCCAGCATAGAAGAAAGTTCTTGTGAATCCCAAACTGTGATTCCATTTTCAAAATATCCCAGACAATCCTTCCTTCAACTGAGCCAGACTATGAATTAGAATACTTGTTCTGCCCACAAATATCCCACCTTTGCCCAAAAAAGAAATGAGACACTTTGTATATGACATGCAAATAAGCTCTGCTGAGCTGAAGAACTGCATCCATTTAAACTTACTCTAGGATTTACTACTGTGTGACCTTGAGCAAGTTACTTTATCACTTTGTACCTTAGTTTCCTCATACATAAAACTGGCAATAGTACCAGATTCATAAGTCTGTAATTGATGTGTGTATAAATTACTAATACCAGCATCCAGAACATAATAAGTACTCAATAAATTTCAGCTATCATTATTATAATTATGATTATTATTCTGTGTATTTGTTTTCATCTCTTTAACAAACCTAGTTTTATAAAAATTCTGTGAAATGGAGTGTTTAATGTAGAGATTTAGGCTTAATATTATTAGTCATTATAATGTGAATAGGAAACAGGATATGTATTAACCTACAAAATATTAACCGTAAACCAATGAAATACTTGTCTTTCTGTTTTAACGATACTTCTTGCAGCATGCCCAAGTATTCTCTCTGTATGTATGAGACACAGCCAAAACTGTGCTAGCAAAGTAAAATGGAAGTTTATCAATTAGCTCAGAAATTTCTGACAGAATGTTGAATTGTCTTGGTAACCCTTATTCTACTGACCTGTATTAACTGATTGCTGTTTTGATGTTATGAATTTTCCCAGCAAATCACCACTTTTCCTGCTTTCATGAACAGTGTAAATCTAACCATAACCATTATACAAAATAAAATTTGCTCATTGAAATAGCCAACCTGAAACAAAATAAAGAAAAAGTATTGTAGAGGTTAAAAGTACATTTAGCTGTCTAGAACAACATTAATATCAATAAGAATCAACTTGACCTACAGTATCCTAAACAAATAGGAGTCAATATTTCTCACAGATGAAGAAATAAGGAAATAGGTAGCTTGTGACATTAGTTTGAGCACAAATGTATATCTATGGGTGGTAATGGACGTTACCTAGGCTTATTGCAGCGATCATTTCACAATATCTCAAGACTCAATATCACAGTATCTGAGTCATTATGTTGTACACCTGAAACTAATATAATGTTATATATCAACTATATCTGAAGAAAAAAGGAACTCAATGATATTGGTCTTGGAATCTTGGAGTTTCTCTACCTTTTTGTCATGGTGGCATGAACTATGCAGCAGCTCTAAGCCTCATGTATGAGTTTAAGAGGACAGACATGAATGGCACCGCTGCATCTGTTCCTGTTTTAGGAAATGCAAAACCCTTCTTCAAAGTTTTCAGTACCTTCTACTTGCAGTTCATAAATCAGATCTGTGCCCGTGGCCATACCTCACTGCAACAGAGGTGCAAAAAATGACTAGGTAACCTTTCCAGTCCAGAGAGTAGAGGTGGCAGAAAAGAAACGTGGATCTGTGTCTGGTTAGCCAATAAACAGTATCAGCACAATAGTATTATTTGTATTTATAGAAAAAAAAATAATATTGATAATACTTTTTCACCTTTTGCTAAACTGAGCTTTTTGAAAAATGGTTGTCATCCTTGATGTTTACTATATCAAAATTATATTGTACTTTGGTATATTAAAAACATTTTTTAAAAATTAGATGAAAATGAAAGTAGTTTATTAAGCTAAGAATTAAATGGACCAATAGAGATCAGAAAAATCATTACTGTTGTAACAAAGTTAATCAATCTGTTCACTAATTTATATGTAATAGATTAAGTCAAGAAGTTTTATATATGACTTTGCTAGAATGAATATATTGACAAATTGATCATATTTTGATATATAAAATTGTGAATTTATCTCCCCGTTATTCACACATTTCTCAGAAATAACATATTTCTGTTACTCTTAGAAAAATTTCACAACCTTTTTCACCAGACTATATACAACTATATAAAATTATAGAACTGTATTTTGGGAAGCAAACGTTAAAAAAAGTAGAATATCAGAAAAAAGGTTAAGCATTCAAATTAGAAAGATTTCTTCAGTAACTGAAATTAAAATGGTGATGCATATAAAAGCCAAATCTGAATCATCAGTTTCTGACACATTCAATAATAAAATAGTTTTAATTTAATCTTTAATAGTATCAATCATATTGATGTTAATGGCAATTTGATCTGTTCTTCCAGAAACCAGCATTGCATATTTTGAGCACTCATTTCATTTTTCTCATTTATTTATTCAACAAGAAAAAAAGTTGTATTTATGACAATGTAAAAGTCATGTTGGCGGTAATTGTAGTTTATATAGTATCTAGAAAAGGAGAAGTTATCATCTGATATTTGTAAACTGAATATATTTTAATCCTCTTTTCTCACTTGGTTTTTCCCCTCCATATAAAAAATATAGTTAAATAAACATAAGCCACATAATAATAAAAATAAAGCTATAATAGTAACAACAATAGACATGTTAATCTCTAAATCTATTTTTATTACAAGATTATTGTGGAAAATGGTTTATGTAAACTGGCAAATTATCTAATAATTTTTTTGTTCACTTGGAAACATCATGTGATATTTAGCTATCAAGTGAATGAAACTTAAGGGAGGGAAACATACATTGAAGTAAAATATAATCTTTGTGCTGTTTTTAAGAAAATCAAAGTCATTATGTCTATCTACTATAATCAGAAATATACAGGAAAGACGCCTATATCATGTAAATATTTGACTAAAATTGGAATTTTACCTCTATATGTAATTAACAGACAGTAACTTACATTACAGTGGTTTTCATGAAAATTACCAAATTAGCCTGAATATCATGATGATTAATTATTACAAAGAAGATTATTTTAAGCTTAATAATTTGCTATCCTTCACTGGGGACATCTAAGAAACAAAGAAGCATAGATAATATTACCCGATACAATACAGGAGTGCAACAAAATTTTAAAACTGGTAAAATTTAAGCAATAAGTAATATTCCAGCAGGAGCTGGAGGAATATTCTTAATATATCAAATTCAAATTTTATACAAATATCTCCAACTTTGTATCTTAGAGGCTTTACATAATTCAGACTCTTCTTTCTGCATTAGACCACTGTCAAAAAAATTACACCAATTATTTTTAAACAGATTGAAACGTAATTGACATACACAAAATTTGACATATTTTAAGTGTATGTTTTGATGTTGTATGTGTTTATACATCCATGAAATGACCACCAAAAGCAAGAGAGTAGCATGTTCAACACCCTCCTTGCAGTTCTCTCCTGCCCGACCCTCACCTCCTTCCCCAGTAGCCCTCTTACTTTCCTTCTTTGTCACTGTAGGTTAGTTTGCATTTTCTAGAGTTTTATATGAATAGAATCATAAAATATGTGCTTATTTTTTCCTGACTTTCTTCACTCAGTATAATCACTATGAGATTTATCTTGTTTTGTGTACCAATAGATCATTCTGGTTTATTGCTAGTACTATCCCATTGTATGGATATACACTGAATTCTTAGTATTTGAGGTCGTTATGCTCTATAAATCCGAGCAAAGACTAAATTAGGAGATACCGAGTCATTGCCCCTAAGAAAGTACAGGATTAGGCTCCTGCCAGTCTCCGGTTACATTTTCATCAATCAATCCATTCATAACCCTGTTTTTTGTGTGTTTCTGCTTAAAGGCACTTTAATATACATTTTAATTTATTAACATTTAATTTACACTCAATAGCACTATAACTCATGTCCCAAAGCAGCTTATCTGGCACATATTTTCTCTATAAGGCAAGCACCAGAAAATGCTTCAGCAGTATGTTTGGGGTCATTTTAAACAAAAGTCACCAACAAAAATCACAAAAATGCAAAAACACGACATTTATTGTACAGTAAAAAAAAGGAGACTTCTTTACTAGTTTGAGAGCTGAAACAAGACCTCAGAATGTCACCTTGTTCTTTCTCAGCCTGGAAAATGTGTGTTGAGTGACTCAAAATTTACACAGTCCTGTGCTCTCTCATGCCCTCCCAGGGCCCATGAAAGTGCTGCACGTTTTGATTTGGGGGTTACAAACAAATCTCAGCTGGTAGCAGAATTCATATATGAAGAAATCTTTAGTACAGAATTAGTCAATAATGAGGACTGAACTGCTATTTGTTTATCCATTTGTGCATTGATGGGTATTTGTGTTGTTTTACAGATTACCTATCATTATCACAAATAATGCTATGATGAAAATTAATGTATAGTAAAATTGTTGATATGGACATATGCTTTCTTTCATCATAGGTCAATGCCCAAGAATGGAATGGCCAAATCATATTGCTTGTGTAGGTCTAACTTTCAAAGAGTTTCTAACTTTCAAATTGTTTTCCAAAGTGGTTGTAGTATTTTACATTCTCACCAGAAGGATATGAGACTTTCAGTTGCTCCAAATCACTGCCAATACAATCAGTGTTTTCAATTTTACCCATCCTTGTAGGTGTGAAGTATCTCATTGAAGTTTTAATTTGCATTTTTCTAATGACTAACGGTGCTGAGCATCTTTTCATGTGCTTTTTGCTATCCTTAATCTTCACTGTTGACTATCTTTCAAAATTCTCTGCCCATTAAAAAAATTCAACTGTCTTCTTACTGTATTTTGAGATTTTGCATACATTCTGGACACAAGAAACATGCTTATTATTTTCCCTCAATCTTTGGTTTATTTTTTTATTTCCCTTTTAAAAGCATAAAATTGTATTTTTAGAAAGTCAATTTCACCAAAGATTTTCTATAATGAATTAATCTTTTGATGTTGTTTTTTTAAGGAATTTTAGCATAAGCCAAGGTAAAAAATTCTCCTGTTTTATTTTAAAATTGTTATTGTTTTAGACTTGACATTTACATAAATGATACATTTAGAGTTAACTTTTGCATACAGGGCAAAGCACAAATTGTTCTTTTTTGCATACAGATTTTCAATTGTTCCAGTACCATTTGTTGAGAACAGTTACCTTTTTCCTCCTCAATTCCCTTTACAACATTTTCAAAAATTAGTTGTTCATATATCTGTGCATCGATTGTAGATACTCTATTCTGTTCTTTAATCTATTTGACTATATGCCACAAACCATACCTTTTCTATTTTTTATTCTAGCCTTGATTTTTTCCCAAAGTTATTTTAGCTATTCAATTCTTAGCATTTAAACAAAAGCATTTAAAACAAAAGTGTAAATTCTACAAACAAATCCTCCTAGGATTTCTATTAAGATTGTGTTGAATCTATAGACAGGAAAATTTTATACCATAAAGAATGAGTGCTCTGAATCAGCAACACAGTAAAATCTCAGTATTTACTTGGGTCTTCTTTACATTATGTCAGCAATATTTTATAGTTTTAAATGTGTAAGTCCTAACACGTATTTTGTTAGATTTATCCCACAGTAATCATATTTTTATTCTGTTGTGAATAAAATTAATCTGTTCATTGCTACAACAAATATGTAACAGAACTGATTTTTATGTATTTGATGTTCTATCTCAAAACTTCTAAACTCACTTATTCTAGAAGCTTTTCTTGATATAGATAATAATGACTAATACAAATAAAATTTTACTATTCTTAGAAAATTTACCCTGATGGTTATTGTTTGTGGTTTTCTTGTCATCCTTTATATGGTTTGATGTCAGAGTGATGATGTGATGATGATCTCCTAAGGTGAGCTGGGAGGTACTTTGACTCTTGAATTTTCTGGAAGGGTTTGTGAAGAATTGGTATTATTTCCTTTTGTTTAGTAGAATTAATCGTTGAATCATGTGGGTCTTGAATTTTCCTTACGGGAAGATTTTCCACTCAGTTATTTAATGGATATTGGCCTATTCAGTTTACCTATTTGTTTCTGAGTGAGTTTTGGCAATTAGTATCTTTTAAGCAATTTGTCTACTTTGAGTTAATAAACATATTGTTATAAAATTGTTCATAATATTATTCCCTTATCAAACTTTTATATTGATAATTTTTGTCTTTTTTTTCCCTGAACAGTCTGGCTAAGTTTTTATCCATTTTATTAATTTCAGAGAAACAGCTTCTAGTTTTATTCATTTTCATTATTGCTTTTCTGTTTTCTGTTCATTTGATTTTCTGTCTGACCTTTATAATTTTCTTTATATTGTTTACTTTGGGATGAATTTGCTTTTATTTTTCTGTTGTTAGAGTGGAAGCTGAAGTCATTAATTTGTGACCTTGCTCCCTTTCTAAGACTAGGCACTTAGTGCTCTAAATTTCCCTCTGAGAGCTAGGTTATATTTTCATTGTCATTCAGTACAAAATACTTTCCAATTTCCTGTTGACTTCTTCTTTGACCTATAGGTTAGTTAGAATTGTGTTTTTGGTTCCTAAAATGTTTGGAGAAATCTTTAGAGATCTTTTTGCTATTTATTCCTAATTCAGAGAACACACTGTGTATGGGTTGAATCTTTTTAAATGTACTGAAACTCAATTTATGGCCCAAATTTTGGGCTACCTTATCCTATGGCTTTTAGGTTGAATGTGTATTCTCCTGTTGTTGGGTGGAATATTCTGTGAATGTCAAATAGGTCAAACTGGCTGATAATGTTGTTTAGATATTCTGTATCATCAATGATCACTGCATTATATGCCTAGCTGCACAGAGTAAGCAGTAAACTACAGTGACAAGAATAGAAGTCTCATCTTTGTAACTCGTTTGCTTAGTACAAGACCTGGCACATAGTTGGCATTGTTAAGTACTCATTAAATGAATGAATTAAAATAATTTTAGCATTCAGTATTGGTGAGATTATGAAAGAACTGATATTTCTACATTGCTGCTGACATAAACTAGAAGAAGAGCAATCATGGAACAAGCAGTATTGCCCAGTAAATACACAACGGTAAAGGTGTTCATACTCTTTCACCTTTTCATTGCCGTTTGAGGATTTCCGCATAAACAAACTTTTTTGTATTTATTGAGCAAGAGATTTTACCTGCATTGTTGCTGATCTTTGCACTGGCCCTGTAAGGTAGGTTTTATTTATATCCTAGTCTTGAGGAAAATGAATCTTAGAGAGGTAGAATGATTTGACCAATTATGGGTATTTTGAGTATGTCCTCTTTCCAGTTATTCTGTATTTAAATTAAAATATGAAATGTTAAAGCTAATACATACATTTACTGAGTGACTAGATAATTTGGAGTCTGATTTTTTTCAGCGCCACATCCTTTGGACAAATTTTTTAAAATATAATTCTATCGTATTTGTAGCCCAGCATTTATGAGAGCAACATATTGCCCTCTCTGAAATTTCCTCCCTTTGCTGGTCCACTCTTTCATATCATGTATTTGTTCCCAATTTTCAGAGCTTAGATTCTGTACCTCAAAGGGAGCTACTGTAGATATCATCTCAGGCACCTGGGAAACATCCTTGTGCAAGTACAATATTCCCAACCATTGTAAGGTGGTTTGAGGAAGCATTGCTAACTCACTGACTGATGCATTTTGTCAAAAATCTATTCATCCTGACTGTTTTACTGCTACCTCTTGCAGTTCCTGAAATTTGAAAATTGCAGCCCCTCATCCAGAGCATTTTCCTGGGCATTAACTGCTATGATAATATGTTTGAATATTAAAGAACCGACTAATCTTAAATGAACATTATATTCTTCTAAAGTAACCATGCTAGACTCAAAGGTAAGAACATTGTCTCTTTAAAAATATGCATAGAATATATAGTTTTATAAAAATACATTTTTCAACCAGTGTTATGCCGATTAAAGATGTATAGGAATGAAATTTCTCATGGTGGATGATATTAACATGACTCAGAATTGCAAATAATAAATGTCAATAAGAGCAATCTATTTTCATCAAAAGTATCTTGAATTTAAAACTTACTAAAATGGAATTATTATTCAGTTAAACACCCATATAATTTGATTTGAAGTCAAAGTAAAAGCACACTGCTGATTCATGTGTATGTGTTTTATATAAATGGGAGGTTTATCCTGCAGTTTAGTGATTAAAGACATATGGTAAATTGAATCAATTTGTAGTTGAGTTTTCAGGTACACTTCTCTTGTTTCAGTGCTGTGTTCAAATAGGGGACATATTACAGGAGTTAAGAGCTAAGCTGTAAAGAAAATGAGCTGGATTTGTAGCCACCTGAGAGCCTTTGGTCATGCTATGTATTTCCTTGCATTTTATCAGACTTTAGGTCTCTTAGGAACTGATCTATAATAAATATTTAATTTTATTAATACTAAGAACTGTAGCCATACACCAAACTGGACAAACAACTGTTATGTGATTTCCAATAAAATGCTTTACATGTATATGTCATAAAAGTCAAGGGTAGACTTACCTAGAATATTGAACTATCAGCTTAACTACTGAATCAAATATAGCTGTGAGATAGAAATTGTCTAAATAAGTAAAATAATTTTATAGAAACACTTGCCTTAGATTTTGTTATTTTTATAAACTCTTGCCCAGGATTTGAACTATTTTAAAATTCATAGATTCTAATATTTCCACAATCTATTCAAACTCAAGCTTGGCAACTAATAAATGTTTCTTTATAGTGAAATATAATGTGCCATTTCCAATTAGCTTTTATAAAATTGGGAATACCAAGTTCCAATAATGCTATTGTTTTTTAAGAATAATATCATAAGGCTTTTTTTCTTTAGAAATTCATAATAATTTGTCTTTACTATTATTCCCATAGTTAATAATTGATGTCAGCTAGTACAAAACTAAACCCAAGTAAAGGCTCCTGAAAAATTAGGATTTTAATATAAAAATGTAGCAGATAACGTTAGGCAGCATTTAATGGTTAGCTTTTATCCATAAGAAACAAGATTTGTGGGTTTTTCTGGAAGATAAGCTTACAATAAACATTAACCAAAGTCTCCAAGTCATGTTAGATTTTGGAAGATATAAAAATGAAAATTACCTAGAATTTACCATTCTTTTTCCTCCCCACAAATTTCTGTGGCTTTTCAGCTATAATCGTTGTTAGTTAATAATAATCATGGGAGACTTACTTTCATGTCAGTGACTTTTAAGGAAATTTTAAGTTAACAAAAATGAATGCAAGTAGCTAAAAGATGATGGGTTTGAAACTGGAGAAAATAAGCTAATACTGCTACTACATCATAGTAATGTGTTTGTTCTTTCTGCCTTTCTGGTCATTATAAATAAAGAAAAGGTATACTTTCATGTACTTGATTTTGCTTTGCTTATTATTAGCATTTTGCTTTTTACTAAAAATCATATCCAAAATTACAGTGCATATACAAAAGTATTCTCTAAAAGGAAACAATGATCAGTTTGATATTTTTAAAGTATATAAAAATATTTGTGAATTGCTTTTCAACTATAGTGGAGAAAGTCGTGCCAAAATCCAGTAAGTTTTTCATCTTTGTTTTCCAGCTAACATGTTTAGGGTGTTATCAAAGGAATTACAGGAAGTGGAGGAAGCAATAAGGGAATAAATGGTGATGATATGCTTTGGAAGAAAAAGGTGATCTAGACATCATTTCTTTGTGCTTGTCGTATCTAAGGCCCATCCGTAAGCCCCCATCAAATTTACCTACTGCTGCCTTAATCATGCTATTCAGAAATCCAAGACAAATAAAAGAGTGGTGTCACAGCCATTTTTCTTTAACATTTCACTCTTCATAACTGGAATGTCTCCTGAGAATGCCAAGCTGAGTTTACTGGGGAATATTTCTTGAGAGATACTACTGAGGTCAATACAGAGATTGCAAACACTGTACTGCTGGGCTAAATATATCAAAGCCATGCTGAGGAGATAAAGTGTATTTCTTCTCTAAACTATGAGATCAACTGTATCTCAATCCCCTTGAGCCTTCTAGCTTCTATCATAGTACCCACAATGCACCAGAGCTCATTTGATACACTGACTTCAAACTGTTACTTGGGAGGTTAAGTAGTAGAGCAAACCATGAACAAGCAAGCAGACCACACTGTAAAAGTTTGAAGTGGGGCTAATAAAACTAAGAAGCTGGAATGGTATGAAGGAACTGGCACTGGGGCAAAATATGAATGAAGAGAATTCTTATCTTGAAATTCAAACAGCAGCATTGCTGTGACTAAGCAATCATGGGATGTTTCAGTGAAGAGCTTCTGATTCTACCTCTGTCTGTGCTGTATATAATTAATAATGAGGTTATGGTTTCTTTACATTTTCCTCACCATACAGCCCCAGTGAAATGTCCTAGTCAAGTTAGGCTTTATAGTTGGTCCCGTAACCCAGAATAGTATCCTCTCCCTTCCCATTGCATCTGTCTCTCTTAAAGAAGGTACCAGCTGGTTCCTCCTCTCCCCACAGTTTCCAGGTTGTGGTCTGGTAGAGTGTGTGTGTGAGCATTGGGAAGACAAGGGGGGAAGGGTCTGGGAAATGATTTGAGGTTTTCTGTGGCTGTGCTTCAGCAGAGCCTCCTTTCATCAGAGAAGGAAGTGTGATCTGGCAGTAGAGACAGTGGAAGACAGACAGATAGAAAATAGGACAGGCAGGTACTGTGAGAAATCAGCAAAAACAGAAAAAGACAAAGGGGTGTAAGCACAGACAAAGAACAGTGAAGAGAAAGAAAATCTGGGAGAGAAGCTTAGTAAGAGAGGCAGAGAGGGACACCTTTGGGGATACTTAAAGTAATGAGTGTCTACCTGCCATTATTTTAAGGTTGGAAGGCCTGAGAAGATTTTGATTTTGATTTACTTTGTAGAGATATAATTTACATATACTAAAAGCCAGCAGTATTATGTGTATAATTCTACGATGGCTGACAATATACTGAATCATGTGACCACCACCACTTTCAAGATGTAGAACACTTCCACCAAAGCAGCACGTTCCCTCAGACGCCCTTGCGGTCAGTCTTCTCCCCCACACACAGCCTAGACCTGGCTCCTATCTTTTGCTATTAGTAGTCCTTTATTATAAAATAATTTTCAGCATGAAAAAATATATAAGGAATAATGTAAAACTCTGCCTACATAGTTACTGCCTGGCTTCCTCAGTCTTAGCTTTCTTTTTAAAAATCAAATAAAGATAAATTCCATGCTTACCCCTTGCAAATTTCTTTCTCCTGTCTTAATTTGGCATATATCTTCCCTCTGCATATTTTTATTAATTTACTATGCACCCAAATGGGCATAAGTTATATATGATTATTTTCTGTTTTTAAAGGCCAGTATAGGTGGCACACTACTGAACATATTATGCTGTTGTTTTTGCTCAACATTTGTTTTGACATGTATTAATTATACCTGTTACTATAGGTCATTCACTTTATCCCCTTTAGATTATTCTACTCTACTCTCATTTTTTATATTAATAATTCAGGTTATTTCCAATATTTCATTATTATAATCTATGAAATAAACATTCTTGCACATATATTCTTGTACAAAATGTAAGAGTTCCTCTAAGATGTGTATGTGGTAGTAATTTGCTGATCCACAGAATATATTCCTCCTAAATTCTCTCATATTTTGATAAATAACTCATAAAAATTATTGAATATATTTACACAAACTCAAAAGTATATACGTGTACATGTTATTCCATTATTTACTAATGTTGATATTAAATTTTTCTTAGTGTTCTGACATTCTAATGGGTATGAAAAAGTATTCACTATACTGTATGTAAGCCATTATATGTTTTCTCCTCTTTGAAAGGCCTTCACATTTTGCCATTGGGTGTATCATCTTGTTCTTATTGTCTTGCAGCATTAAAAAAATGTATTGTAGATATTAACTGCAAGCTATTCATGTGAGTCGCATCTATTTTCTCTGAGTCTTTGGCACACTTTGATTTTTTCCCCCCATGGAATTGAGGGAACACAGATGATTGTCCTCAGAGGTGGTGGCACCAAGTGTTAAATAACATGAAAATGTCAAGGAAAAATGCCTCAACCACTGTTGGCATTATTACAGTCCTGTTGGAAGACACTGTATCAGGCCACAATATTCCCTTTCTTTTTTTTGGTAGGTATATACACAGAACAGAGTTCATCTAATGGTGAAAAATGAGATTTCCTAGGCTCAGATTGTATTTTGCTATTAGAAACTATGCTACAATGAATAACTTTGTGCATATATCATTTCATGTGTGCAAGTACATGAATACACCATTTTTAAACTTTTTTTTACCTTTTCACCCTTTCACTTGATTTTTTAAGTATAAAAATATTTAATTTTAATGCATTCTTAATGCACATATATATCATCCTCTTCCTTTAAGTAATATGTCCTTTTAGTATATAGTTTTAAAATTCTGTATTCATGAGTAGTTATAAATAGATTCTTCTAGGTTTTCCTTTAGGATTTTTATTTTAGTTCACATTTTTCAGTCTTTAATTCAACTGTAGTGCAATTAAGTGTAAAAGAAAACATGAGAAGTTTTTTTTCCAATGCAGATAAAAACTGTCCAAGCCCCACTGACTAAATATTTCAAGTACAGTCTTTTCTCAATGAATTGCAATCCTGCCTCTGTCTTGTACTTGGATTCTCTATGTTCATAGGCCTGACTTTTGGCTATTGTTCCTCTTCCACTGGCCTATTTCTCAAGACCACACTGTCCTAATTATCAAAGCAATTAGGACAATTTCTGATATTTCGTAGAGTAAATCTGCATCTCATTCTTCAGAATTCTTTAAGATATTCTTGGTTTTTTGCTCACAAACACAGACATTAGATTTTTATTAAGAATTTAAAACATTTTGTTGCTATTGTATATGATATCTATTAAAATTTTTTTTATTAAGGTATTACTGATATACACTCTTATGAAGGTTTCACATGATAAAACAATGTGGTTACTACATTTACTCATATTATCAAGTCCCCACCCTTACCCCAATGCAGTCACTGTCCATCAGTGTAGTAAGATGCCACAGATTCACTATTTCCCTTCTCTGTGCTACAATGTTTTCCCCGTGAGCCCCCACACCATGTGTACTAAACATAATACCCCTCAATTCCTTTCTCCCTCTCTCCTCACCCACCCTCCCACACCCCTCCCCTTTGGTAACCACTAGTTCCTTCTTGGAGTCTCTGAGTCTGCTGCTGTTTTGTTCCTTCAGTTGTGCTTCATTGTTAAACTCCACAAATGACGGAAATCATTCGGCACTTGTCTTTCTCTGCCTGGCTTATTTCACTGAGCATCATGTCCTCCAGCTCCATCCATGTTGTTGCAAATGGTAGGATTTGTTTCTTTCCTTTGGCTGAATAGTATACCATTGTGTATATGTACCACCTCTTCTTTATCCATTCATCTACTGACGGACACTTAGGTTGCTTCCATATCTTGGCTATTGTAAAAAGTGCTGTGATAAACATAGGGGTACATATGTCTTTTTGAATATGAGAAGTTGTATTCTTTGGCTAAATTCCAAGGAGTGGGAATCCTGGGTCCTATGGTATTTCTATTTGTAGTTTTTTGAGGAACCTCCATATTGCTTTCCACAATGGTTGAACTAGCTTACATTCCCACCAGCAGTGTAGGAGGGTACCTCTTTCTCCACATCCTTGCCAGCATTTGTTCTTAGTCTTTTTGATGCTGGCCATCTTTACTGGCATGATGTGATACCTCATTGTGATCTTAATTTGCATTTCCCCGATGATTAGTGATGTGAAGCATCTTTTCATGTATCTGTTGGCCAGTATATGATACCTATTTATAGTTAAAATTTCTAATGCTTACATGCTGATTTGTAGATAAAACTTTATAACTGATTATTAGTTTTGTATCATGAAACCTTATTAATCTCTTCTATTGGTTCTAGTACTTTGTGGTTCTGTGGGACTACATGGGCTATCATTTTATATGCAATAATGGCAATTTCTTTTCTCCCTTTCCAAATGTTGCATACCTTTTTTTTCTCAGTGTGTTATTAGAATTGCTAACAGTATTAAAGAGAAATGGTACTGCTAGCCATCCTGCCTCATTCTTGATTTTTAAAGGAACTGTTTTTCATCCTTCTTTGAAAATGAATTTGCTGAGATACAGTAGATCAATTTTATCCAGTGAAAGTAATCCCATCTATTACTAGATGGTAGGAGGATTTTTAAAAATTCAAAGTTATTGTTGTATTTGTTGATATCTCTTCCACTTATCGGGATGATCATATATTTTCTCTTTTTTAAATTGCTGTATGTGTGATTTAGCTTGATTATAACTTTAAACAAACATATGTATAAGTCTCCATTTATATGCACTTACATGCACATAAATGTGTACAGACACATTTCTGCATTTAGTTTTTTAATATTTTGCTTATAATTTTTGCATCCATATTTACATGTGATATTGGCCTGCTGTTTTCCATTCTCCTTGTATTTATGCATAGTTTTGGTACCCAGCTTTTACTATTCACATAAAAGTGATTAGGAGACTTTTATTCTCTGAATGAGTTTATGTAAGACTGAGTTTATATGTTTAATTAACATTGGTGGTATTTTGCCTGTAATATAGATAAGGGATGAAATATATGTATGAATCCTATAGCCTAAAACTCATCAGCACTCACCTTTTAACCAGGGAACCTGCTCTTAATGTTACGAGCAAACCAGAGGGGTTATTCTGTTGGTTTCCCAGTGAAACTCCCTTTGCCATTTTTAAGGTGAGATTTTATACATTTCTGGTTTCTCCTGACTGATTTGGAGCTAATCTCTGATACCAGTTTCAAGTCACTAGTAACAACCTAAACCATTTCTGAATGTTTACTCAAACAATACATAATAAATCCATTTTAATGTGTTCACTTATTTGATGTACCAGGCATATGTTAAATACTTGATAAATATTATTTCATTTAAATATGAAGAAAATTTGTGAAGCTAGATAAAGAAACTGAGACACAGATAGGTGAAGTAATTTCCTGTAACTCCACAGGGAGGTGGGGGGGATGGCAGGAATATGTTCCCTGCCTGGTGCAAATTACCTTTGAAGCTGAAATCATTCAAAGAGAGAAATGAAGAGGGAGAAACCCATTTGTGACTTACAAGCAGTTGTCTACTTCTGCTCGCCCGCCCATGTCTCTCACAACCCGACTGCAAAAAGGGACCCCACTCAACTTCTCTGGTCCAGGTATGCCCTGCTCTGCCTTAGAATCACCTATTGATATGGAGGTGCACTAAGGCCAGGTCAGAGATTCTGGAAATATTGCAATTTTAACCACACTTCCAAAGGTCATACAGCTAGTGACAGAGACAGGATTCAAACTCAGGCATTATGTATCCTTAACCCTTGTTTATCTCTACAGGTGATGTGCCTCCCCTCTATTTTCCAGGTACAGTATTCCCCTAACAGACCCTGACTTTAGTACTTCCTAAAGGCTAACTTTTGATACTTAATAAATGTAAGATGAGGTACCATTATGTTTTCCAAATATTAACAATTACTAACAGAAAATTAATAGTAAATATATATATGAAAAGCAAGATACTATATGTTTATACGTGTGTAGATTATAAACTATAGAAATGAAAACTTTGCTTTATGCAAAACTAGTGCACTTAGTTGAATCCAGAAAGCTAATTGTATTTAGAACATTCTGAGCTGAGAGACTGCTGTTCACAGAGAAGCATATTGAGGAAATTAAGAAATCAGGTACTTTACATAGAACACATTGCACATATTTGTGCTTCTGTGAATTCTTATTACTTTAAATGGCAAGTACAGTTCTGAGGCCTCTGGAGTTGGCTATTATTAGTTTCTCATCCAAATAAACATTGGGAAGTAGCACCCATGTAGTGTGCTCCTAATTCACGGTGGCCTAGCTTGGTAGCATCGCCCTTACAGTCAACTCACTGGAAATCCAATGGTTTAAAGAAGCATCACAGATCCGTTTGGTGCCCCGGCCTGATCCTCGCAGCATTCCTACCCCGAATAGCCCCCTAGTGTCTCCTGTCAGCCCCTGGGACTCTAGGACTGAAGACTGATTCTCAGCTTACACATAGGCTCGCCCAGAAATGCTGAGGGGTCAATGCCCCCATAAGCAGTCCAGTGATGAATGGAAGTTGAACTCAAGTTCCCTCAGCTTCCTCACCTCTTTCACAGGGGTTGGGACAACTCTGAGGCACCGTGTACTCTGCAAAGTTCCATAAGAAGTCTAACCACAGTTTCCCACAGTGCTTTCCTATTCAATAATCACACCATTTTTTTGGTGGACAGGGAAGCAGTTATAACTTCTTTGTTTCTCTTTCCAACTCTCTGTTTTACGTTTCTTGGAATCACTTTGCAAATAAACTATGTTCTCTCATTACCAGTATATACTCCTATAATTATGACTCTGTAGTTTCTTTTATCTCTAATATTCACATTATCACCCTGAGCAACAGGATTGGCTACATAATTTTTGGGCCCCAGTGCAAAATGAAAACACAGACAAAAAGTGTCCTTAAAGGTACTAAAATATAAAACATTTTTATTTCTTCCACCATCTCTCTCAACCTGTCAGGGTGTTTTTTATTTGCAATTGAATATTGTAGAATACAGATGCTCAGTGGTGCTAGACAGCCTCACCCTGCCACTCTATAGGTTAGCTCAGAGCCCACAGGCTGCTGGATGCCCCTTCCCACCAGCCACTGATATGCTGATACATGGCTCACTCCAGCCAAGGGCCAAGAAGTCAGGCTCCATTTCCCATGGGCTGGCTTCTCCAACCAATAGTGGACAGGCAAGTCCCAAGGAATTACAGCCTCTGTACAGGACACACTGAGCACCTGCATCAGCGGTAGCTAAGGCTTACTCCTACCAAGTTACCCACCAGACTTGCTGTTGTGCTGCAAGCCCTGGGCAGGGATGGACACAGCCATGCCCCACTGTGAGGTACCTTGAGACATGCACATCCAACTGTGGCTCTCTTCAAATGTATGTCCAGCCCCCTACCACGGATGAGAGTCAGCAACTATGGCTGGATGGGTACAGGTTGAGGGAGGCACGCAGGTCCCTGGTCACCAGGGGCAGGAGGTGGTAGCTGTCACTGGGGGACCAGTGGGGAGAAAGAGGCCAGGAAGGGCCCAGCTGCTTGCCATTGCTGGGGCAGGCACAGGCAGCACTGAATCTTTCCTGGAAAGGTGGAAGGTGGGGAACGGGGGTAAATTGGAGGTAGGAATGCATGTGAGTTGAGACTACAAGCTTTGACAGATGTTCTATTGTCCCATGGACTTCAATGATGAGACACAGGTTCGAAAATCAAATTATTAAGATCTTCAAGATGTTAACCAAAGAGCATTATGTGACAAGTGCAGGACCCTTCAGACCAGGAGGCCCTGTAATGACTGTACTGGTCCTTATATCTGTAGGGCCAGCCCTGCTGCACACCAGGCCTTGACCTCCGTTTCCCCTAAAATTACATTCCTATCTTTCTCAATCCTATTCTACTGATCACATCCATCATCTTACAAATCCCTTATGTTGAAGCTTTTGCATTGCCCAGTTTGCAAAGGCTTTCAAAGAAACCACAGACATACTACACAGTTTACATTATGTACTTACAGGTCACTGTTTATCACCTTTCCTTTTTCAAGTACAAAGACCTATGACACTGAATTCCCATTCTACCTCTAATTAACTTAAAAAGGATATTCTCCCACTGCCTTAATGGTGGCCAATTTATAATTTCTTTCTCCATATATATCCTGACATTACCTTCAGCATTTTTAGAATGCCCAATGACATACTTATAAGGCTAAAGTTCTCTGTCAGCTGCATTTCTGATGAATACCCTCCTCGGCCCCCAGCTAGGCCCCTGAAGCCCACCTCCAGAACAATCTCTCACAATCATTCCCATTCTGTCTTAGATTCTGAGCTGGTCTCTGTCATATGGGGCACTTCACAAATGGTGTTGGCTCCCTGGGTGCCCACCGTCCACAGGACTCCGTGTAAGCCACCGCTGATTGCACACACAGGCCCAGAGAAGCAGGGTTACTCCGAGAGACTGCAGTCAGTGGGGCTGGAAACACAGGGAGAATTTAGAAGCTACAGTTTCCTCTGGGTCTCTAACCCAATTATTCCTCTACTAACAAGATCAAATTCGAAGGGACTTGATAATTCACAAATTTTTAACTCCCATTTTCACCACTAAACACGGTTGCAGATGAACAGGAAACTGTGCTGAGTACAAAGTAATGCCATCTAACCATGTCTCGACCAACACTTGGCAATGCTTCTCATCTGTAAGAGACTCCTGTGGCATTCCCAGGTTTTCCAACTTTCCCCGCTCTCATTTCTAACCCCTCGTATCTCACCTGGCCCAGATACCTGCCTGTCATTCTCTCACAATCACCTCATCCATCAGCCCCACAGAGACCTCCCGAACCTCCAGGGGCAGGTCATGGCTGCCACCAGTCTGACGTGACGTCCAGTCAGGTATAGTGTGTGCCTTTACTCCAAGGGCCAAAAGTGTTCAATGTGCAAGCATCCTTAATCCAAGCAATGTCCATCCTTATTCAATAAATTGTCTTGTTTCCAACTTTACCAAGAAAAAGACCAGAGAAATGCAGGTGCACTGGCTTTGTCCTATGAGTCCACGTCTTTCAGTGCCTTTCCTGCCCACCCTTTCTCTGTAACGTTGACCAGCCTATAGGCTCTATCGCTTGCGATATGCCTGTGATCTCTTGCCTAACTATACAGGAAAGATCAAGTTAAAATTGGCTACCATAGACTATAAAAGAAGCTGTAATCTATTAGGCAGAGAACTGAAGATCATTCTATCTATTGAAAGAAAATTGAATATAAAATTATTTTATATTATTTTTAAAATATTGACTAACATACTTTAAATGTATAGATTTTTAGCACATTTTTGTTGATATCTTTTGTGGCATAGCACCTAGATCTTATAGGTTGATTTTTTTATTCAATTTTTCTTACCAGAAATTTGTATTAAGAATTAAGTGAATAAGTATATATATGACTATAATTACTGAAATAGTATCATAAATAGGATGCTTTTTGTAGGGTTTCTTTATACTTTAAATGGAATATCATCTAAAATTCTTTTCCTACTTTCTTTTATTCATATTTCCTACTGTTGGGCAACATAGGGTGTATGGAACTATATTGATTATCAAAAGTATAGTGTCAGTGTATGTTCAAAACTTTCTCTTTTATTTTTCTACAGTCCTCAAAGTGAAACCCTAAAGGTGATAAAGTGAGAGAGAAAGAAACTTGGTAATAGGAACTCAGGAGACAGCAAAGTTCACACTTTCCACCTTCATGTTCTCGCAGTTTTAGCCTGAACTGTTCATTGTCCTTACACTTAACTCCTTAGTGCCAGCAAAAAAAAGGAATACACTCCCACGAAAAAGAATTACCATTCTATTATAGTGCAAGCAGAATTTTCATTTAAAGAAAGTTTGTGTCAGTTTTTATTAATGAAAATAAATGTAAATATTCACATACTCCCTTTTGCCAATCTAATAGTCTGAGAGATGTTTGGAAGTCATTTAAATATTTTTCACTAAGCGGTACTAAGATGAGTAATGTACATGTCTCTCTCCTGAAATTAATTTCATACAAACTAGAAATAATTTTTTTCCAGTATAACCAACTTTTTCAGTGTTAGAAATGAAGTTCACAGAGCTTAAATTTTTCTTTGAGGAGGAAACAAAATTCCTCAAAAAACAGCTTTGACTGTATCAATTACTACTTAACCATTCATTCTCATAAAAAAACAACAACCATTTTCTGGTTCCACCCTGCTTCCCATCTGACTCCCCTCCCTCTGTCGGAGATGCAGGAAGAACTGTCGGTGCCCTGCTCTCCTGCCTCCACTGTGACGCAGAAACAGTTCGGAGTCTTCATAACTACAGCTCCGCACACGCCAGAGTCAGAGCCCTGCCAGCGGCGTACTGAGCAGCTTTAGGAGAGGCTGGGAAGACAAATCAAGGGCAGTGCTTCAGATTGTATAATAGAAGCCTGGAATTTAAGCACACACATTTTCATATTTAGCACCTCTTGAAAGGAAAATTTTATAATAGAACTGCTTTATATTTAGATCGGTACTGTCTCTTGTTGCCTTGTCTTGTTAGAATCCTCTGAGGACGCTCTAGAAATAATAATGACACAAAAGCCTCAGCATCTTTTGCAGAGGGAAATGTTCTTTGTACACAAAGATGTTGCAGCTGGCTCATCCTTACCTGAACCTTTACTCTGCCTGTTTTTAATATGTCCTTGCCTTGTGACTTTGTAATAAAAAGCAGATGAAAACAGGGATAAACATGATTTCTGTCAATGTGAAGTTCATGATGCTTGCTCATTCACTTTTGAACATGCAGCACTAGTACGTGCTCAATAATTATTTGTTGAATGAACAGGGCCATTGTGCTCTGACCAAGTTAAGATGTGGTCTTCCTACCACGGCATTTTTGGTAATTAATCTTAAAAACAAACATCCACATATCCTATTGAGACAGGGACCATGGATGTAGTCAGAGTGAGGGTGTCCGGAAAAATCAAGGCAGGATAATTACAGTCAGAGCAGTGTAACTACGTGCAAGGAAACCCCCACCAAAACTCCGTGTTAAACATTAAGCTCTAGAGTCTTTCTTCAGTGAGATCAGTTGATATTCCCCAGATAAAGGAAAGTAGCCCATGTTTTTATTATACTAATCATTTGTAATCATGTGTAAGATTCACTTTAGCATGCTAAACGGACTTGATGTCTCATCGAGGACAAACATCCTAAGACCGCTTTTAACAAGTCCACTCCCTTAAGTCCTTTATCAGTTCCCCCAAATCCTCAACTGCCTATAAATCCCCTGGACAACACCACCCTGGGCTCTCTTGTCCCCTCCTGGCACAAGCCAGGAGCTCTGTCGTCTCACTGTATCTCTCAATAAAAGCCTCTCCCTGGCTCTCCTACCTTGTGTGTTTGCTAAGTTCATTCTTTGACTCCACAAACAAGAACCCCAGCATCACTATTTTGTTCTTTTTGATACCGTTTCTTATTATAATTATTATTCTTATCTATCCTATAAATACAATAGACTTCTGATTTTTATTGCTATATATACTCCCAGAGCCATTCGTTTACTTGTCTTGCAAATACTTATTAACAATCTACTAAATAAAATGCATGGAGAACATAGTTCAGCCTCAAAGACCTTATAGTTTGGAGAAGGTGTGAATGAAACCATCACATAATGTATTTTAGTCGTAATAAATCTTATGAAGGAAAAGTTCAGGTACTATGATGGCATTAAATGGGAGAAAAGTGCTTTGACATTATCGTGCTCTATTGGATAGATGTCACTTTAGTGGGCAACTTTTACCATGAGTTTCATCTCTTATATTTTTGGATCTAAACTTTGAGATAATTTATTAAATTTAGAAATCTCTTTCACCATGAAACCAATACATAGCTAATAGCTGTATCTAAATTATAAAAATCTATAAATTATAAACACTGATAAAATATATTTCTGATAATTTTATAGCTCATTCCAGTTGAGATGCTATTAGGCAATACCTGGTAATCGAATTATTAAATAACCAAGTTGTGGAAAAAGTGAAGGTTCCTATGGCCAGGATTCTCACCTGGCCCCGGTCGGCTTGCTCACTACAAACGTGTGGACAATACATTTGTTACTGACTCTGTATCAAAGAGCCCTGCCCAGTGCTCTGGGCTGCTGCACAGCTGCAAGGCTGCAGGGCTGCAGGAGAGCAGAGGCTGGAGGGGCAGCAGTGCAAAGGACAGAGGCTGAGATGGCTGCAGGGCAGAGAGGCCCAGAGGCAGAGACCAGCTTGCTGCGTGCAGACTCGCTCTGAGTGGATGGGATTCTAGTGATTGACCTGCCACTGTGAGAATGAAGTCGAGTATAAGCCCTTTCACCCCAAGAAGTTCCCACTGTCATTTTTTTCTATGTAACTCTTGGGGGAGTATCCCGGGGCAAATACCTTTGAAACCAAAATCTGTCAAAGGGAGAAATAAAGTGGGAGAAACCAGTCCATTTTGTTACAAACAGTCTACTTTCACTCTCCCATGTCTCTCCTGACCCGGCTGCAAAGAAGAGACCCCACCCAGCCTCTCCAGGTCCAGAGAAGCCTTTGCTCTCCAGCCTGTGAGGTCCCCTATTGATATGGAGATGGACTAAGGCCAGGTGAGAGATATTGCAATTTTACCCACAGTCTGTCTCACTGAATTCATAGTGAACATGTCTGGGGCTGAAATCTATTTGCAAGACAAAAGTGTTTTGAATATTTTACAATAATTAAAATCAGTTACATGTCTTCCTATTTAAAAACTAAAACCTACTGTGATCATAGGAAAGATAAAACACCCGAGTTAGGGTGCAGAAAAAATCTGATCTTCCCCTAATTGCCAACAAACTATGTAATGTTCCCTCATGAAAGGTCAAGTCCTTGACTGACATTCAATCTGGGGTCAGGCATTGTTTCTTTTCCCAAACCTTTTCTTTCTCTCTATTCATGTGTGAAAAAGTGGAGTTTTGAAAAGGCTTAATCCTTGTTGGCTACTACTATAGAATTGCTGCACATTGCCACACATACTGACTATAAACAGAGGTGGTATTTTTTCACAGCCTCTCATGGAGCTTTTTAGGATATTTGGAAGTGTATATCTTCAAATGATTGTCAAGCGCTCCTTTCACAAAGAAGAGCTTTTTCAGAATAGCTAAGGAAGAAAAGATCCCCAGAATGTAAACTCACAGTGTATCTCTTTTACCCACAAGTCTGTCTTTCTCTGAACAATGTCCAGGTCATCATTTAAGAGCGTAATAAATGGACTGCAATTTTCCTTCACATTGTTTGGAAACTGGTTTGAAAATTCTACAAGTATCTTACACCATACTCTGCAAGGTAAGCTTCTTATAATGATGCCTTCATAATGAGATAGTAAGGATGGCGGGCTTGTTTGCGGAGTGGAAAAATGAACTTAGCAAAGAGTCAAGGTAGGAGAGCCAGGAAGAGGCCTTTTTAGAGATACACTGAGAGAATAGAGCTCCTGGTAGGACAAGGGAGTCCGTAGGCGGTGCATTGTCTAGGGGATTTATAGGCAGTTGAGAGACAAAGAACTAGGGAGGCAGATCCACCAAATGGTCTCTAAATGTTTATTTTTAAAGAGACACTAAGTTTCTTATCAGTTTTCCATACTATTTTGCAGAGTTAACATAAGAAATTTACTGCTTTGATTCTTTCTCAGCATAGCAGTTTCTTGATTTGGGAGCATATCAATCAAGGCTGCTTGTCTTGTTTTCAAGGGGAGCTGAGTTATTGTCTGTTTGTTAAATAGTAAGTTAAGAATCTTCTTAACTTCTTGGGTGTAAAAATGCAGCTTTAAGATGGAATCCTTCCTGCCCTTCACTATGTTGTTTATGGCTGGACCTTCCTGTTATATTAATTGCCCAGGTTATATATTACTTGATTAGGGGCTGGAGGAGGAAAAGCAGCATCTGGGTAAAGTTAAAGATAAACTGGGCCTTTTAGCAGGCTAAAGTAAATTTTACAATAGCCTCACTTAATTGACACAAACAAAACATGGGCTATGGTGAGGTATTTTCTTATCTGGGAGATGTTCAAACATACCAGGCTAAGTTACTCCTGGCTCTTTAGTTTTAACTAATCTTCACTGAAGAATGCTTATATTCCTAGTATGATATTTTACTTTAGAGAATTAATGTGACTCTGTCTTTGCTTAATTGTTTAGTATGGAGTTTTGGTAGGGGTCTTTTTCCAGAGGCCCTCACCCTACTCTGACTACCCCCACAGTCCCTGTCTCAGAATTTTGATAATTAAGAGTTTATAATTTACTAAATGACTTTTGAAAATTACATAAACATGAAACAAATACATGGTCCTTCAAGAAACACATCTCCATTCCTTAGAAACCTGGCCCGAGGAGCTCTGCGGAGGGGCCGCTCGGCAGCGGCAGGGGCGCAGCCGGCAGCGCTGTGCCGGGCGCCTGTCTCCTGCGCTGTGTCCGGGGAACAGCGGCCTGGTGTCCTCGCGCTGCGGGTGCTCCTCCGGCCAGACCGCCTCCCACGCGCTGGGCTCGGTCCCCGCGGTCCTCGCGGCGCCGGGAGTGTCGGACCGCGGGGGCCGCCCCTACGCCCGCTGGCCATTCCCGAAGGGTCATGAGGGGCCCGCCTGGGTTCTGCAAAGCTCGGGAAAGCCCCTCTGGGCCTCGGTGATGGACGTGACACAAACAATGCCCTACAACGGCCTTCTGTCTGCCTTTTTGTCCTTGTGCGTTTGATGGCCCGAGGTGATTAATGGGAGACTTGGATGGAAAAAATACTGCCTCGTGCACTGTTTCAAGGCTGTTAGGTGACCGTTCCAAAGGAGAGGCAGGCATTTTGTCTTCCAAGCCAATCTCTGGGATACAAGAACCCCCGTTTCCCAGGCCGCCGAAAGTGCGGCGGCGTTGGGGAGCTGGTTTGCCGTGCCCCGACCTCCGCGGAGAGCCCCCGACGGGCCGGCTGCGCCCCCCACCCACTCTGGTCTCTGGTCCGGGTTAGCGCTTTGCTCCGCCTTTGCACGACGGCCTTTCTGCTTTTAGTACCTTGGCACGTGTGACTCTCTGGCCTTTGGTTTATGTCCCTCCCTGAACAGTCCACTTAGATGAGCAGGAGCTGTGTCAGGGAGAGAAAGTAGGGAAAACTCCCCCTCTAGGGTAGGTAAGGGGTTCGTATTTCTTGATACCTGACTCTAAGAGGGAGACTTGACTTGCCAGCTCCTGGCCGGCCCAGAAGGTGGTGGCGATGCTTCTCCCTGAGCCAAGCGAGTCGCAGGACAACCTGCTGTCCCTGGGCCAGGCCCCCAGCTGGGGATCCAGGCTGTGCGCAGACTGGGGAACAGCACAGCTGTGGGGCCTGCTGCTGAGGGAACGGAAAAGACTCTCCCATCTTTATTTTCTTGATTGTTTTGCATACTGCTATTTTTCTGTTACCTACTTTGATACTAGATGAAGCCTCATGCCTCCCTTTGCTCTGTGTATTACATTGACGGTGATGCTTGGTTTACAATGAAAATGATATGATAAAAGCAGACTTCATCTTATTTTCCTTAAGCAAACTGAAGGATTATTCTTATGTTTTTGACTTCAGGGAGCAAAGTGAATCCCATGTTTCTCATTATAACTGTTAAATTAAATGAATGCCTTTGAGTTTTTTATTATAATTTTATTCAGTTGTCTAGGGCACATAGATCGATGAGCCGCATGGTGAATTTGATGGGAACTGGCTGATTCGTCAGAGGGCTGTTGGTGACGCCTGAAGAACAAGCCTCAGCTCCTCCATCCCAGACGAGCATTCTTCACTTCTGATAAAGCAGTTCTGGCTAGTAGTCACTGATCTTACCCTGGGTCCTGGATACTCAGATTTCAGGCAACATCACATTTAATCTTTACGGCAGCTCCATGGTAGTGACAGTAGGTACTGTTGTTATTTTCCTGTTCCTGGTGGGACAACTGAAACTTAGATCATTTTTTTATTAAGGTATTATTGATATACACTCTTATGAAGGTTTCACATGAAAAAACAATGTGGTTACTACATTCACCCATGTTATCGTGTCCCCCCCATACTCCACTGCAGTCACTGTCCATCAGTGTAGTAAGATGCCGCAGAGTCACTATTTGCCTTCTCTTTGCTACACTGTCTTCCCCATGACCCCTCACACTATGTGTGCCAATCATGATACCCCAAAAACCCCTTCCCCTCCCTCGCCATCCTTCCTCCCCCACCCCTCCCCTTTGGTAACTGCTAGTCCCTTCTTGGAGTCTGTAAGTCTGCTGCTGTTTTGTTCCTTCAGTTTTGCTTAGTAGGTATACTCAACAAATGAGGAAAATCATTTGGCACTTGTCTTTCTCCACCTGGCTTATTTTGCTGAGCATAATATCCTCCAACTCCATCCATGTTGTTGCAAATTGTAGGATTTGTTTCTTTCTTATGGCTGAATAGTATTCCATTGTGAATATGTACCACCTCTTCTTTATCCATTCATCTACTGATGGACACTTAGGTTGCTTCCATATCTTAGCTATTGTAAATAGGGCTGCAATAAACATAGGGGTGCATATGTCTTTTTGAATCTAAGAAATTATATTCTTTGGGTAAATTCCTAGGAGTGGAATTCCCAGATCAAATGGTATTTCTATTTGCAGTTTTTTGAGTAACCTCCATATTGCTTTCCACAATGGTTGAACTAGCTTACATTCCCACCAGCAATGTCGGAGGGTTCACCTTTCTCCACATACTCGCCAGCATTTGCTGTTCTTAGTCTTTTCTGTACTGGCCATCCTAACTGGTGTGAGGTGATGTCTCATTGTGGTTTTTATTTACATTTCTCTGACCTACCTGAGGTCTTTACCTACTGATCTTCTGAGTGTGATCAAGAGCAATTAGAGAACTGTGTAGTTGTGGATGAGTTAACAGTTTGTATACTTGCCTTTCTCCATTTTGCAGGGTGGAGATGTCTGCCCAGAGGTTAATTTCTAACAGAACATCCCAGCAACCTGCATCTAATTCTGATTACACCTGGGAATATGAGTATTATGAGATTGGACCAGTTTCCTTTGAAGGGCTGAAGGCTCATAAATGTGAGTTTTATACAAACTTCCCATTGTAAGCATAATATGTATTTGTCTTACCATGTGAAATGCCCAATGAATATTTTCCCTAAATACTCTATCTTTTTATAGAGCTCTACCTGCAAAACCCCAGAAAACAGCCCCCTCCAGATAAGGGATGGTATTACATGCATCTCAAAGAACTGGAAAGGTTCCCTTAGTGGGGGAACGTGATTCAATATCATTTTCAAATTAAGATTTTTGAAAAAAGTACTGATGATTCCAGCTCTCCCAAACTGTGTGAATATTTGGACCATCAAAAATGTGTACAAAAATACAATCTGGAGCTATTGTTTGAAGAGCCTTCTTCTGTAGCACACAGTCAGCGGCATCCTTTCAGCTCTCTTGGTTTCCTGGGGCTGTGGAGAGCCGTCTGTGCATGCCTGTAAGGACGGGCGAGGACAGCCTGTGGTCATTCCTAACTCTGTGTTCCAGACATGAAGTGTGTTTCATGTCCTGGAGTGATTAATGACTCAGCACAGAGCAAGGTAGTATAATTCTGTGAAAGGTCACTCTAATTCCAATCATAACTAAATGCTGACCAGTCAGCATGAAAAGGCATTTTTTTTCACACAATGATCCAATTTATAAACACACACACCAGAAATAACACCATACAGTGATACATGCACATATTTTTTCATAAATGCGTAGAGAAGGGGCTAGAAATATATGCACTAAACAGTTGACTTCTGGAAAAAGGAGGGAGATACGGTAGGAATAAAAGGGGGCATTTGTTTTACATAATTTTTTTTTTTAGTGGTTTAAAACAACAGAAATTTATTATACCACAGTTCTGTAAGGTCCCAAGTCCAAGTGAAGTATGGCTTGACTGGTAGGAACCAGTCCATTTCACTGCTGACTGTCTGACATGGGTCATTCTCACCGAGAGGCCGTATTTCCAGGCTGTTGTTCCCCTTCAAAGCCAACAGTGTTGGGTCTTTGAATCTCTTTGTGTCTTCTCTGAAAAGGCATCTTGTTTTCTAAAGTAGAGTCGACATAATTAGCAGAAACGGCTGCCAACTCCACGTCCCATCATGGTTATTCCACATAAATATTCCAGAGATGTTTGGTTGTTTTAGAATCTACAAAAATTTTAGGTGGTTAACTGGTTTAGATTACATTAGAAACTACAAGAGAGATTATGGTTGGACATGCAAATATGGCAAAGGACATGCTTTTGTCCTTTGTTATATTCTGGGCACTGCCCCTCTGCCCTGTCTTGGCATCCATGATCCCTCATACCCACTTGCTGCTCCCTTGCAAAGAGGGTTTTCTGTTTCAGCTTTATCTAGGTATAATTGACAAATAAAACTGTCATGTATTTGAAGTGTGCTAAGTGATGGTTTGATATATTACACATTGGGAAAGGGTTGCCCTCATTGAGTTAATTAACCCATTCATCACCTCAGATATTTCTTTATTTAAGTTCTATTCTCTTGCATATTTCAATTACACAGTGCAGTTGCCCATATTTTAATTTTTTTTGTCATTAAGTTTTATGAGTTCCCTTATATTTTGGATATTAACCTCTTATCAGATATATGGTTTGAAAATATTTTCTCCCCTTCCATAGGTTGCCTTTTCATTTTGTTGATGGTGACTTTGGCTGTGCAGGAGCTTTTTCATTTGATGTCACCCTTTTTGGTATAGTTTTGCTTTTGTTGCCTTTGCTTTTTTTTTTTTGGTATCATTACTCTACAATTACATGAGGAACATTATGTTTACTAGACTACACCCATCACCGAGTTTCCCCCACATTCCCCATTGCAGTCATTGTCCATCAGCATAGAAAGATGTAGAATCACTACTTGTCTTCTCTGTGTTGTACAGCCCTCCCTGTGCCCCCTCCCCCACATTACACAGGCTAATCATAATGCCCCCTTTCTTTCCCCCTGCCCCTTATCCCTCCCTTCCCACCCATCCTCCCCAGTCCCTTTCCCTTTGGTAACTGTTAGTCCATTCTTGGGTTCTGTGATTCTGCTGCTGTTTTGTTCCTTCAATTTTTTCTTTGTTCTTATACTCCATATATGAATGAAATCATTTTGCACTTGTCTTTCTCTGCCTGGCTTATTTCACTAAGCATAATACCCTCTTGCTCCATCCATGTTGTTGCAAATGGTAGGATTTGTTTTTCTTCTTATGGCTGAATAATATTCCATTGTGTATGTGTACCACATCTTCTTTATCCATTCATGTACTGATGGACACTTAGGTTAATTCCATTTCTTGGCTATTGTGAATAGTGCTGTGATAAACCTAGGGGTGCATCTGTCTTTTTCAAACTGGGCTGCTGCATTCTTAGGGTAAATTCCTAGGAATGGAATTCCTGTGTCAAATGGTATTTCTATTTAGAGTTTTTTGAGGAACCTCCATACTGCTTTCCACAATGGTTAAACTAGTTTACATTCCCACCAGCAGTGTAGGAGGGTTCCCCTTTCTCCACATCCTCGCAAACATTTGTTGTTTCTCTTTTGGATGGTGGTGATCCTTACTGGTGTGAGGTGATATCTCATTGTGGTTTTAATTTGCATTTCTCTGATGACTAGTGATGTGGAACATCTTTTCATGTGTCTGTTGGCCATCTGAATTTCTTCTTTGGAGAACTGTCTGTTCAGCTCCTCTGCCCATTTTTTAATTGCATTATTTGCTTTTTGTTTCTTGAGGTGCATGAGCTCTTTATATATTTTGGATGTCAACCCTTTATCGGATCTGTCATTTATGAATATATTCTCCCATACTGTAGGATGCCTTTTTGTTCTATTGGTGGTGTCCTTTGCTGTACAGAAGCTTTTCAGTTTGATGTAGTCCCACTTGTTCATTTTTGCATTTGTTTCCCTTTCCCGGGGAGATATGTTCATGAAGAAGTTGCTCATGTTTATGTCCAAGAGATTTTTGCCTATGTTTTTTTTCCTAGGAGTTTTATGGTTTCATGACTTACATTCAGGTCTTGGATCCATTTTGAATTTACTTTTGTGTATGGGGTTAGACAATGATCCAGTTTCATTCTCTTACATGTAGCTTTTTTGGCCAAGTCCAGTTTTGCCAACACCAGCTGTTGAAGAGGTCTTCATTTCCCCATTGTATGTCCATGGCTCCTTTATCATATATTAATTGACCGTATATGTTTGGGTTAATATCTGGACTCTCTATTCTGTTCCACTAATCTGTGGGTCTGTTCTTGTGCCAGTAGCAAAGTGTCTTGATTACTGTGGCTTTGTAGTAGAGCTTAAAGTTGGAAAGTGAGATGCCCCCTGCTTTATTCTTCCTTCTCAGGATTGCTTTGGCTATTTGGGGTCTTTTGTAGTTCCATATGAATTTTAAAACTATTTGTTCCAGTTTGTTGAAGAATGCTGTTGCTATTTTGATAGGCATTGCATTGAATCTGTAGATTGCTTTAGGCAGGATGGCTATTTTGACAATATTAATTCTTCCTAGCCAGGAGCATGGAATGGGTTTCCATTTGTTAGTGTCCTCTTTAATTTCTTTTAAGAGTGTCTTGTCGTTTTCAGGGTATAGGTCTGTCACTTCCTTGGTGATGTTTATTCCTAGGTATTTTATTATTTTTGATGCAGTTGTGAATGGAATTGTTTTCCTGATTTCTCTTTCTGCTAGTTCATCGTTAGGGTTGTTGCCTTTGCTTTTTGTGTCAAATCCAAAAAATCATTACCAAGACTGATGTCAAGGAGCTTACCCCCATCCTATGACCACTATTTTGAATGTTCCGTCTGGTAATTCGCCTATCTCCATTTCTAGAGATTTGTCTTGTTCTTTGTCTTGCAACATATTCCTCTGTTGCTTCATTTTCCTTGACTCTTGTTGGTTTTCTGGGTCTTAGGTAAAACAGCCACCTCTCTGGTTGCATCAGAGTGGACTTGTGTGGGAGATGGATCTTGCCTTTCAGTGCAGCCCAGCCCCTAGTTGTCACTCAAGCTTCTATGATTGTCCCCACAACCTTCTCTGTTCTTAGTGGCTCCCAGTAGTTGACGTTGTATGGAGACCTGCCTTTGTCCCTCAGGGGAGGACTGTGGTCATCAGCCATAACAAATGCAGTCTGATTAGAGGCCAGACCCTCAGGCAGCAGCTGGGAAAGCATGTGCTAAACCCCTTCCAGGGAGATCCTGGGAGATGAGTGTTTTTACATGCTGTCTCTATTCTCCGCCCAGGGTGTAGCCATGGAAAGGTGCTGCTCTGCTTGTGAAGAACTGCTTTTTGTTTACTGTAGTCGGGTGGGACTGGAACTTGTAAGCTCCGGCGGCTCTCGGGGCCAGGAGGTCAGGAGCCTGGGCAGCAGCCCAGGAGCCATGGTGCCAGCCCTGAGTACAGTCTCCTTACAGGGAGAAGACACTGGTAATGGGGTTTATTATTAGAGTGGGCTGGAGAGAGAAGGTGGGGCAGTGTCTGCAGATGCCCTGGCCCTGCGCAGGAGCACAGCCCTAGATGGCTGCAAAATTAGAAGCCCGGCCTTCAAGCAGCATCTTTTAAAGTCTGTGGATAAAACCCTTTGAGGGGAACACAGGAGGTGGGTGTTCCTGCCCGCCCCCCCCCTGCACTGAGCCCTGCAGGGGTAGCCATGAGGTGGGCTTCTGCACCCATTAAGAACTGCTTTTTTGTTTGCTTAGTCTTGGGTTCTCATGGACAGAAATCCTGTTGGCTTTCAGAGCTAGATGTTTGGGGGTCCATCCCTCCAGGGGGAATCTTAAAAATGGGGCTCTAGATGTGTAATCCGAACCCTTTCCTCCTGGGGGGAAGTGGGGAGCTGGGAATTCCCTCTCAACACTGCGTCGCTGTGCCGGGGGTGGGACTGACGGTGAGAGAGCCTCTCAGTATTTCTTATTGACCTGACGTGGATACTTCCCCATTTGCCCGATGTGTAGGAGTCACCCTGCTAGATCATGTGATTCTTTCAGAAGGAGTCATGCCATATTTACTAGTGTCTTCAGCACGTCCAAGGGAGGAGGAGTGCTCAGGAACCTCCTGACTCCCTAGCTCAGTCAGCTCCTAGTTCCAGCTCATTACATAGCTGCGCCTTGGTCCCCACCTCCCCGTCGCAGGAGGGAGGGGAGACCCGGCTTCCCCTGCGGATGCCAGGAGCCCAGGTGCCGCTGTCTGCAGTGGCAGCGGCAGGGCCTCTCCTGTGCGGCTCCGCGGGCCCCACCTCCAGGGCTCCGGCAGCGCGGCTGTAATGGGCTTCGGAGTTACTCATTTCCCGGACCAATGGCTTTCTATATTTGGTCCTGAAAAAATCATTAACTAAGTCACATATCTTTACTCTTGAAGTGAACAGTAACAATTAAATGCGTTCTCTCATGCCTTTTTTGTATCTGTTCATTAGTTCTTTGTGGAAATAAAATGAGCACATGGAATCCATTGGGATATGCTGTCATTGATTATTTTAAGGAAGGGTGTAAAATAATCCTCAGCTTATTTTAATTCTTTCATCTGCTGCTTTTCTTGGACAACCATTAGGTAAGGTCACTTGCTTGTTAAGAACTTTATTGGAAATCAGAATGACCAGGCAAACCGCCAAACATTTCCCTGTAATATGGGCTTTTACAGCTTGGTGACACAAATTTTATTTTTATGTCAGTTTGTTCTTATCTACTTCCCTTAGTTTAAGTGGCAAAAAAGACAGGCTACTGCAGTAATTTTTATTGGTACATTTCCAGAGATTATTGAAAATCTTTTTTGAGCCTATTACATTCTGGAAATTATTACAGCATGAAAAAAATCCTGCAAAATGTAGGCAAAGCATGAAACATTATATACTTACTTTACCTACTCTACTATTAATCAGGTATGCTTTTAGTTTTAATATTCACATCAGGAGAAAATGCCTGGGTGAGTCCTTACTGTTCTAATATAAGAGGTCTGATTAAAGACCCCAGGTTCACAAACCTGACAAGATATGAGATACAGAGAAAGTAAAAAGCATGCCACCTCCCAAAAAAACCCTAGACATGCAGGAATATAAAAAAGATTATGTCAGCTGTCAGACTCTGCATACTAGTATAGTCGCTTCCATTTAAAAATGCTATGATTCTGACCTTCAAGTGGGTCTCTTTGTTTTGCTGATCCAAATTCAAAGCCAGTTAGTTGCAGGTTCAAAAGAAGAGAAGGATGATATTTCAAGGGGAGCATTTCTTGAGGATAGGAATGACCATAATAGTTATCTTCATTTGCTTTGCCTGGGATGGATAGTACTAGGCAACCATAGCTTCGTTTTTTGTTAGACCAAGTTCTTCTGCCAGCTGAAGTCAAGAGTCCCACCCTTCAAGGAGGAACATCCTTTGGTGGTCATTGTGAATTCTTTTGCCCTCAGTTTGGACTCTGGTATTAAACCTTATCATGTATCAGACGTGGACATATAACTGACCCCCAGTTGGTACCAGCAGAATGCACATTCATTCATTCATTGTTTCAGCACATATTTGTTGAGTGCCTGTTATACACGGAACTATTCTAAGCACTGGAGGTACAACAGTGAACAGAAAAGACAAAAAGACCTCCTCTTATGGATCTTGCCTTGTAGTGGGAGAGATAGACAATAAATAAATAAACAAACTATGCTAGATGGTGATGAAAAAAAAGAGAAGGGAAAGGAGATGTGGGGTGCAGAGGTGAAAGTATAGAGAGTAGCCATGGAAGGCCTTACTGAGAAGAGAAATCTGAAAACAGATCTGAAGGAAGTGAGAGATGGAGCCATATGGTGTCAGGAAGAACATTTCAGGAAATGCTCCATGGCAAGAGTGAAACGGAACACACAGGAGCACAGAGGCCAGCATGGTGCCAGGGGAATGACTGAGAGGCAGCGCTGCAGGGGAGACGGAGTCGGGCAATGGGGAGGAGGGTGTTGGGACCTTACCGGTCATTATGGGGATTTCAGCTTTTTCCCTAAGAAGTCATCTGAAGGTTTGAGGAAGAGGAGAGGCATCTGGCTTAGGTGTCAATAAGACCACTCTGCAGTTGAGGAAAGAAAGGGGTGAGACTGGAGACATAAGAGCAGTCCTGGGACTGTTAAAATGGTTCAGTCAGCTGAAGATGGTGGGGCAGGGAAGTGGTGAGAAATGCATAAAACGCATTTAAAGTGGTGTTAGTGGAGTGGTGGGAGTGAAAGGCTGATGGGATTGGCTCAAGAGAAAAATGAGAGGAAAGGAATTGGAAACAGCATGTACTAGAAAAATCTCAAAATAATTTTGCTATAAAGGGAGGGAAGAAAATGGGACATTTATGAAGGGCTTGGCTGGGTGAGACAGAGTTTTCTTAAAAGAAGTAGAAGCAAAAGCCTATGAGCCAACGAGTGGACACTTACAGTCACTGGCTGCTGCTCTGAGGGTAGGCTGAAGGCGCATCCCCTTACCCTGAGCCGTCAGTGGTGGCCACGCTCCATGCTGTTTTCACATGCCTACATGCAGATGATGCCAGACGCACACATGGATGAAGAAGCCAGGTCATCAAGGTGGGCCGCGGAGCTGGGGCTTGTGAAGGCTTGGAGGAAGGTGTGTCATGGGGAGTGAGGTAGAGATGGGTGCAGCAGCCTCCCTGGTGGCCCCTGGCCAGGTATTTATACCATAAAGCTGAGCCGGACACATCAGGAACTTGACGCATCTGGAACCAAGAGGTGTGGGGACTGTGCTGACTCTGGTCCTGAACCTGTCTTTCTAATTAAGTATTAGCCCTTGTTTTTCACACACCCATGAAAGGGAAAGGGGACACTGTATCCTCCGGAGGTGGGAAGGAGGGGACCGGGACGGGGCAGTTGGTCCTGTTAGAGCGGAAGAGATCATTCCAGTCAACACCGTAGTGTCACCATTCAGCTCCCATTTCATTCCGTCTGTCACAGGTCAGGGTCAGGGAAAGTGACCATAGTATGAAGTGTTCCATTTGGTGTTGCTATGCGCACTTTGCCTCAGCCCTGTATTGCAGTGGTCTATAAGTAGCTCAGTTTCTAGACAGGACAAAAGTGGCTGCTCACCACTGTGAGAAACCCCTTTGGGGATTCCCATGGCTCCCTTAACCCCCGGCCTGCCTGGAGCTGCGCTCTCTGCACACACCCACTCTGCTTCCCAGGAAGAGGGCTTTGGAGAAGGCCAGGGCTCTGCCGTCTCTGTTTTACTGCAGTGCCCATGCCTATGAGACCCGGTGTAGGAATCAGACTTCTGGAGGATTTGGGTATTCTGGGATGAGATGAAGGTCTCTGATGTCCCCTGGAAGTGGCTCAGGGGAAGAAAGTGGCCTGGGGTCAGGCCACGTGTCAGACAATGAGGTAGAGGAAAAAGCATGAAAATAATTTGAGGGAGCGGTATTTTGTTTGCAGGGAGCATGAATAAACAGAGTCATTTAAAGCACATTGTGACAGCAAACGTGGATGCCGCGTTATCGAGGGAACATTTGCAAAGGCTGGTGGAGCACGGGGATCCTCACCTTCTAACCACAGCCCTCCTTCTCCCCGCTCTGCTCCCCCAGGACCTCATGGGAGGGCTGCGACCCTTCTGAACCCCACATTATCGCTGCTTTTTGATGGGCTCCCTGGGCACTGGAAGAGTGGGGGGCAGGGCCAGGCCAGGGGAAGGGCCCCTTCACCCCCTTTGGCCTGCCACGGGCCATGGAACAGGAGAACTGGTGCGGATCCGGCCCACATTTGCATGAGAGTCAGCAGGATTGAATTCTCAGTTGAGGACTGAAACGTATGCTGCACGTCCTTTCCGAATGTGCTGAGCCACGCGGGCGGCTGGGGAAGCGCCGCGTTCGTTCGGAGTCGTCGTGGTCTGCGTGCTGAGGTCAGTGCCCGTCGCTGGGGTGTCATCACATATCAGTTGTCACACGTTAGTTGCGCTTGCATTCAAGTGACTCTGGGTACTTGTCATTTTTAGGCCTTATTTCTATTACATTATAAGGCAAGCTCTACGATTTCTATTCTTTGGCACTCTTGGCCCCGGAAATGATACATTAGTTTTGTATCCAGAGTGCTGAAGACATATTGTTGAATACATGTTTTTAACATCTAGGCAATAGTTTATGTAGAATGAAAGCATGAATTATGCAGAGTAAATTGCTGATTTGATTTTTCACTTAAGGAAAAAATTTCATATACATACAATTTAATTAGAATTATGCTTTGCATTTAAGTTCCAATCATTTTTATTTAAAAATTGCTATGCATCCTCCCTGTATTCCCTCCCATATAGGTAAATTTAGAATGTACTAGAAGATGTAAAGTAATCAAACTCTGTTACCTCCCTCAGATCTGAGATGCTATTGTATATGTGCCAGACTCTGTAAACAGTCTGTGTCATCCCAGAAACCTACACTTGGGACTGTTACCTTGGGAGGATAAAGGAAGCACCCATGTAAAGAAGCACAGACAAGAGTTACAGGAGGCAGCACTTCAGGGGGGCAACGCACCCAGGCGCTGAGAAGGAGACGGTGCAAGGAATGGTTCTTCAAGAATGGACAGACTTTCATTAGCCCTAGTTCGGGGAAAGTTGTTCCAGCCAAGTGAAGATAAGCACCCTGGAAAGGTGTGGGTGTTCGGAAGCTGTGGCCGAGAGTCACAGTAAATACAGGGACACATGTCCTCTAGTCTGACGGGAAACCTGGGTTTCACAGCAGGGGTAAGCCGGGGGCAGATGATGACACTGTTAGTGATAGCTAGCAAACGTGGGGTGCCATGTTCTCAGACGCAAGTGCTATACATATGGAATCTCTTTTCACCTGTAAAAGGTCAGTATATTTTTGTTGGAGAGTTTTTCATAAAAGAGCAATATTGTCAGAGCTACGTTAAAGTCAGATCATACAGAGGAAGCACAGGGGGAGAGGGGACAGGGAGAGTACTCCAGAGGCCATCTGTAGGTCTCTGCAGAAGTAATGAAGATCTGGGAGCTTAAGTGGAAATACAAAACTGGGTTAGTTTGAACCAGGGTTCATTTTAATCTTCATATTGCAAAACAACCAAAAACATAAGTTTTTGTTCGCTTATAGCTTGAAAAATGTCTTCTAACTAAAGATACTTCAGTGGAGTCTTAAGCACCTACATGGTCTGCGTCCTCTGTTAGGTTCCTTCACTGGGCTATGAAAACCAAGAACCAATAATGCCAAAGCCTCTTACTGTTCCTGGAGTGGAAACCCAGAGCGACTCAGACTCTTCCCTCTCCCTCATCCCCTGCGTCTTATCTGTCCCTGGCTGACTGATGGTCAAGATCACCTTATCAGATTGTTGGCTTCCTCTCTCACCTCATGGACCAAAGTACCCATATTCCTTGAATGTTCAAGTTTTAAGCAGCTGTGAAATTCTAATCATGGTACTAACTGTCTTGCAGATTCCATTGTGATTGGATTTTGGGTTGGTCTCACAGTCGTCGTGATCTTCATGTTTTTTGTGCTGACCTTGCTGACCAAGACAGGAGCCCCACACCAAGAGTAAGTCTGGGCTGCTCCGAGGGTCTGTTAAGCTCCATGGGAAACTGGTGAAATGGAAACAGTGTCCGGGGCTGGGGTTGCTTCCAGCGGGTGGAGAAAAGCTGCTTATGGATTCGCTGCTGGACCCAGGCACCTTTGGGTGGGACCACCTTTGTCCTGGTACTTTGCTTCCTGCTTCCACTTCCCAAGTGTCCCCTTATGAACCTGAGTTCCTTGGTCCTTTCCTAGGGTCTTAATGCTGATCCAGGCCTGATTTTTATTTTGAAATGTTTATTAATTAGGATGTATATTCTCCTTACTCCCAGAAGAATTTAGTTGACTCACCAGACCAAAAACAATGAAAAAGACAACAGCAAAATAGGATGAAAAGCAGTTTTAAAAACCCTTTCAGGGAGCAGAAATCGTTGTTACTGGGCACTCAGTTGAATTGGTGATGGACAATGAACACTGACTTCAACATTTAGTTTCCTCAAAACTAGGATAGAAAGGAAAACGCCAGGGAGTATGTAGTCCTGATGGCAGAAAGGAAAACACTTGTGTAGAGCTTTGGATTTACGGAGGAAGTTAGCACATGGGTGCTCAAAGAACACTAAGTAACATCAGAAGGTTTTTGTTCGGTTATGGCTTGCAAAAAGCTCAGACATGTTTTACGGGATTTATTTTTATCCCTACTCATAACAAAGAGGGGTAAAAATAACAAATGTTGACTGTCCTGTCAGTCAGTCCCAGCAGGCACAGACGGCACACTCAGAGTGGGTAATGAGGAGAGCTTTCCATGAAGGGACTACTCACAGTGGCGGCAGGGAGAAGGACACCCCCAGGGTAGGGCAGGCCTGGGGCTCCAGCCGACTGACAGCGGTTACCACCGTAGGCCTGCAGGGGGCTGTGAGTGCACCCCAGGCGTCCTCTGGAGAGGGCGGCTGAGAGGAGCTGTAGCTTTGGGCCAGGGGAGACCGCGAGCCCAGTGTGACCGCCAGGAACAAAGCTTCAGATTACATACCAAGACCTTCCTTTCCTCCCCTCCTGCCCACCACCCACCATTGCTCCCCACGGGCTGAACATGGCTGGCAGCCAGAGGCTCCATAAATGGCACAGAACGGGGAGGGTGGAGAGCCACCTGGGAGAGTAAATGGAAGAAATTTAGCCCAAATCCTCACATTTCCCATGTGGCATCTCACTTAATCCTCCCAGCCGGCAGCAGTATTTGCACTGTTCTGTGTCACCACAGTCTGTTCGGTCTGCAGCCTGCACTTGGACTCTCACAAGGGCCTGGGTAAGGGAACAGCTCTGGCCATCACTTGGCTGTTGTCAGACACTAAGGTTTGGGAAAAAATTTAAACACATTTTAAATGAAAGGAAAATAACCACTTTATTCAAGCCTAAGGAGACCTATGATTGAGAATCTCTTTAACAGCCACCGAAAAGCCACTAAGAAGACAAGAACTTTCCCTCTTCTCTCTCCATGTCCTCACAAACATCTGTGATAAGAGCTGCTGGTGACACGCTTAGATGGGGCACATCCCAGAGAGGTCAGGGCACAGTAGCTCCTTTTCCTCGGAGGGGCAGAGGGGGTCTTGCAGGGTTCTTGATACACATTTGCTTCATGTAGGATACAGAGCATTTTACAGATGTGAAAATTGCAGCCCCAGATAGAACATGACTTCGTGTAATGATGAATATTATGTGTCAACTTGTCTAGGCCATGGCACCCGGATAGGTGGTCCAACATTATTCTCGATGTTTCTGTGAAGGTTCTTATTTTTTAAAGGAGATGACATTTAAGTCAGTATACACTGAGTAAAGCAGATCATCCTCCGTAATGTGGATGGGCCTCATCCCATCAGTGGAAGGCCTTCCTGTAAACAGAATGACCTCCCTCAAAGGAATTCTCCAAAAAGGAATTCTGCCAGAACACTACCTTCAGACTTACACTGCAGCTCTCCCCTGGGGCTCCATCCTGCCAGCCTACCCTGCAAAATTTGGACTTGCCTGCCAACACAGTCATATGAACCAGTTCCTTAAAATAAATCTCTGTCTCTGTGTCTCACAACCCTACTCCCCCCCCCCCCCTGCACCCCCCTGTTAGTTCTGTTCCTCTGGAGAGCCCTGACCACACATTTCCTTCACATGTCATGGGGACTCTGGGTAGCTGAGACTTGCATTTCTATTCTTTCAGTTGGCAATTCCACCACTAGATGCTTTCTCTATTGATGGAGGTTCTGAATAACCTCAAAGAACAGGGGCCATTGTGGCTCTACACACTTTTAATGAAGTTAAGGAGAAGGTCAAATCTTTTTTACTTTAATAAGGGATAAGCCCTCAGGGCCACATTTTGTATGTGTGTGTGTGTGTTTTTTTTTTAAGTCTGAGGCAGTGTAAGATATGGCATTTGGTTGCAGTATATCTTAACAGAAAACTGAAAGAAACAGACATAGAAAAAGTACATAAATGCATCAGTAAAAAGGCTTTTAGTTCTTAGTAAACGACATTTATTTGGCAGAAATTTTCTCTAAAACAGACATTATTTTTTCATTCAGCCAACTTTAATATGAAACAACCAATTTTAAGTTTGCCTATGATAATTAGCGTGAAGAAAGAATGATAAATCATTGAGAAGAATAATAAGAACCTTAAAAGTGTGTTTACCATATGGCAGGGTCTACTAATCACTTTATAGGTATAATCTCACTACATCCTCACAGAAAGATGAAATAAATCCCATAAATGTTCCAACTTTACAAATGAGAAGAATGGGGCTGAATCATTTGTCTGAGATCTTACAGCAGAAAAACTGTGGAGCCATGCCTCAGACTAAAGTCTCTCTTTTATTCTGAAGCGCCTGCTGTTAACCACTACATTAAATTACCTCATGACATTAATTTCAAATATCCTTCTTCTATTGACCCAAAGGTACTAGAAAGCAATCAGATCTGTTTTCTTTCTCACATACTGGACCAAGCGTCGGTCTGGAGCCGGACACTTCTAGATTTGCTTACTAAGACTTTGGGCTGGATTCTAAGCCTCTCTACCCTTGAGATTCTGCATTTGTAGAATTCCAGTAGTGTCTGTCTCCTGGGGCTATTGCAAAGATTAAATGAGCTAATGCCGTGGAGCTGCTGGCTGACATGGGGCTCAACGTGTCACCCAGTGAAGTCTAGCGCAGCCCTTTGCTGTGGTAGAAGTCCTGGTGAGAGCTGAGGGTCTAGTTAAAGACAGAGGGAGAACCAAGAGGCAGCCATCCTCCCACTGGACAGCCAGGCCCTGAGCACCCACGCTGTGTCTACACTTGCCAGAACATTCCCCATTCTAGCCCATTTTCACCAGGGGCGTGTGGCTCAGTGAAATGGTGAAATGATTGTACACAGGAGGCTAAGTGGAGAATGTTGGTGATGGGCAGGAAGGACTGACGTGTCTGAATTCTGACTTGTATACAGCAGGCTCTCTGGGTGGTTGGTCATGAAGAACAGTTATGCCCACAAGTGGGGTATCAGGCAGCATCCTTTTGGAGTATGACTCCCAACACCCTGATTAAGAAAGCCAATCAATTCTGCAAGTTCAAAATGGGCTAGTGCTGAATCTACCACTTAATTTTATCATTTTCTCCGTGGAGACAACTCAGGGCAGGGCTGAATGGCTCTCTAGGATCTCATCCACAAGGGAAGTGAATGTGTTTCCCTTTACAAGTAGTAAGACACAAGGACGGCAGATTCCCCACCCCATACCCCTCTCCTTATGCCCACATCCACAACATATGTCACTGATGAACTGTGTTATCTTCCCTGCATAGCCAAGACTTTGCCTCAGAGTGGTTTTCAAATTGGCACTGCAGGCGGCCATCAGGAAACAGTCACAGTTTACCTGAGAGAGAACAGGTCCCTGGCTGGACCTCCATTTAACAGTGTTGGACGGCAAGAGCTGACATCCATTCAACTGTATAGAATCCATGACACAACAGTAAAATGGGCAAGTTTCTCCCTGAAGTTTTCACCTTGGGATCATACTGGCATAAGTGCTTCAATTCGGGAGTCACTGTGTACTCAGTGGCTTCTGTTAAGGGAGGGAATGTGTAATAATCCGACTAGGTTGGAAGACATTAACAGTCAAATCCTCGAATCTCAGTATAACACAGCAGATTTATCTCTTGCTCAAGCTGCATGCCTGCTGAGGGGTGGACAGAAGCTTCTCCATGTGCAGCTGCACTGTCTCCAACATCCAGCCTCCCAGGTTACTGAGACAAGGAGGAAACATGTGGAGACCCACCCACGCCTGCCCTCAGCTCTTCAGCCAGGACGGGGCGTCCGCCCCTCCTCTCACAGCTTGTTGGCCAGAGCTGGCCACACCCTCCTGGCCACTGGGCTGGGAAGGGTGATCTGCACGCCCAGGAGAAGGGAGAACCAGATATTGGGAGCACTTGCAGAGTAAACTGCAGAGGGAGAAGGGCTATTATAAAGCTCACGTCACCGTTCTTAAAAGCTTCTCAGCCCAAGAGGCAGCTTTAATAGGGATTATTTTTCCCATGTAATATTTGTTGTTGTGTGTGGGGAAAAATACCCTTTTACCTGGATCCTTTATGGACAGTGAAGATAAAAGAACTATTGCCCCTGCTTTCTCAGCTGAGAAGCCATTTACTGTGTAGCTGTCTTGTTAAGGCACCATAGTCCATTATCATAAATCTGCCAGAGAGACAGAGTAAAGGGAAAGGCTTCAATCACATTTTTATGTTGAATGTTCTGGAGTTCTTTGAAAAGCTACCAAATCCCAGGCATCATATACCTCAAACACCCCCCTTTATAGCCTTTGTGAAGTGCTCCTTGTCCGGGTGGGGATGTTCTTCATTTAGGTGTGAATGCAGGATTACTCAGGGCCTTGGACAAATAGAATTACATTTTACCTTGAAATGCAATTTACCTGAATATGCACTCACTGAAGGATGGGTCCCTTTGTACATTAAAGCTAATAGCAGGAAAATGTCACTGCTCGAGGTCTTTGATAATGGCCAAGGCCACAGGAACTAGCTGGCAAAGTGCAGATGTGGTGAGTGGTTCCTGAGGGGGTCCTGAGATTCTGAGATGTCCACCACTATCAATGGTTAGAGAATATGACTATTTTATGTATCGGAGTCAACCGACACACCTTTGTTCAGGAGTTGCTTTTAATTCCTCATCAATTAAGAGGCATTTACTGAGTGTGTAGCTGCAGCTGACCCCAGACTCTGCTCAGGGTTGTTCTCATGTCCTGGCATCGTCTGGTAAGTCAGAGCTATCAACTAAAGCAACCCAAAGCCACTTCCACACAGAGGGAGGGCTTCTGTTAGAAGCTTGCTACGTGAGATAAAGCTCTCAGCACAGGCTGTGTCTCCACGAGTGTTGGTGGTTATCATCATCTTCTCATTCATTGTTAATCACAGAGCTTCACTCTTAGTAGGTCTTTGTTGTAGCTTAAACATCTCTAAAAGGCCACTGAAAGTGGCTGCTGGGAATGCCAGGTGCCCACAGGCTGGTCTGCCGGCTGCGTTTCCTGGGCTGAGCGAACCTGAGGACAGCTGCAGGCACGCTGACACTCAGCACAGCAGCCGGCGCTCCACCTGTAAGAGTCTGTCAGAAATCTGGGAAATCCCCCGAGGAACAACCCAGCACATCACAGCCGTTTTCCCTCTGACTGGAGGAGGGAGGCGTCTGCCCTCCTGAGCTTGTCCGTCATGCGAATCCAGAGGAAGGAGCACATCGCTGATGCTGGAGGTGGCTGCACCTCTCCGGGAATCTGGGCTGTGGTCCGCCTGCAGATGCAGCTGTTCAGTGCGCACCGTGAGGGTTCAACGTCTGCAAGGTCCTCTGAGAGAGGCAGAGATGAGAGAAACCCAGCTCAGTGGACAGGAGAGGAAGACTGGACACAGTGGTTTGGACGTGAGGCAGGAAAGGCTGCGTCCCATCAGAGAAGTCAGTGAAATACCGCAGAAGCGCGGAGCAGGGAGGAAGTCCTTCTCACTTGGAGCGCTGAGTCTCCACAGAGGCAGCGACATTTGACCTGAATGGTGAAAAAAGGTGTTTGATTTTGACAGACAGAGGAGTGTGGAAGGGCCCACCAGGGAAAAGGAACAGCACGAGCAAAGGCACAGAGGGTCAGAATATTGCGCAGGTGCAGAGAACACATGACACAACCCATGGTGATAAGAAGAGAAACTCAAGACTCAGAACAGTCTGGACAGTATTTTCAGTCTGGCTGGTGGAGTCCGTGGTGTTGCAGTCAATAGATCATCCAAATTGCATTATAACAAGCTGAAAATGAGGAATACAAATTCTCAAAACAAATAACTTAAGCAAATGAATCTTCAAAGTTCAATATTCTATCAAACAACTGTAATTTAAAAAATGTTAGGATAACTCAGAACTTTTCTGCTAGTGGTTCCCCATATTTTTAATTCTTTAACTATTTGAAGTATTTTTTTATCTATTAAAAAAGTTTTTGTGTTAATAATGGAGCTCCTCTGTGGTTCACATACAATCATAAGTAAACTTTAAATTCCATTTTACACAAATATCTCAAAAAGTACTGGGAATGAAGTATGGACGAAGTATTGCTCACATTGCTACTTAACATGCATGTATGAAAGGAGGAAAATGTTTGCTAGTGCCTACACCTCCAGAGCAAAGGCCCACGCAGACAAAAGGTCTGCAATGCAACATACAGTAGCTGATTGCAAAAGAGATAATGTCCACAGCATTACGTTGTTTACGTTGTTCACGCTTTTCTCCTTTCCTGTTGTATGCATGTCAGGTCATCCGTTTGTGGGGCTCGATGCTGATACTCGAGGCATACGAAGGATACCTGCACATTGAGGAAAATCTGTCATCTTAAGAGTTGTTTCTTTGTGACTCACTGACCACACAGTTCTCAGTTTTGAGAACTGAGTGAGATAAATGGAAGTGACATTGCTTTGGCGACCAGGAAGCTAACGGCGTGGGAGTGTGTTCTTTGTTCAGGCTGGTCTGGGTGTAGGTCCGTGGTTCTGCACTTGGGCAAGAGTAGTGATTCTTGGCAATTCTATTAAGATACAGATTGTCAGTCCCTACCTCCAGACATTGTAAAGGTCTGCAGCCCAGGGCTCTGCATTGTAAGAAGTACTTCAAGTCATTACAATGCCAAAGAGCGAGAGGCCCCGAGACCTGGGGTCCCATGCAGACCGCCAGGGCACACCTTGGCAAGGCGACCTCCCCGGGGGCGCACGGGGGTCTGCAGCTTGGGGCTTTGCCGGGGGTTTGTTTACATGTTCAGAAGGGATGTCTCTCAGTTCTCATGTTTGTCTGCACTCTGTAGAGGGACTTGCAACTCAGTAAGTGCTCAGTGGAAATATGCCTGCCTGCCCTACATGCTGAAAGGCACAATTCTGCAGGTGAATGAGACAGGGTGTAAGAAATTTTTTTTTTTCCTTCTCTGTACAGCAGTGCAGAGTCCTAGAAGAGATTCAGTGTGAACAGCTTTGTGTCAGACTTCGGAAGACCACTGGAGCCAGATAAAGTATTTTCTTGACAGGGCAACAAGGAGTCCAGGTCTCTCTTTCACTACCACGCCAATGAAGTGGAACGCTTGGGCAAGGCCGAAGCCTGTCACCAGGCCACAGCCCCTGGCAGCAGTGTGCAGCTCTGGGAGGTCCACGGGGGCCGTGGGTGGCCAGAGGAGGAGCTGGACAGGCCCAGGGACTTCGACATCCCCATCTTTGTGAACACGGACCAGAGCTCCCCCTTTGGGAAGGATGAGCTTCTGATTTCGGAACCACCTATCGTTCTAGAAAATAAGCCTGTTTCCCAGGCCTCAGACAAGGACCTGGATTGAGAAAAATGCTCTGTGAAGTGTTTTCCTGATGATGTTGGGCCTTTGTGTAGCAAGAAAGTTCTCACCAAAATTGTGCGTGGGGGTGTGTGAGAGACAAAGAGACGGGACAGAGAGACAGAAGGCCCCCTCCGAGCTGATCAAGCTGAGTTTTTATGCCTTTAAACACACTGGGGCCTCTTTGGGGAATACCGTATTTACACCATCTCACCCTCCTTGCTGAAAGCTTGGCCGCATGCTCAGCGTCAGCATTCCTGGATGGGGGCCAGCGCGCTGTGCACCATTCTGGCCCTGCCCCTACCATGCTCCACCTTTAGCAAACTGCTTTACCTCTCCAGCTGCCACAGCTTTAACCGTGAGGTGAAGGGTCTGGAGCAGAGGATGCATCCCAGCTCTAATCATTCATGAGTTTGTGACTGCTTCTAGACAAGGCTGAGATGTACCTAAGGCAGTGTACACTAAGGCACCGCCTCCTAGCTCTGGTTATAGGATCCCCTATGTCTCTGCCTTAACCTGCCCCAGCAGGGCGTGAGCGTCTACCAGGATGTCAAGAGACATGCCCCACACAGTCCCTGTGGTTGGCATTTGCGTCGGCTCTGCTGGAAGAGCTCTTCTGGGAGCCTCTGGCCACCCCTACTCAGACCTGGGGACAGCCCTGGGAAGCCTCCCCTAGAATCAGTACCCATCTGGGGCATATCGCACAGCACTTCTGTCCCCAGGAAGGGCAGAGGAGGCTGTCTGCTGGGTGAGGGAGGTGCCATCTGTGTCTGTACTGGTGTATCTGTCTCTGCACACACTGCTCTGCCACTGGCTGCTGAGCAAGAAAAGTGCTGTTTGCCATACTCTCTATTTCCTTGGTAAATGTGTAGCTCATGGCCATGAGGCTAGTGTGTGGGCTTTGAGCTGAGATGGTGAATGGGTCGTAAGTACCCCACCAACGATATTCAAGGTGGCCTGGTGCAACACAGTTAATTTCATGAAGAAATCAAACCTACATGAAGGTATTGGAAATGGCTTGATTTTGCACACACAGTCAGTTGCGTGCCTGGCCTGATGCTAATCTCTGGGTGGCATTTTCATTATGTATTTGTTTACCACCTGTCTTGCTTAAGCAAAAAAAATAAACAGATTTGATTGCACAGGAATTTTCTCTTGTTCTTTGTTTTCACATCCAGTTTTTTCATTTCCTGTAAAAACTGTTCCATGTTTATGGTCCTCCTAACTTCTATCATCTATAGGATCCCAGTGGTATATTATTTTTAAGTAGGCTGTCAAGTCAGTAGGTTGAAGGATGTTTAAAGGTTGGAAAAATACCCACAATTATATTATCATTTTTGAACTAAATGTCAAAAACTGTGAAGGTCTAAGATTTTTACCCCTCTTGCAAACTTAGAAGTTAGCTGGACCCATCTGCATGGATGCTGGTAGAAGACACGAGACTCCTGGGTCAGAGGCAAAGGGCTTCATCACAGCACAGTCGGGGGCGTGTGCTTCACACTCATGCTGCTTCCTGAAGTCATTTTAAATTCTGTTGTTACAAAGTACCGCAGACTCAGTGAGTTAACACACACATTTATTCTCTTGCGGTTCAAGAGTGCAGAGGTCTAAAATCAGTGTTAGTGGGCTAAGGCCAAGGTGTCATTAGGGCTGTGTTCAGCTTGGAGGCCCTATGGGAGAATCCATTTCCTTGACTTTTCCAGCTTCCCGAGGCTGCTCACACTCCTCCACTCATCGCCCTGTAACTCTGCAACCTCTGTTTTTACTTAACACCTCTGTCTCTGTTCATACTGCCTCCCTCTTCTAAGAACCCTTGTGATTACCTTGGATTGCCCACAGTGATCTCGCATCTCAGGATCCTTAATGTATCACAACTGGAAAGTCCCTTTGGCCACGTATGGTAATATTCACACGTTCTAGGGATGAGGACATAGATATGTATGGGGCCACTAAGCTACCACTGTCTTCTTTTTGGCTCCAGAATTAATGTCCATCATCATATGCAAAAGATATTCACCTCATGTGAACCTCTTCTAAAATCTCAATTATTACAGCATCATTTCAAAGTCTAATATGTAGTCTAAATATTATCAGCTCAAAATCCCAAATCTCACCATATTAATCATCTAAATCACATATGGTGAAACTCTGCATATGATTCATCCTGAGGAAAAATTCTCCATCTATGGACTTGTGAAACTAGAAAATAAGTTACTTGTTCCAAAAATTCAATGGTGGGACAAGCATAGGATACTGGTTACAGACATTCCTATTAGAAAGGGAGGAGCTGGAAGGCAAAAAGGAGTCCCAAGTCCCAAGCAATTTCAAACTTCAACTGGGAAAATTCAAGTTGCAAGGCCTGGAAATAATGCTCTGTGGCTCATGGGTTTACCCTCTGGGCCAGCAGCTCCACCATAGGAATTATCTTTCCTTTTTCTTAAAGTGCCAAATGTGTTTCTAATGGAGAAGTTAATAAGCCTGTTTTCTGCATGTAGAATCTGCGGAGTCTGCCAGTATTATTTATCTTGTCCACTCTGTCCCATAAAGCTGAAGTTGGTGGTGTTTCTGCTGATATAACATTCTCAAGAACATTGTGAGTCTCCTCAATATGTCACATGTATTCACTCCATTAGGCAAGAGGCCCAAATTGAGCCACAATGTCATTCCTCCTTAAGGCTACCTTTTGTAGCCCCAGGCCAGTCAGGCTAAGGTGACTTCTGCTTTGGCCAGGGGCAGTTCTCTATAGAAAGGGCACTAGAGGGCCAACATTCCCAGAAGCTGGGAGACACACATTGGATAGTAAAAGAATCTGGGGAGAGGGGAAGGGACACTACCAGCATCATTATAAACACCCTTGTAAACATCTTATGGCATCTCTTGGGCATAAACAGCCTCTGAGTGAAGTTAATTTTTGAAGCCCTCCTATGAGAACTCAACACAGAAGCTTAAGTGATCATTTTAAGTATAAGTCAGGTTGCTTCTCTGCTCAAAATCCTGCAATGGCTTCCTATGCCATTCGGTGAAGAGGCTGCGTCCTTACAGAGCCCTCAAGGCCTCACTCCCACTGCGCCGCTGGCAGCACCCACTCCTCTGCCCCCTGGCTCACTCACCCATCACACTGCCCCCCACTGTCCCTTGGAGACATCAGACATGTGCCCATCTTAAGGCTGCCTCCCTGGCTAGTCCCCTTCTGGAACATTCTGCCCCACATGGCCCCCTCCCTCACTTCTTTCAAGTTTTTCCTCAAATGCCCCCTGTGAGGGTCAGATTGAGTGTGCCCCAGTTCATATGTTGGAGTCCTGACCTCCAATACCACAGAATGTGACCTTCCTTGGAAACAGTATTGCTGCAGATGTCAGCAGTTAAGATGAGGTCCTTAGGGTGGGCCCTAGTCCAGTATGACTTGTGTCCTTAGGAAAAGGGGGAATTTGGACACAGACATGCACAGAAGGAAGACGATGTGGAGAGATGGTAGAGAGAAGACGGCCATCTAAAGGACAGAGTCTGGGACAGATTTGCCCTCGGCCCTCAGAAGGAGCCTGAGCCTACTGACACCTTGACTTTGGACTTCCAGCCTCCAGAACTGTGAGACAGTGTGTTTCTGCTGTTTAAGTCCTCCAGTTTGTAGTACTTTGCTGTGGGAATCTTAGCAAAGTAATATCCACCTCCCCAGTGTTCTTACTCTGGCCGTCCTGTTGTAAATTGGAAACTGCTTCCTCCTCATCCCTGCCCAGCATTCCCAGATTCTCTTTTTCTTTCTCTACAGTGCTTATCACCTCCTATCATGTTATATAATTCACATGATTATTATGTCTGTAGCTTATTTTTTGCTCCTCCTACTAGAATGTAAGCTCTGCAAAGGCAGGGATCTTTATTTTGTTCATGACAGACCTTGGGCTAGCCCAGCGCCTGCACACAGTTGGCGGTCAGTAAGAACTGGCTGCATGGAGGGGGGCTGTTTCTCATACCTATTATTACACGTGTACTAAGAAAACAAAGGCTCTGGGAGATTCAGTATTTTGCTAAGGCGCAGAGCTAGTAAGTGGCCGATCAAGCTGAGTTTCAAGTAAATAGTGAATCTGGAAAGTATAGATTATTTTCTTTCTGTTGGTTAGTATTATCTGATATACCTTTTTACTACTCTTGTTGATCTCTTTATGTTATTCTTTTAACTTTCAATCTGTTTTATGTTTTAATTTTGCTTTGTTTCAGGTAAACAAATGAAGTCTGTAAATCCTTTGATTCTTTTATTCCATGTAAACATATGTGGCTCCCGATGATACCTTGTTCCTGGCACCTTACCTGTGACCTCTGTCCCCTTCGCTCTGCTCTTCTCTCCCTCTTTACGCCACGCAGTCTTGGTCGAGGGCACAGGGCCGAGATGGTGTGTCTGGGCTTGGTTCCGTTGCTCGGTAACTGCGATCTTAACCTGGACACTCAGTCCCTTTGAGATTGTTTCCTCATATACAAAAAGGGGTAATAAGCCCACCGAGAGGTTTGTGAACATCAAGTGATGAAATACATACAGCACTGAGAATAGAAGCTCCATTGTGGCCCCTTTGTTTTTATTCTCTTTTTAAACAGGAATTTCAGAGATTACTCTTGAATTTTAAAGAACATACTGGATGTTTAAAGTCTGTTGTTAAACCCACCATTGAATTTTATTTATCAACTATTACGTATATTTTGTTTCCATAAGTTCTGTTGGTTCTTTAAAAAAAATTCTTTTTTCATAATGTCCTGATTTTTCATTACATTTTCTATGATAAAAAAAAAAAAAGATTCAGCCATACTCATTTTATGCTCTCTTAGATTGTTTCATTATTTTATGCCCCGGAGCACTGTCGTCCTGGGAACCTGGGCTCTGCCCCTTCTTACTTAGGGTTGATGATTTCTCCCTGTTCATCTTGCACGCAGTTGTGTGAGCTCCCCTTCAGCAAGTACTGTTTTTTCCTACGGTCCTCCATGCACCCTGCTTTATAAAAGTTTTCCTAGAGAACAAATTTCTGTTGCTTATCCTTAGGCCCCAAATGATTTGATCAATCTGAAATTCCGTTATTGTTATTTTCTGCTTGGGGATTCCCGCATCGTAAGTGAAATGTAGGTTTGGATTCCACATCCACATGAGGCATGAGTTTCGAGTTCAGCTTTTTTAAGGGAGACCTTGTTTTTTCCTAGAGACTCTGGTAGAATCAGTTTCCCCATGCCTCCCTTGTGTGAGTGCACAGAGATCTTTGAGTCTCCCTTTCACCCAAGAGGCGACCCCACCCAGTAACTGTCATGCGGTGGGTGTCAGAAAAGCAGGAGTCTTTCCATCTGGTATGAAGCCCTCTTTCTGAATGGACACTGTAACCCCATTCACGATACAGATGAAAACCCCTTTCCTCTGGGGAGCTGTGGCCAAAGCTTACAAGCTGACGATTCTGACTGCAAGTTTGCTGTTTATTTTTGTCTCCTGGGCTTACTTTTAAAAGGAATTCAAATTAACTTAGTTCACCGTGTTTCCACAACTGAAAGCTTCAATTCTAGAGTATCAGTTTGGTTTTTCTTAATAGTACATTTCAGCTTATTTCTCTGGTGAAACTGTTTATCCTTTCATCTGTTTTGTCCATCATTCCTCTATTTTATTGAACATATTAAGAGGAATTATTTTGTAGTTTTTATTTGTTAAGCCTAATACCTGGATCATCTGTGGGTTTGCATTTGTTGCCTAATATTTCTTATTCTCATATTACCAATCATGTAGTTTCAACACTTTTCCTGTCCAGACAATTTTTTATTATTTGGCAGACATTGTGAATGAAGAGTCCACTGATGCCACACATGTTTTCGTCCATGAATTTCCCCTACTTCCTTTAGGCAGTAAGGGCTGCCTCATCTCTTTCAGTCAGGCATTCAGATGGGTCAGGATTAGACTGCATTTTTTTAAGCAACTTTGAGGTATACTTGACCAAGTAAGTTTTACATATTTGTAAAGTGTACAATTTAATACATTTTAACATGTGCATATACCCAAGAAACTAGCACCACAATCAAGAAAATGAACATATCAGTCACCCACAAGTCTTCTCATGCCCTTTCGTAATCCCTGCCTCCCCATCAACCCCTGATCTTCTGTCTGCACTACATATTGGTTGGCATTTTAAAATTATTTATATGAATGCAATCATGCCATATCTCTTCTATGTTATCTGGCTGCTTTCATTCAGCATAATTATTTTGAGATTCATCCATGTTGAGCATATCAATACCACATTACATTTTATCGGAGTAGTGTTTCATTTTAGGGATGTACTCCATTCACTTCCTGATGGACATTTGGAATATTTACATTTTGGGTATTATAAATAAAACTGCTATGAATATTTGTTTACAGTCTTTGTATGGACATGTGCTTTTATTTTCTTGAATTCCTAGAAGAGGAATGTCTGGGTCATGTGGTAGATAGGTGTTTACCTTTTTAGGAACTGCTAAACAGTTTCCAAAACAGCTGTGTCATTTTAAATTCCTCACGGTGTATATGAATTCTGGTTGCTCTACTTCCTTGCCAAGACTTTGTAAGGTCAGTCTTTTGAATTTTATCTATATTGATACGTGTGTAGTAGTTATCTCTCAGCAGTTTTCAGTTGCATTTCACTAATAACTGATGGTGTTCAGCATCTTTTCATATGCTTATTTTCCATCTGGGTATCTTTGGTGAAGTGTCTTTTCAAGTCTTTGGCAGATTCCTTTATTGAGGGCATTTGCTATTGTTGAATTTTGAGAATTCTTCACTCTGGATATAAATCCTTTTAAATTTTAGATATATGATCTACAAAATTTCAGCCTATGGCTTGTCTTTTTATTTGCTTAATAGTGTCTTTGAAGAGCAGAAGTTCTTCACTATGGTAAAGTCTAATTTATTGATTTCTTTTTAAAATAAATCATACTTTTGGTGTTATAGCAATCTTCACCAAACTCAAGGGCATAAAGGTTTATTTATTTTTTCCTAGAAGTTTCATAGTTTAAGGTTTTCTATTAAGTTCTATGATCCATTTTGAGTTAATTCTTGTCTATGTTGTAAGGTATGAATCAAAGTTCTTTATATGTGTTAATTTATTTCTGGATATTCTATCCTGTTCTATTTTTTGATTTGCCTATGTTATGGCAATATTATACTTCCTAGTTACTGTAGCTTTATAGTGAGTCTTGAAATCGGATAGTGTAAGTCCTCCAGCCAGATATTTGCTTTGTTTTGACTTTTTGAGGTTCTGTGTATTTCTCTATGAACTTTAGAATCTGTTTTAAAATTCCCTTTCTCACATCCCATTGTACCAAAATTCCACCCCTTCTTAAGATCAATATCCAAAGCCTGAAGCCACATTTTCCAAGAAAAAGGTCTCTCCAGATTCCAGGTGATGGGAATTACTCTTCTGTGCTCCATTCACACTTCATAACACTCTTGTTGCATTTATTCATATTTGGCTGTATGTACTTGGCTGGTCTTTCCTGCCATACAGTAAACCTCTCCAGAGCAGGAATCTTGGCTTGTTCCCCTGTTGAAAAAAACTAGTTTTATACATTTTAGGAATGAGTCCTGAATTAAGGGAGATCTGCAGAAGACATCTAGTTCATTTCCTCTATATTGCCAAGGAATCCAACATTTAGAATGGGTTATTCCATTGTTTGTTATCTCTAAGACCTCTTAGTCTTTATTATGTGTACTGATTGCTATTACTGTGCTTTCAAAGAATAATGGGATAATTATTTTCTAAATATGAAAACATACTTTGACTTGTGATGATAATTTTATGTAACTATGTCTTAACAATCTATTCATGCTCATATATGAATATCCATCTTTTGGGTATTCATCCAGCTTTTGCTGGAATGTCTTATCTTTGAGAAATCAAGAAAGTTTTGGCTGCCAGGGCAGTTGCACCTTGGCACAAGTGCTGTATCTCCACTGGCCCCTCCAGCCCGGCTCTAGCTCTCCGCCGGGAGGAGCTGCAATTACACCCTTGCCCTGTAGAAGCCTGCTGTTCTCAGAAAGAAGTTTTGTATGGAATATAATCATGTCCTTTTCGTGGGACCATTTCAGCCCAGTGATCTGACAGCATGGGAATATGTTCAGCCTGCTTTTTGTAGAGTCTAAATTGTTCCATATGTATTCAGAACAAATACAGTAAGGGAACTGTTTTAGCACCCAACAGATTAGCAGTGTAACCATGTGAGGAGGGAAATCGGCTTTCTTGTAACACTCAGGCATTACGCTGAGGTGGCCCCCCCTTGGGAAATGGTTTCTCTGTGAGCAATTTGAAGTCCGAGACAGTTGTGAACGGCCTTCTGTTGTCCTTCCTTAGTCTTTCCACATTCATTACATCTGGTGAGATTAGATGAATCTTGCTTATTTTTTGCACAGCACTAATCTGTATTAAGCCATCACGTGTTTAAAAGGCTAGTAGACAAATTGTTAGACGATACAAATCCTCTTAGATTTTTGTCATAATGCAGAATCTTGGTTAGCATTAAAGAAAATTCACATTAGAATCTTAAATAGTAGTATGAAATTTACAAACAGCAGTTATTTGCCCTGAAGCCTGTTTCTGTGGCAGCTTTGCCCTGCTTTTCCTTCTTTATCAGAGTCCTTGAGAGGCTTGTGTCATCGCTATCAATATCATCTACTGACTACTCTAGAATACCGCAGGGAAACGAGGAGCTGGACAGGGTGTGTGTGTGTGTGTGTGTGTGTGCGTGCGCGTGTGTGTATGTACACAATGAGAACAGTCATCAGACATTAGATGCACAAGACATGTTTATAGGAAAAATGCAAGTTCCCATTGCCAGGATGCTCTCCTGCCCTACTGCGCAGGCACACGCTTCCACGCATGCTGGCAATGAGCTGCTGTTCGGTGCTGCTATACAGAACCCCCCACCCCCACCCCAGTGCTCTGTGCGGCTCTGAACGGCAGACTTGCTGCATGAGGATGTTGCGAATGTAATCTAAGGACTCGAAAGGCCACCGCGAGAATGAAGCTGGGTAAGGACACTTCCCAATGCTCCTTTGTTGTTTTTCGATCTTGCCAAATGCCGAGTGGATGTGCCCGAGGCTAAAATTTGGCGATACAGTGTTCCATTTAAAGAAGAACATTATCATGAAAACTTCGTGTGGTGAACAAGGGATGTGGTGGGAGTGAGATGGGGAAAGAAGAGGAGAACCTAAGAGGTAGTAATATGGACAGCATCATTTGAAGATCAGATCGGTTGGAATGAAGGGGAGTGGCCAGCTGGTTTCAGGGTGAAAAACAAGGAGCTGGTTTTGAATATGTCGACCTTTATGACCACAGTAGGTAATTCTGGCAGGAATTGAGAACTGGGGCAACACTCAGGAGAGAAGAAATGTAGAGACGCAGCTCCAACACGCCCCTGTTGGTAGAGGTAACTGCTGTATGAGAGTAGATACCATCTCTAGGGATTGGAGGGAGGAGAGAATTGTATTTGTAGATGGAGGTCAAGGTATCCCTTGAAGGTGATTAATTTACTAAGCCCCGCATATGTTTGAGGGCTTGGGCTGCTCTGAAGGCCCCAATCCCACGCCAGGAAAATGAGCACCTGCTTATTCTCATTAGGGCTCCTTGCATGTGGTCGTGATAAATGAGCAAAACCGGTAAGACCTGGGCGTATGCACATGTGTGGTTCTTACACCACCAGAGTTGGTGGGAGGAAAAGCACCCAGACGCTTCACTCCATTCGGTCCTCCTTAGTAAGCAGTCTCAGGTTCACCCTGTTATAAACCTTCTCTCCCTCATGAGCTCTTTTCCCTACCTCACAATCCTTCCCCCAAGTTCTCTGCAGACTTTCTCCAAGGAGGTACACAGTGTGCAGCCCCACTTCTGTCCGTCCTCTGCGTCAGGACTTCCTCACTGTAGTATCAGCACCCTAAGGCGGGGCCATCGGCAGGCACCTAGAGGGGGTCCAAGGGCAGGACAGACTTACCGAGAGTCACTCCACGGGGTCAGACCCCCGTGGTGCTCTTGTCTCTTCTCTTTAGTGCCCCAAAGATGCATACGTGGTACAATTACCCTCTATTATTTTTTGTCTGCTTCTCCACCGTCTAGTGCATTTCTCTTGTTCCTGAATTTAATAACAACTCATTTTATTCTACGAATTAAACTCAATGCTTCTCGTATGGACTAGATTTCCCCTCTGATTAATACTGCCCTTCAAATTTATTTATGACTCCTATAAAGCAGGTATAGGTGAGAAAGTGTATGTTTCCTCCTATTTGTACTACTTATGTGGCTGTGATTGAAACTTTCAGCAAACCTGGAGAGAAAAATGGACCTACTATGGTTTAGACTAGAGGGGAGGAAATAGGGTAATTAGGGCTAGACAGGTGCTGAGAAGGAATATGTGTGCTTTTCATTAAAGATTCTTCTATAGAGAAACTGACAGAGAAGGCTAGAATTAGAAGGGTTCCTGTACTACTATCAGGAACTTGGAGGGATTCAAAAAGTTTCAAACCTCACTCTTCCCATCATTCATGCTAAGCCTCTCAAAACAGAATGGCTGCTGAATAGCTATGTAGCTACAAGTCTACCTTATTCTGAGTAAGATTACCTCTGTTAGAGCCCTTCGTAGGTGTGGTGGGAAAGGGGAATAAATACATTTTCACCTTGGCATTTAGTCACAAACTTAGGATTTTTGCAACACAGAATGGGACTCAATAGTAGAGATCAGATTTCTCAGGGTTGTTTTGGTAGATACTATAGAATGCTACAGGCTCACAAGTAACAGATGTGATCTGGTGTCTCTGCACACAAGCAGTGGTGTCACCAGCAAGCCATGTATCCTGATAAAGTTTCTGAAGGGAAGTCCTATGGATGCATATGCCTTATAACACTGTGAGGTGGATGCAGGTGGTAAGAGAGGACTGGTAATTTCTGGAGCTTAAATCTTCATACAAGCTTTCCTATTCAAGATAGCCTAAACGTGCCTATCTTTTGTTCTCATCCTAGATGCTTTGTGCAATGGCTAAGGACTGGGATATGGTTGCTGAGGTTTTTAGTTGTAACTAATGATTTTGACAGTGCTTATGGATCATTAATCTGAATAGAACTGAACATCTGCCATGAACACAGCTCCACAACAGAATACAGAATTCTCATCTAAGTAGGATGCATGTCCCTGGAGTGATCATCCAGCTGATGTTCGCACCTCCTTGTGCTTCAGTCGTGTTTGTGCTCGGGACGGATGGCCCGCGGCTCTCCCATCAGAAAGACAAAGGGAGGGATGGTTGCGGCTACGAACTAATAGCCTTGCAGATAAAAAATACACAAAAGCCCACTCAAATCATGACCAAAATAGCTTATATTATAACTTAAAATAAAAAATTGTCACAAGAAATAGCAAACTGTAACTAATGATTTTTCTATCCTCTTAGGAAAAGGACATTAAAAAATGCTGGACAATAAGACATTAATTGCATTCCTTCTATTTAATTTCCACATTTCACTTGCTACCCATAATTTCACCAAAATCGATTTCACCTGTCCTTTATGAAGTGTTTTAGTTATTATTCTAGAATTGGATTTATTGGCATGTTGCTATCGAGCACTTGGGATGTGGCTGGTCCAAACTGAGATATGCTGTAAATGTTAAATACACCAGATTTGAGAGACTTGGAATGAAAAAAAAAAGAAAAAATTCCATTTTTATATTGATATTTTAGAAAGATTACATAAATTACCAAAATTAACTTTATCTGTTTCTTTTTATCTTAAAAAGATAAATGTGGCTACCAGAAAAATTAAAAATTACATGTGGTTCCATTATACTTTTATTGGATAGCAACTGGGCCAGAACACTTGAAAACAAAGTGGCCATATCTTTAACTTACTAGTATCTTTTATACTTACATCTGCTTTTGGGATGGGATTGTAAAATAAAACAATCACACAAGTATGCGTGCCTTTTTCTAATGAACATATGTTAGTTTTTAAGTAGAGAAAGTAAAAATGTTCTGTTCTGTTTATAGTCTTAGAGTTACAGACAAAGACTTGCATTTAAGACACACAGCATAAAAGATTAAAACAACGGGGGCGGAGCCAGGATGGCGGTGTGAGTAGAGCAGTGGAAATCTCCTCCCAAAAACACATAGAGCTATGAAAATATAACAAAGAAAAATCTTCCTAAAATAGAGACCACAGGACACAGGACAACATCCAGACCACATCCATACCTGCAAGGAACCAGCGCCTTGCGAAGGGGGTAAGATACAAGCCCCGGCCCGGCGGGACCCGAGCGCCCCTCCCCCCGGCTCCCGGCGGGTGGAGAGAAACCGGAGCGGTTTTTTTTTTTTTTTTGGCGAGCGCTTTTTGGAAGCCTTAGAGGGACGGGCCCCCGTTGCTGGGGAGGTAGGGTGGCGAGACCGGTGAGCATGTGCCTGGGAACGGCGCTGGAGGACAAAGAACACCCCGCGTTGCTCCCTGCGGGACCGGCGGGCGGGTGCCTGAGACCGGTGCCTGAGGATCGAGGACGTCGCGCGTTTTTCCCCTTTTTTTTTTTTTTTCCTCTTTTTGGCGAGCGCTTTTTGGAAGCCTTGAAGGGACGGGGACCCCAGTGCTAGGGAGGCAGGGTGGCGGGACTGGTGAGCGGGTGCCTGGGACCGGCGCCTGAGGACAAAGAATATCCCACGTTTTTCCCTGCGGGACCGGTGGGCGGGTGCCTGAGACCGGCACTTGAGGACAGAGGAAATCGCACGTTTTTCCCCTTTTTTTTTTCTGTTTTCTGCGAGTGCTTTTTGGAAGCCTAAAAGGGACAGGGACCCCGGTGCTAGGGAGGCAGGGCGGCGGGACTGGTGAGCGGGTGCCTGGGACCGGCACCTGAGGACAAAGAATATCCCGCGTTTTTCCCTGTGGGACCGGTGGGTGGGTGCCTGAGACCGGCACCTGAGGACGGAAGAAATCGCGCATTTTTTCCCTTTTTTTCTCTCCTTTTGGAGAGTGCTTTTTGGAAGCCTTGAAGGGACAGGGACCCCGGTGCTAGGGAGGCAGGGCGGCAGGACTGGTGAGCGGGTGCCTGGGACCAGTGTCTGAGGACAAAGAATGTCGAGCGTTCCTTCCCTGCAGGACCGGTGGGTGGGTGCTTTTTGGAAGCCTTGAAAGGACAGGGACCCTGGTGCTAGGGAGACAGGGCAGCAGGACCAGTGAGCGGGTGCCTGGGACCGGCACCTGAGGACAAAAAAAAAAAAAAAAAAAAAAAAATCGCTTGTTTTTTCCTTTTTGTTGCTGTTGTTGTTTTGGTTTGGAGAGTGCTTTTTGGAAGTCTTAAAGGGGCAGGACAGGTCACTTAGACCAGAGGCAGGGAATCTGGGGATCTCTGGGCATTCTAACCCCCTGGGCAGCAGGGAGCACAGAGGCCCCGTACGGAGATAAATAGTCTCCTGGCTGCTCCCCCTCCAACGGGGCTCCACCATTTTGGAGGAACAGCCCCAGCCAGGCCAAGCCCACAGCAACAGCGGAGATAAACCCCAAAGCAACTGGGCAGGAAGCAGAAGCCCTGTCTGTGCACAGCTGCCCAGCACAAGCCATTAGAGGTCGCTATTATCCCAGGAAAAGGCTACAAACCAACAAGAAGGGAAGCTCTTCCAGCGGTCACTTGTACCAGCTCTGCAAACTATCTCTATCACCATGAAAAGGCAAAACTACAGGCAGACAAAGATCACAGAGACAACACCTGAGAAGGAGACAGACCTAACTAGTCCTCCTGAAAAAGAATTCAAAATAAAAATCATGAACATGCTGACAGAGATGCAGAAAAAAATGCAAGAGCAATGGGATGAGATGCAGAGAAAAATGCAAGAGCAGTGGGATGAAGTCCGGAAGGAGATCACAGATGTCAGGAAAGAGATCACAGAAGTGAAACAATCCCTGGAAGGATTTATAAGCAGAATGGATAAGATGCAAGAGGCCATTGAAGGAATAGAAGCCAGAGAACAGGAACGTATAGAAGCTGACATAGAGAGAGATAAAAGGATCTCCAGGAATGAAACAACACTAAGAGAAATATGTGACCAATACAAAAGGAAAAACATTCGTATTATAGGGATACCAGAAGAGGAAGAAAGAGGAAAAGGGATAGAAAGTGTCTTTGAAGAAATAATTGCTGAAAACTTCCCCAAACTGGGGGAGGAAATAATCGAACAGACCATGGAATTATACAGAACCCCCAACAGAAAGGATCCAAGGAGGACAACACCAAGACACATAATAATTAAAATGGCAAGGATCAAGGACAAGGAAAGAGTTTTAAAGGCAGCTAGAGAGAAAAAGGTCACCTATAAAGGAAAACCAATCAGGCTAACATCAGACTTCTCAACAGAAACCCTACAGGCCAGAAGAGAATGGCATGATATACTTAATGCAATGAAACAGAAGGGCCTTGAACCAAGGATACTGTATCCAGCACGACTATCATTTAAATATGATGGTGGGATCAAACAATTCCCAGACAAGCAAAAGCTGAGGGAATTTGCTTCCCACAAACCACCTCTACAGGGCATCCTACAGGGACTGCTCTAGATGGGAGCACCCCTAAAAAGAGCACAGAACAAAACACACAACATATGAAGAATGGAGGAGGAGGAATAAGAAGGGAGAGAAGAAAAGAATCTCCAGACAGTGTATATAACAGCTCAATAAGCGAGCTAAGTTAGGCAGTAAGATACTAAAGAAGCTAACCTTGAACCTTTGGTAACCACGAATCTAAAGCCTGCAATGGCAATAAGTACATATCTTTCAATAGTCACCCTAAATGTAAATGGACTTAATGCACCAATCAAAAGACATAGAGTAATAGAATGGATATAAAAGCAAGACCCATCTATATGCTGCTTACAAGAAACTCACCTTAAACCCAAAGATAAGCATAGACTAAAAGTCAAGGGATGGAAAAACATATTTCAGGCAAATAACAGTGAGAAGAAAGCAGGGGTTGCAGTACTAATATCAGACAAAATAGACTTCAAAACAAAGAAAGTAACAAGAGATAAAGAAGGCCACTACATAATGTTAAACGGCTCAGTCCAACAAGAGGATATAACCATTCTAAATATATATGCACCCAATACAGGAGCACCAGCATATGTGAAGCAAATACTAACAGAACTAAAGAGGGAAATAGACTGCAATGCATTCATTGTAGGAGACTTCAACACACCACTCACCCCAAAGGATAGATCCACCGGGCAGAAAATAAGTAAAGACACACAGGCACTGAACAACACACTAGAACAGATGGACCTAATAGACATCTATAGAACTCTACATCCAAAAGCAACAGGATATACTTTCTTCTCAAGTGCACATGGAACATTCTCCAGAATAGACCACATACTAGCTCACAAAAAGAGCCTCAGTAAATTCCACAATATTGAAATTCTATCAACCAATTTTTCAGACCACAAAGGTATGAAAGTAGAAATAAATTCTACAAAGAAAACAAAAAGGCTCACAAACACATGGAGGCTTAACAACATGCTACTAAATAATCAATGGATCAATGAACAAATCAAAATAGAGATCAAGGAATATATAGAAACAAATGACAACAACAACACTAAGCCCCAACTTCTGTGGGATGCAGCGAAAGCAGTCTTAAGAGGAAAGTATATAGCAATCCAGGCACACTTGAAGAAGGAAGAACAATCCCAAACGAATAGTCTAACATCACAATTATTAAAACTGGAAAAAGAAGAACAAATGAGGCCTAAAGTCAGCAGAAGGAGGGACATAATAAAGATCAGAGAAGAAATAAACAAAATTGAGAAGAATAAAACAATAGCAAAAATCAACGAAACCAAGAGCTGGTTCTTTGAGAAAATAAACAAAATAGATAAGCCTCTAGCCCAACTTATTAAGAGAAAAAGAGAGTCAACACAAATCAACATAATCAGAAATGAGAATGGAAAAATCACGACAGACTCCACAGAAATACAAAGAATTATTAAAGACTACTATGAAAACCTATATGCCAACAAGCTGGAAAACCTAGAAGAAATGGACAACTTCCTAGAAAAATACAACCTCCCAAGACTGACCAAGGAAGAAACACAAAAGTTAAACAAACCAATTACAAGCAAAGAAATTGAAACAGTAATCAAAAAACTACCCAAGAACAAAACCCCGGGGCCGGACGGATTTACCTCGGAATTTTATCAGACACACAGAGAAGACATAATACCCATTCTCCTTAAAGTGTTCCACAAAATAGAAGAAGAGGGAATACTCCCAAACTCATTCTATGAAGCCAACATCACCCTAATACCAAAACCAGGAAAAGACCCCACCAAAAAAGAAAATTACAGACCAATATCCCTGATGAATGTAGATGCAAAAATACTCAATAAAATATTAGCAAACAGAATTCAACAGTATATCAAAAGGATCATACACCATGACCAAGTGGGGTTCATCCCAGGGATGCAAGGATGGTACAACATTCGAAAATCCATCAACATCATCCACCACATCAACAAAAAGAAAGACAAAAACCACATGATCATCTCCATAGATGCTGAAAAAGCATTTGACAAAATTCAACATCCATTCATGATAAAAACTCTCAGCAAAATGGGAATAGAGGGCAAGTACCTCAACATAATAAAGGCCATATATGATAAACCCACAGCCAGCATTATACTGAACAGCGAGAAGCTGAAAGCATTTCCACTGAGATCGGGAACCAGACAGGGATGCCCACTCTCCCCACTGTTGTTTAACATAGTACTGGAGGTCCTAGCCACGGCAATCAGACAAAACAAAGAAATACAAGGAATCCAGATTGGTAAAGAAGAAGTTAAACTGTCACTATTTGCAGATGATATGATACTGTACATAAAAAACCCTAAAGACTCCACTCCAAAACTACTAGAACTGATATCGGAATACAGCAAAGTTGCAGGATACAAAATCAACACACAGAAATCTGTAGCTTTCCTATACACTAACAACGAATCAATAGAAAGAGAAATCAGGAAAACAATTCCATTCACCATTGCATCAAAAAGAATAAAATACCTAGGAATAAACCTAACCAAGGAAGTGAAAGACTTATACTCTGAAAACTACAAGTCACTCTTAAGAGATATTAAAGGGGACACTAATAAATGGAAACTCATCCCATGCTCATGGCTAGGAAGAATTAATATCGTCAAAATGGCCATCCTGCCCAAAGCAATATACAGATTTGATGCAATCCCTCTCAAATTACCAGCAACATTCTTCAATGAATTGGAACAAATAATTCAAAAATTCATATGGAAACACCAAAGACCCCGAATAGCCAAAGCAATCCTGAAAAAGAAGAATAAAGTAGGGGGGATCTCACTCCCCAACTTCAAGCTCTACTACAAAGCCATAGTAATCAAGACAATTTGGTACTGGCACAAGAACAGAGCCACAGACCAGTGGAACAGATTAGAGACCCCAGAAATTAACCCAAATATATATGGTCAATTAATATTTGATAAAGGAGCCATGGACATACAATGGCAAAATGACAGTCTCTTCAACAGATGGTGCTGGCAAAACTGGACAGCTACATGTAGGAGAATGAAACTGGACCATTGTCTAACCCCATATACAAAGGTAAACTCAAAATGGATCAAAGACCTGAATGTAAGGCATGAAACCATTAAACTCTTGGAAAAAAACATAGGCAAAAACCTCTTAGACATAAACATGAGTGATCTCTTCTTGAACATATCTCCCCGGGCAAGGAAAACAACAGCAAAAATGAGCAAGTGGGACTACATTAAGCTGAAAAGCTTCTGTACAGTGAAAGACACCATCAATAGAACAAAAAGGAACCCTACAGTATGGGAGAATATATTTGAAAATGACAGATCCGATAAAGGCTTGACGTCCAGAATATATAAAGAGCTCACACGCCTCAACAAACAAAAAACAAATAACCCAATTAAAAAATGGGCAGAGGAACTGAACAGACAGTTCTCCAAAAAAGAAATACAGATGGCCAAGAGACACATGAAAAGATGCTCCACATCGCTAATTATCAGAGAAATGCAAATTAAAACTACAATGAGGTATCACCTCACACCAGTAAGGATAGCTGCTATCCAAAAGACAAACAACAACAAATGTTGGCGAGGCTGTGGAGAAAGGGGAACCCTCCTACACTGCTGGTGGGAATGTAAATTAGTTCAACCATTGTGGAAAGCAGTTTGGAGGTTCATCAAAATGCTCAAAACAGACCTACCTTTTGACCCAGGAATCCCACTCCTAGGAATTTACCCTAAGAACGCAGCAATCAAGTTTGAAAAAGACAGATGCACCCCTATGTTTATCGCAGCACTATTTACAATAGCCAAGAATTGGAAGCAACCTAAATGTCCATCGGTAGATGAATGGATAAAGAAGATGTGGTACATATACACAATGGAATACTACTCAGCCATAAGAAGTGGAAAAATCCAACCATTTGCAGCAACATGGATGGAGCTGGAGAGTATTATGCTCAGTGAAATAAGCCAAGCGGAGAAAGAGAAATACCAAATGATGTCACTCATCTGAGGAGTATAGGAACAAAGGAAAAACTGAAGGAACAAAACAGCAGTGAAGTTACAGAACTCAAAAATGGACTAACAGGTACCAAAGGGAAAGGAACTGGGGAGGATGGGTGGGCAGGGAGGGATAAGGGGGGGGAAGAAAAAGAGGGTTATTAAGATTAGCATGCATGGGGGGGAGGGAGCAAGGGGAGGGTGGGCTGCACAACACAGAGAGGACAAGTAGTGACTCTACAACATTTTGCTAAGCTGATGGACAGTAACCGTAATGTGGTTGTTAGGGGGGACCTGATATAGGGGAGAGCATAGTAAACATAGTATTCTTCATGTAAGTGTAGATTAAAAATTTAAAAAAAAAAAAAAAGAAAGAAAGAAAGAAAGAAAGAAGGAAAAGGGGGATTACTCCTTAACAGGATAAAACTATTGGTAAATCAAAGATCAACGCATGCTTTAAATATCCTTAATGTTGATCACTTAAAGGGTGTCAGATGATCAGCTATGGAGGTACTCTTTTCTGATAATATTCCTTTCTCTTAATTAAAAAAAAAAAAAAAAAAGCAGTTACTGTGTGCTGACCTCCAATGAGTTCTGCACAGTGGTATAGAGGGCATGTCAAAGTGTGGGCAAAGGGTCTGTTTGTTTCTATGCAGGAGATCAAGGCCTAGCTTGGATACCCAGAAAATGAACTAAGATACAATATGAGGAGGAGCTTCCGGCATCAGCACTCTCTGGAGGACTTGTGCCAGGGGATGATCATCAAAAAGCCTCCACAGGGATTCGGACGATGCTGCGGTTGTGGCTGCATCCAGCCCACCATCTCCTGGACTTGCCATAAGAATGAGGAAGGAGATGTCTAGGCTGGCATGTGCATACAGTGAGACAACGAATTTGACCGGATCTGTACTGTTGGAACTCAACCAGGAGTTGGGAGGGGTGCAAGTTGTAGCACTCCAAAATCTCATGACTATAGACTATCTATGGTTAAAAGAACATATGGGATGTGAACAGATCCCAGAAATGGGCTGCTTTAATTTGTCTGATGGTTCAAGTACAGTTGGACAATATCCATCATATCATAGATAAATTTTCACAAATGCCTAGGGTGCCTAAATGGTTTTCTTGGCTTCACTGGAGATGGATGGTAATTATAGATTTGCTTTGTTTATGTGACCGTATTCCTATTATGTTAATATGTGTGTGCAAATTAGTTAGTAGTTTAAAACCTATACATACTTAAGGTACTCTACAAGAAGATATGTCAAAGAAATAATCAATCCTCCCAAGTTTCCTTCGTATGCTACATCTATAGCTTTTCTTCTTCCTTCCTAATTACAACCCTTAAATAGAATTCGTGCCTCATATCGAATTTACCGAGTATCATAATTCCTCCAGGTGGTAAAGATACCTTGAGACAAGTGCTGGGCATAGAAGCCACAGGGCATAAATCTGCAAAGAAGTAAAAAGCTAACCTTTGCAAACAATATGGCTTCTCTCTCACTTACCAACTTTACATTTCCCTGTATGGCCCTGGAAGATGACTGGTTAGCCAGAGACGGGTAAGATTCCTCAAGGGAGGAACAACCTAAGACAGGCACAGTCGCAGGGGGGCCATCAGGTGAGAATTTGGGGATCAACAGAGGTGAGGCTCAGAACCTCACCCCCCCTGCTTTGAGAGAAATCTTCTGCATCCGTGGATGTCTTGATGCCCTTGTCTAGCCTGGATTAATACTTAGTCCATAGGCACACACCTGATCATCTGATCATCTACATTTGCCTTCTTACAGCACTAAACTATGTTTTCTACCTTTATCTTGCATCTACCTACCACTTCAGCATTTTATTAAAAATAAAAATAATAATAATAGTAGGAGAAATGGGGGATCAACATATAGATCAAGTACAAAAATCAAACGAATATTCATATTTGACCTGATTGTTTATAGGTCATATTGAATGATCAAAACCGAAAGTTTCTGTGATGACTGCCCTTGTACTGTTCACCATGTAAGAATTTATTCACTATGTAAGAATTCGTTCACCATGTAAGAACTTGTTCGTTATGCTTCAGAAGATTGGAGACTGACGAGAATTAGGCTTGAGATGGATTAATGATTGTACATTGAGCGTTGACCCCCCTATACTGAATTTTACTGTTGTTAACAACCATTTGATCAATAAATATGAGAGATGCCCTCTCAAAAAAAAAAAAAAAAAAAAGATTAAAACAATGAATAAACCAAATCCTCAGCGCTGATAAAATACATTTTCACCTGATGGCGAGTACAGACGGGAGGCAACTAGAGGCAGGAGTGGAGCTCCGAGGGAAAACGCGAGAGCTCACCTGCTTCCCGTGCGGACGTCACAGGTCTTGTTAAGTCATCATGGAAGCTCTGCTACTCAGGGGACCGTCCATGTGACTGTGCATGCTACGTGCTCACATTCCTCCCCGTTTCCAAGAGAAAGAGGAGCTGCTTTTCTGTCACCGAGAATTAGGAATAACAGTTAGTCAATGATGGCTGCATATCTGCGCTTTCCTTTCCTTAGCATGTGTCAATAAACCTTACTGGTTCTAATCATGGACATAAAGGGCCCTGTCCATAAATGATTTATAAAGTGTGACTGGTTAATGATTTTCAGTAAGATACCACAGTGCTATTTTTTTCCTTATTGGTTAAGGGCAATTTGTCTTGAAATGTTCCTTTTGTGTTGGTTGCTTGTTGTGTTCAAAACTTCCTTCAAAACTGGCACAATCCCGTCCACCATCCATCCCCAAGTCTTCCTGTGAGGCCCTGCGAGTCTCTAGGGACACTCTGGTGCCCTTGGGGCGGCTGCTGGAGTAGCGGGGCCCCCCGCCCCCTGCTGGTGCAGCTCTCAGAGGATGTCTAATACGGAGTCCAGCTCTGTGCGGAACTTGTCCAGCTCACGATTCTTCAACTGGGCAAGTCTTTTCCACTTGTCAATTTCTTTGCTTTGTTCGGCTTCTACTACTTGCTGGGTTTGCTGTATGATCTTGGAATAGAAAGTCCCTTATTACCGTTGGAGTTCACAGTGGGGGTTGTTACAGAAGATCCTCTGAAACTTGACTAAAGTAAAGGCAATTTGACTACCACAGCCATTTTAAATGACAAACTGCTGGGCTACATTCCAAACAAAGGGACCAGGACACTCCCCTGCCCCAGCCTGCAGGCTGGAGACACAAGGACTGCAAAGATGTTCGCTGAGTCCCTTGAAACTCAAGATAAGCACCAGCCTGTGCTTACATGCCCCCTGCACGTAGCCCTTTCCCGATCCCGATAAGAGCCAGCCTAACAGGTCTGCAGTGGCCACTTCTGTGCAGCAACCACGTGAATGCCATCCACTGTTCCATAAGTAACCCCTTAATAAAACTCATTTACTAACCAAGCTGGGCTAGTCTGAGTCACTTTTTGGCCTGTCAGTTCCCTCACAACTAAGGGGAAGGGGCTTCTTTTACATCTCCCCAGGAAATTCACAAAGCGGGCAAAGTACATTTAAGAGATTGCAAAGAGCTACAGTGGGACAACGCCGACTACGGTAAACCAGTGACTGGTATATCAGAGAAGGGGAGGGAGGAGAGGGCGCCTTATTAACAGGCTCCCCCTGTGTCTGAAAAGGTTTGCAGGTGAAGAGGGTAGGAATTGGGAAATCTAGTATCCAGTTCAGATAGAGTTTTACAGTCTTTTTGAAAAAAGCATTTAAAGCATCAGAAAATTTTAATACCTTCGTATTAATCCAAACATCCCTAAGATGCTGTTCCTCCTAAAAATGGCACTTGAGATGCTGTCAAGACAGTTTTAACATACAACATATGCCATTAATGAACCACACATTATAGCACCAGAAATAATGATAAAACCACATATGTAGCATCATCATGTGCCAGGTTTGGTTTTAAGCATTTTACATGTATCGAGTCATGTAATTTTGACAACATACTACATATAGATTCTGTGTATTTATCCCCATTTAACAGGTAGGGAAATGGAGACACAGGTAAGTGTAAAGAAAAATTTTTTTGCCCAATGTTCACACACAACCCATAGGAAGCAGATTCAGGATTCACACCCAGGCAACCTGGAGAGTCCTTTGTCTTGACTACCACACTAGACCGCCTTGCTTATGTGGATCTGCTTTTTTCAACTGTGAAATGACCATCCCCTCATTAAAATGAGGTTTAGTTTTTTCAGAAACCTCCACACTGCTTTCAATAGTGGCTATATAAATTTACCACCAACAGTGCACAAGCGTTCCTTTTCCTATACACTTTTGCTGATACTTGCTATTTTTGTCTTTTTGATGATAGCTCTTCTAACAGGTGTGAGGTGGTGTCCCATTGTGGGTTTAATTTGCACTTTCCTAATGATTAGTAATGTGGAACTCCTCTTCATGTATCTGTTGGACATTTAGATATCTTCTTTGGAAAAATATCTGTTCAGGTCCTTTGCCCATTTAAAAATGCATATATATATATTTGCAGTTGAATTATGAGTTCCTTGTATATTTTGTATATTAACCCCTTATCTCATTTGTGACTTTTAAATATTTTCTCAGTTCATAGGTTGCATTTTTCATATATTGATTTTCTGTTCATGCAAATACTTTTTAGTTTGATGTATTCCCAGTTGTTTATTTTTGCTTTGTTGCTTTTAGGTGTCATACCCAAAAAACCATTGCTAAGACCCAGGTCAAGGAGCTTTTTTTCTGTGTTTTCTTCTAGGGGTTATATGATTTCAGGTCTTACATTTAAGTCTGTAATCCATTTTGAATTAATTTTTGTGAGTTGTGTAAGATAGGGGTCCACTTTCTTTTGTGTGTGAATATCAAATTTTATCAGAACCTTTTATTAAAGAGACTGTCTTTTCTTCATTGGGTATTTTTGGTTTCCTTGTCAAATATTAGTTGACTGTATATGGATGGTTTTTCTCCTGGGCTCTTGATTCTGTTCCATTGGTCTATGTGTCTGCTTCTAACACCAGTACCACACTGTTTTGATCACTATAGCTTTGATTATATTTTAAAATTAGGAAGTCTGAGGCTTCCAGCTTTGTTCTTTCCCAGGATTGTTCTGGCTATTCAGGGTCTTTTGTGGTTACAAATTTAGAATTGTTTCTTCTATTTTTGTACAAAATGACACTGGAATCTTGATAGGGAATGCACTGAATTTATAGCTGGAGTTGGACATTTTAACAATATTGATTCTTCCAATCCATGAATATGAGACATCTATCCAGTAATTTTTATCTACTTTAATTTCTTTCACAATGTCTCATGCAGCTCTTTCATCTTCTTGGATATACATTTATTCCCAAGCAGTTCATTGTTTATGATGCTTCTATAAATGGGATTTTCTTTTTCAGATAATTTGTTACTATATAGAAACAGTATGACTTTTGTATATTGATTTATATACCCTGCAATTTCACTGAATTTGTTGACTAACCAAATTTTTGGTGGAGTCTTTATGACTTTCAATATATAAAATCATGTCATCTGCAAATAGAGACAATTTTACCTTTTCCTTTTCAATTTTGGTGCCTTTCATTTCTTTTTTTTTTGCTTGATTGATCTGGCTAGGACATCAAGTACTATGTAGAATATGAGTGATTAGAGTGAGCACCCTTGTTGTATTTCTGATCTTAGAGGAAAAGCTTTCAAATTTTTACCACTGAGTATGACGTTAGTTGTGTCTTACTATATATGGCCTTTATTATGTCTAGGTACATTCTTTCTATACCTAATCTGTTGAAAGTTTTATCATGAATGGATATTGAATTTTCTAACAGGCTCTTTCTGCATTTATTGAGTAGACAAGACTTTGTCATTCTAGCAATTTGATGTTATCACATTTACTTATTGGCATATGTTAAATCATTGTTACATCTCAGGAATGAACCACACTTGATCATGTTGTACAATCCTTTTAACATGCTGTTGAATTTCATTTGCTAATTTTTTTTGAGAATTTTTACATCTATATTCATAAGGGATAGTGGCCTCTGGTTTTCTTTTTTGGTAGTGCCCTTATCTGGCTTTATTATGAGGGAATGCTGACCTTGTAAAATATGTTTGGTAATGTTCACTCCTCTTCTACTCTGGAAGAGTTTGGGAAGGGCTGATACTAATTTTTCTTTAAAAGTTTGTTAGAATTTACCAGTGAAGCCTTTTGGTCTTAGGTTTTTCTTTGTTGGGAATTTTCGATTACTGATTCAGTCTCTTTACTAGTCTATTCAGATTTTCTATTTCTTCCTTATTCATTATTGACGAGTTGTATGTTTCTAGAACTTACCTCTGTCTTTTAGGTTGCCCAGCTTGTTGGCATATAGTTTTCATAGTAGTCTCCTATGACCCTTTGTATTTCTTTAGTATCAATTGTAATATCTCCTTTTTCACTTGCATTTTGAGAGTTCCCCCTTTTCTCTTGGTTAGTCTAGCTAATGGCTTGTCATTTTTATTCAACTTTTTGAAGAACCAACTTAATTTTGTTAATCTTTTCTATTATTTTCCTGTCCTGTATTTAATCTTGGTTTCCTTCTTTTTGCTTTGTTAGTTTACAACGTGTTAAGTTAAGTTGTTTGAAATCTTTCTTGTTTTTTGATGTGTGCATTTATCACTGTAACCTTCCCTCTCAGAACTGCTTTTGTTGTGTTCTGTAAGTCTTGGTATATTGTGTTTCCAATTTCATTTGTCTCAAAATGCTCTTTAATTTCACTTTTAATTTCTTCTTTGATCCACTGGTTGTTCAGGAGAGTGTTGCTTAATTTCCATGTATTTGTGAGTTTTCCTCATTATTGATTTGTTTCATACCACTATGGTCAAAGAAGGTACTTGATATGATTTTCATTTTCCCAAATTTGATCAGACTTGTTTTGTGGCCTAACATACTATCTATCCTAGAAAATGTTCCATATGTGCTAGAGAATATGTATTCTGTTATTGATGGAAATGTACTGTATAAGTCTGTTAGGTCCATTTTTTAGACTGTTGTTCAAATCCCACTATTTCTTTATTGATGCTCTGTCTAGATGATCTATTCATTGCTCAGACTGGGGAGGTACCCTACCATTGTATTGCTGTTCATTTATCCTTTTAATTCGTGTTTGTTTTATATATTTAGGTACTCTGATCTGGGTGCATATTTACAATTATCTTATTGATGTATTGACTACTTTATCATTACATACTTACCTTTTCTCTTCTTTTAGTTTAAAATTTTAATTTGCCTGATAGAACCATAGCTACTATTGCCTTTTTTTTGATTACCATTTGCTTGAAATATCTTTTTTCAGTTTTTTCACTCTCTATGTGTGTCTTTAAAGCTATAATGAGTCTTTCAGCTTTATACCATTATGATGTTAGCGTTGGGGTTTGTTGTATGTGGCCTTTACTGTACTGAGGTATATTCACTCTGTACCCACTTTGTTGAGTTTTTATTATGAGTGGATGTTAATTTTGTCAAATGCTTTTCTGCATCTATTGAAATGATACAGTTTTATCTTTCCTTTTGTTAATGTGGTGTATCACATTGATTTACAGATGTTGAACCATCCATGTATATCTGGAATAAGTTCCACATGATTATGGTATGTGATCCTTTCAATGTATTGTTGGATTCAGTTTGCTAATATTCAAGATTTTTGCATGTATGTTCATCAGGAATGTTGGCCTATAATTTTCTTTTCTAATAGTGTGCTTGCCTGGTTGGTATCAGGGTAATGCTGACCTCACAGAATGAGTTTGGAATTTTTCCTTCCTCTTCAATTTTTCTGGAATAGCTTGAGAAGGATGGGCATTGACTCTCCTTTAAATGTTTGGTGGAATTCTGTGAAACACTGTGTGGTCCTGGTGTTTTTTTTTTTAATTTAAAAAATACTGCTGCGATTTCATTACTAGTAATCTGTCTGTTCGAATTTTCTATTTCTTCCTGGTTCAGTCTTGGGAGATTGCATATTTCTAGGAATTTATCCATTTCTTCTAGATTGTCCAATTTGTTGGAATATTATTTTTCATAGAAATCTCTCATAAATATTTGCATTTCTGTAGTGTCAGTCTTTTTTCATTTTATTTATTAGTGTCCCCTTTTTTTCTTGATGAGTCTAGTGAAAGGTTTTTCTACTTTATCTTTTCAAAGAGCAAGCTCTTAGTTTCATTGATTCTTTCTATTATTTTTTTAGTCTATTTCATTTATTTCTGTTTCAATATTTATTATTTCCTTCCTTCTGTTAACTGGACTTGTTTGTTCTTTTTCTAGTTCCTTTTGGTGTAGGGTTAGATTGAGATTTTTCTTGTTTCTTGAAGTAGGTCTGTATTATAAACTTCCCTTATAGAGCTGCTTTTGCTGAATCCCATTTACAAGTTGCCTATTTTTAATATTGAGTACCCATAACAAATTGATGTAGTTAAGACTATTTTAATATGCTTATTTTTTAACTTTTAACCTAGAGTACTAAGTGAATTATGTGTTACCACTATAACAGTAGAGAATCTGACTTTGACAATGTTTACTATTACTATTCATTTTTATACCCACATTTATGATTTTACTGTTAAATAGCATCTTTTCATTTTCACTTGTTGACAATTATAATGTTTCTTGTTTCAGCACTTTTTAAGTTCAATCCTTTTGTGCTCCTCTGGGCCTCATGAATCTGGATATCCATGTTTTTCCCATTTTGGAAGCTTCATTATTACCTTAAATATGCTTTCTGCTCTTGTCCTTTCCCTGTCTGGGATTTTTGTAATGGGGATAGTTTGTTCTGATGGTGCCTCCATAAGTTCTGTAAGATGTCCTCACTTTTTCACTCTTTGCCTTTTTTGTTCCTCTGACTGGTAATTTCAAATGACCTTTCTTTTGTTAGGTCAAATCTTCTGTTGAAGCTGTCCTTTGAATTCCTATTTTGTCATTGTATTCTTCAGCTCAAGGAAGTGTTTTATTTTTTTGTTTTGCATTTTTTTATTGAACTTGTTTTTGCTCATGCGTTATTTTTCTAATTTTGTTTAGGAAGTTGTCTTTCAGAGTGTTCTTATAGTGCATTAAACTTCACTAAAAGGATTATTCTGAATTGTCAGAACAGTCCACAGATCTCCATTTTGTTATGAATAGTTATTAGATCTTTATTAGCTTCCCTTGATGGTGTCATGTTTACCAGATTTTTCATGACCCTTGAGTTGATATCTGTGCATTTAACTGGTCTCCTCTTCTGGACTTTACAAGTTTGCTTCCACAGGCAGTCCTTTGCCAGTCAGCTCAGCTCAGGGTTTTGGACAGGGCACAGCTGGTGGCATTCCTGGGCAGGTGGGGCTGTCTACTCTACTGGGGTCTCTTTTTTGGATGAGGCCACTGCCTGAGCACTGAGGAGAGGGGGCTGCTGGCAGCTGGGAATAGCTGGGTAGGACTGGTAGCTTGGTTTGCTGCCCAAGCACTGCTATAGGATGTGCTCTACAGGAATCTGGATTCTCTAGTCAGGCTTTCTAGTTGGGTACTGCTGGGCACTATACTCCACAGTACATGGGGCTAGGAATTAGCTTCCTTTCCCAAGGTGGGCACTGATCTTTGTTTGGGGACCCAAATCAGGTAGAACTGTGGACAAAGAACCCTGGACAGATGGTGTTACTAAGTAAATTGGCTTAACTCTTCAGACAGGCAGACCTGCTGGCTGGGCTTTCTGCACAAATGCCATTGTAAAGAGCTGTAGGATGGGCTATGGGCTTCTTGGTTAAATGTGACGGGAGGCTGTATTCAGCAATAGATGGGATGATTAATTAGCTTCCCCGTCCAAGCACAGTGGCTGAACTGGCTCCAAGGCTGGCGGGTGCTGTTGTTTGGGTCCTGAATGAGGCAAACTGCTCACCGACTCCCAGTAGTCTTGGTTCTGGCCACCGTGTTGGTTCTGCAGTGGATGCAGCACTGGTTCTCTCTCTACTTTGATACAGCTTTGAGGAGGGCCTCAGGCTACCAAGAGCTGAGTGGTGCTTGCTGTAACCTTTTTTTGATCACAATTTGATGTCCTGTGGTCAAGCTTCACAGATTCTTCCTGAAACTCCTATAATTTGAGAAATGAGTGGGCCTCCTGGGAAGCAACCCATAATGGTGGGTGAGCTCAGTGTTAACCCTGGGCTCTCTTTTTTCCCACTGGAGAAACCGTAGGTTCCTGGGAGCCCCTGTTGCAGTGCTGTGCTAGCTGGGTGAGGAGGATGCCTTCAGTGTGTGGACACTCCTCTTACCCTTCTAATGCCGTCCTTCTTGGTCTCTGTGCTCCAAGTGGGTGCTGCAGTCGCACCTCTGTGTCCGGGATTTTCACAGGTGTGTCTTCTCCATGCTAGTTGGTCTTCTTGTGAGGGAGACTGAAGTCAGGAATGATCTGTGAGGACATCTTGATGACATCCTAATTTAGCGTTTTACCATGTTGTATATGAAACACATCTATCACCTTCTCTATAAATGTCCTACAAGGATGTCCTACAAGTCCTACTACATTTTTGCTTAGGCAAATAAAAGCCAATTTTGTAGACCATATTGAAATTATATATTTAAGATATACATGTATTTGTTGAAAAATAATCCTGTATATATTTTAGAATTGTACTGTGTACTATATAACTTATTTGTGTACATATTAGTTGTATTTATAACAAGACTATAACAATTATTGGTGATAAAGCTATAATAAAGTATGTGCTTATAACAAGTAAAAAGGTAATGTTAAACAAATTTATCAACTTATAACCGTTTTCTAGAACAGGAATTACAAAGTCCTATACATATACAGGTGTGTCTGTTGAAATGGTGATGCACTATGATGCCTCAGTTCTGCTAAGGCTGATGTTTTCTTGGTATTCCATGTTTTTAAGAGCAGTCCACAAATAAAAGTCCAAGAGTAAGAATGAGAAATCAGTTATAATAATTTCTTTGTTCTCCATTTTATATTTCAAAGTTCCTATAATGATGAAAAGCTACAATCTTGATATGATTTAATAGAACTAGGGTTTCTCTGTGGACCGCATGTCAACCATAAAGCTTTGCATGTATACATTTTTTATTTTCAAAGAATATATAAATTTATACTGTTACAGATGGAACATTTTTGTGTGCCCCCACTCACATTCATCTATTGAAGCTGCAACCCACAGTGTGGCCACATTTAGGGTAAGGAACTAATTAAAGTTAACTGAAGCAATAAGGGTGGGGCCCTGATCAGAGTGCAGCAGTGTCCTTGTAAGCAAATGCATCAGAGAACTCTTTCTTTATTCCCCTCCCCCAGCCTGCAGTCCACACACATAGGCAGGGCCACCTGCAAATCAAAGAGGAGAGTTCTCACTGGAAACTGAGTCAGCTGTAACCTTGACCTAGGACTTACAGCCTCAGAACTGTGAGAAACGTTATTTCTATTGTTTAAGCCACCCTGTTTATGATATTTTGTTGTGGCAGCCCAAGCAGATTAATACACTGTTTATGTGAAGCTAATAACAGCACCAAGGCTGGCACCTAAAAACAAATCATGCCCTTAGTTCTGTTATTTTTAATTTCTATTAATTAATTTGTTTGTAATTAAGTGCAGTAATCATACTACTAGTGGTAGGCACATATTATTTTAAATGATCACATTTTAATGTAAATTGATTTCTTACAAACATTTATTGAAATCACTTGAATATGGAACATGTTTCCCAAACAAAGCCCTGTTCCCAGGGTTTAAATGCCAAACTTTTTAAGTACCAATCAGTAATTAAGAAAGAACATGATACAAGTTGCTTCTCTATTTTTCCAGATAAAAGGCATACCAATATTTAGGTATTTGAGATTTAAAGTCTTATTTTGTCTCAAAACGTATACATTAATTTTTTTTATAAACTCAATACCCAATGGGAACAATAAGAAGTTTGCTAGGGATGACAATACTATAGCAAGCTAGAGATACTTAAAAGTGGTGAATTTTATAATATGTAAATGTGATTTACTACTTTACCTGTTGAAGTTCCCGCTCTCTTTGTTCATGTCTGGTGTATGGTTTTCTTTGGTTTCTTTCAATTCCTCTAAGAGTTCTGCTATCTAAAATTGAGGTAAGAAGTAAATGAAAAACTATGATAAGGAAGTAATTTTTTAACAGGTCATCTTAAAGGGGTAAAAATGTTCATCACCTCTTCTCTGTATAAACTTCTCTAGATAAGAGGTTTGTTGTTACAAAGGTATCTTGAGTAGTTAGAATAATTAATAGCTGTCATTCCATACATCTAGGAAGTAAAGGTTCATCCTAGGCCTGAAATGACCTCATGTTCCAAAAGTTTCCAGATGACAGGACTGCCTTCTCCCTCCCACATATACCAGGCTGGTTATGGCACTCAAAATGAAGTTGGGCATTCTCTTTGCTGTATTCAGCTTTGCCATAAAGTATTTAATAGGTGATTACTTTTGGGATTAAATAACACACTGAAAGCACCCAACACACAGAAGGAATTCAAAAACTATGGATCCTTCTTTAGTCCACTCCCTATAATTCTATTTGCAATTCTCTTCTAGATCTTATTGCTATAATTTATAATAATTCACTCCACAAATAAATGTATGTGTATAAAGCAGAGATAATGAAGTACTGAACTCTTTCTGTGCTGGCTGCTGTTTAGGTCGTGAGGATGCAGACACTAAAGACACAGTCCCTGTCTTCATGGAGGGTTGGTGTAGTGCAGTACCTCCTTTTTCATACCATGGCTCACAGAGAAAATGGTAATATTTGGGGGCACCAGGAGTAAAATGGAGATGTGAGGAATCTCTAAATTGGGTTTAGTGAAACAATTAATTGCATTTTCTTTATGCTATATAATTATGATAGTTTAGCAATTGTTAACATCAAAAGGCAAAGTAAAAAACAAGCAAATGAAAATGGTTAAAATGAACAAATTCAATGTTTTACCTAATAACAATAACAGTAAAAAACAAAACAAAAAACCCCACATACTTCTCCTAAGTAAGTTAAAAAATGTGAAAATACAAGTAAATTAAATCTTGTGAGTCAAGTCTAAATACTTTAAATGTGGAACATTCCCTAATGGCATCATCAGTGAAAAAAGAAACATGCAGATGTGAATTGGTATGGTTTGCAGAAGGGCCAGGGAGAGGCCTTACAGAACATGCTGTGGTGATGGGTGCTGGGTGTAAAAATCTTATATGCTAAAACAATGATTATTAAAAATTGTAGCTAAACAAAACAAAACAAAACAAAAAGGATTATTGAACTAAGGAAGTTGTCAGAGGCATTGTCATACACATACTGGTCAAATATCAACTTTTCTGTCAACTTTACAAAGATTAAACAATGATTCTGAGTTTGTCATAAGAACACTTCCAGCTATTACTATCTCGTGATCCATAGGTAACCCACTCCTGGGACACCAGACGGGAAGTTCTAGCCCAGTGAGAGCAGTCGGACGGATAGGAATTCTCATCGGGTGCGCTACGGTGGAGAGATGGGGATGCAGGAGGGACACAGAACTTAGAGTGGAGGCCTGTTCATTGGACGCAGCTAGGTTTAAACTGATTCTTAAATGACAAGTAGTACTAAGTCATGACATTATCATGTGCTTGGCACTATGCTATGTACTTTATACATGTTGTCTCAGTTACTTTTATTTATCAAACCTTACATTTATTGTCTGATTCCCCAAGTAATGCATAAGCTCCATGAGAGCAGGAATTTGTCTACTTGGTTCTCAGTATTCCCACCACCTGTAGCTATGCGTGGCAGAGAGTGTTTAACTATTATTCATGAATTAATTAATGAATTCACCTTTCACTGATTATTCATTTGTAAATTACATAAATTTAGAAACTTGGTTCCAGACAAAGAGAAAATGTCCCTTCATTTGTACTCATTTAAAAGTAACTCTTAAGACTATAAAGTTGAATATTTTTAAGAAAATCTTTGTAGTTCAGTGAATTTATTATTCTCTGGAGGTAAACGGGCACAGAGACAAAAAATGCATGATCAAAAATGCTTCCTGCTACTTGATACTACAGAAAACCTATGTGGTACCAAATGGCAACAGCCTGAATGTCCAAAGGGAAGGCACTGGTGAACTGTAATTGGGAGCCTGGGAGCTAGTATCAGAGGCCCTAGATTCTAATGCTGGCACTTCTATGTATTGATTGGTAAACCTCAGAGAAGTTATGTCATTTTTTGTAGTATCAATGTCTTCATCTATAAAAGGAAAATAACAACAATACTTTTGGGTTATGCTGAGAAACACAGAGCACTTCACACAGTGCCTAGTACCTACTGAACAAATGTTTATTATTACTATTTGCCTATTATACAAATGTATAGCAAAAGTGGTAATAAAGATATATTAGATATAAAGATGGGATGGGTGATGTCACGATGGTGACATAGGTTATTCATGCTCCCCTTCACAAGAACAGCTAACAGCTATTCATGGACAAGACGCCACTACCAAGAGAATACTGGAACACGAGGCTGGGGCTGAAGCACTCCTGCACCAGCCTGACCAAGACAGGCCATATTAGAAAAGTAGGAGCAGCAGCTGCATGCTGCCCACACCGCCCCTTTGCCAGGCTGGTAACACCTCACCGACAGAGATCTCCCGAGCCTGTGGCTCCTCCAGGTGGAAAGGAGAGCCCGGGATGGAGACCCAGCTCTGCAGCATGTGTTTTACTTCCTGGAAGCCCCAACTCTGGTCTTGCCCCATGGAGATTATGGGGGACTCCGTGAGACTGACTACTGGGAGTCTGACTGTGATGGAGAAGTAGGGAGGGGCTGGTGAGAACCCTGGCACTGGGGTCATGGCAGACTGAGTTCCATGGCAGACCTGCAGCACCCGGACAGCGATCCCAACTGGCAGTTTTGCTCATGTGTAGAACCAAGTCAGTGGTGCCGTCTGACAAGGTAGTGGGGTGAGGGTGTAGGTCTCCTGATCTGGGTCCTTGAATGAAGAGATTTGCCAGCCCTGGCGCCCGGTCTGTACCCTCCCAGGCATGTGAGCTAAGTCATGGTCTGGACCACTTCTAAGTGACGGTTGCAGCCCCACCCGACCAGGAAGTTGATGGAACATCTGGAAAGCTGAGTAGCCCAGCGACACTAGAGCAGAGTATGGATGTCAGAGCTGACAGTCTGCAAAGCAAAGCCAGTGACCTGTCTGGCCAGGGTACTTAGGCTGCTTGGCTGGGTCAGGACCACAGACAAACAACGTCACTGGTATTGGAGCTGGGTCTCCCATGGCCTGAACCGGGAAGGAGACTGACTGAAGGCCCCCAACCACTGCTGCCTACAGCTCTCAGCCTGCCTGACCGCGGGTCCAACCGCAACACACGGGAAGCTGTGCAAACCTGCAACAGCCCTGCTTACAAAGGCACCTGAAGAGAGCACAGACTCTCACTCACTCTGTCTGGCCAGAGAATGCACGGCACAGGTCTTGCCTGGTTTGGGTCTCCAAACACCGAGCTGAGCAGGCCTTGATGGGGCCCATAGCCCCACCTACTGCTGAATATAACCCTCAGTCATGAGAGGCTAGTGAGCCTGACCGGAGAACTCAGGCAAACAGGGTTTCCCACCAGTGGACAAAATCCAACCAAGAATTTCACACTAGGCCATCCTCCTCCTGCCTCACTTTGGCAGGGAACCGAGGCAGAAATCTCACCCAGCTGTGCTCAGCCGGCACCCCACTCACCCAGCCTGAGAGCCGGGGCAGTGGCCTCACCCAAAAACAGGCCCCCAGGGCACGCTCCTCCTGCCCAGGAATGTTACCAGCAGACACACCCAGAAGCCCAAACTGAGCCAACTGGGAAGAGCTGTCTCTGCCAAGTCAGACCTGTAACATATTAAAGAGAAGACTGGTTTCTCAAATATGCAGATAACGAAAAAGGAATCAAGGACCATGAAAATCTGGAAACTGCCATCAAGATAAGTAATAAAGCTCCAGGAATTAACCGTAAAGAAATGGACATCTATGAACTATCAAGGAACTCTTAAATTTAGAGAACAAGAACATAGAGACAACTAAACAAAATTAGGAAAACAATACATAAACAAAATGAGAAGTTTTACAAAGAAATCAAAACCATCAAAAACTCCAAAACAAGTTGAAATCCTCGAGCTGAAAATACAATGACTGGCCTAAAGAATCCAAGAGCGCCTGGACAGCAGACTCAACCATGTAGAAGACAGGTGCCCACAATCCAGAATACAGGCAATTTAAAATTGTCAGAGGAGCAAAAAGGAAAATAAAAATGGAGAAAGCCTATGGGGCTGAATGGACACAAATAAAAGAAACGATATCCACATTATGGTAATTCCAGAGGAAGAGAAAGAGTCAGAAAGTATACCTAAAGCAATAATGGCTGAAATGTCCCAAATCTGGGGAGAGAAGTGGATATCCAGATCTGTGAAGCCAACTGACCCCAAGGAGGTTGAACCTGAACAGGGCTACACGGAGACACACCATCATTGTCAGAAGTCAAAGACAAAGAATTTTGAAAGCAGCATGAGAAGAGGAAAAATTTATATACAAGGGAACTGTCATAAGACTATCTGTGGATTTCTTAAATGAAGTGTTTCAGGGCAGAGAACTAGCTGACAGATTCAAAATATTGAAAGAAACTGTCAACCAAGAATTCCACACATAGGAAAGTTGTTCCTCAGAACTATAGGTTCTGAACAGACAAAAGCTGCAAGAGCTCATCACCACTACACCTGCCTTACAAAGAGGGGATTCTTTGAGGGGAAATAAAAGAATGGTAACTAATGCTGCAAAAACTTAAGAAGGTAATGTGAAACTCATTGATAATGATATATATAGAGTAAGTTAGATTTTGTAATATGGTGATGGTGGGGCATAATTCATTTATAACTCTAAGAGTTAAACAACTGTGGTAATAATAACCATAGTTATAATAATCTGCTATTAAATGGTATAAAAGATATAAACCATAACATCAATGACCTAAACTGGGAGAGGGAGAAGTACAAATGTGAAGTTTAGGAATTCTATTGAAGTTAACTTGTTACCAGCTTAAAAGAGGGTGTTATAATTTAAGATTACGTTACATATATTTTATGTAAGCCTCATGGTAACCACATGGGAAAAACCTTAGTATTTACACAGATGACTATAAAGAAGTAAAAGCGTACTGGTACCAAAATCAAAACACACCAAAAAATGGAAGGATATGAAACAAGAAACTAGAAAATAATGAACAAAATAGCAATGGCAAATTGTTATCTATCAGTAATTACTTTAAATATAAAAGGATTAAAGTCTCCAGTAAAAAAAAAAACTCCCAAAATGGCAGGATAGATTTAAAAAAACAAACAAAAACATGATCCAATGATAGACTGAGAGTGAAGGGATGGAAAAAGACATTCGAACAAATTGTATACAAAACAAAGCAGGTGTAGCCATACTTACATAAAACAGACTTTAAACTAAAATGTAAAAAGAGACAAAGGAGGTCATTATATAATGGTAAAGGGGTAAATCTTTCAAGAAGATACACCAATCATATCCATTATTTATGCATCCAACTTTGGAGCACCCACATATATAAAGCAAAAAAATCAATGCTAGAAAGAAAAATAAACAGCAGTACAATAATAGTTGTGAACTTTAATACCTCACGCTTAACAATGGATAATCCACCCAGAAACAGAATAAGGAAACAGGAGACTTAAACATCATCATAAGCCAAATGAACATAACAGACATAGACAGAATATTCAATTCAGCAACAGTAGAAGACACATTCTTCTCAATCACACATAACATTTTTGAGAACAGAAAATATGTTAGGCCACAAAACAAGTTTTAGCAAATTCAAGAAGACTGAAATCATATCAAGTATCTTCTCTGACCATAATGGTATGAAACAAGAAATCAATGAGGAGAAACTCACAAACATATTAACATTTCATAATACAATTAGTTGGTTTGCTTGTGCTAATTTAATAAATCCCTTAGTAATAAAAAAATGCTGTATATGCTTCAAAGAATAGAAAGCACAGCTTACCTGTTTTTTTGGACTTTCTAGAAACAAAAGGATCTTAGAGTCATAAAAATGGTGTATTTGCAGGGAGATCTAATTCCTGTGGTGATACTGTCCTGGGTAATCCAGCATCACTGCCATGATTGCTTTACCTATTTCTTTACCAAATTAAATAGTGTAGTACTTAATGTAGAAATGACTTTAACCATTCAATTCCCCACTGCCCAGAAAATCTCAACAACAAACACAAATATATAAGTTAATCACTTAAATATTTGAGCTTCATCTGGAGAAAGCATTATTTCCATAAAGAAGTCACAAATATGTTCTTGACAGGTGACAGGTATTTTCAGGTTATATCTATTTCTGCATTTAAGTTAAACATTTATACAGAAAGATGAATATGATTGAAACAGTTAAGAAATGTTACGCTGGCTCAATATTTTGTTTATTTCTTACTTCTTTCTGTAGAATTTCTTCTCGAACTTGAGAAACTACAAGACACTCCTGTTTACCCTGCAGCTCATTAACCTGATTTTGGAAATGCTTTATTAGTACCTAGGAAATTATGTTAGAAGTACAATGTAAATAAGTTTTTCCTTGAACATTATTTGAGACACAAAGAAACCCAACTATTTTTGTTCTAAAATATTAAAAATATCTTAATATTTTAAAATGACCAAATTCAATGTCAGAAATAAACTGCCACAGGTATAAAGTCTGTTGAATTAATTAAACTCACAGAATAAATTTATTTTGTTTTTTTCAACATTTAATATAAAGCATCATATGTATCACAAAGTAATGAATATAATCTATTTGGTTTCTTTAGTACTCTTCTTCTGAAGTTCCAAAAAAATACCTTTTAAAATAAACCTCCATAAAGTCCAAGCATTTTGAAAAGTGACCACTTATCTTTGTAACACTGGGCATAAGTAGGACAATGTTTCTATTAAAGGGCAATTGACTGAATAAAGACAACATGAGCCTAATAATAGCTGTCTTTTTTTAGAAATAACTGTCACTTATATTTTTAGACAAAGAAACCAAAATTTATAAATACTTCCATCAAGAAACTGAAAAAACTTAGGGAACATTTTTATCTCTTATCTCTAATGCTTTTTAAAAAAATTACTATTTTTATGATCAGACTGTGCTGACTTTCATTTAACACACAGTTTACCATGTTACACTTAAAACTCTGGGAAAGTAATCCTCAGGGCCCTCCAGCACAATGCCACCACTCCTCCTGCCTCTCCCGGACTGCTCCTCAGTCTGTAGTCGTTTGGTACAATGTTTACACTGCCCACTACCATCCCACTCCTACGTGGGAAGAAGCTATACAAGTTATTTGCAAAGCTGTATAATGGTTACTTTTGTAAAGCACTTTACATTTTTCATTAAAATATTCATTTTTCCAAGCTACTTGAAATTCAATTACGAACCTCATTACATTTCACCCTAAATACTCCAAATATTTCAACATGCATCCTTATAAGGGCATTTTCTCATAAAACCACAATAACATTTTTATACCTAAGAAAATTTATGATAATTTCAAAATATCTAATATCCAGTCCATATTTAAACTTCCCCAATTAAGGGATTTGTTTTTAATCAAGACTATTAAATAATTATTGATGAGAGAGGTGGTGGTAAGATAATTATTCTTGAAGTTTTTCCCCCCTCAGCTTGTGTTTTACAATTAAAACCTACAGAAAAGAAGAGTACAATGAATATTCATATATTCTTCAACTTGATTTACAAACTGCTACCTTCTTGCCCTATGTGCTTTTTCCTTTTTCTTTTCTGGGGACATGATTTGAAAATAAGTTGGGGATATAAATTCTACTTTAATGCTGTGTTTTCACCTTGCTAACAAGCACAGAAGATGGGCCAAACAGTAGATATTCATAGATATTCCAAGTAGATATATACACTAACCAAGAAGGAAAATACATTTATTCAAGGAAATGTGGATGAGCTGTCAGCTACCCTGTGGTAATTCTTAGAGACTATGCTTCATAATACTAGAACTGTGCCTACAACTGTGTCTATCCCTCTGTTCATTATTTTGTCCCCAGTGCCTGACTGTAGGCGCTGAATCATTATTTGTTTAATGAATGAAAAGTAATGGGGCAGGAAGAACAACTAGGATAATTACTTGTCAGCTGGGGCTTGGGAAGGAGGGGGATGGTTCAACATTCAAGTTCAAGTACCAAGGTCTTGACCATCCATTACAACTAACTTAGGAGAAGACCTGTTTGAGAAATGTAGGGACAAAATTGTAAAATCAGATATTTAAAGGGTATGATTTTAAAGTACAATAGTTAAGCATATGGTAATGGCATCTTGTTCTATTAACAAAAAAGCCAATCATTTCACATTTCTATTACCAACCTCAAAAAAGTAAAGTAAAAAATATTTCCCAATTAAATAATGTTTGGTTAACAGTCCTGAAAACAATCATGTTAAAGCCAAAGAAAGTTTGTTTAAGTCATTACCTCTTGAATTGCTAGTTTGCGATTTAATTCGGCTACTTTGGAAGAAGAATTTTCTAATGCATTTTGGCAAAGGAGTTTCTCTATTTCCCTCTGATGAGAGGCTTTGGAAGACGTGATGTGTGCTGCAGCATCTTCCTTGATCCTGTAGAGCAAATTAAAGAAAACCACACACAAAAGCAGCTCTTCAATTCAGTTAGCACAAAAATAGTGTAAGAAGCCTGAAACTTAGAGAAGCAAAGGGAGAGCGTGCCCCAGTATTGTCCTGTGTGAGGAGCTTTATGCATTATTGCCTCTGAGTTCTTAGAAGCATTCCACGGGCTTGCTATTATTTGCTGAATTTTATAAGGACAAACTTGAGTTTACGAATGCGTGATGTACCTGGGGTCTAGATCACTAACCTGCAGAGTCAGGGTTCAAACCCAGCAGAGTTGGACCTCAGAATCTGGGCCTTCCATTTGACTCGTCTGGGGCTGAACTTTTGGAAGGAATTAAAGGTTCTAAATGTCTGCGTGGATTTAAAGCAAAGGGCTTGACATTTTACCTTTTAAGATAAACTCAGATTTTCTTGTGCAGACTTTTATTTGGGTAACCTCAATTCCCTACAGAATCTCCAATGCTTTGTCTCTAGGCAACATGCCTCAGTTCCTGGTCTATGCATATGACTCCAGGCTAGCTCCTGCGTCACAACAATACAGTGATTTTTATGGCAATTATCAGGGCCCAGGGTAATGTGCACGTAATTCATTTGTACCATTAAGTGTGAGAAACCATTGGTTTTACTCTGTGACAAAATCTATGCACTCAGAGGCAGTTAGTAAATGGTAAAGTTCTGACTAAAGACTTGATACATTTCTTACAGAAAAACATTTTCTCTCTTATTGGGAAAATTATTTAAAAATGACAGGGTTTGAGACTCAAAACAGGTACTTAGTAAGTCATTGTTGATATATATTAATATGGAAATTTCGAAACTACAAAGAAATTTATCAATTGCTTACTTGACTATATGAATTATTTCTTCATGGAAACAGTGAGATTAGGGTCCTAAGAAAAGCATAAATAGCTAAAGCACCCATGATGTAACTGATCTAAAGTGAAAAAAACAGCCTAAAATCTTTTTTTTTCTTTAATTGATTTTATTTTTTACATAAAAAGTTCAGTAAAAATTGAATAAAGTAAAGTGATTTTAAGCAGTAAATCAATCTTATCAACATAGCACAAGACTGGCCGAAACCACAAGGCAGCTTGCTTTGGAATATTTACATGATAACAAATTAAACCTTGCAGGAAAACTTAAACTGTCCTTTCAAAGTCTTCCTGTGATCCTAGCATGGAGAGGCTAAAAGCAAAAAAAAAAAACCCATAAAAACTAGGAAAAAACAAATTATTTTCAATATATTCACATATACATTAAAATATAATACAGATCATCAGGGTAACGGGTCATGGGGAGGGATTTGCATGGATCTGTGTCTGACAGCACCGCCAAGGAGACCCAGGTTTGAGAGTGGGGTCAGGCCTGGCCCAGGTCTTAGAGAAAAGGGTCTTCCATAAGCCCTCGCCTCTGCTGGCCTCTAACAACCATACCCCAACAGCTCACAACCAGGGATCACTTGTTATAGATGGAGCTCATTTTTGTGGCTTTCAGTTGAAATCTGCAGATTTGAATTCCCCAGGGCGATGTGTCATCAGTAGCACAGCCCTGACAGTAGGGTGGGGCAGAGAGGACCCACAGGACTTCTCCCCAGAGTCTGTCACCCTTGGTCACCCATCCTCCCACCCTGGCCCCGTGAGTACATACCCCGCGAAAAGTAAAGCTGGGCCCAGCAACTGAAAAAATATGGTTATAAGCAGAGATGAGGAAGTTGGGAGGAGGACCTAGTTCACAGGTAGAAAAGATAATATTTGAGATACAAGAGGAAGAATCCAAAGGAAAAAAGATATATACACACATATATGAACCCAGGGAAGAGAACAAGCCTTGCAAAGTAAATCTAACGTCATGGCTCATAAACGGGGGGACTAGGAAAGATTACTCCTCACTTCTCAGGCCGAGTTATCTGAGAAACACACTGACGATACTAAAAAAATTCCCAATTATGTTTAGGACAATTTATAGGAAAAATCTTTATTTTAAATTATTTCTAGGAAAACATGTGATTCCTTCCAAACAGCTCCACTGCTACTATTGCATTCAGGACTAAAGAAACAAGGTTTCAGTTTGGAGGCAGTATAGTTGCCACGATGATTCAGTCGCGTGTGGCTGCGAATCAATCAGTAAGCATTTGTTGGGCGCTCCGGATGCTCATTCTGCTCCTACACCAGGTTGCAGAGTAAGTGTGATTTTATATCAGTTCCCGGGCGCTACAAGGCTGTGTGCGGACAGTGCTTTCTCGGTACACATCACAGGTCACCCAGGAGTCGGAAGTGGGAGCAGGACACTTCCTGCGAAGCTCAGGGAAGTATTTGGTGGAAGAAGTAGGGCTTGAAACATTCAAGAGGCAGCGAGTACAGTGAGCCCCACAGTGGAGTATTAGACCAGTGATGGGGACTCGTGACACCAGGCAGAGAAATTCAGTCTTGATTCTTCAGGAAGCTGGGAGTCAGTGGAGAACAGAGTAACTCAGACACAGGAGTGCTTAAAGAATACTAACGGTTTTTAAGCAAGACGAATGGGGGAGACAGCAACCAAAACCAGGGCGGTCAGGGTGGGGCACCGGCTGGCGTACTAGGGAGGCCGCTGCACTGTAGTTCGGAGGAAAGCAAGATGGGACCTATTTCTAAAGTACCCCATAAACGGAACCCAAGAAATGAAGGAAGTAAAGCTGCGCCTGGCAATTGAAAAAATATGGTTATAAACAGAGATGAGGAAGCTGGGAGGAGGACCTAGTTCACAGGTAGAAAAGATAATATTTGAGATACAAGAGGAAGAATCCAAAGGAAAAAATATATATACACATATATATGAACCCAGGGAAGAGAACAAGTCTTGCAAAGTAAATCTAACGTCATGGCTCATAAAAGCCATATGAGTGATGAGTTTAGCAATGGAGAAAAATAAACAGAAAGTCTAAAACTGAAACTGTGGCAGAAAGTCAGATTTTCAAGGAGGGTGAATGAGAGTCAGGAGTCAGTTAAAGGGAAGAGAAAAGGAATTTCGGTCAGAGCTGCTGAGTCATGGAGGCTAAGGGAGGAAACCGTTTCAGGAAAGGCGGTGTGGTCAACAACGTCACGTAAAACCACGCTGACCGGGAAAGGTCGTTCCTGAGAGACCAGGTTTCCAAGAGGGGTGAGGATGAGAGCTGTATTTAAGAATAAGTGAGGCAGAAATAAAAGAAGCTGCTGGCGGCAAAGTGGTGCTGAAAGAGGACCAGCACTTGGTTTGATCAAGTGCAAAGGTCTGAGCATGTGGGGCGGCTCAGGGGAGAGGCCGTGGATAGTATCTGAGACTCTCGGGAAGCAAGGGATGAGCAGACACGTTCCTCAAGGAATGAATGGGTGTGATCACTAGACTAATAAGAATTATTTGGGAAAAGAGGACCTTTTCCTCTTAGAATATCACTAGTTTTCATAGTGGCTATTTTGTGGCAGCATTTTCCTGTGGTAATTATAAATTATTATACTCGTTTGTAAGAGGGCCCAATGGGTCAGCTTATCAACACCATTTGGACACTAGCAGAAAAACAGGACTGGTCAGCCCAAGTGCATGGTTTGGTTTGACATGGAGAGTCCAGTTCATCGGATTCTGGGCACAGGTAGAGGATCTCACTCTGAAACAGATCTACGCTTAGCAATGTGATTTGGTAATAAATTCAGTTAAGGGTCAAACAAATTACCGGAAGAAATACATCTTACAATTTTCAAATTTTTATCTTTTCATGTCCCCATGTATTTTTGAATTCACATTTTACCTTTTCATGGAGTCTTCAAATTGATTCATTGCTACATCAGATTTCATCTGCAGCTCATTCCTCTCTACAGTTAATCTCTGCAGTTCACTTTTCAACCTGCAGTTTTCCTGTAAAACCTTTGAAAGATGGGAACCTGTAAAAGCATCTGGTTGGTAAAGTCTGCCCCCCAGCGCTGCAGAGGAGGAGAGCGCGTCCCCTTTCCCTGCAGGCACGCCTTTCTTCACCCTGTTTGTAGTCGCTTCCTCTCTGCCCTGGGAACTCTGACTAGAGAGAATCGTCCTTCTCTCCTTCTGAAGCCTCTCCACGGTTTTTGAAAGGTCTTGTATTTCTCTCCCCTTTGCAGCCAGCTCCTCATTAAGCCTCATCAATTTAGCTTTGGCATGAGCCTGTTCCACCTGGAATTCTATAGACTGGAAATCTTTATCATCTTTCAGTCTTTTTTTTTTGAGTCCCAATTCAGCTTTCTGATGTTTAAGAATTCCTATCTCAGCTTCAAGGTTTCTTACAGTGACTTGATGGGCTTCCTTCATGTCGCTGAGTTCCTTCTCTAGTGCTTTAACTCTGGAGAGGTCCCCACGCTGTTTCTGAGGTGCTCCCCTCAATCTGGAGGCAAGTAGCTGCTCTTGCTCCTCTAGTCTCTGTTCATACCAAATCTGAAAGGAAAGAATCCATGTAATGCCAAACCACTGCTACACATTTCACTAGTCACTGAAGGCCTGCGTTTTCCCATTCATTCATTCAGGCAGTCATCACATATCCTGATGCCTCCAATTCCATGTTCCTTGTGTTACGTATTGAAATCCCAGTCTTAGAAGGTCATACCATTGTATATTCTCAAGGTATTTTATATAATTTCATAAGTAAATTGTTTCATAAACATTACATTAGATATTTTGCTTTATAAACACTACATTAGACATTCTGTATATCCCAGAACTTATTTTAAATCTCACAATCAAACTTATTATTGTGTATCCTTCTCTATGCAAACTATACTCTGATGATGAATGGCGAAAGCAACTGCTGGTATTGAAGTCTTTAAGAAATAGCACAGTTTCAACTTTCTAACATCAACTTAGAAATCTCCTAGGTAGTAAGTCAGCTTGGAATTTATTTACTGGAGCTTTAGTATTGCAAAAGTAATAATCTAATACTTTACTCTGTGTAGGGAGGTGCAGTAGTGTTTGTTCATTTACTTAATGAGTATTTATTGAGTTACTGCTGAATGCCAGGCACTGTGCCAGATTCTAGAGGGAAAGAAAGTTAGTTCTTGTCTTATGAGTTCCTGGCCTGATTAAGGAGAGTGACAGAGCAGTAGCTGCAGAGTCCTATGACTGGGATGGTGGGCCTCCTGATGCAGGAGGGTCGAGGCACCTGAGTTATCTGGATGTCTGAGTGAAGGTGGGCAGACTACACATTTAAGTTCAGCCATGAGGGATGAGTATAAATTTGGGGATAAGTGGAGGCAGGGACATTTTGGAAGTAGGAAGAGCCGTATAAGACAAGGAAGTGGTTGGTGTGTACTGGGAATCAGAAATGAAAGAGGAACAGGCAGAAAGTAACCAGGGCAGGAGTAGTCAGGGACTGCAAACAAGAAAAATGGACGGGTAGATTTAGATATATAAAAATGGGGTCATGGGTTGGAATTTATGCCTCTTTTTGGTCAGTGGAATATTAACTGTAATTATTGCAATCATTTCTTGAGTGTCTGCTGTGCTCCAGGTATGACACAAGGGCTTTACATACACTCTGCCACTCAATCCTCCTGATAACCTTACAAATTTTGGATTAACTAGTTAAAGTGTTTGAGCATCTACTCTGTGTCAGGTACTTTGCTGAGTGGTGGAATACAACAGAGAGCAGAAGTGGGGTGGTCGTGACTCCCAGAAGCTGGATGGGGAGAGGTCACTCATGATCCTCCAGATGGGGTGGATGCAGTGGAGGGGAGGGGTGCGGGATGCAGTGCTTATAGAGGGAATCTGTCTGCCTGCGAGTCCAGGGAAGGCTTCACAGGGGAAGCAATGCTTGTTTTGAGAGCTGGACAGGATGCCCTAACTGTGAGAGGGCAGAGAGTACCATCAGAGGGCAGAGTACACAAATTACTGTGGCTGAAAGACACGTGGCAAGGGGGATAAATAGGTCAATGTGAGTGGGCAGCAGACGCATGGCATGGGGAGGCACTGCGGGGCAAAAAGGGGCCTGGCCATATGAAGTCATTGAGGGGTATAAACAAAGACATGTGTGTGTGTGTGTGTGTGTGTGAGAGAGAGAGAGAGAGAGAGATGACAATATGATTTTGCGTTTGGTGTCAAGAGCTGATTAGAGAATGGGGTGAATGAGGTGGGTATGGGTAGACTAGTCAGGAAGTTCCAACAGTAATTGAGCCATCTTTTATTAATGACGGTAGGAGAGTGACATGGTGATGAAAAGGAATAGAGGAACTGAAAGAAACTTAGGAGTAAAAGTGGCATAATTAACAGTACATCAGAGGCTAAGTTAGGGAAGCTGAAAACTGGGTGGTTAAAGGAGGAGAGCAACTCAGAATTTAGGGAAGTGAGACAAGAAAATGAACCAGGTAAGTGACTGAAAGATTTGAAGAGGGTGGGGTAAAGGAAACCTCCCCTCCTTGGTAAGACCTTAACTAGCAGGCCAAGGAACTTCCAGGTTTTCAACCTTTTCCTGTTTCTGAAACTTAGCATTCTACCACCGTTGCGTCTCTGAGGACAGAAACCCATGAGGAATGAGGTCCGCGTCCTAGAAGCAACGCGGCGCAAAGTTGGAGGCTTTGCTCTGCGTCTCGCCAGCGGCAGAACCTTGGGCGGGAGTTAAACTGCGAACATCTCAGGTCCCTGATCTGCAAGGTGAGTCAGCAGGATCTATTTCTCACAGGTGATTGGAAAGATTACACTGGATGGACCAAAACGCCTGTGAAAGCGTCCGGCATGAATTACTACAGAGACCATGCGCTCAACAAGCTCTTAGGAAGTAAATTAAGTATCACATCCTGTTTCATATTTGGTCATTGCGGCACTTGTACTTTCTGATACATTCCTGATGAGCACTCAGAAAACTCAGTAAGACATTTGCAGCAGACACTGCCCTGCCTCTTGTATTCTAAAAATTTACTCTCTGTCCCATTCCCTCTCCGTTGTCCAGGTAAATTCGGACAAATGTTTTCAACCACAGTAATTCAGAAAAATATTTATACTGAATATGTAACAGATGTTTTACTCTGTCTTTTCATGACTTAATTTCAAATAATTCTAATATCACTGAGAGGGGCTTATGTAAAGATTGTCCTTTGCTTGATTATTCCATGTTGGAAATAAAAAGTTGCTGACGGAAAACAAAAAGGACGGACCTAGTTTTCCTTCGCATCTGTTAACACTCAAAGGTTTCGTGGGAAAGGACGATCGCAGCTATTTGTTACAATGCCGTCTAAGAAGCCTCCGGTCCTCTTGGTACCTCTGAGCCCGTCATCACGGCTACTTGGTGCTGACCTTCATTTTCTGAAACTGTTGTTCCATGGTACGAAGGCTTTTCTTTGCTTCTTCATCTTTGCCCTCCAGATCAGCTTCCATTATTTTTATCCTTTTTTTCCATAAATTCTACTGTATTTCTGCCCACTGTATCACCAGCTGCTGATGCAGCCAATATTAAAGCAGGTAAAGAACTGGGAAATCTTCTTCTTAGAATTCCTTCCATTTCCTTCACCTATTAAAATATTTTTGTACATTTGTAAGGTCTGATGTATATTAAAATTAAGCAGTTTAATGTATAAAACTTACATTATACTATATCAATCATGTTTAGATTTCAAAGAGATGTTTAATCTATTTTAAAATGATGTCTTTCAATTAGCAAGCAAGGAGGAATAGGTGATATTTAATGATGTCTTTACAACACTTCTCATTCAGTCTACCATGACACAGCACATGGTCTTTCTGTAAGCTGGAACTGCACCAGGGACCACAGAGATTAGAGCTAGCTATTATACATGCATATATGTGTATATCTGTTTCTGCTAAAGATATTATGATTTAAGATATCTTTGGAAAACATGTGAGCATCAAATGACATTTCTCCCGGTAAAATGTGTAGGTAGCAGAGCATATAGTAAGGGCTTGATAATGTTGGCTTTTATTATAATCTGGTCTCAAAAATGATGTTTCCTAAGACAAGATAGGTTGCTGGTGCTGAAAATCCTATTTACAGACTGAACATTGTTCATGTTAGGTATTTAAGGGTCACATCATTTGCAAAACTAATAGCAAATATTTCCATTCATGAAGATTGCTTGCACATTCATACATGTAATGGAAATTGGGATATAAATACAAATATTTATACAGATAAAAATATTGATAATTACATCTGCAAAATTTTCAGTTTTGCTTCCTCTGGTATTAAAAAACTAGTAATTAGATGTGAGCATGTAAAGATATATACATGCATATACCATGTATATTGAAAAGAGACAGATTTTTTTAAATCACTGTTTTAATATACTTATAATTAATGCATTCACTGAAAATTTTAAGACACAGTTTCAACCTAATTTTGATATCTTGAAATGTATATTACAGTTTTGGGGAAAATTAGATTTTATTGGTAGCTTCTTTGATTTGCTTTTTAATATTATTCTTTGGTTACAGATATCAGTGTGGCTGTCATACAAAGTAAAAATTTTTTAAATTCTCACTGGAAATTAACCTGTGAAATACTATATTAAATAAAAGCATGAATGAATGCATGTAATCTGAAATTTTCATTGTAACATGCAATTCCAATTAGCTTCATTTTTACTTATGTGCTATTTAGAAAAGAAGATATTTTACTCTATAATTATAATCTATTTTATAATTCATACATATGTATCTATAATCTATTTTAGAATATGGCTCCAAAATGATTCTAGATATTTTGTGATATACATTTATTATAAAATATATATTAAGATTACTTAGTCTATAGGCACAGACCTGATCATCTACATTTGCCCTCTTACAGCACTAAATTATGTTTTCTACCTTTATCTTGCATCCACCTACCACTTCAGCATTTTATTTAAAAAAAAATAATAATAAGGGAAAAATATGGGATTCACATATAAATCAAGTATAAAAATCAAACGAATAATCATATCTGACTTGATTGCTTATAGTTCATGATGCATGATCAAAACTGAAAGTTTCTGTGATATGACTGCCCTTGCACTGTTCACCATGTAAGAACTTTTTCATTATGCTTCAGAAGATTGGAGCCTGTTGAGAATTAGGCTTGGGGTTGATTAATGATTGTGCATTGAGTCCCCTATACAGAATTTTATTGTTGTTAACAACCATTTGGTCAATAAATATGAGAGATGCCCTCTCAAAAAAAAAATATATACATATACATATATATATATATAGATTTATATATATATATATATATATATATATATATATATATATAAAGATTTAAAATCATAAGGCTAGAAATGTTCATGGGCACTGAATAAGATCTGAAATGTATATGTAGCAAACTATATAAAATGGTATTAATGAGTAATATTTTAGAAAGATATAATCTAAGATGATTAAGCAATACATTTTTAATGAAAGTGTTAATAAAAAGAGTATTTACTTTAATAAAGTATTATATTTCTCATCAATATGGATCACCACTTCAAGTGTTAACTTTGCTTTTGAAACATGCTTTATTTTTTTATTCTAATACATTCAGCTCTACACTACTTCTCTTGAAGTTACCAGGAGGAGTGGGAGTTTCTTTGGTCTTCTCTCTGTCACAATTCTGTATGTTAAACACTGAAAATTCTTGTTTTTACTCATTTATTTTGACATAGAACTGCTCCCACTTTAAATAAACTGGCTACTCTAAATCTTAAACACTGAAAAAATGCCAAGCAATCCTGGACTACACTTACTTCAGAATATTTCTAGCTCTTCAAACTACCTTTGTCGTGTTTCTTTCCTGGCCACTGAGCCAAACTATCAAATTATACCTTTGATAAAAGAACAGGTCCTGTGAAAGTATCAAAGTTAATATTTTGTTTTTTTTCTTTCTCATAAAACTGGGATAATATTCAGCCCAGTGATGACCTCACTTTTTGGGTTTGTGATGGAATAATACCTGTATGTTTAAGTGTCATGACTTGACTACAGAATCTTGCTCCCTTATGAATGAGGCTGAACATCCTTATTTTGTTTAATATTTAGTTATGAATAAAAGTGTTACTTTAGTTTTAAAAGTAGAATGAAAAAGTTAATATTTCACCCTAAAAAACTACATCAATGAAAAAAATCTTTACCCTAATCAGTGTACAATGATTTTTGAAGAACGTCGTCCAGCCACATTGACCATGAAATATTTCTAAGCCTGTGCAGTGAACAAGAACTCATAATTACGGCCAGCTCTTTGGGAGGCTGCCTGCTGTTTCTAGGGTGTCTCACCTTTCCCGAGCACTACTACCACGGTCCCCGCTCATGGGTCTCCCTTGCTGTATTCCTCTCTCACCTGTCTTTCAACAGAAGGAATTCTAACTCCACACCCAGTGTTTCAGATTTCTACTTCCTTCTTCCCAGATGCCTAAAAAGAGCTGGGATGCAAAAATAACTTTCCATCAATAGTTCTACCATCTAATGAGGCACATTAGTCTAAAAACCCTTTATGTATAAAGCCACAGATTATATAAAGTGATGCTGCTTACTACTTTTATTAGTTACTTTAAATATTACATATCAAGTTTATTTAAAGTAGGAGCAGTTCTATATCACAATAAATGAATAAAAACAAGAATTTTCAGGTTAATATATTTTGTAGGAACTCCTGGAGCAAAAGAGAACATAGAAATGCACTATATATGAAATACCTTAATGAAAACTTACCCTGAATACATACTTGTCCCTCTAGATCCTGAATTTTTTTGGCATCAGCTGCTCTATCTTTCAAGTGTATCTTCTGCTGAAGAGATGGATTTCCAGATTCAGCTTTCAGTTTCTCGACCTATCAGTAAGTAAAGAACATATTAAGAAGCATATTTAAAACATAGAGAAACACAAGCAGAGCAGCATGATGGTGGTTCCCTAACTCATGCATGAATTCCCAGATGTGGCACTGCATGGAGACAAAGCGGGCAAACAAGCCAAGTCCCTGCTTTCAGGGCACTTATACTCCAGGGAAAGGAGACGGCTGATCAGCTAACAAAGTAAGTCACTCAGTGAATAAAATAACTTCAGAGAGCGACAAGTGCTATGAATAAAATAAAACGGAGTGAAGGCATGGGAAGAGAGTCAGGGACGACACTGACGGCTGCATTAGATTAGAGAATGTCAGGAAAGGTCTCTCTGGGGAGAAGTTTGAGATGAGACTTGAACAAGGAGTGAGACAAGGGAAGAACCTAGGCCAGAGGCATCAAGTGGAACAGGCTCGGCATGTTCAGGAACCAGGGGGAGGTCTGGTGCGGCTGGGGGACAGTGACTCCTGGGGCTGAGGTACGATGACTGGGCAGGCAGGACCCAGACCACATGGGGCCTGACAGGGCACGGCGAGCAGCTTGGATTTACTCTCAGTCTAATCTAAAATAGGCTACACACCTAAATGCAACCAAATGTCAAACCAGCAATTTGAGTGAACAGAGTTTAGATATTGATTCTAGAACACTTATAAGGCTAAGAACTAATTATTGAAGGTAACGGGTCACCTACAGAAATACATTCTGAAATGACTACCTCAAGTTTGAGCTTCTCAATTTCTTCATTTGCTTCTTTAAGCCGAACTGCATCTCTATCCAGAAGTTCCTGATTTTCAGCAAACCACTGTAATCTTTTTTGCAGAAGACTGATTTCCCTTTATGTGTTTCTTCTAAAATTTTTATTTCACATAATTTTTCACCTATAAGATAAACTCAATAACTTGACTGCAATTTTTCAAAATATGGAAATAAACTATATTAAAATATTTTACATGAAAACCAGTGCTTACCTAATAAAAGCATTATGAAAAAATATGAGGTAAAAAACAACTGATGTGTGCAAGGTGGTGTCTAGTTAAATCTACTTTTAGTAAAGAGAGCTGAAGATTGTGTTCATAGTCCAAATCCTCAAACCTGCAGCAAAGTTGACTATGCAGAAATTTTTGATAAATCAACTGTTTTCCCACTCACTTTCATTATAAAAGTAAAGTCATTCCATGAAAAAATAAATGTTAGACTTGAGAGATAATAAGAATGAAAAATTCCTATAATTATATTAAGAAGTAACAATTGCAAACATTAAAGAATGCCTGTTATGAATGATTTTTTCTAGCACAAAAAACTTACATGATGGATACTATTATTATTATTATTCTGTTTTACTAGTGAGAAAAGTAAATGTGGGTTTCTTACAAACAGTTAGTGGACTTTATTGTACATATCTTACACTGCAGATTATACCTCCACAGAGGAGAGATCCTTACTTGAGCAGGTAAGGGCTCCTCCGATCCACCTTCCTAGTCCTGTGCTCTCCCATCTGAAGCTCCAGTCCACAGGTACACTCAGTAACATGCTCATGACACACCCTGGGCAGCCCCCCCCCCCACTCCACTTCTGAATTTTCCCATCTGTTAGGACCTGGCTCAAATGACAGCCTTCCCTTTCTGAAACTCTTACATAGCACCCCATATCATGTTTATTTGCAATTTTTAAAATATTAAACTTTTCTGCATTCTTATCTTTGATTTCCCTGGTGGGGAATACCATATTTATCCTTGTGTTTTCTACAAAATTTAGTGCTATTTGTTCATTTGGCAAATAGGTGGGAGCCTATGTTTCAGACCCAGGGATAAAAAGACAGACTATGCCCTCAGGAAGGTCACAGTCCAGGTGGGATGGCAGATATGTGAACTAAACATAAAATGCCACAAATTCAAAATAATCCTTGATTTTCTTTTATCCTGCAATTACCCCTGCTAAAACCTATTAAATGTACATACGTATTACAACTGATTTGAAAAAAAAGGTCTCTAAAATTAGGATATACTTCAAGGAACAGCATTTTGATCACACTATCCAATTGCTGTTACTTAAATTCAAGAATAAAGAACAGCCATGAATATGAATGTAAGCTGCTCCAGCCAAGGGTCTTACCTGTGGCATAAGCAATCTGCTCCTTGCCCTGGTCTCTCTCTTTCTTCATTTTTTCCAAGTCTACTTCAAGAGCTTGTTTGTCCTGTTTCAGTCTTTTGATGTCTTCTAATAAACTTATTTTTTCTTTCTTGATATTCATAGAATTACAAAAGCAAATTATTTCTAACCATAAAAAACTGTGGTATAATCTCTCTTTCACTCAGTCTTTCATAAAAACTGGTGCTAATTATTTTTCCTAAATTTCAGTTCTGATTTTATCACTTCCCACAATTACCAGTAGCTCCCTAGAGAATACGAGTCAGTTTTAATGATTTAACCCACCGCAGCCTGAAGACCTCCCGATCTGCTGCTCCTCCACCTCCCCTGGATCACTGCGCTGACCTCCTAACCGGTCTGCCTCCTCCGCCTGCAGCAATACAGTCTGCTCTCCTCAGTGGCCACAGGAATTGTGTTAAAGAATCAGTTAAGATCACTCCTCTGTCTGAGGCTCTCTGGCGGCTCCCATCCTCCCAGGGCAAATCCAGAGTCCTCACCACGCCTTTCAGCGTCACGTAACCCAGCCTTGCCCACGCCTCTGACCTCAGCTACTACAGATCTTACCCCTCCACTCCATTTCAGCCAGAGACTGCTGAGCTCTTTGAGCGGACCCAGCACACTCCTGCCCCGAGGTGTCTGCGCTGTGTCCTCTGCCCCCAGATATGTAGGCGGCTCACTTTCTATTCATCAGGATTTCTGCTCAAATGAAGCCCCACAAGTTCTTTCTAACACAGCAAACCCACTCCTGTTGCTTTATTTTATTTTTGCAATGCTTATCACCACCTTTTATGTACTTACTTAAAATTTACTTGAAAAATGACATCATGTATTTACTTGAAAGCAGTACTTTATTTTGGTAATCCCTTTATCATAAATGCATAAAAAATGCTTGGCATATCAAAACACTGTTGCATGAATTCTCGATATGCTCTATGTTCCATGCTACTCTTAGCCCCTCCTCCTCTACTTGATAAAAATCATACTTATCCTTCAAAGCTTAGTTCAAATGAGCCTATTCCTGCTATCCCCTCCACTGCATCACCATAAACTTTTCATTGTACCGCTAGTCTAGCATTTATCTCTTTCTGTCTCCTATGACATTGACTTGTGCACAAGCCTCTTCTCTTTATTAGGCAGAAAGCTCTACGGGGACCAAGACTGATTTGTTGCTGCATTAGTTCCCCCATCTGTAGTATTGCCTTCCGAGGTTTCAGTTATGCATGCTGGCTCACGATGGCTTGTTTCTCTGTATAATTTTTAACTGTAGGTAATTATCAGTGGGTTTTTTACCTGTAGGAATACTGTGGGAGCTGGGTTAAGGGTGTATATTCCAAGAGCTGTATATTCCAACAACACACTTGTAAAAGGTCACTAAAAACAGCCTTTGAATAAAACTAATGCTATGGTTGGAACCTTATCATGTCTTTTTCAGCCTTCAAAAAATATGGTACTCTTTTAACTTGTTAATTTTTTAGGCCTACTGATAAGGAGAGGAAAGTGCACTCACTCTTTAATCATTCTATACATGCATACATGCATGCATCAAAAGAAAGTTCCCTAATGGATTCATATTTGAAGCTGTACTTTATACTTTATATACTACAAAAACCTGTTAAACATCAGTTATCAAACTATGGTATGTTTAGATTTCTATGTAATCTAATTTTATATAATAAATTTCTTCTTAAAGGTGGCATGTAATTGGAATTTTCCTAATGTATACAATCATTCAAATAGACTGGAAGGGCCTTTTAGTTCAGTGGTATGGTTCTTAATGGGAAGGAGTGGGGAGAATTAACTGCCCTCCCACAGGGGATGTTTTGAAATGTGGCAGTAGTTTTGATGGGTAAAATGACTGGTGGGTGCTATAAGCACATAGTTCCTGGTGACAGGGGTGACAAAAGTTATGCAGTACATGGAATTGTTCTGCTTCAAATAGAATTAACCTGACCAAAATTTCAGAACTTCTGCCATTGATAAATGTGCTCTTGAAAATTCTAGAACCATATGTTTTATAACACAAATCAATAAAAAAAGAGAAAAAAGTTATGCAGCAGCTATGGCATTTCACATATATGTGAGAAAAATGTGATATAAATAGTTGTAGATACAGTCTCTGCCGTTTAGAAGTACACAGTCCACCTAAGGAGACAGGTTAAAAGCTAATGAAACTTTCTATGGTGAATAACCATCTACACATTATTTTCCTATTTTAGACATACATTTCCAATGAGAGATTTGTCTGAATAAGCTGTACATGCCCCAAGCGTGGTGATGCCTCCAGTATGACTCCACGTGGTAAGTGCCCAGCAAGAGGTCAGATTATAAAAAGACGCCATCCAAAACCAGTGTGATGTTGTTTTCTCTACAGTGAGGTCACAAGCTAATCTTGATATTTCTTAATTTTTTAATGGTATGAAATTTAAACATTTACTCATAAAGTAATAAAGTTTTTTACACACATAGGAATTTTTATAATCTTTACTCTTATGATATTTAAAATCCCTTTGCAACTTACCTGTGCCACCCGTAGTTCTGTTAACAGATCTGTAAAATTCCGGTTTCCAGAAGGCTCTGAAGTCTCAGCTACTTGAGATAGGAAATGACTTTGTTGCATCTGCTCTCTGATTTATTTTGAAAAGAAAAAGATTTTATTTTGCTTTTTACAAGGTACTCCATTTGATGCAAAATATTCAATTCTTAAAGATTAAAAGCTGTAGTGGATATTGAAACTATGTGAGATGCTAAGGAAAAAAGCTTATTTAATCTAAAGTTTAAAATACTAAAAGAAGTTATTTTAAGGGAAATTTTAAGTTTAATATGAAAGAATAGAACCTTGAAGTTGTTTTTAAATATATTTTCTCCCAATTCTTAGAGAAAAAAAAAATCAATGTCCCAGAAAAATGGGCCCCATTTTTCCTATGGTAATGTGTGTTGGTTGTCACATCATTCTAGATTCCTTTCTGCGAAATACAAATTGCCAATTACACGTGGAAACTGACAAATAAAACCAAACACAGTCTACTATTTGGACATTAGAATTGTATTTGTTTTTCCAGAGATACTATAACAAGGAGTTTAGGACTCCATGTAAGAGCATCTAGCCCTAATGCACTAATGAAACATTTAATTGTGAAAGTTCCACTGAGAGCTTCAGTTTTGGATTTTGGAATAGATCTTTTTTAAAAGCTAGACAATATAAGATGACATTTAAAAATACTGAAGCATTGAAAAGAAAGCAGATGTAAATGCTTTCATGCACTGGAACTGGCAGATTATCACAATTGGCCTGGGGTTACGCTTACCAGGATTAAGAGGTATTTTTTCCCCTAATTTACACAGAAGTGCCCTTACTTGCCACCCTGTGTACTGTCTAGCTTTGTAGATACAAGGTGTGCCTTTTGCTATTTTTGCATAAAGATCAGCTGGAGCTGGCAGCAACCCTGCCTCTTACTCCCTAGGTTATCTAACAAAAGAATGAAGGAAATATGTGCATAAAAAGAAAGTTCATGACATTCATCGCTAAAGAAGTTCCTCCAATAGCAGTCCTATCTGAGTGATTAGGTATTTATGAAAATGCAAATCGGCAGTCATTTCCTAAAAGAAGGTAGTACCCTGACTTGCCCATGTTTGCAGATCTGGCCTTTTACCTAACATGTTAAAGTCGGACGGAGTAACATCCAAAAGATCTTACAGTCCGAACTATGACTCCTAAGTAGGGCTCGTGCTCCACCGGCCTGCCACACTGAGCATTGGTCGACAACAACTCAGAAGTTCTCTTCCTCTGGAGAAATGCTTCACCCCACTGAGAGCCCTGCCCCACGGCCTGGGGAATATCCCCCAGCCCCTTCCTGGGGCATACCTCAGCCGGTGGTATAAAAGATGAGGGGTATAAAAGGCTGTCCCCCTTGCCTCAAGCAGAGACCAACTCTGTGGGACAGTCTGTTCTCCCAAGCTTCCGGTGAGAGCAGAATGAAACCAGTCTCCAGCTGAGACCATATGCTTACTTGCCTTCCCCCCCCCCACCCCATCTTGCTTCTCTTACTCCCTTTCTCCTGAATGTTATCCACTAGGAGATGGAATCCCCTCCTCAGGCTCTACTACTGTGGTATGGAACCTCTCCTAAGACATTATGTGATATTGTATGACACATACTTTTTATTATTGTTAATCCCATGGTTCCTTAGGAAATGTTAAGCATCTCAGGCTTAATGACTGATCAAGAAGAATACTGTATATTCAGTTTCCTAAAACTGATAATCAAACTCAAATATGAATAGGCTGAAAATACCAAGGTATCCACTAGTCATTTAATACTAAGACAAACCCACTGAATATTAAAATATAAAAGTTACAAAACTATAAATCTTCATTCTTAGTAAAAATAAATGTATTCTTAATATAATAATAGAACACTTAGAAATAGTCTGTTTGGTTCTAAGAATTTAAAAAGGACTTACTTTAAGGAAGCTAACTCGCTGAATAAACCCTGGTTTTCCTTGAACATTCGCTCCTCATTTTTCTTGTTTTGTTCTTGGAGATCTTTCACTTGATTATACAGTCTTTCATTTTCCTTCATAAATAGAAAATCACATATAGTTAAAAGTTGCTAGTACTTATAAAACATAAGTATATATGCTCACAACAGCTATATCCTTTAAACATTTTTAAAGTCTTTTAAATTTTTCAGTTTTTCAGTAAGCAAAATCTTTTTCAAACTACTTATATCATCTCAGAAAAAAAGTTTTACCTGAAAACAATTCTTTCCAAAATGTTTTCTTGGAAAAAAAGGTTGCAAAAATGCTCAGAGTCAAAGGGCCTTATGTCAGTGTTTGCACATTTCACAGGAGTAAGTGGGTGAGTGGCTGTAGGAATAAGCACATTCTGACTGTGGGGACCAGGGGTGGAAAGGCCGGGGGGACTATCTGCACCCTCTTTTTTCTGTTTCTGGCTTGGCTTCCCACAATGAAGAAAATGAAGAAATTGGTTATAGTCACAGTGGGCGTTCATGTTTCTGGAACTTTCTGTGACCAGACTTAGAGACTGGATATTTCTGAAAATGTCAGGATGAGGGAGAGCAAGGACTAGACCCAGTTTACCCTCAGCCTTGAGTGACTCAAACTGAGATCAGAAAGTACCAATCTGTGCTAAGGTGCTCTGGGTTATTAACCTCTTTAAGAACCTGATGAAAATCAAGGACCTTTGAAGATCTAATGAAAACCATGCACTATCTCACTGTATCTGGCCTAATGCCTGGCAGATGATCTGTGCTTAATATTTGTAGAATTAGTGAAAACCAGAAAAAAATATAAATATATACACAGATACATAAATTTTGTGTTATCTTTGTGGGAGAGGGTAGCTAGCATGTTAATGGGTCTGTGAAATCCTTAAAAATGCATGTTCTAAATGGCATGATCAGAATGGCGGACAAAGGGTATGGAAGATTCTCACAAACTTCAGGGCAATGTGTCTTTTAAAATCAGTACTCCACAGGTAATAAATGTAATCATTGACACTGGAATGCTTTCTCTGGATGTTCCTGGACGACAATGCTTGTTATTGACAGGCTTGACTCTTAGGCTATGCTGTCAAAGGAGAAAAAGATGAGAGAGAAAGGGAGGGATTTAAAAAAAAAGGGAGTGGTGGGGAAGAAACTGAGATGAAATCTCAGGCTAGAGATCACTAAATCTGTCCTGGCCAACTGTCAGGTCAACATCACCAAGGATCCGTCACGGTTCGCAAATGTCTGCCTTCTGCAGGACACAAAGATTTTCTCTAATTCATTTTTCACTCATAGTGCAAATGCCAATTGATTTCAGATTTGTATTTCTGAATATATCAAAACCTTCCACTGAAAAGTGTTATAGAAAACTAAAGAAAATTGGGATAGTTTTAAGGAAATGGCTATTTAAAAAAACAGGCAACATTCATTAGCTAGTTACTGTGTGCCAGGCACTAAGAGGTTGGTTTGCACTGTCTTATTTTCATTTCACAAACTCCTTATGAGGCACCTATTACTCTCATCATACCCAATATCACAAATGAGGAAACTGGGTTATATGAAAGTTAAAGTGATTTGCCCAAGGCTGCACAGCAGGTGGTGGAGCTAAGACCAAATGAGATTCTTTGAATGCAAACCCATGCTCTTAACCACTTGAATTCTGTTCATGAAAAAGTTCAGACTAGTCAAATTATTGCTTCCTCATATTTGCCAGAATTGCCATTACCTGTTAAATGAGCACAGGAATACTTTAATATGCTTAGTTTTATAACCAAAGGATCTCAAGAACAAATTCTTCTTTTGCGAAGAGTCACCTTACCTGTTGATATCCCTGAAGGGGTGTCTCCTGTTCTTGTATTTCTTTTTGGATTTGCTTCAGTTTTTCTTCAGTTGTTTCTTCAAAATGTAACCACCTCTGTTTTTGGTCAATGGATCAATGACCAAAAACAGAGATCAAGCAATATATGGAGACAAATAAAAACAACTCAACACCCCAAAACATATGGGATACAGTGAAGGCAGTTCTAAGAGGAAGTTATACTGCAATCAATACAGGCCTACCTCAAGAAAAAACAATCCCAAACAGTCTAACCTACAGTTAATGAAGCTAGAAAAAGAACAAATGAGGCCCGAAGTCAGTAGAAGGGACATAATAAAGATCAGAGCAGAAATAAATAAAATTGAGAACAGGATAAGTTGTTTCTTCAAAATGTAACCACCTCTGTTTTTTGTTTGTTTTTTCAAAGTTACTTAACTTTGAGAAAATGTAAAAATTGTTTTTTCATTTGGAAGGAAATGATTGAGAAGTGAGGAACAGTAAGAAAACTCAAAGTGCAAAGGCCTAATACTACCTTATAACCACTATGGAATTAACATAATCATAGTTAAATAATATGAATAGAAACATCTGAAATGGAGTCAGGAATGTCAAAGGGCCCTAAAATAAGGCTGAGAGGCCTTGGGGAAGTTGGTCTTATGCACGTCCATAACTAGATGGAACATGAATTTCTGCACTGTGCTAACTAGAAGTGGCTACGTCCTGTTGCAGTCTCAGAATGAGGCTTATTTTGCTGAACTCCAATCTAGCAACTAACACAGTGATCTATCCTATATGGAGCAAAACTAGTTATTTTGCCTAGGCCATTATAACTCTTTCTATACAACTTACCTAAGACTGCTTTTCTTTTTTTGAATAAAACTGTCTTTCAACACCAAGACATATAATAATTAAAATGGTAAAGATCAAGGACAAGGAGAGAGTATTAAAAGTGGCCAGAGTGAGAAAAAAGATCAAGTAAAAAGGAAAGCACATCAGGCTATCTGCAGACTTCTCAGCAGAAACCTTATAGGCCAGAAGGGAGGGGGCATGATATATTTAATGCAATGAAACAGAAGGGCCTCGAACAAAGAATAATGTATCCAGCAAGATTATCATTTAAATTTGAAGCAGGGATTAAACACTTTCCAGATATGTAAGAGTTGAGGGAATTTACATCCCATAAACCATCCTCCACAGCGTATTTTAAAGGGACTTCTATAGATGGAAGTGCTCCTAAGGCTAAATAACTGCCATCAGAGAAAATAAAACCACAGTAAAGGAAGTAGACCAGTTAATTACAAAGCAAATGCAAAATTGAATCAACTCCACAAAGTTAGTCAAGGGATACCCAAAGAGTACAGAATAGGATACCTAATATGTAAAGACTGGAGGAGGAAAAAGAAGAAGGGGGTAAAAAATGAACCTTTAGATTGTGTTTGTAATAGGATAATAAGCGAGTTAAGAAAGACTGTTAGATAGTAAGGAAACTGCCCTTGAACCATTGGTAACCACAAATTTGAAGCCTACAATGGCAATAAGTACATATTTATTGATAATCACCCTAAATGTAAATGTACTGAATGCACCAATAAAAAGACACAGAGTTACAGATTGGATAAGAAAACAAGACCCATCTATATGCTGCCTACAAGACACTCACTTCAAACCCAAAGACATACACACAGACTGAAAGTAAAGGGATGGTTAAAAGATAATTCATGCAAAAAATAGGGAGAAAAAATCAGGAGTAGCAGTACTTATGTGAGACAAAATAGATTTCAAAACAAAGAAAGCAGTAAGAGACAAAGAAGGACATCACACAATGATAAAGGCATCAGTCCAACAAGAGGATATAACCATTATAAATATCTATGCACCCAATATAGGAGTACAGGCACACCTAAATATGTGGAACAAATACTAACAGAATTAAAGGGGGAAACAGAATGCAATGCATTCATTTTAGGAGACTTTAATACACCACTCACTCCAAAAGACAGATTAATCAGACAGAAAAAATGTAAGGAGACAGAGGCAATAAACAATGCATTAGAACAGATGGTCCTAACAGACATCTACAGAACTCTACACCCAAAAGTAATAGGATACACATTCTCCTCAACTGTACATGGAATATTTTCAAGAACACATCATATACTAGGCCACAAAAAGAGCCTCAGTAAATTCAGAATGATTGAAATTGGGCCACTCAGCTTCTTAGACCACAAGGGAATGAAACTAGAAATAAATTATGCAAAGAAAACAAAAAAGCCCAGAAACACATGGAGGCTTAATCATGTGCTTCTAACTAATCAATGGATCAATGACCAAAAACAGAGATCAAGCAATAATATGGAGACAAATAAAAATAACTCAACACTCCAAAACATATGGGATACAGTGAAGGCAGTTCTAAGAGGAAATTATACTGCAATCAATACAGGCCTACCTCAAGAAAAAACAATCCCAAACAGTCTAACCTACAGTTAATGAAGCTAGAAAAAGAACAAATGAGGCCCGAAGTCAGTAGAAGGGACATAATAAAGATCAGAGCAGAAATAAATAAAATTGAGAAGAATAAAACCACACACAAAAAAATCAATGAAAGCAGGAGCCAGTTCTTTGAGAAAATTAACAAAATAGTCTAGCCAGACTTATCAAGAAAAAAGGAGTGTATAAACAAAAACAGAATCAGGAGAAAGGAAAAAATCACTATGGACACCATGGAAATATAAAGAATTATTAGAGAATATTATGAAAAATTATATCATAACAAACTAGACAACCTAGAAGAAGTGGACAACTTTCTAGAAAAATACAACCTTCCAAGACTGACCCAGGAAGAAACAGAAAGTCTGACAGACCAATTACCAGTAATGGAATTGAACTGGCAATCAAAAAACCCCCAACAAAAATCCATCATCAGATGGCTTCACAGCTGGATTTTACCAAATATTTAAAGAGGGGCTAATACTCACCCTATTTAAAGTATTTCAATAAGTAGAACAGGAGGGAATACTTTCAAACTCATTCTATGGAGCCATCATCACTCTAATACCAAAATGAGAGAAAGGTACCACAAAAAAAGAAAATTACAGACCAATATCCCTGATGAAAACAGATGCAAAAATCCTCAACAAAATATTAGCAGAATATTTTGAATTCAAAAATACATAAAAAAGATCACCCATCATAATCAAGCAGATTTATTCCAGGGATGAAAAGATGGTACAATATTTGAAAGTCAATCAACATCATCCACCACATCAAGAAAAAGAAGGACAAGAATCACATGATCATGTCAATAGACACTGAAAAAGCATTTGACAAAATTCAACATCCATTCATAATAAAAACTCTCAACAAAATGGGTAGGGAGGGCAAGTATCTCAACATAATAAAGGCCATATATGATAAACTCAGAGCCAACATCATACTTAACCACCAAAAGCTTAAAGCTTTTCCTCTAAGATAGGGAACAAGAAAGATAAGGATGGCCACTCTCACTTTCATTCAACATAGTACTAGAGGTCCTAGCCATGGCAATCAGACAACAAAAAGAAAAAAAATGCACCCAGATTGGTAAGGAAGAAGTTAAACTGTCACTGTTTGCAGATGATATGATATTGTACATAAAAAACCCTAAAGAATCCACTCCAAAACTACTAGAATAACTGAATTCAGTAAAGTTGCAGGATACAAAATTAATACACAGAAAGCTGTTGCATTTGTATATACTAATGATGAACTAGCATAAAAAGAAATCAGAAAAAGAATTCTATTTACAACTGCATCAAAAAGAATAAAATAGCTAGGAATAAACCTAACCAAGGAGGTGAAAGACCTATATACCCTGAAAACTGAAAGACACCTATGAGAGAAATTAAAGAAAAAAAACAATAAATGGACAGGAAGAACTAATATTGTCAAAATGGCCATCCTGCCTAAAGAAATCTACAGATTCAATGCAATCCTAATAAAATACCAAAAGCATCCTTCAATGAACTAGAACAAATAGTTCTAAAATTCATATGGAACCACAAAAGACCCCAAATAGCCAAAGCAATCCTGAGAAGGAAGAACAAAGCTGGGGGGATTATGCTCCCTAACTTAAAGCTTTACTACAAAGCCACAGTAATCAGAGCAGTTTGGTACTGGCACAAGAACAGATTCATAAATCAATGGAACAGAAGAGAGAGCCTAGATATAAACCCACACATAAATGGCCAATTAATATACAATAACGGAGTTATGGATATACAGTGGGGAAATGTCAGCCTCTTCAACAACTGGTGTTGGCAAAACTGGACAGCTACATATAAGAGAATGAAAGTGGATTACTGTCTAACTATACAAAAAAAGTAAACTTGAAATGGATCAAAGACCTTTATGTTACTCATGAAACCATAAAACTCACAGAAGAAAACACAGGCAAAAATCTCTTGAATATAAACATGAGCAACTTTCTCCTGAACACATCTCCTTGGGCAAGGGAAACAAGCAAAAATGAGCAAATGGAACTACATCAAACTAAAAAGCTTGTGTACAGCAAAGGACACCATCAGTAGAACAAAAAGGCATCCTACAGTATGGGAGAATATATTCATAAATGACATATCTGATAAGGGCTTAACATCCAAAATATATAAAGAGCTCACATGCCTCAATACCCAGAAAGCAAATAACCCAATTAAAAAATGGGCAGAGGATATGAACAGACACTTCTCCAAAGAAGAAATTCAGATGGCCAACAGGCACATGAAAAGATGTTCCACATTGCTAATTATCAGGGAAGTTCAAATTAAAACCACAATGAGATATCACCTCACACCAGTTAGGATGGCCAACATCCAAAATACAAGAATCATTAAATACTGGGGGGGATGTGGAGAAAGGGGAACCTTCCTACACTGCTGGTGGGAATGTAAATTATTTCAGCCATTGTAGAAAGTAGTATGGAGGTTCCTCAAAATACTAAAAATAGAAATACCATTTGACCCAGGATTTCCACCCTTAGAATTAACCTGAAAAAACAAGATCCCTGATTCAAAAAGACATATGCACCCTTATGTTTATCGTAGCACTATTTACAATAGCCGAGATATGGAAGCAATGTAAGTGTCCATCAGTAGATGAATGGATAAAGAAGATATGGTACATATACACAGTGGAATATTATTCAGCCATAAAAAGAAAAGAAATGCTATCATTTGCAACAGCATGGATGGATCTAGAGGGTACTATGTACTATGCTCAGTAAGATAAACCAGGCAGAGAAAGACAAGTACTAAGTGATTTCACTCATTGGTGGAGTGTAACAACAAAGCAAAACTGAAGGAGCAAAACAGCAGCAGACTCACAGACTCTAAGAAGGGACTAGTGGTTACCAAAGGGGAGGGCTGGGGGATGGCGGGTGGGGAGGGAGGGAGATGGGGATCGAGGGGCATTAGTATTAGCACACGCAGCATAGGCAGGTCATGGGGAAGGCAGTATAGCACGGAGGAGACAAGTAGTGACTCTAGCATCTTATTACAGACGGTGACTGCAATGGGGTTGGGGGGGACTTGATAATATGGGTGAATGTTGAAGCTACAATATTACTCATGTGAAACCTTCATAAGACTATATTTCAATGATACTTTAAAAAACAAAACAAAACTGTCTTTCTTCACATCCCTCAGAGCACATTTCAGGCTCTTCCTGAATCTGTTTCCCAGATTGAAATTCCTAAAGACCCCAAATAAAATTCTGGTTTGCTTTTCAGCCCCAGTTCTTTCTTCTTGCACACGAGTGCTGTTCTGTGCTGACGGTTTTGGTGACGGAAGTGACTCAGAAATGCTATATAGTGTCATTCTCTGAATCTTGACCTTCTATAGCATTTCTTACCGAAATTTTTTCTTCTTGAAGGTCAAGGGAACTAAGGGATTTATTTTCAAAAAGGACTGCTAACAGAAGAAAGCTATGAAAAAGAGCCCACTTAAATTTTTATCTTTTCCCCATGGGATCGATGTAGGCTCTTCTGTGAGGAGGCGCTCAGGAACGTGTTCTTGTCTTACACAGCGGATACATCACGTCAGCAACTCCAGGAACAAAGGATGACAGTGCATTTAGCAGGAAGTTCTAGTTCTTTTTTAATCAATAAAAAGGAAAAAGAGGTATGTCTAGTACCTTGGCTTGAAGAATATAATTGTCTTGATTCAGTTTGAAGAGCTCCTTCTCTTGTTGTCTGTTTAGTTCTTCCATCTTATTTTCCAGCTCTCTCCTTTTCTGAGAATGTGACTTTAATTTGGTCAATTAGGGCTTGTGCCCCCCTCCATTTTTCCTCTGCTTCCTGAACTCTTTTAAACATAATTAGTTCTGTCTCCTTTATCCCACCATGGCATCCTGAAGAATCCTTTTAAGGAAGAGCATTACTTCATTGTAGCAGATTTACATATTAGATTCAAACACAGGTGGTTAGGAAAAAAAAAAACCCCAAATGATACGGTTCTATGTAAGAAAACCAATGCCCAATATGAGTGATTAGGATATCACTCTTGATACAAAAGAAACTTCATGTATTTCATTATTTATAATTCAGTTTTGACATAATTATAGAACATAAAAAATTATGAATATTCTTTGAAAATCCAATACCTACATTCCGAGACTGAACACAGGACCCTGTTTCTGCAGGATGTGCAGACTTCTCAGGAGTCAGGCAGCTTTGAGTTTGGGGAGCTGGTCTACCTGAAGCTGCAGGCTTGAGGAGTTTTGTCCCAGATAAGATTTCTAAACAAAATTGAATGTGTATTCAGCAATTACATAGCAGTAAGCACTAATATGCTGGAACACTAAGTTAAATGAGGATCTCAGGGTAGGCTGATGTCTAACACTCCAACACAGCTGCTTCACTGTACTCAGAAGTGCTGCCCATTCTACTCAATGCTGGCACAGAAGGCTAATTGACCCAAGATTCATGTCAAGTGACAAATGGAGTAAATAAATGTGAGGAGGATGTGGATTGGGATCATTTCAGGCTTTACTGTTTTTAAATGTTATTCACATGTTCACAGCAATAACAAATAAGAATATCTAAATGATGACTCAAAAACCAGATAACTTTATGAAGCATTTTAGTTAATATTAACTATGCTTTCAAAGCACATTTTTTAATAAATAATGTATATCAAGTACAGTATCAATGGAATAATACAAATTGCGTGGAAACTTCATAATGGCTAGTCTATATCTGATTTAAAGATAAAATTACAGTACTATTATAATACCTTGAAAATATGTATTATTTAGAAAAAATGTGATTAATGTATATTATGGTCAAATTTCCAGCTTTTAAAGTACTTTGTAAATTCCCAAATAGGAATAATTCTAAAGCCAATAAATTACTCATTTAATCAAAAAAAAAAGTTTAAGGTAAATACCTAGAAGAGATCTTGAGGCCCACATTCAATTACTACAGGTTCTGAGCTGTACACTCAGTAAAACTTAACTGCTTTAGAGGTAAATGAAGAGTTTGAAATTTATATTTTTAATGTAATTTCTTCAAGACACTTTTTAGAAGTAAAATTTGCTTTTTCATTAAAAGTGAAATAATGGTTATTAAAGATTTGGAAAGTATAGTAAAGTCAAAAGGAGAAACAAGTCACCTCACCCAAAGATTTCTTTCTAATCTTCTGTGCGGACACGGGGAGATTTTCCTTAGAGTGTTATCATCATGTTTAATGGGACTGTTTGATGTAGGTTTTCTCAAGGAATTTCTTAAAGCGTTCATAAAGAAACCAGTTTTGAGTCACTGTAAAAGCAGGTGTTAATCATTCCAATTCACTTTAGTCCATGAATGTGGCCAGTGACAGGGGTGTGATCTGCTAGCACTGTGGTTCCCTCTAGGACATGGCAGCCAAGGGTGGCGGGTGGCTTCTGTTCGAGTTGTAGTCAGCCAGTGCTTTTTTTATCGAATTCTCCCTTCCCACGTTCTCAATTTTGATTTCTCTAAAGTAATTATTTCAATAATGCTACAGGGACAGTATCTTTTCTTTATACATGAAGAAAATTTTCTTGGCTATAAATTCCAAGCATGAAAACACTGCAGAATCTGGAACCCATGAGCCCTTCTTGAAAAATGATGGATTAATAAGAAAGTTCAGTCAAATAAGAAATTAATCAAAATAATTCCAGTATGGAGAAGCTTTGGCTAAAGGACTAGGGAAAAGCATTCCACCTGTTTGGTAACAAGACCAAGATCTAACCTCAAAAGCTCAGGGACTCAAGGTTGCAGGAGAGAATATAATAAATATACCTTAAACAAGTAAAAATAAAACCAACAAAAATGGGTAGGAGACGTGTGAGTAGGGGATGCACACGTTTCACTGCTTTATATTTCATACAAAGGAAAACTGAAAATGTATACAATTGAAAAATGTAGTTAAAAACAACATGGTTTTGGCAACCTTTGGGGGGTTTAGATAATCTATTTTTTTAATGGAACTTTTGGGATGTAATATTTCTTAGGATGAAGTTTCTTACAGATTTAAGTAAAACTAAATCAAGTATTCTATTTAAAAAGATTTTATAAAGTATGATCCCAGTCTTATGAAATGTTCTGTCCATTTATACATATATTTGCCATTCTCCTTCCTTCATCCATGCTTACTTCTATCTGCAGATGGACATACACATGAGAAGTATAGAATGTGCACCCAGTTTGATACAACTGTTTCTGGCTCAATTATTGCCTTCTTTTTACTTATCTGTATTTTGGAATTTTTAAATAATGAGGAAGTATCTTTTGTGACAATAAATTTAGTAGTCTAAAAATAAAAACATAAGAGTTAATGGCCAAAGAAAATCAATTTAGAATAAAAAGGAAAACAACCACATAACAGGTACGGCTAGCTGCCAAACTCCTTTCTCCTTGATAAAAGAAACCTAATTTTGCCCTGAGCAACAATGTGCCCAGTTAAAAATATTCATCTCCCTGGACTCCATGCAATTGGGGGAGGACATGAGATCAAAGTTCTGGCCAATAAGATGAAAGCAAGTTTCCTCCACTGGGCTTGGGAAGTGACTATTTTCCTGAATTAAAGTTGATGATTTAACTAGCACAAACCTTTTACCTTTTGCTTCTCCTCCTGACAGGGCCTGAAGGTTGGGTAGTCATCTTATTAACAATGAAGACAAAAGTCATGGACTAAGGATTTTGTAGCAGTAAAAAAGGGATCCGATTCCTCGCACGGTTTTACCACCTCTAATTGTCTATCCCTGGCTTCTCTGATGCATGAAAAAAGCAGCCTTTTATTTGAGGACGCCCCAGTAGTCGGTCATCTTTCCCATCTTAACCAATGTTGATTCCAAGAGCATTCTCTAGACTTTCTGTACACTACTCTCTATCTGAGAGCTGCTTCTCAGACAACCCAACCTGCATAACCATCCCAAAGAAATTATAGTTCTGAATAAAACTAAAATTGTTGTGGGCAATTTTACAATGAAAAGAGATTTTTAAAATTCATACTTAATAGTCTAATGAGAAAAAGTAACTCAGTATAAAAATAATCATGGTTTATCACTGTATAATCTAAAATTTAGTGATGTGTTCTATTTTTATTTTGGTAGTCACAAACACTAACATTTTGAAATAGGGAAAAACACTCATAAAAATATTATTGTCTTCAACTATCAACCTCTACGTCATCCCCCTCTTTTCTTTTCCACCTACTGTGACATTACTTGTGTCTTCATTCTTAGTAATTTCAATATACTCACAGGTGAAACTTGCGACCCCCTGGCTTCTGGCTCCTTATACTTCTCTCCACCTAGCTACTTATGCCCACTGGCATACTCTGTGTCTTTTTCTATTACCAGTAAATCACTCCTGATTCTCAGTCTCTGGCATTTACTCTCTATCAATCCTGTCTCCCACCTCCCTGATAGCTGGATTCCAAGAACCCTTTGACCCCACTGGGACCCACAGTCTATTGTTCCTACCTGTCTCACACTGTACCACACCACTTGATGTTCCTTCCTTCATTACTCAACTTAAATTCCACATACATCATTAGCCCTGTCTTCCTCCTCTCAGTTGGCAAAAAACACTCTGATCTCATCTCCTACAATCCTCTTTGCTTACTCTGCCCTAGCCACATGGGCTTCTCTGCTGTTCCTTGAACACGCCAGGCAATCTTTTGTACTTTAGGACTTCTGCACTATTTCATCTTTCTGGAATATACTTCCCCTAGTTATCCACATGGCAACTTTTTTATCTCCTACAAGTCTTTGTTCAAATGGCTCTTTTTCAATGAGGCCCACTTTGCCTACCGTATTTAAAATTGTAACCTGCTGGGCTCTACCCCTAACACTCTTGCTGTACTTTCCATTTTTCTTACATATAACATCATTTTCTTATTTATTACGCTTCTTGTTAAATGTCTGTCTCTCCTCATCAGATGAAAGTTCCACAAAGATGGGAGAGGGTAAATATCTCTGCCTATTTTGTTTACTGATGTATTGCATGGGCTTTAACTGCCTGACCAAGGTAGGTGCTCAAAAAGTATTTGTTAAATGAATGAATTTGGATAAAGTAAACCTCAAAAAATGTTGGAGGTTAATTTATCTAAAATAAATAAATAATATTAAAAACAAAATTTCCTCTTCTTGCTCCCAAAATGTACAGAATGAACACTCCTAGAACATTAATGAAACATTTTCTTACTCCTCTTTATGATTCTAAAACTGAGAAATGTTCCAGGTGCTTTTTTTAATCTTAGGTACTAGACCCAATGGATGGTTAATTTCTAATGAGTAGATGACATCACAGACAGAGGTTCCACAGAAAAGAGACACAAAAGATTTCTTAGGAGAAGGGATTAGGGGTCCCTAGGTTAAGAACAGGAGAAAAGGATGCTTGTATTAATCCTCTACAATCATATTTCTGTCTCTCCAGAATAAGCAACATCTACTCTCTGTTCTCCTTCATGCTGACAAAAATCAGCCCTAGGCTTCCCATCTCATATGCACAAGTTACCACAGCCAATACACGCCCACAAGGACAGAAGTAGTAAGTCATTGATGCCTAAAGAATTTTAAATGTAGTCAAAGTGGTCCTGGAATTCACAGTTATAGGAAAAGGTCAGGAAAGATACCGTAAGCTAGAAATGAATTTCCAATAAAGGTAGCTCTCCTCATGACAAATATCACCACATAACAATGATAAAATTGGTCATTCATTCAATTTAATCACAAAAGAAAGGACAAAATGCTTCTGGTTTCCTTGCTCTCCCTTCTCCACTGGGGTCTAAAGGCAGCAGAAATGTTGGTCTGACCTGAACATTTCTATTTCTTTTAATAGCTGAATGGGCTTCTGAGTTGAATATAGTCAATATAAATGACTACATTAGGAAATAACAGAAATACTGTGATGTACACAAATGTGTATTATGTGACATGTAAAACATCCTGCCTCTCCAAGTCTATACTGAACTACTCTCCAGATAATTTCTGTATTGCAGTTTACCATTTGCATTCTGAATTGATTGTTCTTCTCTGGAAAACATTTTGGATGTTACAAAGCCAGCCAGATGAAGAGGGGTTTGAAACTCCCATCTTCTATTCACTTCCCACACTACGGATCTCACAGCAGGAGAGCCCAGAACTAATGACAAAAATCTCCTGTAAATTGAACCTTTCAGAAATGGAATGTAGTACCTTAAGATTAATCCTTCTTTATGAGTAAGGAAGGAAAGTTCACAGAAGAGAAGGAAATAGGGAGAAGAAAGAACATGGTAAGTAAACTAATACACTATATGCACAGAATTCTATTATGAAAGGAATATATGATTACCTTTTTTCCTAGTTTGATTTGATGTGGGAATGGATCTCAAGTTTTTGCTTTTCATGTCCTTTGAAGTTTTCTTTTCAAGAGTAGAAAACGTCTTGAATGGGGAACTGGGTTTGCCATAGCCTGAGCTCCTAAGTGATGCATATAGTGCACTCTGGGGTTTTCTCTTAAGTAAAGGAAGGGCACTTCCAGTCTCCTTGTATGGCACCTGTTTACCAGTTACAGCCTCTTCCTCTCCAGAGCTGAGCTGAGATCTGTAAGTCTATGCACAAGTACAAACTTCAACTATAGTTGTAAACATTTAACAGATGGCAAAACCATAATGATTACTAAAAAACAATTTACAGAAGACAAATCCCTATGTTAAAATTCTCTAAGTCTAATTCATCAGAATTTTAGTATTTTGAAGCACATCTTCAAAGTCAGTACTAAAATAAGCAAAATAATAAACAATCAGCTTGCAGAAAGCAAGATGTGTAATTTACTAGTATGAACATGGAGGAGAGCAGGGATGAGCACATTTTGAAATGACATAAAATCTTAACTCTTTTCTCTAGCTTTCTCAAGATGAATGTTTATTAACACCCTGCTTTAACTACAAGCTCTGGAGATGATTTATAATAAATGTGTAACTCAAAATTATAAAATAAAATAGAATATTGGAATCATGGAAACCATCAATCAGAACAGATCAAGAACAGAGAAAAAAGGAACAGTGAAATAAAAGTTCTCAACAGTTGAGAACAGCATTTATATAAAATGCCAACTCACATAGTAGGTGCAGAATACAGACCTACTTGGGAAAACTGAGTAAAAAGCACTAGAATGGTGAATAAATTTTATTTTCTTATACTACTCAAATCCTAGACTATGTTTACGTAAAAAAGTGAAAAATAGAAAAGATGACTTCTAAAAGAAAGCTAATGTTATAGTGGAAATTTCCAATTTGGGGACTGCAAGGTGTTATAATAAATATTGTTCACAAACATACAGGATCTATATGGAGATTAGTGTCTAATTAATTGCATTAGCTTAAGAAATAATACTTACAGACAATATTTATATAACATAATTTAACAAAATGTCAAATCTATTTAGGTCATAAACACTTACTTTATTTAATTTGTCATCCTGAGGTAATAATGTAGGAGCAACAGATATCTTTTTCTTCAAAATATCAAGGTACATTTTATCTATATGTTCTTCCATAGTATTTACTCTTGGACAGCTACTTTCTATACATTTGTTTGTTGTCATTTGTAAAACCACATTCTCTTGAGTTTTGTCAAAAAATTGGTTCCCAATTTGTGGCTCTTGAGATATAACATTTGGGTTCATATTCAGGGGTGAAGGGCTAACAATTTCAGTTTCTTTTCTATCAGCCAATTTCTTACAGCTATAAAACAAAACAGTACATAGATAATGAACCCTATATGACTCCTCAAATATCAGTTTTATTAATACAATGCACACACACATAATATACATATAAATATATTTGTATTATTAACATATGATATTTAATGTATTTAATATTTGGAACTATTCAAATTAGGTCATTAATGTCAAATATATTATTTACAATTCTGGCCGAAAGTATATTCATTCACATGGTATCATATAATTGCTTTAAATTTTAGATAATTCTAATGCAGTACAATACGAGGGATGACATGAATGACTGTGAGACCTACATCAAAGCAACGCCAAACCAAGCAAGACTGAGACTGCTTCTGTGCTAGAAAAAAATATAAATTTCTAAGTGGACTTTTGGTAGTATTTTTTTATCAATAATATTTTATAAAGTCAACATGCATTTGAGGCAGGAAAAATAATTTATTCATTTCTAGAAGAAACTAAAGAAGTAACTGTTATTTATGTTAATGAGGCATGGGGTGTAAATATTAAAAACCATAAATTTCATCACAGTATAGAAAAACTTTAAAGTAGAACAGGAACATCACTAAGATTTTGAAATAAATCATTTCTGTGGTTTAAAACACCTAAATGCAATAGAACATTTCAGACAACTGGATCTTAAAACTGTGGGAATCTCTTAAGGAAACATCCTAAATGTGGTTAAATATCAGCATATTCTGGGAGTTCCAAAAAATATAGTCATTGCTGCTTTCAAACTAATAATGGTCAATTAGATAATTTAATTTTATAATTTATAAAATGAGATTAAAAAAATTAATAGGTTACCATTTCCATAAAAGTAAGGTAGAATGGCTTTTTGGTAATTGTTAGAAGCCTTAAAGTAGCTAGAATCATTAGAAAATAAAATAATTCTTTCACTCTTTGTGGTCGCAGAACCTGACTAGATGCTCATCAAAACTTGCCTGTGCCAGTTAAACTGCATTTCCTCCCTGCCTCAAATCTGGATGGGTCCGTTTTCTAGTCCTTCCCTTTAGAATGGGAGTGCTCTGGTGACAAGAACCTAAGATACGTGTTGTTGGCTTAATGGCTGGGTTTTGGACAAGGCAGCATACGAACCAGAGGCCAGAGGGAGGCAGTGCACATGTCACAGTGGCAAACATTTGTTAAACTGTCACCTGCAATAGTTTATGAGGCAGACCACATGGCTACAGAGTCTGGGGTATCAAGGAGAAATGGCAGGAGAGAACAGCAAGTTCTTAAGTGCCAGCTACTATTAGCTACTTTTGGCAATTTACGATAAGAAAGATGAGCTCACAATAGAGTGGGCCAGTCCGAGAGAAGCAATCAAAGGGAACAGAGAGTCTAGAAACTCAGGGTTTCTTAGGTTCACTCTGTGTCTAGGTTTAAACAGTAAGATTTGGCATTGAAAAATGCTATGAAAAAGCAAGATTTCATAAGACTTCTTGTTTGAAAAGAGTGATTCAGTTCCTAGGCAAAGGTCATATTAAAGGTGTCATCTTCGCACTTAAGGTTGTTATTCCAACACCAGCCAGACAGCTGCAATTAAACTGAGAGAAAATAACAGAGGGACAAGAAAGCAAAGACAGAAAGCAGGTTTAAAACACCTTTGTCTAGCAAAAAGTTGTAACTGCAGTTGTTGGCACATGGGACTTAACTTTTTGAAGGAACTGTAATGACAAAGAAACCACAACCCTACTTAAAAAAAAAAGCCAGAGACTTGTTCAGGAACTTTAACCCACCAGCGAGTAGGAAGTGACCAAAAGGAGGGCATCCTCCAAGATGGGCACGCCCACCCCCAAAAGCCCACTCCGGCTGCAGCCAAGGGTGACAAAATGCAAGACAAATCTGTCCCGGAGCTATACAGCTAGGTGCTATGTGGACAATGTATTATAAGGCAGCTCCTTCTTAAGAGCAGAATAATGGCCTGATTATGGAAAATTCCCAACTTCAAAGTAGGAGGTCTTTATAAGGTCTTTCCAGTGGATTCTGAAGTTGCATTACTGACTGCATAAGGAAACCAAAATCAAAAGTTTCCTCAGAACTTCCCTTTCTGAATGGGAGTATTTGTTGCATTTCACATCATTGGGTGTGGGGGAGGAAGTCACTGCACAGCAGACAATGAGGAGCTAAATCAAGCCTGATGGAGAGGACTGTGCTTCACCTGGCAATCCTGGCCATTCACATGGACACAGCCCTGAATGGGACTTTGGGTTGTTTGCTTTGGGGATGGGATGAGGGGGTCTTTGTATGAAAAGAGTGAAATGCATACTTGGCTATTAGAAAGGTAGATTCTATAAAGGCTGGCTAGATGCCTAACAAACTCGTATTTCACTTTTCTTTCTGAGCACGTAAGCAAACCCCATTTTCCAGCCCTCTTGGACCTTGTTATCTGGACATACTGGTTCTTGTCAATAGAATATGAGCTGCAGGGATACAAATGATTCTGTGCTGAGGCAGCTAAAAGGAAATATTCTAAGTCATTTTTTTTTCTTTTTTTTATCAACTGGTTGGTTGAGACCATAACAACCTTAAAACCATGTGTCGATGATCGAAGTAGTCTAGGTCCCTAAATGATGGTGGAACAGAGTCCCTCCCCAGCCCCACAGACACACATATGATATGAGCAAGAAATAACTTTCTGATGATGTTAAGCTTCTGAAATTTCAACGGTTATTTGTTATAGTAGCTAGGATTGCCTACCCTACAGTTTACTAAAGAGTATTTGGATGTGTGTACTAAAGTTTATACTACTGACATTTCTATAATTATTGTTATGTCTTTAAGGTAAGTATTCTGGTTTTCAACTTCTTAACACAAGCATAAAAAACTATATTTAGAGTTCACATTACTAGCATGGTTCCACCTATGCCCACAAACACACACGATGGGTAAAGAGAATCTCTTCAGTTACACTACCAGAACCCTAAACAGCAATCCTAAGTGGGCATAACCTGCCCCTTATAAATGCCAACGAGCACTGGAGGCCAGCAGAACAGCAGACTTAGCATTCAAGTGGGTGGGCTTTAGAGTAAGCTTCGCTGCATCATTTTCTCTCAACCAGCACAAATGCAGAAACAGGGCAAGCAACACTCCAAGTGATGCACACGATGGGGATATGGTACTAGTAGGGCCTCAAAATGTGTCTGTTGAAAACACAAACGAATGAATGAATATGTGAAAGGATGATAGGCTTTTGACAGAAATATTTCAAGGAGATCAGAGAACTGACAATATATGTGATTCACAACACAGATTTCTCTGGTTTTAGCCATGTCATCTTGAGCAATTTATTTAACTTCTTTAAGCTTTATTTTTCTTATCTATGAAATGGGGATAGGATAATGATGGAATACACTTCAGGGAGCTATTCTAAGATGAAATGAAATCTAATATGGAAAGCACTTTGTACAGTAACTCGCCTACTATAAAATGTGATAAAAATGGTAGCTATCATCATCTGGTTCTGGAGAGAGCTCCACCGCTGGACTGGTTCACTTCACTTTCATCACTTGAGTAACAGAGATAAAGATGCCAGAGGGTCACATGAGATAACGGATGTGATACCCTAAGCATTACACATATGTAAAACTGTCTTACGACAAAGTTGTTGTGAGGTGCTACTCTGTGTGCTGGAGAATAACAGCAAGGTCCCACAGGTTTCCTTTAAAGGGCACTGGAGCGGGAGCATTTCCAAGAAGCCCATTACTCTTGTGACCAAAGACTCACCTTGTGAGCTACTGGCTGGTCTGTGACTAAGTGTAAAATGAGCTGGTTTATAAAGAAGGAAATCTATGACTCATATACAGAAGAAAATTCATGTTCCCTCTCACTGTTCAAATCAACTATCCAAGATATGTAAAGCTGAAAGGATTTTGTTTTTCAGTGAAAAGCTTTAAGACTACTTAATGGTAGCAACTTTTTTGGTAGCATCAGCCTTTTGTTTTAATTTTAGCATTAGAAGAATTTTGATGAACTAAGTGAGGACTAATAAAGAAAGCAGTGACTCACAGGTAGACTCATACAAGCTTCCCATTTATTAATCATTCACTAGGAATGATTAACTAGAACAAATGACTCTAAAATTTTTCAGTGACAAGGCAATAAACAAACAAACTGTACAATTCATTCCAAAAAACTCATACCTGACAGGTTGTAAGTCAAAACCACTGACTCCAAAGGAATTTATTTTCATAGGTTTCATCAGCTCCTCTACTGTGGGCAGATCTAAGAGGGGAAAAAAGTTAGAACAGCAACCAAAAATGTTTTGTAAATTGCTAAATTTTATGTCACCACCAAAATTACATTTTCTGATTGACACACTTAGCAAAATGTCATTAATAATAAGCCCCGTTTCCCACTGTAAACTTGCTTGTACCAAAAAAGAAAAAAAACCTCCTTTGATGTTTACATTTGAAATGCATATGCGTATGTACTTGATAGATCTATACCATTTATGTATGGAATATCTAAATATTAAATGTATGTATATGGGTGTATCCACACACTATCTCTTTCTCTGTTCTCTGTTCAAAAAGTAACTCTGTTCAAAAAGTAACTTCGGTACATGTACATGGAAAAGGGTAAAAAAATTGAAAACACTTAAGTGATTTCTTCATTTGGTCAAGGCAATTGGAGGAATAATTGAAATTTTATCCCATGTTTAACTTCACAGTTAAAACAATGATTCCAGATTTCATTTGAACCCTTTAAATAAATTCCGAGATGAGAAACAATCATTACAGAAACTGTATTTAAATTACACTACACTGGAAACTGTTCAGAGAGAGTCTCAATAAATCAACTTTTACCAGATTCTGTAGTAGAGATGTGTTTAGGGGACTCTCTATCTTCCTGAGGATGATCTTTCACTGAGCTCTTGGCGTTCTCCCCTGCACTGCTCCCAAGTCCTTCCTCCCCTGCGTCCCCCCAGAATGGGCTAGATGGTAATAGGCCTGATGCAAAGCTTCAATGTCACTGCTGCTTCGCCCACAAGAAACAGCTGTTGAAATATAAATGTGATCTACAGCATAATCACACAAATACATGAGAAATGTAAAACTCTAATATTATCCCTTAATCTGTTAGGAATGGTAAACAAGGCAATAGGACAAGGCTGATATAAATACAAACATTGGTAATACGCAGCATAGCCTACCAGTATGACATCACAGCAGGCTCAGTGTGTCAAGAGCCTGACCTGACAAGGTAACTATAAAATCTAACCCCAGGAGTTATTGCCGTCTCTTCCTACTACGCTTAATCAACCCCTCTACGTGGGACAAAACGTCCTAAATCTCCCAAACTGACATAATCTTCCAAGAACTCTCTCTCCCTTACCATTATCACTCACACTCTCTTTCCCTTCCTATCTTTCTCTCTCTCTCTCTCTGCTTTCCTGTGCCACACAGCATCTTGTAGTCTGCATTTCTCCAGCTGAAATTCACTCCTCTAACTTTACGATCCAATTTCTTCTTCTCTTCAGCCCTGCAGAGACATCTGACACTGCCCCCTACCTGGGGCTCTTCCTTCTGCACACGTTCTTCTCCTTGTTCTTCCCACTACTGTTTCTCCACCTTTTATGGTCAGTGACTGATCTCAGGGCTCCACCTTTAGCCCCCTCCTAAAAAGCTCTCATTTACTTTGTTTTTGGCCAGGCTAATTTCAACAAGACCCTTAGCTTAACTATTACCCATGTGCTCATGACTCCCAAATCTGTCTTTTGTCCTTTTTTCTGAATATTAAACTTTCTAACAGACATTTAGATTGTTAAGGAAATCATATTTAACATATCCCCAATTGAATTAATTATATTCCCCAACAAAACCTGCTCTCCAGTACCTCGTTTTGGCTGATGGCATCACTATTCACCCAGTCAGCCAGATAAGAAGGCTGATGCCATGGTTACTTCACTCACCCCTCCTTCCCTATTGAGCTCCTCTGCTACATACCAACTGATAAATAAATTCTGGAAAAAAGAATTCAAATAACCTAATGACAATAATGATTTAAGATTTTTATGAGTTATTTTCTTACTCATTTTGTACCTTTCATTACTAACAGTGGAATTTTCAGAATTAGAGAAAAGAATACAAGAGTCATAGAAAAGTGGAAAAAAAGAACAGAAACAGGGTGACCAGCCTACTTTTCTCTTGATACCCACGGTCAATTTTAGTGCTTAAAATATAATACACATCCTCCTCTTCCTCTGTATAAGTTGTAACTTGCACAGTATACACTTCTGAGAGGATATTTCCAACTCTAAACATAAGAGGTCGCCAAGTGCCACATATAAGACTGTGTTTAAGAATGCTTTGCAATGGGATATCCTTCTATCTAATGTTTCAGGTTACCACTGCTATTTGAAGCACACCCAATAAATATGATTTCCTTAAATAAATTAAAAACAAAAAAGTAGGGACACTGTTAGAGAAGAATCACTAAGACTTAGGTGGCAGGGATTTTCAGTAGGATCTGAGGAAGAAGATCTTGCCTGCTAAGGTGAGCCTGACTTTCCCCCTAAACCATCCATCAGACCCAGAGGAGCATGACTGAGGGAGAAAATTAATCTTTATGAAAAAAGAAAAAAGGCACAAGGTGTTTTTTTCTCCTCTACAGAAATAGCACAATACTTAAGTATCTGCTGAGTATATAAAAAATATGACACGTAAATGGCATAGCAGTACTGAATGATTATACTTAATTTAACAGGTGTGAGGTGTCAAGAAGAGGTCCTAGGCTTAAAGCAACAGTAAACACTCAGAAAAAGAAATGACCTAAAAGTTAGAAATTAGAAATGGAAGACAGAGAGGTATGAAGGGCTGTTCAGAATAGAGCAGGGGAAGTACTTTTCTCTTGAATCATGAATCCAAACTGATATTAAAAATAATTCCAAGGTCATATGAGTTAATTTTTTTCATGCATTTTATGAAAAGGGCTAACTTTTCTGCCTTTTAAATTAAAAAAGAAAGACCCACTGTGGTCAAGAATAAATTACTAGGGGGAGCAAGGCCTGAAGTGGGCTATCAGTTAGGAGGCTCCTACAATAGCCCAGGGAAGAGATAATGGCGGCTGAGACCAAGGCGGTGCCGGGAGAGGGGCTGAGGGGCGCTCAGATTCTCAGCATGAGGAATTAACAAGGTCTGCAATGATTAGATGCTGGGTGTGAGAGAAAGAGAAGAAAAAAGGGGGACTCCATGGGTTTGGGCCTGAGCAACTAGAAGGGTGACAGTGCTTTCAGCAGAGGAGATGGTGGTCAAGTAAGGAGTGGGGAGATGAAGAGGGCAGATTTGGACACCCCTGTAGAGGGGAGGAGGAAAGTACAAATCAGGTGTCCTTGAAGCCCAGTGAAGAAAGCATGTGAGGGAGAAAGAAGTGGAGGGACTGACTCTGCTAAGGGCTGCTAGTGGGTCAGCTAAGATGGAAACTGAGCACTGGATTTAGCACCATGGAAATCATTTGCACCATTCATTACTGAAGCTCTCAGGCACTGTACCATGCATGAAAAAATTCAGGTTCTGGGGTGTGGAAGAAGCTGGAAGGAAAAGCAAGCTCTTAACTCCAGTTTCTGCTGCTGTGTGGGGAGTCAGAGCAGTAAGTTGCACCCAGACTAAAAGGCATCATGTTACTGATACCAGCAGGCTCCTCTTAGTGAAGACAGACAGGTAGCAGCTGGGAGTTCAGAAGGAGGATTCCTCATTCGTAGCCAATTAATGGGCTCCTGGAATATGTAATGAAAACAAACAAGCCAAAGTAGTTCAGAAGCAAAGCAAAGTAGTATTTGGAGAGGCGACAGCAGCAGTGGTTTTATGAAGGTGTCAGAGATCTAATCACCGCCATTTCCAGTAAAAAGCAATTAAGAATAATTACCAAGTTCCCTTAGGGAAGAGACTCTGCTTCCTAGCTATACCCTAGCGCTGTCACAAAGTAGATGCACAATAAATATCTGCTTGTTGGCTGGCTGACTGTCATGCATGGTACCTGTTATCTCATTTAATATTCACAACACCCTGTGATATAATAGTCCCAAGAGGAGACATACCAATTAAAAAAAGAAGACAGGACTCTATGTAATTATTTTATATATTACTGCAAGTCAAGATTTTTCCACTTTAGGAAGTTGAAATATATCAAATCTTGTTTTGCAGAGCCAAGGGTCTAGTCATGGAACAATACTGTCACCCTGACTGTTCTAGTCATAGAGCCAAAGTTCAAAATGGTACTTGCCCATGAGATAAATGGAAATATGCAAAGGCTAGCTCTGGCCCTCATTTTTATAGTTACCAACCTTTCCAAAATAATAAAGTACAAAAAATTTCATAAATATTATTTTAAAAAGATGATCTTTGATAATGCATCATCTGAACCTGTTTAATACTAGAAGAAACATGGTAAAAAACAAAACCAAACAAAACAACCCACTGATCTTTTTCACTCCTTAAACTGATTTGAAGATTTTCAAATAAATTTTTGAAATACTAGATAAATTTAATACCCCACAATCAAGAAGTATTTATACTGTATGCCTTCAGGTTTTTAATTATAATTTGTACTATTAACAGAGGACTGGTATAAATAATAAGAACCATACCGTTGCTACTGCTGGTTGAATCTTAACAATATATGCAGCACTATACATGATCTCAATCGACCAAACCAAGATCTTGTTATAAAGCGGCTTAGAGGCACTAATTGTCCAATGTTACACAGCTGATAACGGGCCAGGCTGGGAATATAAACACAAGGCTACACAACAATAAAATCATATGCTACTATCTTCCAGTAACTGACTCATCAAATTATTTCCGAGTCAAGAATATTTAAGAAATAAGACCAAAACACTGTAGTTTAATATTACTGCTTGGATAATCTTAATAGAATTTTTATTTTCAGTAATACATTTTTTTATTTCTGAGTTTTTCTTATAACCTACAGCAGTAATATTCATAGTGTGTTTTACAAACAAACACATTTTCAGAGAAATTCATGGGTTCTACAGATGTTTGGAATTTCATTTAAAATTATCCTTTAAAACATAAGAACTATAATAAAAATTAATCTGTACATGCAAATGTGCCATGTATGTAACTGTAATATTTTGAAGGCCACTGGAGTGGTAACTTTTGTCGCCTACTTTGTTTACATGTGTATCCTAGAATAAAGTTTCTCTGGCCATCCTGTACATATATGAACTTCCTTCATGGGTCTACAAGATCTACACTGGTCTTTTGGAAGAATTCGTGTCTGCTTATCAAAATTGTATAAGTGGACTGACTATCATGGCACATATGTTTCATGTATATAAATAAACAGCAGTAAGACAGAGGAACATGTGCTCAGCACATGCTTCCATCGTGGCAGAACATTCTACTGGGTAATAACAAGTAAGGGAGTAACATGTATTGATGGGAAATTCTGTTGTCATTTTTTCACTTTCATATTTGTATTTTAATATACAAGTGGATGAAATAAGATAGTGGTGACTCTTAGAATGGCAGTGACTAGAAAGAGGAAATCTGAGCGGGCTTTGTGGTTTCAGTCATGTTTTGTTTTTTTGATCTGATTGCCGGTTACATGAGTGTGTCAGTATTTGAAAGTTCATCAACTTGCACTGTTATGATACACTAACTTTTATATAGGCATATTACACTTCAATAAAAAGTACAAAGAAGTAAAAAATAAAATGCAAGCAGATGTTTGGAGTTGATTAGTGATTTATCATTTCTATTGCTCTTTTTTCCCAAGTGTCTGGATGGGTTTAATTGAGGCTTGCAAAGCAAGCTAATTAAGAAGTTCCATGTGCAAGTATTTGTGCAGTAACCCAATAATATTTTTATACTATACTACAATAACAAAATATAAAAACATATTGGAAGTCTGATGATGATATAAGAATATAACAAATGCCTGTAATTTCTGATTTCAAAAATTCAAAAATTTCAAAAGACCATTATTGTTCTAACTTTATAAGTAAATATTACAAATGTAAACCTGTTTATACCAAAAAATACCATTTTTATCTACACACAGAGTATACTACATGAGATTTCATTTGGAAATAAGTATTCCACCTACTGCTTTAGAAAAAATTCTGAAAAAACAATCTTAAAGACCTTTACAACTTTAAGTGTAGATGGTCCTAGGCATTTCAGAATTTGGAGATGTGATCTAGCTTTTTCCTACACACAGGAAACTATGGAAAATTAAAGTAAGTCCAAAGTCTCATTTCTCCTGCACATGGCAATTTTAACTGAAGACTTTGGAGGGCCATAGAAAATTAGTTACTATTTCCCTATGGAGCTATACTTCTTATCAACAGCATTTATTCATTTATTAATAAGTATTTACTTGTAAACACACTTGACTTGGCTTACTAGCATTAAGTGTCACCATTAATAAATTAATCAATTAATAGAGAACAGCCAGTTTTTCACTTTTACCTGTTCCTGTCATTTCATTATCAGTTATTTCTGGCAGGGCTTTTTTGGCTTAGTTGTTGCTCTATCCTGTTCATCAAGGTTGACCTCTGCAACAGAGTCTAATGAATCCAGCAGCTCCACTGGAACAACATAAAAAAATATATATTAGGAATATAGAGAACTTTGTATAGTTCCTTTAATGGAACATTTTAATTATATGCATGCTGTATAAAAACAAAGAAATATTTACATGTAAAGAATATGTGATCATGTATCTTTCACAAGCATGCCTTTCTTAAGTACAAGAGATCAGACTTACATCAACATACATTATCTGTGCTTGTATATAGGTCTAATGTACATTTAGGTGTAGAAGGCAAAGGGGATGAGGAAAGTAACAGAAAGAAATATTTTTCCCCCCAGCTTTATTAAAGTACAGTTGACAACTAAAAATTGTAATTTTTACAATTGTAATTGTACAATTTGATGATTCAATATATGTATACATTGTGAATACATGTATTTACCACAGTCAAGCTAATATATCCATTACCTTATATATATATAGTTATCTTTTGTGTGCGTGCTGTGAGAATACTTAAGATATCCCCCTCAGCAAACTCAAGTATACAATATTTTTAGCTATAGTCACATTGTTAGACCTCTAGAACTTACTTATTTTACATAACTGAAACTCTGTACCCCTTAACCAACATCTTACCATATTCTCCTCACCCAGCCTCTGGTAACCATTATTCTGCTCTGTTTCTATGAGCTTAACATTTTTAGATTCCACACATACATGATCTGTATCTCACTTATTTCATTTAGCATGATGTCATCCATAATATATTATGTATGTTACATTTTCTTTATTCATCCATTGATGGATATTAGGTTGTATCTATACTTTGGCTATTATAATGCTGCAATGAACATGGGAGTACAGATTATCTTTGAAATATACCCAAAGGTGGGACTGCTGAATAATAAGGTACTTCCATTTTTTTTTCCAGAAACCTCCATACCATTATCCACAGGGGCTCCACCAATCTATATTCTCACCAACACTGTACACAAGTTCCCTTGTCTCCACATCCTCACCAAAACTTATCTTTCCTTTCTGATGATAGTCCTTCTAAGTGTGAAGTGATATCTTTTTGTATTTCTCTGATGATTAGTGAAATTTAGCATCTTTTCATATACCTATTGGCCATTTGCATGTCTTCTTTTGAGGAATGTTTATTCAGGTCATTTGCTCACTTTCAATCAATCTGGGTTTTTTTTTTTTTGCTCTTGAGCTGCATGAGTTCTGTGAATTTTGGATATTAACCCCTTACCTATTATATGGTTTACAAATATTCTCTCTCATTCATTCCATAGGTTGCCTTTTTTAGTCTGTTGTTTCTTTTGTTATGCAGAAGCATTTTAGTTTGATGCAATCCCATTTGTGTATTTTTGCTTTTGTTGCCTGTATTTATAGGACCATATCTAAAAAATGATTGCCCAGTGCAATGTTAAGAAGCTTTCTTCTTGTTTTCTTCCAGTAGTTTTGTAGTTTTGGTCTTTAAGTCTTTGATCCATTTTGAGTTAATTTCTGTAGGTGGTGCAAAATAAGGGTCCAATTTCTTTCTTCTGTATGGGGATATCTAGTTTCCTGAACAGTATTAAAGAAACTATCCTCTCTTCATTGTATATTCTTAGCAGCTTTGTTGAACATCAGCTGACCATAGATACATGGATTTATTTCTGGGCTCTCCATTCTGTTTCATCAGTTTTATATCTGTTTTTATGTCAACGCCATATTGCTTTCACACCTATAGCTTTATAATATATTGTTACACCAGGCAGTGTGATGCCTCCAAGCTGTGCTCTTTCTCAAGCTTGCTTTTGCTATTTGGAGTCTTTTGTGGTTGATCAAAAATTTTAAAATTGATTTTCCTGTTTCTGTAGAGAATGACATAGGGATTTTGATAGGGATTGCATGCAGACATGTAGATCACTTTGAGTAATATGGACATTTAAAAAAATACTCATTCTTCCAGTCCATGAAAATGGGATGCCTTTCATTCATCTGTGACTTCTTTAACTTCCATGTTTTATACTTTTCAGTTTAAAGATCTTTCACTTCTTTGGTTAAGCTTACTCCCAAGTATCTTATCCTTTTGGTTCCTGTTGTGAATGGGATTGTTTTATTGATTTCTTTTTCAGATAGTTTATTGTTCGTGTATAGAAAACAAGACTGATTTTTGTATGTTGATTTTTTTTACTGAATTCGTTTACTAATTCTAACAATTTTATGGAGTCATTAGGGTTTCCCATGCATGTGATCATGCCATTGGCAGCCAGATATAATTTTACTTCTTCCTTTCTGATTTGGATATCTTTTATCCTTGTCTTCTCTAGTTAGAACTTGCAGCACTATGTTGAACAAAAGTGGTGAGAGTGGGCATCTTTGCCTTGTTTTGGATCTTAGAGGGAAAGTTTTATCATTTTTCCCCTCTGATTGAGATGTTAGTTGTAGGCTTTTCATAGATGTCTTTATTGTGTGAGGCAGGTTCTATTTTGTTGGGAGTTTTATGAATAGATGTTGAACTTTGTCAAATGCTTTTCTGATGTTTATTGAGATTATTAGGTTTTTTTTTGCTTTTATTTTGTTAACATGTTGTAACATACTGACTGTCTTGCACATATTGAGCTATCCTTGTATCCAGGGATAAATCCCATTTTGTCATGGTATATGATCCTTTTAATGTGCTGTTAATTATGAGGGGTTTTGTTTGTATTTATTTTCATCAGGGATATTGGCCTGTAATTTTCTTTCCTTCCCCTCTTCTTGCTTTACTACATTTTACTATTATCAACTAACTTTAAGGTAATTCATATCAATTGTCTCTGTATTCTTTCTGAATAGTATCTTCATAGTATTCCAGCATGTTGTTATCTTGCAATCAATATGTAAGTATTTACACCATAAAACAGGCAAAATCTACAAAATAAGGCTTTTTCTTTTCTTCCAGAATCTTTTTGTTAAACATATATCAACATATCACTGGTTGGGACCCTGTAAATTACTTTTCTTCTTTAATTAACTATGTTTGTTTTTTCAAGATTTACTGAGGCAATATTGTCAAATAAAATTGTAATATGTTCAATGTGTACAACATGATGATTTGATATATGTATATTTGTGAAAGGATTTCTGTTAATTACATCCGTCACCTCACATGCTGTTTTTACTGTTGAGAACACTCACGTTCTACTTCCTTACCAAATTTCAATTACATAATACAATATTAATTGCTCGTTATACACTAGATCCTTAGAACTTATTCATCTTATAACTTAATATTTGTACCTGTTTACCAGTCTCTCCCATCCTCAAACCCCCAAGCCTCCTGTACCCTCCATTCTACTGTTTCTATAAGTTGAACTTATTTTTTAAGATTCCACATAGAAGTAATACTAGGCAGTATTGTCTTTCTCTGTGGTTTATTTCACTTAGCATAACGCTCTCCAGGTTCATCCATGTTGCAAATGGCACAATATCCTTCTTTTTTAAGGATGAAAAATATGTCATTAGTATATATAGTCCACATTTTTATTCATCCATCAACAGGTCATTTTCATACCTTGGCTATTGTGAATAATGCTACAACGAACATGGGAGTTACAGATATCTCTTTAAGACTTCATTTTCTTTGAATATATTCCCAAAAGTGGATTGCTGGATCATACGGTAGTTTTCTTTTTAATCTGTTGAGGAATCTTCATACTGTTTTCCATACTGGCCACACATTTATATTCCCACCAACAGTATATGAGGGTTCCCTTTTCTTCACATTCTTGCCAGTTTTGTTATCTCCTGTCTTTTTGATAATAGCCATACTGACAGATGAGGGGTGATACCTCATTGTGGTCTGGATTTGCATTTCCCTGATGATTAGTGAAACTGAACATCTTTCCATATACCTGTTGGCCATTTGTATGTCTTCTTTAGGAAAATGTCTATTGGGATCCTTTGACCGTTTTTTAAAATTCAGTTGTTTTTTGACTATAAAGCTAGATGAGTTCCTTGTGTAGTTTGGGTATTAACCTCTTCTTGGACAAGTGGTTTGCAAGTATTTTGTTCCATTCACAGAATGCCTTTTCATTGTGTTGAAGGTTCTCTTTGCTGTGAGAATTTTTTTAGTTTGATGTAGTCCCACTTCCTTATTTTTGCTTTTGCTGACTTTGTTTTGGTGTTAAATCTAAAAAATCATTGCCAAGACCAAAGTCAAAGAGCTTAACTCCCATGTTTTCTTCAGCTGTTTTACAGTTTCAGGTCTTATACTCAAGTATTTAATCCATTTTTAATTGATTTTTGTGTATCATGTAAGATAATGGTCCAGTTTCATCTTTTGCTATCCAGTTTCCCAAATACTATTTATCGAAGAAATTATCCTTTCCTCACTGTGGATTCTTTGTGCCTTTGTCAAAAATTAAATGATCATATATTTATTTCTGGGTTCTCTAACTGTTCCATTGATCTCTGTGTCTATTTTTAAGACCAATACCATACTGTTTTGATTACTATAGTTTAGTAATATAGTTTGAAATCAAGAAGTATGATGCCCCAGCTTTGTTCTTCTTTCTCAAGACTGCTTTGGCTATTAAGGCTTTTTATGATTCCATACATGTTTTAGGATTATTTTTCCTATTTCTGTGAAAAATGCCATTGGAATTTGATAGGAAGTGCACTAAATCTGTAGATCATTTTAGGTAGTACAGACATTTTTAGAACATCAATTCTTTCAATCAATAAGCACTGAGTATCTTTCCATTTATTTGGGTGTTCTTCAATTGCTTTCATCAATGTTTTACAGTTTTAAGTGTACAACTCTTATCTCCTTGATTAAATTTATTCCTAAGTATCTTATTTGTTTTAATGCTGTGGTAAATGGAATTGTTTCTTGTGATTTTATTTTCTTGAAGTACTTTTGTCTGGTCTTGATATCAAGATGATGCTGACCTCATAGAATGAGTTTGGAAGAATTCCCTCTTTTTCTGCTTTTGTAAAATTTTAAGAAAGATTGAAACGAATTTGTTTTTGAATGTTTGGTAGAATTAATCCATAATGCCATATAATACTAGCCTTCTAAAAAAGGAAATATTCCTAAATATAACAAGATGGATTCAAAATAAACATAAGGTACATTTGTTGAGAAAATTTGTGAACTTCAATTCATTAGATATCTAACAACAGAGATAGTGATTCAGAATAATTTAGATGCAATTCTGAACAGACCAATTTTTTTCCAACTAAAATATACAAATATAAATATTTACCATTAGCCAGCATGCCAGTTTTCTCTTCTTCCTAAATTAAAAGAAAACAATCATTTGACTTGAAACCAGTTACATAAGATGACCATGATGCAGATGGTAACAAAATTTGAAAGTCAGTGCTTTTCTCCATTATTAAAAGGTCAAGAAATGTGCCTTCTAGGTTTTTTCTATCACTCTCATTCACCAATAAACCTACATGGTTAGAGAATGTAACTGTGAGAGAACTTCTACAAGTCTCTTCAGAACCTTGGCAATTACTAGTAATTAATTTAGGCTTTTATAACCTTGGTTAAGAGTTTCTAGATGCCATCTGTTCACCTACCTTGCTCAGAAATTCTATTTTTCAAACTTCAAGGTAACATGACTATTTTATACGTAACTCCTATTATACCATCACCAGTCATTTTCCTCTTATTGTTTGAAATTAATGATCAAATATAACTTGTAATCATTGTTTCATGCGTATTTTGGAAAAAAATTTTCAAAAAGGCAGGCCATCAAATGGCATGGAAGTTAAAATTTGTCAAAACTGTAAGTTCCTTTAAAGTAAGTTTTCTAATTAGTGTCATCTACATTCTCCACTTGGATAGGCAGTATGTAGGATCATCCCAATGAAAGAGCTCTAACTCCTTCCTATTTTGATCTTTACCCAGATGGCTCTCTATTAGGGTTCCACATTTAGGATGGCACATTTTTATGCAAGTTGTGCCAAATATACCAAATAGTTTCACAGAAACTATCACCTCTTCTACTGACCTATTTATTTTTCACAAAATATTATAATTGCCATATTACAAGTATAAATCCCACTAAGTACCTAAGAATAATCATGTCACATTAATCTTTGTGTATTTCTAAAGTCATCTTATCTTTCCCTCCAAGCTGAGTAACATAGACAGCCAAGGACAAAGTATTAAGTAAATTTAAAAATAAGAGTGTTTATTAATACCTAGAAAGTGTCTCTCACTTCTATTTAGAATCTACAGTTACATAACATCTTCAAAACATCTAGTCCTAATACACAGTTCCAAAAGAGACCGTGTCTGGATCAAGACCAATATAACAAATAGTTATTATTCTACTATTTAGTATTAGGGATCTTCAAGGATAAATTTTACATGGCAAGCAATATGGAAGAGAACACTTGGCCAGTCTTGGTAGGAACTGTGATACCAGAGAACTAGAGTACAGAAACAATGAATGTGAATGTAGTAATTTAGCCAATTAAGTTTCAGACAGTAATGTCACTATTAGTATAAATACTGAGGAGGGGTATTTACTGTACTTCACAAGGACAAGACCTACCAAAGAAAAGTGTGTTTTAATATACCTGTTTAAAAACATGAAGATCACAGGGTCAGAAAGTCAAATTTCAGAAAAAGACTGGATTACCAAAGGAAGAAGTCTGTATAAGAATAATTTATTAAAATGTTAACAGAAAGATAGCTTTAGATGCACCTTTTCTTGCAAAGATGTAATAGAATTCAACTCAAAAGACAGGTTTATTTCATTTTTCTTGTACTTCAGTTAGTTATAAAAGTTTTACCTTTTTAATCTTTTATATTATTAACTGACTAAAATATTATAGGGCTGTCCAAAAGATTTTATATCTTTAAAACAAATTTTAATATGTTTTCAAAGACAAAAATCTCAAACTGTTTACATATGAACTGTTACAATTTTTATTACAAATCATTATATACAAATTGTTACATATATTAAAACTTTCACATAAAAAAGAACACTGGAATTTTCTAAATAACAGTAGATATAGTTAAATTCACAAAACAGTTATCAAGAAATTACTTTGTATTAGACATAATTCTGGGTGCTAGGACTAATATATGATAATTAAGATTCTAATGTCCAAGGTAGGAATGACTGAATTTTAAGTAACCTCAGAGATTAGATTTGTTAAGTAAAAATGAACAAGTTGAGGAGACCTGGGAGGGTAGAACAGTGAATTTCGACAATACTCGGGTTTTGAGAACTCCCTGAGATCAGTGGAAGGAGGTGTAGTGTAGTGCCTGCGTGACTGCTGAGAGGTAGTATAAGCAACAGTTCACGTAAAACAGCATAGAGCTTAAGAGCATGACCAGGAGCCTGAAGGCCTGCATTCAATTCCTGGTTCTGCTACTTTCAACTGCAGAACCATCACCAGGTCAAAAATTCTCTTTGCCTCATTTTTCTCATCTATAATGTTGGGATGAAAATAGTACTTATCTCACACAAAAGGTCACTGAGAAGGTTAAAAATGAAAGTGTTTAGAACAGTGACTGATATACACTATGCATTATATATACAAGTGTTAGGTGTTATATTTAGTAGTAATAATTGTCTGTTAGTATTATTACAGCTAGCATTGTACTTACTATGAACCAAAGGTTAATAAAGCCAAATATTATTTCTGATTGGGAAAAGTGCTAGTCAATTGTGAATTTTTAAAAAATAGATTTTGTCAACTGCACTTAGCAACTGAATAGTCTATAGGCAAATATTGTTGTCCAACATATTCCTTCCTCAGGAATTTGTCATGAATAAACTAGGTTTGAAGTAGAAAGAAAATGTCACTGGTAGATAGAAATGAGATGGAGAAAACAAGAAATAAAGGGAAGGAAAATAGCACATCAAAGATTCCAGAAAGAAATACCAAAGCAAATTAAGTTTATACAAAAATGGAAGAATAAAACCAAGCCGAGAAGGTGGTGCCCCACTGAGAAATATCAGAGCTAATACCCAGGCTCTCCCATATTGGTTGGAAAAGGAGAATATTTGTAGTGTTCCGATCTTTGCGGGAGGTGGATGTTACACATACAAGGTACTATTTCTATTATTATATTCCCTACCCCTGCACTTTGAAAATAGTATTTGCATAAACGGAAAATGTTTTTAAAATTCAAATAAACAATAATCAATTTAAAAGCTCTAAATGATACATTTTGAAAACATTTTTCATTGTTAGAAATTAGTTGCAAATTTTGATTCAAGTAGGAGGCACACTAGAGGACTTTCTCCTCTACCATGTTGGATTTTAAGGACTTTGTAAACAATGAGTCAACTGAACAAAATGTATGAAACAACAGTTTTCAGACACTGGACAACTGGCAGCACAAAAATTTGATTTCCAAGAAAAGATTAACAAGTGAGTTGATCCCTAAAGTACTTGAAAGTATATACATTTTAGAAAGCTGAGTAGGGAATGTGGAGATCAAGATGGTCTTGTGTTAAGCAGACAGAGATAAGAGATCAGAAAAGTTGAGGCAATTGGAAGTTACAGGGCAGTGATAATGATAGGAAGTACCTACGTAGAAACAGAGCTGTAGTAATCTGCCTGCAGTCTCCTTGAGTATTTGCTGAATACTAATCCATTCTTGTGTAGTTTCAGCAAAGAATAACTGGGATGGTTCAGGCTGGACAATTCCCAGAGTTCACACAGGGTAAGAAGACTGGGGCTTTAACCATCTTGAGTGGAATAAGTCCTCACTGTGAAGTAAGGGCATTCAGCAGAAACCTCAGGGGGGCTGTGCCTTAGCAGTAGTGCCAAACTCAGCTAGGTCAAAGGTCACTCTAGACTTCCCCTGAGGAAACATAAGAGGCTGAAAGGATTAAACTGGCAGCATCAACTGTCAGAACGAAACTCAACACTCTTTTAAAGAAGAAAACAAAATCCAGACAATTAACAATGTAAAAATCTACATATCCAATACCCAACTAAAAAAAAAATCACTGGACTTACAATAAGGTGGAAAAAAATGGCCATAACTAGAAGTCAATAGAAAGAGACCCAGAAATGAACAAATGTTGGGAATATATTGGAACAAATGTTGGGAACACATGCAGAATATGCTCAATGCTGAGGACTTGAAAAAAAAATAACCATGAGGGAAGAGACTAAAGAGATTTGGGGAAAAAAATCCAAAAGGAAGTTCTAGAGTGAAAGAAAAATCATTTGATGAATTAACAGAAGATTAAAGAAAAGAAGAAAAAAGATTAGTGAACTTGAACACATAGCAATAAAAACAGAAGCACAGAGGGGCAAAAAGCTTTAAGAAGGAAACAGTCTGAGTAACTTGTGGGACAGAATTCAGTTTTCTAACCTATTTGTAATTAGAGTCAGGGGATGGGGAGGAGGACAGAAATGATATCTGAAGAATTAATGGCCAAAACATTTTGAAAACAGAAAAAAACCCCACAATATATACAAAATAACAATAACAGGGATTACCAGTAACTTCTCTTTATTATCAGAAGATAATAAAATGAAATCAATAAAGTGCTCAAAGAAAAAAAAACTCTACCTAAAATTTTATATCAGGCAAAAGTATTTTTCAAAAACAAAGGCAAATATATTTTCAGACAAAAACAGAGAATTGACGGATAGTACACTTGCACTACAAGAAATTTGTGACAGGAAGTTCTTCATGCTGAAAAAAAAATACTGGGTAGAAACTCAAAATTAATACTAGAAAGCAACTATATGAAAATTGCTAAGTGAACAGATCTTAAAATTATCACAAGAAAAGCAAATTATTTTTTTGTAATTATGTAAGGTGACAAATATTAACTCAACTTGCTGTGGTAATCATTTTGCAATGTATATATATGTCAAATCAGTATGTCATACACCTGAAAAATAATATGTTAATTATACCTCAATTTAAAACTAAATTTTAAAAGATTCATTTCAAAATAAAAGTTAAAAAAGGAAATTCCAATCTGTGCAAAGGAATACAAAGCACTGGGAATGGTAAGTATGTAGATAAATAGAAATTTTTATATAAATTTTTTATCATCCTTAAGAATTAAGTGATAATATAAAAGCATTAATATTAATAATAATAAGTAATAATGTATTTGGGGTTTTTAAGATACAGTATAACAAAAACTGCAGTGTTTGGAGAGTGTTACTGTTCAGACTTGTATAAACTAGTATAATATAGACTAATAAGAAAAAGACATATTGTGACTCATGGGGCAACTAAGAAAAAATACAGCAAACAGGTATAACTAACAAGACAAAAAAATGGGATAAAATGGAATGCTATAAATAATCCAATAGAATACAGGACAAACACAGTAACAAGAAAAAAAAAGGATGGAGAGCTAAAAAACAAATGGCAAACAGTAAATACCATTGCCAATGAATATATTTTTGTAAAGGGTATAAACATTTCAATGAAAAGTCAGAGGTTAATAGATTGGATAAAACACCAAATCACAGCTATATGCTATCTATAAGAAAATCATTTGAAAAACACAGGCACATTAAATATCAAAAGATATTAAGAGAAATACCCACTCCCCTCTCCTAACCATGCTTTGGTTTGCCCCGATCTTCGCACAAAAATCCTTTTTCCTGTCTTCCCACTGGTCCACTGTTCACTGCCAACAAACGATGCAGGAGGGCACTTGCAACAATTTCTTAGTAGCTCAGATTGTAACAGGGAATTCACTCTATTCGTTCAGAGCTCTTCCCAAGATAATACGATTTTCCTTTTAACTATTTTTCTCTTATTAATGTCTTTATTAAAAGCTATATTATCTTTTCAAATATTATAAATGTTAAAACCAGTGAAATTACGTGGCTGTTCATGTTTTGATTCATTCTCCTATTTATCTTCAGTAAATTCTGCATTAGCTTGATTACTGTAAAAATATTTACTTATTTAGTATTACATGTTAATAATACACCTCCATGTAATCCTTTGTGCTAGTTTTAAAAAATCTCTAATATTATATATTTTTTCTCAAGTACTCGTGTTCTGTGTAAAGCTAAAAATTCAGGAGCTATAAGGATAATGCTTTGAAACTAAAAGATTCTCAAAGTCTAAGACTAATTGTAACTGCCAAATACAAAGGGTAAAAAATGTCACTATTTCTTAACTTCAAACATAAATATACAATTTTCTACCTAAATCTATCCATTTACATGTCTCAGGGCCCAGATATTCTTTCTACAGGGAAGATTAGGAATTGACCACAAGTGATGAGACCAGTGAAGTCTACGTGGAGGCCAGAAAAAAAATGCCAGGGTCAACATTTACATGCCAATAAGCAATTTAATCCTGAAATGAAAGCTGAATAGGAGCCTTAAACTAATAAATATTCAGACAAGCGACAAAGGAGCTTGAGCAAATCACCTACCGCTTTCTTTCAAACCAAGGAATCAGTTCTACCTTCTCCAATCCATCAACCTCATCTTTAGTGAGATCATTAGCAGATACAAGAAACTATAAAACTACAATAATAAAAACAGCAAACAGCATTGCATACTCAATGCTATGCAGCACTCTGACTACCTTGTTCTAGAGCAGAAATATCAGAGGGTAAGAATATTTTTAAGAAATAACAAAAAGTTAAGAACTATTACAAAGGGTGAGGCAAAAACTTGTGGCCAACAAGCTTGTGTGCTTAATCTGCACGGACACGGTGGGGAGGGGCAATCCGCGCAGGTCCTCGGGTGGCCTTTGGCAGGGCGTGCCGTGAGCTCCAAGCACAGGCGCTCCTTTCCCAGAGCGTTTCTCCGGGTTGTGCTGGCAGAGAGACCTGACAAAGCCAGCAACAGCATCGCCCAAAGAGAAGGCGTGGCTCCACTAACTGTAAGAGCAATAGGTTCCGCCAGCTCAGTGATCCTCTCCTGGGAAGCAGCCGACTGCACGTGCAGACAGCCATCATGGCGCGGTGCGCTGCCTCCGAGGGCCTTGCGGGACATGGGGAACTGAGGGAAGTAACCATGACACGCGGGCACTGCTTTTGTTGTGAGGAATAGTCCTTCATTTCTGACCCAGGAATCCTGTCTCTCTAATCGGCATCCACGGAACTGGCAGGCTAAATTGTCAGCTTGCAGGGAGGGTAAAATGAGGCAGTAGTGCCCTGAGGAGACATGTCAGTCCCCGCACGGCTAGTTCATGACAGTCACTGTACTGCTTTATCCGCTGTCGGCAAGCACCTACGCAGCCTGAGGGGGCCAGGTACTGCACATCCAGAGGTTATGATTCTCTGCTCCTTACTTTATTAACACTTGGTGTTTGTGAAGTTGTAATCTGACTTCCTTCTGTAATTTTAAAACTTAAATTGAAAACTGAACCTGAGGAAATTTAAGATACCAGGCGTCACAACGGTGACAATGTCAAAGGTCTACTGTACGTACCAGAGGACCACTTCAGTCAACCAGTAGGATTTCCAGGATACACGGACACCTCCTGCTAAGCATCAGGGTGAACCATCGACGAAGGGAGGACACAGACCAACCCTGCCTGCTTCCCCTTCTTTCCTGTTCCTTTTCTCCCTGAAGCTATATCAGCTCCCTGGACTTTCTTATTTACCCTCTCTGTGGAAAATCACTTTCTAATTACTTTCCTAGTAGGATCTTTTCAGCAATGTACTGTTAGTCTCCGTATCTCAGGCATGAAATTTCAGATATCTGGAGGCAAAGAGGGCTCTCAAATACAAATCAACACACGCCATTCATGTAGCAGTGATATCCTGACCAAAATAATGAACAGAGAAAAGACTTAAAAATAAGATCTAACCTTTGCCTGTTACAATGTTTACCACTAAGTCCACGCAGATACCACCCTTCCAAAAACATACACATGAAAAGCATTTAATGATTAGTTTATGTTGAATTTACATGACCTACGTAAAGCTTTAAAATGTATGGAGTCATTAGAATCTAATTCCTTATTTAATCTTGAATAATCAATGGAAGATGGTAAGCCTTTCTCAAGCCTGGCAAAAAATTGTTCTTTTTCTTCTTGTTCTTCTAATGTGTCCAGCCCCAATCCGAGGATACTGTGATTGAGCTCAGAAACTACCATCTCTAAATGGGAAGCATAAATATATTTTATTAATGTACATAATTTTGAAAAAAATTAATTATAATGCCTTTTTTGACATTTATAGTAAATTTTTTAAAAATTAAAACATACTTTAATCTTTCACCCACCAAACAGATTTATATTCATAATCAATATGTAAGGTTATAATGCTTTTCTAGATGTGTAATTCTAAGCTATTAAAAGAATTAAAGGTATGACAGCTGTTTCATGGTTCAGTCAGTAAAGGCAGCTCCAAGAGTGTTATGAATTAATTTTTGTAAAAATTCTGATTATAAGCACAGTAATTAGCCTGTCAGCTCATATCCTTTACATTTCTTACCATTTGTTTCTAAACTGTCAATACTTAAGACAGACGTTCCACTGCTCTTAAGAACTTGAACCCGTCTGGCAGAGGGCTCCTCTGTTTCCGTAATAGGCTGAGTGGTCTGCTTTGTTTTCAAATAGCTTACATTTGTTCCAAGCAGTCCTAGGGAGGAGAGTTAATATCATTAGATATTTATGTTTAGGAAATTTTTTTCAGTACTATATCAACTCAGTAATACTGTTATACTAATTTTGTGGACAGTAGCTACAAAATAAATCTTGGTTTACTAAATAAGTATCCATCAGACCTAAAATTCACAAAAGAAAAATTCAGTTCTACTTGCTAGCAGTAGATCTTATTAGACAGACTATTTCAAAAATTTGCATAGTGAGATGATAAATTTTAACAATTATTTTGAAGCACAAGTATTTAAAACAGTATACCATGCCACCTAAGAGTATCTTCAGCCTTATATGAAGAGAAGGATGTCACTAGGTGAACTGGAAAACAGAGACAATTCCAGAAGGAAGAGAAGGTACAAAGGGTCCACAGAACACATCTGAGGGTGTGTGCAAAAAGGCCAGGGAGGCTGGATGCAGAGAGTAAGGGCGCATCTGGAGGAAATAAGCCCCGAGCGGGAGTTGATGGTCAGATCATTCTTGTCCTCTAGGCCAGGTAGGGGTTTGCTCTTTATTCTAAAAGCAATAGAAAACTGAAACACTGAGAAAGTTATTTCTCCCTCAGAAGGTTCTACACTTTTGATGTCAGGAATCATATCTTGGCTTTGTGTGCTAGTGTCTAGTACTCAAAACATAACATAAACTCAATAAATATCTGTGCTGACTGAGGGACCTGGTTATGGCCTTGGGCCGAGAAACCCTCTCCCTTGTTCAAGTGGATACTGTCAGTTTGCTTCTTAAGTATCCTTCTTTGTCTTCCTTATTAATCAAATCTACTTCTGACTGTCAACAGTTCCAATAGTACTTCATTATATAATATCCTTTTCAAGCACCAAAGGGGGAAAAGATTCTAAAAAAGAATTCCTTACATGCAAACTTCAGCACTGTTGCATGGTTTGGGGTTTTATGAAAAAAATGCACTGAATTTTTCATTAAGACAATTCCTTACTGTATAGTATTATGAAGAACAGAAAAGTGACTATCAAATTCACTCTAACATTCATGTATCAAACACATTTTTATTTACTGTTCAGAGTCAAGGGATACAAGAAAAAGATGTGTTTCCTGCCCTCACAAAGCTCCTAACCTCAGTGGTAACCTTACAGGCTAAGACTATCAACACAATATGTAGGTGTTTGTGTGGTGTTTGGACACCAAAACAAAGGAGAAAACAGCTATGTTACAAAGGAAGCTAGAAGAATTAGGGAAGGAGTGCAAAAAAGAGGTAATGCCAAGCTTTACTGGATAGGAAGGATGAGAGGAAAGGAATTCTAGTGGCAAGAAAGCATGAGCTAATGCACAGAGGCATGGAGCCAATGGCATTTCCAGGAAATGAGGGATAACTGAGTGTGGCTGGAGCACATGGGGCCAGAAAAGGAGGGTTCTAATCAGACTACCTAGAGCACTAATCATCACATTAAGGAATCTGGGCTCAATTTTATGTGGAAAAAACAAAGCCATGGTAAATATTCCCCTAAAGAAGAGATACAAAAATCCTATCAGTTTATAAAATGGTGCTTCATGATCCACAAAGAGCGTGAAGGTCGGCACTTAACAGAAGTGGCCTGGGTTCCTTACAGACCCAGCAGTATCCCGTATAGCAGGCATACTGAAGAAACATCCCAGAGTCATCTCGCATTTGTAAACATGTGACCAGGAATGGTTCTGGGAAAGCTGTACACAAGTACAGACAGACTCAATAATTAGTTTTATTACCATTAAAGCAATAAACTATTTTTTACTATTATAAGTAACAGATTGTGATATCAAAGTCTATAGATTTGTTAAAACCTTTTCAATGTGATGACTAATTAATATATTGTCATCATATTTTATTAAATCACCTTAAATTAATTTACCATTAAATATAATAAGTAAATGTACTGGTCATCATAATTTGAGAAAATATAAATTATTTCAATGTAAAGTAAGTGAATATGCAGAAGTATTTCTCAATTATGTAATAAGTAATAAAGAAAATCAATTCATACCTCAAAAATTCATGCTCTAAGTATTACTATTTTTTATATATTATAGCAAAGTAACCAAATCCAGAATTAAAGTCTTGACTGACCCCTTGTGGTCACATCATCTTAAATTAAAAATGAGTAATATTTACCACCATCTTCAAAATCATCTTCACTCATCCACCATGGCACTGTATCTTTCATTTTCACTTCTCTTTTGGGTTGTCTTGGTGTTTTGTTTGACTTTTCAAAAGATTCGTCTGAAAGCTGAATCAGATACAAGTTACTGAATTTAAATTCAAGAATCCCAGATTCATGACTAAAAATATTCAGCTGCCACACACATGAGCAGTACTCTCAGCAATAATGGATAAATTCGTATTTCTAAACATGTGGCCAAAACAGGTTAAAAATCAAGCATTTATCTCTGAACATTAATTTAATATCCAGAATTAAACATGTAAACTAGCCAGGGAGAAAAAATCAGCTACAACAACAATGAAATAAAGACAAGGCGACCAAGCAACTTAATCAGGAAAGGAGAAAAAAGGATGCAGTCCCCTTCTAGACATTCTCTCAGACCTAAGAAAAAATAATGACTGAGCAAAATTACCTAGCATTGGTCTAGAAGAACACAGAATTCTAAGATTGGTTAGAATTGAATTTTAGGCATTTACCAGAGAAATGAGCATTCATCGCAATGATTAATAAGCTTTAATAAGCGTTTATTTGTTCTTTTCTGCTCCAAATTTTACTAATTCTAAATCTCTGCTCTAACACCAAGCTACCCTCCCTTGCTCGCAGCCAATACTCTGGCCTTTGTCTTCACAGAGAAAATAAAGACCTTCAGTCAAAAACTACCATCCTTCCCCTCACCCCGCCACTGAACTCCCCTACCAAGACACTGTCTTCCTGTCACAGAAGAGCAATTCTTTCCTCCTCTCCCAACAGAACCTGCCGAGGGGTCACTCCCAGCTCTCCTGGTTTTCTCACCCTTGGGTATCCCGTGTCATCTCGGAAGCTCCCCCGCCTCCTCTTTCCCCTCCTGCCTCCCCTCAGATCATAAACCTGCCCACCACTGCATCCCCAGACCTAGCAGAGCACCAGGCACAACCGTGGAATGCAAGCACGAGCACTCGGGTCTACACGACCTTTTAAAAAAAAGAAAAAGCAAAGCAAAAACAAAACAGAACAACCAGGAAGAGTTCCTCATCCCCACCTCCCCTTTACTCTACTGATCACTTCTTTATATGCCAACTTTGTGAGTTCACCACTCAACCCCTTAAAATCTGGTTCCCACTCAAAACAGCCCTCCAGAGACCAAAGACCGCCTACAACCCACAGATGAAGGATCCCTGCCAGTCATCCTGATCACATCACAGAATTTGACACTGGTGACCAACTCCTGCTGCTTGAAAGTCTTTACCTTGGCTTCACAGCATCACGTCCTCCAGGTCAGACTTGACCTCTGTGACCTTTCCCACTCATCCCTTTTAGGAGATCCTGGCTCTTTAACACTAGACTTCCCTAGTGTTCGACTAGGATCGACTCTTGGTCCTTTCTATTCTCATTCTACACATTTTGTCTGGTGCAGAAACCAACATTTATTTCATGCCTGCTCTTTTAGGATATATACCTAGGTTATGTCACCCCTTAAGTAATCTTAAGCAATCCTGAAGCCCAAGTTTCTACTGTGAGTGTTACAGAGCTGGGATTCAAACTGAAGCCTCTCTGACTAAAACCTGCCTGTCTTCCACTACCCTGTGTTCTGGGGTGACCTTATAAACTTCCACACTTCCCCCTGCCAACCAAACAATTCTACCTCAATGACTTGTAAGAATATCAGTTTTTAAATATTAAACAAAGAACTGATTGTCTTCCCTGACAACCAGGAAGGAAGTAGGAAGAAGGAAAAATATTCTTTATACCATCTGAATTTTAGTTGCATCACTTTCCAATCAGTCTCTAAACTCACTATCACTTTGAAATGTGCCACTTCTCTCTCCTCCCTACATTTCACTGTTTACCAAATGCAGACAATCTGCCTGAGACTCAGTCTATTCCTTCTAAACCCCATGGCCTCATAAAAGTGTGGAAGAAGGAGTGTAGGCTTTAGGGGCCAGGCAGATTTTCAGACTTTAAAATATGCTAGCTCTGTTGTTTAGGGATAAGTTACCCCTTTTTTTAGTTTATACATCAGTTATAGTCATAGTACCACTGACCTTGCAAGGCCGTGGCAAAGATCAGAAAAAGAAAAGGAGAACACCCACCACCTACCACATAGTTGGTATTCTCACCTTCAACAATCTTCTGCTTTCCAGATTTCTATCATTAAAAACAATCAAAACAAAAAGCTCGTCGCCAGACAACAACAGTGCTGGCAAAGATAAGGAGAAACCGGAACGCTTCTCTACTGATACACCACTGTCAGGACATAAAATGGCACAGCTACTTTAGAGAACATCTGGCAGTTCCTCAAAAGATTAAACATAGAGTTACCATATGACCCACTGTTTCTACTACTAAATATATAAACAAGAGGAACAAAAACATAGTCCACACAAAAACATGTACACGATGGTTCATAGCATTATTCATAATTGCCAAAAAGTGGAAATAACTCACATGTCCATCAACTGGTATGTGGCTAAACAGAATGTGATAAATCCATATGGAATATGGTTTTGCTATAAAACGGAAGTACTGATAGATGCTACAACATGGATGAACCCTGAAAACGTTACGGGGAAGAAGCTGATCACAAAAGACTCCATACTGTATAAATCCACTTCTATGAAATATCCATAAAAAACATATATTCAGAGACAGATTAGTGGTGCCGAAGGCTAGAGAAAAGGGTAACTGTTAATGAGCACAAGGTTTCTTTTTGGAATGATGAGATGTTGTGAAAGTGTTTGGGTTGATGACTGTATAACTCTGTGAATATACTAGAGAACCAGTGAATGGTACACTTCCAATGGGTGAATTATATGGCATATGATATCTCAATAAATCTGTAGAAAAAAAAGGCTGGTCTCACCAATCTCCTTATAAGCCAAGATATGTAAACCTATCTTGAACAAAGAGTTTGAACAATAGTTTATCAAAATGACTAAAGAAGTTAGCGTTGACTCTAAAATCATGGTTTTCACTGTAAAAAATGAGACATGGCCTTATACAAATCTCTAACATGAGGTAAGAGCTTCCATGAGTTGAGGCTGTATATGAAAGGAAGGGAGGGAGGTAGAGGGAGAGAATGTTGAAGGGGTTGTAAATGAGGGTGGGAAAAAAAATCGGTCTGTAACTGCTTTCTTTTACAATGAAAATATTTCCTGTAGACCTAATTTTCAAAATGTGCCCATTTTTTACATTAAAAAACTCAATTTTCAAATAGGAAGTGGTACTCATACCCTGAATATCTGCTACATCCTGGCAATTGGTGAATGTTCTTTTAAATCCTGACAACAATCCTACAAAGTAAGTACTATTTTTCCCATTAGATAATGAAACTGAGGTTCTTTCTACTATCAACGCCCTTTATGAACAAGAATGTTAGCGTAACAGTCTAAAATGTCTCTCCTGAATGTCCTGCAAGGCCTCTCCATGTATATAAGTCCCTAGGATGTAGTACAATCCTCTTATTTATTCATTCAGCAAATATTTATTAAGCATCTATTCAGTATGGCAGGTATAGCAATGAACATATAGCCATCACATCACAGACCATACATTCTTAGGAGAGGCAGAAACCAGACCTACACAAGTAAAATAATGAATCATGCTAAATGCCACACAGAGCATTAAATATGTGGTCCACTAAGAAGTGCCTTGGTGGTCACTTTTTTACTGGATAAGCTCTCTTAAGATGAAATCTTCAAGTAGTGTTATTTAAAATGAGATCTTTGACAGCCAGCGAAAAAATTGGGGAACAGCATTATTGGCAAAGGGAACTGCTAGTGCAAAGGTCCTAATGTGAAATGGGCTTGGCATCCCTGGGGGAGAAAAAAGGCCACTGCAGTGTAAGTGGATAAGGGAGGAGAGTAGTATAAGGTGAGTAAGGTAGACATGAGCAAAATCACCCTGGGCTTTATAACCACAGGCAAGAGTTTGGGTTCTGTTCTACGTAATGGGAAGCCAACAGTGTTTTACATAGAGGAGGAACAGTCTGATTTGCAGAACAATCATGCTGGCTGCAGTGTGGTAAAGCAATGCTTGGGAACAGCTGCAGTAGCCCAGGTGAGAAGACTGTCCTGGACTAGGATGGTAACAGTGAAAAGGGAGAGGCCTAGGGGGTTGATAGATATATCCTGGAGGCAGAGTTACAGGGTTTGGTGCTAAACCTGTGACACTGGACAAAGGAAATCTCATTTACAATGGACCTGGGCAGCCCAAAGTGGGAGCTCTCACACCCTGCCAACCCCTCAACTGCAAAGCCTAGGATGACGCTTACCTTACACTTTCCAACAGGAAAAGCCTACTTTACTCCCCCAGCAGGAGGCAGGAAGGTTTTCTCCAGGCCCAGCAACAGCCCATCCAGTGAGAAACGTCTACAACTCAGCCAACGGGAAACCACCACCCTGAGCTCTGGCTTTCCTCCCAACGACTTTCATTCACAGCGGCCCCTCCCGGCTTCCACTGTTCTCTATAAAGTAACATTCCTCTCCTTTGATCTCTGGGCTTGCCTATCGTTTTGCCACAGTTTGCATGTCCCGAATTGCATACCTAAATTGCTATTCCTAAATAAACCCATTTTTCTGGTAAAATAACTGGCTGCTTTATTTTCGAGGTTGTCGTCACTTGGTGATCAGAAGTAGGACCCAGATGTCCTCCAACAACACTGAGGCTAGTGAGCGCCCAGGTGCTGATTCCCTCTGAGCTGAGTGCTTTCCGGCTGACCCTGGGGTTGGAGGGTCAGTCCCTCTCGGATCCATGCTCCACCCCCTTTGCATTTTGAGCTCTCCAGCTTTATTCTGACTCTGTTTAAAGGCTTAGTCACTCTTGCTTTTGTGAAGGCTTTGTCCTTTCTGGTGAGTATGTGTTTGTTTTTCTGAATGTCTGGCTTTGAGGAATGGGATCCCAATCCTCTGAAGTTCCTCAGGAGAGCCTCCCTTCGGGGACCCCAGCCAACTTTAGGTTTAAAGCTATGGTCCCTCCTCATCTGTATTTTTAACCAAATGGATCAACTTAGCTAAAGATAATTTAGACTTCAATTGCTGTTACGAGGAATATTTGATCCCTCCAAAGTTAACCTTTCTCAAAAGCAAATTAGAAGACCACAGCTCTAAAATTAAGCAAAGTGAAAAGAATGCCTATTTTAATTGGTACCAAATGTATCAGGACACTAAAATTACCTCTTTGCAATGTCCAATTTCTAAATTATCCAAGGCAAATAAACTACTGAAGTAAGTCAAAATGGCTTCCGAGGCCTCTTTCCCTTTCCCCTCTTCTTTGTCTTTCAAGCCATCTTGTGTCAAGTCCTGCCTCCAGAGCCATTCTCCTTCTTCCCTTAAATTCTCTGCTTTCTTATTCTAATCGTCTCTCTGAGCTTTCTTTTTTCTTCAGACCTTGAACCTCTCCCTGCTCCCGCCTCCTCTGAACCGATCAGAACCTGCCCCTTTGAAGTTAAGTCCTCTGAGGATCTGACTGCCAAACCCTTAGTTTCTTGTGTTCCCTGGAAGAAAGCTGAATTACAAGCTAAAGTCAAAGACTTTTGCAAAGTGACTGAAGTTCTGCATAGATTAGCTGAGGAATTTAAAAATCGTTATTTAAACCTATCAACCCAGTAGTTCATATGCTTGTTGGTAAGGGCCAGGCCCAACACTGGCTGAAACTGGCCTGATGAAAAAATCCTAAAAGGGATTTAAAAAACCAGACCTCACTTTTGGCAGGAGGCTGAACCCTGGCCCTAGGCCTCCACAGAACTACAAGAGCTTTCCCTACGCCTGCTGACCGGATCATAATTCACACTTGCGCATAAACACCTGACGGACCTGTTCATGATTATCGCAATCAACTTCAGTTTTTAAGGAAAACTCTGGTCCTCTTTTGGATGTCAAATCCACTGAGGTAGCCCTTAATTCTGTGTTCATTAATGGATTGAGCCAAGATCATTGCCTTCTAGTTAAGAGGACCAGGATGGAATGGGAAACTATGCCCACCCCAGATCTAGTTAACTTAGCAAACCAGGTTGCCCACACTCTAGATGATTCGACTAAAAGGAAAACCACTAAAATTCTTCATTTTTAACTCCAACAAAATGCAGGTCCCTAAACAAAAACAAAACCCACCTGAGCTCTGACACTACTGCAAAAAACCAGGGCATTGGAAAAAAGACTGTTACAAACACGCCCTCCAGATGCCTTCCGCCCTCTACCCAGTCTTTCCAATGTCCTCTGAGTCCCCAGTGACGGGGCTCCAAGAGATACAGGGTTCATCCTGTCCTCCCTCTGACTGGCTCACAGAAACGCCTCCTTAGACTGGGAATGAGTCTACCTGCCCTCTCCGATATTGAGCTACATTCTCAGGGCTCTGCCCACTGGAACAGAGCAGCCTCTGCCCCAGAGAACCAAAACGGTCTATACAGCGGGGGTCTCTAAGAAACCGCAACAGTTCCCGTCTCCACACCATCCCTTTGCGTTAGGTCCTCTCAAATATACCCACCATTTTCTCCTCAGGTCCTCTGACCTGATTCACTTACTGGGCTAAGATTTCTTGGAAAAATATCATGCTGGATTTTTTTTTCTTTAAAAAGGGGGAAATAATGATAGAATTTGATGGCAGCAACTAATATAAACCTGGGTGAATCAAGCTGCACTTCAACATCTTTTACTTGTTCCATCTCTGATGGCACTGGAGCTGGTTCTAAGGACACTAAACATTTGTCACTGTTGGGTCAGCTACCACCTTCCCTGTGGGCAAAATTCTCAACTGATATTGGCAGAATCCACAGTGTACCTCCTAGTAAGATTCAAATAGATCCCTCACCACCTCTTCCCAGAGTTAATCAATAAAAACCCTATAAATAAAGAAATCATCCAAGGCATCACGCCTATAATAGATTATAAGGCTCAGGACCTCATTATCCCCTGCATTAGTCCTTGTAACACTCCTATTTTACCTGTAAGAAAACCCAGTGGCCAAGGATGTTGGTTTGCGCAGGACCTCCAAGCAATAAATAACATCAGCATCCCTCAGCACCCTGTTGTTCTTAACCCTATACACTACTAGCAACTATTCCTACTGGGATTTTTCACTGTAACTAAAATTCCATGAAATTTTTTGCTATAATTGATCTGTGCAGGGCATTCTTTAGTATTCCAGTTGATAAGGCTAGCCAGTATCTTTTTGCCTTACTTGGAAAGGAAAACAATATGTATACCCAGACAGTATTGCTCCAGGGTTTTTCTGAGTTCCTCTTATTTCTTGCAAACCTTAAGAGCTGACTTAGATGACACGACCTCTCCTGGAGGCCCTACAATGTGTGCATGACTTGCCCCGCTGCTCCCTTTCCCAGGCATCTCCACAGGGGGACAGCGGTCACCCAGGAACACTTTCAGCCTAAGAAGAACATAAAGTCTCCAAAGAAAAACTGCTGTTTGTTCAAACTTAAGGTTCAATATTTAGGGTACCAATCTCGGAGCAAGGACTACATTTAGATCCAGCTTCACAGTATCCTGAACTTCCTAATACCTAAAACTAAGAGCCAATCATGAAGTTCTTCTCAGGCTAGCTGGTTACTGTCACAGTTGAATTCCAGGCTTCTCTTACAGCCCAATCCCTATACGTTTTACTAAGAAACAACAAACCTGACTCTATAATTTGGGAAATCAAGATAACATAGCCTTTGGGGCCTTAAAGAAAAGCTTAATAAAGTCCCTGCTTTCAGACATCCCAATTGTCAGCTCCCCTTTTTCCTTTTTGTATGTGAGAAGAAAGGGAATTGCCCTTCAAGTACTCGCCCAAAAATATGGAAAGCATCATTAACCCATAGGGTATTCAAGCCACCAAGTAGGCCCTGGGGCCCACGGACAGCCCACCTTGTCTCAGAGCCATTCCCGCCATTGCCCTTTGGGTAAGGCCACCAAGGAAATGACCGTGGGGTGCCTCCAACCATCCCTGTGCCCCATGAGGCGGCCCTCGTGAGTCCGCACCGCATCCAGTGCTTTTCGGCAGTCATCTTACCTCCTGTGAAAGCCTTTGCCAACTGCTCTGCTTGAACTCTTTCCCGCTGTTAACAACCTTAGTCTTGCTATTCTTCTCCCCTCTTTCACCGACAAAACCCATCGTAGCTGCTTGATGCTGAAAAGATCACCTTTTGACTCCATGATATGTACAGAAAAGTTCTCTAACCATTGCAGATTTTTCATGGTTTACTGATAGGTCTTATTTAAAAGATGAAAATGGTAAGTATCACGCAGGGTGCACTTTTTTAACTCCTTTCCAAGTCACTGAAGCAGCACCTTTACCTTCAGCCCCACAGGCCTAATTGTATGCTCCTTAGCTGGGCGTGTACCTTGGCCAAGGGTAAAACCACAAACATCTATATACTTATAATCAATATGCTTTTGGGGAAGTCCATGATCTTGAGATGTTAATGCAACAGCAAGTTTCCCTTACTTCTAATGGGATAAAATTGAAATGGCTCTACCGTCCAAGCTGGTTAGAAGCCATACTTGTGCCAGCTGCTCTGGCTATTACTGAGGTTCCCAGGCATTCCAGCTCTGACTCCCTGGAGGACAAAGGAAACTACTAAAGATGCTGCTCTTAAAGGAATCAATAACCAAACGTCTGCCATGGTCCAAAGGAATGATTCAGCAAATGATCATCTAGGAAAACTGACAAGAGATGCCCAAAATGGACCCAGAAAGGTAGAAGCAATAACAGCAATCTAGTAATTGTTGGTTTGCTAAAAAGAGAGAACTCCAGCTTGGGCCAAGTAACAGTCTAGTCCTGCCAGAGACTAAAATCTCTATTACCTGTCACTGTACATGCATTAAGTCACTGGTCTACTGACAAAATGACAGTCTTCCTGAACCAATACTGGTGGGGAACCATTAATAAGGCTGCAAAAAATACCTATTTTGCTTATCCACCAATCCAATATATAATTCTGAGAAACCCATCCATGAGACCCCTGCCCTAGCCTAGATTTGGCAAATGGGTTTTATTCTGTCCCCCCTCGTGGATATAAATGTTTTAGTCATGGCTCATATGTTTGTTCATTTTGACTGAAGCTTTCCCTTGTAGACAGGCTATGTTGCCTTCTGTGGCTAAAATCTTATTAGAAAATATTATTTTTACCTGGGGAACCCCTCTCAAATGTCCTAGTAACTGGGGAGCCCACCTCATTAGTCAAGTCCTTTGACTTTGACAGGTCTGTGCAGATCCTATAGCACTTGGACTACTTACTACCCTCAACTCTCAGGGCTACATGTACTAATGGCATTATTAAGACCCAATTGGCAAAATTTATAAAGAGCCTTCAAATACCCTGGCCAAAAGCATCCGCACTGATCCTTCTAAATTCCAGATCTACCCCTCTGGGACTCAAACTCTCTCTTTTTGAGACTGTTGCAAGGTGCCTGGGGCCCCTGGCTCCTGCCTCCTTTGATTCAGAGCTGAAGAAAGGAGATCTGCTCCAGCACTGCAAAGGCCTTATTGCTGCTGTTGAGAATGACCTGTGTAGTAGAACCATCCTCTCACAGCATGCTCCCGGGAGACAATGGCCGTGAACATCACACCTTGCAACCAGAGATTTTTGTCTGTTGGAAAAGATACCTCTACAAGTACTCTCTTCAATCTTGTTGGAAGGGCCCTACCAGGTACTATTAAACAATCCTTGGGCTGCCAAGCTGCAGGGAACAGACTTCTGGATTCACGTGTTATCAAAAGAGAGTACCAAACCCCGACTCGACCTGCACACCGACTGGTGACCTGAAAGTAAGTATTTCTAGGAATTGAAACAGATGACATCTCATGGAGACAAAGTTTTCCCAAGATGTCCAGACTAGTCCTGTGTACCCCTTTCTCACTGTTGCTTCTTATATTTTTCTCCCTTTCTTCCTCGGACAGATAACACTCATCCACATTTCCCACTATTGCTTAAAAAAGGGTGAAACTTCTCTGATTGTTTCATTTGTCACCAGGAATCTCAATCTGTTCACAATAACAGTGATCCCTTAGTTTACACTCTAAGTAATGTAACCAGAATCCCGAAAGTCACTGCATGCCTAAACTGTTCCGTAGTTCGCCTTTATCAGGATAGAACACTAAATCCACAACCTTTGGTCCTGCTCAATTTAACCCAACTCCATATATATACATATATAATATATACATAAAAGACACTACAAAACAGCCAATGTAAGTTGACCCTTTGTAAGCTGGCTGTCATAGCCACATATAGGAAGGCTTTCTGTATGTGATAACATGGTATTTGAGCTTTGACTAAAAGATGCTAATACCTCCTACCAACAATAGGTCCATAAATGCTACTACTTAGGAGGGAGCCCTATGTGCATCTGCTGGCTACCCTTTTCTGTGTGAACATTTTGGTAATGGCCTCTAGGCTTGGGTAGCCCATCACCTTGATGGCTGGAGAATAAAAGGACAGTGTGCTCTTGCTGCACTCACTCTTCTACGTTTTTCTTCATAACAAAACAGTAGCTTCCCTCTGGTGAACCTTCATGGGCACCTTAGACAACTTTCAAGATGTGTCCGAGACTCCAGGTTTGCCTCCCCGGGGAGAGCCTTTCTCCCTCAGTGGGAATAAGTACCAGTGACGACACGATCAGCTGTCCCTCCCTAACATCAGGGGAGTCGGCCGCGTCCCTAGTCAAAGCAGAAGCAGCCCAACAAGGACCACTTGACTAATTGTCAGAAGCAGTTTTGGATGATCACATCGCCCTCTTTTACTTACTTTTTGAACAAGCTGTCAATGTGATAGTAACACCACCTATTGCACGTGGATAAACTCTGGGGAAGTAGAAACCCAATTCCGTAAAATTAGGGAATAAGCACAGTTACCACAACAAATTTCACCTGATTCACCATGGTCCTTTGATTTGTTCAGTTGGTGACGTTTAGGCCTAGGGTCCTGGTTCAGAACCATCATACAATTTAGAATAGCCATGTTATTTTTAATTATGTTTGTATAATTACTTTTAACTTTTATAACTGTTGACTATCAAACCTTTGGAGAAACAGTGTACCAAATTGTGATGTTAGCTCAGTGCTTCAAGATGATCTCCAATGTGTACAACCTTGAGAAGATATAGATTCGGATGGCAAATGCTTGAGAGTTCTCCATCCTAACCTCGAATGTGGCCTTAAATGGTTTCCAACTGCTATGCACTTTGGCTCTGACATGGGATACAACACAAGAAAGGTCATTCCTGGAACTGAGGGACACAGATGATCCAATTCCTGGTCAGTGATGCTTTCAAGGAAAGATCTTGATCAAAAGGGGGAAATGTGAGACTGAAAAGAGGGCACTTCACTTGAAATACAGCTGGGAGGGCTCTCTCACCCCACCAACTCATCACCCATCGCAGAACCCGACAGGGGTACCTTAGTTTCCAACAGGAAGAGCCTATTTTCCTACCCCAGGAGGAGGAAGATTTTTTCCTCACTCGCAACAGCTCAGTCAACAGAAAATCGTCACCACCCTGAATTCTCTTTCTTCCAATGTACTTTTATTCAGAAGAGCCCCTTCCAACTTCCTCCTTTTTCCTCTATAATGTTCCTCTCCTTTGTTTTCTGGATTTGCCTATGGTTTTGCCATAGCTTGCTTGTCCCAAATTGCCATTCCCAAATAAACCCACTTTGCTGGTAAAATAACTAGCTGTCTTATTTTCAAGGTAGGCAGACTGTATCTTAGGGGTGAGAGAGAACTGAAAGATGAACTTATGAGACAAATTTACAATAAAACTTTTAAAAACATAAACTTACCTCTTTCATGAACTGTTCAAATTCTTCATCCAGCTCTTCTTTGGAATAGTAAGCCAAAATCAACAGTTTTCACTTCTCAAACTAAACATTCCACTGAAAACATTGAAAACGCTATAAAAGAAGAAACAATAATAAACACCTTTTTGATGAAATCCACATTACATCATGAAAACAACCAGACTTAAACCTCAAACACCTCTTATTTCTCTTACGACTTAGCATAAATGCACAATACGGACCAGTCAGCTGGACAAGAGATTCCTAATTCACTAATAAAACTGATCTGGAAAAGCAGCTTTCACAGTTTGTCATGCACTTAAGATCCAGAATTACATTTTCATTGTTAACATTGAATTGTTAAAAGATGGCTTCCACAACATTAACTAAATCTGTACATATTAGAGGGCTGTGTGTGTGTGTGTGTGCGTGTGTGTTAACATCTCTTAATCAAATCAAGTCCACTTGAAGAATCTTTTAAAAATTGTAAATTAGCAATCCAAAACACTTTCTTTTTTGCAAAGCACAGGACAGAGTTTTTGCACCTTATGGTTCAGCTATTTATCAATCCATGTTAACAGTTTTGCGAACTAGATAGCTTACAGATATGGATGTTTCCAGATACAGATAAATGTAATTTTTTAAGACTCAGAATCTACCAAAAAATGAAATTAATGGAGTATTCAAACCAGAACGAATTTTGTTTCTTTTGAAGAGAACAAACTATACAGCAAAAACTATGCAATAGTGACTTGGAACGCAAAGCTCTCTTTGAATCCAACTTCAGATCTCCTACAGATTCTGGATTGTAAGTCCTTGAGGCAGCTCAAACTGCAGCTTATTTCCAGAGGCAAGGGAGGGAGAAGTATGTGTGCAGACCTGGATAATACTTTGCTCAACCTGCAGAACAATTCCTCCCACACACTGCGCATTTCCGATTCGGCTGAGAGTGTGTGTGGTTAAGGTCAGGGTCTCAGATCTTGGTGAGAGGCGGATCCCCCCGGAAGGGCTCAGCTCCACGGGGGCCCCAGCAGGAAGCGCGGGCTCCGGACTTGGCAGGAAGACAAAGACGCACCTGCAGGGGAGACTGGGCGGAGGGGAGAGAGTGGCCCTGGAAAGCGAGCCTGAGGACAATCTCGGCCATGGTGAACCGGGTGCAAGGCGAGCGTCCGGGACTCACCTACATACCTCTCAAAATTCCGCACTTCCCCGGTAAGCTGTGGGGTCCGGTCAGTTGCCACGGTAACAGACTTCCGCGGCCCAGCACCGCAGTCACGTGACACTGGCCGGTCACGTGGCTCGTGCCCGGGCTGGAAAGTTGTATCTTTTAGTGGGTAGGAAGGAAGGTGGCAAAAGCCATGGCCCGGAATAATCTGGTGGATCAGAGCCGCCGCTGCTTCATCAACGAAGACTCCCGCGGCTTTCTCTGCACTCCTGAGAAGACCGGCTAGGGCCGGAGCTCGGGCATGATGGGTGATGTAGGCGCAGCCCAACGCCTCCTGGGAAATGTAATTTAGCCCCCCCCCCCTCCCGCCCCGCGGTCCTTTAATTTCCTGATTTCTCATCACTTCGCATCTTCTCTCTTCCCTACACTTGTCGTTTTCGCTCTTTGCTATCCATGCAGAAGTTTTGAAAAATTTTAAGTTACTTGATTTCCTCCATGTTCAAAGCCCTGTGGGGGCGTTTCAAGAAAAATGCGAACCTATGAGAAAGAGCTGTTGTCAGGATAGGGACTCTTCCACCATCTAGTGGGCAAGAACTGAAAATACACCTACACACCGCAACCCGCTACTCATTTAAGAATATCTGCAAGGTGTGCCGATACCCCTCCATATAGCGGCATCTTACAATTACTTATTGGATTTTGTTTTATTTTAGCTTTTTCTTCTTTCTAAAAAGGAAAAAAAACCCCACAAGCTGGAGTTTCAGAGGACAGCATTTAGGATTTCACTAAGTAAAATAGTTGAAAGGGTTGCTACTAGCAGCTCAGGGTTAAGGAACCCCATCTCCGGCCCTAACTTCTCATTCAGCAAGTCTATTACGATACAAATGTATATATTCCAAGAACTGTTGCGAAAATAAAGATTTGGATAATAATATTTTTTAAACGCTACTATTTATTGAGCACTGAAGTTGATAGCCTCGCATGCATTATTTCACTTAATCCTTACGATGTACACGTCAATTCAATTTAGGATATTTTTTGTTTGTTTGTTTCTAAGTGTGATACATGAACCCGTTGGCAAGACAGGGCTGATGATTCCCTTTTGGCCCCAGGATGGATGCTGTCTTGCCAATGGGTTTCAGCCTCAGGGAAGTTCACTATGGATTCAATGAGACCAAAAAATGACAATAGAACGTTCTTGGGGTGAAAGGGTTTATACTCAACTTTATTCCTACGGTGGCAGGTCAGTCACTAGAATCCCGTCACTCACAGCGAGTCTGCATGCAGCAAGCCGGTCTCTGCCTCTGGGCCTCTCTACCGCCGCAGCTGTCTCAGTCTCTGCCCTGGTGTTTTGTGCCAGGTGATAATGGTGAATGGGAAGTTATAGCAGTTATGTCCTGATGGCGGCAAAGCAAGCCAAACCCAGACTAAGAAGGTCTGAGTCACACTATCAGGTAAACAACCTGAGATCAGCTGAGGTGCTGGCCAACACACAGAAAAACGTGTCATCAGTAAAGGAGGAGAGAAATGATGTCTATCAGCATGGCTTTGGGACCACCCGCAGCAACAGGGACTGGCTAGTTCTCAGAAGCTCTTGCAGAAACTGCGGCTGGCCAGCACCTTGTAGGAGGCTCAATGGCAGAACAGTAAATGTAGGGTTGAGAGGATTTTGAGTGATGCACAAACTTTTCTGACATAGAAATGTGTGATTCCCACTGAATTGCCTTGTAAATGCAATCTACAAGTGGTTATGTGGTAGTCAAAGTCCAAAGCATCAACTTCACCAATGGGACATGGAAACTCATGGAAAAATCCTTCTTTTCATTTCATGGATTTCATTAGGGCAACTTGGTAGGACTATGGAGTCCAGCATTGGTTGGCCACAGCCATAGCCATTCTGACAATGCATCTGTATTTCAGCTTTTCTTCTTTCCTGTTTTTACCACCCCCCTTTCATTATTCCTGATCTCTGGGTCATATTCCCAGATAAATTACTTGTAGGGAAGCCTTTTTGGGAGAAACTGAAGCTGAGACAGTTACCTTATCAACAAAGTTGAAACAATAAATAAATCCAGATCTTAATATACAAATATACTTCATTTTCATATGTACAGAGATTTAGGAAAAGTCTCATGATTTTGGAATTTAAATACTTGTTTCAACTCATCCAAATTTTATTCAATTTACATTTTGAGTGCTACTGGTCACATTAGTAAGTTGCTTTATCATTAGGATGTTCATTCTGCTATATAAAGTGGACACATATTTAGAGATTTAAAGACTGTGAATAAGAGGGTATTTTTATTCTTTAAGGTGGTATTAAATTGTCCAACATTCTGTCTATGTTTATGAATAATTGATAACATTACATTCTCAATGAAACAATGTATGAAAAGAAGGGAAAGGATCTTCAATAACAAGGTAAATGGAATTTGTGGCATTATTTCCATTGATATTTGTAATGTCAGTTTACGCTTTCGCCATCAGAGGTCATGAAAGGACAATGTTGAACAGAAAATTTGCTTTCTTTGAAAATAAATGTAAGTTTGAAATTTGAGTTGTAACATTCCTAGAATGCTTTGTTAAAAAGAAAATCACAATCTACCTAATATTGTTTGTAAAGAAAGAAAATAATTTTTAAGAATGTAATGATCTGATGGGTGACAAGAACATCAGGCTATTATTTGACCTAGGTGCTCTCAATTTTTAGTCTAAGAATAAAATTTTAAATGCAAGGGATTGATGACTATTTGTCTTAGAACTATATTGTATTTAATTTTCACTGGACTTGGGTATGTAATTGACAAAGGTATTCCACTTATTTAAAAAAGGCAATAAAGTTAAAACAGAAGTCTCTAGGAATGCATCTCTTAGTGAACATAGTATATATTTCATAAAACATAGAAAGATATGTCTCAAACTTTGCATCTGATAAACTAAATGCAAAATATATTAAATATCTTATTGGTAATAAATTTAATTTTACATGTCTATTGTTGATATGTATTTTGTTTATCATAGGTAGCATGTGTTGGTTCAAAACTTTTCTTGCTCTAGGTAAATTAATTATTTTTTTACACTTTTATTTATTTATTTATTTTTATTTTGGTATCATTAATCTACAACTACAGAAAGAGCATTATGTTTACTAGGTTCCCCCCTTCACCAAGTCCCCCCCACATACCCCTTCACAGTCACTGTCCGTCTGCGTAGTAAGATGCTGTAAAATCACTACTTCTCTGTGTTGCACAGCCCTCCCCGTGCCCCCCACGCACTATACATGCTAATCGTAATGCCATCTTTCTTTTTCCCTGCCCTTATCCCTCCCTTCCCACCCATCGTCCCCAGTCCCTTTCCCTTTGGTAACTATTAGTCCATTCTTGGGTTCTGTGATTCTGCTGCTGTTTTGTTCCTTCAGTTTTCCTTTGTTCTTATACTCCACATATGAGTGAAATCATTTGGTACTTGTCCTTCTCCACCTGGCTTATTTCACTGAGAATAATACCCTCTAGCTCCATCCATGTTTTTGCAAATGATAGGATCTGTTTTTTTCTTATGGCTGCGTAATATTCCATTGTGTATATGTACCACATCTTCTTTATCCATTCATCTACTGATGGACATTTAGGTTGCTTCCATATCTTGGCAATTGTAAATAGTGTAGCTACAAACATAGGGGTGCAACTGTCTTTTTCAAACTGGAGTGCTGCATTCTTAGGGTAAATTCCTAGGTAAATTATTATAAATGCAAAAAATAAGTTAAAATAATTTCCATTGGGGTAATAAAAATACACAAGTCATCCATTGTCATTGCCCTTTTTTTGTAATAATAATAAAAACCTTTTATGTTGATTGTTAATTTTTTGCATTAGCATAATTTTATGTTTGTGAAATTTCTATGGCTCATGAAGTGAGTTATGAAAAACAAATGTTGATTCCATTTATTATGAGGTAGATATCTAGAGTAGTCATATTCAGAGACAGAAAGCAAAATGGGTCTGTGGATTATTGAATGGGTGTAGAGTTTCAGTTCTGCAAGACTTGAAAAGATGTCTGGGGAATGGTTGTAAGCAGTGTGAATGTACCTAACACTACTCAACTGTACACTTACAAACACAAATACTTAAGATGGCAAATTTTGTTATCTTACTATAATTTTTAAAAATGGGAATAAAACAATACTGTGGCACATGAATCGACATTGGGCAATCAAAATCCTTTCCACTGAAGTTAGAGTCCAATGTCACCAGCACCTGGAGCTGTCTGGGATGCCTCTCAGCAGCTGTCAGTCTAGCCAGCTGGAGGAGCCACTGGGGGCAAAAGCAATCCCTGCAGGAGGGGGCCTGGTTGAGAGACTTGTATTTGACTTATACAAGAAATTTAGATTAAAATGTGACACCATCCATCCTAAATTCCTCCTGATTAAGCAGGCACAATAGTATCTACAAAAGTGTTGTGAGGAATAAATAAGTTAAAACATGTAAAAATGGTGAATGGTGACTTGTATGTCATAACACTCAATAAACATTAGCTGTCATGTCATTTGTGAAGCACGTCATATGGTGCATATGGTAAACAATGATTTGATACTCATTATTATCACCATTATTATGCATTCCATTTTTCCCACCTAATGTATGAAAAGACATCTGTGTTTGTCTCTTGGAGCCCCAGGAGTATCACAGTTATCAGAAAGCCCTAAAAATAATAATTAAAAAACCCTCATCTCTGTGACTAATACAGAAATTCATTTTTATGGACTATCTGTTTAAACAGTGAAACCTTAGTCCTCACCAGCATCCACACAGTTGTCTTTCCCCTCATGTCTGCTGTCGTCTTTGAGTCAGTTCGGTCTTACTGAGTTTACTCTCTAAGACTCCAGCGGCCCTCAGGTCGTGGAGCCCACCACTCTGCTGACAGGCGCAGCACGTTCCTGCCTGAAATCACTCTCTTCCCATACAGTGACAATGGGTGTGTGGTGCTTGGGGAGGTCGGCTAGAATCTGGAGTTTCTGATATCTTCACCACAGATTTTATTATTTTAACTCATGGTCTTTCTTAATAATAATACTTTTTCTGAAGTCATTCTTTGTTTTCTTTTTCCAAAATCAGTTTAGAGTTTTTGTTTCTCACACTTGCTTGATTCATTAGTAAATTTAGGGTCCATCACCTTTAACATTAAAATAGATTCTGCTATTGTATAAATAGTGATGTGTTCTGTTAGAAATATTTTACTCTAATTTTGTTTGGTTTGGTTATGTCATCACACTTAAAAGGAAAACTATAAATTATAAATTAATATTCGATATGAAATGGGAGAAAATTTTGGTTTTTTTTTTTTTTTTTTTTTTGAGAGGGCATCTCTCATATTTATTGATCAAATGGTTGTTAACAACAATAAAATTCAGTATAGGGGGGTCAATGCTCAATGTACAATCATTAATCCATCTCAACCCTAATTCTCGTCAGTCTCCAATCTTCTGAAGCATAACGAACAAGTTCTTACATGTTGAACGAATTCTTACAGAGTGAATAAATTCTTACATGGTGAACAGTACAAGGGCATTCATCACAGAAACTTTCGGTTTTGATCATGCAATATGACCTATAAACCATCAGGTCAAATATGAATATTCATTTGATTTTTGTACTTGATTTATATGTTGATCCCACATTTCTCCTATTATTATTATTATTTTTATTTTTAATAAAATGCTGAAGTGGTAGGTAGATGCAAGATAAAGGTAGAAAACATAGTTTAGTGCTGTAAGAAGGCAAATATAGATGATCAGGTGATCAGGTGTGTGCCTATGGACTAAGTATTAATCCAGGCTAGACAAGGGCAGCAAGACATCCACGGATGCAGAAGATTTCTCTCAAAGCAGGGGGGGTGAGGTTCTGAGCCTCACCTCTGTTGATCCCCAAATTCTCACCTGATGGCCCCCCTGCGACTGTGCCTGTCTTAGGTTGTTCCTCCCTTGAGGAATCTTACCCGTCTCTGGCTAACCAGTCATCTTCCGGGGCCATACAGGGAAATGTAAAGTTGGTAAGTGAGAGAGAAGCCATATTGTTTGCAAAGGTTAGCTTTTTACTTCTTTGCAGATTTATGCCCTGTGGCTTCTATGCCCAGCACTTGTCTCGAGGTATCTTTACCACCTGGAGGAATTATGATACTCGGTAAATTCGATATGAGGCACGAATTCTATTTAAGGTTTGTAATTAGGAAGGAAGAAGAAAAGCTATAGATGTAGCATATGAAGGAAACTTGGGAGGATTGATTATTTCTTTGACATATCTTCTTGTATAGTACCTTAAGTATGTATAGGTTTTAAACTACTAACTAATTTGCACACACATATTAACATAATAGGAATACGGTGACATAAACAAAGCAAATCTATAATTACCAGCCATCTCCAGTGAAGCCAAGAAAACCATTTAGGCACCCTAGGCATTTGTGAAAATTTATCTATGATATGATGGATATTGTCCAACTGTACTTGAACCATCAGACAAATTAAAGCAGCCCATTTCTGGGATCTGTTCACATCCCATATGTTCTTTTAACCATAGATAGTCTATAGTCATGAGATTTTGGGGTGCTACAACTTGCACCCCTCCCAACTCCTGGTTGAGTTCCAACAGTACAGATCCGGTCAAATTCGTTGTCTCACTGTATGCACATGCCAGCCTAGACATCTCCCTCCTCCTTCTTATGGCAAGTCCAGGAGACGGTGGGCTGGATGCAGCCACAACCGCAGCATCGTCCGGAACCCTGTGGAGGCTTTTTGATGATCATCCCCCGGCACGAGTCCTCCAGAGAGTGCTGATGCCGGAAGCTCCTCCTCATATCGTATCTTAGTTCATTTTCTGGGTATCCAAGCTAGGCCTTGATCTTCTGCGTAGAAACAAACAGACCCTTTGCCCACACTTTGACATGCCCTCTATACCACTGTGCAGAACTCATTGGAGGTCAGCACACAGTAACTGCTTTTTTTTTTTTTTTTTTAATTAAGAGAAAGGAATATTATCAGAAAAGAGTACCTCCATAGCTGATCATCTGACACCCTTTAAGTGATCAACATTAAGGATATTTAAAGCATGCGTTGATCTTTGATTTACCAATAGTTTTATCCTGTTAAGGAGTAATCCCCCTTTTCTTTCTTTCTTTCTTTTTTTTTTTTTAAATTTTTAATCTACACTTACCTGAAGAATATTATGTTTACTATGCTCTCCCCTATATCAGGTGCCCCCTAACAACCACATTACGGTTACTGTCCATCAGCTTAGCAAAATGTGGTAGAGTCACTACTTGTCCTCTCTGTGTTGTGCAGCCCACCCTCCCCTTTCTCCCTCCCCCCCATGCATGCTAATCTTAATACCCCCCTTCTTCTTCCCCCCCCTTATCCCTCCCTGCCCACCCATCCTCCCCAGTTCCTTTCCCTTTGGTACCTATTAGTCCATTTTTGGGTTCTGTAATTCTGCTGCTGTTTTGTTCCTTCAGTTTTTCCTTTGTTCCTATACTCCTCAGATGAGTGAAATCATTTGGTATTTCTCTTTCTCCGCTTGGCTTATTTCACTGAGCATAATACTCTCCAGCTCCATCCATGTTGCGGCAAATGGTTGGATTTTTCCACTTCTTATGGCTGAGTAGTATTCCATTGTGTATATGTACCACATCTTCTTTATCCATTCATCTACAGATGGACATTTAGGTTGCTTCCAATTCTTGGCTATTGTAAATAGTGCTGCGATAAACATAGGAGTGCATCTGTCTTTCTCAAACTTGATTGCTGCGTTCTTAGGGTAAATTCCTAGGAGTGGAATTCCTGGGTCAAATGGTAGGTCTGTTTTGAGCATTTTGATGCACCTCCATACTGCTTTCCACAATGGTTGAACTAATTTACATTCCCACCAGCAGTGTAGGAGGGTTCCCCTTTCTCCACAGCCTCGCCAACATTTGTTGTTGTTTGTCTTTTGGATGGCAGCTATCCTTACTGGTGTGAGGTGATACCTCATTGTAGTTTTAATTTGCATTTCTCTGATAATTAGCGATGTGGAGCATCTTTTCATGTGTCTCTTGGCCATCTGTATTTCTTTTTTGGAGAACTGTCTGTTCAGTTCCTCTGCCCATTTTTTAATTGGGTTATTTGTTTTTTGTTGAGGTGTGTGAGCTCTTTATATATTCTGGACGTCAAGCCTTTATCAGATCTGTCATTTTCAAATATATTCTCCCATACTGTAGGGTTCCTTTTTGTTCTATTGATGGTGTCTTTCGCTGTACAGAAGCTTTTCAGCTTAATGTAGTCCCACTTGCTCATTTTTGCTGTTGTTTTCCTTGCCCGGGGAGATATGTTCAAGAAGAGATCACTCATGTTTATATCTAAGAGGTTTTTGCCTATGTTTTTTTCCAAGAGTTTAATGGTTTCGTGACTTACATTCAGGTCTTTGATCCATTTTGAGTTTACCTTTGTATATGGGGTTAGACAATGGTCCAGTTTCATTCTCCTACATGTAGCTGTCCAGTTTTGCCAGCACCATCTGTTGAAGAGACTGTCATTTTGCCATTGTATGTCCATGGCTCCTTTATCAAATATTAATTGACCATATATGTTTGGGTTAATTTCTGGGGTCTCTAATCTGTTCCACTACTCTGTGGCTCTGTTCTTGTGCCAGTACCAAATTGTCTTGATTACTATGGCTTTGTAGTAGAGCTTGAAGTTGGGGAGTGAGATCCCCCCTACTTTATTCTTCTTTTTCAGGATTGCTTTGGCTATTCGGGGTCTTTGGTGTTTCCATATGAATTTTTGAATTATTTGTTCCAATTCATTGAAGAATGTTGCTGGTAATTTGAGAGGGATTGCATCAAATTTGTATATTGCTTTCGGCAGGATGGCCATTTTGACGATATTAATTCTTCCTAGCCATGAGCATGGGATGAGTTTCCATTTATTAGTGTCCCCTTTAATTTCTCTTAAGAGTGACTTGTAGTTTTCAGAGTATAAGTCTTTCACTTCCTTGGTTAGGTTTATTCCTAGGTATTTTATTCTTTTTGATGCAATGGTGAATGGAATTGTTTTCCTGATTTCTCTTTCTATTGATTCGTTGTTAGTGTATAGGAAAGCTACAGATTTCTGTGTGTTGATTTTGTATCCTGCAACTTTGCTGTATTCCGATATCAGTTCTAGTAGTTTTGGAGTGGAGTCTTTAGGGTTTTTTATGTACAGTATCATATCATCTGCAAATAGTGACAGTTTAACTTCTTCTTTACCAATCTGGATTCCTTGTATTTCTTTGTTTTGTCTGATTGCCGTGGCTAGGACCTCCAGTACTATGTTAAACAACAGTGGGGAGAGTGGGCATCCCTGTCTGGTTCCCGATCTCAGTGGAAATGCTTTCAGCTTCTCGCTGTTCAGTATAATGCTGGCTGTGGGTTTATCATATATGGCCTTTATTATGTTGAGGTACTTGCCCTCTATTCCCATTTTGCTGAGAGTTTTTATCATGAATGGATGTTGAATTTTGTCAAATGCTTTTTCAGCATCTATGGAGATGATCATGTGGTTTTTGTCTTTCTTTTTGTTGATGTGGTGGATGATGTTGATGGATTTTCGAATGTTGTACCATCCTTGCATCCCTGGGATGAACCCCACTTGGTCATGGTGTATGATCCTTTTGATATACTGTTGAATTCTGTTTGCTAATATTTTATTGAGTATTTTTGCATCTACATTCATCAGGGATATTGGTCTGTAATTTTCTTTTTTGGTGGGGTCTTTTCCTGGTTTTGGTATTAGGGTGATGTTGGCTTCATAGAATGAGTTTGGGAGTATTCCCTCTTCTTCTATTTTGTGGAACACTTTAAGGAGAATGGGTATTATGTCTTCTCTGTGTGTCTGATAAAATTCCGAGGTAAATCCGTCCGGCCCGGGGTTTTGTTCTTGGGTAGTTTTTTGATTACTGTTTCAATTTCTTTGCTTGTAATTGGTTTGTTTAACTTTTGTGTTTCTTCCTTGGTCAGTCTTGGGAGGTTGTATTTTTCTAGGAAGTTGTCCATTTCTTCTAGGTTTTCCAGCTTGTTGGCATATAGGTTTTTCATAGTAGTCTTTAATAATTCTTTGTATTTCTGTGGAGTCTGTCGTGATTTTTCCATTCTCATTTCTGATTATGTTGATTTGTGTTGACTCTCTTTTTCTCTTAATAAGTTGGGCTAGAGGCTTATCTATTTTGTTTATTTTCTCAAAGAACCAGCTCTTGGTTTCGTTGATTTTTGCTATTGTTTTATTCTTCTCAATTTTGTTTATTTCTTCTCTGATCTTTATTATGTCCCTCCTTCTGCTGACTTTAGGCCTCATTTGTTCTTCTTTTTCCAGTTTTAATAATTGTGATGTTAGACTATTCATTTGGGATTGTTCTTCCTTCTTCAAGTGTGCCTGGATTGCTATATACTTTCCTCTTAAGACTGCTTTCGCTGCATCCCACAGAAGTTGGGGCTTAGTGTTGTTGTTGTCATTTGTTTCTATATATTCCTTGATCTCTATTTTGATTTGTTCATTGATCCATTGATTATTTAGTAGCATGTTGTTAAGCCTCCATGTGTTTGTGAGCCTTTTTGTTTTCTTTGTAGAATTTATTTCTACTTTCATACCTTTGTGGTCTGAAAAATTGGTTGGTAGAATTTCAATATTGTGGAATTTACTGAGGCTCTTTTTGTGAGCTAGTATGTGGTCTATTCTGGAGAATGTTCCATGTGCACTTGAGAAGAATGTATATCCTGTTGCTTTTGGATGTAAAGTTCTACAGATGTCTATTAGGTCCATCTGTTCTAGTGTGTTGTTCAGTGCCTGTGTGTCTTTACTTATTTTCTGCCCGGTGGATCTATCCTTTGGGGTGAGTGGTGTGTTGAAGTCTCCTACAATGAATGCATTGCAGTCTATTTCCCTCTTTAGTTCTGTTAGTATTTGCTTCACATATGCTGGTGCTCCTGTATTGGGTGCATATATATTTAGAATGGTTATATCCTCTTGTTGGACTGAGCCCTTTATCATTATGTAGTGGCCTTCTTTATCTCTTGTTACTTTCTTTGTTTTGAAGTCTATTTTGTCTGATATTAGTACTGCAACCCCTGCTTTCTTCTCACTGTTGTTTGCCTGAAATATGTTTTTCCATCCCTTGACTTTTAGTCTATGCTTATCTTTGGGTTTAAGGTGAGTTTCTTGTAAGCACCATATAGATGGGTCTTGCTTTTTTATCCATTCTATTACTCTATGTCTTTTGATTGGTGCATTAAGTCCATTTACATTTAGGGTGACTATTGAAAGATATGTACTTATTGCCATTGCAGGCTTTAGATTCGTGGTTACCAAAGGTTCAAGGTTAGCTTCTTTAGTATCTTACTGCCTAACTTAGCTCGCTTATTGAGCTGTTATATTCACTGTCTGGAGATTCTTTTCTTCTCTCCCTTCTTATTCCTCCTCCTCCATTCTTCATATGTTGTGTGTTTTGTTCTGTGCTCTTTTTAGGGGTGCTCCCATCTAGAGCAGTCCCTGTAGGATGCCCTGTAGAGGTGGTTTGTGGGAAGCAAATTCCCTCAGCTTTTGCTTGTCTGGGAATTGTTTGATCCCACCATCATATTTAAATGATAGTCGTGCTGGATACAGTATCCTTGGTTCAAGGCCCTTCTGTTTCATTGCATTAAGTATATCATGCCATTCTCTTCTGGCCTGTAGGGTTTCTGTTGAGAAGTCTGATGTTAGCCTGATTGGTTTTCCTTTATAGGTGACCTTTTTCTCTCTAGCTGCCTTTAAAACTCTTTCCTTGTCCTTGATCCTTGCCATTTTAATTATTATGTGTCTTGGTGTTGTCCTCCTTGGATCCTTTCTGTTGGGGGTTCTGTATAATTCCATGGTCTGTTCGATTATTTCCTCCCCCAGTTTGGGGAAGTTTTCAGCAATTATTTCTTCAAAGACCCTTTCTATCCCTTTTCCTCTTTCTTCCTCTTCTGGTATCCCTATAATACGAATGTTTTTCCTTTTGTATTGGTCACATATTTCTCTTAGTGTTGTTTCATTTCTGGAGATCCTTTTATCTCTCTCTATGTCAGCTTCTATACGTTCCTGTTCTCTGGCTTCTATTCCTTCAATGGCCTCTTGCATCTTATCCATTCTGCTTATAAATCCTTCCAGGGATTGTTTCACTTCTGTGATCTCTTTCCTGACATCTGTGATCTCCTTCCGGACTTCATCCCACTGCTCTTGCATTTTTCTCTGCATCTCATCCCATTGCTCTTGCATTTTTTTCTGCATCTCTGTCAGCATGTTCATGATTTTTATTTTGAATTCTTTTTCAGGAAGACTAGTTAGGTCTGTCTACTTCTCAGGTGTTGTCTCTGTGATATTTGTCTGCCTGTAGTTTTGCCTTTTCATGGTGATAGAGATAGTTTGCAGAGCTGGTACACGTGACCGCTGGAAGAGCTTCCCTTCTTGTTGGTTTGTAGCCTTTTCCTGGGAGAATAGCGACCTCTAGTGGCTTGTGCTGGGCAGCTGTGCGCAGACAGGGCTTCTGCTTCCTGCCCAGTTGCTCTGGGGTTTATCTCCGCTGTTGCTGTGGGCTTGGCCTGGCTGGGGCTGTTCCTCCAAAATGGTGGAGCCCCGTTGGAGGGGAGCAGCCAGGAGACTATTTATCTCCGTAAGGGGCCTCTGTGCTCCCTGCTGCCCAGGGGGTTAGAGTGCCCAGAGATCCCCAGATTCCCTGCTTCTGGTCTAAGTGACCTGTCCTGCCCCTTTAAGATTTCCAAAAAGCACTCTCCAAACCAAAACAACAGCAGCAACAATGAGAGAGGGAACAGAAACAAAGAGAAAAAAAAAAAGGAAAAAAAAGGAAAAAACAAGCGATTTTTTTTTTTTTTTTTTTGTCCTCAGGTGCCGGTCCCAGGCACCCGCTCACTGGTCCTGCTGCCCTGTCTCCCTAGCACCAGGGTCCCTGTCCTTTCAAGGCTTCCAAAAAGCACCCACCCACCGGTCCCGCAGGGAAGGAACGCTCAATATTCTTTGTCCTCAGGCACTGGTCCCACGCACCCGCTCACCAGTCCCGTCGCCCTGCCTCCCTAGCACCGGGGTCCCTGTCCCTTCAAGGCTTCCAAAAAGCACTCGGCAAAAAGAGAGAAAAAAAAGGGGAAAAACGCGCGATTTCTTCCGTCCTCAGGTGCTGGTCTCAGGCACCCACCCACCGGTCCCACAGGGAAAAATGCGGGATATTCTTTTTCCTCAGGTGCCGGTCCCAGGCACCCGCTCACCAGTCCCGCCGCCCTGCCTCCCTAGCACCGGGGTCCCTGTCCCTTTTAGGCTTCCAAAAAGCACTCGCAGAAAAGAGAAAAAAAAAAGGGGAAAAACGCGCGATTTCCTCTGTCCTCAAGTGCCGGTCTCAGGCACCCGCCCACCGGTCCCGCAGGGAAAAACGGGGGATATTCTTTGTCCTCAGGCACCGGTCCCAGCCACCCGCTCACCAGTCCCGCCACCGTGCCTCCCTAGCACTGGGGTCCCCGTCCCTTCAAGGCTTCCAAAAAGCGCTCGCCAAAAAGAGAAAAAAAAAAAAAAGGGGAAAAACGCGCGACCTCCTCCGTCCTCAGGCACCGGTCTCAGGCACCCGCCCCCAGGTCTCGCAGGGAGAAACGCGGGATATTCTTTGTCCTCCGGCGCCGTTCCCAGGCACCTCCTCACCGGTCCCGCCACCCTGCCTTCCCAGCAACGGGGGCCCGTCCCTCTAAGGCTTCCAAAAAGCGCTCACCAAAAAAAAAAAAAAAAAAAAAACCGCTCCGGTTTCTCTGCACCCGCCCGGAGCCGGGAGGAGGGGCGCTTGGGTCCCGCCGGGCTGGGGCTTGTTTCTTACCCCCTTCACAAGGCGCTGGGTTCTTGCAGGCGTGGATGTGGTCTGGATGTTGTCCTGTGTTCTGTGGTCTCTATTTTAGGAAGATTTTTCTTTGTTATATTTTCATAGCTCTATGTGTTTTTGGGAGGAGATTTCCACTGCTCTACTCACGCCGCCATCTTTGTCCGCCCTGGTTTTTTTTTTGAAGTCATTCTCTGAAGAACTCCTATATCTGGAAAGTCAAGGCACACGTACCATTTTCTAGTCACCATATAAATCTCATTGATGGAAAACAAGATTTCTTTGAAAGAAAAAGAAAATATAAAGAGACTGTTACTACAGGTCCACCAGACCTTTCACCAATGCTTCTAACAAGTTCCAAAATGAATTTCATCTGCATCCCCTCCCTTGTTTGCCCTCCACAGGAAGTTTTAATGAACAATGATTTGGTTCTTATGAGGAAAGCCAGAGGAAGAAAATTCCTGGATAATCCACCACCATCCTGCATTCAATAATCGATGATACTGAGAGTAGCACTTGGTCCTATTTTATTATCTAATGGTTTAAGTTATAACTTAAAACTTCCTAAGTGTTAATACTGCTTGATGGTTGTCCAACGTGTGGTGGGGGTAATACTCTCCCCACAACCCTCACCTTGCAGCCCACTGCTGTGCATTAGTAGAAGGATTGTCCTTGGGCCTAAGCAATGGCAACACATTATTCCCAGGCAGGAGTGTAACAGTTACAATATAATGTGGTGGTCCACTATTACTTTCTCTGATAACGGTGATGGCAATGATAACCAAATGTCTAGGGGTAGAAAAATGAGAAACATGGGAATTGTACAGGCTCTTCTATCAGCTCAGCAGTTGCACAGTGTCATTGCACATGTTTACCTCCCTAGGGTCTAGCATATGGATGAATAAATTGTTTCTGCTAATCTGTATGTTGCATCAATGGGAAAATTCTTTCCTTTTGTGTCTTAATTCTGAAGGCCTGGAACAAATAAAAAATCTTGGCTAATTGCTTACTGCTCCGGAATAGGGCTCCTCAGAGTCCTTAGGATGAGGGTGTCCAATGGTGGTGCCTTCTGGATAAGTTACCTGTCTAGTGTCTTTGGGAAGCCTGAAGAAGCTTTGCTAACTTTATCACATTTTTCTCATAAATTAATGTAACTTAAAGTAACTTTCTTCAGAGGTTTCATTTCCTTCCTTTTATAACAATAAGCACATTTAGGCTATTTACCTACTCTGAAAAGCTATTTTGTAATACATAGGAAAAGATGCAGAATTTATGTCCCCTCCCAGCCAAGGAAGAATTAATGCCTTATTTTTCTTTAAAAAGATAATAAAACCCATTAGGTTATAACCTCCATATTTCAAGGTTTGTTGTGAGTTCTTGATACTTTTTTAAAGGAGGTAAATTTGATTTAATTTTAGTAGAAATTGACTTTTTTATTTGAAAATATGTAACACGGACACTGCAAGAAATAAAGAAACAAGTCACATGGTAGCATTGGTAACATTAGCCCTGGGTTTTTAAAGCATATTTGTTTTTGTAAATCTAACAAGAGGCCATAGACTTTGGTTTTAAGTGGGGAATGGACCCTTGACAGAACTTGGAAATATCACCACCATGAACGTACTTTGCTTGAAGCAAAACATCTAGTGGGTTTGTTTTGACACCAGAAATATGTCAGACAAATGATGCAGAGATGGCTACCACCATGGAGGATTAAGTTGGACAGTCTGAGAACTTCCAGCCTTCTGCAGCAGAACCGCAGCCTGGTGAATCATGCGGGTGGGGAGGCAGGGCTGGCAGGAATCATCGTGAAAACCAACTAGGGACATGCTACTGAGAAAGTAGCATCTGAACACTAGAAGAGAATTGTATACTTTTGGCCGAGATCAAGTCTTTTAAGGTCAGATAACACAACCAGAATACATGGCTAATCTGAGTTTGTTTTACATTTTTAGTTCTGGCAACTCTTCAAGGACAAAAAGCTACTTTCTATTTCTTGTTAAATTCTGGAAAATTCCTTAGTCTTTGAAATCTTGGTATATGACAGAATTTAAATATCACATTTAGAATTTGCAATTCAAAATTTGTTATATATGGATACATATAAACTCAGAAAAAATGCATAGGCTATACATGAAAATTATCTGGGCTGGGAAGGCATATTGGATTAATTTTTTTATACTTTATTATGTTTTTCTAATTATCTTCATTGGAAGTATAGTCTTTTTGAAGTTTAAAAAAGGGAAAGTACAAAATAATTTATGAAGCATGCAAGTATGTACTACTTTTGTGTACATGTTTAAAAATTTTGATTGAGATTTTTTTTGGGAAGAAAATGATCAGATATAAAGTTAAAGTTCTATATTTAATTGTAAAATTAAATACAAAACTTAAGTTTATATTTAAAATATATTTATAACCAGAAAAATCAATAAAGCCTTTAATTATCTGAGAAGTTATTATTAACATACTTGAGTTTCAGATGTTTATGCATCTTCCATGGGCAGTTCCTAATGTTAGAGTTTTATATTTGAAAAAAAATCCATAGATTACTGAATGATCAGTGAACTTTTAAGTATATTTATAGCTTAGGTGATAATAATATAAGTTGTATGTTCATAATAAAGACTTCATGTTGTGGAAGGGGCCCAAAATAATACTGCGGTAATAATAAAATAAATAAATATTAAAATAGGAATGGTTAATATGCAGGTTGAGACTTAAGACTTTCCCCTTCCATGTTGTTTCTTTATCTAGGTCATGATGAGTGTAAGTATTTCTTCATAAGTCTGGAAACTCACACATTATTTGATTTCTTGTTGTACTGAACCAAGTGCAGGGGTCCAGGGTGAAGATGAGAAGACCATTTAGGGACAGAAGTAGGGAAAGGACAGCAATACAATCTAATAGTTTCTCAAAATACTGCCCACAGCTACAGTGGCAGAACATGTGACCAAACACAAGGAAGACTGAATGGAGCAGAAAGGTTCTCAAAGACTCAGGTTAAAAACTCTATCAAAACACATTTCTGAGGACTGCTGGAGGGCCAAGACTTCCCAGGCACCCTGGTGGAAGCAGTCAGTTGTACAATGAAAAAATAAGTGTACATAGGTATGAAAACAATATATGGCTGACTCTCACAATGAGAGAATAATTACATTTCCCCCTGAATTTATGGGTATTTATTTCTCACAGTTTTCCCATGTCAACTCTTGTAACATTTATTTTTTCAGTCTGCTATTTCAGCTTAATTTCCTTTTAGCAAGGTCGGTGCATGTTGGTGGAGTGATCACCGTGCGTTCTGACCGCTACCTCTCAACTGCCTGAGGAGCAGCAGCTCCCTGTGCCTCCAAGAAGCATCCAGCTGACAACCGTCAATGTATTTGCTGAGAATCATACTGTTTTTATGCTAGCATTTAACTGGGTACCAAGTAAAAAAATTTCATCCCTAAAACAAATGAACATGATTTACAAATACTTTACCTCTCAGTTAATATTAATAGTATAAAGAATGTTATCTTCCATTATGTCATTGATCAAAAAGTTGAATACTTCTCATGAAATTTACTATCTTATGAAATGTAATAATGCATGCTGGAAACTATCAAATTTTATGTTATATTGACATATTATACAATATGAAAGAGTAAATAATTTATCTAATTTCAATCTGAAATATAGGTAGAGACAATGGGCTCTTTACTGTCTTCATGGCACAGGGAAGATAATATAAATTTTAGTGTCCATGAGTATTACTTCACAGGATTTGGATACTTTGGTAATTCCTTTAGCCCTCATTTATGAAACAATGGAAACATTTTCACAAGATTGCTCTACTACCCAGCTTATAGGTAGTTTGGGCAGTAAAACAGCCACACATAAGCTTTTGTGTAGGCATAACCTGCATATGCCAAAGACCACACCATATTGAAGGTCAGAACTGAGAATGGAGTTAAGAGGTGTTGGTTATGAGGTTAACAGTGAGTGTTCATGCCTGGAGCACCTTCCAGCTTGCAATTGTTTTGTAAAGTTCTGGGAACTGTCAGTTTCTGTCACTGGGCAAGAGGAACCTGATGCCTCTACTATGGACAGTAGAGGCCAGCATCTTCTGGGGGTCACCCATAGACTCCAAAACATTGTCCCTAGGGGAGCCACAAAAATTATTTAGCAGTCTTTACTAAGGACATATCTTGTCCCAGGTGCAATGCCTGGCTCTGAAGGCATGAAGATAAAATAAGTAATCCCTGCACAGAAGAACTCACTGCTGAGATGGGAAATTGAATGGTGAAATGATGATTACAACATCCTGCTACAGTACCATGTGGCGACCACCAGCCAAAGGATTACCAGCTCTGCCTGCTACCAGCCACTGCTTCACAGCAGAGGTGATAAATGTCGTTACCTTACTAGAAAACAGGGAACCATCTTTTCAAAAATTGAGAACAGCATTTTTTTAAAAGGGCAAAAGGAGTATTTCTCCTTAGGAGAATGTTGAATAGCCCACGGAGCTGGAGTATAGATCGAACCTCTGTTGATTTTTTGTTGTCCAGCATCTGATACCACTTTTTGTGGCCAGCATCGCCCTGTGAATCTGGAAAATCTGCCTCTTGTCATTGTCACCCTTCCCACCCCTCCCTTCTTGGCAAGCAGTGGATATTTAATGCCGGTTATGCCAGTCAGGCGGAGCAAAGGAGGCAGAAAACACATCGAGTGGAGGGTCCTTCTGGTGTTAACAGCATCACTGGGGCTACAGCTTCCAAGGGCAGTTATTGTGGGACCAGTACCCCCTCAGTGCCCAGAGACAGTATCCAGACAGAGCAGCTGTCATGGTCCGAACCAAAGGACCAGTGTCCTGTGGTGGCAGTTGGTGGTGGTCTCAGGTGCCTTGGTTGTATAGTTTACTTTAGGCTGTCATTTTTTTTGCTTAGCCTCCCTTCCTTCCTGCTTTTTCAGATCCTGATTCTTCAACCTTCCCAAGATTTCTGTGAGCTTCTCAGTGTATGTCATGAATTCCTTTCTTGTTTTATAAGCCATAATTCTTGGAACTAATGACCCTGTTTAGGTCAAAATTGCTCGTGCTGGAGTTGGGAAGGCTGGGATAGAATATGAAGCATTCCAAATGCCATCCTAAATAGTTTTTTTTCACACTGAAGGCTTCATCATAGGGAAATTATGTGATCATATTTTTACTTTTAAGAGACAATTCTGTTATCTAAGTTGAGATTGGCAAGGAGGAGAATGAAGGCAAGGAGTCTAGGTAGAAGATTTTTGTGATGGTCAAGTAAGAGATAATGAGGGCTTTAAAAGAAAGGAGCAGTGAGGAAAAGAGAAGGGATGGAGAGATTTTACAGAAGGTAAGTGTATTGGTTTGGGTAACTTACAGAGTGGGGTGGAGAGAGCAGGAAAGAGGCTGTGAGGCTTCTGGCTTGGATGACTGGGTGGGTAGAGGAGTGATGGGGTCATTGACTGAATGAGCTAGAGAAGCGTGGGCACACTGAACTACTGAATGGAAGGTGCAGCTGGAGATAGCCTGGGACTGGTGCATATGCAGAGCAGAATTTGAGTTGGGAAGCAAGGGATGGAAAGACATGGATGGCCTTTCAGATGGGCAGGGTGGATGGAGTGCCTGTGAGAGTTATAGATGTACATAGCTGGCTAAAGAAAATATCCTCAGGAATATCAGCAGCAACCACTCTCAAAGGTACCTTAAACTTTTCATTTATTACCAGCTCTCTTGCATATAACATGTGAAAGGGTGTTCATTGATATCCAATCTTATGAAGGTTTCACAAGAAAAACAATGTGGTTATTACATTCACCCTTATTATCGAGTCCCCCACAAAACCCATTGCTGTCACTGTCCATCAGTGTAGAACAGATGGACCTAACAGACATCTACAGAACTGTACACCCTAAAGCAGCAGAATATACATTCTTCTCAAGTGCACATGGAACATTTTCAAGAATAGATCATATACTAGGCCAGAAAAAGAGCTTCAGTAAATTCAAAAACATTGAAATTGTATGAGCCAGCTTTTCAGACAGCAAAGGTATGAAACTAGAAATAAATTATGCAAAGAAAATGAAAAATCCCACAAACACATGGAGGCTTCACAACATGCTCCTAAAGAACCAATGGATCAATGGCCAAATAAAAACAGAGATTAAGCAATATATGGAGACAAGTGACAACAATAATTCAACAACGCAAAATCTGTGGGATGCAGCAAAGTCGCTACTAAGAGGGAAGTATATCACAATACAGGCCTACCTCAGGAAAGAAGAACAATCCCATATGAACAGTCTAAACTCACAATTAACAAAACTAGAAAAAGAAGAACAGATGAGGCCCAGAGTCAGTAGAAGGAGAGATATAATAAAGATTAGAGCAGAAATAAATAAAATTGAGAAGAATAAAAAAATAGAAAGAATCAATGAAAGCAAGAGCTGCTTCGCCAAGAAAATAAACAAAATAGATAAACCCTGGGCCAGACTTATCAAGAAAAAAAGAGGATCTACACACATAAACAGAATCAGAAATGAGAAAGGAAAAATCACTATGGACACCACAGAAATACAAAGAATTACTAGAGAATATTATGAAAACTTGTATGCTAACAAACTGGATAAACTAGAAGAAAGGGACAAATTTATAGAAAAATACAACCTCCCAAGACTGACCCAAGAAGAAACAGAAAATCTGAACAGACCAATTACCAGCAACAAAATTGAACTGGTAAACAAAAAATTACCTAAGAAGAAAACCCCTGGACCACCTGGCTTCACCGCTGAATTTTATCAAACATTTAGTGAAGGCCTAATACCTATCCTCCTTAAAGTTTTCCAAAAACCAGAAGAGGAGGGAATACTTCCAAACTCATTCTATGAGGTCAGCATCACTGTTATACCAAAACCAGGCAAAGACATCACAAGAAAAGAAAATTACAGACTAATATCCCTAATGAACTTAGATGCAAAAATACTCACCAAAATATTGGCAAATTGAATTCAAAAATATATCAAAAAGATCATCCACCATGATCAAGTAGGATTCATCCCAGGGATGCATGGATGGTAGAATATTAGAAAATCCATCAACGTCATCTGCCACATCAACAAAAAGAAGGACAAGAACCACGTGATCATCTCCATAGATGCTGAAAAAGCATTTGATGAAATTCAACATTCATTCATGATAAAAACTCTCAATAAAATGGGTACAGAGGGCAAGTACATGACCATAATGAAGGTCATATATGATAAACCCTCAGCCAACATCATACTTAACAGCAGAAGCTGAAAGCCTTTCTTTAAGGTCAGGAACAAGACAAGGAGGCCCACTCTCTCCAATTCTATTCAACATAGTTCTGGAGGTCCTCACCACAGCAATTAGACAACACAAAGAAATAAAGGGTATCCAGATTGGTAAGGAAGAAGTTAAACTGTCCCTGTTTGCAGATGACATGATATCATACATAAAAAACCCTAAAGAATCCACTCCAAACCTACTAGATCTAATAACTGAATTCAGCAAAGTTGCAGGATACAAAACTAATACCCAGAAATATGTTGCATTCCTATACACTAACAATGAACTAGCAGAAAGAGAAATTAGAGAAACAATTCCATTTACAATTGTGTCAAAAAAAATGAAATACCTAGGAGTAAACCTAACCAAGGAAGTGAAAGACCTATACTTTGAAAACTATAAGACACTCATGAGAGAAATTAAAGAAGATACCAATAAATGGAAACACATCCTGTGCTCATGGATAGGGAGAATTAATATTGTTAAAATGGCCATCCTGCCTAAAGCAATCTACAGATTCAATGCAATTCCTATCAAAATACCAACAGCATTCCTCAATGAGCTAGAGCAAATCATTCCAACATTCATATGCAACCACAAAAGACCCCGAAGACAAAGCAATCCTGAGAAAGAAGAATAAAGGTGGCGGTATTAAGCTCCTGACTTCAAGCTCTACTACAAAGCCACAGTAATCAAGACAATTTGGTACTGGCACAAGAACAGACCCATAGACCAATGGAACAGACTAGTGATCCCTGATATAAACCCAACCATATATGGTCAATTAATATACGATAAAGGAGTCATGGACATCCAATGGGAAAATGACAGCATCTTCAACAACTGGTGTTGGCAAAACTGGACAGCTACATGCAAGAGAATGAAACTGGATTATTGTTTAACCCCATACACAAAAGTAAACTCAAAATGGATCAAAGACATAGATGTAAGTCATGAAACCATAAAACTCATAGAAGACAACATAGGCAAAAATCTCTTGAATATAAGCATGAGCAACTTCTTCCTGAATGCATCTCCTTGAGCAATGGAAACAAAAGCAAAAATGAACACATGGGACTACATCAAACTTAAAAGCTTCTGTACAGCAAAGGACACTATCAACAGAACAAAAAGACATCCTACAGTATGGGAAAGTCTATTTGTAAATGACATATCCAACAAGGGGTTAACCTCCAAAATATATAAAGAACTCACATGCCTCAACACCCAAAAAGCAAATAACCCGGAGGATATGAAGAGACTATTCCCCAAAGAAGAAATTCAGATGGCTAACAGGCACATGAAAAGATACTCCACATCACTAATCATTAAGGAAATGCAAATTAAAACCACAATGAGATACCACCTCACATCAGTTAGGATGACCAGCATCGAAAAGACTAAGAACAACAAATGCTGTGAGGATGCGGAGAAAGGGGAACCATCCTACACTGCTGGTGGGAATGTAAGCTAGTTCAACCATTGTGGAAAGCAATATGGAGGTTCCTCAAAAAACTGCAAATAGAAATACTATTTGACCCAGGAATCCCACTCCATGGAATTTACCCAAAGAATACAAGTTCTCAGATTTAAAGACATATGCACCCCTATGTTTATTGCAGCACTATTTACAATAGCCAAGAAATGGAAGCAACCTAAGAGTCCATCAGTAGATGAATGGATAAAGAAGAGGTGGTACATATACACAATGGAATACTATTCAGCCATAAGAAAGAAACAAATCCTACCATTTGTAACAACATGGATGGAGCTGGAGGATATTATTCTCAGTGAGAAATCCAGGCAGAGAAAGACAAGTGCCAAATGAGTTCCATCATTTTTGGAGTATAACAGTGAAGCAAAACTGAAGGAACCAAGCAGCAGTGGACTCAGAGACTCCATGAAGGGACTAGTGGTTACCAAAGGGGAGGGGTGTTGGAGGGCAGGTGGGGAGGGAGGAGAAGGGGATTCAGGGGTATTATGTTTAGCACACATGGTCCGGGGGTCATAGGGAAGACAGTGTAGCACAGAAAAGGCAAATAGTGAATCTGTGGCATTTTACTACACTGTTGGACAGAGACTAAAATGGGGTATGGGTGGGGACTTGATAATATGGGTAAATACAGTAGCCACATTGGTTTTTCATGCAAAACCTTCATAAGAGTATATATCAATAATACCTTAATAAAAAACAAAAACTGAAACAAATAAATGAAGTCAAACAGATATGTTTGCTAAGGTGTGCTTATGTGTATACACATATGTAGGAATGTATGTGTGGAGAGAGTGTGGGCTGGATCGCTCAACCATCAGCATCCAGTCAAAAATGCCCTGCTACCCGTGGAACACAGCTTAAAAATCACTGCATTGGCTTAGAAAACAATTGTTTTGTCACCAGGACAAGGCCAAAATTTCATTTATGCTCTTTAGTGCTGTGTGGCTTGGATTTTCCATTACTTCACCTCCTTGAGCATGAATTTTTCTCTATAGTAAGATGGGAATAACAAAAATAATTATCTCTTAGGGCTAAGATACTAAATAGTGATGGTAATATACTCGGCATAGGTAGATGTTTGGCAAATAATTAAGAAAAGTTTCTGATCTCTTTTCCCAGATATTTTAAATGGGTCCACTTAGCATAGGTCCTTTGAAGTAGGTTTGTGCTTTGTTCTCTTTGTCTTTCATTCAAAATTGACTCTTCCTGTGTGTGCACATATGTGTTACAGAAGAGGTAATGTTCTTATGCACAGATGAGAGAGATATTGAATATGTGAAATCATTTAATGTCTGGAGAACTTTATCTTCTTTTTATTATGGAGACAAAGTATTCTTTAAAAATTTTGTGTATGTAAGATCCTGTTTTGAAATGATTTGAACTACACTAATATTTTCAAGATATGCCCAACTAACAACGTCTGAGCAAGAGTGGCCCTATGGAAATATGGTGCAGAAGCGTTTGTGCCTTTTGCCTCCAGACACCAAGCATGATTGGAGCAAACTTTTACTCTTTAAAAACATTTTTTAGCAAAACAAGCTTTGGGAATGAAAATAAGCACTCACGCTATTAGACAAATAATGCAGATACTAACCACTTTCATTGTTGTAAAGCAGCATTTTGTCATGTTCTTTTACCATACACTCTCCTATTTTTCTCACTTTATATCATAACAGAAAGTTCCTCAAAGAGATTTCCTGTTCCTTGCTAATCCATTCATCCTTTCTTTCTCAAACAAAGTATTACATAAAGGTTTTGCAGATACTGACTTAAATTTTCTATTTCATCATTTGCAGTTTTAGACTGGAAGCTTTTTAGGGAGAGTGGAAAAGTAAAATGTTACCTTCAACAGTAACAAATTTTGCATGTTTCTCAGATAGTCACTTAAAATGCATCATTGGAAATGAAACCATTTCTACTCAGACTGTTGATATGTTCATTCTTTCATTCAATTATTGAACAAATATTTTGTGAGCACTAGTGACTGATAGGCTCTGGAGAAGAGTTGTGAATAGAGTAGAGGTGGCCCTTGCACGAACAGAGCTTAAAGATGGTCAGAATTGGAAAAGTTTACACCAAAACCAATTAGAGCACCCAGAATCATTGCCAGCCATTTTTGTGATCCAGTACGGAAGGCCCAGAAGACAGGGGAATAAAACCCTTCCTGCTCCCATATGCAGACAATCTTACTCATTGCCCCCCTACCCTGACTTCAGTCTGTTTTACTACTCTGACTTGCCAACTGGGCCTTAGCTCAGATATATGAAACAATTTGGCAAATCTGGTGACCGAACTCAGCTATTTATGTTTTATATATATGTATATGTTATATTTAAGATGAATGACTTATTAAAATTTCTATGTTGCATGCAAATGCTTTCTGATAACAATGTCATTCTTTAGTGTTTTCTTGGAGAGTCTTATCTTTTTTAATTGCTGAGTTTCATAAGGAGGTTATCACTGTGAAGATGACAAAGCAGTTTGAACAAAGTTCTTAATTCACCACTGTTTGTTTGCTTTGAATTCAGCATGAAACTGTTAACCTTTATGAAAAGACAACTAGGAATATGACTAAATATTTATTTTCATAATCTCTGGTTTCACATATTTCAAGTTCAGAACTGAAATCCTATATCTCCTCTGATGCCCTAGCAGAGTTAATGGCACAAGCTACTTTTTTGAACTTTTTCCCCTGACTTAGTCTCTTAATTTTTTATGGCTCTAAAAAATAAAACATGAAAAGGCAAAGCCAGATATATTTTATCTTTCATGTATGACAGATGTTCCCTCACCCATGCTCCATGGGCATAATCTGTCTTTTGAAAACATAAGCGATGGATGTTCCTGCCAGCAAAGCCTCATGAAAAGAGGGCCACTTGTCTTGATTAGCAAATCCTTCATAATGAGTCTCAGGGTCCCCACACTCTGAATGAGATTCTCCATTAAGTGGTAAAAGAATTACCATAAGACTCAAATGTAGAAAGTGGTTGTAAGTATATAAATGGTGATAGCAGCCATTCAGACTGAACACCTCTTACTGGTGCCATTTCAAATTTATTCTGTAAGTCTCTCTTTTAACCTAATATTAGATATGCAAATGTGAGGGCCAAACATGACTTAAGGGCAGTTTCATTTTTAAGTTGGTCATGAAAGCATAGGTGTTCATATGGATATTTTTCATTGACAAATAAGAAAAAAATAAGTGTATTAAGCATGGACCTACAGCAAACCAGAGACCGTAGTTACTAAACTGGTCTCATACAAATTTGCTTTAACCGTTGGAGAAGGACAGAGATAGGCTCTCATTCAGTTAAGCCTGATCCTATCTCCGTGCAATGCTGGCAGACAGAGCAGCTTTGCCTTTTAGATTTTTACCCAGTTCTTTTTAGGTCTTCTGAAGCCTGGGAAATAAGAAATATAACCTCCTTGAAAAATCTGAGCGAGTAGCCATAGCAGGGCCTCTGGATCCGATCAGATAAAACGACAAAGAGGCTCTGCCGGGCAGAGGCAGGGAGAGCAGAGGGGGACGGCGGTCTCCCGCTGAACTCAGCGGAAATGTAGCCTCAAAGGATTCAAAAGTGGGTGAAAAAGTAACATAAGCAATAGACAACTTTCCCACATCTCAGGTCACTCTCTAAATACAGCTTGAAAAATTTTCCCTACACTAAACTTAAAAATTTTGGGAAGTATAATAAACAGTATGTGAATGTATGTTTATCCTAAGCATCACACTGGGAGAGAGATTTGCTCTCTAGCAGTGTTTATGCTCTAGATTAACCATTGTTCATCCCTCTCACTAGTTTACAGCTAAATCGGACAAGGTTTAAGCTATGAAAGTGGCGACTTGTTTTAAATTCCCTAAAGTGATATGGGAGTAGTTTAGTGCAGTCTTTCCCCTCAGTTGCAAAAACAGAAGAGAATCAAGAGAGTAAAGGTGGGTGGAAATTCTGCCCCCATGTAGAGTTAAGAGATAAAGTGTGTTTCAGCTCTGCCACTGGATTCCTGGCGAATAGGAGGCCGAATCTAACCAGGGAGGTGTGGTGCTCCATGTGCTGACAGTTGTCATCAGCAGCTTTGACAGAGCTACTGAATAAGTGACGTTATGCATTACTGTCCTCAGCATCACCACTCTGTCAAAGAAAACAAACAGAAGGGGACCAGGTACTGAAATGCGAGATACTGGACATCTGACAGTTTCTGGGGTTGGGAGGTCACTGAAGTTCCCTTTACTTCAGTTTCACTTTTCAAGGTGGGGGATTGTCTTACATGTCACATTCATTTGATAACTTGAGAATTATGGCAAATTCTTATTCATTTTCTCCCATATTGTTGATGTCTACAGTTAAAACTGTGGTGAAGCTGGAAAGAGTCCCATTATAATCAGGCATTTAATTTGTTCCTTGACTATGAGTAAAGTCAACCCTGCTGTGTGTGCTTCCTTCCTTTTTCTCTCAGTTTCTCAACTTTGCTCTTCACATATCAATACCCTGATTCTTCTTTAACATGTTATGAGCAGCTGAGAGGCACCGTGACTGATGTGGGAGAAGGTTTCAGCAGAGGACCTGGAGCACCCTTGGGAATGTGCAATCTGGGCAGAGGGCCGGGAGGCATTTAGGTCATGAAAGAGATGGGGAAACAGGATGGTGGGCTCGGCCGAGATCCCAGCAGGGCCCGTGACTTCACCAGATCCCACCTGCTAGCCAGGCCTCTCTGAGGGGTTCCCTGCAGATGTGTAGGTCTGTTGTGCACAGTCCCAGGTCCCATGGAATTTGCAGATGCTATGAGGCATCTAGAAGTCAGTGAGCTCTTACCTCACCTCCACTCCTTCGAACCTGAGAGCAGCACACACAGGCCTGCAGGGTGGGGGCGCAGGTGTTCCCAGCTCCGTGCCCCCACAGCGTGTAGCCCTCGGTATGGACTCAAACCTTCGGCTGCTTTGGGCGGCTCTATTTCTTTCTGTGCTTCCTTGCGTGGTGCCCGGCGGGGATGGGACCTGGGTCTTGCTTCTCAGCAGCACTGTGTGGCTCTATTAGCTTAGGGACCCCTAGAGTCAGACTTAGAAACCTGATGGTCCCACTCTGGGCAGCCACCTAGGCCTTTTGTGTTTTTTGTATTGTACATACTCCTAGATAAAGGCATTGGGAGACTTTAGGGATTAAAATATCACACAACATTTTATATCCTACTCTCATTTTTATGCGAAGAAAATACACTGGCAAACTGAAATCCTGTGAAATACATGATATTGGCTTCCAACTGGCACTTCCATTAGGCCAGATTGTAAGATAACCTATACAGAAGTGTTCCAGCTGTAGTTGACACCTTCTCTGAAGTTTCATGGATTGCTCCCAAGATAGACTATTTTCACTAGTGAATTTGCCCTAAATCCCAAATTCCTCATTCAAAATAGAAGTTATGGAACCCATGACCTAATTTTAAGCTTTATATGAATTTTGTATGTAATTAAAACAATGAAAATGTTAAAATTGATTAAGCATTTCTCTATCAGACTGAGTAGATAAATTATAGCTTCCTAGTCATTGATTTTCCTACCTTTTAAATAAAATATATTACTTTTAGGGAGAAGTTCTCAGTTCACAAAGTGTTTCACATGTTATCTTTTTAATCCTCTAAGAAGTTTGGACTAGATGGCTTATAAGTTCCACCCAGCTTTAAACTTCTTTAGTCTGTGGCTGTACTTCTTTTAGAGGATACAGGCTAGAAGGTGGTTTGTAACAACAAAAGCAATAGAATGAACTGACCCCATGCAGCAGAGTGACGTATGAACGCTCTCCATAAAGTCCTTGCATCTTTAGATAGCACTTTTTAACACCGCCATATGGTGCTCAGGCTTTTTGTTTGAAGGGTCAGAGACTCATCATCTGGTGGTCCCCAAATGCAGGAGACAGTCTGTCAGTGAGCTGGGCTCCAGAGCAGCTGAGCATTTGAAGTCAGGCCGCCACCCACATAGTGCCAAATTTGCCACCATGGTATTAGTGTGCGTGCTCTGAACAAGAGCACAAAGACTATGACACCTGTCCTCTCGTTTATTCCCTTTCTTTCAGCATCTTTTTCAGTAATCACCTCTGAACTGCACCCGTATGAGAAATAAACACTGGCAGAGACGAGCCTCCTACAGAGCACACAAAGGCTCTCCCCAAAATGTGCCTTGAAAATAATACCCAGATTAAGCCTAAAAACCGGGCTGTGCTCTTTGTTGTTGCAAGCTTTTTGAAAGTGGCCATTTCCTTAGTGTGATAAGAAACTGAAACATTTTCAAAGAAATAAGAACTGGTTATGTGTCTGTCAGAATCAAGAGTCTTGACCAACACTTTAGGGAATATTTCCATTGAAAGAAATTATCTCAAGGTTCTCATTCTGATTCAGAAAATTATTTAACCAATATCATGGAATGTTCCCATTTTTGAGGTGGTATATAAGGCATGCATATAGGGGCTTATTCACTAACGAAGGACTTTTGCAATTAAAAACATTGACTGTAATTCTAGTAGAATGCACATAGAATTTAAAAACAAATGTCTTCCTTGAATATTCGTAGGGGAAGATTGAGGTCTTTTAAAGTTCAGGATTATTCCTTAACTATAGGGTGTGTTACTAATTCTATATTCCGCTGAGCTACATGAGGAGTTCTCTGACCAGAACAAAGGCACCACGGCCGGCTCATCTCCGGGCTTGGGTTACATGTGCGGGGTTGTGTTTTGGGTGGAGCTTTCTGGAATAGCAACACTCCGTCAAAAACACAGCGGCATACCTGTACTCCAAATGGTTGAATAAGGCAAAACATATGACATCAAAACGCTGGGAATCATATTAAAAAGAAAAAGAAAAGAAAAGGACGCAGGCTGTAGCAAAGATAAAGAAGCACCGAGGCACAGATATACACGAAGAGCAGAGAGTTTTACATACGCTGTTCACGAAATGATTTATCTATCGTTTAACCTCTGCCCACAGCCATGTTTGTTCTGCCTGATGTTGACATGAACACCACATCTGTAATGTGAGAAAAGTTGCTCATTTGGATGTTCCATCCGAAAAATAATCATCTTAACTCACGCAGTGAGAAAAGATTGTGGCTTGTATTTCCAAAGTCTCTAAAATTCCATCAAGGCTTCTCCTGGAATTTTCAAAGATAACTGATGGTATGGAATAGATTTCACTATTTTAAGGGAGGATGTTATAAATTAATGTTTACTATTAAAAGGAGGAAATTCATGTCATTGTTTTTTATATATAACTTTTACAAATTACTTTTCTGACCTAATGAATTTATACTCAGACCTCTTAGAGGAAAACATTAATAGTGTCAGTCTGGTTGAACTTTTAATTTTACATAGCTTAGTTTTTATGTAAAAATAAATGTAGGCAGATGTAATAGAAAATTTTCTGTTTGTATAATCATCTCTAAATTGGCTGCAAGAAATTGTTCTTACATGTAAAGAAGTACAAGCAGGTGGGTGGTAGGAATAGAACTTGGGGTAGATAAACGCTTATTTCTGTATGTCAAAAGGTTGGTCTTTAATAACTGAGTTTGAAATTTTGTTCATTGACACTTGTTATATCCTAGACCTTATTCTCCTTGTGGTTATCTACATAGATTTATATTGTTTTCCTTCATTTGCATAGATAATAAGGCCATATTGTCCACTGGATAATATTCCTATGTTATATATTTTTTCAAAGAATGCTTCTGTGTTGAGATCACATTGGGTTTTGATTTTAATTAGGTCCCTCCTCCCCCTGCCCCATGCATCCCCCGGGAGACAGCGCTCATCAATCACAGTGTTGCTCTTTGCTGCAGGCCGCCGCCGGGGAGCGAAATTAACATCAGAGTCTGAAGATTCTGCTTTCTAGTAACTATGTGCACACTGGCCATCTCTACACAGAAGATGCAGGCTTGTCATTAAACGACTTTTTCCTCTGGAAATATCACAACAGAAATGATTTTTAAAAACAACAGCTACTTTTTATGTCGCGCACTCAGGAAATGCACTCACAGCACCTAACTTGGAAGTTCGGTGCCACCACGGTCTTCATTGAGAAATATGTGGTTGGCAATAGCATGTGGATTAAAGGAAATAAATAAGGAGTTGAGTTATATAAATTCTGAGGGCCTGTTGCACCTGGAATCATTTTCATGGCAATGCATACAACTGGGCTTTCTCCTCTTTAAAGTATGCTGGCTACAGAATGAAAATTGCTGTTTTGAGTAAAATACTGTACAAATCTTTCATTTGGCAATTAGAAAGAGATTTTTTTGAAAAACATTTTTTTTTTCTTGTTGAGATTTTCATGAAGTTCTAGAGTATTTTTGGTAGAGATTACCAAATTCATCTGTCACAAATCTTTGATCTCAGATCAACATTATCTCCCTATGATTTTTATTTAGCTTTCACTGAATCTGTTTAACTCAGCTTGTGTTTTATATTCTCCAAAAATTCGGGGAATTAACACAGTCTGATTTGGGCAGAGATAATCTGGATATAGGACATGAAGTATTAGGGCATTTAAAAAGAGATGTTTTAACACTAAACAAACTGAATTTGTAGAACAACAGAAATAAACATGACAGTTTTTTACAATGTTTGGGCATAAAATAAGAGGGTGTATTGCTATGTTTGAGCTCCTACTTTGTCATAGCATTCTGCTAAATATTATATGTGCATTATCCAGTAAGATGAACATTTATTAAACATTTAATGTGTGTCAAACTCGGGCTGAGGCCCTGTAAGTATATTAATTAACGGAATCCTTCCAGGAACCTTATTAAGTAAGTATTTTGTTATTTGCACTTTGCAGATGCAGAAAGTGAAGCTGACTGAATGTAGAGCTCTCAATCATTTTGCTAGCTTGCTTCTTTATACTATTTTACTCTTTTACTCGATATCTGTAATACCCTGCAAGATAGGCATAATTATCCTTTTTCTATATGAGGATACAGAAAGCTCAGAGATTCAGTCACTTGCCTAAAAATCATACAGCTAGGAAGTGGTAGCACCAACATTCAACCCAGGACTGAGTGATGCCAAAGCGTCTGTTTCCCCATCACAAGAGAGACACTTTTTCTAGAAGGCTAAGTCAATGCCTTTAGAGAGCTTGATCTACAAGCATGTAGCTGGCAAGGCCCTGGGACCTCAACCAGAAGGCAGTGTGCAAGGGCACTGTAGTCTGCCCAGAGCTGCAGCCCATACATGTGGTTTCAATTGGCCTCCTTACCCAGGCTGTAGGGTCAGCGCTCAAAGTGAATTGGGAATTTCAGAGTGGTTTGCTCCCCAGAGTGGACATGCTCCTTCAGACAAGCTCTTTGCTGAAATCCCACTGGGACTTCCACATAGCACACATATTTGTAATGCTTTCCCCTGCCTCGGGCTACAAGGGTGCTTTGTAGTTAGAACCTACTTCATTTTAGTATCCCATCTGGTCTTTGGTGGAGTACTCTGGAGAAAGTGAACTGTAGATTAACCTCTAAACCAGAAAATATTTTCAGGGTTCCCATTTTCATAGGGTCACAAGAGTGTATGAGAATAGGATGCTTGGCAGGAAGTAAAAATCTATACTCTCAAAATATACTCTTTTTTCTAGTTCTAACTGTATCTCTTCAGAGCTAGCTACGTATAATGTAAAAGGCTACAGGCAGGGACCAGTGCAAAAAGCATCTGCTGTTCCTGCGGCAGTTGATTAAAGAGAAAAGGTAGCATATCTCAATCTCTTCATGTTCAAGTTATATAGAAATAAAATACTAACAGTTGCTTGACTAGATGTAATATTTTTATATTATGGGGCTTCCCATTGATTTGGGAGGTTACAATGATCAAAAAAAATGAAATGTACCTTAGAGCTACTCTCCATATTGCTTTGTGAGTACAGACCACAATTGTCAATATACCTTCTGCTAGTTTACAATATTTTCCAAATTCATGGGCACCGTAAGTTTGTGCTCCCAACTGTCTTTCTTAGGAGGAATCAACTCATGTATTGAGTGCCTGGTCTTCCATCTTTTACAAGGTAGAAGATGATGCAGTTTCATCTGCAAATTGAATCCAGCAAATCAGGTAGGTTATGTGAACATGGCTCAGTCATGATAGAGACCATGGGCTGACCACAGCCAGATTCTAAAATCTTTCAGAGCAGTTCTTGACCTTGGGTCTGTAGGACATAGACTTCAGTAGCTCCATAACCCCCTGAAACTGGATGTAAAATTTTGTGTCTGTTGATTGTAGAAGAATGGGAGAGTAGCATTCATCAGTCTGTAAAGGGCCTATGACCCAAAAAAGGAATGATACATGGAAATTTCACTAGCATTAACTTCTTTCCCTCAGCCAGAGTTGAAGATGATGAAAACAACACAACAATAAAAATGCACATATACACAATTTCCTTTTTAAAAAATGTTTCCTCATGGACAATGTTATTATTCTTTATGCATGCAGAAGTTTTTGTGTATCAACATGGAAATGTCCACTTCTTTTTGATGTGCAAGGCTAACATAAACTTCTGTGAAAATATGTAAAATAAATATGTCTTATGCATAGACTCCTTCAGCTGTTTCTTAACTGGAAATGAATCTTATTCAATGATGTTTCTAGAAAAAATATTTTGAATGATTCTTATATCATATATAGCTAGTGAAGGTCACAAAGGAAATCAAATTCTGTGAGTGATTTTCCATATTACAATAAGAAAATGATGTTTGTACTCTCCAGGATAGAGATAATAAAACCCATCAAGATGGAATTAAGGATTAATTTTAAAATAATATTTAAAATTTAAATTTAAATTTAAAGTAACACATTCCCTTCTCCCTAGAAACACCGCAGAAAAGAACCCTAAAAAATAATTCAGGCAGTCTGCAGACCACGTGCATTAAAGATGAACATCCACTTAGGAGCACCTGCCCTGCAGCCCGTTATCCATCACTTCTCTTTTCTCTCTGTGAAAATCAGGGCATTTCTTCCCCCTGTGCTCTCCCTGCCCCCGTCTTTGCCACTTGGGACCACTTGTACCACTCTCCTGACATTCCAGTGCTTACCTCCCTAAGACAAGTGTCCAGTGATTACTGGGACAGGAGTGACACTGATGGGAGGGAAGGGCAAGGTAGATTAGAGTAAGACTTTGCTGCTTTGCCCTGTGTGGGCTCCTTCTCCAACTCTGGCTGCTTCCCTGGTTTCAGGGCACAGTGTTACCAGTCACACCCCAGCTCCGGAGTGCCCTTACACCATCTCAGTCCTTTTCCTGCTCTCTTCCAGAGGACCCTACTGCCACAAAATACACTTGCTGGTCAGTTTTTCTCTTGAATATGGGTGACTTTCAGTCTTTCCTAAAAGGACCCTTAGTAGCTAACATGCATGCGGGCTCCTCCCCCAGCCACTGCAGGGCCTTTGCACTGGTCTTTTCCTTTGCCCTTTTATCTACCTGCTTCATCCACTTGGCTCTCTCTGTCGCTCCTTCCAGCTCTCTGATCAAGTGACCCCAGTCAGCCTTCTCACTCCCTCATTCCATATCCCCCTTCATTTGCTTCATTTTCTTCACAGTACTTTTGTTATCATCTGTAACATTTGTAACACTACAATGATCTGTTTATTGTGTGCCTCTTGCTGTCAGAGTGTGGGCAAGGGCTCCATTTCATTTTCTGTTTGATGCCTGGAAGTGTGGTACACAGTAGGCACCCAAAAAATATTTTAAATGCATTGAACAAATAAACAACACCTTACATGCTTTTGCAGTTTGCAAAGTACTTTCATATTTATTGTTTTATTTAATCCACTACAAAAATGAATTTGTTACCCCTATTAGTGAGAAATGTGAGGATCTAGTTAAAGAGAAAATATTTTTCTATTTTTCTTCAAGCCCCTGTGTGACAGTTTGGAGAAGTGGGCAATTAGAAAGAGATGGGTCCCTGCCTGAGACAGGCCAAATGGTACTGTCGGAGGTTCCTGGTGGTGTCTCTACACCCCAGGGACTAGTTCTCAACACTGGGGTAAAGCTGAAATATGTGATGTTAAAATTTGGTTTTAATTCCTAAGACTTCAAAGAAATTTCTTTATTTGAAGACTAAGTAATGTTATTACAGGTTACTCAGTTACTCTTATTCACAAAAGACTCATGTATAAAAACAAGAATTCCAGTGTATTAATTTACAACAAGAAATAGAATTATTTCATATACTGGCCACTTCTTTTCACTGATCATTAAATTCTTTCCCAATAGCTGAGTCTTTACAGGAAGTAAAACTATAATTACAAAGTCACTTGGCAAGCACAAAAAACAAAAGAAAGAGTGTTAATTGAATGATTTAAGTACGTGTGTTATCAGCATACAATAACTCATAATAATGGCAATAAGGATAGCCACCAGTATTGACCTCCTGCCGCATGCCAGGCCTGGGGCTTGCTTACATGGGTTTACACCGTATATGATAAAACTGTCTTACAGTTGAGGATATGATGAGTGAGGTTAAGTGACTTATGTAAGATCACACAGCTGATAAATGATAGAGCCAGAACGTAGCCAGAGGTCATTTTGAACCTAAGACTCCTGTGCCTCTTCCTGCTGGCCCAGTGTGGTCTCCTCCATGCTTGGAGCGGCGAGTTCCTGTCCGTCCAACAACGCTGTAGTCATTCTGTCTTTGCCTACACAGACTCATTATTTAGGACCACCAATTTTATTCAAATATTTAGAAGAAAAATATTATTTGGATTTAGATAAATTCAATTATATCATGGATTTCCATTCAAAATTTCCATGAATTTTAGAATAATTCCTAAGACTTCAAGGAAACTTCTTGCTTGCAATGGCTTCAGTTACAGTACTGAAGGTCTTTCACTGGCCAAAGGGACAATTCCAGAGAAAACAGTAAGGAACGTTTGGGAAGAAGAACAATAATTAATGTTATTTTGTGTAGACCACATAGTAATGAGACAAGAGCGGTGGGGTTTAATGGAAAGACTGAAAATGAGAAATGAGTTGATGAAACTTGGGGGCCCTATAGAAATATTCATTTGGCAAGGAAATCATTCAACAGACATGTAATAAGAGTGTCCTTGGCCCAGGAGCTATAAAGATGAACTGAAGGAGTTTGTAGGCTGGTGGCAAGAATAATCACGTAGATGTGATTATAGAAAGCAGAGTGTGGTCAGTGCTGGGGAGAAGCATGTACAGAGTGGAAATGGGGTGGGTGCCAACTCTGACAATTTAACAAATTTAGAGTGGGGACTAAAAATTGGTAGATATGACAGCATCTATTTGTGTAGTACTTTACAGTTGCAAAGCACATTTGCATGAATTATTTGGTTGATCTTCCTCAAGTACTCTGAACAATAAGGCTTATTATTTCTAATAAATAAGGAAAAGTCAGAAACTTGCTCCACATCATGTTACTAGGTCCAGGCCCTGGTCTTCTATTTCTACATCTTGTGGAAGACCGTATTCCTGATCTTCTATGACAGCATCTTCCATTCATGCCATTTAAATACGGCACCACTGGTGCTGATTAGAAAATGGGAGAATCATAATTTGTTTTATTTTCCTTTTAAAAATATTAAATATTAAATTCCTTTGGACATGCACACAATCTCTCACTTCTTAACATTTTCCCACAATACTCATATGATGCTCGACTAATAAGTGGAGTAATTTTGCTGCCATTTAATGCCAAAGGAATCAATGTCTAGCCTAAGGAATAGAATTTGTCTTTCTTTGAAATACTTACAGAATCCTTTTGGTAGTTAAAGGTTAAAGTTTGTCTCATTGGTGTCCCTTAAAAATATATTTTCTAGCTTGGGCTATGTGTGTTATTATAACAAATAAAAAAAATGGTAACAGCTCTGGATATGTTTTTTCCTTCAGATAAGTGCTGGGCTGCTAGAACATATGACATCATATTTGGCTCCAGCCTTTGGAAATGAGACAGTATAAAAGACGAAAAGTTCTAGTAGCCACATCATAACAGGGGATAAAGTTTTAAACAATTTTGACAAAATAAAATTTGAGGAAACTGACTATTTTTTAAATTGTACATTTGTCATGAAAGTTTTGGGGTTAATCTCTGGAACCAGCACAAGGATGAATGAGGTAATAGTTGCACATGTTGTGGATAAGATAACCAAAGTGGGGAAAAGCCCATTTCCAGGCTAATGGGCAACTAAGATTATGTGCCTGATGGCTGTGGTTAAGATAATACGGGTTCAAAAAAATGACGCTGATAGAGTGGTAAGCCGTCACACTGGATCTGAAGCCTTCTGAATGGGGGCCGGAAAAACAATAGACTGGAGTCTGCCAAGACAAAGAGTTGGGAAGCAAGAAAATGGGAGATAAACTACAAAACTCCCTCACAGAAATGACATTATAAGGATTGGTAATTAAAACTTCACTGACAAGTGAAACCTGATGATAATACTAGCTTAATGCTGCTCATGCGCACATTAGGGTATGAGAGGAGATTGTAACACTGATTCTCATTCCTGACTACCCAGATGTTACTACCATGGGAGAAATGTTCAGAGGTCTTGGCTGGACCCATTTTGTTTTATTCTGTGGCTTTGAGGAAGGGGAAAGCAAACCTTGTGAGGGACGTGTTGACTGAAATGCACCATTAATTTCATGTCTTTTTTTAGAAAGCACTTTTAAAGTGTGCCAAGATATTTTAAGTGTTTCAACAACATGCTTTTGTGACAATAGAGAAACGAGGGTACATTTTCATAGTATCAATAAAAATATCATAATAATTTACAGAGCTGGACTGAACTGTATGTTGGATCACAATGAAGCTCTTTCAGAGTGACAGAGATAGCAGCAACCTCTACTTTATTCCTGAGCCACAGAATAAACATGATCCCTGATTGCCTCTACGATCTCAAGTCTCTGCTGCCAGGAGCTTGGGCCTGAGGAAGGGCCCCCATTTTTGGAACTCTCTTCCTTTCCCTCCCCAACAGATCCCAGATTTACAAGCTTTGAGGTCTTATAAGGAAAGGAAAAAAAAGCATATTTGTTTCTTTCTTAACTGGTGTAGGTTTCCAGATGGCATTAGAAGTCATTATTGGCTGAGAAGAAACACTTGTTTGTGGGGCCCACAAATTTGACAAATGGTTCACTTTGAATATCTTAAGCAAATAAACAAAGCATTTTCAGTATTTGCTGACACTCACTATCCTGTCCTTCTCAAACTTTGCCAGATGGAAACACCGAAGGCCAATTTCTCTAGTTTCTGTTCTGTTCCGAATCTCTGTAAGGAATTACACTGGTGAGAATCCCTGAGCTTTGTATTACTGTGTCTGTGGACATATGGCCCCACAGTTGTTTACTGATGAGTTAAGTTGCATATGGCAGCAAGATAGGGGCTTATAGATTGAACCCCCTCAATGTCATCCCGATGGAGCCCTTTCACATCAGTGTCACATTAAGTTTCTATTATTTTATGCATGGCAGTAGACAGGCTGATATGTAAAGATCCTCAAGACTAAGGTTGTAATCTGAAAGTATCCACAATATTATAGAGAAAGTGATGGTACACATACCATTTAAAAGTCTGTTGCTCCAAGAGAAATAGCAACGGAGGCAACACGGCTTGACAGAAAGAGACAGATATGGACTTTGAAGCCTGGATGTATGGGGGCCCAAATCCTGGCTAGGTTTGGGGAAACAACACGTAGGTCCATTTGACTAACTCACAAGGGAGCTCTGTGTGAGGGTGAGCTACAGACACAGGTGGGGGAGGGCCTCCAGGTGCACTACCACCAAGGGTAACATCCGGAGAGCAAAGTGCACCGGTGAGATAGTTAGGGGGCATTATGTGACCGGAGTTCTCCGAAGAAACATTCACCGGGAATCATTATGTTCACTGCATCGCGGCGGGGAGAGGCAGAGGCCGGGAGGCCGGTTAGGGCAGTTCAGGGGAGAGCTGAGGAGGGTGTAAAGAGGTGCGGTGGGGAAAGGGACGAAGAGGACCTGCAGGTGCGAGAGGAGCACGAGGAGAACCAGGATAGTTCCTCTGCCTTCTGCCTAGAGGACGCCCTCTGGCTCCCTCTGTGTCTCCGTATTTATCCGACTAGAGAAAATTTTATTTATTTCAGCCTTCCCTCCCCTCCTGGCTGGGGGGTTTGCTGAGAACTGTCTTTTCCTCACCTGGGTATTTCTAGACTGTCACAGCGTCTGAGGATACAGTCAGCTCTTGAGAAGAGTTTGTTCAATGCAAGAATAAGTGTTGAATAAATGTGGAAGATCCACAAAATGCAGAGTGGCAAGAGGAAAGTAGAAAGACAGGAGAGTGAAAGATAAGTGCGCAATGAGGGGAAGAACAGCGAGAGATGAGAGGGATGTTTTGGAACAGCTTGAGTCCATTCACAAGCGGGAATGTGGAATTGCTGCCATTAAAAAAATTAGATTAACACTTCCCTTCTTTTTTTCCTTTACCCTGAAGCCTTCACCCATGCACAGCTCTTAATAAATAATAGCTGATGGACACAGTGCTGATGTGTCCTCTTCATGTTAATCCAGGCAGTTCCCAGTTTATGAACTGGTTGGATTCCAAATGTCGTTGTCAGTCAGTTGTTTGGCTATTGGAAAGTATTTTTCCTTTGAGACAACGTAAGAGTCAGTGCTTAAATTCTGCTTTGCAAAAGGCTACTTAACCCACAAAGTGTTGGAATCTTACTGCTGAGGTCCTGCAGAGCACTAGCTCCTCACGGGCACATCACACACTGCTCGGTGCTTGCAAAGTGCTTTTGCATACATTTTTTAAAAAGTGGACCTTGTCTGCATAATAATATTTTTTTCCATGAAAAAATGTGTTCTGAGTTTTAAATGAAGAGACCAGGAACACATCCTCTTCCCACTCTGGTCTCCATGAACTGACTTGGCTTTCACAGAGAGCCCCCCCCACCCAACTGTCCTAGCCAGAGGCACCCGCCCACAGGGAGAGCTCAACACCAGAGGGGCAGATGGATACCAGAGCAGGCGGGCTCCCTGGCGGCTGGGGCCGTCACTGCCTTTCCGGTCAGAAGAGTCATCTGTACCCAGATTCTGCCACCGGCCAGCTCAGCTGGTAACCCTGTGGGAGGGTTCAGTTTCCCCTTATGTAGAGAAGGGATCGTGAGGCCTAATCTCATGGAGTTTTGTGATGTTGAAGATGAGATAATGGATGAAAGAACACACAGCACTATTGTAATAACTGATAGGTACTGGATGCTAAAAAATGTTCTCTTGATCCTCTTCCTCACCCACCTACCATCACTAAACTTAGAAGTAGAATGGGTGAGGAGGGGCTCCTGTGGCCATCGGCCTTACTGGCGGCACAGGGCAAGGTGCTAGAAGTCAGGGAGGGGCCCTTGTGGGGGTGCTGCCTCGACGAGCAAACAGTTCCCAGAATGAAGCAGTGAGGGCTCAAGGGCGCTGGTCTCCCTGGACCCCAGGGGCAGCCACAGTGTCCAGTTCTGCATCAGTACTGTGTGGGCCTCTGTCAGAAGGGGAACCAGGGCTGAGCTGTGTGTCATCACCGTAACTGAGTGTCTTGCCAGCGAGTCTCTGCCCCGGGCAAGTTCACTATGGATTCAGTGAGACCGAGGCATGACAATGGAACGTTTTTGGGGTAAGAGGTTTATTACCTGGCTTGTTCTCCTGGTGATAGATCAAGCACTAGAATTACATCTGCATCCGACAGTCTGCAGGGCTGTAATCCTCCTTCGTCTCTGCCTCCACCCAGAGCACTGGGCAGAGCTCTTTATTTAGTGACTCAGTCAGTAATAGGTTATTACCTCGGGTGTGGAAGCAGTAGCCTAGCAGCAGGCCAGTTACATCATCAAGTAGTTTAGGTTCAGGTGAGGATCCTGGCCATAGGGATTTCCATTTTCCACATAGTTCCTCTACCAAGAAAGTGTTTAAAAACAATGTCAAATTAAAAAATATAAGTTAACATCAATTATTTTATTCATTTATTTTGGCACCTACTGAAGATGTGTTTTTCATAGTCACTTTTCATGTTCTTCTCTTTCTTTGAATTATTTAACACACTGACTCAAGGTCTGGATAGTCCAGTCTCACCCACTGCTATGGAGGATTAGGATAGTTATCGACATCCAAAACTTCTCTGACTGGACTTGCAGAAAGTCCTAGAAAGAGCATGGACTGGACTCTATAATCAGTTCAAGAGGCCAAAGGGTTTCCAGGCCTCTACTCCTTTCCAGTGTTGGAGATAAAAAATACCTGTGGAGAAAGTAAGGGTTCTTATGGTCAGGATTCTCACTTGATCCTGGTTGGCCAGCTCACTACGCTCGTGTGGGCAATACACTGTTTGTTATTGCCTCTCTATAAAGAACTCCACCCCGTGCTCAGGGCTGCAAGGCTGCAGGAGAGCAGAGGCTGGAGGGGCGGCAGCACTGAGGACAGAGACTGAGATGGCTGTGGGGCAGAGAGGCCCAGAGGCAGAGACTGGCTTGCTGTGTGCAGACTTACTTTGAGGTGGACGGGATTCTAGTGATTGACCCACCACTGTGGAAATAAAGTTGGGTATAATCCTTTCACATTAAGAACATTCCATTGTCATTTTTTGGTCTCATTGAATCCATAGCGAACTTGTCTGGGTCTGAAACCCATTGGCAAGACAATACTGAAGGCATGGGATCACCCCACAAGAAGCTTATAATTCAGTGATGAAGACAGGAAGTTGAGTGATTGTAAGGGCAGCTGGCAGGGCAGTGTGGCCTCGGCAGTGTGTTCATGGGACTGTAGCATCACAGAGTAGGAAGTGCTCAGGGTGGAGGGTGAGGGGAGAGGGAGAAGGGGAGGGGCTGGTTAGGAATGGTGATGTAGGCAGGGGTCTGAGCACAAAGGATCCTGTAGGTTGTGCCCCAGGGCATGGTTGTTGCCCTATATCTCACTAGGAGCTAATTCCATCTAGTGTACAAGCCCAGGGAGCTCAGAGAAGTAGTCTGCTGAACAAGAATCATGCTAGATTGTTTGTAAAAAAGGTTTCTCAAATCATCTACTTCTGTGTGGTGTTAACTCTATTAACTTACATGCACACAATCTGTGTATGTATGTGTGTGCATGTGTGAGTGTGTGTTTTCTAGGGCATACAAACATTTTTCATATTACTGGCATGGAAGGCCTCTATACATTAGAGGTAGTAAGTGAGAGTTGTAAATTTTGTTCCCTGTGTCCCTTTGGCCTGGGCTTGTAAAATGATATTTTTTTCTAGAAGAAAAGTTGCTTAAAACCTACTTAAAATATAACCTAAATGCATCCCTTTGAAAGTTTGTGGGCATTCTATGTTGCATGGATTAAATACTGGTTTAGAAGCTTCTAACGCAAGAGCAGTTACTTGTCTTACACCCCAAAAGCATGGATGGGGCCACAGAATGAGGGAAATCCTATCTGACCGGCATAACCTCAGACTGTGAACATGGGATTGCTGGCAGCATTTCTCAGTTGGTGAAGCAGCTGGCCATTAGAGGGATTCTCACTCGTGGCTTCTCAGTGGAATCACCTGCAGAGCTTGACAACATGGCGGTACTCAGGTCACACCCTGGACCGGTCAAGTCAGGATCTCAGGAAGCGAGACACAGACAGCAGGACTTTGTAAAGCTCCCCGAGTGATTCAGATCCACAGCCTGCTTGGAGAAGTACTGATCTACCGGATAGGATTCCCGTGGTATCTGGAAAGGCAAGTTCCTTTAACCAGCTCAGTTCATTTCAATCATGAGCCAGATACTGGGCTTGGTCTGGAGACTAAGACATGGGCCCCGTCTTCAAGTCATGCTCTTGGGAGGCCTGGAGGGTGGCTGTGGGGAGGTCCTGTGGATGGGGCGTGGAGCATTGGTTCAGTGAGCCTCAGTGAGGGGCAGAGGGGAAGAGCACCGTCAATATTTGATAATGCTCATGCTTTGTAACAGGAGAAACTTGAAGATAAACCTAGAAGGATTCACTAGAAGAAAGGTTTTTTCTTAGATGGGGAATAGAAGTCAGGAAACTGGCTTCTGTGCTTATGTGCAGTACACCATTCCTTTTGCTTGTCTACTCCAGCCTCTACTAGGAAACTAAAAGCAAAACCAAACCCAAAAACAAATCAGAGGTTTTTATAAAAATTTTTATAAAACCACAATATATTTGTAGATAAAATTTACATAATATAATTTGTTTAAAATATATTGTAAAAAAGAACACTATTATGATTAGCACACATAATATGGGGGGCACGGGGAAGGCAGTGTAGCCCAGAGAAGACAAGTAGTGACTCCATAGCATCTTACTATGCCTATGGACAGTGACTGTAATGGGGTATGTGGTGGGGACTTGATAATGGGGGGATCTAGTAGCCACAGTGTTGCTCATGTGGAGCCTGAGCATAACATTATATATCAATCATACCTTAATAAAAAAAAAAGAAGAAAAAAAAAAGACCACTGACTTGGGAAAAAAACCAGTATTTTTCTCTTAAATATTTAGAATAAAAGAGCTCTTGCCAGATGGCAGGACAAGATTTTATTTTATAAGCCAATGCGGCATTCTCAAAAGATTACAATCTGTAGTATTACAAAGATATTAAGACATCTTTGACTGATAGCTGCTAAATGATTGTGAACCATTCTGATTCTCATTTTTTAATTTACATTTCTTTCATGTACGCCTTTTCCAAAGTAGGACCTATAATTGCATTTTCTTTTCTATTAGATAAGTAGATGTCATGGAAAGAGCATGGGTGTTACACCCCAGTTCAACTTAGGATCTCTGGAACTATGTTCCCTTGTCTGTAAAATGGTGACAGTAAATGTTTGGTTGAAAAGCTAGAGTATTAACTTTAACAAATGTGGAAGAACCATATGCAGGTTTTTATACTTATTAAATACATGCTAGTCAGTGTATATGAGTAGTGGGGACATGTGTCACTCTATCCTCTAAAGTACATTTAGAATATCTACATGATATTATGTGTTGATTCTCCCTAATGAACTTTCCTCAGGTACCTTTCTCCATCATCTGGAAGAAGCCATAGAAATGTCTGATAAAGCTGAAGTGACAGAGTCATACAGAGTTCCTGCAGTGTTGATGTGGTGGGAGGAGGAGACACTTTCAGGTATTGGTTAACAAAATCTAAATCAGAAAAGATTGTGACAACAATTTAGCAACAACTTTACATGTCCCACAACAATTAAAAATGTAAGATAATTTACATTACAACTTATAGAACATAACTAGATTCTCAGATATTGTCATGACTAACATAAAACCAAAATTTCACTTTTATAATTCAATACTTTAGCTCACAAAATCCACTTGATGATGTATAGATTAGTTAACAATAATCTTAATAGGCAATTATTTCTAGGTTCCTAGAATAATAGGTAAGCATAATTTATATACAAATTCTCTGTGACATGACTCATATAATAACAGACTTTTCAATCGATGCTGGTTTTTTAAATTAAAGCATCAAGTAAGTTTATACATTTGGCATTATTTGGTGGTTTTCCAACTTGCCAATGTTCTATCTTAAATGTACTTTTATTAATCACATTAGAATAGCCATATCATTTTGCAAATATGTGTTCTTAGAAATGGTGCACAAACCCACTTTAGTTTTTGTTGTCAAATCACGGGCTGAGGAGGGGCTGGGAGGAAAAGAATGCCCAATCTGCATTTCAGGCCCCCAGCAACTCCTGGAGTTGTTTCATGTGAGTCGGGATTCCCTTGCCAAAGGGAACACGGAGACGCACGTGGCCACACTGTCTTACTCTCCTGCCAGCTGCAAACCTCATCACAGTTCCTGTGAAGTGCGTTTCCACGGATCAGGTTTCTGCCAGGGAAGACTTTTAACAATCTCCTGCTCCGCTTTCAACCAAACAATTAGTATTAGCAAATGGTTCAGGCCGCTGCCTGGGATTACATATGATTCCTATTCAGAAAAGACAAACTTCTGCTTAAACCAGGCCCACATGCTGAACACTCGAGCTGCTCTCTTAGATACAATAAAATTGCGACAGTTTCTATCTTTCATTTAAATAAAAACTCACTCTCACATTTGAAATCAAATTGGCTGTCTTCCCTTGCTGGGTTGGCCATCTGGTAAGGGGTACTTTTGGAGGACTGATGGTTAGGCCAGAAGTTTAGGGGAAAAAAATCATCCTTTTGTCCTTTTGTGCTTTACTGTTTTAATGTGGTCAAACTTTTTTTGTTGTTTATAATGTTTTCACAGCAGTTTCTTTTTTTTTTTATCTCTTTATGATACCATATGGAAAATAAGTTAAATTCTCAATACATTTTACAGCCAAAATTTTCTATTTAGAGCTGTGGATCAGAAAAGGTTACTAAGGCTCGTTAGAAAACAATGGCATGAAAGCATTCGCTGTCTTGGTCTACTACACACCTATGGTTCTTTTAATACTACCATGCTTTTTTCATTTCTTAGGGTATTTCTTAGGGTAAGGCAAGGTCAGCTTCTTTCCATGCATTTCCAAGGTTTATGACTGCCCTCAAATAGAGGGATACAACCTTAGCAGGCATGGGAATTTTACTGTTCTCAGTTACGTTCTTCAAAAGCTGGGTCTTGATGGCTACTCTCTATGTAGTCACTCTTCTGTTTTCTTCATGGATGGAACTGATTACATCAAGCAGTTAGGAAACCTATTCAGGAAAACCACCTCATAGCAATCCTTTCTATTACATGCTCTTTGACTTCAGAAAATCACAGATAATTTAATGCTATAAGTTTCCTGGAATTAAAGGTAGCTGAAGAGATCATTCTTGTTTTACAGGTGAGGCAAGTAAATTTCAGAGAAATAAGGTAATTTTCCATGAGCACACCCAGCTCAGACAGTGGAGACAGTGCTAGAGACTAAATATGCTTTCTTCCTTTTATAACTTATTTTCCCATGTTGTAATACAGATGCACTGCATCTTTGAATAACATTTTTTTTTGTTGTGACAATTTGCAGGAAATCATGCATTTTCATTAAATGTTCATTATGAAACTTGATGATCTCAATTAGCAACCTGATGTTCGTTTAGGCAAAGCTCACCTTTTATAAGTCATTAAACATGTAAATGTATGTGTACAACATGTATTAGTATTTACACGTAGTAACCCAGAGTCATGGGGAATATTTTCTTTTGCTATTTCTAAAGAAAATACCCTGAATGCACTTAAACATTTTAAGATTCTATTTCAAGGTCAATCAGTTTGATATTAATTTCTTTAAGGGGAAGGAAGGAAGGAAAATCAGAGGTGAAGTTGATGGCACGACAAACCTATAAAATGGCCTTATAATGTGTTAATCTGACTAGGCTGGACTTAATTTTGTAGAATCTTCTTTCTTATCTGACATATTTGACATCTTGGGAGACTGGGACGTGTAAGGGAAGCAGCAGCTGGTTTTGTAGCTCAGGCTCGTTGGCCAAGCTGCTGACTCGCCCTGATTCAGAGCAGCAGATGCACCTGCCACTGCTTTGTCCCCCCAGGTCTTTTTTCCTCCGACTCCCAGATCTGCATGAATGCTTAGCTCTGGGACTAATGGCCCTGCAGGAAACTTGTGTTCCTTTGCTATTGCTGCTGTAACAAACTACGGCAGGCATAGTAGCTTAAAACAATTTATCTTATAGTTTTGTAGGTTATATGTCTGACAGGTATTTATTTGGAATAAAGGTCTTTTTTTTTTTTTTAATCCTGAGTTTATTCTGATGGGGAAAAGAACTTTAGTGAATCCCCTGATAGACAGAAAAAGGTTAATTGTGGGGAAATTTTTTATGTGAAAATTTTTCATTATTTTTTCTTTAAAATACAGGCTGCAATATGAAAAACATAACAGATATTATGAGATTAAAAATCTTGAATTTAAAAGAGTTTATATTAATTATAGGCAAGTGACATATATATTTCAGTATTAAGTAAATAGATAAGCATGGGAAATTAATTTGAACAATTGAGGAACTGGGAGCAATTGCCAACTTTCTTTCATTAACCAGTGAAATTCTTCATGAAAGAGGTGGAGTTTAAGGTTCTTTTGTAATGCATTAAGGAAAATTATGTTTCTGGCAGGAGGCTCTTTTTCTGTAATGTATTGAAAATCCACTAGAAAAATATAGATTTTTTTCCTGTCCCCATCTTCTAAACTGTCATCTGAAAATAAGTGAAATGTTGTCATGTTATACAAGTACAATCAAATATGTAGGTAGTTTCAAAATACAGTAGTGAAAGATAGTCACAGAATTTCCATATATCATTGACACGTACAAGTCTTCCTCATGTGTATCTCACAGAGAAACCCTGATACTCAGAATTGCCTGGAAATCTGACAGTCCAGACAAAATTCAAAATCTGGTAGATGTCCACACATCTTTGCATATGGGAATTGGAAAGAACATTTCCAACTTACCGTCTTGCCTAATTTCATTCAAAACCTCTATTTGTCTGTCAGCTGATATGCTGATATGGTTCCCAGAAGAACTTTGCTCTCTCCAAGAGAACTTACTTAGCCCCCCACATCCTGGCCCACGGCCCACTGGCACACTCGCTTCACTTTGTGAACCAGGAGCAGAGTGTAAACTCCATCTGCTATGCACACAACGGCACATTCTTGAGTGTGGCTGTCTAGACTGTTTCCTTTGCTCAGTGGCTCAAGGGTCTTTTTACAGACTAATTACTGGAATATTACATTGTGGGTAGTGGATTCTTCAACAGATCCTTACCCAGTTCTGACAGAGGTGTTTTAAGTGGCTTTCTGCCTCAGAACAGTGTGTTCATCAATGTGCCTACTCACATAAGCTGTAGAGTGAGTTCTCTGGCAGCTGAAGCTCTGTACCTGTCACCTGTTCTATCTCTAGAACTGAAGAGAGGATTTAGTCTTTATTTCTTGCTTTTTTCTGATTGGTTGGTTTTCTTGACTTGAATATAAGTTTTGGGGGGAGGGCAGGAAATAGAGTATCCAAAAACAAGACCCAGACACCTAGATACTACAGCTAGCATCTGTGGGTTTGAACTAGTTTGAGGAAGTCCAAGCACTTGAAAGAACAATTAATGCCTCTGAATTCCTTGGACTATGTCCATGGTTCCATATTTATTAGCCAAACAATTTCATTTCCATGTGCCTCATATCTCCTATCTCAAAAAAAGGTGCCCCCCACATCATCCCCACCATCAATAACAATAGCAAATTATGTGCTGAGTAATGATAGATCAAATCAGAGCAGGGGAAAGTTAACTATGCATATGTTAAATCATGTGTAAGTTATAAGAGAATACATATTTCCTTGAGCTAGAAAGTGTGGCTAACTTTATGTTTGGTTTAGAAAATTCTGTCTCCTCGTAGTAGTATAAAAATGTCATCCTACATTTTCTATTCCTTTTATGATTTCTTTTGCTTTGATTGTTAAGCCAGCTGTAATATATTCTTGTGCATCTTATGATAGGCATTATGTCCAATGGTCTTAACATCACTCACTGAATCCTCTTCTATTTTTCTTTACAAGATATTCTTATCAAATTCTAAATTCCCCAAAACATCTGGATCTGTTTCTGGTGCCTTAATCTTGCCAGTACCAAAATGTTATAGTTACTGTAGCTTTCTGTTGTGCTCTGATACTTGGAATAGCAAATAAAAAATCTCTCGTCTGTTCTTTTAGAGATGAGCTGTAGAATCAACTTGTCATATTTATCAAGGAATCCCATGTAAGTTCTGGTTAAGATTATGTTGAATTTATAGATGTTCCTGTGACAATTGGCAATTTTGTACTATTAAATCTCCCCATTCAAGAACATGGCATGGTTTAGTGTTCCTTTGTATCTTTCTATTCTTTCTCAGTTGGTGCATAGCCTGAGTTGACTGCATTTAAAAAGAAACAAAACAAAAAGAAAACATCTCCATGATGCTTGAATTCAGCCAAACTATCAGTTCCTTTTGAGACTGTTGTTCTAAAAGAGATCATATTATTTTAGGTTTAAAAAAAAGATAATCGCTTTGTCACTTGCATGTATAATCTCAGTCCTTCAGTATCACAGAGTATCACTCAGTAAGTACTTGTTACTAGATGGGAAGTGTTGAGTAGTATTTCCAGGTCTGTTGGCTTCCATCATCCGTTTCACAGCACCTCCCTTTGTGGCCAGCAGGGGGTGCTCCTGCAGCACATACCCTCTTTCAACATCACTGAATCCGAACAAATTTCAAACTTGAGGAAGTATTGGTTTATAAATGATCAACTGCAGTTCTCACACATTCTAGCAGACTCACATCTGTGGGCATTTTATGTAGAAGACAAGTAATGGGAGAAGGTGAGATCTTCAAAGTGTCTTGTAATCGAAGAAGTCCTGTACTACGTAAGCACAGAAAGCAGAAAGGATTAGAATAGCTTGTGTTTGGGCTAACGAGTGGAGCCTCTGCTTTTAGGGGCTGTCCTTTTGAGCCCTGGTGCCAGCAGACTGTTTTGTGAGCTGTCAGCTTCCTGATCTTGGTCCTTTAAAGGCAACATTTTTTAAGTGGCTCTTTAAATAGGGGGTAGGAGCTCAAGAGAGCAATGAGCTGGGGGCTATGGAAGGAGATGGTCTGGTTGCAGATAATCTTATGGGAAAAATTTTTGATTCTGTCTATTGGCTTTGGAAGTTTCCCTCATTGTTAATGGTTGTGATGTTCAAAGAAGTGTGTCCTTCTCCACCTTCCCTACCGGTCGGGACTCACTGCTTCTTCCTATGTGCCCAAACCATCCAGTGTTTATTTCTATTTTGCAAATATCATATTTTGTGACATTCACCTGTGTATTTGTTTATATCACCTCCTAGGTTAAGCAACATGAGGGAAGGATCACACTGTATTTCCTAGCATAGGGTTGGTATACTTGGTCAGCAGTCAATAATTATTTGTTCAATGGATGATAGAAGGAAAGAAATGCAGGTAGAAAGAAAGGAGGAACAAAGAAGAAGTGGTAGGTTACTCTTATAGGGTAAGTGAATTTTTAAACTGATCCAGAATCCAGAAATAACAGTAATAGAATTCCCATTGAACATTACTGGGTATAGCCCATGTGGAAAAAGTGAAGGTTCCTATGGCCAGGATTCTCACCTGAAAATAAACTACTTGATGATATAATTGGCCTGCTGCTAGGCTACAGCTTCCACACCTGTAGAGCAGTGAGCTATTATTGACTGAGTCACTATATAAAGAGACCTGCCCAGTGATCTGGGCAGAGGCAAAGATGAAGGAGGATTACACACCTACAGACTACTGGGTGCAGATGTGATTCTAGTGCTGACCTATAGCTGGGAGAACAAACCAGGTAATAAACCCTTTCATCCCCAAGAGCCAAGGAAGAATTGTTGAAACTGAGATTCAGTCACCAGAATAATATCTTACTGCCAGCACCAACTGCACTAAACCCTGGAGACTCCATTTAGTAGGCATGGCCTTGGACCTTTTGACACATGGAGCAACAATGGTTGGCCCTCCTGGCACCTTGGGGACAAGGCCCAGAAGCTGGCCTCCTGTGTATATTCCTGGGGGTAACAGCAGAATGGCCCCCAAAGATCACAGTAGGCTATCCTGAATGGCCAGAAGGGAGGGGCATCTTACCAGGGAGTTTTTATCACTATGGCCAGTGTGTGAACTCTCCAGTAGCACTGTATATAGACCCCTCAGTAATCCCCACTAGGAGAGTAGTAAAGGTATGGTATACTTGACCTGGACGGGACCCCCTTCCTGCTACAGTCCTATCACAGGACCACCCTCTTGCATGCATCCTACCTGATTGACAAGATTTGCTTATGTTGGTGCCATTAAATCATGTGTCTTATTGCCCCTAAGGTCTTTGTGGATTGGGCACACACCCTAGCAAAAAAACTGCTACTTGCTCGGGTGCATGGTGCTCCCTATCCATAACACTACTAAGTGTGAGTCATGAACTCATCTGAGTAGAACTGCTTTTGAATATAGCTGAAATAACCTCCTCTGGCTTGTTAATTATTATAATTTCTATTATCTGTATCAAAATCTTATTTTATCTTAATTTTTATTATTATCTCTATGTTGCTGTTATCCTCTGTTGGTGGTGTGGAATCTGGTTACAATGCTCCAGCTTTCTAACACAGGGACCATTGCAGAAGATTGAAAGTGTGAAGATTATGAGGCGAGAATCCTGGAGGGGTGGAGTGTGGATAAAGTGAAGGTTCCTATGGCCAGGATCCTCACCTGAACATAAACTACTTGATGATGTAACTGACCTGCTGCTAGGCTACTGCTTCCATGCCCATACGCAATTAGCTATTACTGACTGAGTCACTATATAGAGAGCTCTGCCTAATGTTCGGGGCGAGGCAGGGATGAAGGAGGATTACAGACCTGCAGACTGTTGGATGCAGATGTAGTGCCCCATCTATCACTGGGCAAATAAGCCAGGTAATAAACCCTTTCACCCCAAGAATGTTCCATTGTCATTCCTCAGTCTCACTGAATCCATAGTGAACTTGCCTGGAGCTGAAACCCATTGGCAAGATGACCCAACACAAATGATGACAACAGAAACAATTTGTTTCTAATGAGGTTAGTGACAATATTTGTAATAGCAAAACTGTAACTTAACTATAACCAGCGAGGTATAAAATGAAGATCATTTGTTATTTATGTAGATTGCAAAGCTAATTGCATAATGTGGTGTTTTTACAAGTAGTGAGGTTCTGGAATGCAATGTTCCATGTACAATTTTAAAATCATATATTCTACTCAAATTCATGAATATTTCAATGTCAACTCATAATTTCATTCAAATCAGAGCCACAATTGGAATTTTTCTTACCACACTATCTTCTCCCTCTCTTAATACAGCATCAGATATTTATTAGTTGAGGTAGTTACTCAGGTGTTTACATTCATAATTCCTTGGGTTACCTTTTCAGGTGTGGGGAAAGTGGAAGTTCCTATGGCCAGGATCTTCATCTGACCCTAAACTACTTGATGATGGAATTGGCCTACTGTTAGGCTACTGCTTCCACACTTGTAGGCAATAAGCTATTGACTGAATCACTATAGAAAGAGCTCTGCCCAGTGGTCTGGGCAGAGGCAGAGACAAAGGAGGTTTACAGACCTGCAGACTTGGATATAGACATGATTCTAGAGCTCAACCTATTTATGGGAAAATTAAAGCCTTTTACCCCCAGGAACATTCCATTGTCATTTCTCAGTCTCACTGAATCCACAGTGAACTTGCCCAGGGCTGAAACCTTCAGGCAAGACATCAGGTAATAACTATTAACTTTTCTCATCTTCAAACAACTGCAAAAGGGGGTATTTCAAGAATCTTCATTCTTCTGGGTAGTTCATTATCCAAAACTCTAGTCTATATAAATTGTTCTTAGAAAACCTAAGGTTAAACTGGATGATATGAATGCTATTTTGAATAGAACAACTTTTTAAGATGTTTCTACTCTCAAGTTTCATGTTTATTAATTTAATAAAAACTTTCATTATTTTTTTCTACAAAATACTGACTTCCTATATTTACCTAAATACACAAATTAGGAAAATCACATGTCAAAAAGTCACCTTGACATGGAATGTAAACAATGCAGCCAAAACAGAATTTTTTATTTTTAATATTTCAAGCACTTAAACAAACTAAAAAAAATGATCAACATGATCATTAATTCTTCTATGCACCCTGTGGGTATATTTCACCTTGTTTATTCAGTGTTAAGAGAATCACTGGGAAACTGAAGGTAGCTGATGAGAAAGCAGGCTCTGGGAGATTTAACTGATTTTCTGAAGAATTGTTTTTTTCCTCCTTTTTTAAAACTACTAGCCTAAACACTCGCTGTAGGTGAGATTATATGCTTTGTGAAAATTACCAAGTGATGTTTGACATGCTGTATTTGATTAATTTGATATAATGTATTATTTACACTAATTTGGAAAATGTATTCTACTCAAACACAAACATAATTGTCTGATAGTTTTTGTGTTCAGAATGACTCAGTGAATGAAAGATAAGCAAAATATATTTTACTTTTTATAAAAACTTCAATTAGACAAATACTTGCTGAATACCTGCCTTGGAGGTAGGATTTCCTGGAGTCAGAACACTCTGGGGTTCTAACTCCAGCTCTGCCGCTTAGAGCTGGGGGACCTCAGGCCTGGGACTGAACTTCTCTAAACTCAGTTTCCTTATTTGGAATATTCTTTAGGATAAGTATAATGACCATTTTTGAGGTTGTAGGAGGATTAAATGAGATAATTCATGCAAAGCAATTGGCATAGTGCCTACCATGTGGTGAACTTTCAATGAATGATAGCTATTACATTCTCACCATTGTGCTAGGCCCATAGGATAACATAAAAGATGTTTTAAACACTGCCTATGTTATTAAAGGGGTTATAAGTAATATTTTCTCTATTATATTAAGAACCCTAGGTTCTGTGTAGCAGGTTGGAAATTACAAGATTGATTTAAAAAGTATTCCTGCCTACAAAATGTACTTTTCATGTAGATACACAAACTATATTTGATATGGGGTTTGCTTGTATTTTGTTTTCTTTTATTGTAAAATAAAACACAGGTACAGAAACACACACACAAAAAGGTGTAGCTTAGAAAATTGTTATAAGGCAGGCAGACTTGAAACCACCATTCATTTTAAGCAATAGAATGTTGCCAGCTGTGATGGTTATTTTCCATTAACTGACCCACGTCAAGGTGCCCAGATTACACATTGCTGCTGGGCCAACATGTCACATGTGGACCTGAGGACTCAGCAAGTCACCCTCAGGGTGGATGAGCATCGTGCAACCCATGGAGGGTCTGACTGGATCAAGTGGAGGAAGGAGGTATTTGCCTCTCTTCCCCTGCCTCACTGACTGAACTGGGGCATCTGACCTCATCTCGCTGTCTCTGCCCCTCGGACTGGGATTTCTACTATTGGCTCCTTTGGTTTTCAGGCCTTCAGACTCAGACTGAATCATACCACTGGCTTCCCTGGGTCTCCAGCTTGCAGATGGCAAATTGTGGGACTTCTCAGCCTCCATAATGACATAAGCCTATATATTGATATCTGTATCTAATCTGTATCCATATCTAATCTAGATCTATAATCTATTTATGTATCCTACTAGTCTGTTTCTAATGAGAACTCAGCCTGTCCAGAAATGTCTTCATGGACCTGTCCAGTCACAGCACCTCCCTCCCTCCAAAGGCACCATGATCCCGATGTGGATAGTAATTTCTTCCCAGCATTTTGTTAGGGTTTTATCCCTCAAGTGAGACTTTTATAGTCCAGAGTCTGCAATCTAGATTTCGCCGACTGCATACCCGTGATGCAGTTGAACACGGTCCTCTGTCCATTGTATTTCCCGCAGATTGGCAACTGGATCCACACATTCAATTAGCCTCAGGTTCAGTCTTTTCGGTGATACTATGGTTTTCATCAGGAGGCACATAATAATTATTTTTGCTCTTTTTAAATATTTATAGCAGTTGATATTCAAAGCTTAGCTATATTAACTTATTGGGGTTGGAACAAAGATGATATTTAATTTTATCACTTCTTTTTAATTTATTAATTAGCAAATTTATGAGATGCCTCATATCATCTACTATTTGGTTATCCAATAGTATAATCATAGGAGAGGGACCACATATTTGGTTTTTTTATTTACCCAATTTTCAAGATAGTGAAGTGGTTATCTATTATTTTCAAGAATGACCAATTAGTTTATTTTAAATATCATTACAAAATATAAATATATTTCATGGGTTTCAATTGAATGTTATTTTTATCCTTCTTGATACTTACTTTCTTATCTTTGGCCAATGGGAGCTTCTTTCAACTGGCTCCAAAGTCTTCCAACATTATGAAATAGTCTCTCTTTACTCTCTGCCAGGATATTTCAGGTCATCTTGTGTATTACTTGCTCCTGATATGGAATTAGCCACTTTTCCAAGAAGTTCCACTGTCTTTTAATAGGAAATGATATATAAAGACTACAATCTAGGCTCTAGGATCACCCATTGGAACAAGGGTTATCATTGTTTCTAGGCTTTTTCAGATAATTCATTCTAATATTTCTGACTCAAAAACAGGACCACAGGGTTTATACTTTGCCTTTTCTATATTACATCTGTATTTATTCTGTCTACACTGAAAAATCTTGGTTTTTAAGGATATCAGGGATCATAGAATTATAATGTCCCAGAATTACCCACTTTCTTTATCCCATGTTACATATGGGACAGTCTCAGAATAACAAAACTTACATTAAGATCACCATTATGATTACTAAAAGAAGTTATATATGTTTCTATGTGTTCTCCCCATTCTTCCCCTACCTTTTAAAAATAATTGTATTGTGTCTATATTATCATATCGTATATTCTTTGCAGTCTAGGATACCTTTCCCACTAAATCTTAATTCTATAAGTAACAACATATTTAATGCTCAACCAAGAGCTTATATCAATGTAGTTCTAGTTATTTTAGCTGTCTGAAGCTTGTTCTCTAATAAATTCCAAAGGAAATAACTATGGGAATGATATTCCCTGAGTTCCTGCATGTTTGTCTATGACCTTTATATATTTTACATTCTCTTTCTTTGAGTGTCTTAAATATGTTACTTCATTTTTTCTCTGGTATAATGTTTTGCTGTCAAAAAGTCTGATACTAACTTATTTTTTTCCCCTTATAAAATCATCTCTTGTTGCATAGATGCAACAAGAAGATTTTTTCCTATCTATAAAAGTCTATGAGTTTTACTAAATTATGTATAGATATTAGTTGTTCTGAGTCAGTATTCTCAGCTACATGTTTTCTCAATATATTTTTCTTAACTTCAGGAAAGCTTTCTTGAATTACAGTGTTTATATTTGTTCATTTTCTTGTTTCATTTTTTTTCTTTCTCATGAACTTTTGGACAGTCAACAATATATGTCACTTTCCTGTTTTCCTTTTCACTTTTTAATCTCTTCATTTACTTTAAATATTTTTAAATTGAGGTAAAATGCATATAACATAAAATACATCATTTAACAGTTTTCATGCCACAACTCTGTGGCATTAAGCACACTCACAGTTTTGTGCAACCATCACCACCATCCGTCTCCAGAACTTTTCCATCCTCCCTGACTGCAACTCTGCTCAACAGGAACTCTCCGTTCCCCACTTCCTTTTCATTTACTTTTGATTTTCAAAGTGTCATCCCTTCCACCTATTTCTCTTAGGGCATGTTTTGTTGTGTTTATTTTTGTGATCCTTCTGTTATAGTCTTCAATTCTAAAATGGTATTTTTATTTTATTTTCAATGATTTTCTTTAAATCTCTCAACTCATTTCTGGATTTTTCTGATGTATGTTGGTCTTTCATGTCTTGTGTCATCATTTCCTTAATGTCGTTTAGCTTATTTTGAAATGCTACATTATTATTTTGATCTGCTTTTTGAGCATGTTTACAGAATGCTGTAAATTTTATAAGAAATGTTTACTACAGGATTTTGGTTCTATTTCTTAGTCTTTTTTCTTATAGTAACTTACTATGGGGTTTGACCTTCATAGTTTTCTGTTGCTTATTTTTACATGAATTCATATTTCCTGAACTTCTGAAGGAGGCTTGGTTCAGACGGAACTTCTAACTTTACAGCGCACCCTCTTCTGTTGTTCCCATGTAGTGTTAGAAAGACGGTGGCTTTGCTTTCTGGGGTGTCTGAGCGTTCTTGGCTCTTTTCCTTTCCTGCACTTTACCTGGTTCCTTTCTTTCCTGTGTCTCCACTGTACCTATCCTGCTCAATTTCTATTCCACTCCCTGCAATTTCTTCTCATTGTGAAGTCGTCTTGAAAAGCACCTGCCTGGTCACTTCTGAGACTTCACAAGGGTGGGGGTGGACTGCACTCCATCCTAATGCAGTGGGCAAAATCCTGCCCAGTTTCAGCTTCTCTTCTCAGCAAGATCTGCTCCCCTTTCGAGGAAGTCCCTGCTGTTTATTTTCTCAGGTTTGCCAAATGCTTTGTTGCATCCCTCTGGTTTCTTCCACAAATATGGTGACAACATATAGTTTGTATCTATTGGTGGTTTGTCTCCACCTGCTGTATTTTGGGGTTTGTGGAAATACCTTGTTTCATTTTTTTGGGAAATGTTCATTTGCATTTTTGGTTTTGTTATCTACTTGCTTTCTCTGTTTTTGTCTGGAGGTTTGGGAAGATCAAAAAACAAGGCACCAATATTAGTCCCAGCATCTTCACATATGTTATTATAATTTGATTATTACTACATCTTCTGTTGTGATTAACTTTAAAATGTAAAAAAATAAATATATTCCAATTAATAAAAATGGAGTTCTGAAGGCAGACCTTAAGCAAAGTCTTGGTGTGCAGGGAGCTAATTTGAAAGTAGTCCCGGGGAATAAGGGTGGAGGACAGGGATAGTAAAGGGGAGGAAGGAAAACCACTGCAGGGGTGTGCTGTGGAGATAGTTACATTACTGGCAAGTAACTGAGGCTGGGACCTTTCAAAGAACTTAAGGGAGTATGTATCAGAACCGTCTACATGAATAATATAAGAATAAAGTATTTATAATCTGCTCCATCCCCCATTGAGTATGGTCCGCCAGTATGACCCCCCCACTTCTGTGTTGTGCACGTGTAACGCACAGTGGATTCCCCACCCGGGCACCACGAGCTAGGCGCAGAGAAACCTGGGCAGAAGCAGTTGGTGCAGCAGCGGAAGGAGTAAAAGGTGGAAGCCTGAGGATATTGAAGTGAATCCTGTGCCAGAGTATGGTTACTAAGCTAACTGAAGTGATTAAAAATGTAAACCTCTTGGAAGTTGACCAGTATTTATGTGTTTATGTATGTGCCAGAAAATATTGTATGATTACAACTACTGAGCTGACAGAACCGTGACCTTCAGTAAATCAGACATATTTTAATTTGATTTTATCTGATAGCACCTAGGTACATTTGGTTTTTTTAGATAGTCCTTAAAATTCTCAGTGCTCAATATTATAGATGGTTTTTTTTATTTAGCAATGTCCTGTTTATTGTTTATCACTAACCAAGTCATTTTATGACAGGTATATAATGGGTCCAATATTATTTAGTCTATATAACCACACCTGATTTCAAAAAATTGTTGTACCCAAATACCTGTCTTTTCAAGGAGAAAATGTCCAGCATTACAAATTTCAAAAAATAGTCATGATAATATACTTGGCATGTTCACAAGTTCATCTTACAAAATAAGATCATATTTATTTTTAGGTTGAATTGTAATGACTGTCAAGCCCCCTTCTAGCCAGACTACAGGAAATCAGTCCTTTTCCTGGGCTTCTCAGCATAGGCCCCTGTTCCTTACACTGGTCCATAAGGCATTCTTCTTCCCCACTGGCTTCTTACAGGGAGAGTAGGTACAGCCTTCAAAGCCAGGGTCCTAAACCACCTCTCTCAGTAGCTCTGCTACAGACCTAGTTAGTCCTTAGTATTGTTTTGAGTTTTCTATAATGGGGAGCTGATGTGGGTGGTGAAACCAATGTAGCCAAGAGGTTGTTTGAAAGGTGGTATTGTCTGGAGCTGTTTATTCCGCAGTGGTTCTTTGGGGTTCACGCAGGAAGAGTGCTCCTTTGCCAGCTTAGATACAGCTGTCCCAAGCCAAATGCATTCAGGCCCCCAATGTCACAGCTTCTTGTTTACATACATGCAGCCCTGATCCCCCAAGCACACATCCTCTTTGTGCCTGGATGGGCAGCTCTTTTCCAGATCATGCTATGGAAGGGAAGAATTAAACTTTGGGGGTTAGCTAACCATCTAGTCATGGAAACCTTTCCCAGATATACGCCTACAAACTTCCTTTTAAACAGCCATCGACAATCACTGGCAAGGGGAATGGGAAAATCATGACTGGCTTAAGCTAAAGCAGATTTATCTTTCAGCTCCTTATTGGATCATCCTCTCTGAGCAATGAATATCTGAATACAACTGGGGTTTTTTGGAAGGGAGATGCCAACTGACAGTCACTATGACTGTCTTTTTCAAAATAGTTACACTCACCTGAACATGAATTGAGAATGGATGTCACTTCAGCTGCTGCTGCAAGACAAACTGATAAGAAGATAATTAGATAGAAAAAAAAAGTGGAATAATCCTTAAATAGTCACTGAGTATTTTTGCCTAGCTATCAACAAGGACCCTCTTCTGCCTGCAGATTCATTTTCATCAGGATATTTGGCTGAGCAGTTTCTCTAAACAGATTTTATTTGATTTAGCTGTAGTGTCTTGTCTAGATTGCCTCAAATGTGTATGAGATAACTGGTCAGACTTAAGACCATGGCACATAATCAAATTAACTGGTCCAAACAAGAACCAGAGCACATAGCCTCGTCTTAATAAGCACGATTCCAGACTGGATGTTCAGACAGATTTTGCTTAAAGGAAACAACAAACAAACCTATTATGAGCCAACGAATATCATATACAACTATTAAAGAATAAAATTATAAATAGTGGCTACATAAACTAATGCACTAGACTTTACATACATCTGAAAAGAGCTTAAATTATGCAGTAGTCTTTTTAAACTTTTAAACATACCGAATGGCAATTAATTTGGACAAATCTTTTGACTGCCCTGGGGCTTAAAATGAATAGGTTGGATTAGATCATTTCTGAGGTCTCTTTCAAGTCTGTAATTTTTCAGGCTTTAAATCTTAATTTTAAATAAATTATAGCCTATGGTTAAACCTGTGACATCTTATTACTCTTGGATTCCTCAGTGGCTAGCATGTACTGGATCTTTAGTATAGGTTTGATGAATAAGTGAATCTAGAGTCTTTTTCATAAGCTTTCATGGAAAGGAGGTTAGACCAAGTAGACATGCTAAATTTAAAGATTTTATTTTGATGAGTTCAATTGTACTTTTAAAATATTTCTATGTGATCAATAACCATTATACTTGCATATCTGAGTGACAATAAGTAGTCAGAGACCACAAATGTTCTTAGAGCTGATGCTTTTCAAAGTTGACCCAATTCATGAAATCGGTCAAGTAGTGAGTACCTGTGGTTATTTCCTTCGCATAACATGTTAAGTACTAGAGCTTCATTAATTTGATATTCATTTATTTTACACTTTTGGTGGTTTACATAGTAGCTGGTCTGAGTTTGCTCCCTACTCAAATCTTTAAGTGACTAATGCCATAATCAAGATTTCTGGTAAATGTTTATTGTATTAAAGAACAGTCTGCATTACTAATTATTCATTTTGTATTACACATTATTAATTATCCCAGAAATCTCATTTACATGTGAAAAATAATACGAACAAGTAGCTGAAGTATAGTGCAGCTCTGGGAGGGAGGGGGTTCCCTGGAAGGGATGGGGTTTCCCGCCCGGCGCTAGTTCCATACATGGATCCGGTGAGACCAAAGGAAGCGAGGGCGAGGGCTGCAGACGAAGGTGTTTATTCTCGCGGCCCGGCCTGTCTCCCTCCGCGCGCTCCGCCCCCATCGCTCGGCTCCGAGCCCCGCCTCCCCAGCCGCGCCGCGCGCTCTCTCTCTTCTCCCCCCACCCCCCGCCCCAGGCCCGGGAGGAACTCTGTGGGCGGGCCCCTGGTGACCGGCGGCCCCCCGCCCACTTACATACGGGAACTCAGGCGCGAGCAGCCTTTCCACCCTCGCCGGGGCTGGACCTTCCGTGAGAGACCGGCCGCTGTGCCGCCCGTAGACACCCCGCCCATGCGCGGACAGGCCCTTGTGTTAGGCACAGTGGGCACCGTCAAGGCCGGGAGGGAATTCTGGTCGAAAACTTCCTTTTCCTTACATCTAGGTAACTTTATTAGATTATTTTGAGTCACTTTTAAATATTTAAATTAATTCAAATGCATTTTCTTTGAGAATAATTTATAATGTAGTCTTTTACTAATTTCAACTGGTCCTTCTGTCTAAAGACTGATCCTTTTGAAAATTTTGACATTTTTTCTATGGCAAAAATCGCAGACGTCCGAGATAGGTTACTTTTTGGTTATAAGAAATCAAAATGTGCATAGAATAAAACGTCGTCATAAAATTTTACTTTCAAAGTGATGATTTTAATTTTATACCTAAAACAGTTTTAGGTATAAACAGTTTTAGAAACTGTTTTAGTTATAAAACCCCCGCCTCTTGTGAGCCAAGATAACTGGCATACAGAAAATCTGATTCTGAATTCATCAAAAAGAAGATTCTCATGTAAACTGGAGTAATGGGTAGGGGATTAGTGAGATGATAATAGGTACTGTACTGTGACATTTCTATAAAACTAATGATGAAATGCAAACTAATGTCTGTATTCACCAAATTTTTAATTAGTTCTAAAAATGAGGCAATGTATGTGCATATCAGATCAACACTTTATCCTTAAGATTGTTCTTTGAGTGGCAGACTTCCTACTCAAAGAGAATCTGACAGTCCCTAAAGGAAGGGGCCACCCACATTGCTCTTAAACAGGGAAAAACACTTTTTAGGCCAGCATCTTTCTAGTGAAGTCATTAAGAAAAAATATAGGAAAAAATGAACAGTAATACTTTTAAAAACAGAGAAATATGTTTTGAATTAGTTTTGCTACCCTCTGATCTTAATTTAAGATATATTCAGAAACATTAAATTCTTTTCCAGTTTATCCTAATGTTTTATTTACAGAGAGACTGACTAACTCAATGCACTAAGTTCTATAATATTGGATCCAGGTTACTATGGGAAATACATGTAGCAGGGCTTAGCAGCAAAAAATAACAGGTCATTATGTCTGTCTATGGTACTAAAAGTTGCTTCTTTAGATGTGACTAGGTCATTAATATTAACATTGGTTTTTTTATTCATCTCTGCTTTTCTGGGTGTCAGTTAATCTTGTAGGCTGCTTTTCTTTGCTCCTCTATGAAAGCATCTAAATGGGTTCAGTGTAGAAAATTATGTATTTCAGAAAAACTCTAAAACCCGAAACATTTTTTTTCTTAAATTAGAGGTATAGAAAATGTCATAGACTTAATACATAAGGGAAAGGTCAGGTAATTACATGTTTTCCAATACAGATAACATGTAGGCAGAGTGGCATTAAGACTCTCAAAGTGAAAATCATCTTAGAAAAACATATTTTTATGCAGAAAACAATTTTTAGAATATTATTTGATCCAATACTTTCAAATGTCCAAGTTGCCTCCTACTCATGGTTGTGTTGAACTCAGAAAAATAAAAGTAAGACCAACTCATTATGAAGTGTTTGTCTACCTCTTAGTTTTGCTGTATGCAACACATATTATTGCACTCACATGCATAGTTACAGGTCTTCAATAAAATATCAATATTAAAATCATATGCAGATGATAACCTACTTGTACCTTTTAATTTATAAACTGCTTATGTACTGCTTCTGAGGAAGAACATACTTCCTCATAAATTGGGAGGTTAGCCTTTGAGATGGATCAAAAGATGACAAGCTGTAGACCAGTTTGGGCCTCAGTGGTCCAGATGAGTGGGGATTTTAACTGTAGATTGGGGGGACTTGGTTCTGTTGTGAGTCTGCGGAGTGTCTTGAAATGTTTTTCAATGTTATGTGTTTGGCAAACCCAAAGTGTGTTTTGCTAAGCACTTTTCTCTTCATTTTAAGCCCACGTGTATTATAAAGGAAATTTGATCCGTATGTTTTTGATTCCTTTACACTTAACTCATCAAAATGTTTTGTAAGAGCTATTTGAATTCCAAGAAGCCTTTGAGTCTTTTTATAATTTTTAAAAGCTTTTTTCCCTCCTTAGAAACAGGAAGTTGTGTTTTTCTGAGTAAATGAACTAAAAAATCTAAAGGCTAGAGTTAGAAGACTTTAAAACTAAATTAACTGTTAATAATAATACAGAAGACACTACTATCATATTATGTTCTTGGTTTGTTCTAAGCATTTTTTTGGTGTTTTGACATTTAGTTCTTGCAACTACCATGTACGGTAGATATTCTTACTATCTCTGTTTTAAAAGAAAAGTGAAATTGTCTGCCCAAAGGTTACGCAACTCATAAAGGTGGAGCTGGGATTTGAAACCAGGCAGTCTGCTTTCTTGCATCTAAACTTTTAGCCACTATACCATACTGCCTATTCCCATAGTGTGTAAGTTACGGGCTTTGGGCATTACAATTAGTTATATATCAGTGTCCTACTAGATGCTGAGAAGATCATTTTCTTGCCCCCAGAGTTTACCTTATCATGGGCACAAATAGACAAAAAACTTAAATACTGCATGTTTCTCCAGTGTCATTTGTTCATTCAACACATACTGGTAGAGTATCTGCTAATGCCAGGCCCTCTTCCAGTCATCGGAGAGACAGCAGTCACAGACCTTGTGTCCTCATGGGTGGTGGGTGCTGTATTCCTGCCCTTAGAGCAGACCCCTGGGGGAAATGGGAGAACTGTCTGGGCTGTGGCAGATATTTCCAACAATAATAGAAAATGAAGAGGCAGCTAGGATGACTTGTAGCAACGCCCACCCAGTCTGTGTTCTTGGGAGAACGAGTTTCCAGGGGGAGCTGGGGAGCAGTTCTGGTGTGCAGCCCTGTTCTTCAGATGCCGTTGGGTATTTCCTTCCTAGCACAGCTCTTTTTTTCCTCCATGATGTCCAGAAGCTAGTATTCCTGTTTCTGTAAAATAAAGTTTTAACCCTTGAAAGTCATAGCTAAGTTGAAGAATGAAACACCTGAAAGACCTTTTGGAAATTTCATATTTGTTAATTATAAATTGGTATGTTTTACCAATTTGGCATCTGAATTATGAACAAAAGATTATAGCAAAAATTAAGGACATTTAACAGTTAACTCATTAGGTTGATATTTATTTGAAAGCTTTATGGATGTTCTTTATTATAAAACTAATAAAGCATACTAAGAGCAAACTGAAAATCAAATCAACTTTAAAGAAAGGAAAATCCAGCTAAAAACACAAGTCTAATCTGACATTTCTGTTGGCTCTAGATGTGTATTTTATTATTTTTAAATGGGTATATAACTGTCTTGCTTTTAGTTATGTACTTTTTCAATAACTTTTTCTCATTAAAAGAAAAGGAATACCAGGGTTTACCTTTTAACATGTAATATCACAATAGAATTTGGAACCTTGTATTTGGCTTTCCTTGAAATTTGAAGTTTACATTTTTGTAACAAGAAGGCCATTTAAGAAACTGCTGGAACCACTGGAATTACCATGACATGGCACCCAGTAGAGAGAAGTCACCAGGGAATATAGGCTGAAAACCCCAGGGGCAGATGTATGGTGTGGTGAGGAAAAGTCACCGGAATGGTGCCCTTTCCTCAGGGAATGTATCTTGGATTCCAAATCAAAATTCCTTCAAAATGAAATGGAACAATTTAGGAAGAATGGATACTACCATCTGCATAAAACCCGAAAAGTGCCAAGAGGTAATAAAAATTTGTCAAGCATATTACACAGGATTTTCTTCTGAGCCACAGAAAAAGACATAATGTTTTGTGAAAATTACTTTCTCATTCATATTGTAAGAATGAATGAACTCCTTAAAAGGTTTAACCTGTGACAATCTCTAAATTCTCATGTAATTAAGCTTTACAATTAAATATGCATAAATGCAAACTGAAAGTGTTAAAAATGGTAAATTCAAAGAAAAGGGAAAGCCTATAGTACTTTCATTTGTGTTAAAAAATAATATAGAAACATTCTAAATAAAAAGTGAATACATTAAAAAAGACTTATGTTTTTAATCTTTCTATTAAATGCCCCCCAATCAGCCAGAATGCCCTTATTTCTCATGATTTTCCAGGTTCTGCCAATAAGCCCTTCTTAGTTTTGAAAACTTATTCACATGTCAAGGGAATTAAGAAAGACAAACTTTCTTTAAAGAAAGATAGGAAATTCCTGAGCTAGGCATGTCTTCATCTTTGAATTACCTTTTTCAAATACTGATATTTTTCCACTTTTCAAAAGTTCACAGTGTGCCACTTTGCTGTTATGAAAGTCCTATATTAGAACCTTTTTTGCTAAAGAAATCTAATGAGGATTTTCTCTTTTACTAAAAAGGTGAAGTGAAAATAGCCTTCAGCACTCCTTTTCTTTCGTGAGCCCTGATAGAGGCTGTGCACACCCAGAGCGGGGAGAGTGGCGCCCCCAAGTTCCTTCCCGGGGAAGTACACTCTGTGTCTCAGCCTCAAGCCGCCATGTCTTTGAACCATGTCTGTGTGCACCTGTCTTCATCTCGATTTATTTTATGCAATTAGAAAGATGGGTCCTAAGGTATAGAAAAGCCTACAAGAGGTCATTTTTTAGATCTGGGAATACTAAAAAGTATTTCCATTTAAATTAACAGTCATTGTTTCTTTGCTTTATGCCATTTTGGCTTATGAAATGTTTCATGGGAAGGCTGTACATTCAGATAAGGGGGTTAACCTTTTTGCAGATTTATTACAGTTATTCATTTGTCTTATAAAAGTTTTCCCTTAAAATGCTTTGGAGTCCTGTGTCACATTTACCAGAACTATACTCATTACTTTCAATTTGTTCTCCAGTTCTGGAAGCTGAGAGAAAGCTGCTCTGGGTATATTAAGTGGGAAAATGGAGTCTAGAGAGAGACTAAGGAAGAATCTCAATTTCAGCTTCATGGTTATAAGATGTTCTCTCACTCTTGGTATATTTTTTCTTGTAATAACACAAACTAGAACAATGAATTCTTATGATTCTCAAGTGTACTTTATTGATCTTTATTCTTTCCCTGAGAAAAAGAAACAGGAAAAGCAGGTGGCTTCTAGTGCAGGTATTAAACATAAAGGATGCACTCACAAAACAAATTTCTTACTTCTAATCCTATGTTTCTGACAGTTTCCTCACCTTAAAAAAAGTCATAGTATTAGTTTATTTTTTATTTTTTATTTTATTTTATTTTATTATTATTTTTTTAGATAATTGTTTTTTATTGAAGGGTAGTTGACACACAGTATTACATTAGTTTCAGGTGTACAACACAGTGATTGAACATTTATATACATGATAATTCTAGGTACCAGCTATCACCATACCAAGTTGTTACAATATTTTGACTATATTCCTTATGCTATACATTACATCCCGGTTACTTATTTATTTTACAATTGGAAGTGTGTACTTTTTTTTTTTTTGTGAGGGCATCTCTCCTATTTATTGATCAAATGGTTGTTAACAACAATAAAATAAAATTCTGTATAGGGGACTCAATGCTCAATGTATAATCATTAATCCACCCCAAGCCTAATTTTCGTCAGTCTCCAATCTTCTGAAGCATAACGAACAAGTTCTTACATGGAGAACAAATTCTTACATAGTGAATAAGTTACATGGTGAACAGTACAAGGGCAGTCATCACAGAAACTTTCGGTTTTGATCATGCATTATGAACTATAAACAGTCAGTTCAAATATGAATATTCGTTTGATTTTTATACTTCATTTATATGTGGATACCACATTTCTCTCTTTAATATTATTATTTTTAATAAAATGCTGAAGTGGTAGGTAGATGCAAGATAAAGGTAGAAAACATAGTTTAGTGTTGTAAGAGATCAAATGTAGATGATCAGGTGTGTGTCTGTAGACTATGTGTTAATCGAAGCTAGACAAGGGCAATAAAACATCCACGGATGCAGCAGATTTCTCTCAGAACAGGGGGGGAGAGGTTCTAAGCCTCACCTCTGTTGATCCCCAATTTCTCACCTGATGGCCCCCCTGCGACTGTGCCTGTCTTAGGTTGTTCCTCCCTTGAGGAATCTTACCCGTCTCTGGCTAACCAATCATCTTCTGGGGCCATACAGGGAAATGTAAAGTTGGCAAGTGAGAGAGAAGCCTTATTGTTTGAAAAGGTTAGTTTTTTACTTCTTTGCATATTTATGCCCTGTGACTTCTATGCCCAGCATTTGTCTTGAGGTATCTTTACCACTTGGAAGAATTGTGATACACAGTAAATTCTATATGAGGCACGAATTCTATTTAGGGGTTGTAATTAGGAAGGAAGAAGAAAAGCTATAGGAGTAGCAGATGGAAGATAACATGGGAAGATTGATTATTTCTTTGACATATCTTCTTGTAGAGTAACTTCAGTATGTATAGGTTTTAAACTACTAATTAAATTGCGCACACACATTAACATAATAGGAATACAGTTACATAACCAAAGCATACCTATAATTACCAGCCATCTCTAGTGAAACCAAGAAAACCAGTTAGGCAACTTAGGCATTTGTGAAAACTTATCTGTGATATGGTGGATATTGTCCAACTGAATCTGAACACTCTGAGAGAAATCAGACAAATTAAAACAACCCATTCCTGGGGACTGTTCACATCCCATATGTTCTTTTAACAGTAAATAGTCTGTAGTTGTAAGATTTTGGAGCGCTACAATTTGCACTTCTCCTAATTCTTGGTTGCGTTCCAAGAGTGTAGATCCAGTCAAATTTGTTGTTTTACTGTATGCACAGGCCAGCTTAGATATCTCCTTCTTCATTCCCATGGCAAGTCCAGGAACCGGTGGGATGAGTGCATCTACACCTGTAGCAGCACGTGGATCTTTGTTGGGGTTTTTTGATGATCATCTTCTGGCATGAGTCTTCCAGAGAGTGCTGATGTTGGAAGTTCTTTTTCATATCGTATCTTAGTTCATTTTCTGGATAGCCAAATTAGGCTTTGATCCTCTGTATAAACACAAAAAAACCCTTTGCCTACACTTTTATATGCCCTTTATACCATTGTGTAGAACTCATTGGAGGTCACCACACAGGAACTGCTTTTTTTTTTGTTATCATTAATCTACACTTAAAAGATGAATCTTATGTTTACTAGGCTCTCCCCTATACCAGGTCCTCCCTATAAACCCCTCTACAGTCACTGTCCATCAGCATAGCAAAGTGTTGTACAATCACTACTTGTCTTCTCTGTGTTGTACAGCCCTCCCCTTTCTCCCTCCCCTCCATGCATGCTAATCTTAATATACCCCTTCTTCCCCACCTTTATCCCTCCCTACCCACCCATCCTCCCCACTCCCTTTCCCTTTGGTACCTTTTAGTCCATTCTTGAGTTCTGTGATTCTGCTGCTGTTTTGTTCCTTCAGTTTTTCCTTTGTTCTTATACTCCACAGATGAGTGAAATCATTTGGTATTTCTCCTTCTCCACTTGGCTTATTTCGCTGAGCATAATACCCTCTAGCTCCATCCATGTTGCTGCAAATGGTAGGATTTGCCCTTTTCTTATGGTTGAGTCGTATTCCATTGTGTATATGTACCACATCTTCTTTATCCATTCATCTACCGATGGACATTTACGTTGCTTCCAATTCTTGGCTATTGTAAATAGTGCTGCAATAAACTTAGGGGTGCATCTGTCTTTCTCAAACTTGATTGCTGCATTCTTAGGGTAAATTCCTAGGAGTGGAATTCCTGGGTCAAATGGTAGGTCTGTTTTGAGGCTTTTGATGAACCTCCATACTGCTTTCCACAATGGTTGAACTAATTTACATTCCCATCAGCAGTGTAGGAGGGTTCCCTTTTCTCCACAGCCGCCAACATTTGTTGTTGTTTGTGTTTTGGATGGCAGCCATCCTTACTGGTGTGAGGTGATAGCTCATTGTAGTTTTAATTTGCATTTCTCTGATAATTAGCGATGTGTAGCATCTTTTCATGTGTCCATTGGCCATCTGTATTTCTTTTTTATAGAACTGTCTGTTCAGTTCCTCTGCCCATTTTTTAATTGGGTTATTTGTTTTTTGTTTGTTGAGGCATGTGAGCTCTTTATATATTCTGGACGTCAAGCCTTTATCGGATCTGTCATTTTCAAATATATTCTCCCATACTGTAGGGTTCCTTTTTGTTCTATTGATGGTGTCTTTTGCTGTACAGAAGCTTTTCAGCTTAATATAGTCCCACTTGTTCATTTTTGCTGTTGTTTTCCTTGCCCGGGGAGATATGTTCAAGAAGAGGTCACTCATGTTTATGTCTAAGAGGTTTTTGCCTATGTTTTTTTCCAAGAGTTTAATGGTTTCATGACTTACATTCAGGTCTTTGATCCATTTTGAGTTTACTTTTGTATATGGGGTAAGATGATGGTCCAGTTTCATTCTCCTACATGTAGCTGTCCAGTTTTGCCAGCACCATCTGTTGAAGAGACTGTCATTTCGCCATTGTATGTCCATGGCTCCTTTATCAAATATTAATTGACCATATATGTCTGGGTTAATGTCTGGATTCTCTAGTCTGTTCCATTGGTCTGTGGCTCTGTTCTTGTGCCAGTACCAAATTGTCTTGATTACTATGGCTTTATAGTAGAGCTTGAAGTTGGGGAGTGAGATCCCCCCTACTTTATTCTTCTTTCTCAGGATTGCTTTGGCTATTTGGGGTCTTTGGTGTTTCCATATGAATTTTTGAATTATTTGTTCCAGTTCATTGAAGAATGTTGCTGGTAGTTTCATAGGGATTGCATCAAATCTGTATATTGCTTTGGGCAGGATGGCCATTTTGACGATATTAATTCTTCCTAGCCACGAGCATGGGATGAGTTTCCATTTGTTAGTGTCCCCTTTAATTTCTCTTAAGAGTGACTTGTAGTTTTCAGGCTATAGTTCTTTCACTTCTTTGGTTAGGTTTATTCCTAGGTATTTTATTTTTTTTGATGCAATTGTGAATGGAGTTGTTTTCCTGATTTCTTTTTCTGTTGGTTCATTGTTAGTGTATAGGAAAGCCACAGATTTCTGTGTGTTGATTTTGTATCCTGCAACTTTGCTGTATTCCGATATCAGTTCTAGTAGTTTTTGGGTGGAGTCTTTAGGGTTTTTTATGTATAGTATCATGTCATCTGCAAATAGTGACAGTTTAACTTCTTCTTTACCAATCTGGATTCCTTGTATTTCTTTGTTTTGTCTGATTGCCGTGGCTAGGACCTCCAGTACTATGTTAAATAACAGTGGGGAGAGTGGGCATCCCTGTCTAGTTCCCGATCTCAGAGGAAAAGCTTTCAGCTTCTCGCTGTTCAATATAATGTTGGCTGTGGGTTTATCATAGATGGCCTTTATTATGTTGAGGTACTTGCCCTCTATTCCCATTTTGCTGAGAGTTTTTTATCATGAATGGATGTTGAACTTTGTCAAATGCTTTTTCAGTATCTATGGAGATGATCATGTGGTTTTTGTCTTTCTTTTTGTTGATGTGGTGGATGATGTTGATGGACTTTTGAATGTTGTACCATCCTTCCATCCCTGGGATGAATCCTACTTGGTCATGGTGTACAATCCTTTTGATCTATTTTTGAATTCGGTTTGCTAATATTTTGTTGAGTAGTTTTGCATCTATGTTCATCAGGGATATTGGTCTGTAGTTTTCTTTTTTAATGGGGTCTTTGCCTAGTTTTGGTATTAGGGTGATGTTAGCTTCATAGAATGAGTTTGGGAGTATCCCCTCCTCTTCCATTTTTTGGAAAACTTTAAGGGGAATGGGTATTATGTCTTCCCTGTATGGCTGATAAAATTCTGAGGTGAATCCGTCTGGCCCGGGGGTTTTGTTCTTTGGTAGTTTTTTGATTACCGCTTCAATTGTGTTGCTGGTAATTGGTCTGTTTACATTTTCTGTTTCTTTCTGGGTCAGTCTTGCAAAGTTGTATTTTTCTAGGAAGTTGTCCATTTCTCCTAGGTTTCCAAGCTTGTTAGCATATAGGTTTTCATAGTACTCACTAATAATTCTTTGTATTTCTGTGGGGTCCGTCGTGATTTTTCCTTTCTCGTTTCTGATACTGTTGATTAGTGTTGACTCTCTTTTCCTCTTAATAAGTCTGGCTAGAGGCTTATCTATTTTGTTTATTTTCTCAAAGAACCAGCTCTTGGTTTCATTGATTTTTGCTATTGTTTTATTCTTTTCAATTTTATTTATTTCTTCTCTGATCTTTATTATGTCCCTCTTTCTGCTGACCTTAGGCCTCATTTGTTCTTCTTTTTCCAATTTTGATAATTGTGACATTAGACCATTTATTTGGGATTGTTCTTCCTTTTTTAAATATGCCTGGATTGCTATATACTTTCCTCTTAAGACTGCTTTTGCTGTGTCCCACAGTAGTTGGGGCTTAGTGTTGTTGTTGTCGTTTGTTTCCATATATTGCTGGATCTCCATTTTGATTTGGTCATTGATCCATTAATTATTTAGGAGTGTGTTGTTAAGCCTCCATGTGTTTGTGAGCCTTTTTGCTTTCTTTGTACAGTTTATTTCTAGTTTTATGCCTTTGTGGTCTGAAAAGTTGGTTGGTAGGATTTCAATCTTTTGGAATTTACTGATGCTCTTTTTGTGCCCTTGTATGTGGTCTATTCTGGAGAATGTTCCATGTGCACTTGAGAAGAATGTGTATCCTGTTGCTTTTGGATGTAGAGTTCTGTAGATGTCTATTAGGTCCATCTGTTCTAGTGTGTTGTTCAGTTCCTCTGTGTCCATACTTATTTTCTGTCTGGTGGATCTGTCCTTGGAGTGAGTGGTGTGTTGAAGTCTCCTAGAATGTATGCATTGCATTCTATTTCCTCCTTTAGTTCTGTTAGTATTTGTTTCAGGTATGTTGGTGCTCCTGTATTGGGTGCATATATATTTATCATGGTTATATCCTCTTGTTGTGCTGAGCCGTTTATTATTATGTAATGTCCTTCTTTGTCTTTTGTTACTTTCTTTATTTTGAAGTCTGTTTTGTCTGATACCAGAATTGCAACACCTGCTTTCTTCTCTCTGTTGTTTGCATGAAATATCTTTTTCCATCCCTTGACTTTAAGTCTGTGTATGTCTTTGGGTTTGAGGTGAGTCTCTTGTAAGCAGCATATGGATGGATCTTGCTTTTTTATCCATTCTATTACTCTGTTTCTTTTGATTGGTGCATTCAGTCCATTTACATTTAGGGTGATTATTGAGAGGTATGAACTTATTGCCATTGCAGGCTTTAAGTTTATGGTTATCAAAGGTTCAGGGTTAGCTTCTTTACTATCTTACTGTCTAACTTAACTCGCTTGTTGAGCTATTATAAATGCAGTCTGATGATTCTTTATTTCTCTCCCTTCTTATTTCTCCTCCTCCCTTCTTCATATGTTGGGTGTTCTGTTCTGTGCTCTTTTTAGGAGTGCTCCCATCTAGAGCAGTCCCTGTAGGATGCCCTGTAGAGGTGGTTTGTGGGAGGCAAATTCCCTCAACTTTTGCTTGTCTGGGAATTGTTTAATCCCTCCTTCATATTTAAATGATATTCATGCTGGATACAGTAGTCTTGGTTCGAGGCCTTTCTGTTTCATTGCATTAAGTATATCATGCCATTCTCTTCTGGCCTGTAGGGTTTCTGTTGAGAAGTCTGATGATAGCCTGATGGGTTTTCCTTTGTAGGTAACCTTTTTTTTCTCTCTGGCTGCCTTTAATACTTTGTCCTTGTCTTTGATCTTTGCCATTTTAATTATTATGTGTCTTGGTGTTGCCCTCCTTGGATCCCTTGTCATGGGAGTTCTGTGTACCTCTGTGGTCTGAGAGGCCATTTCTTCCCCTAGTTTGGGGAAGTTTTCAGCAATTATTTCTTCGAAGACACTCTCTATCCCTTTTTCTCTCTCTTCTTCTTCTGGTACCCCTATAATGCGGATATTGTTCCTTTTCAATTGGTCACTCAGCTCTCTAAGAATTCTTTCATTCCTGGAGATCCTTTTATCTCTCTCTGCATCAGCTTCTCTGCATTCCTGTTCTGTTTTCTAGTCCATTAATGGTCTCTTTCATCTCGTCCATTCTGTTTTGAAGTCCTTCCAGAGCTTGTTTTATTTCTGTATTCTCCTTCCTTAGTTCTTGCATATTTCTCTGCAAGTCCATCAGCATGGTTATGACTTTCGTTTTGAATTCTTTTTCAGGAAGACTGGTTAAATCTATCTCCCCAGGTTCCTTCTCAGGGGAAGATGTAGCAGATGCTGAAGCTGTCTGGGTTAGTCTTGTCTGGATCATATTTTTTTGCCTTTTCATGTTGACAGGTGCTATTGACTGTCAGCTGGTAGGGCCAAACTTTTCACTTGCTACTGGCCTTTCTTTACTGGGACAACTGTGACCCCTAGTGGCTTGTGTTGGGTAATTGCATGTAGACTGGGTCTTTGTGTCTTGCCCAGCTGATAGGGAGAAAGCTCCCTTTCTGAGGGCGGGGCTTGCCTTAGGCTGCTTCTCTGTTTTCACAGGGCCTGGAGGGGTAATGGACAGGGGGTGGGGGTTGTTTGGCTGTTTACCTCCATGAGGGGTCTCAGAGCTGTTGCGCAGGGGGTTAGTGTGCCTGGTTTTCCCTGTAATTTCCAGCCACTGGACTGTGACCTTTGTTGTTTCCATCCAGCTGTTATGTCCGTGTCCCTTTAAGACTTTCAAAAAGCACTCGCTTTTCTTTGTCACGGGGGCATCAGCTTTGGAACCCGCTCAGAGGTCTTGCTGCCCTATTTCCCTAGTTTCCAGCCCTCCATGCATGCACTGTGTCTGCGCTCTGGTGCGGGTGGCTGGGGCTGGGTGTGTAGCAGTCCTGGGCTCCCTCTCCCTCCCACCGGGAGCTGGGGGGAGGTGTGCTCGGGTCCCGCCAGTCCGGGGCTTGTATCTTACCCCTTTAACCAAGTGCTGGGCTTTCGCACGAGTGGATGTAGTCTGGCTGTTGTCCTGTGTCTTCTGGTCTCTCTTTTAGGATTAGTTGTATTTGTTGTATTTTCAAAAATATATATGATTTTGGGAGGAGATTCCCACTGTCCTACTCATGCCGCCATGCTGGCTCTGCCCCCCAGTATTAGTTTTTAACAGCTCAAAAACTTCAGTCTCTGCCTATTAAAACATACATATAGATTGCAATTCTGATAGGCTAAAATCGGTAACAATGTCACTGTTGCCATAATGGACTGAAGTTGAATCTCTGAAATCAGTAGTGGGAATTCAAGTTGACTTGATTGGCCAAAACAATGATCTGATGCTACAGCTCATTTATGCAGTTCAACTTCCAAACCCTCGGGTCTGATGTCTCATGTTAGAGTAATGACAATTGTGGGGCATCCCCTGCTTAGTCTCATCTTTATTTTAATATTGTTTTAATACTGTGATCCTACCTCTTCTCTGCTCATTAAAGGGAGGACAGAAAGAACTGGGTGGGTGTGTAACAACCTAGGGAGGGGCATTATTCCTGTAACTACCTTTCTATTTGGGTGGAGGAGCTGTATCACCAATGTACTAAATTGAAGATCTGTAGACCTCATTAGGTCTGAGTAGAGTTTTAGCTCATCCAAGTCCCATTCTAGAGGCAACTTAGGCCATCCTGAAATGTGGCTCACATATACAGTTTTACTTGAACAGAAAGAAAAAGATAAGAAAAGTGAAAAATACAGTTTACCTATTTCTTAATCTGAGAACAAATTGTCAAAGTTAATCTGAAAGGACAAACTCAAATGAAGCAAGATGACTTTTCTTCACCCATTTAAAAGTAGGAAGCTCAGGTTTTACAAACTTCTGTTACGGTTTAAAAAATTTTTTCTGTCTTTGATTTAAATTAATAGTCAGGAAAGCCTTTAGAGAGTTGAGGTGATGTCATTTTTATACCGCAAGTTTTTAATCAGAAATGATATTTTGGGGAGCCTGTCATTTTCCATGTAGAGAAGTATGTGCGTGTGTGTGTGTGTGTGTGTGTGTGTGTGTGTGTGTGTGTGTGTGTGTGTGTATTCAAGAAATATCCTAATACACACCCTGAACTGGACTGGTCATGTCTGGAGGATCTGGTCCTTTTTGCTCTGAGTCTAGAAGCTCAGGTGACTGGTCTAGTCAGTGAGTGAAAAGCAAGAAACTGGCTTAAGATTCCAGAGAATGTCTGGGAAGTCAGAAGGATGTCAAAGACCTTGATGATGTGCTTTTCTTATTCCCAGAGGAAATTGTTTCCCTCCGTGTATATTTCCTCTTCCTCCTCCTCCCTCTTCTTTCTGTTTTCTTCCCCCTCAAGGTCATTCCTCTCCTCTCGCTCCCCTCCCTCTCCTCCTCCTCCCATTTATTTATCTCCCACTTTTGAGTCATACTTCATAAGTCTGCTGGCCTTAGGAAGGATGAATACACTGCAAAACACAGAACAGCAAATGTGCGAGTGCGGGGACAGAAACGAAGGACTTCAGTGCAAAAATCAACTCAAATGAGCTCTTTCTCTCACCAGAGTAGAACAGTTTTTTAAATGGGAGGCAGATATTTAGTGGAACAAGAGGGGACTAGACACATGAGGAGAAAAAGGTCACAGTAACAATGACAGACCCAGTTAGGGGAGTGGGGGAAGAAGCCCTCTGGAACCTGAGTTCTGGTTCACTGAATCACAGGGTGGCTCTGACCTCTCTAGGCCACTTCTCTTCTCTCAGTAGGAATACAACACCTATAAGTCTTTCACTTTGGGACAAAAAGGGCAGGGATTTTCTTGACATGGAAATTGGATGGAACTAGCCAAGGAGGCTTTAGAAAGCCTATGAGAAAATCATCTCATGGTGATCCTGAAACTATTACTTCTTTTCCTATGGCTGTTTCTCTGGCTTGGGCCTGTTGCCTTTGATTCTTGCCTTTTGCAAGTTGTAACTGTTTAGTAGTAAAGGGGGAAGAGGATGAAAACGGAGCCCGGAGGAGCAGAGAGTGTGGGCCTTGGCATTTTCTTAGTGCTCTTAGTAAACCAGCGTGTGGCCCCCAGGGACACCTTCCTGCCTGGCTGCAGAGGCTGGAGGGGGACGGAAGCCTCCCAGGGTGAGGGGGGAGCTCGCTGGGGACAGGAGACGCTGCAGCTGGCACGCGTGCGGGGCTTGCGGCCCCTGCCCCTGGGGTGGAAGGGAAAGGGAGGGGAGAGCTGCTCGGCAGAGATGTTGCAAAGGCAGGGGAAGGGAAAGAAGAAAAAGGAGTGAACTTTAGTTGGCTGTTAGGATGTTGCTTACCTATTTCATACCAGGCTCTAGAGAAATGTTAAGTCATTTAATCATTACAACTTGACAAGAAAGGGAATTTTAATTCTCATTCCATAGATACCCGTATCTGGGAAATCTAGATTTCTAATAGGTTTTCAAGTGATTGGTTTTGGAGAAATTTAGTAATTAGAGCAAGAGAAAAGGTAAGATTCACACTCAGAATTCTCTGTTTTCAAGGCCAGTGGTCTAAGTATAGCCTATGAAAAAGCAGTTCATAAAAGGAAATTTCTTCCCAGTGAGGAGTTCATCTGACAAATAAGATAAGAGTATCTTTGGGAAGAAGTTATCAACCATGACAAAACATTTTAATACTTGGGGGCAGATACAAAATGAATTAATATAGGGGGGAAATCTATGTTTTCAATGTGCACCCTCAAACGAAATGAGCATGTTGCAATGAAAAATACCTTGATCTTATAGGAGACTCATCAACTAAATTAGGGTGCATGAATCACAGAATATACTCAATCAATTTTAAACATGTAGCAAGAAACAGGAGGAAAGAGGTGGAGTGCTAACACACTTAAGATAGGATCCAGTGCGTGGACCGCATTATCTGAATTCTGTCTTTTTGATGCATCCACCTTCCCTGCTGATTCTGTGGGTTAAGGAGCAGAGTTGAGTGGGAGCCAGGGGCCTCCACAGATAGAAGGTGCCTTGAGCCAACATGTACTTGCTCTACTGCAAAGATGCTCAGGAAAACATCAAGGCCAGAAAGTGAAGCTCGACTTATAATCGCTGAGCAGCCACAGCTTTTCTCTGTGTATCTCTGGCAGAATTAGGTCACTAATGGCTGATCAAAGGAATCTAAACTCATTTGATGCCTCACAAATGTTTTTTTCTCAAAAAGACAAAACAAATCTACTACTGTGTTTACTTCTGCCAATGTTCTTCATTCCCCTGTGTACACCAGATTTCCATCCGGTCTCAGTTTCCTCTGCCTGAGGGACTTCCTTCCCACTTTTTGTGCATGTGTATTTAAGGTCTTTGGTGAATTCTATAAACTCTTGTATGTCTGAAAAAAAATCTTTATTTTACCTTCATGAAAAATATTTTGCTGTGTATGGAATTCTAGGTTGACAAATTTTTCTTTTAGTACTTTAGAGATATTAATCCATTGTTCCCTGGCTCACATTGCTTCTAATAAGGTGTTTGTTTATTTATTCATTTTCTTCTGTACAAAACATGTCTTCTGGATGCTTTTAAGATGTTCTCTTTATTTCTAGTTAAGCAATTAGATTATTATTTGCCTTGGTATAGTTTTCTTCACTGCTATACTTGGGGTTCATTGTGGATTTTTTGGATCTGTGGATTTTTAGGTTGCACTGAATTTGGAAATATTTCAGTTATTACCAATGCAAATATCTGTCTCTTCCTGTCTCTCCTTATCTTTGGGGACTCCAGTCTTATATATAATGTGTGGCTTGAAATTGTTGTCATACATTTCCCTGACATTCTATTCATTATTATTATTATTATTATTTTTAGTGTCTCTTGTCTTTGTGTCTCATTTTGGATAGTTTCTTTTGCTCAGTCTTCAAGTTTACTAACCTTTTCTTCAATACTGTTTAATCTGCTGTTAATCCTCTCCAGTCATTTTCAACTCTGGATTTCAAATTTGGTCTTTTTTAAAAATCTTCCACTTGTCTCCATATATGTTTGTTTTCCTCTGTCTTCTTTAACATAAAGAATGTATTTATAACAACTATTTTAATGTCTTTGCTTACTAATTTAATCATCTTTGTGATTTCTGACTCTATTTCTATTGAATTGATTTTCCTTTGAGTTGGAGCTATATATTTTTTTCTTCTTTACATGTTTAGAAGTTTATTATTGCATTCCAGTTATTGAGAATGCAATAAAATATCTGTTGGGAAGCTGGATATTTTCTATTTCTTAAAAATTCTTGACCTTTGTTTTAGGATGCAGTTACCTGGAAACAGTTGATCCTTTCAAAATATACTTCTATGCTTTTTTTAAGTGGGAAAATAATATCATTTAGTAAAGTGACAATTTTACCCACTACTGAGGCAATACTTTTCTCAGTAGTCTACTTGATTCCTGTGCATTATGAAATTTTTTCCTATGGCTGATGGGAGCACAAACTCTTCCCAAACTTGTTTGAGGTGTAAACATTGTTCTGCCTGTTTCTTCTCTGCAGTTCTCTCTGCAGTATCAGGCAGCTTTCTCACACATGTGCTGACCAGAATTCACCTGAAAATTCAGGGGAACACTATACAGTCCTCTGGCTCTCTCTGCACAGCTCTCTCCTTTCCATGAAAGTTGCTCCTCTCCCTGACATACTCTTCTCTCTAGTCCTCTACTCTGAGAATTCTAGCTGCCTTGGTGTCTTTCCTGAGTTTCGGCCCTGGACAACTTTACTGTGGATTCACTGACATCAAGGAATGACAATGGAATGTTCTTCTCGTGGTGGGAGGTCAAGCACTACAATTACATCTGCATACAATCCTGTATGTAATCTGTAATACTCCTCCATCTCTGCCTCTGCCCAGAACACTGGTAAGAGCTCTTTATATAGTAACTCAGTCAATAATAGCTCATTGCTTAGGGTGTGGAAGCATTAATCTAGCAGTAGGCCAATTACATCATCAAGTGGTTTAGGGTCGAATGAGGATCCTAGCCATAGGTATTTCCATTTTCTCCACAAGAGAGGACTAAATTGTTCTGCCCCATTAAGAGGAAAATCCATAATTTCCCTAGGTTGTCCTAAAGTGGAAAAGAAAGAGAGAAAAAAGCACTTTTAAAAAAAAGTCTATAATGAGGATAATAATCTGGGGTATTAGGAGAGAATTTCCCTTGGGTGAGGAATTGCTTAATGAATTTTTAGAACATACATCTAATATTTAATCAAACATTGTTATTTGTATTGTGATAAAATCTCCAAAAAATTTAACAATAGTCTGCTTGTGCTTTTGGTGCTTTGGAGGAATTCATTCATTTACCAGACATTTACGGGGCATCTACTTTGTGCCAGGTACCATTCCAGGTGCTTAGGTAAATCTTTGAAGCTGCCTCACACTTTTACATTCTATGAGGTCAAACTCAGGATTATGTTTCTGGCTTGGAGATCTTGGGAGTAGTTAGTGAATCAAGCTCCACGACACACACATAGGAATTTGGCTGTTGAGAAGGTGTTAGGTATTAGGATAGCTTCCTGTCTTGCCAATGGGTTTCAGCCTGGGACAAGTTCACTATGGATTCAATGAGACTGAAAAAAAATGACAGTGGAACGTTGAGGGGTGAAAGAGTTATACCCAACTTTATTCCAATGGTGGCAGGTCAATCACTAGCATCCCATCCACCTCAGAGTGAGTCTGCATGCAGCAAGCCAGTCTCTGCCTCTGGGCCTCTCTGCCTCCGCAGCCATCTCAGTCTCTGTCCTGGGCACTGCTACCACTCCAGTCTCTGCTGTCCTGCAGCCCTGCAGCCCAGAGCACTGGGCAGAGCTCTTTTTCGTCATAACAACATATTGCCCACTCATGTAGTGAGCAAACCGACCAGGATCAGGTGAGAATCCTGGCCGTAGGAACCTTCACTTTCTCCACACTGCCTCATGCTTTCTGAGGGAGAGGCAGCATTTGACACTATTGGACATTTACTTTAGAAGCTTAAAGAAACCCAGAGTTCAGAAAGACATAAAGTGTAAACATCTTTTTCCTGTAAACTTGGAAGATTATTCTTTCTAGTTGCCAGATAAAGCAAAAACTGAGAAGTAATTGGCAAAACCCTAGCACCTGGAATCACTCAGCACACTTGGAACATCCCAGTGAGACAACCGCAGGTTTCAGGATTTGTGACTGCGTCTCTTGTTTATCCTTTTACCTTATAATGTTTCCACCCATCTGTCTCAAGCCTACTCTGTGGCTCTCTGAAGAGTCCTTTTGCTCTGCAAATTCAGTCCTGACCCTAACGTACCATCCTGTGACTGGTTTGACCCACTTTTGGTCTCATGTAGCTGACTCAGCAGTAACAGATTCTGGTATCTAAGGGAAGTCTCTCCTCTCCCTATTGCTTCCCTCTCTCCCTGCACGCTTGAAAGCATCTTGAAATGCTAAAAGAATGCAAAAGAACAAACGAAAAAAGACACTTGATTTACTCTGTTTTTCTCTCGCAACAGTGTGTTGAAGCAAACGTGACTTCTGAGTAACTGAGCGCGCTGTTTGGCACAATGTGTGGAAAAAGGTGCAGTGATTTGTCAGTGGCCCTGACTGGCCAAGAGTAGTGCCTTCGGCCCCTGGTGCCAGGTGGTAGGAACATTCAGGCCAAGTGTCTGGAACTCTGGTGCCGTTGCTGGAGTGCAGTCCACACCAGCTGGACCTGGGCAGCCACTTGGTGTGGAAGTAGTGGCACAGTTCTTAAATAGAATCTTTCATAAGCTGGAGGCCCACCTCCTAATTTAAAAGCTTGCTGCCCTCATAGATGAAGTACCAGTCTTTGTTAAGGTTTGCCAGTTTTTAAAAATTTCACTATTTTTATTCATTCTTTTATTATGTAATATGAGTTATATTAAAAAAAGAAAAACTCCAAGAGAAAATGGAAACTGCACAGAGGTGAAAACCAGTGAGTAAACACTTACACAGTTCCTCAAATGGTGGCAAAGGAAAGAGGAAGGTACCAGTTGACACTAGAGAATTCCTCACTTTCTTCTTGTGGATTTAAACTGCTAAAGGAGTTAAATGTTTTGGCTTACTGCAAGCTTCCTTTATTTTAGCAACTAAAAACATGATTCTTCCCTTAGTTTTTTCTTCCTCTTTTCACCAAGAACCTGAAAACAAAGACTTTTTTTCCTTCTTTTAATCAAACATTCCTCTCTAGGTATGTGCCAAGTGAGTTTTTCTCTCCACAAAATCAGGGCCCTCTTCCAAGGTGGGAAGGTATCTGCTCAACAGGGTGTGGCTCCTTACTCTTTTCTGTTGCTGTGTGAATGCTAGATTCTCATTATTTTTTTTCACAATGAGGAGAATCCTAGGTGCTCATTAAGAGTTTTTCAGAAGGTACTTTGTGGGACAATTGTAAGGTGTACCAGCACCTAACTAGCCCATGTTCCGCCACTCCCACTCGGTGTCCATGGCAGACATGCTTGTCCATTGTGGCACACCTTCCCACAGATGTTGGGTGTGCTCAGAACCCCTCTCAGCAGCATGCTCCCGCTGACCAACCAGAGCTGTGCACAACAGGGGCCTCCTTGCCAGCTCCTGGCCCCAGTGTTTGTGGTCAGCCCCAGCAGAAGTGCCTGTTCTAGCTCTCCTGGGGGGAAAGAGGTGAACGGGGATTCTCCCTGCTGGAAGGTACTTAAAGAATATTTATTTCCTATGCCCCCTGAATCAAAACAGCCTCTGGCTTTAGCAATTCTACCAGAATGACATCTGGGGAAGTCATTTCCAGCCACAGGGGATTTCAATTCCAAGTAGTCAGTAAGAGACAACCAACATGAGAGTCTAATAAATACTGATATCACAGACTGTTATGACTTCTTGTTTGAGCAGCAGTTATCTCCACTCTTTGCAGGATCTAGGTATACCTGTCTGTTAGGATGCCCCTACCACATCAACCTGAGTTTACAGTGATAGTAGGCTCAGAAACAGCAAAACAGACTACAGATGCCTTTCAGCATGAAAGAGGGAGTGTGAGGAAGCCAGACAGTGAACTCACTGCATTAATAAAATACCTCGGATCATGGGGATAAAGCAGGTTCTGTAGTTGATTTCAATGAAGGATTTTAGGTAAGTAAGGAGGGTAAGTAAAGTTATGCTGTGAAGGAACAAATTGTTTGGCTCATTTAGAGAAATCCATGTTATTAGATAGACTTAAGAACATAAAAATTGCATTTTATTTAAAATGTTCTCTAATTCAGACTTGACCATAATTGAGGCCAGCTTTTGTCCAGGTGGCCTGAATTTGTTTTTCCAAGCACAGCTCTAAAGAACCCTCTCTGGGCTTAGTAGAAAACTTTGCCCACTTGTTTTAGGTCGTCCCATACCTGCTTGACTCCGTGTTGACTAGCTTGATTCTTTATCTCTTTTCTAAACCAGCTGGTATCTAGTCCCTTCCACTTATCTCTTCATCCTCTACCCTTATCAGTATCTCTGTCTCACCTCTTCCATGTCGTCTCTTTTACAAACACAACACTGACTTCCTTCAAGCTCCTGACCCTCAGCTCCATTTCCCAGGGTGCCTAGAGTGGTACTTCCCTTTATGCATCAGGAAGTAACCATGCCCTTAACAGAAAGAGCAAAAATATTTTATCCTTATGCTTTTCCTTCAGTAGTGTCCCCAACAAATGTGGCTTAGTCTTGTTAATGAGACTGAGCACAATTAATGAGGTGCCAATGTAGAATAACCTATTCTAAGCAAATTTATCAATTAGGTGTCTTTTTATTTATTTTGAATTTTCTTCTCACTTTCCGTATGCTATATTTCTTTCCAGCCTCAGCCCTTTTCACCAAAAAAAACTCCCCCACTGCAAAAACCTTAGATATCTCCTTTTTAAGTTGTTAACTACTACTGAAATTTTCTTTATCAATTTCGAGCAGCAGAGAAGAGTGATTGATAGGTACTAGTTATTTTTGTGTACGTATGTATTGTATCTGGCAATTCCGGTAGTGGTTAAGGTGCTTTGCCTTGAGACTATCATTTCTGGAACCTGGCAAATGGAAGGAACCTGAGAAGCAATCAGGATTTTTCTTCTCTGAATATCTGAATACTTCCAGGACTCAGAGTCAAATATGTAAACGCATATGCTAAATTGTGCCCATGCTGATCATAATGGATCCCAAGGAGTTATTCAAGATTTATTAATTATACAAGTTGAACCTTCTCTCTTTCACCTTAAAGTAACATGTCTTAAGAAGAGTCTTATCTGAACCTCCAGTCTGGATTATGTTCCTATTTGTACTCAATTACAGTTTTTTCCCCCATGTGGGCTTTATCACTACAGCAATCCTGTGATTATTGGTGCAATTACTTATTTACTCTGTGGCTCTACTGTTTTATAGGTTTCATGAGGATAGGGAACTCATTTGTTCTTTTCTGTGCTGTATCCCAGTGCTTATCATTGTACCTGACATACAATAGGTGGTCAATAAATATAGAAGCTACAATAGAAGATCCCATTTTCTATACCAACAAGTAGGAAAAAAACCCACAGGAATAAATATAGCAATAAATGTTCAAAACACACATGAAGAAAAATTTTAAATACTTTTAAATACTTTACATTTTTTTAACTTGAAAAGGTAGTTCTAATGTTCAAATGAAGACAAAACAAAGAGCTGGGAAAGTTTAAAAGACAATAACAGTAAAGAGGGATTATACCTTCCAGATAATATACTACTGTGAATTTATGGTACTGGCACATAAACAGGAAGACAGATCAATGGAATATATGGGAAAAGTCTAAGTTGCATTATAGATTAATGGCAAAAGATGAGTTTTTTCATGAAAACATGTTGGGACACTTGAATAACCTGAAAAAAACTAAAGTTACACCAATACCCTCTTGTCATACATCAGATAAACTTGAAAATGGATAGGAAATTTAAAGCTGAAAACAAAAACATAATAGGAGAAAATATAGCAGAATTCATTTGTGATCTTGAAGTAAGGAAGATCTTTGTAACTATGTTATGATCTAGAAGCCGTAAAGGAAAGATTGACAAATTAATTAGACCATATACAAAAGAAACAGAAAGATTTTTTCATATACAAAAGAAACAGAAAGAAAAGACCATATACAAAAGAAACAGAAAGGTTTCAAAACAACTCCTTAAGCAAAATTAGAAGATAAAAAACATAATAGGAAAAAACACACAGTTCTTATCACAGAAAAATAAGCTTATCTCCCTAATATGTCAAAAGTTCCTAGAAAACATCAAGAAAAAGACCAAGACCAGCAATCCAATAGAAAATAGATACTTTTTTGATGAGGCTGTGGAGAAACCGGCATACTCACAATAATTTACCAATTGGTAAACTGATCAATAACTATCAAAATTATACATGCATAAATTATATAAAATACATGAAATATAAAACATAAAGTTATGCAAATTGACCTGGTGGCCTAATGTCCATTTAAAAATTAGTTCAATAAATTAATGTACACCCGTATAATGGGATACTACTCAACTTAAAAAAGAATGATGTCACTCTCTTATGTAGTGAAGGGAGACCTCCAAGGTACTTACGTGAATAAGAGGCAAGGCATGGGTGCAAAGTGTAAAAAAGATTTCATGTATGTATGTATATGTGTGTGTGTATATATACATATGTACATAAAAATGTATATAATTTACATGTACATTGAATTGGCATAAGGAACATAAGAAAGGATACGTAAGAAAGTTCCTAAGAGTGGCTCCTGTTAGGATGGGTAGAGAATAGGAAGAGGGATCTAGGTGCAGGAGAACAGACTTGGCATTGTATGACATCTTATTGTTTATTTCTGAAAGATATTGAAGAAATATACATTTAATGAATTAAATAAATAAATGGAATTTAAGAAAAAAAAAGTGATCTCATCCAGAGAAAAGGAAGCTGGTCATTCTGTGAAGTCAAGTCCCATTGAATAAAAAATGCCCTGGAAGGATACTGTGGCTGGCATCATATGGTTTCTGTATTTTTTTAAAATTCTAAGCTGCCTTAAATCAGTTTTGAAAATAGGGAACAAGTGAATAAATAGACGTATATGTGTATACTAAAATTCGTTGATCAGTCTTGCTTTATCTAGACAGACTAATGATTCTTATAAATTAGGAAGTAGGTATCACCTCAGAATTAGGCAAAGACTCCTGAAAGGCATAATTGAGGACCCTCTCTTGGGAGGTGTTCCCTGGGATTCTGAGCTGCTGAAAGATTGGTGGAAGGCATTCTGATATTCCATACCTTAGGAAAAGAACCTCAAAACCAAACATGGTAAAACTCAATTACTTCTCACTAGAAATTAAGCTACTTTGAGGGGGAGGTCAAACACACCCTTCTTCTTGCTTGGCTGTGCCAGCAGTAGCCTCTGTCTGTGGTAAGGAGCATCACAATCAGAAATTGTTTTCACATTAAATGTCAAGTTTATTACTGCAGTTGCACCATTTCACTTTTAACAATGGAAGACCCAGAGCTCATAAAGCAAATTTCCCTTATACACTGCTCTGTAATAGGGTTACTCTTTACAAGAGCATATCATGTATAAGTTCTAAACCCAAACAGAACAGTTTCCCTGAGGTTCTGTTAAAATAGAGGTCCTGATGAAATTCACATGGCTTGCATCCAACCAAAGTGATGTTGATTGACAGGGGAAAGAACTTGGATAACTGGCAAGAAATAGGACTTCATTGTGGATTGAGGAAGTTTAGCCCCAAATTCTGAGCCTCAAATGGAAACCTTAACATTCCTGAAATTCTTACCAGAATCATTCCAAACTCCTGACTTTCCTTGACATCAATAGGTAAATTACTTTTCCACCCTCACCCTGCCAGGAAAGCCTGCCGGAATCATCTTTGTGCCCATCACCTCTTGGATGAACATTAAGAAGTGGTGAATGGGGTGTAGAGACACGGAGCAAGGAGGGGCAGGGCAAAGTTGCCCCCAAGGAGCAGTAGGCTGTTGAGCGTTTGCTAAGCCAGGTCAGACCTTGAGCCTAGAGTTTTAGGGGGCCATCCTGGTATCTGTTTCTTTTTTCTTTACTAAAAATCTTAACTAAAAATGATTATTTAAACTAATAGTGCTACCTTAAATATTTTCAGTCTCCTTTTTAAGCAATAAAACCTCTGCTCTCAGTAGCTCTGTTCCTTTGAACTCTTTAGAAGGGTTAGTTTACTCAAGGACTTTATTCCTGTTCACTCCCTGCATTTTAAATGAATATGTATGAGATAGATATTCACAGTTCTTTCATTTTCTGGAATAATTATATGTGTGTATAAATACATGTAAATATTTTTATTGTATATAATGTTATTAATATGTTTCCCTCTGCTAGAACAAAAATAGGAACCTTGCCTGTCTTATTCCTCTCTGGATCCCCCATACCTAGCACAAGTCTTGGCACACAGTAGGTAGTCAATGAATATTATTGAAAGATAAATTTGAGTTCAAATCCAAATTCTGTCACTTAGAACTTTCTGACCCTGGATAAATTGATTAACCTAACCCTTGATCTCCTCATCTCTAATAATAGTATGCCTTTCTCATAGAGATTTTGTTGTAGCTAAATAGTGCTTAGTGAAATGCCTGGCATATAGTAAGCACTCAAATATTTATAAAATATTTGTGGTTGCTAGCTCTGTGCTGCCTGTGGCCTCTTTCAGAGAAATTTGGGACAGAACAATAATTTAAAACCTGACATGTTTTATACTTGGTATACTTGAAGAACTTTGATTGTTTTAAGATTATACCTACATCCCCACTTGCTGCTTTAATATCAGTGTTTCCAGCTATTGCTTATCTTTTCAACAATCCAAAATGTGGGTCTATGAGATCTGACAGTTCAGTTGGTCTCTAGGTTGTTATAAGTTTAATGGATATGTTGTTTATAAACAGCAGTGTATTAGTTGTCAGAGATTAAAGCTAGAGTATAGGTAATAGCTGTTTATAAATTTAGGTTAATAACAAGTTATACCAGTTAAGCACTTAAGACTTCCCATCATATTTACCATCCTGAGCTCTTAACTGTCCAGGTACAAAAAAATATTTCCTGATAAGAAAATTCAGGGGAACTGATTTCCATACTGGCTGACTACTAAAAAAGCCCAGGTATTATTTTTTGAAAATTGAGATAGACAAACAAGCCATAAATAACATAGAAACACATATGACAAATATAACCGAGGAATAGGGGACAATAACAGATATTTGCAAAATAAAAGTAATAAGAATATACTACAACTACTTCTTTGATGTACTTAGGAATTTGAAAATCTTCATAAGTACTCTTTTCTAGAACACTAACTTTTTTTACAGAAGTAGAATATTAGAATAGCCTATCAACTATTAAAGAAAATTCTAATTAGTAGAGAACTACCTCAAAAAAGTATCAGGTTTAAAAAAAGAATATTTTAAAAACTGATAGTGTGTTTTTATTTTAAACCATTGAAGAAAATAATTTTTGTATTCTTTAATCTATTACAACAAATATAAAAGGATTAGAGCTGTCTTTTTAATTTTGTTATGCTAGCAAAATCCTGATAACAAAATTTGACTAGTATAGTTTCAAAAAGAAAATCATAGATCAATTTATCTTTTAGTTACCTAAAGAGTGGCAAATTTAAACTTTATAAATTAAAGAATCAGTCACTCCAACCCATCAGGTTTTTCCCTAGGCATATACTGTTGGTCTAACATTAAAAAAATTATTAATGCATCCCACCAATAGGTCTGATAAAGATATCTATGAGATAATTTCATATCACTTAATATCCATTTGATACCATTTAATATCCATTCCTGGATGTAAAAATGTAAATGTAAAAAAAAATGTTGGAAAAGTAGGATATTTCCAGCAGGTTACACCACCACATTTAATGGAGAAATAGTAGAGACATTCCTGTTAGCATGAAGAATTTGATATTCATGATCATTATTATTATTATTTAGTTTTTTCCTAAATACCTGACCAATGAAATGAGATATGAAAAAGTAAATGAAATACTATAACTGGAAAGGTGATTACATCTTTGTTTCAGACCATATGATTATATACTTGGTAAAAACAAAATCAATGAGAACTCTAAGAATTAATAAGAACTTATGTAAAATGATCAGACGTAAATTAAAACAAATAATATTTCTTATATTGCAAAAACAACCATTAGAAGATATAAAAAGATATGACATTCTAAATATCAAAAACATGGAAAATACATTAAAGAAACTTCTTAGGTCATTATGGAGATTGTACAGAATAAGTTAATAAACTTTATGGAATGAAATGACATGAAATCCTAATATGTGAAGAGAGATTTCTTTATTCTTGTCAGAAACATTACAAATATGTTACTTATAAATTATTTTATAACTTTAATGTAATCAATACAAATAATAATTGTTATACTTATTAAGATTTTGAAGATCATTAGGAAGTATTAATAGGGAGGAAGACCTAAGACTGATAAGGCTGCCCCCTATTCTACCGGGCATTAGAATGTACTTTAAAAATGTACTAATGGGAGAACAAAGAATACGGTGCGCATTACCGAAATAGGCCTCTGGATGAAACTGCTATTTAAAAAAGGATGCTATTTTCTGAGTAAGTTAGGAAATATGATTTTGATAAAACATTACTGTAAACAACAGCAAGCGTAACAGAAACAGTGGATTACAAAAGCTGGTGTTCCGTCACAGCTTTCACCAGGTTTCCCCACTTCTCGTACTGATTTATATTTTGGTGATAAACCCTGGTCACGCTGCACCTCAAGAGCTGGAGAAGGTGACAGATGCAATGGGGTGGCTGGTCTTTAGCAGGACTGGTGTGTGTGTTTAGGCAATTGTTTTATTGTTAAAAAAACAATTGAGAAGCAAAAAGAATATCAATAAAATATATGTGGGGTTGCGGGGGGAGATTCATTGAATCTTTGTGTGCTCTCACCCAGATCAAGGTATGGACTCATTGCCATTTCCTTCCAGGTCTCCTGGGCACCCTTCCCATCTATATCCATCCCCTTTCAGAGGGTAATCACTGTCCTAAAGTCTTCCTCTTGGTTTTCCTTCACTTTTCTCTCACTTTTCTTTATGTACTTCAACGTAGGTTTGTATCCCTAGCCAACATATTGCAAATCTGAACATTGTGTCTTTCATTCAACCTATGTCCTGAGATTCATATATGGTGGTGTATGTTGTATAGGATTAAAAACAGTGGATTTTAGCTGCTGATAGTGTTCCATATTTATTTTTCCCAATATATATACAGAAATATATATATATATAAACACATATATTAAATTTATGTGAATATGTATACACACACACACATGCACATATATATATTCTCTCAATTTTTTTCCATGAACAAGGCATATCTCTCCGTTTAGTCTTATTTAATGTATTTGAGTGAAACTTTATGAATCTCTCTATAGCACTCTTATACATACTTCGCTACATTTATGCCTAGGAAATTTATATCCTTAATGTTATTATATATTGAATCTTTAAACAAAGAATTGGTTGGAATAATCAGCTTTTTTGCACTTATTGTTATTCCTGACAAATTTGGATTAATACTAGCATCTTATTTTGTACTTTCTTTTCTCCCATTGTTTCTGTTTCTCTTGTAACTTTTTCTAACTTTCTTTTGGATTGATGGAATATTTTCTTTTATTCCATGTCTTAGATATTTGTTGGGAAGTTAAATGCAACATTGGTGTTCTGATTGGTTAATCATTTTAGCATGCATGCCTAACTTATCAAAATCTGCATTTGATCAATATCTTTCTGCACATCTGAGCACTCCCAGGCCCCTGAGAGCACTGGGACTCTACTTGCCTGGCTGCAGATTTATATGCTTTTGGTGGCAAGTATTTAGGTCCCATCCTCTCATGATGCTATTATTCAACACTTGATGATTTATGCAAGTACTTAGCACATTTGCAATTACTTTCTTTCTAAGGTTCATCTTTTAAAAATCCCCTGTTGAGTGTCTGTTGGTGGCAAACCCTTTTAATTTATATTTTCTGAAAATGTTTTTATATATTATTCCTGAAATATATTTTGTTGAGTATACAACTCTAGGTGTATACTTTTTCCCCTCAATATACTGAATATACAATTCTACTATCTTTTTCCTTCTGTTGCTTTTGAGAAGTCATTTCATAGATTAATTGTTGTTTCATTTTAGGTGATAGACTTTTCTCTCTGGCTATTTCACACTTTTTTTTGTGCTTTTGCTATTATGTACTTTCATCTTGGTGTGACTAGGGTGTGGGGTTCATCCTGTTTGGAGTTTTAGACTTTTAGGCCTCTTAGATAAGAAGACTGGATAAGATCAACTGTGGAAAACTCTCAGCTACCATCCATTCAAATGTAGCTTGTCCCTTTTTCCATTCCCTTCCCTTTGGGAACTGTCTGAACATCTTCTGTCTTCCCTAGCTTTTACTTCTCTTCTCTTCTGTTATTCTGTGCTGCATTATATACATTTTTTAGATCTGTCTTTCTGTTCATTAATTCTTTAGCTCTACTAAAGCTCCATTGAACTTTTCCACTGAATTTTAATTCTAATAATTAGAGGTTTACTTTCATGAAGTTCTGCTTTTAAAAAACTTGTTTGAGCATTTAAAGTCTCTTTCTCCTCATTCATATTTTTAAAACCTCGCACTTAATTTTGTTCAGTGTGTAGAACATACTTTATGATTTACTTGATCATACTAACAGCTCATGGATTTTGGGTTTCTTCATGGTCCCTTATTTCCTTGTACCTCTTAGAAAGTTTATTAAATCATGAATTCCAATTCCTTAGCATTTCATCTGAGTAAATTCTTTGAGGCCTATTTTGAAGGTGGATTTCTCCAGGGATAATTTTTGTTCTGTTAATCAACTGGGCACACTACCAGCTTGGAATCACTTAAAACTGAACTCTGAATTTGAGGTGCTTCATATCTTCAAGCTAGAGTGAATTTGGGCTACAACCCATGTAAGACAAGTTTACATTTTCAAGGGAATTCATTTTTTCTCCTTTCCCAGCACCAATATCTGGGACAATTTCCCTGCTGTTCCTTGGGGAACAGGAGAATGATGTGTTTTTTTATAGCTCACCACAATACTGATGATGCCTTTCGGACATAAGCTACGTCTATGGTGTGTTATATATGGTGTGAGCTATGTCTGTGGTGTGTATGGTGTGAGCCATGTCTGTGGTGTGTTATGTATGGTGTGAGCCACGTCTGTGGTGTGTTATGTATGGTGTGAGCTTTGTGTATGATGCCTTGGCCCTTATGTCTTGCCTTTTATAGCTTGGCGAGCCTTGAAAACTGAAGCTCAAGTTAACCTGGGGTCAACCTTCTGAATGTGAACTGTTCTTTGCTCTTAGAAAGAGCTCTGGGTTCCTTCTGTCTCTTAGTTTGAAGTCTGAAAATGTCTTGATTCATTGACAAGTTATGGATGCATTTAAAAAGAAACTTTTAAAATTACTCAGCATTTAAAATTTTTGTTGTCAGAAAGGTCTGCCAAGATCACCAGACAACCATGTGGAAACAGAGAAATTCGAGGATCCATGTTTTAGAAAGGATGTTTCCTGTTTCTCATATCTTCTGGATCCTTGCAAAATTCTTGACACATCTTTGGAAAATGTTTGTGATTTTTGTTGTTGTTTTGTTGTTTCTCATTTATCCTATTAGTTACCAGATGTGAAACTAAAATTTTCTTGGGAATTTGAATGAATGCCTTGTTTTAGTAAGTTGTTTGAAGTCTGCTGGGATATAGTATTACATCAAAATAGAATATTAGTGTTGTGAAAGTGTGACAGGAAAAATTAGCTTGGGGAATATACAAGATAAGCCTGAAGCATCCTGTAGTGCCAGGAAGTAAGGAAGTATTCAGGAAAATAAATCCACAATGATGGGAGTGTGTCAAAGGGACACAGGAACCAACTGAATAAGCTCACAGTGGCCAATACTGGAACGAGTGAGCAAAAAAGAAATGCAGCAGCATTAAAGTATAACCCAAAGTATAAAATAAGTATCTATGTATCCACAATGATATAAAGAAACTATCAAATTGGCAAATAAATGGGGGAGAATAGACAAAGTAATTCTAAATAATTTATGTAGATACTGCCCCTTCCAGGAGCGGAAGCCTCACTCCCCATGCCTTATGTGTGGGCTGTGCATGGTGACTTCTTTCAAAGAAGTGAAGTATGTTAAAGGGGGTTGAGAGTAACTTTATAGTGGAGAAACCTGACAAACACCACCTCGGTCAGGTGATCAAGGTTAACATCCACAGTACAGACATGTGTATAATTTGTGCCCTGGATGTGATGTGATGAGAATGGCACTTTAATTCTGTGGCCTTCCTCCCCCAAAACTCATAGCCCCAGTCAAATTACCAGGAAAACATCAAGCGAATCCCAACTGAGGGATTTTCTATAAAGTGCCTGACTATTCCTCCTCAGAACTCTCAAGGTCATCAAGACCAAGGAAGGTCTGGGAAACTGTGATGGCCAGGAGGGGCCTAAGGAGGCCTGACAGCTAAGGAAGTGTGAGCTCCTGGATGGGACCCTGGGGCAGCCAAAGGACATTTGGCAATGATAAAGGAAATCTGAATAAAATATGTGGATGGACTGTGATCATTCAAAGAGCAGAGCAGTTTTCAATCCTCATCTCACATCATCTGTCAGAAACATTTGAAACAAGAGTTAATTTTCTACTTGGAAAACCCTCTTTACTTGAATACCCTCACACACCATAAAGATGAAATTTTAAGAGGTTTAACAATTAGATCTCCTTCCTCTCCTAGGGAGGGGTAGTGCTGGTTTTGCTTCTGCTGGAGCAGGAAAGAGAGAAGGCCCTGGACTGTAGTTTTTAAGCAATAAACAGATTTTAAACTTTATTTCTCCCTTTGACTGGTTGTGGTTTTTAGAGGTATTTTGCCCTGGGAATTCCTCTCCCTGGACTTACATCTGGAGCAGTTGGTAGGATTCCTCTGAACCCAACATCTGTCATAATGGGTGCGACCTTTGGAAGGGCTGCCCCTAGAAATGATGGGGAGAAGTGGCGCTCATGCTGAGGGACATGTGTCTACACTCGTGTGGTTAAGGAGGCACCACCACTGCTGCTGGCCACACTGACCCCAGCCCGTGGCCCAAGCATAAGGCTACTGCTTCTACCACTGCTGCTGTTCCTGCTGCTGGTCAGAGCCTGGTCACAACTGTGGAAAGAGCAGAGGTCCAGGTCACCTTACAACTGGCTGCTGTATACCATGCCTTGCTGGCTACGGAGCCCATCGCTGGAACAGCTCCAACCAAGGTAATAACCACCAATCCCATCGCGGGGTGGGTGAGAGACTGGACCCAAAGGCCACAGAGTGGTGTGGTGCAGACACCTACCATATATCATGTGACTGGCCATTTGCCTTTGGCATCCCCAGGGAATAATGAAGCAGATGCATTGGCCCAGGTACATGGGCTAGAAGGAAAGCCTGCCTCTGATCTGCCTCTGATGGGTCCAATGGCTACACCAGCATTTGTTGCACTTGGGGCAAAAGCCAATGTGGGCTGTAGCCTGTTGGTGGGGCTTGCCATTTTCCTTTGAAGAAGTCAGCCAAGCCTGGAAGGAGTGCCCTGCATGTCGTGCAGATCAGCAAACCACCAAGAGGGGCCTAGAGTGAAGAAAGCCCAAATCCCATTGGGCATAGGGCATTTACCCCCAAAGGAGTAACTATGTACAATTCTCCCATCCCTTAATATATTCTGGGGGTGGATATCCTGCAGGGCCTGGGTTACAGACCACTGCAGGTGAGTTCAGACTGAGGGCACATGTGGTAAAGACAGTACTGAGGGGATGTGCTAAGCACCCACCTATAGCTCTGTCTGTACCTAGGTGAGTGACAAATACTAAGCAGTATAAATTGCCTGGGAGGCACAAGGAAATTGGAGAGACTCTACAGAAGTTGGAGAAGGTGGGTGTCATAAAACCCACTCATAGTCCTTTTAATTCCCCAATGTGGCCAGTGAAAAAGCCCAATGGCTTCGGGGGTATGACTGTGGACTATATGGAATTGAATAAAGTCACACCACCTTTGCATGCTGCTATGCCCTCAATAGCAGCCCTTATGGACACACTAAGTCATGAACTGGGGATGTACCATGTTGTGAACCTTGCTAATGCTTTCTTCTCTATTGACCTATCACAGGAAAGTAAGGAACAGTTTGCCTTCATGTGGGAAGCCCAGCAGTGGACATTCACTGTCTTTCCACAGGGATATCTCCACGGTCCCACCATTTGTCACAGACTTGTAGCCCAGGACTTGGCTACATTAAAGAAACTGCAAATCACTACATTGATGATATTGTGCTCCCATCTGATTCTCTTTCTGACTTAGAAGAGGTAGTTCCTAGACTGCTGCAACGTCTACAGAAGAATGGATGGGCTGTGAACAACACCAAGGTTCAGGGACCTGGTTTGTCTCTTAAATTCTTGGGGGTTGTCTTGTTGGGTAAAACTAGTTATTCCTGATGGAGTCATAGACAAGGTTCAGGCTTTCCCCACCCCCACCACTGTGGCAGTCTTAAGAGTTTTGGGGTATTTCAGGCTACTGGAGAGTGTTTATCCCACACTTGGCACAAGTTCTGAAGCCCTTATACTGGTTTGTATGAAAGGGCATTGGGTGGGACTGGGATGAGAAATGTGCAGCTGCATTTACTGCTACTAAGCGAGCAGTCAAGGCCTTATAGGCCATGAATGTAATGGACTCATCAAGGCCTTGGGAGCAGGATGTTCATGTAATGGAGGATGGTTATGGATGATGTCTTTGGAGGCAGGTTGAATGGAAACACCAGCCCACTGGATTCTGGTCACAACTATGGAAAGGAGCAGAGGTCTGGTACCTCCTGATAGAGAAGCAACTGGCTGCTGTGTACAAAGCCTTGCCGGCCCATCACTGGAACAGCTCTGACCAAGGTAATAACCACCTATCCCATCACAGGGTAGTTGTGGAGACTGGACCCAAAGGACACGGAGTGGTATGGCACAGACACCTACACTGGCCAAATGGAGTGCACATTTACAACATTTACAACAGTGCAGCACCCTCTCCAATAGCCCCTTAAGTGGAAAACTCCAATGCTTACTGGGGCCAGTGGTGTATACACCAGTGGAAAGCAGGAAGAACTTGCTTTTGAGCCATTGGTAGCTGAGGGTCATTATCAGGAGGGAATAGCCCTTATACCTGAAGATGCTTGGTACACAGATGGTTACAGTCATGGGCAGCCCCCAAAGTAGCAGGCTGTGGCTTTCCCTCCTAAGACTGAGACAATATGGATGGAGGATGGAGAGGGAAAGAGCAGCCAATGGGCTGAGTTGCAAGCAGTATGGCTCATGGTTGCTCAGGAGCCCTCCCCCATAGTTGTCTGCACTGACAGCTGTGCCATCTTTTGGGGTTTGACTCTGTGGCTACCAACATGGTACCATGCCAACTGGATGGTTGGTCACCAGCCCCTTTGAAGGCAAGAGTTGTAGCAAGACCTATGGGCCTCTGGTCAGACTAAGACTGTTACTGTGTATCATGTGACTGCCTTTGGCATCCCCAGGGAATGATGAAGCAGACACATTGGCCCAGGTGCATTTGTTAGAAGGAAGGCCTGCAACTGATGTAGCTCAGTGGTAACATCAGTGTTTGTTGCACATGGGGCAAGAGACAATGTGGGCTATAGCCCATCAATGGGGCTTGCTGTTGACCTTTGAAGAAGTCAGCAGAGCCTGGAAGGAGTGCCTTGAGTGCTCTAAGAGGGACTTATACCAAGTCCCTCAGCAACATAGGACAATAGTACAGAGGCTGATACCCCTTATCAAGTGGCAGATTGACTATATTGGGCCTCTGCCCATATCAGAAGGATATCAATATGCCATGACTTGCATGGATACAGCTGTTGGCCTACTGGTTGGTTTTGCTGCACATTGTGTAGATCAGCAAACCACCAAGAGGTACCTAGAGCATCCCTTTGCAGCCTGTGGCCCGCCTCAGGTGGTTGAGAGTGATCAAGGCATGTACTTTACTGGACATGCATAACAAGAATGGGTGTAGCAATTAGGAATAAAGTGGAAGTTTCATGGACCATATAACCCTGCTGGGGCAGAAATGATAGAGAGGTACAGTGGTTTGTTGAAATCTGCCCTGAAGTCAGATACCAATAGTCTATAGTGCTGGTCAGTTCACTTAGGGACAGTGCTATGGCATTTGAATGACAAGCCCTGAAAAGGAGCCTTGAGCCCTGTGGAAATGCTAACACACCTTGCTGCTTCTCCTATACAACAGTGCAAACCAAAGAGGAGTTATTGAAGACAGGATATGGCCAGCAGAGCAACATCCCGCTGCCAGCCCCTACTGCATTTATCTCCGGAGACACTGTTGAGTGGACAATGCCCTGGATATTTTGACATATGGACAAGCGATGGCTGGCCCTTCTGGCACCTTGGGGGAAAGGCCTGGAAGCTGGTCTTGTGTGTGTTCCTGGAGTAAAAGCAGAGTGGCCCCCAAAGGTCATGGTAGTGTACCCAAAATATCCAGGAGGTAAGAGCATCTTGCAGGGAAGTTTTGTTTTATCTATCTGGCCAGTGTGTGTACCTCCTGTAGCCCTATATATTGACCTATCTGTAACTCCCACAGGGAGGGGCATGATCATGTAGTAAACTAGACCAGGATGAGATCCCATTCCTGCCACTGCCCTATCACAGGACTACTCTCTTGAATGTATCCTACCTGATGCACAAGATTTGCCTATGCTGGTGTTATTAAAACATGTATCTTACCACGCTTAAGGTTATTTTCTTCTACATTCCTTGTGGCCTGGGCCAACCCCCTGGTGGCAGCTGCCACGTGATGGTTGCTGTGAACTCTCTACCTGTTCAGCTACTGACTGCCTGTGGACTGGGCGGGCTATGGGCTTAATCTGCCTTGGAATTTGAATGTAGCTGAAGCCTCTGGGTTGATGATCATCATGATTTTATTGCTGTTCCTATTGTATGTTATTAGTCTAGTTATAATGCTCCAGTTTTCTCACCCAGGGGCCATTGTGGAAAATGCGGAACATGTAGATTTTGAAGCAAGATTTCTGGAGGAGTGGACTGTCTGTAAAATTGCAGTATTTCCAGAATCTCTCACTTGGCTTTCTTGCATCTTCATATCAATAGGTGTTTCCAAGGGCTGGAGAGAGTTAGCCCATTTACATATCAGTAGGTAATCACAAGGGCGGAGGAAGGTTTATCTGGACTGTAGTGGTTGGGTGAAGCACTCTTCTGCTGCAGCCTGGTCAAACGAGACCGGATGACTGTTTGTAAGTGATAAACAAGTTTCTTAACTTTATTTCTCCCTTTGACTGATTTAGTTTTTAGATGTATTTTGCCCTGGGATTTTCCCTCAAGAGTTACAATGTCTGTCATTTCAAAAACTGTTATTGCTCAACATTTTATCTCCAGAATTTAGAACAATATCTAGCATGTTGCATGTGTTCAGTAAATATTTTCTGAATGTGTGAATGAATGAATAGTGTCCCATTCAGATGCCAGGTACATCTGGCATCTATGGAAAGGAAGTATGAATAACCTTTTCCTCCTTTCTAGGGTTTCAGCAGATGGAGGTAACATGCAGGAAAAAAAGAGAAATGAACATAGATCTTATTTTTTTGTAAGAATTCAATTTTTTCTGAAAAGACTAAGAAAATATTCTTAGTCAGGACACCAACTAGATACTCATATTAGCTGCTCCTTCTTGGAAGTGTGGAAATGAACAAAGACCAGACAAATGAGAACCAGAAAGACCATTTATTCAGAGCTTGCTTAACAATGGAGTCAGCACCATCATTTGCATTTGGCAGAGACTCTCCTAAGGCTGACAGAGGAAAAGGATAGCTTTATAATGGGAAAAAGGGAAGTCTTCAGGGACACCCAGACTAAAGGCTGTTGGCATGGGGAGACTGGAGGCAGGCTAAACAGATGTGAAATATCATATGTGATTGGTTAGGGTTGCATATTTGGCTTTCTTTGGTTGGGTCTAAGTTGAAAGGAGAGACAAAATTAGGAAAGCTGTGAGTTATTAATCGAGTCCTGGCCATGATAGGCCAATTGCTATAGGGGTTGTTGTTTGGTTTTCTGGATTGTTGTAGCGGTAACAGTCTGACTTCCCATGAGTCTAACTTATAGCAGGATGGCTTTCTGGCTGGTTATTACAGATGAAGAGATTGGTTTCCTGGGAAGGTTGCTGTGCGTTGTGGGTCAGAATTCTATTTTTATATATGGTTTGGGCCTTGTCTGTTATATATTCAGTCTCTCTGAAGTAGGGAAAGGCCAGAAAGGGGAGGAAATCTCCCTTCTCTATGGCTATCTCAGTCCCGTAGTAGGTGCAGCTTTCAAGGGCAGAACTTTAAATGTGACGAAAGGAGCATAAGTAGGTCCCCCTTGCCAACGAGTCTTGAAAAGTCTTGAAAATTCCCATTGAGGATTTATCCCAAAAGTCATCAAGAAAAACAATGTGTACAAACAAAAAAACCCAAAAAAACAAAAAACAACTACCGAGTTCAAATTAAAATGTGTGTCTAGCACAGAGAAGTTTTCTAAGTGAAACAAATTTCCCTATGAAAACAGCTGTGTATGACCCACAGGGACGTGGGGAATACCACTGCTAACTCTACCTTTGAAATAGACTGTATTGGCCATTCCAGTATCGCACACGCAAACCTCTTAGCCTTCCTACTTGATTTGTGTTTCTGATCATTCTGTTGATGGGCTGGCTTTAGCAGAGTATGCCCTGGTTAATATTCATCATGATTGATTTTACAGTATGACCCTAGTCTCAGCAGACTGATGCCAGTGAAAAGGAAAGGTATTTAGGAAACCAGCCAAAATACTGATACTGCACCTATGAAAAATGGAACCCCAAATGCCCTGATATCCACTCCAATTTTCCTGGTTTACCTGGTGTTAATTGCTTCCTGGCCTCACTCCTTAGAATGGACCTTAAAAATTCATATCCTGTTCACTTGGAAACCTGGCATTTTAGCCCTTTCCACGGTATGGAAGTGGATGCATTTTTATTTTCTGTTTTTGGGCTTTACTAAAGACAGTTCAATTAACCTTTGAGTACTAAGTTTGACAATTCTGACTTGGCATCTAACCATTTTCTTGTATTTTCTCCTCTACTGGACTCTTGGTGGCAAGAACAGGAAATTAGCATGAACAATTCACTTATTTCCTAACTCAAATCAGGCAATGGGAATTTGTGCAAGAGTTACTACTATTTTTTGAAGTTGATTTTTAAAGGAATGATTTATTCTTTCCTAATGTACTTATCATCCTTTTTTGCTATAGGTCACCAAGCATGTATTTCTCATTTGTCTTATTTCTCCATAGAAATCTTCTCAGTAGATTGAAAAAGAAATGAAAGTAAGCAAGCAAATTAGTCTAAGGGCCTTTGGACCACCCTTCTATATAGATGGTCTGTTTTCCCAGAGCTTTGTGAAACTGCACTACTGCCCCCCTTCCTTGTATTTAATGAGACCTGTGGGCAAACACATGATTCAGGGGAAACCAAGAGGCAGAGTTTAAATATGCTCCGATGACAGCTGGCTTACTTGTGCTAGCCATTGCAAAAGAACTTTACTAATGGTTCAAGCAGATGGACAGAAGGAAGAAGGCTAAATGTTAGAATGTGTGAGAGGTCAAAGGTCAAGGTGAATGAGGCTGGTGATTTCCTGAGGTCTGTAGGTGTTTTGTGTTGCAACCTAAATTGAGGGTTGTTTTTAATTTGATGCATTTTTCTAAACTTTGAGTGGGTTCATTAAAAAAGAAGAAAAAAAATCTCAGCTTCTCTTTTAGTTCCCATTAAATTTGGGGTTTTAACTTCCAAGATAATATAGCATTTATTTGTAAAGTGTGGGAATTCATAATACATTTTTAAGTGGAAGTCCAAAATGGTTTATTTAATAGATATTTTCTACAAAACATGATCCCCTGAGTTTTTTTTTAATCAACGATGAACATATATCTTTTGCCTTTTTTTAACTTAAAAATAATTTTTCTGCTGGAGCAGGGGAATTATAAAACAGTTTAAATATATTGCATAAGGAATAAATACCATTTGTTTCTTTCTGGAAAATCCTACTTTCCAGATATTTGGTGAGATTTAGGCTAAAAATTAATGCCATTTTTCTATTTCTTATGATTTTTGTAAATATTATATCTTTCAGCTTTATTCAAGTTTTATTGAAGCCAAGACATGAACTAACCTTTCATTTGACAATCAAGCCCTTTAAAGGAGGTCATAAATTTAAAAGGAAGATTGTTTTTGTTCCATCATAAATTTAAAAGGAAGATTGTTTTTGTTCCAGAAAGATATTATTTCCAAAGCTGAAGTGTACGTAGCACTTATGGGACGAAACAAGGTCAAGCTTTGTTACTCAAGGTACATTCTGTATTTCTCTGGTTCAAGGAATGGAGCAGGTCCCCACGAGAAGGGGAGAAACTCTGGAGGTGCCTCTCCAGCTACCCAGGTACCAGGCCTTTCTTCTAACTAGGATGTCACTGGCATCGGCATTGCCCTGGGTCAGTTATGTGTTTATTCAAAAATAAGATTTTAATGATATGAAACAAAAAATTTAAGGGCGTGTAAAATTGCACCACAACAATTAGACATATTGTTTATCACCTTGATTTCCAAACCCTTTCAGACTAAAATTCACTTGGGAGTCATAAAAAATTGCCAGGAGTGGCCATTAAAAAAATTACCTCAAATCACAATTAGCAGCTCTTTATTGGTAGTTTTAATACATACATGGAGGTGCTTACCATTTCAGGAATAATTCACAAATCAGCTACATTTTTTAAAAGAGTGCACAAGCTGAAGCTGGGGTAATTTAAAACCAACACATTTAAAATTCAAAGTAACATCCTTCCCTTAGGTGGTTACTTTTTCTTATAAATTGGTTTCTGGTGATCAACTGGGTGAAGTCTCTGAAGCTTATATTCATTATTAAATGGGTTCTTTGGGTGATGGGAAATTCCTCAAGAGAAACCTAGAAAAACAAAATATAACATCTGCAGGAGGCAAGAATGCAAATAAAGTGGTTATTTCTTTGTAACTGTTTCATGTTTCTAGCTAAAGACTTTGACTAGAAAATTTTTTAAAGATATTTAATAAGTAACACCTAAAGAGAAAAATTTCCATTCCGTTGATTTAATTAATTTCTCCAAATTGCTTAAAGCTTACCAACCAGTTTATGAACAAAAAGATACAAACTTTGCTGACAGGAGACTTGATTGAAGAGCTAAGGCATTAAAGGGAGAAGAAATGTCAGTAAACTTGACTTGATTATGTGAACTTGTTTTTAGTATAACTTAAAAATTTTTTCATATTGTAATATAAACATATATTTTAAACTACTGTCTAGTTATGATAGGTAGATTTTTATGATTTTTAGTTATTGCCTTTGAATGCTTTTTAAAAACATGTGTCCAGGAAAATGTTCTTCTGTACCTGATGTAACTGTGAGGAAAGACAGCCTGGTCTACACCCGGATCAGTGAGCGTGGCCCCTGAGAGATGCGGCTCCTCTCGCAGTTTTATCAATGACTGGTTTTGTGAGATTGGTAATGATATAGTGGATCAAGGAGTAAGGGACCAGAAAGATTGAACATTTTGTAACCCTAATACATGTAGGTTGAACCTGTTTAGAGATGACAATGAAAGAAGCATACTGTAAATGTTAGGCCATATACACAGATACAAAAAAGAAAAAGTTATCAGATAAAAAGAGGGGTGGCAGTGAGTAGGGCCTAAGTGGACAGAGGGTTTGTTGGTGAATTCTCTATAATGAGATTATTGTGATGTTAGACTGCTGGCATTATTAAGCATATTCCTTTAGTCCATACTGTATTAGTCAGGCTAGGCTAGTTTATGGTACAAAAACAAATAGCAGCTAAATCTCAGTGGCTTAATTAGCAAAAGTGTTATTTTTCATTTGTGCAAAATCGGTTGAAAGTCTGATTGCTTTTTCAGGGCTAATGTACAATTGTCCTCCATATGGTCACCCAAGAACTCATCTATTTCAATCTCAGGACTCCATCACCTCTACCTGCTCTGACTGCTGCACCAGGGGAGAGAATGCGGGAGGACTTTCCTGGACAGTTAAATGTGTCCGCTCTCCATCCACCAGTCTCCACCAGAATGTGGCACAGGCCCTGCCTAACCACAAAGAAGGAGAACTGTACATTGTGAGTATTACAAATCTGTATCAGGCACACTTAAGACTCTTGGTAGACTGCTGTTTATTTTCAGACTCTGAACTGTGACTTCTATGACTATTTTACTGAAATAGATTTTATAAGCTAAAATTCCTTCAGCTTAGTAGAAAAGTGTCACTTTGATTTTAATAATTTCTGATTAAGACACATTAAATTATTGTTTCTTAATTTTTAAGTGGGAGATGTTATCTGGAATTGATTTTGAAAACTGAATATTCATTGACCTTTAATCAGCAGGGATTGTGAATGTTTTCTCAGGTCTGTGTAATGCAGCACAATGTGATCTTACAGCAACAAATATTTAAGACAGAAACTAAATAAAAACCCCGAAAAACTGCTCTTTATTCTCCCATAGTGGATTGGTGGGGACTGTCTTAGAGACTGTTGCTCATTTGCTGAAGGGCCACTGAGCAGCAGGACAGGGCTGGGAGAGGCATAAGGGTCATGACAATTCCAGGGCACATACATCTCCAGGTTCCTCCACAGTGTGAACTGTCAAAGCTCTGGCTTCCACCTCCCACTGTTTGAGCAATAATGGCAGGTCACCTATGGCATAAGCAAATAATTCCACTGGAAGCAGACACTATTTCAGTAATCCAGAAGGCAAAGCCATCTCATATCAGCATAAAAGACAAAAAATTTTTGGTTAAGAAACATAAAAAGGTATGTCAGTCTGGATTTTTAGAGTAATTGCTGATCCTGGTCATCCTTGGGAAATTATTCTATCAATTATTGAGAAAGCAGAATATACTTCTCTGTTTATAAGTATGGTGAAATTACAGGCAAAGTAGTGAAAGCTTTATAGTAGTTTAAACCTGTTGTATTCCTTGGCTTCATGTATTTGTTTTTAATAGGTTAAAGTGTCACATTGATCAAAGAAGGTTATTTCAAAAACATGTTAGACAAGCACACTGAACACTGCATAGCTATGATCCAAAAATGTAAACATAACTGGATAAAGAAATAAATGCATTAAGTGAACAGCAAACCAGGCCAAACTAAAGGCTTTTATTTTTATTTATTTCTTTTAATTGGTTGGCATCTAAGTCTGTATACCACAAGAAGATTTGTATTGGGCTTAACATTTCCAAAACGGCTTCTTCCTAATGCTTTTATCTATGAAGTGTTCCAAGAAAAACTAGTTCCATCATCAGAAAGTTTGGGGGATTATAATTTCCTGATTCAGTTATCTGTGGTAGGGCTCTGAAATCAGAATTTTCAAAAGAATTCCCCAAGTGATTCACATACATACCTGTTTTGGAACCTATGAATAATTTAAAGTGCTTCAGAGCACGTGAAACTTGGGGTCTAAGAGAGATGTAAATATTCCATGGCAACACTTTATGACAGTGTTTCACAACAGGATGGCTTTTCGGCAGCCCTGTGACTCAGTGGGTTACACTCTACCCAAGGCTCCTGATTCTTACCTGCCCTCCAGAACGCATGCATTCAAGCTCTGCCCTTCATGGACTCGGGCCTGCATTCTTGGTTCTTCCGTTTTGTAGCAGTATGATTTGGGGCTAACATTTAATTCTCAGCTCCACTTGCTTCTTCTGAAAAGGAGCTACCTTTTAGCTGTTTGGTAGCAGTAGAAAACATTTTCATAAGAAAGCACCCATTCAATGCCTGGAACATAAGTAAGTGTTCCATTTCTATCTTAGAGTAAGAGCCAGAAAGCCCTCCATAGTCTTCAAAAAGAAAATTCCAATTGAGTAAATTTTAAAGATCTTACTGGCTGTTTTCAGTGATTCACAAATTGGGCAGCATCGCATCTAGCAGGTGGAAAGGAGCTTTAAAGAGCTGCATAGAGTGAAAGGTTTTCATAAGCTGAAGGGCTCAGGAACCAGGAAGTCACACTGGAAAACAAAAGAAGGACTGGTTACTGCACGGTCACTTTCCTGTAGGGGGGTGGCCAGAGTCTGTAGGCAGGTCCCCGAGCTAGAGCTGGTGTTTTCTGAGTGACAGCTCTAGGATTCCAGCTCTGAGAGCCAAACTGATTAAGTCTTGGTTCAGTGATACGCGGCTCCGTTTCAGGTAAGCAGATCCATCTGGGGCCTGTTGTCTTGTTTTCAACAACAGACCGTGTCCCTGCTTCCATTATCCTGACATTTTTCTATTATCCTCCCCTTTGCTGGCTTCACACCGGCTTTCCTGCTGTCCCTCAAACCCTCCTGGCACACTGCCCAGGTGGGTGCCTGTAGGGAAAATGGAAGTTGCTACAGCCAGGATCCTCACCTGATCCTAAACCACCTGATGATGTAATTCGCCTACTGCCGAGGCTGAAGCTTACACACCCTTTGGCAATGAGCCACTGCTGTCGGCATTACCGTATAAAGAGCTCTGCTCAGTGCTCTCCCGGGAGGCAGAGACAGAGACAGGCTCATTCCCTGCAGACTCCCCAGAGGTGGATGTGATTCCAGCACTTGACCTGCTCCCATGAGAACAAAGTTTGGTGCAAACCCTCTTACCCCTGCCCTTCCTTGTTGTTATTCTCACTGAATCTGGAGTGAACTTGCCTGGAGGCAATTCCCCACAGGCAAGGCAGTGCCTCTCCCTGCAGAATGCTTCCGGAAGCCACCCTCAGGCTTCCTCCTTCATTTTGCCTTCAGCTGAGACTGCTCCTTTTACTCTCTATTTCCCTTCCTGCAGCTATCACCATTTACTGTATTATGTATCATATTTACTGAGCATGTTTATTGTTTCTCTCTTACCACAAGAATATGAGCTCCAAGAGGGCAGAGCTTTTTGCTTTGTGATTACTTGCTCATTTCTAGTTGCACTAAGAGCACCTGGCAGAGGGTAGGCATTCAGTGTGTGTTTACTGAATGAATTTCTGTTGAGAAATGGTAAGTACCCTTGGCTATTCCTGGGAATCACAGCATCACTAGGCCAGAGAAATTGTGGGCCAGGCCTGAATCAAGTTCTGCTTTCAGATTGTCCTGGGTTTGCGCCTGAGTATTCTTTGGGGTGGACAAAATCACCACATTGTTTCTTGGAACAACCCAGCCTCCTAAGGGATAGTTAGAAATGCAGTGACTTAGAGTGGTGCTGGGTACCCCTGCCCTCCATGTCTTTCCACTTGGAGTCACCCATCAAGTCTAGGGTGGCATTGGGCTCTATGAAGAGAGGAACTGGACATTTGACAGTGGGAAATTCAGGGATATCATGAGACAGCTGCTTGATGATGTTAGATAAGCAATAGTACCTGACTGATAATCTGATGTACTCCTCTCACTGGTAAAATTTCAGCTCTTTTCCCAAGATTTAGTTAATAAACTTTCCCAGCCCCCCTCATGCCCTCTCTATGCTGCACACACACACACACACACACACACACACACACACACACACACACACACACACACACACACACACACACACACACACACACACACACACACACACGAGCTCCTTGCCTTTACTGTACATGGAGAAAGGGTCTTCCTCTCTTCCTGTGCAGAAAGGGATAATCAAAGAGATGGAGAATGAACCCTATCTTCTCATCCCCCACTAAAAGAAATGTTTTCTAAATGTAGTTTAAAGAAGGCAAGGAATTATCATTTATGACAGAAATGTCAATATTGTGGGAAAAAAATGTTGTTTTATCAGATGCTTCTGGTTTTGGCTGCCTGATCCATTTGTTCCCTCAGCAGCTGCAAGCCCTTTGTCAGGCCCCACACCTTCCATGTGCTGTCTCTATCAGTTGGAACCCAACTGGTGCCTGCTGCAGGCACTAAACTTTAGGCAAATAAAATAGCAGGGGTGAATAATGAACAAGACCAGTAAAAATAACCTTCTTCTATGCCTCCAAATTATACTATTACAATTACACTCCTAAGCACTCAGAAAGCTGAGTCAATGACTTTGAGGATAATTTATTTTCAACTGGGAAGTCCAAGAATATTTCTGAAAACAGGCAAAAAATTCCTTCATATTTATGGAAAGTGTATTGCTACAGATTGTGCCATGCAAACTTTGAGATTAATTGTGTATTATTCCTCAAATATCCTGTGAGCATTGGAGCCCCTGTTTTACAGATGAGAAAACTGAGACTCAGAGGAGTAGAAGATTCTAGATCTCTCCTAGATCTGATCGACTATGAAATCTGCACCTTTGCAGGTCTATCGTACTGTTCTGCTCCTTGCCTGGCCTAAGTTCTGAGGCACAGAACAAGCACACTTACCCTCTCCCGGATCCCTCATTTTCTTGAATATTTCCAAACATCCTGCACTTAACTATATCCAAATAAAGGCTGTAATTGAAAGTGGCCATTATGGAAGTTTGTGTTCCTATAAGAGAGTCTGCATTTTCAAATACTGTATTTTGAGAATTTTTAAAACTTCAAATTCAGAGGGTGCTGTGGTATAAACTTTCTCCACAACTGCTGCAAACCTGGACTGAGATGGTCAGTAAGGCTTAGTCACTGGTTATGTGATAGACTCAGCAGACTAGCCAAAAAAATTTGAATCCAAACCTTACAATAATTGCACATTATTACATTACAAATGTTTAGAGTGCATAATGAGTAAATGTTAAATCGGATAGCTTGTTACACGGGGCCAGAGCTTGATTCAGTCTTCTCTTTGGGACCACGCTTGGAGTTACTTCAGCATGGTGGTTACAAGCAGGGACTTTTGGAGGCCAACTTCCCAAGCTCAGATCTCTGGCTCTGCCACTTACTGGTGATGTGGTCTCAGGCTTCATTTTTCTCTCTCTCTGTGCCTCAGTTTCCCTCACTTTAAAATGGTAATGATGCGACCTGCATTGTGGGGTTCGTGTGAACATTGCATAAATCATGGATATCAAATGCTTAGAAGAGTATCTGGCACCTCATAACAGCTCAGATATTAGCTATTTTTATCACATATTACAATCCAAATTTTCTTAACAAGGTTCATTTATTTATGGCTCCACTGAATTCTGTCCCTCACTTGAATTACTCTATTCACTAGAACTGGAGTTGCACAAATTCGTCCATCTTCATATTTCCAATTTACCCTCCAAAGAAGAGGCATTGCTATTGGTGAGGAAAAGTCATGGCTATTTCTGGCAACAATTGAATGAGTGTAGAGCCTCTGGCATGATTGTTTTTAAGGGACAACACTGATTTTCCATGTTTAAGTTCCACAATGTTGGTTTAAAAAGCAGTTCTTTTACTTCATAGTCATACCTTCTAAAGGGTGATGCCTTTGACATATTTCATGAAATTTCCCACTCCATTTGTAATTTCATGAGCATGTTGGGATCTGTCCAAGATGTCACGTGCTGCTCTGAATTAAACACAAGCTCCAAAGCGTTTGAAGTTCTCTCCATCTGTAATTGCTATCAGAGACTAGGAGTTGAGTTGAGCCCTTATGTTTGATAGCAGCTGAAAGAAACTAATAATCTTTGACCAATCACCCTTTTCTAAGTGGCTTGCATTCAACAGGATTTACAGTTTCGAGAAATTGTTTTAAAGTTCCACCACCCTTAGTGTATGTTAGCATACACTTGAATCAGGCAGAGGTGAGGTGGTTAGTATACCTTTACTCATATAGACAATGTGTTGGGTTAAAATGTCAGATATTTCTGCAATTAAAAAATATTCACTGGCGTGACCAATTTTCCTTATTCTGCAAGGCTCTCCCATTTGCACAAGGGGGCTGGAGAAATGCAGTTGGTGCTGTAAGCCATTGCTGCAGTTCTGTTCTTTGGCTACACGACACAAAACTGTAAGAGAAGAAATTTGCACTTGACATTTTCTGGTTTCCTGTTTTAATTCCCTTCTCCGCCTCTTGCCACCTCCTCCTCTGGCCCTTTCATTATACCCTTCCCTTCTCTCCTTGTCCATAACGAGATCCACCTATCTTTTTCACTTCCCCTTTGGTACAACATTTAGTCATCCTGTTATTTCCCACAGGGCCTCAAACAGTGCCTTCAAAAAGGAAAGGAATGTTGAAAGTATTACTATTTTATAACATAAGAGGTGCCCCCAAATTTCAATTAATTAATTGAAATTAATCTTCAATCAAATTTAAACTATTTCTCAGTATGAAGCTAACAAACAATATTAGCTAACTGAGTCTGTGTGTTAACTCCTGAGGGTGGCATTGGGATACAAAAAGTGGACTCTACAAACTCTTACTTTAGGAGTATTTGTTTTCATTTGAACTGAGAATTATTAAAGACAAAATGCCTCCCAAGGAGGAATAGATCTTATTAGTAGAACCCCAGGCCTAGTGACAGGCCACGAGGAGAAGCATTTGGGTCTAGATGGAGCCCTTTCCTGAACTCTCTCAGTTATAAGATGAACATGCGGTGTACATGCATGCATGTGCACACGCAAGACAGAGACACACACACAAAGACACACAGGGAGAAATGTGTAAATGCATCTTTTACTGACCAATACAAAGAAAACAAAAAACCATTTCCAATTCTGGTGTCTTAAATACTCCTAGGAACTCTACTTTATATGCTGGAATAAAATCAGTGAGTCCCCAAATCAGCTTCTTATATAATTTGAGTAAAATAAAAATATTGCAATAACCTGATTTTTGTATGGAAGCTATGGAAGTTGAGACTCTATGAACAATGTTGTTATAGTGTTTTTTTAATTTGGTTTATTTTGCTTTTAGACAGACTCTAACTGTGAAATAATACTCATTCCATTGTATTTTCCTTAATATTGTTTCACTTGAGGAATATGAGTGCATCTTTTGCATATAAAAATGTAATGTAAATGTTTTCTAGCATATTGATAAAATCTGGTTGTTAACTTCCAGTGTACACCTTTTAACATGGGTAATACAGTTCCACAAGGAATACGACTTATTTCAAAATGGTGTTTTAAGCTTTATTTATACAGAAGTTTTTCTAAAGTAACACTATTCAGAGAATGATTTCATTCTGCTTCATTTTAAATAAATTACAAAAAGTATACACATCATGTTATACAATGTGCTTCCATTAAAGCCTTATTTTCTTGTCAATATTTTTACTTAAAATTTAATCTTTTGATGCAACAGAGGCTTCAAATTAAATTGGAGACAGTGGTTTTCATTTTCTTACTTTAACATGACACCCATATTTCTAGCTCTAAAGCAAGTGTCAAGAAAATGTTTAACTTCTCTAAATTGGCAGTTTAAAGTGCCATGGTAGATTTGAATCTTAAATAGCATCCACAGTTAAAGTCCACCTTGGGTGCATTTGACTGTAGGTGCTTTGTGTTTAAAAATGAAAACTTTTGGTGTTTCATGATTTTTGACTCTAAGTTAGTGGCTTTCCTTTAATAAGTAGAAGAATTGAAGATACTAAAAATCCACTGTTAGAGCATGTAACTGTGGCCTCCCATCTCTCCTTTTTTTGAAAAGGAAAGGAATGTTGAAAGTGTTACTACTTTATAACGTAAGAGATGGCCAAGCATTTACAACTCTTTATGCTCCTCCATTGAATTCTTCTAAACCTCAGACCTGGCCAGCAGGTTTCTCCCAGATGATTTTCATTTTCATAACATTCACATCCAATAAAGTGTACAAAACATAGTGTGAGAGAAAAAAGGGGGACAGGAAATGGCTCTGTTGCATGGTTATTACACCCTCTTGCCTGTGGGTTGCTTGTTATGAGTTTTACCTATGTAAATATGATGTATATGACATCAGAATTTAATCTTAAGACTTCTATGTGGGAGATAGAGTGTGACTTTATCGTTGGGGCTAAAATCAACTGGGTGTTGACAGGTCTCAAAAGTCACCGAGTAAGAGCTTGAAAAGAAAAAGCTCAGACTGATAAGCTGTTCTTTGATTGACAACTTCAGGCTTGACTGCCACTATTGAAAACAGTTGGGTAAAAGGTTTGTGGGAAAAAATGTTTTATTTCATAAGAAGCTATACTAGGGAATATAGGAAGATTTATAAGCTGATACAGTACAAAACCCAAAGAAAAACAGGTGTGAGCTTTAGAAAATCTGGAACCCAAGAGAAAGGACACTGTCTTTGAATGATTTAATTAATATTGTAAAGGGACTTCATGCAAAAGAATGCCAACTCAAGGAGAAAAATAAAACACTGCTGTCCACCACCTTTGGTTTTCAACAAATCGTTTGTCAAAAGCTTGTGGTGAAACACTCTAATGGGTCTGGGAGTATAACGCACAAGCAAAAGATTACGGTGGAAAATAAATGCAGGAGGAAAAATAATATGGTCCTTCTTTTGTCTTTCTAGTAGAGTAGAACCAATGCTGGGGCTGTGAAATCCAGTATGGAAACAATAAAATAAATGCATTCTGAAGTAGCCATCATTGGTCAATTGAAATGTTATGATTGTTACACATGCCCTATCTTATCAAATTTATCCATAAGGAAGTATTCATTCCTGTTGTGCCGATTATCCCACTATGTGCACCATAAACTTTTATGGCTTGTTATGGAATGTCACTTGGCTAATGGCTTTTCCCTTCAAATATTGCATCATCACATTCAGATGGAAAACATATTCTAATGTGGCAAAGTGTTAAAGAAATTTAATACTCTAGGGCTAAGTGGAGCTGTTATGGTTCATCTCCTGGATAAGAACAACAATTTATGAATGCAATATTCATTTCCTGAGGTGAGCACAAGTGAAAACTTCATCTGAAACATAAAACCTCCATGTTTGGCCTCTGGAAGTTTCCTCATTTAACTCATTGATGTCATATTTGAAGGCCACTGGTAAGATCACATCTGGGGAGTGCTCACTGTTTTGACCACCCTGATTGCTTTTACAGGGAACTCCTGGCATAATTGCATTGGCCAAGACCAGACCACAGAGTCTACAAGATCATCTTTCACTTTTACTATATTGTTAAAAATGTCAAAATAACCTGTTTGTTTTCCCTTGATCATGAAAACTGATGAACAGTTTGGGATTTTAATTCAGAGGCATTCATTCAGAGCTAAGGATCTAGAACAGTGCATATCTTATATTGAGGACTCATGAAATTATAAACTTAGCATGTGTATGTCTCTAAGACTAGGGAATCCAGAGATGGTTCTAGTCATCTTTGCAGAAAAAGGAAAAGAACAATGGCCAAGAACCATAATTTCTTCCCTTCAAAAGCTAAAGGTCTGCACTATATATTTTAGTATATTAAACATAATAAATTTAACTTACAAGGAAACCCAGTTGAGTCTTATCTATCAGTATCAAGGAGTGGTAGAGAACACAATGAGAGGACACTGTTTTGAGCATTAACCAATCTTCTTTTATTAAAAGAAAAATCCACTCCTATTAAATAGGCCCCAGGGTGAAATATTCAGATAAATGTATGAAAAGTTCATTGTCATCTGAAACATCTACAGAATTAGGAGCAAGTTTTGCTCAAAGCAAGAATCTGAAGAACTGTCAGTCACCATAGACATTCACAACCAGGGATAAATGAGACAGTGGCAGAGAAACACATTGCAAGTTTTCATGCAAAATACCTCCTTATCTTCCACAAACTCATCTCCTCTGACCAGTAAGCCAAACCCAGGACAGAGGTGAGCAATGCTTTGACATTAATACCCAGCATTTTGAGACTTCAGCTTTGGTGGGAAAGGTGCTAAGCATAAGATATTTACTAAGAGTGACATAAGCCCACTTGGGGGTATGAAAAGAAAGGATGATAATAAAAAGAAGCCATTTTTAGATGAAGACTGAAAAACAAGGTGTGAGGCAGACTGTATGGCATAAAATTAGCACCCAAACCAGTCTTATATTCTTTCTGAAGTGAGTGCCATGGGGAGGCAGAATGTAAGGAGAAAGATGAGGGTGAAAGAGAAAGAAGGAAGTGACCCAGCCTGCAGTGGCCTGGATGCACGCGTCCCTCCAAGACTCATGCGCTGACACCGTGATCCCAGGGTGATGGTGCCAGGTGGTGGGACCTTCGGAAAGTGATTTGATCATGAGAGTGGGTGCCCCAGGAGTGCGATTAGTGCCCTTACAAGCAGAGGAACTCGCTCACTCTTTTTCTGCCACATGCAGACACAAGGAGAAGTCGGCAGTCTGGCACCCTGCTCTTGGACCTCCAGCTTCCTGTGAGAAATAAATTTATAAGCCAGTCCAGTCTATGGTATTTCATGATAGTGGCCCAAATTGAGATGATCCATCCAGAAGAAACCATGTTCTATGATTCTGGGGATGAAGTGTACCCCTCAGTTATTCCCATATTCTGACACACTAAAGCTATGTTTGAAATTCTTTGCAGTTCCTAAGTTTCTTAAAATCACTTTAAAAATTACTTAAACTTTATTGAGTTTTCAGATCTACAAAGAAGAGATGAACGCCTTTTTCTATAAGACAGTCATGGCACAATGTTTCAGCTTAGCTGGAATTTGTTTTCAGGAGAATGGACCCATTATTATCTTTACTCTCAGTGCTGACAGCCTCCTCATCCTTGCATACTGCCTGTAAACTTGATCTCTAGGCCAAAGATGTGTGACAGGGGGATGCTCAGCATATAGAACTGCCTTTGAGCTTGCTAGACCCTGACTAGGAGGAGCAGTGTAGAGCAGGAGGGGGGAGGGTGTGGGAAGTGAACTGGGTCCTAACGCATCACGTGCTGCTCCAGGTCCTTCACATACGGGCATTATCTCCCTCCACACACAGCACAGCCCCGCACTGTAGGCCTACAGTGAGGAATCAGGTGCAGATCACACAGAGCTCACAAGACTCCTAGTTTGTGTTCCTTCCACTACTCTATTCTGCCATGAGCTCCCATGGGACCTTTCAAATATCCTAAAGATTTGAAATATTAAGTGTTTAAGTAATGTTGGTTTTAAAAGTCAAAAGACTTTCCAGCGGGTGATCAAGTGGACAACTTTTCTGTAGGACTGCTCCATAAAGAGTGGGCATAGAGCAAAAGCAAATGAAAAGATCAGATGAATGAGAACCCTGTGGGGAAAGTAAGGTAGATAGTGATGTAAGTTCCACAAGCAGTTAAAATGGTGGGTTCTCCATGGATTGGAGCAGAAATTCTGAGTTTCTCAGAGCTTGCAGACCCTGTCATGTGCTAAGGACATGACTTGCAATGTGGCTGCAGTGATGGGCACCCACCCAGGTAAGATGCCAGGTGATTTCTACTTGTGGTCAAGGACTGTAGGTCTATGCTGTGTCCCACACCCTTGAGTCAAGGATGCTTCTTATCTCCCAGGAAACCTTGATAAGGAGACCGCCAGGTGCTAAAGTAAGAAGACACTGGTATAGACAACCAAAGGAAGGTAAATCGATCCTTGTGATGGACAAGGGCTCAGATATCAAACCTTTGTGTTACTTAATCCTCACAGAATCTAACATGTTGTATATACTCTTATTTTCTCCATTCGATTTACATGGAAACTTAGGCTTGCCAAGGCAGGTTACTTCCCAGGGTAAAAGCTGATGTTTTAAGAGCCAGAACTGGACCCTATTGGTCTGCTGGGCTCCATCACCAAAAGGTGCTGCTGTTTGAATCTCAGCCATGCTGAGGTGTGACGTCTCTGGGCCTCACTTCAATACATCCTACTGTAGCTATTAGAGGCTACTGCATTTTTTTAGACTTTAATAGATAACTTAGAATCTTTAAATCATTATTCCCTGAAAATTGACCATAAGCTTAGCACTGGACTAGGTTGTTTGCTTTAGTTAAAGCTGCAGTCATTAATCAAATCTTTCCATATGTATATGTTGGCAGTTTGGTGTGCTAGTGCAAAATGTGAAATATATGATTTTTAAACATAATTATAGAATAAAAAACATGTACATTATCATGGTCCCATTTTTAAAGCAGAGCAATTGGTTTGCAGAACTAAAGTTTACACCAAACTCTGTTATGCTCAATGAATAATTATGCTTCCTGGAGGTAGTCAAGACCCTGAGCTTCAATCACCGGGTAGCTGCTCCATGAAATCAGATGTTTTTCGTTGTGTGTGTGTGTTTGTGTGTGTGCGTGTGTGTCTGTTGGTGATGGGGGGTGTCCCATAATTGAGGAGAATATTGGAGAGACCGCTCAGGTGGGGAAGCAGAATGAAACACCAAATCAAAGGCAAGACATCAAATGTGTGCTGCATTGTGTAAATCAAAGAGGTGCTGGATGATATGGCTGTTGGTTTTAGTTTTGAAAATGAAGAGAAAAGGAACCATTTTAGGAATGATGGTGAAATTTGATTGCTTAGTAGAGAAAGGAAGAGAAAGATAATTTTAAGAGTGTATGTTGAAAATAGGAAGACAATTATATAATCAAATATCCAATGAAACTATTAACATACAGTTATTTTTACAGTACATATTGAACTGACTAGAATTTACCATCAGTTGAAAACTAATTTTTTCTTGAGTATGCCATATGTGTAAAACCTATCAAAGGTATTCTATAATTATTCATATATTTTTATCTCTAAAGGCTTGCAACAAATTAAACTTTAAGCTTCAGTGAAGACAGATTTACATGTAGAATCTTAAGTAACCTTAAGGTTTATGCTTTTAACTTTGGGTTCCTGCCTGGAGAAAATTCATTTTCCTTTTTGTTCGATTGAAGGGCTGCAACAACCCCCTGCCCAATTTAAAATAAGATGAAAAATGGCATTTTATTTGCCCATCTGGAGATCACCAAACGCGTGAAGTTTGTCCGTGTGGAGGCCATCTGCTGTGACTGGAGACACACATGGAAACTTAATCCTTAAACTTCTTTTGCAACGTTCTCTTTTGCTTGCCTTAGAGGAAGGCATTCGGACTAGTCACTTGTGGTACAAACTGGGCCAGGACAGGCTGCTGCCTTTCAATGTCACAAACACTTCCATTTGCCCGAAGGCAAACATGTCTCTGCCAAGATCTCCTGGCCTTTGCCTTTCCCGGACACCACGACACAGCCTGAGAGCCAGGGTCAGAGCTCTTCTTAAAGGGCTGTTGTGGGGGCTGTGGACTCGGGGGAGGATGAGTTGCGGGGGATTATATCCAGTTCCTTCTCTTTCAAGGCATCCCTGGTTTCTGTGAGCAATGCTGAATGTTCTGACATGGAATAAACACTTCTTAACTCAGTGTGTTTGTTCGACTCTACATCCTCACATGTTCCCATTTCAAGTTGGAGAAAATGCTTCTCCAGGCTAAAAATCATTTCAAAATAATGTTACTTATGGGGTTAGCTTATCTGCATGTACAATTTCATGTCCGTAACCACCACAAGTCAGCATGTTAACTAGATTGGCTTGATGCTAGGGCCCAATCCACAGCTGTGAGCACAGAGACCGGAGTCCTTGTCTGGAAGCTGTCTGTGTCACTGTCTCATGTTCCTTCCATCAGCTTTAGCACCTGATGGGATTGCCGTTAAAATCAACCAAGTTAATTCTTTAAAAAATCATTTTAAAATCTCTGCTTTGCTTTCTACACGGTCTTGTTCCTCAACCCTCCTTAACATTCCTTCACGACATTTGTTTGTGATGCTCCCTGCCCTCACCTTCTTAGCCCAAATGCCAGTTCTCTCTCCCACTGGGGATTAGGACTTCCCACCCATGGTTTAAACAGCCTCTAAAAATTCTCAACACTGCTACCAAAGTAATCCTCTCTTTCTGGGTCTTGCATTCCCCAAACTGTGTGATTTCAATTTGTGTACTGTTGTGAAAAAAGAACACAGTGGTAATAACAATAGCAATTTCTTCTATACTATTTTTAAAGAAAGCTGTACGCTAGTTAATAGCAAAAAACTGCGAACAGCTTACATGTTGAATCATAGGGAACTGGATTAATGGTTTATGGTGCATATGCATAATTGAATCTGGAGCAACCATTAAGAATTATTTTAGAAGAATAGTTAATGATTTGAAAAATGACCACAATAAATGGAAGGGAAGAGTAGGTTAGAAAATAGTGTGTGAGGTGCCACTACATTTTTGTAATAAGAAATTTACCCTTTCATCAGAGAAAAAGATTTTAAGTACATACATCAAAATGTTAATGGTGGTTATTGCTGAGTTATGGAATTATAGGTGATTCTATTTTCTTCTCTAAGCTTTTTCTGTATTTTTCAAATATTCTACAATGAAGTTATTATATTTTAATATTCAGAAAAAAATACTATTTTACAAAATAGGCAAAAACATTTCACTTAAGAAGTGGTGTTTGCATTCTATTATTCCATACCATTTATCTAAATATAGACCTAAAACTGGGTAGCTAAACATGTCACACTTCTAAACTAAGGAGCTGTATATTATGTGTAGCAAATGAGGCAAACATCCAGAGTTCTAGGACAGATTCCTGTGTTGGTCACCAGCGAATGATTTGGTGCCATTCAAGTCCATTTATGTTTTCAATGTTTCTAGAAATAATAGCATGTACTATATTTTCTTCTCTCTGCATAAGATCCCTGGCAGCATCTTTCATGAGAAATCATTTTCAAGATCTTTAGCGTCTCTGTAAAAATCCATCTCCTTCCATTTCTTCAATGTCTTCCCTTAGTCCCTTTCCTTGTTCAGTATCCCTTTTACTGGTTTATCTCATGTCAATCTCAAAACCTTCTCCCAAGACATGCCATATGCCAGAAATGCCTTTCCTGTGCTTTGAGAACATGTAAGTCATTTGCATGGCTACTCCCATCGTTCTTTATCTTGAAGACAAAGCCATGTGAGTGTAATAGTCCATTGCACTTCTGGCCCAGCTGTCCTGGGGAAAATGCACAGAAAAAGACATGTGAGGCAACTGCAGGCAGAGACAACCTGCTTGAAGGGGCGACACTGAGACATGAGGTTCTTTCCACCACTTCCCTGACCCTTGACTCTCCTTAGGCACCTGGAACTTATATGTGGACCTGGGATTCTGATCAACTGAAAAGCCCAGAACCAAAGTAAAATAGAATCTATTGGGATTGAGTTTTTTCCATCTGTGAGAATGGAGTTAGAAACAGAAAATAAGTTGAATTGTGGTAAAACAAAGACTTTTTTTTTATATGCCTGAGTCTGTGGCCTAAGAATTATACTCGCTATATTTAGAGCAGGGATTAAGAATAAATATATGTTTATTTTATACACATGTAATAAAAATGTGTGTATAGTAAAGAAAGAAAGAAAGAAAGAAAAAGAAAAAGAAAGAAAAGAAGGAAGAAAGAAAGAAGAATAGGTTTCCATGTCTGAAGTATTTACATATCATTCTTCTGGACATTTCCAGTCTATTCCTTTTGAGCAGTGTCCAGGACTTGGTCATCTACAAGCAAGGACTTAAGAAAAGCTTTTAAGAGGAAACTAGAAAAGCAGAAAATGTGAAGTAGATATCTATATTATTTGGAACCCAGAAGGATGAACAAAACTCAGCATTTCCTTTGGTTTACATGGAGCTGATCATTATCCCTCTAAAGCCCCCAAACCAGTCTCTGGGCTTCGTTGCCTTAGTCAAGGAGTCAAACCAGAGGAGCACTGCAAAGCTTCTGGCACATCTTCCCTAAACTGCAGTTAAAGAACTTCAGAATATTGAGTTTAGCCCCTAGTTAGTCTCAGGATCCACATGCAAAAGGCCTTAAGATCCTGGTGGGTGACATAAATGAGTAAAGGTGTGGAAGATATAAAAGGGGTGATGGGAACTCCGGCAAACTTGTGTAACACCTGAAGGACACGAAGCAGTCAGCCAGGTGAAGATGCCAGGAGAGCTTTGAGGAACAGGGCAGAAGTGTGTGTGGGGCCAGGGTCAGGTGGGAGCTTGCACCTTACAAGTAGCCGAAGAAAGAGAGTAGGAAGTGTCTGCAGCCAAACCAGACAGGTAAGCTGGGGACAGTATATGCTGTAGGGGATCCTGCTCTGCCCCGGAAAATAAAAAGACTGATAAATTAAGAATTACCTTTTCCCAGATACTTTCCTTCTGTCTCCATCCCTAGTCCTTGAAACTACAATTCTCTTTTGAGAATACTCAGCTTTTATTCCCCTCTTTGTGACAGATACCTTTTCCTCAACTACTTATGCTGCAGCCTCATATATAACAGCTTGTAACAACTCTCCTCAATCAGTTAAATATTTTTTAAATTCATGTTGTCTTAAAGCTGCCTAACAGACTGGCTTAAATTGTGTTTAAGTTTTGCCACAGACTTTGGCCTAACCATCTGCATGGGCTCTGCCCACATAAACCAATGTCTTCTTTACCTCCTTTTTATGTTTTCTCTTTCCAATTTAGCACAGCTAATTTGAGTGTGATATCAACAGCAAAGCAACTCCTATGGAGTCGGGGTGAAACCATTTAAGATCCATATTGGTTTTCTGCTTGAATATTACCTAGACATGTAAAGTGAAGACAGCAATGTCATGTAATTTATTAGGACTACTGTTGGGAAAGCAACTGGACTGATTTTTAAAAAACTGATTTGCTACTAAGCAACTGTTTCTGTAAAACGTCAAGTAGAAATGGAATCAACCTGAAAAATGATGCTGGGTTTTGTTAAGCCTAGTAACTGTGACCAAAGCCACCCTGTAAACATGCATCTTGTAACTTCTCCCATCTCTCTCTCCATCCATTTGTGTCCTACTTAATTTTTAAGGCTTGATTCTAAACCCTTTTCCTGAGGTCTTTCCTCACTACCTCAAATGCTAGTGCTCTGGTGTCTTTTCTTGATATCCCTGCTCAGTCATTCTTTCAGAAATATTTATTGAGCACATACTTACTAACATGTGTGTTTGTTATAAAGCAGTGAAAAACAGATGACCCTTGCTCTCTTGGAGCATACAGTCGGCCAAGATAGGTTATGTGAGGGAAGAATGGAAGGCACAAGAGAAAGGATAATGGGGGCCATTTGAGGATGGGGAATCATGGAAGACCTCCTTGAGGCAGTGACACTGAGTCTGTGTCCTGACCGAAGGACAGGGTGAAGAGGGAGTAGAAGAAAAGCAGTGCACTCCATTCATGGGGAGTGGTCTGGCCCCTAAGGTTCTGAAATCAGTAAGCACATGGAGTGGAGCAAAGGCCGGAACATCTGGACTGGGGTGAACGAGGTGAGGCAGAGATCTGGGAGATGAAGTTGGGAGGAAGAATGGGGTCAGAGTTTAGGGCCCAGTGGGCCACATTATGGATGAAAGCAAGGGGAAGACTCACGGACTTCAAGTGGCTGTGCTGGACGGGCATGTCTGATCTTGTGAAGGATCTCCTTGACTCCTCAGAGGAGAATGTAGCATAGGAAGTAGGCCAAGATGAAAGACAGGCGTCAGGAAGCTTCTGTGCTGGTCATGGAAAGGGACTGTGGTGGCTGGTAAGAGGGAAGAGGCAGTGAGATAAAGCAGGACCGTGTTTGGGGTGTGACTGGCTGTCTCTGTTGTGCATTCGGCCCACAGGGATGTTGATGTGAAACGCACAATCCTTGTGTGACTCCTCTCCCTCTACCCGCCCTCTGAGGGTGGGGGCTGTGATTGCGGCTTTTGTCTCCCATGGTGACTGGAACATACTAGACACTCTATAAAGATGTGTAGGTTGACTAGAAACTGTAACAGAAGAGCAGACTCTGTATTTCTGTTATAACTGCCTAATTCCTTGTAAATCTAAGATGGATTTCTTTTAGGATCCTGTAGTCTTCACTTCTTCATGGCCTCTACCCCGTCCTCACTTACACTTCTTTCCCTGGCAGCACTTAAAAGATTTGGCTTGGAAGAAAGGGAAATCGACTTAAACATGGCAGCAGTTGAAGATGTTGATAAATTTCCATTAATCTGCAGCAGAACTTTAGGGTACTGGGTGGTGTTTGTGTTCTTATAACACGCTCAGGGCTCTAGCCCAAAGGAGAGGTGACAGGAGGGCTCCAGAAGCCTGGCAGGCTGGCAGAGGAGGTCTTTTATAGAGAAGGGTAAATACATTGTAAAAAATATATTTGAACTCTCTTGGAATAAAAAAATGCCTTCTTTTAAAAAGTTTACCCAGAACCCCCAAAAAGAACAGCACATTCAAAGTAGGGCACAGACCACCATCCATTTGTTCTGTTTTTGTTTTGCTTTGTTTTGTTTTGTTTTTTCCCAGTAAGAAAGGGTGTGAGTTACGCCACCCTTATAATTTTGTGTCAACTTGACTGGATTATAGGATGCCCAGATATGTACTTAAACATAATTTCCTGGTTTGTCTGTAAGAATGTTTCTGGAAGAGATTAGCACTTGAATCACTAGAATAAATAAAGCAGGTTACCCTCCCAGTGTGGGCAGGCAGCATCCTGTCCACTGAGAGCCTGAATGCAACAAAACTGTGAATGAAGGGAGGCTTCGCTGGCTCTCAGGCTGCCTGCCTGAGCCGGGACGCCGGCCATCTGTCCTGAGCTCTGGTTCCCAGGTCTCCAGAACCTGGCTGGCAAGCACTCCATCAGGTCCCTAGGCCTCAGACTCCACCAGCAGCTTTCCTGGTTCTCCAGCTTGCACATATGGGACATCTGAGGCCCCAAAGTCGCAAGAACTACTATCAATGAGTCAATCAATCTTATTGCTTCTATTTCTCTGGAGAAACCTGACTAATACAGCCCAGAAGCTGATCCAGTAGGGGCACCCTCTAGGACAGGGTTCTCTGGACTGGGCAACATTATTTGGTGCAATCTGAGAAGTACCCGATTACCCTCCTCCAAAGATCTCTGCCAGCCTGCCAGGCTGTAACATTCTGTGAATGCATTGCATTACTATCTTCCACGTGTTGATCTAGTGAGGTGGCCTCAGATACCCAGGTCTATTCCCAAGAGCAACCCCGAGGGTGCAGGGCATCTCAGGGAACACAGCCGCTCTGCTCCTTTACTATTGCCCATCGGGGCCCCACTGCCTTTTGGGAGACAAACTCCTGCTTTATCCACTAACTGGGATAGTGCTCAGCATTAATAAGGTTTTTATTCATGAAATAGAGATTTTCTGATTTAATACAGCCCCAGAACAGGGATAAGGATTTCTAAATGTAGGCATACACTGGCAAAGAGATGGAAACGTTCTTATTCCAAGGCCACAAAACTGAAATAAGCGAATAAATAAAACCCAGAATGGCAAGTGAGCTCTGTTATACACGCAGCAGGCCAAGCTCTGGGTGGGCATGGGCTTTCTGATTCTTCTTGTAACCCCTGGCACCTGACAGCCTGGTATATCATAAGCACACTATAAATGTTTATGGAATGAATGAAAGGCACATTCCAGTGCCAGCAGGGTGGGAGTCTCTTGCTGTGCACACACTGCCTAGCATGGGTAAGGAACAGTCCCAGCAAGACTTTAAATGTAACACCTTCTTAAGGTGGCTCAGCAAGGCATGGGGAGCGAGGGTGCAGAGGGAGATGTCACCATCGGTTTCCCAAAAGCTTTTCCTGGCCTTTATTTGACCCCGAGAATGCTGCTCACAAAGGGCGGCAAGCTGATTTAAGTTTGAGGGCAAATCACCCTTTTCAGTGTGAGCCGTCAAAAATAAGACTCCAAAGCAGAAGAAAATGGAATCTGCCATTTCCTTCTTGTGAGTGTCTGGCCATCTAGAAAATCTCAAAGCCGTACTTTGAGCATTAGCTGTGCCCAGGTGCAGCCTCATCTTAAATGCACAAAGGGGACTTGTAATGTGCCACAGAAAGAGAATAGATGTAAGGTGGAATTTACACATCTGGAGGGTTTTTAATGAATGGGAGAAAAAGGGATGGTTACCTGGCAACCCTGAGTAAGTGCAAATTAATCCATTTTTATATGATGTCAGCAGGGAGGCCCAGGTCTTCCACATGGCTCGGACAGAATCAAAGCCCACGATGCTCGAGTGGAGTCTGGGGAATTCGGTTAAGTTTAGTTTCACCCTCATCTCTATACTTGACACTGGGTGGGGTGAAGGGGGAGCACGGATGGCATTGCATCGGTCCCCCAGTAGGCCTTAATGTGGGGCCGCTCTTCTAACTCAGGAATCCTCACAGCATGTTAGTGAGGTGGGTCGGCGGAGTTCTGCTTCCCAGTGTGAAGCTGTGAAGATTGGGTTTCCTGTTGGGTTACCCTGTGGGCACTGGCCTGAAGGAAGGCAGAATCGTCAGGCTGGCAACTTTGCATATGTCTCCCTTCAACTGTGCCCTGTCTCCAAAGGCACAGTCATCTCATAGTGCCCTGGCTTTGATCTGAAGATAATTTATATCAAGGTGCTTACACTACATTAATATTTGTCTTAATTTGAAAGAAATAGTTTTTGTTAAATATCATTGCATTTTTTATTATGAGTTTTTGTTACAATGGAGAAAAATGATAGTTCCACTCTATTTAGAAGGCAGAAATGAAAGTTACACACAGAGATAACATCTTGGTGTTGAACACAATGATTTGAATTGAGAAGGGATATTATTAATACATGTATGTTAATGTGCCTTAATTAGGTTTTAAAATGTAGCGCTGGTGACTCCAGGTAATTCGGGGACTTGTCCTCTCTTTGGGGGTGTTTGTTGTATTCCACAGCACAGGGGCAATGTAACTTGGGGTGGTGGAGCCCTGCACTCCCATCCCGTCTGCCATGCCTTAACCATTCTGAGTCTTCCGGTAAAATGAGATATTTATCTTTGATAAGCACAAAAGTCCTACCCAGGTTTAAATTCTATGACTCCATGATTATTCTTAAACTGAGATTAGGGACATAATTATATCTTGGAAACAAACAGAACTAAGTACATGCATGTGTTGCTCTAATAGAGTCTTTTTATTTGTAAAAATGTTCTCTTTTTTGTTTTTTTTATTCCTTTGGTGTTTTTCTACTTATTGGAGGCAGCCTGGAGGTCTTTAACCGCTGACTTGATTCGGTTTTCTAATTCGGAACACTGTTTGGCTGTTTTTATTTCTACAGCCATCTGACTAGTCCTGTCTCTTTGCACTCTGCCCACCACCACCTCCACAAGCTTCATAAACCAGGACAAGACATGTAGGAGCTCACTTTCTTATATGGACCTTAACACAGTTCTGGCTGAGAGATTTTCCCCATCAGAATAATGAAGCATTTAACATAATTTTTTCTAAGTCTTCTATTGTTATCATGGTTTAAAAACAAGAGTGCTTTGTTTCCAGATGTCTTGTTCACACAGTACCTAGGAACACATGGGAATATTTTGTAGTGGGCTGACTGAGTGGGCTGGAGAAAACTAGAAAACAGATGGGACATGGATTATAACTCTCTCTGTTCCTGGTCTAGGCTTCTCTGTGGATCCTGGTCATGAGATTTTTGTCTCTCAATTTTGTATCACCAGGCCAATCACAAGCATCCTCTGTGTAGTCATGTTCTACTGCATACTGCCAGGTGTTGGGCAGCATTTGGTATTAGTTGAACACTAGTCGATCTCTAGATCGGCAGACTCTGACCAGCCACTCCTTCAGTTCAATACAGGGAGTGTTAGTACTTAAAGATCCTCTGGGTGAAGTTCATGTCACTTCCTATCAGCTAGAATTTGAACTCCAAATCTCTGTGTGTCTCTCTCTCACACTCAACTAAGACCACATAAAATCCCCTTTTTTTTTTTTTTTTTTTTTTTTGTATAAGATCTAGAAATAGATCAAGTGGTTTTTTTGGCCCCAATTCCTTTTGGGTTCATATTCTGATCTCAGTCTTCTGGATCTTCCTACCCTGATATATGAGAACATGCCAGAGAAGGGAATAGAAATAAATCTCTTCCCACAGGGGACAGAGCCCCAGGCACCCTTTCCTTGGACATCCCTGCTCTGGTGACATTTCTGAGGCAAGGAGACCTCCACTGCCAACTTAGAGAGGGTTTCAGCCTGTCCTGCAGCACCAGCCCCTTGGGTTTGTCTTAGCTTGGGTACTGGGCACACAGAGCCTGAGATGAGGTTTCTTTTCTAGTGATTTATAAAGGGAATACACTCAGAAAAAGAGGTGTGAGGGAAGCAGGGAAGGTCAGGGAAGAAAGCTAAGCAAGAACGTTATTTGGCCTGGAAACCAGCTCCCATCTGGTTCCACAGGGAAGCCCTGGGACCCGGTGTTGCACCACAGAGTTGTTTCCAGCAGGAGGCAAGAGGACTGCTCAGGTCTTTCGGACTCCCAGGTAGTTAGTCCTTGGCCTGGCTGTCCCTAAGGAGGGGCAGGGTCTTCTCCCACTCGGGTTTGGCCAAGGCCAATTCTTTGGAGAAAGAGGCAGCTGTGAACCCTGTGTGCTCAGTACTCACAGCAGCTGGTCCATGAGTGCACCAGCATGAGGGCTTCTTGGTGGGACACCAAGAGTGCCCACAGGAGGTGGGAAGAGAGAGAAGCAAGAAATCTCAGTTACTACAATAGCCAAACCTCTACTTTTTACAATGGAATGTTCTTGACATGTATCAGTGCTTGTCCTTGGGGGTAGAGCTGGTGGGGAGGGGAATTCTGAACTATCCCCTGGGATTGGAGAGTGTGTTTAGCATTGAGATCCAAAGACTTCTGCATAAGATCTCTCTGGCAATATAGAATAACAATATGCTTTGCTAGTTGTCAAGTTAGTTTTAAACATGAAGAATGATACATAGACTTTGTCTATGTATGTTTACTTCCATCACTTTTGTCTGTTTGTGAATCTTGGGTGATTGTTTCCATTCTTCTTAGTTTAGATTCAATAACATCTTCCTAGAAAGAGCCCGTAGGCTCCTGCTTATTGTATTACTTTTAGGGGTTGCTATATTTCATGGATTGTCAAGGTAGTAGCTTAGTTATAGTTGGAAATCATACACTTTTAGAGCTTAATTATTAGTCCACAAAATTCCTTAATGTCAAAAGTTAATTTCTCGAGCCAGAGTTAACTCACTTGCTCAGTTCACAGAACTAATTGTCCTAGAGAAGCAGGAAACTGGATTCCATGCTATTGGTTTTAATTTTCATACTGTTACTCATTGAGTTTTTGTTAACAGTGATGCTTTTGTAACAGTTATCAGTGATGACAAAAAGCATCACTGTTTGGTGATATTATTCACAGACTTCTTAGAGAGAGGAGAATTTTCAACACCTTCCTCCTAAGTAGGGAACATCTCTTCTCCGTTCTTCTTTCTTCTACCCAAGAAGAAAGAATTATAATCCAATTATTCAGATCATAGAGAATGGGTTAGATCTTTGTTGTGGGTGGGAGTCACTGTGTGTTAAGTGGTCATGTGTTGCTATGCCTAAATATCTTCTGGTTGCTTTTCTCTTTGTGAGTGATCATTAAGTAGAGTTTGGCTTGGGGTGGGCCTCGTATCCTTGTCCCTTCCCATGCACGCTAGATCTTCGCACTGGACTTTATATCATGTGGTTTATCAGAGGGTCTGGAACCCAAGACTGAGTGTCTGGCATAAAGGAAAAAGAGGTTTATTTTAGAATTAAATTTTAACCTGCATGTTCCAACCTAACTATCAGAATTCAGCACTGTAGGATTTGGGGCATGGGCACATCAGATAAGAAAGTGAAACTTTGATTCTTCTTTCCTTGTGTGTATAACTCCTTTGGGAACCTTGTGGAAGAAGAGGATGATTTTCTGAGTGAGATTCAGAAATTCCTGTGTCCTCTGGTCAAATGTTATCAACTAATGTAAAAATCACCCATACTGTTATTAGTTAAGTGCTCTAGATTATGTATTCAATTTTGTATTCAAAATTGTAAACTAAATATGTTTACAATTTAGTAATAGATAACCTTATTTCTCTGACCCAGCACATATTACAATGACTAATTCAATAAATGTTTGTTACACAATTGAAATGATAAGTGTATGAAAGGCACTAAAACGTAGTACATTAAGCTTCATTCTCTTCTGTTAGACAATGGGTTCAAGTCTGGTTCTGCATCTTACTAGTTATAAGATGTTGGGCAAGTACCTAACTTCTTTTTCAATTTCTCGAGCCAGAGTTGACTAACTTGCTCAGTTTCTAAAATTGTTGTGAGAATTAAATGGTATCAAGTACACATATAAGCATTTAGCATGAATGTTATCTATCACTAGTATGATTCTAAGGGCTGTACACTTCTCTCAGGCTGGCCTCTCTATCATAATTTTCAGCATATACATATTATGTATAGATTTGCTGGGGAGTTCTGAATCAAAGAATAACGAGGGCATCATGCACTTTGCCACTATCAGTTACTGTGGCTTTGCAGGCCTCACAGTGGAACAACTGCCACTCTTTTCCCATATCTGTCAGAACAATTTGCTGCTCAGGCAGACCTGGACTTAGTCAACAGCTTGGTGCATATGACTGACCTTGGGGAGGTTCAAGAATTTCCTGAGTCTATCCCTTTATGGTAATGGCTGGTTCTTTTTCTCTGTCATTTATGAGATAAGAAGAGCTTCAAGCTGTGTAATAAGTACATTTTAATTGAGTCTGTTTATGTGCGATGCCTGAACTAGTAATGAACAACCTGGATGCCAGTAGTAGCTTACACGTTACAGACTCCAAAACACTATTTTAAGCTTGAAGGGGGAAAAAATAATTTTATTTAAAGGTTCTATTTAAGCTTTGGAAAAATGGGAACCCTAGCAATTCTTCATATGGACCAATGGCTGTTAAATTAATACACATCCCACAAGGACTATGAAATTAATACGCAGTGTGCTTGCTGAATGGAAATCATCACTATTTTGAAAAGTTTGAGTCACTGAGTCATATAAATTAATATATTCAAGGCATTGAAAATGTCTTGAGCAAAGGATTTTCCACAAAAGCTATAAAACATACCTCAAGTAATGATGAAATTATTGTTAAATGTCATCTTTTCTAGTGTAATTAGTGTTTTTAAATAACACTTCAAGTCCATAAACCACAGATCTACAAAAACAATACTGCTAGAGTTTAAAAGTAGGATTTACTGTTTACTACTTAACAAGAACATGTGCAAATGTACTTCTTCTTATTTTTTAAAATGTTATTTTTTCTAAAACTCTTATTTCAGAAGCTCCTTAAGAGGTCACCAAGGACATCAGATACCATGTCTTGAAGTCAGACAAATCTGGGTTCAGATTTAGTGAAGGAAAAGACTCTTTTACTTTCTTCTCCATTCTCCAGATTAAATAATACAGCCCTCATTTCCCCAATAATTTTAACTAATAGCATATTATTTTCAAATATGTTGCTTTAAATGTAATTAATTAAATGTAATGAATCAGTTAGAGTTAATGTCCATTATGACTCTAATATTTGTGGACCCTGTGCCAGTTCTTGGGCTTTTTACTCATATCCAGTCCCCAGCCATCCTCTGCTCTGGATAGGGACTGATTATATTGTATTTTACAGGAGGACTAATCCTTACAGGCTGCCTTTTCCAGGCTCCCAAGTCTATGTTTGACCAGTGGAAGGCATTCAATACTATATACCGGAAGGTATTCATTTACCCTTTTTGCAATGTTGATGGAAAGGATCTCTTTTGAGAAAGATAGAAGAGAATGAAATAGATGAATATAAAAACTAATTGTATTTTTAAGTAATATTAGCTCATGCTCATGTGTTTACTTAGTTAATGTGCATCTCCCACTAGTTTACAGTCACCATGAGGACAAAGAGCTTGTCTGTGCTGCTGGTAACATGTCTAGCACAGTGTTTGGCATATGGCAGATGCTCAATAAATGTTGTAGAATGAATGATTGAATAATGAGTAATTATTCACTTAGTCATTTGCCTAGTTTGTGCATTGTTGGAATACAAAACCCAAGTTGTTTAAACTTCAACATTGTGGATTTTCCATTAAATTATGCTGTATCTGATAACCTTAAGATATGTTTTGAAGGGCTATGTTACAAAGTAGGAAATTAAGTTGATATTCAATAAGAAAGTATCTTTTCTGCTCAAATTAAATAGTAAACTCATTGTCATGTTTAATTATTCACATTGTTTGATTGTTCACATTATTCATATTGATGGTCTACACGTTAACCTAGAGAGAATGTGGTGCCTGTATCAATGACAATTAAAAATAACTATTTATTGACCACCTTTGACATGTAATCTCTTCTGCTAGACCCTCAAGAGGCTATAAAAGAATCTAAAGCACAAATATTCCTTCTTTCACATAAATTATAATCAACTTATAGAAAAATTCATCTCTTAAAGACTAACAATATAATCAGGTAGTTTCATTTAGTAAGACCAAATAGGATGGGGATTGAAGAGGAACAGGAAACCTAAATGGCTTTTGATTTCTATTTCCAGCAGCATGGCAGAAGAGATCCCAAAGAATCTTAATCAAAGAAACAACAATAAAGAATCCTGGCTAAAGTATTAAAAATTATCTTCAAAAATATATGACTGAGCTGGTACGAAAGGAAAGACTGGGCAGAGCCTCAAAATAAAAAGAAAATAGAAACCCTGGGAGGAAATAAAGGAAAAAGGAAAAGCTTAAAATTGGCTCTTGTCCTGAGGATTTATGCTGAATTCTGGCCGTCTGGAGTTTCAGCTATGATAATATTAAGATGAATATGCTATGAAAGCATCTATAGATCTAGGGATCTGTGTATCTGTCCTGAGCTCATGTGATCTATTGTCCATGGAGTCAAGGACGCACAGGCAGGAAAAGGAGATTTTAAAGTAATGTAAGCAGCCTGGTCAAAACTTTGTTTGTAAAATACATATTACATATGAGAAATAAACCAAAATACTCATCTCCAAATAAGGAGGCTGTGGGTGATTTTTATTTCTTTTTTATATTATTGTGTATTTTCCCAGGTTTCTACAATAAACTTCATTGCTTTTACAACCTAAAAAAAACATTTTTAGGACTTTCTAAATTTCTGGTTTTGATATAGAAAGCTGAAAAGAGCATAGGTCCTATGCATACAACTGAAAAACAATAAATAAGCTAGGCAAACTGTAAATTTATAACTTTAACTGACTCATCAGAAGTGAGTTCACATAAACTTCGAGGATAGATGAGACAGAAACACTTGTTAATCTGGGCAGATGCAGCTGGACACTGGTAAGGAAGGATTAGCTAAAGTTATTAAATTAGTGCATGCAAAATGAGGGCTAAGGACAGAAAGCTTTGGAGAGTCAGATATAAATGCTGCCTTCATCCACTGCCGGCTGTTCACCACGCAGCTCATAGGTGCTCTCAGAAAAGACTGGCAAGGGTCCTGAGAAAGCATGCTTATGGCACAGAGTAGGGGGAAGGAACAGCAACCACCTCTGGAAAGACACAAAACCTCACCCAAATTATTCTTCCTTAAGGAAAAAAATCTCTGAACTATGTGTGCACGTGGGGGAAGATGTTAAGTGTAGCAAGCACTGTCATACTTAGGATGCTACTGAATATCTGTTGCAATTAAAGACAAATGAATAGAAAAATAAAAGAGAAACCAACCTCTTGGCCAAAGAGAAGTGCAGAAATAAAGTGCTGGGCCCAGAACTACAGCTGAAAGAGGAACAGGACCACTGAGAAAACCACACCCCCAAGGTAGAAGGACAGAGTGCCTAAGACAGAGGCTTCATCAGATCAACAGAGGAAGCTTCTTAACACTTGATAACAAATACCAAGTAAGAGGTAACAGTAGCATACCACCGCAGGGAGCGAGGGCGGTGTAGTGCAAAGGAATAACTTAAACCTGAGGGTGGAACAAAGTTGGAAAACCAACATGTGGCTTTCTTCTCAGTTTAATTGCTGAGACTCCACAAATGTTGAGTGTGCAAATCCTAGATGTGTCACTCCTGATGCAATTAACAAACACTGGGGATCCAAATTATGTTAAATATGTTAATCATAGGCTTACAGCATGACACCAATCTGTGTATACTCCTTACATGAGTCTCTACTGGTGAGTGCAGTAGCTGTGACCCTGGCTCGGGAGCTGTTACCTCAGCTTAGAACTCCTGCTCCATCGTTTACTGTCTTAGCCCCCAGGGTAAATCACTTAACTTCTCTGACCTAGCTTTCCCATTTTATAAATGAAGAAAAAACTGATACCTATTGCATTAGGTTGTTGTAGGGATTAAGTAATATGGTACATGTAAAATACGTAGCTCAGTTCCTGGAGCAAAGTGAATTCTCAACAGACAAGCACTATTCAAATTACTCTGTGAGTCCTGAATTATTTTAGGACTTTGACAGAGGCCATAGTTTTAAGGTTCTAAAAGGATACCATATGTTTAAGTGCTTCTTTATGATTTATTTATAAATGATACAAAATAGGAGCTCTCTTTCACTGTTTGTGTGTTAGCACCACCAAATTTAGCTATCAGGATGTAATTTTGGAAGACCACTCACATTGCCAAAATGAAAAATCTTGAGAACTAGGTCATATGGTTCTATTGAACTATAATGTTAGTAGAAAGCCAGTAGAGATCTCCAACTATTTTTCCTGATGTCTGTGGTGTTTCAATTCAATGCCAGTTGTTCTGAGTATATTCAAGTATATTCTGCATAGGAGCTACTCTGATATGAGAGTATGGTAGGTAGTGATGTCATCTAGTGGAGTGCTTGTATGTTACCTGGCTCTCACCTTTCCCACCAGGTGCAGACTATGGCGGAGGTCTGTGCAGGACTCAGCACGCAGGTCTGGTGCTGCTCCCTTTGTACAGGGTTGAGAGGCCCCCTAATCTGGGGCTGGAATGGCTTCATGATTTAGGAGAATACTGCTGAGGGGTGCTGAGAGACTCGGCACCCCTCAGCTTTCCATCCTCTATCAGGTCCCCCTTAAGTTCCTTTGATTTTTGTTTTACTTTACACATACTGATTGTATAAAAACAATGAATTAATTTGGGGTCTGAAGGTAGACACAAAGCATCTTCAATTTTCTAATATTAGCAACAGATAGTATTTAATATCCTTAAAATTTTCTTAACAATGATAGCAGCTTATATTTATAATGTATTTATTTTTAATCAAAATATTCCTGTGAGATAGGGGACAGTCTTGACTATTTGGTTTCATAGAGGAATTTGCCCATAGAGAGGTTCAATGCCTTATAATAGCTAAATCTCTGAGCTATAAACAGTACCATTAAATTCAAGAGAATTCAAACATTTATATTTGTTTTTTTCACTATCTTCTCAAGATTACTACAAAAGTTTTAGAAGATATTCTATATCTTCATTATCTGGAGATAAATACTTTCTCCCCCTCTGTCTCTGTCTCTTTAGCAAAATTTCTTCTAGAATAATCCATATTCAGGACTAAACAGTGGCCTATTTTGACATCTAATTTTCTTTGAAGAGCATTTGCCTTCTAGAGTACAAGGCTCTGAAATATACTCACTCAATTGTTTAAACAACCAGTTACAAAATGAAACAGGGTCGAGTTACTCAAGTAATAAGGCAAGGGAAAAATTCGATCAGTGTAAGCTCTCCCATTTTCAAGTGTTAAATGGCTATTTTATAATCTTTGTTACAACCACCACCATTACAACACCAGTACTTCTTCATAACACCTTAAAAAGCTTGCCTGTTTCCAAGAATGGTATTATAGATATATTTATTCTACTCTCATTATAAGAGGAGGTCAATGGTCTAAAGAGTACTTTCCTATTATGAGGGGATAAAAACTAAAATCAATAAATCTCCAGATCATAAATGTTGCTACAGTCTGGCAAGCCTAAGAAAATTATGAGCTGAGCCTCAAGATGTCTGGATATTGTAGCTTGTAAATTTGTACATACATATGTATGTGGTTATGTATATACTTGCTGCTGGGCCTTTCCTAGAATTTGCTGAGAAATGTGGTAGAATTTTATCCAGTGTTGGTCCTGGGATTACTGGGAAAATATTGGTAGAATATACCCAGTATACAAAAATAAAGTAAAGACACTAATTTAGTTGGGAAAATGTTTTTAAGATGATAAAATGACATTTTCCCCTTTTGGCTTCAATGCTTTGATCAGGAAACTAAAACAGGAAATCATTTGCTTCCATTGTTCAATAAATAATGTGGAGACTAATTGGCAAAGCTTTGCCTCTGTTACAAATGTTCACACTGAGTGGTGATAATTCTAATAATTCCATCAAAATAAGGGTTCATTAGAAGCATAATAAATCGGCTCAATTGAAGACAATATATAATGGCAAATGATTACGCAGTACAGCATGAACTTGTGGGCAGTGTTGGTTAGTGATGAAGTGCAAGGATACTGAAGGCAGATGATCTATTCAATTCCTGCCTCTGCTGCCTGAGAGCAGTGTGATCTTGAGCAAGATACCTAACTTCTCTGTTCCTCATTTTCTTCATCTATACACTGGGGGCAATGAAAGTTCCTGCTTAGAGAGTTGTTGTGAGGATTAAATGGGTAAATAATTACAAAGAGCATGTGTACACAGTAAGCGCTATGTATGTGTTGTCTATCTTCTTTACATAAAAATTACAAGTCACCCAAATGCCAACTAAAGGATGGATATTGAATGCGTGATCTGAATTTCTCTGAAGCAGAGCATGATAACTCATCTTAAAAGTGGCTTCAGAAACCTAAGGGGCTTACTATAAAAAAATAGCAAGATAGTTGATGCTTTTCTAGGTGTTGAGACTATAGCAGTAAACAAAACAAGTACATACATATCAGGTGGTAAGTTCCAGGAAGAAAAATCAAGCAGATTAGAAGACAAAGCATGATGAGGAGGTATAAATTGAAATCAGGAGGAAACATAGAAGCAGATTCACTACCTTCCCTTGAGCCCCATGTTTTTTATATCTCCTGATACTCCAAAAAGTACAGCAAGAAATGGGCGGGGCAAAACACGACAGGAGAGAAAAAGAGAAAGTGGAAGCAGACTGACATGAGTGAAAGGGTTATAATTCAACTGTAAACATTTAAAATACTTCTGCACTGAGGATTTTATATCCTGGGAACTTATGGAAAACAGAATTAGTAGAATCACAAAGTTTTATAGAACTTTGTAGTGGATGAACCCTTTACCTATATTAGGCTTGTAGTGGATGAACCCTTTACCTATTCCTAAGTTAGCTATACAATAAATTCACCTACCTAGAAGTCAGCTGACAGACAGCTCAGTACTTAGCAACCTGCCCAAAAGCTATTGAAAACGGCGACAGGAAGCCTGGAATCCATGCATCATTAAACAAACATAAACGTCATGCTTATTCATAAGAAAGTCCACCGACTTTACCTTGCAGATAGCTGTGACAAAACAGATTTCTGAACTCGCAATATATTAGGTGAGCAATTAAGGATGGCATTGGGGTGGAGAGGGCTGTAATTTAAACTGAGAGCATGAGAAAAGACAACAGCAAAAGTTAACAAAGACAAATAACAAAAAGCACAATCAAGCACTCTGAACGCATCACAACCACACAGACATGAACATTTCCTCACCCTTGAATGGAATACTTCATATTCTAAAGAACATTAACTGATATTCAAATGGCTAGATCCTAAAACAAAACAAAACCAAAAACAAACAAAACAAACCCAACAACAGCAAAAACCACAGCTGAAGATGGTCTAAATTCTTTGTCTAAATAGGCAGGCAAATGAGTCCATTGAAGTAGTTAGGAGACAGACCCTTTTATCTAGACACAAATCATACCACACAGTTCTGAATATATGAAGTTTTCATGTAAATATCAGTAGATACATTGGAAACACCTTCCATAATTGGTTGGAACATTTGCAGGCATTGTTATGCATATATCAAAACATTCCTGCCAACAATAAAAAAATAGGGAACAGAGGAGAGATCTATGATAGCACACTCAATAAAGCATATTGTTTTAATGGAAGGACATTTTGCATGCTGTGGGATGCTCAAGGTGGCCTCTTTGGTTTGGAAACTACTGAAGTCAATTATCAATAGTATCCATTCTGTACCCCATCTTCTACCTTAACCTCACCTACCTTCATTTCCACCAGATCATTTTTAGAAGGTGGGATAAGGGAGTGGGGGCTAAAACAGGAGCATAGCATCTAGAAATAGCCATCTTGTCCGAAGGATTTGCCACCACAAAATAGCCAACCCTATAATTTCAGGCAGCACTATTTGCAAAGTTCTCTTCTTCCTGGGACACTGAAAGTGATCAATATTGCAAAGATTGCCAAAGACACAGGTGCTCACCTCTCTTACAACCAGAATACACCTCCTGTGATCACATGGAAGTCCAAAAAAAATTGAGGATTCACAGGACCCTTCAACATATTCACTAATAAATGACTTTTACTGTTGCAATGTTATTACAACTTTATTCTTCTTCCTCACAAAGATATTGAGAACATTATTTCCTATACCCTTAGCCACATGTCTCACCCGTGTTTTTTCAAATGCATGGAGGAGAGCTCAGAGTTTATTTTTGGTAAGTCTGGACTGTGGTCAGCAGGTCACTAAAATACAATGGGCAGTCAGGACCAAGAAGGCAGGGGCAAAGCTGGGCGCTCTAAGCTGGGACGTGTCCGGATGGAACATGCCTGTCCTGTGTCTGGTAGTGAGGACTGATAATGGAATCCAATATCAGAAGGTAGGGAAGATCCAGAAATTGAATGTGCAGGCTTTTGGGGTCTGGAACCAGAAGAGGAGTCCAGTTTGGAGGTGATTGAAGCATTAGTTGGAAATGCCAAGGAGTGGATCAAAATTAGATCAATAGCCAAAGGACAACAGAAGTTAGAGGTCAAAGCAATACAAGTCTTTCTCTCTCAACCAGCCAAATACTTTTCTTCAGCGGCTGACAGATATATTTCTGTGCTTTGGTTTTTTCCTATATTTAGACCCCCCTTTCTGGTGTGAAAAATAGCTCTTCTGTGAGAGGATATACTTGGCAAGTGGGAATGGGCAGACAACATCTCATGGGGAGTTTTCAGAAGATTATCCATTTTTATAAATTATTCTCAAATTGCTCTATCCATTTTAAGGGGTGAAGAGTCATTTGGGAATGTATTTGATCACCAATATTTTTTTCTAGTGCTTGTGTGTAGAATGAATAGAAGTTAATGAAAAAACTTATTAAGGTTGACAGTCCACTACGAACTTCAGCGAACCCAAAGCTGAGCTGGCAAAATAATCTTCAGCGGTAAAGAGAAACGGGACAACGGCATTAACCTATCATAGCGCTTCGCAGTGGTGGCTTTCATGGGAGTAGCTTTGTCAGAACCTGTTTGTCACATGCGCCGGGCTCTTTGATGGTTTTCTTTTTTAGCTTTGGACTCCAGGAACAGGTCTGAGATACAGCTTAACCTACTATATAACATGTGCTATGGAGTTTCAAAACCACAAAGCAAGCCCATTTAATGATTCAGAGTTCACAGCTTCATCAACAGCGACAACTGTTCACAATCAGAATCAACATGCCATCACCACATGTTACTGACATGCTTGCAAATGGTGCTGATGATTACCATATTCACATGGTACCTTCCCCAACGATCTGTTTTTCAAATGCTAATTAATGAATCCTCTCTGGACCAGTGTGAAGAAATACTATAGCACTTTAGTTGGTTGGCTTCACAGGCAGACATGTTAAATGACTCTAACTTTTCCCACTCACCACTCTTGTTATCTTTCAACTCTCTCCATTGCCCCCACCTCATGTACTTCCTGAGGCTGAGTCAAAATACACACACACACACACACACACACACACACACACACACACACACACACTCATGCAGTATGACATCTGGACCCAGCAGCATTTCTGAAATATGTATTCACAATACAATGAGATGCTCTGTGCAAAGATTTGTCAAACAAGCTTGGGGGTAACGCATCCTATATCCTCCTTGGAGATGCGTAGCTAACACTACCATACTAAAGGCTCTGAGTATTTCTGCTGTTCTGTGGCCCATGCACTAGACACATGATAGTGCCTAGACCAGCGCTGCCTTCTGTGTCAGCTGGGGCTGGTCATTCTGAGGCCCTCCTGCCTGAGCTTGCAGCTGAGGGAGGGCAGAGAGCCTGCCACACTCTCCCCTGGACAGGCCTTCCTGCCTCCCCTCTGACCCCCACAGCCAGTTGTCCACACCAGGGGTGGCTGCTAGCCTCAAGTGGCTCCCTATCACTTGCAGTGCAGCTAGTCTGAACTGAGACATGTGAAAGTGTGGCACACTCACCCAATTTTGAGACCTAGCATGAGAGAAATAATGTAAAGTATCTCAATACATTTTTTAATGAATGAAAATAAGAGACTGAGTATATCTATAGCACTGGGTCTCATTTCACTTGCAGTTGAGGTTTCAGGAGAAGGATAAAGGGATAAGAGAAGTGAGAAGGGGAGGGAAAGACTGGTCGCTGATGACTGTGTTTGAATGACTGGCTAATGCCAGAGAAATGCAGTCAACTGAAATCCACCAGAGCTAGAAAATACTCAAAGCAACTAGCATATCTTTGGAGAATATAAATACCTTGCTTAGGGAGGGTCTGTTCGTGCTTCTGATACTAATTAACTGAATAGCATTAAGTCACTTAATCTTCCTGGAATTCCTTTTCCTCATCTCTAAAAAAGATAAGGTTGTATGCATATTTCTGTAAGGTTTTTTCAAAAAGATAACTTGAAAGCACCTTATTTGTTGTAATTGCCTAATACGACCTTTAATCTTATGTGGACACAGGTAAGGCTTTCATGGATAAAAAAAAAATATTTTCATCATGTTGAAATTTAAAAAACAAAAAAACAAAAAAACCCCAAAAAGGCACAGTGCTGACATTTCCCTTAATGACTATTTAACAGTCCAGTGTGTAGTCCTCAAGTTTGCTGCCCTAAGACATTCTTAGTGGGTCTACTTTCAGGAGCATACTCAAATAAACAGAAATCACAGAGATTGGTGTATAAATAAGTCACTAAGATGATTTTACGAGATCTCTAAGCACCTACAGCAGCTTTGTTAGTGTGTTCTCTCCTGGCAGCATCTGGGAGGGAAGCCATGGCTTCATCAGGAGAGGTCTTGGGGTCCATGGCATCATAGGTATGGGTTAGTTTTGTAATCCAAATGTTTGGTAGCAAGCAACCATGATTTCCCTAAAAGAGTAACCTTAGTCTTGGGACTGGCTAAGTCACATCCTGGAGCCTGCAGCCCCTTCCCCTTGAACACACCTCTGTAGATCTCCTCTTCTGAGCTTCCATGGCTGAACAATGTCATTGTTGATGCTCACTAAAAATTTATACATATAAATCCCTGTAATGAGGTCTTGCTCTTGTTCTGGTCTGGAAGACAGTCTGTTATCCTTAAAGTATATATTTTTAAAGTCACCCTCTCTCCATTATTGTGGTTTTACTGTTTAACTTTCAGAAGGCAACTCTACTTCCTGCCTTTATAGCCAAAAACTTTGTGGGGTGAGCGCATTATTGTTCTCTCATGTGTATCTGTACAGAAGTCCACATTTGCTGTTTTTTCTGGAGAAAAATAACCGAAGGGTTTCTATAAACCCCAATCAAATTCTTCACTTGTGCCATGCTTAAATGTGATAATATATGGAGAATGGTTTTGGTTCAGTGGGGAACATAGTGTTTAGTGAATGTCAAATTGAAAAAGAAAACAAAACCAAAATACGAGTAAGTCAACAAGCACTACCAGCAAGCACTTGAAGGCTAAAGGAATAAATTCTTTGCCCATCTTTGTTATATAATCATCAAAGAGAACAGAAGCAAATAAGACACTTTCTGACTTATTAAATTAAGAATGATGTCTATTTAATGAGTTATTCTGAGGAACACTTGAAATAATACACAGCATGTTGGTGGCTTCAGCATTTGTAAAATGCTGATTTGAAGTGTAAGATACATTACAGCTATGAAATTTGTTGTAGCTTATTTAAGATTTTGCTACTCAATGGTGGAAATATTATGCATCTAAGAACATCTAAAGTATAGATGCATTGGGAAGCTGCAAACAGCAAAAAAAATCAATGATGTTAGACCAGCCTGCTGTGTTGAATATTTAGGACCATTTTAACCAATATCCAGCTAATTGGAATATCAAATCAACATTAAGACCTGAGTTGGTCTTTTGAGTAAGCTCTTAACAGGAGGGTGAAAGCAAGTGAACTATGTTGTCTGTGTGAGGCCATGTTATTAGACTGGTGAATGTGGCTGATAAACATTTAGGTAAAAAAGATTTGCAGCTTTGAGTGCCATAGGGAGCAGCTTTCTCTGTGTCCTTACACAGTCAAACGATACAAAGCAAACTTGGCTGCTGAACAATTTCATGTAATTGTTCCCTGGAGAGCTGAAATATACAGGAAGGGGGTCTTTTGTGTACAAGTACCCATTTAAGAAACTTGTAATGGAGAGTGAATACATCTATTGGTTACCTGCAATCATCTTTAGCTGAAATTTCCAAATGTTGAACATAATGAAAATTCCCTGGGTAGAAGAATATCCCTGGTTAGCTTCAGTAGCTACTCGTTACTCTCTAAATGTTCTTACCAGACAAACTGAGCAAAAAGAAACCTCTTTTATAAAAATATTACCTGCAAAGCACAGGGGCAGGCTGGCTGGCTGGTCTGTTGCAGGCAGGAATTCCTCCAAAGGGCCTTGTGATTTGTGGAGGGTGGTGATGTCATTCCCTCACCCGTCCAAACCCTTCATAGACTTTCGCTTGGTTCGCCAGAGCCCTCTGTGTCAGTCTCCCACCCTGGAATTAATCGCTGTGGGAGACACTTTCAGGTGGACAATTAGGATTTTCCTTTCTCAAGAGAGGTGTTAAATGTTTTAGCCCACACATTACACATACATCATGTTTTATGGCTGCTCATTAGCCCGCACAAGAGACCAAGGGAACACTCAGCTGTTACACTCCTGTGATAGTTGGGGGGAAGTTAAGTAGGAAAGACTGTGTCCCCTTCTGTGTCAAAGGGAGCAGCAGAATTAACTAGTCGCACTTACTCAGGAACTGAGACCAAAGGTTTTCCATAACGAAGTAAGTACTGAAGTGCTCCCAGAGAGGGTCTTGCGTTCCTCCCTCCAGCCCCTTTCTGGAAGGCTTTGCTGGAGCCTGTCCCAGTCGTAGAGTCGGTCCCCCTGTGAAACGTCCATGGAATGCCTCATATCTCACTGCCCCGTCTGGGTCTCTATCCCGATTGGACGCCGGGATTCTTTCCTTTCTTCTAGTTTTATTGTTGCGGGTTTCTCTTCCATCCTTCCCTGAACCTGCCTGTGGGCAACCGTGGGAATCTCCTCACGTTTTGTCCTCTATGCTCCCTTTTGCATGCTGCTTCATCATTTATTATTGTAATATCCTTTCCTAATCACTGTGCCCCGCGATCTTCTGCCTCCTGTGCCTCTCTCATCAGTGGTTTTGCAGGAACCGTCTGGAGGGCATTTCACACGTCCTCTTTGGCATCCATTAACTCTTGTCATCAATCATCTGAAAAACTGACCTTACAATAGGCACTTCAAATAAATGATCACAAAAATCGACAAGTAATCTAATGTACAACAACTAAAGAATGGCTAAATTTAAGAAGCCTCAACTGAGTGGAATATTTTAAGTGATCATAATAAAGATGATAGAGAATATGAAAGATAATTTTGATAGCATGTGAAAAATACAATGCAAAATGTTATGTTTATTATTCAATTAATTTGTATGTCTATGCACAAGAACATAAATGGATTATGTGAAATAAGAATATGGATGGTTTAGATGATGTGATGATCAGAACTTTCAAATGCAAAAGATTTCTGTGAAGTTGGTGTTCTCTTTGTATAATAATCCTCAGTTTTGATCCAGTCTCTGCTTTATCCCTTTCTCCCCTGCCCAAATTATTAGTACCTTTCTCACATGGCTTTTTCAACTTTAGATTGAGATCACTTTTCTTTCAGTTACCATTTGGAAGATCTATAAATTCCACCTCTGAATGAAAACGATGATCAGGATGCAAGATGAACTGGCACAAGGGAAAGGTTATCAGGTTAAATTTATGAAGAGAATTTCTAATCAGTTTTGTTCTTTTAATAACTCAGAGTTAATAAATTTTGGTTCATTTGTCAAATGAAAACTTACCTGAACCAGAAAGAACATCTGCTTCTCTTCATTGTCTTTCCTTCCATCTAGAAAATGGCATAGTCAATAAATGAAAAATATCAGAAAGGCAGGAGTGCTGTTCTCTGAGCAGTAGGATGTTCTATGGCTATGCTTCATCTATTCTATAGCTGCAAGATTAGGTGTCTTTCAAAGTAGCTGTTTAGAAAACAAATGCTACAGTTTGGGCAGTGTGAAAGAAACTTCCTCAGACTGAAACAGTAAGTGCTTTGTTTCCCTTCTGCAGAAAAGGGCATAATATGCTTCAGAATTTATTTTGTCTGTTTGCTGTGTCGCCATTGTCCTGTACTTGCCGATACTGGTCTTTGGTGACCCTGCCATTTGGCCACTGGCAGAGCACTCCAAGGGTGCCCCTGCTTTGGTCCAGTTTGCCCAGAAGGCTGCACCTGGCCCTGGTGACAGGTCCCACTTCGGTTCTGGGTCTCCTGCCTGATGGACTGAAGGCTCAGGGACTCGGGCATTAGTCATGCTGGGCTAATACTGAGCATCAAGCTGTCTGACTGTCTCTATGCTTAAGATAGCAGTAAGGCAAAATCCTCTCGGTTTTAGGCTTTCCCACAGGCCTGGGACTTTCATCCTGGATCCAGTCTTGTTGGATTGTTAATTCTGAGAAAGCAAGAGTGGCTCATGCATGAATGTGGTGCCTCGGTGCCAGAACTAAGCCTGCACTGGGCTGAAAATGGAACGGTTCAGCATTGCATGCAGGTTATTAAAGATTCTGCTTACTTTACAACGGTCTGTTAACAGCTCTAATGTCTTTAACATGTGCAGCCTATTGACTTTTAAGTAACATTTTATTGAAGTAACTGCCGCGCTTATTAGCCCGTAAGATTTACGCTTCATTTTCAGTCCTGAATCTGGGGGAGGGAGGAGCCTTCCTTTAAATGTGAGGCAAGAAGAGCATTGTGAGATAAGAGATGCTCTGTGAATGGGAACATTTGTGGTGCGGTAGGTTTAGGAAGAGAAGCAGCTCTTCTCCCAGGATTTTGAGTTTGCCAAGAGGTCACAGAGGAACAATCACATCTTCATTAGTGGGGCTAAAATTTGGAGGCAGAAATGTTTGCAGATGTGGTTGGTGTGAATGGCTTCTGTCATGGTTGTACTGTTTTATGGTGTCAGGTGGATAGTTAATTTCAACAAGGGCAAACATTTGCAAAAATGAACACAGAACCATCAGGGCTGACACCTGAATGTTCCATAATGTTTTGACTTTGTCATTTTGGAAAAATTAAAGATTTTCCCACGTGGTATCTTTTTTACTGCTTGCTGTTAGTTCTTGAAAACACAAAGAATGATGCCAGTACATGTATATATAGATCACTGTGCATGAAACAAGTCAACAAGCAAATCTAGAAAAATCGATGAAAACATCACAAGAAGGAGCAGTTGGCATTCACTTGAGCCTAGGACTTTTGGGCTTATGAGATAATTAACTGTAAGTTATAAAAGGAAACTTTAGTGCAGGGTGATTTTACATGAAGTGTTAGAAATATGTTTGTAAATGGCTGAGTATATATATATTTTTTTTCTCTTCTTTTTCTTTACTGCTGAGGAAACAGCTGTCTTAAGTACAAATTAGTTTAATAAAGAGAATCTTTCCACATAGCTGCATGTTAGTGAACTCAGTACGATAGGGTGGAAATGAAAATCTTCGAATGGCTCTACCAAAAAGCATAAAATAGAGAAAGCAAAAACCAGTTCATGAGAGAAGGTGTAAATGTGACTTTCACAATGATATGAAGTTCTCTGGCGTATAGAAGCATCCACATTTCTCATCTCCTTTTTCAAGCTGCGCCTCAGAAATCAGCCGAAGGCCCGGAGCACAAGGCATGATTTTCTCGTAACTTTTCCAGACCAGAGATAAAACATTCTTGGACATTTATGGTAAAAACTAAAGGACTGATAAGAGCCCACAGCTAACTGCCGCAGTGGTTTCTTCTGCTCTGGGACAGCATCTCTTCCTGTCTAACAAATCCCACCACCCACGCCTGAACCCATGGCGCACTGTCTGTCAAAGCCACGGGGCTTAAGTTAACAGCTTTTCAGGTCTGCAGAGACTTTTTGAAATGTTCTAATATATTCACAACAGGAGCAAAGTGCCAACAGAAACAGATCCTGAATTTGGTTCCCAAGCAGAATGACAAAAAAACGTCCACCCAGACCACACACAATTCTGCCGCATTGCACGGGAGCCCTGCAATGTACAGTTGTTTTGCTTCACCACCTATCAGCAGCCTGGAGCTTCACGTGGCTCTGGATGGCTCCTGCTGCTTAATTAAATTTTGCACTTAGCTCAGCGACTCAGAATCTGTGTTGTTAAAAAGTATGTATTTCTTTCAAGTCGTTCAGCTTCCAAGGGATGGTTCATTTAAGAAAAAATAAAGGGGATAGAGTGTGTGTGAGAAGTAGAGGCAGTGTGCAAATAGGAGAGTTCACTTTACATTCTGAAATTGCACACAGGTGTATATATCATCTAGCATAATTGCATATTCATCTCTCAAGTTTTTTGTTTTGAGCAGTTTTTTTTAAAGAGAATTCTGTGAATATTTGTTTTAGATAACAAAGTAGTAAACCATAACCAAAGAAAAACCTTGACTGCAAAAGCCTGAAAAATCAACAAAAATCTAATAAAATCAGTTTCTAGTTTGCTGTTTTCTGAAAATAGAATCTTTTAAAAAGATTGTGAAATCCCTGGGGCTGGCTGGCATCAACTGGCAGGACTTTTTATATGCAGATTATACACTGGGAAACTTGTTCCTAACCAGAACAAGTGAGGCAAACTCCACCTTACATGACAGGAAAAGCCCCGAATCTAGCTTCCGTGCCTAAAATATAAGCGTCACAGGCACAAAAATGAAATGCTACGTACTTGAAAACATGTGCGAAGGGATTGGGGATTATGAATTCCAAACATTTCAGACCCTCCATATGAGTTTTTCAACCTTGGTTAATGCTTTAGTTCCAACACCTTTAATAAAATCAAGGTGACTGACCGTGAAAACGTTTACTTCAGAGCTACAAGCAAATCTGATACTATTGTTGAAAGAGGCCTGGGGCCACGTGGGCATGCTTCAGGCAGAAGAGCAGCCGTTTGGAGGCGGTGAAGGTGTGCAGTAACTCTGCTTCGGGAACCACGGGGTTCTTCAGAAGGACGGCAGGGCTTTGAAATTTTGAACCAACTGAAAGAGAAGACGCTGGAGAGAAAATCCTGTGCAGATCACAGGAAAGATAGTGTTATCCAAAGGCAAATTTATTTTCTCGTCAAAATTATATTTTTTTCTGATTTTAAGTAAAATGCGGTTTCATAAAGTAATGCTCGTGCAACACAAAAGAAGCTGAAATGTGACTGTGACATTTTTTCACAACTCATATGTCAACCACCCTCAGGTCCAGGCCTAAAAATGCAAACAGGCCATTTCACAGCTAACTTAAACATTGATTGTTAAATAACATAACGTTTTCAGACTTCTCAATAGTGTGTTTCATAAAACAATAAGTAGTTTGTAACTCCCTGGATGGGAATCAGGGAGTAAGAAACTCTAGATCATTTCAGGGATCTGAGAGATTTCTATTTAGTGATCCTAGTGTTATCTAAGAAAAGAATAGGTTCTGATCCATATCCATTATATGTTCTCTCCTATGTTTGTATTGGCTAACACTCAGATACAAAAATCAGGGCATATTTATTTCATAATGTTGTGATCAGTGTTTATTTCTGACATTCTTTTTTATTTTCTACCGTGTTGTGACAACTTGCTGAAAAAGTCTCTATATGTAATGAATGTTGAAGATACTGCACTCCAGGGACTTCAGAACGCCAAATATTTGGATATTTCCCAAAGAAGGATTACTCTAGGGAGAGGATTGAGGTCTGATGTTTCACAAGTAAAAGTAAAGGGATTGCATAAGGAAAAAATACTATGTTTCTTGAGAATGTGACTAGAGTTTCTTATTTTGCTGCATTAAATTAAGCCTAACAGTTGTTTGCTTTTATTCTCACATAACAAGAAAAATAATTCTTTCTTATAACATTCATTGCAAAATTTAGACAAATTGTATAATATGGAATATATCTGACAAAGAAATGAATTACACACAAATGAAAATGTCACTTGAAACAAAAACAGTTGTTTTACAGTGATGTTTATTTTTTAAACTTTAGATATTCACAATGTGGGAGGTTATTTCTAATTTTAAGTCTGTGCAGATGCTGCAAAACTGTCATAAAGAAATGTGAGCTACTGCATATGTTCATAGACCTTACTCCCATCCCTTCTTCTCTCAAACCATTAATGGCATTATTTGTAATTCCAATGGGTGTTTAGATCTCCATTATTTAGATGTATATATGTCATGTTATCTCCAATTAAAACTATCTTAATTTAAAGCAATAGTATATTCAGCAAATCCCATTTCAGATAAGCGACTTTATTAATAAAATTATATACTACCATCTCTTTTCTAGTCAACCAAATGCTGTGAAAATTTTGTCAAAATTGTAATCAAATATTTAGTTTTGTGTAAAATCATGTTGTCTACTTATGTTACCATTTACAATTATGAGTACTATTAAAGAAAATCTGTTCATTCATTATTGTCCTCTAAGTTGAAGATTATTTAAAAAATCCATTTGTGTGAGTGTGTGTGTGTGTGTGCACATGAAATCATGCTGCTCTCTGCATAGAAGGAAAAGGCATTTCATTTAGCTTATCTAAGAATTCAACATACCTGTTAGTCACACTATTACCAGCTCTGCACCTGGGCAAGCTGTTCAGTCTTTCCAAGCCTTAGTTTCCTCATCTCTAAAGTGGGGATAATAATACCCCCTCTGTAGGGGCTTTTGTGTGGACAAAATGAGCTAATGTGGGTAAAGCAGCAGAAGGATGTATTAGTTTCCTCGGTTGGCCATAATATTTTATCTCAAACTGGGCCAAGCATCACCAGAACAGCGCCCTCCTCCAAAGACTTTAGGGGAGAGTCGTCTCTTGCCTCTTTCTGCTTCTGGTGGCCTTAAGCATTCCGTGAGTTGTGGCTACATAACTCCGTTCTCCACTTGTTCCTTCAGATGGCTTTCTCCTCTGTCTCCATCTCAAATCATTTCTAAAGACACTCATCACTGAATCTAGGGCCTGCAGGGATAGTCCAGGATGATCTATCTTGAGAGACTTCAGTTAAATACATCTGCAAAAGCCTTTTCTAATAAGGTCACATTCACAGGTTCCAGGGATTAAGACATGGGTATATCTTTTTGGGTGGTCACCATTCAGTCCATTACACACAATGCCCAGGACAAATGCCTGTGCCTATTACTTCTATTATCCTTGATTTCAGACTGTAAAATGTGTCATTTCTAGAGTGATCAGCCCAGTCTTTCTTTTAAAATCCCTACACCTGGGCTTTGTTACAGACCAACTAAGTCAGTATCTCTGGGAGTGGAACATAATCATCTGTATTGTTTAAAGCTCCCAGGTGATTTCAGTGCACAAAGTTAGGGATTGCTGGACAAGGGCTCAGCTGGAGGCTGGTCATAGAGACTCTGGGCTTTCTGGATTTAACCAGAATTTTGGGCTTTATCTGTTCATCAGATCTAGTATTTGAGATATAGGAACATAGAGGACTTGTTTCATCAGTTCACTTTTGTGAATCACAGTGCTTGACTCTCACACACCATTTCTGCCTGTGCTTTGTGTCAGCTTGCATCTGTTGGAGTAGTTTAATAGAAGGGTTTAAAGCAGGACTTGATAGAAACTTAAAAGATAAATCAAGCTCCAACCTCATGACCTTGATTCAAGAGCATTCTTTGTCATGGGGCTGGATTTTGACATAAACTTTTGTCTCCAAGCCTAAATTAAGCTGAGGCTTTGGACAGGGTTAGGGAAACTATATTGCTGAAGAGTTCCCAAGCAGGTCTTGCTGCTGAGAACACCGCACTATTTTTGCAAGTGCTCCTGTTAATTAGCAGAGGTGATATATGTTGTATTGGACTGTCCCAAGTGTTAGGAAACCTTTCTTCAATTCTTTTCTTTCAATGCTGTTTCACCTGCTGACCTTCTCTGTGGATTACAGATTTCCTTTTACAACTAAACTCCAGAAGAAACTTGGGAAGAAAAATTGGTATAGTGCCATCTGCTTCCGGAAGCCAGCATATATCATAATAAAACACTGCTACCATCCAAAGCTCAGACATAACAGGCCCCTCCTGACATGAGCATTATGTTCAATGCACTGCTCTTTTCTACCTGGCTTGCCTATTTAGTCATCAAATGCAGGTCTTCAAGAGGTCCTATTAGTGATCCCTTCTGTCTTGATGACCTCATCCTGTCCTTTCTGAAAACATGATCCCAGAAACCAGTCTAAGACTGTCTTTTACCATAAATAAAGTAATATTGATAAAGAAGACTAGGTTGCATATTTTAAGGTTATTTGCTTTCAAAACACAGTCTTAGGTCTAAGCAATAAAGCCCCAAACTGTAGCATTAGGCATTAACCTGCTTTTGAGTCTTATTTTGAGATAAAAGGATGACGGGTCTGATGCCTTGAAATCACACGGCATAACTGTCCACCTACTCTTCCTACACATTGGCCTACATTCAGGACTGTCAGTTTTTGAGCACAGAATGCCCTGGTTGTCAGCTATCTGCATGCACCTGTCATACACATCTCCTCGCAGAGTAAACTGAAATAAGGAGACTGAACTCTGCTTGGGAAGGGGGTGTGGATCTTGGGAAACTTGAATCTTCTGTCCATGAAGAAGAGGTGGGAGGATGTGAACTCTCTGGAATTCCCATCCTCAGGGAAATGGATAAAACATGGAAAATCATTCAGCTTATACTTACATAGGTAGTAAAACTGTATTTTAAAAAACAAGAGAATGAATATCACAGAAGTCAGTATGAAGGTTACCTCTCTGGGAAGGGACTCCCTTAATATAACAAAGAAGGGGCAGTTAGAGGGCTTCTAAAGTAGTGCCCTATTCTATTTCTTAACCAGTAGAAGGTTATATACATGTTTACTATTATTATTTACACAAGTGTTTTATATATTCTTCTCTATGTAAGCTATATTCCATAATTTTAAAAAAAGATAGCAGGTTTAACCTGGACTATGAAGTATAAAAAAAGACTATATTTTCTTCCATCGATTTCATATGATCTTTTATTTCAATAGTGCACTTGACTTGTACACTTGTATGTCAATCATTATACAACAGTTTCATTAACGTGCAACATCATCTAATTTGAAAATTTTTCACACCCCATCTTGAAGACACCGGGGGAGTTCTCAGGAGTGAGGACACAGTGGGGCCAATGGCGGCTTTGCTCATTAAAAGTACTTCATTATCCTCACCATTTCTTAAAAACAGAGCTCCCAAGAGGTAAGTAAAGTGACTCTTCTGTTGACAAAAGAGGTCACTGGAAGAGAGGGTTGGGGCACCAGCAGAGAAATGCCATATAATGTGTCTTTCTGTCCAATTTTCCAAGTGCTTTTTCTGGGAAGTTTTACATTATTGAATTTTTTCTTTTCTTTACAGAGTTTATATCTTTCTCCCCAACTACTGCTGGTGTTCACCCCAATTATGTCTGTAAAAGCCATTTGTGAAGTTAACTGGAAGCTTTTTGGAAAAAGGGGGTGTATGGATTTCAGAAATGCTGAATCTGGCCCCTTGTCCCGATTGCCCTCCTTGGGAATTGCCTGAAGAAATGCCTCTGCCAGGCTTGTTGCATTTGTAAATGGCCTTTGTCCATTGTGTGTGGGAGTCTTGAGGACTTACTAATCTTGAAAAAAGTAACAATGGTAAAAAATTTTGAATAATTAATGTGAAACAGCCTTCCAGTCAGGGTTATGAAAACATTTTTATTTTGCTAATGTGGATACAAAAGTGGCATTGCAATTACATTCTTGCCTTTTACTCCAAAAAATTAATTTTGGAATGAACACAGGAAAGGTAATGTTCTTCTTCTTTTATATACAAGAGACCACTAGGGTAAAAATGGAGGGGATGTGTAGCAGAAAAAAATAATTGTTTTTAATTCATTCAAGAATTTGTCATTACTCAATAGCTTGTTTTTGCTCCTAACTTTCTTATTCGTTTAAGTCTAAGGACACACATTCAAATTCTGCTTTGAATCCCCGACCAGGTTTAATTTCATGTATTCTTGTTTATTGGTTTTGGCAATTTTAGTAAACCTTATGATTTCTTTGCAAAGTAACATTAAAGAAATATGGACACTGATTTTAGGTACTGAAACTGATAATTAGGCTGGATTTTTTTTTTTTAGAGTGAATTTGGTAACAGTCTCACAAGGCTTTCTTTCTTGTGGCAATATTTATTTACTCAGATCCTCTCACATTTCCAATTCTATCTGAAAAAATAGAGGCTGCTCTTAAAGTTAAGAGTACAAAGTGTTCAGAGGGGTTCCTCAGTTCTGCAGCTGCTCAGCCACCAGTGTAGATAAAGCAAGTTGTTTAGAGATGCTGGTGTTTTGAATAAATCTAGTGAACAAACGCTCATTTAAGTTCACCGGGGAGGAGGTAGGGAATACTGAGCGCAAGCGCCGCGCACACCCCGGTGGTGCCCTTCCTCAGTTCCCCATGGGGTGGCGCTGTGAGGCCCAGCAGTGCCCGCCCTCGCCCGCGTCGGCGCTCCTGCAGGCAGTGGAGAACGAACCTTCTCGGGCTCTCACTCCTGCGGCTTTCCCATCGTACGTGTGAAATATTTACAGTGAAAACCCAGTGACTGTCCTGCACTGGTGAAGATAGCAAACTAATTAGAAATCGGTTGGATATTTGTATACTTAACTATCCCCAGGATGTTTATACAGGTGACAGAAATGACAGTTTTGCTTTTAAAAGAATAGTAGCACTATAATTTCAAAGCTTGAATGAAATTTTTTTCCTGAAATTATCTTAGTGCATTAAAAAGCAAACAAAGCCTCATATCTAGATTATTAGGGATCCACTTTGACCTTTTTAATAAATTATGCCATGCAATACAGTTTTAAAAGCCAGTAATTCAAAGTGGTTTGAAGTTATTGAAGTCAGAGGTAGAGTGTGCATTTTTTGGGGGCTAAAAGAAGAAAGGGGACCTCATTTTAAATAAACGAAGATTTCAACCTAGCGTCTTTGTTTTATAGCACCTTGGACTATGCCTTAATACTTCTCGTATTAAAGAAATATGCAAAATCTTGGGATAAACGACAAATTATACTCTGTTTTCCAATAATCTCAAGCATTTTTATTGTTTAACTGGGCAGATATGTTACTGCATGCAAAGGGAAGAAAGGGAACAGTCCATTTCCAAAGGGAAAGCATAGAGGATAAGGTTCACAGCTACAAAAATGCACGTGATTCCTTTCTCAGTGAAGCCTTCTCACTGACAGTGGTCTGCTGAACCATCAGCAACTTCCATTGCCGAGAGGAAATACTCTCACGCACAGTTTTTTGATCATGCTGTATCTGCCACTTTTTATCTTGTTTTACTTAATATCACATCATGGGCACTTTCCCAAATTATTAAATGCTCCTAGAAAATCTAATTTTTAATCAATGTATCATAACTGTTTTTAAAAATTTACTTATTGATCATTGTGTAGGCTATTTTCTGTTTTTGTAAATAATGGCTTAATAATTATAAATAAAATTGTTATGGGTATATACACACAATCTTGTCAAGGAATTGCCTTTACATTTTAAGAGAAAGTTTTCTTTTAAGTCTGTTCTTAACTTTAAAAGATTTTTAAAAAGAAACTATTCTTTATGCAGAACTAGTTCAGTATAAGCTTACATGATAAAATATTGATTGACTATAGACATGGGATTGTTTTTGCTTTGGATGTTAAACTCATAAGAACAAACTGGTACCAGACCTACTTGTATCAATTTTAACATGCTACATTTCTAGACATATAAAACTCACCTTGGAACTATTTGTTAGTATCTCAAGTAATGTCAAGTTTACATACTAAACAGATCTAAAATATTACATCTAATTTAATGTTTACATTCTGATGTTTTATGTTATTTTCCACAAAAACCTTTGGATTTAGAAGGGAAACCAAGAGTTCTGCTGGAAAAAACTTTGATGCCCCTTACCCTAACAAAGTTCTTTTTGAGAGGATCATGTATTTGATTTTGTGCATTGAAAATGAGTTTCCATGTGAAGGTTGCTAAATACAGAAGATATTTGTCTCTGATCTCAAAATAATGGGTGAAAACCTGAAGATATAAAAGGTTATTCTTGAATATAGAGGTGGTGTCTGCTTTGAAATTCTCTTTCTATACTTGTGCATAGACTTTTTCAGAGGTATTCAAGTCTAGCCACTTTTTCTTTGACTTCTGTTTACACATATCATAGCCATAATTTCTTAGTGAAGAAAAACCATTCTTTTTAAAAAATTTGTCAGTGAGAAAATAAAAGAGAATTTTCATAATGTAAAACTAAATTTTCACACTTAGGCTGTTTAACAAATACAGTTTAAAGCAGATAGTTTAAAAACCTACAACTATTTTCATGGAACAAAATTTCATCTTTAACATTTTTACCCACTGTAAATTAAATAACTTTAAAATGCATTGAGATAACAACTTGGAAATTAAAATACTATTCTTGACACAACAACAAAAACATTCGTTCAACAGGACAATTGTAAAGGGTTTGGTATTAGAAAGAACAAGACTCTGTTAACTGAGTCTGTCCTGATGGCAAGAGAAGCTATATATTGTTAGGGCCTTCCATTCACTACATTTCCCAAAGGAAAACATGCAAAGAGAAATTATCAAAGCTTCTAGAGGGCAGTGATCACAATGGAGATTTTTTTTATAGTGCCAGGCCAGAGCCTGGTGCAGGTGGGTGTTTCCCTAACAGAATCTGCCTTGTGGAATGAGGGGCACTGTGGAAGTCAGAACCTGCCGCTCTCCATCTGTGGATGTCTGTCATTTGGTCTGACAATGCCCAGCACTATGTTTTCTTAACCCCATATGGACAGAGAACGTGTTTGGATTGTATTGCGTGACATCCCTTCTCTACTGAAAAGGCCCTGGAGGGGCTGGAGGTGGGATCTGGCTTTTTAAGGACGGGTCTAATGCATTCAGCTGTTATCACACTTTGCTGATTGTAATCACTCGTTTTATGGTTTCTTTTCCAGCTGTTCTAAAAATTCATTGCAGTGTCTTCTAGGTTTATTTTTAATATCCTGTAATTCAAAGATCTAAGAAGGAAGAGTTGGAATAGAAATCCGTGTCCTGATTCCCTCCCCGTTTTCTCATGGGGAAGAAGTGATTTAGGATTTGGACACATTCCTTAAAATACTTCCTGGAAAAATATGTGCTTTTCTAGAGGGAAGGAATCAGTTTGCAGCATATTCACAGGCTTATTGAATTGGTGGAGGAGTTGAGAAAAGATCCCATGTAAACATACAAAAATGTTTAAACTTAAAAAATTAATTCTTTCTTCAGAGCATTTATAATGAAAATATTTCCTTTTCTGAGAGTAGTAGCAAAACAGTAGTAGTCTGTCAACATCTTAGGATTTCTGGATTCCCTAAATAGAGTATTTTCTCTAAACCGTTTTGTTCAAAATTTTTTTAGTAGAGGTTAGAAATGTACAGCTCTGTAAGGGGAAGAACACTTTTGTATTTCAAAAGATGGGATCCTCACATGTACTTGTCTTAATGTTAAAACTGACTTATTCAGGGAAAGTATAAAGGGCCAGCTTTCTCTGTTTTCTCTTGTCAGTTTAATCCTCTGAAGAGGTGGATCTGAGAAATGATTCAGCTAGAATTACAGGTTGTGATTTCTACATTTTTCACTATGTAGCAATCCTTTCAGTCATTTCTAAAGTCCTTTAAAAAGTCCTTTAAAAGCCCATACAAAAAACCGTTAAGACACACAAACACCAACAACCTGCCTTTAAGTCAGAAAGCCCCAGTTTCATGATTTCAGTGAGGGATAGTTTTACCGTCCATCTGCTGTCACCACAGCTGTCAGCAAGATGTCTTAAACATCCTAATTGTCACCAGGGACTGGATTGTTCCTTAACTAATTGTTTAGATTGGCTAATGTACATCCATCATCCACAGAGGGCAGGCAGTTCCAAGAATCCTGCAATCTGGATAGAACTCCTATCCTGACTTTAAACGCAATTGTTTGGGTGATGAGGAGTCAGCAGACCAAAAAGTCTACCCACGGGTGAAGGCACAAGACAGTGAACTGTGAACCGAGGACCAGGTGAGCCTCCCAGCTGACAAGCTCAGACCACTTGCATGTGTTCCTCTCAAACTGGGAATCCGTGGGAGGTTTTGTTTCACTGATCACAGCATGTCAGGAACACAGAGAGGACAGTCAGGATCCCCGCCTTCTTTGCTCTTGTGTGTGCGACTGTATAAGCTCTGCAGGCAGTCCTTGTGGCACAATGTGCTGCTGTATTTCTGAGTTACTTACGAGCCTTTCTTGAGCTAAACTTCTAAAACACACAGTAGTTTAGTGTAAACTATATGTGTAGTCCACACATTTCATATTAGAACACAGCCTCCCTTTCTAGAACCACTGCTTTATTTAGCTCTCCAAAACAATTAATTAATTCATTATTTTAGACTGTGGAATGATTTTTCTTGCATCCATCTGCTCATTCTTCCATTCAATAAAAATTTATTTCACACCCATACAAGCCAGGCAAGAAATTTTCATGCCTCAGAAATGCAAACCATTTAGAAAGGAGCCATCACCTCACATTTATACAATTCTTACATCAAAGTGCTTTCAGAAGAACCAATGAATTGGCTTAAAAGGTCTCTGTCTGAAAGTTACTGACTAGAAGTGAAGAGGGGGAGAAAGACAAATTCTTGATAAGCAATGAACAAACAAACATATTAGCCTTTAAAAAAAGAACCATTCATTAAGATGTTAAGAAGAGGGGTCAGGGGATTTTTCTTTAATGGAAGTTTGAAAAATTCCCCACACTCTCTCCCTTATTCAGAGTCAGTACAGCTCCTACTAATTTTGCAGGAAAGAACCCTATTAATTTTGTGTAGCTGATGCTTCCTTCCCTCACGTACTTGGATTTATTTTTATAATCTTGTACCATTAATTCTTTACAGGACCAGGTTGCCATAGAAAAACTCTGGAAAAGTAGTAAGCTAAGAACATCACTAATACAAATAACCCACATTTATTGTGCTCACCTATTTATTACACATTATTTTCAGCATTTTACATGTTTTAACTCATTTGATCATCAACAATCCTGTGATACAGGTAGGTACTCTTATTACTCCCATTTTATAGGAAAACTGATTCACAGAAAGTTTAATTAATCTGCACAAGATCAGAGATTGTTCTAGTGGATAGTACAACATAGCTGGGCAAACTCAGGAGAAGCATTTAGAGAAAACAGGCTTTGACATGGGAATTAAAGGCAGGCAGGAGAATAGGGAGGGTTTGTTCCAGAGAGGTGGATGGACAAGGAGCTGATGCTAGAGATTTCCATAAAACTGGATTGGAGAGAACCATCGGCCCAGCGTGTGCAGAGGAGAACTGAACGAGGGCTGATGGGGGCTCCAGGGCGGCGGTGGGGCTGATGACCAGCCAGGGCAGAGCTTCTAGCATTTCGCAACTTGATTTCATTACTTTCACCTAATACACTGACTGAACAATCTTGGAAAATCTGTAGACCCTTTTTCTTCCCTGCCCCCAACTCTGGTCATTTTTCAGGAATTTTCCTCTCTTGATTACTAAGTAGTATGTATTTACTGTAAGAAATATGAAACACATAGAGCATGCACACACACATACATGCACTCTCACAAAGGAAACAAGAAAATGAAAACATTTTTAAAACCACCTCCCAGAGATGACCACATTCAGTATAATTCCAGATTTTTTAAATAAGAAAGTGGACTGCCAAATAGGGCTTTGTAATTTTCTTCTCCTTCACATTGCTTAGCTTGTTGCAGCGCATGTTTTTCCTGTTTTTATATGTCACCATTTTAGTGAATTCATCACATGGATTTATTTATTTAAAAGATCTGCTATTGATAGCAGACAGATTCTTTTTTTTTTTGGGAGAAAGGATTTTATTGCTCACAGCTCAGTCTCTTGCTCCTTCCATCCTGCCTGGTGCAGAGGGGAGAGTGGCTATCTTTTTTAAAAAAAATTTTTATTAAGGTATGATTGATACACACTCTTATGAAGATTTCACATGAAAAAACAATGTGGTTACTACATTTACCCATATTATCAAGTCCCCACCCATACCCCAGTGCAGTCACTGTCCCTCAGTCCCCCTCTCCCTCCCTCCCCACATGCCCTCTCCCACCCCTCTCCTTTTGTAACCACTTGTTCCTTCTTGGAGTCTGTGAGTCTGCTGCCATTTTGTTCCTTCAGTTTTGCTTCGTCGTTATACTCCACAAATGAGGGAAATCATTTGGCATTTGAGCAGATTCTTTTCATTTTTTTGCTATTCTATACAATGCTTCAGTGGAAATGCTTTCAGATTAATGTTTTCCTCCATTTGAGATAATTTTTTATTACAATTTCATATAAAGTAATTAAATTAAAGTGTGTTTGATCTACACATATATATACATACACATATATTTTTAAATGGTTTTCATGCCTCTTGCTTCATGCCCTTCATAGATTGTACCATCTTACCTCCCGCACAGCACTGAGTGGGAGAGCCATTTCCCCGCATACCAAACCGCACAGGTACAGAAGGTCCCTGGGATTTACAAGCTCTTATGAAGAGGAATGAAGCGATGCCTCAGAGCAAAGGTGGGGCTCCTATTTGCCACCAACAGATGGTATGGCTGCCACTTGGATGGTGTCACTTGCGTTTTGGAGTGAATTAACTTAAAGCAGTCTTTTATATGTTAACCTTTAAAAGTCATTATCGATCTGATTAACTAAAAGTGGTATGTTCTCAGCTAGATGCACGCTGAGAAAACTGACTGGCTGTCCACACGTCCACGGATATTTCTTTTGTAAACTGTCTTGTCCTTTCTCATGCCCATTCTTTTTCTACTGGATCACCTTTCACACATTTCTTAAGAATTATTACCTCATATTTTCATCTATACATTTTTTAATTGGATAAAGGAGATAGGAGATGTACAGAAATTTTAAATGTTTATACAGTCAATTCTATTTTATTCCTTATGATTTGTTTGTTTGGTTTTATGCTTAAAAGACTCGCTTTACCTCAAGATATGAAAATATCACTTTGTTTTATTCATTTTTTTAGAAATAATTAACTCTTTGATATACCTGGTATTTATTTCAACATTATTTTATTCAGAGAAATTCAACATTATTTTATTCAAAGAGCTAACCAACTGTTTCTGTACCGTTTCTTAATAATCCCACATTTCTGTAATAGTTAGAAGTACTAACCTTAACCTACAATGAAGTCTCATATCTACTGGGAGTCTATTTCAGATCTTTCTGTTCTATTACTTGGAAATATATTTAATTACTAGAACCATTCCATTTCAGTAACATTTCTTAATATGCTGTAGTGCTTTCCAACCTCAACACTTTTTCCTCATTTTGTTTTAACCTTTTAAAATATTTTATCGTATTTGATTTTCAACTTACTACATTAACACACACTTCTTAAAACAAGTTAAACAGCACAGCATGGTATATACACAAAGTTAATAATTTTCCTCTCCACTTTCTAGTCCCACTCACCTGTGAAAACAAGGTTTGTAGTTTGGTGAATAAACGTTTGCACTTTTCTGTATGTTCTTATGACCAAAAAATAACAATAATAAATAATAACGAGAATGTTTATCAAGTGCAAAGGATTGTTTTAAGTATGCTATGTGAATTTTTTTTGTCTTTTATGGCAAATGTGTGAGGTAGATGCTATCATCAATACACAGATGAGTAAACTTAGTCCCAGGAAGTCTAAATAATTCATTAAGTCACACAGGGAGTGGTGGCACCCAGATTGCAACGCAAACAGGCTGGTTCCAGAGCTGGAGTCCTGTCTCATTCTTTGGCTTTTTCCTCTTCCCTTCCTCCTCATCCTCTTTCTCTTCCCTCTTTTCCTGTGTTAAAAATACAGGCTTATTCCATACACATTGCTTTGAAACCTGCCTTCTTTCACTTAAATTATGTTCTACTTTCTAACTTAATACACATAAATGATGCATTACATTTTAGATGTATCAACATATCAGATAGAGCCTGGTATTCGGCAGCACAGCCAAACATCATTTAATAAGCCATTCTCCTGGTGACAGACATTCAGGCGGTTCTTATTTCCCGGCCACTTCCCAACTATGCTGCTATTAAGGTTTCTGTATGCAAATTCTTTCATACTGGTAATTTTATTTCTGGCAAATAGTTTCCCAAAAGTGAGACTGCTGTCTTTAAGGGCATGTGCAATCTTATTTTAATAGATACTACCAGGTTATTTTTCACCATGACCATATTAATCAGCACTCCCAGATACGCAGCTTTCCCACAAACTCTTTCTTCCTTATGGAAGCCTCACAACGGAAGTCCCCAGCACCAGGATGCAAGGGTGGGCACCGCGATGCGGCTCCTGATCCTAAGTTCTGACAGCTTTGGCCCCTGATGAACATCCCCCTTCTTTCTGCCTCCCCTCAGAGCACAAGGTAACAGCACGCGTTCCACAGGAAACGATTCAGCGGTAAACACAGACATCTCGTCTCTTACCTGCCCTGCCCTCCCACGCAGCTGCCTGTGCCATCCCCCCCATGGCCCGCCTGTTCTGCCGAGAGCCTTCTGTGGCATCTGCAGCACCTCCCGCCTCATGCCCCCAGGCCCTGACTTCTAAATGAAGGCCCTTTGCCTTTCTCTCTGCCCATGGCTTCCGTGCTGAATTCACACGGGGACCTCCCTTCACCACCGCCGCCCGCGGTTCCCGGCCTCCTTCCCTGCCGCCCTGCGGCTCTGCCCCCCTTCCCTCATTTCAAACGAAGAACTTCTTTCCAAAACGTCATTTTCAATACCTCCTAAGGATTCAGCGCAAACTACAGTTGAAATTAATTTTCTTCTCATTTTATCAGTTCGTATTACAGCAGATTACCCTCTAAAGTGGTACAGACCAGGGTTTGGAATAGGGTCATCCATGCCTGGTTCACTTCTGCCATCATTATCTCTTATTGACTCTGAATTGGACTAATGGTCTTACTGACCAATGATAAGTAATCTGAGCTGTTCATTTAGCATCTTAGATAATAAATAGATTTCACCTGTCCTTTAAAAGCAGCTCTAGATAAGGTCATCTGCTTTCCTTAATTCAGTGTAGGGAGTGAGAGGAGCGAGCGTTTCCCCCATAAAGAAGGGCAAGTCTAAATGTGCCGTGCACACCCTTTAAGACCCAGGCTGTTCTTCCTTGGAAGCCTCGATCAGTTTTTTGGTCCTCTGTGTTTTCATCTCACATGATTCCTTCTTTTCTTTTGGTTCTTGTCTCAAAGTGTTAATTACCTTTTGACTTAAGCCTGCACACACTCCCCCGCCAAACTGTCATCAGATTATAGTTATCTGAAGGCAGGGACATTTCCCAATTATCTTGAAGCCCTAGAACCTGGAATGTGTTTGATACTTAGTAATTATAGCAAGTGTTATTTGAGTGACTGGCGGATGGGTGAATGAATATCCATTACTTCCCCGGAGTGCCCTATGAAGGAAACTTTGAGATATTAAAATGAAGCAACAGTGACTGGACTCTTTTTACTTATTACATTACATCAAATAATAGAAGAGTGTGTTAAAAAGTCAGTACGCTTACAGCTCAGTGAATGACCCAGTCAGAGGCAGTTCCTCCTTTCACTGTCCTATAGACATGGAATCTCCTTCCTCCATCCACCTGGGTTAGAATATCCTGGAATCAGCATTCTGCACTGTACCATTCAGTTGAGACTTGTCAGTGCTTTTATTAGTGAGGAGGTTTCTCCAAACACACTGCTGATTTTGGGAACTAAGCCTTGAATTAAACTGGACTGAGCTTTGAGAAAATGTGGGAAGTCTTGAAAGAAACCTTTGCACAGGATGGGTTTTCTCTACTGTGCAGCCCTAGGAAGTAAGTGGGCTTTAATTTCAACACTTACAGTATTTCCAGTGCTTTCAACATTTCTGTTTGAATCATCTGCTCTTCAGCCTCAGAGAGGCAGTGTTGTCTAGTGGTTAAGACCAGAAATCCCCAAGCCAGGCTGCTGGATCTGAATCCCAGTTATTGCCCTGGGAAAGGCATTTCGTCGAGAATGCTCAATCGACAGCTTCATGGGATGTCATTCGCATAGGACACAACATCAGATGATGCATGTGGAGCATTTTAGACCACTTAAACTTAGGACGCAGAGTTCATTAAATCAGCAACTATTGTCATTTTTGTCTTCTCAGGGTCCCTATTAGCAGATGTTATTAACATCATCTCAAAGATGGAGAAATTGGGGTCCCAAAAGGCTAAATGGTTAGTTCAAAGTTAAACAGACAACTGACTTCTGAATCTCCAGATTCTCACACTTGGCCATTTAGTTCCACCTATACTATTATGAGGACCCCTTCTGCAAGCTTATGTGGCCAGCTTAATTTTAGTGGCTTGTTGTTTGTTTGTTTTGCTTTCCTAAGAATGGCTTCTAATACTGAGCAAAGGACAGGAATTTACAATGACTCACACCAAAACAAAACCAACAACTGTCACAGCAAAATACCAACTTCATATTTGGGGGCTGGTTACTGGATATTCAACACTAAACTCTTTTAGCCTTTGGTCTGTACCCTCACCCCCTTCCACATACTTTGCTCAATACTGTGTCCATTACTAATTATAAGTCCCCCGAGATCCTGTGCCTTATTCCTCTTTAAATTCTGCTGGAAGCATAAATGTTTGTTATATAAAATAAATAAGAGATTATTATCTAAGAAAGAATGTACAAGTCCTTTATTTTCTGCTCTCAGTTTGTAAAGACAGAATCTGGTTGACTCTGTAGAGTGAACCTTTTTATAATAAAGTGGTATTTAAAGGTCTAGTATAATAATTTATTTATTCAAGTAGTTCATAACTTATACTATCTGAGTAAAGAAATTTTTAGTTGAGGTTCCTAAAACACTAAGCTGGTTTTGAGGTTGATGCAAAATCCAACTATCATCTTGAATAATGAGAAATTTGCATTGTTAAGCATTAGTATTGGCCTATGAGAGGGAAGCCTGGTAATTTCAAGGAGTGTATTCTTGCTGAAAAAATTAAAATATCTCATAATTATTGATGAAAGTCTTTGAATTCATGTTGCTAACAAAGCCTACCATATTAAATTATCAAGGTAGGTGAAAAAAAAATTAGTGTCTCAGAATAAAAGCTACAGTTGGAATGAATTCCAGTGTCTTGCATTCCAGTCAACATTTAAATAACTGAACACCCTGAGTGAAGATCTGTTGTCTATAAATGTTACAACTTCTGTATCTATGAAATTATATTTTAATAGTTATATTTCAGTAAGGCACTACTTTTGGTTACCTGCTTTGTTTCATAGATAAAATCATTTGGTCATAAAAGAATCTTACCCATAGCATTAAAAAATGCTTATCTTCTTTAGTAAAGAATATCATGAATGTATTAATGCCCAAGTGCATCAGGATATTCTCAATAGCTGCCTTTTTGAGTACATTTATGGCTGCAAAGATTTTCACATTTCTTCTTTTTTACAGTCAATGTGCTTTCCATGCAAGACAGCAGACGTCCTCTCCTGGCAGTCATCGATTTCTGCAATTTCTCTTTAATGTTAAGTCCTACAAGCTGTTGGAAATAAATAATCATGCCTTTTTCTTGGCATGAAAATGTCCATTCATTCACCAAATATTCAATTTCACTTCCACCATTAGCAGATTTTCTTTGTGAGTAAAAAGGTAGCTTCCGTGTCTCTTTAGCTTCAGCTGCATTCCAGCTGTGTTTATTAAACAGGGATTTCACATCGTCTGCCCTTTTGTTTTCTGTCCCATCGTTTTTCCCATCTGGTTTTCCCCCCACAAATCCTAGTGAAGATATCCACATTTTTACTGACAGTAGGCTCTTTATTTTTTTGATATCTTTCCCTGATGATAGCAGTTAACATTCCTTTAAAAGCTTACATTTCACCTCTGTTCCCCTGTTCACATTTCAACTACGTGAAATTGGGTGATTTGAAACAATTTTAGCAGCTTCTCACTCAAATATAATCCCTTACGACTTGTGATGGTTTTGAATTCTTGGCAACCATTTTCCATGCCACTCAGAGTCTCTGTAAAGAAAGGATTGTTAAAAATTACAAGCACACAGGCAGTACCTTCAAGAGCAAAGAAGACACACTTTATTTCAAGAAAAATGAAATGGAATTTCACAGTCACTTGCCCAGATTTCTCTATTTCCCAGGGGAAATAGAATTGGGGTAGAGAAAACTCACCCGAATGTTTGAGGAGAAATGGAGCCAGAAACTTTCTGGGTTGAGCACTTCCTTTCTTAAGAAAGTAAAGTATTAATCTTTAAATGTTTCTGCCACTAGTTGTAATGTTTGCAATTTTATTTTCTTTGAAGCTTGCTCATTTAGGAATAAGTCAAATTCTCTCTCTCTCCTTGTGTATCTATCATCCCTAAAATCAAGCTAATCACAAGTAAGGAAAGAACTTTGGTTCATTTAGGCAAGCAAGATAGGTTTGCACAAATACAGTTCATTGAATTTAGAAATTATTAAACTCCCATTTTTTAGAATCAAATAATACTTCTTTAAAAGTTGCTAAATGAAAATGGCCATTCATTTTTGAAAAGTTGTATGCACAAATCTATTACAAAAGAAGAAAATTAGAATTACTATTTCCAAATTTAATTTGGTTGCTATGGAATTTTTCTTCACATTTCCTAATCACAAAATTTATAGTGGTCATTAGCATAGTGCAGTGGTTAAGAGACTGAAGCCAGATGACCTGGGTTCAAATCCTAGTTCTGTTGTTCTTAGATACTTGATTTTGGACAAATTATTCCACCTTCCTGTGCCTCAGTTTCCTTTTCTGAAAATGTAGTTGATAACAGTATTTGCCTTTTAGGGCTCATTTAAGGATTAAATTTGCTAACCCAAATTAAAATCTTAGGACACTGCCTTGCACAGAGTAAATTTCTTTTACTTAAGCTGTTATTAGTAGTTACAGTTACAGCATCCACCAGTCTGGTTCGTGGGTTACATAGGTTAAGGGTTAATGGACTTACATGTTGGTCCAGCAAAAAAAAATTCCTATTTTGATCTAAGAAACACTTGCTGAATACCAACTATGTGTTTAGTGCTGTAAGACAGAGATTTGGAAAACTAATTTATCTAGAAATTAACCAAAATTTAGGTAACCATAAATATACTGCATAATAGCAAATAAATAGGAAAGCCAAGAAATACAGCAAATGAAAAAAAATGTGTCCTTGTGAATAACAACAAAAATATCAACTGAATTTTCCTAAAGAGTGAAAGAAATGAAATAAAGAGTATGTTCATATTGCCATCATCAATTAAGTGATATGAACAAAAGCAGTAAACTGATTGGTACAATAAGACGTGAGATATTTTGAAGAAAGTAAGCAAGCGAGCTAGAACAACGTAGAATGGAGAAATATGGGGCGAGAGGAGGCCTTGTAAGCGGAGAGCTCGGTTCGGACATGCTTCTTAGGCTGGAGGTTAGAATTCTGACATATTTCAAAGTTTACTCTCAGCCTTAAGAACTGTGCCTGCTGGTAGAAGATTCTCCCCACTTCTACCATGCCTGTCTTTTCAGAAAGGGGAACACGGCTAGTGAGGAAAGCGGAGCAGCCAGTGGGCTTGTGAACGGGCACTGCGGTACAGTGAGTAGGGGGCAGGGAGCTGGCGGCGAGGAGGAGGAAGAGCAGCTTCCTTGGTGATGGAGACCCTCGCAAGGGAAGCTCTCTGGGGCCTCCGCTTAAGTTTCTATTTATTGGTCTCTTTGTACCATATCATTTGTATTTGTTGAGTTTTAATATCCTCATTCATCAAATGTATATAGTTGATCAGGAAATCTTTAAACTATTCAGCATTTGCAGTTCTGAATATCTATTTTTAGAAGTCTAGTCTTAGCATATGGTTGGTGCCTAGTCATCAAGAAAAGGTCTGATTATCTTCTGTTAATTTTTTCTTTGGAAATAATTGTTGAATGATGGCTCCCGAAACTATTGCCAGAACAATCTGTGGATAAGGGGAAGCTGATTTATTGCTTACCATGTTAGGACAGCAAAATCTCAACAGAGTCTCACTAGAATCTCAAAAGGGTAAGTACAAAGTTGGGATCTTTAGTTCTGGTTTAGTGTGGGAGGTAGGGCTTGGATATGGTGGGAAGCAAGGATTTTGAGCCAATTGATTCAAGGTGTCAGTGTGCCATAATCTCCTATAGTTTCTCACTGGAGCTGTTGTCTTAGGCTCTTGGTCCAATATCTACCCATCTCTGTCAATGGATTATCTGACTTTCCACTTTACCTGGCATGTGTTCCTTGAATTCTTATTTGCCCATCAAAAAGTTCCTGATTTCATCTATTCTTTCCTCTTTCCTCCTCTTTTAGAGAACAATGCATTCTTCCTTTTAAAACTCTATCTGCAGCTTGGTTTTATCCTGTTAACCTCCTCATAGCCATTCATCCATTAATTATCTGCTCTTTCTTTCATGTTAAACTTCTCATTCTTGATTGCTTTCCTTTGGTATAAAGAAATGCTTATGTACCCGTTAGTATAAAGTCATGTCTCCTGGGCCTGGGGGCTCAAGCCATAGTCTTCTACTCTTTTTCTTCTTCCTGAGTCTCTATCTCTTGCTTCCCTGATAACTCCCAGTAGCCTTGCTCAGGGACTCGAAAAAAGAAAAGCTCTCCTCAACCCCAAATCATCTAAGTATCATCTAATTCTCCCATCCTTCCTTCTTTACCCAGGTTTTGGAAAGTATGGCTAATGCTGTTTGTTGTCGCTTTCTTACTACCATTTACTTTACATTTCACTGAAATCTAGCTGTCTTGGTTAAGTTACAAGCGATTTCTGAAGGGCCCATTTCAGGGAAAATTCAAGTTCCTTATCTTTGTGGTATTTGACATGCTGACCACTCCCTTTTCATTGTCAAACTTATTTCTTTGGCTTCTGGCATCACCCCTTCTTGGTAATTTTTTTTTTGCTGACCTCCAAATTTTCTCTCTAATTGGTGCCCCTTTGCACATATGCTCTTTAGATGTTGCCATTGTTTGGGGTTTTGTTCTTCATGCCTCACTTTCATCACAATATCTGGTCCCATGGAGGTGATTTCACCTATGATTGCTGACCCATGGATGATTCCTAAATTACGTTTTAAGAATTTTTAGCATGACCCTCTCCTTAATTTCAGATATCTGTTAAACATTTACACTGGCATCAAATTAATTATTTCCAAAATGAATTTATTAACTTTTTTTACGAATGCTCTTCCTTCTATTCTTCTCAAGCTCTTCATAAATGCTCTTCTCACTATCCACTACCCAGCATTCCCCCAACTTTCCAGGTGGTAAGTATCACAGGAAACACTTGATAATAAGATCACAAGGCATCTCACCTAGAAATTCCGATTCAGTAGACTCACCGCCTGGGGCGGTTTGGGAAGCACAGGCAGGACCGAGCAGCGGCTGGCCCTCTCCCTCTGCGTCACGGCGCCACTGATCATCTGGACGCTAGAATCTGTCCACTGCATCCACTAAATAGTTCTCAGACCACACCTGTCCTTTCAGCCCCCACGGGGGCAGCTTGAGCTCTAGCCCTCACGAAGTGGTTGGTGCTCAGTGATTGCTCTCCGCTCAGTCTGCAAACCCGAACCTACCATTTGCATTTTACTGAACCTCCAGAAGTTCTTCATTAGGCCGTGTTGTTTCTCATCTCTTTCCTTTACATGAAATACTATCCCTCATATTTCTAGCTTCCTTTTACTGTCAAACGAGTCATCCTTTGAGACCCAACTAAATAAAGTTAGAACATGGTTACTTGGAACAGAGCAAATACACGCATTTTGAATGACTTAGTTCTCATACCTTCTTTACTTAGTTTCATCCTGGATGCAGCTTTTCACATTCTTGCCAGGGGAGCAGTGTTCTGCTGTAGAAACATAGGTAAACCGTAGCCTTACGTAGGCAGACTTTGCATTTTTGGCTTCAGATAGGCCAATTTCCATTATTTTTATTTGATGATAGCAGGATTGGGGGAAAGTTTCTTAAACTCTCTGCTTCGTCCTGATCTGTAAAAATAAAAATGATCATAGTGAGGATTTAATAGTGTAAGAAATGTGTTGAGCCCCGTTCTTGGCACAACTGGGGCTCCAAAATCTTCATACACAGTGATGATTCATTTTCCAAATCAAAACTCTTTTGAGAATTAAAGAGGGTGCTATTAATAATTTTTCTTGGAGACTGGGTGGTGTAAACCAAGACTGCCCATGGCAATGGACACACGGATACCCTCCAAACGGGAGGGATTTTCTGACCACCATCTCATTGGAAGGAGGATGATAACTACAGAATTTGCCTTGAAGTTGTGTTGGGAGAGCAATCCCACTATTTTCCCCTATACTATATATTTTGGGGATGAGATTGGGATTGACTAACGGCTCCCTTTGGACCATCATTTTCTGGCATGTGGCAGATGTGTAATATACACAGTCCTTACAGTTACTGACCTAAGAATGTGTTCTGGCCATGCCTATCTCTGTTTTCACTTCAGATCTAGTCTTTGAAGCCCCGTCCACAGGCTCTCTGCCTCATACATCAATCTTCCCACTCTCTTAGTCTCTCTGGGTTGGGCATCTAGCACTGGCTCTCTTGTAAGGTGCGCCTGTTGTTCTTAGAAGAACAGAAAGGAGGCCTCACCTTCTCTGTCCTCTGGGATAAAAGATCTAGTGAAGCTGCATCTTCTTATTTTATTACCCTTTACTAAGCAGGGGGAGGTACTCTCCACATATCTGGCTTCTGATGTTCCTTCTTATCTAGTAGAAAGCCCTTTTGGTGCTGCTGACAAAATAAATTAAACCCCTGAAATATTCCATGCTATTCACAAACGGCAAAAATTCACAGTGCTCTTCTGGAACTTTATAACACCGGGATCATTCATGCCCCATCCTTGACACCCAGCTTCACCCATACACCTGTTCTATGACTTACCAATATGTGGGAAGAAAAATTGCCAATCCTCAATCTAGTTATTCCCAATCTTTTCTTAAAGAGAATAAGTCTTATAGGGTGTGGGGTGTGGGTGTGGTGGATAGTCACTGCTTCTTGCCACTCCCCTACTTCACATCAGCTTCTCTACTCCTGTGTTCTCATAAGACCCTATAACCTACCCCCTCATCATGATTTATTGCAACTATGTCTTTTTATGTCTGTCTTATTCATTAAATCATAGGTTTTTGAGTGCAAAACCTGGGTCTTATTGATCTTTATATCTCCAGAATTTGGCACAGGGCCTGGTATATGTGGATTCTTAAGAAATGTTTAAGTGAATGATTTAACTGTTACATGCAAATAACTCTAAGAAGTTCTAAGTATTAAGAATTATGCTCTTGGTCATACCTAAAGTAGCACTCTGGTGAGCTACACTGCTGTACTCTAATCTAGGATATGTCATTAGCATGGTAAAAATTCTAATTTAGCTTTGGCTTCCTTTGCTTATTTTCATCCCAAAGCCACCTTTGCATCTGAGCATCCCCTACTTCAGTCTGAGGGAAGCCCCAGGCCAGGGTGCACCTGCCAAGGAGAAACGCTGGTAGGAAAGCACAAGAGTGGGCAGAACTCGGGGCTTCTCAACTGCCTCGAGCGGGAGAAAAGGGTGCACTGGCTCTTCTTTCCTTGTATTACCTGCAACTCTAGAGGCTTGAGAGAACCTATGACACTGAGTAAGGGGATGGCTCACATAGGGAGGGGAACTTAGGCTCAGAAAACCCTCTTATGATTTCATTTATTGGCTCTCATATGGAATGATCTTATTTTCAAATCATACGTTTCAGTTGTTTGCCATATTGTCATTCACTGCAAGTGACCAGGGCTGGGTGCAAAGCAGGCGTTTAGTAAATTCTTGCTAAATAATTCTTGCAAGGTTTGTCCATTCTTTTTCTTACAGATATGCATTATTAGTCTGTTCATAAACACCACATGGCCCTTTATTTTCAGTTTCTCTTCATGTATATCCACACATGAAAAATTCATTAAATTTGTTCTTTTTTCCAGTCACCAAATTAGGTGCTAGAGAATCTCAGATTGATTGAGTGCCATCACAGCCCTCAAGGAGCAAATGGTTCTGGTGAGAGAAGCAGAGAAATGAATAGAATTAATAGTAAGATAGATGTCAATGATGGAAACATGCACCAGTTGTTATGGAGGCAGAAAGGAGGATTGAGCTACAAGCCAATGAGGGAGACAGAATGGCGGTAGAGGTATTAGGGAGGTATTGCTGGAAAGATAACACTGAAAGAACAGGAATTAGGAGGTGGGTAGTTGGAAGTGGGATGGGCATTTCAGGCAAGAGGGTGACATGAAAGAACCTGTAGGACAGGCACAAGACTGCATTCCCAGAGAATGAGGAGCAGTTGAGTGTTGCTAGAGCAGAGGGTTCCAGGTGGGGAATGGGGAGGGTGAGACTGGAGACGAGGGGCAAGCTCAGATCACATGAAGAAACTGTGACATTGTTCTCTCTGTGTTCAGAAGTTACTGAAGGATTCTGAGCAGATTTACAAAAATGGAATACTGTACCTGAGAGGAGGGGAATGGATTTGAAGGAGGCAGGAGTGCTTAGCTGTAGAGGTGATAAAGCCGTTCCCTGGATGTACTGGCTGGATCACTGGGTAACTAGTGTGAGAATGAGACAGCACAGTGGTTAAAAGCACAGCATTGCCTCTGCAGCCATGTGACCTGAGTTCAGATCTCAGCTCTGACACTGCGAACTGTGTGACCTTGGGAGGTGATCCAATCTCTCTGTGCCTCAGTTTCTTCATCTGTAAAATGGGAATGATATTAATATTATTTACCTCTTAAGATTGTTGTGAGGATCAAATGAGTAAATAGGTGTAAAGGACTTAGAATCACTACTGACACAGAAAGTACTATAAAAGTGTTTACCACTTTTATTATAGGAAAGGAACAAGTTTTAAAGTGGAAGAGGCTGAGTTCACTTTTAGACATTTTGGCATTGGGAATCCTTATGAAGTCATCAGTAGCTGGTTGATATGATCATCCAGAATTCCAAAGAAAGGGCTTGGCTAGAAGTACAGATATTTTTAAATTTCATTATATGAATAAATCTGACTAAAAACATGCAGGTTAAGTCAGCAGAAGGAAGGAAATAATTAAGAGTAGAGCAGAGATAAGTGGAATGGAGAATAGAAAAACAAAAGGCAAAACATCAATGAAATCAAGAGTTGGTTTTTCAGAAAGATCAGTCAAATTGATAAATTCTTAGCTAGTCTGATAAAAAAAAGAATACTCAAATAGCTAAAATTAGGAGTAAAAGGGGACACATTAAGACTGATAACACAGAAAAAAAGGGATTATAAGAGACTACTAAAAACAATTAGTAAAAGCCCAGGATAAGAGGATAAATTCCTATAAATATACAACCTACCAAGACTAAATCATGAAGAAATAAAAATCTGAACAGACCTATAACTATGAGAAGATTAAAATGGAAAAAAAGTAACTTCCCATCAAGTAACATTCCAGGACCCAATGGCTTCACTGGGGAATTTTACCAAACATTAAAGAAAATTAACACCAATCCTTTTTAAGCTCTTCTAAAGAATCAAAGAAGAAGGAACAGTCCCAAACTCATTCTATAAGGCCAGCATTATCTTGATACCAAAACCAGATGAAGACAAAACAAGGAAAAGAAAAACAATTACAAACCAATATCCTTGATGAATACTAATGTAAAAATCCTAAACAAAATACTAGCAAACCAAATTCAACAGCACATTTGAAGGATCATACCATGACTAAGTAGGATTTATAGTTAGGATGCAAGGATGATTCAATATGAAAATCAGTCAGTATAATTCATCACATTAACCAATGAAGGACAAAAACCACATGATCATTTCAATGAATGTAGAAAAAGCATTTGAAAAATTCAATACCTTTCCATGGTAAAAGCAGTTAGCAACTAGGATTCGAAGGAATCTACTTCAATCTAATAAAAGTCATAAATCAAAAGCCCACAACAGTCATACTTAACAGAGAAAAACTGAGTTTTTCCTTTAAGATCAGGAACAAGGCAAGGATGCCCACTTTCACCACTACTATTCAACACGATACTAAAAGTTCTTGCTAGATCTGTTAGACAGGAAAAAGAAATACAAGGAATATAAATTGGAAAAGAAGTACATTTTCTCTGTTCACAGATGACATTATCTTACATCTAGAAAACCCTAAAGATTATACCCCAAAGCTGTTAGAGCTAATAAATTCAGCAAAGTTGTAGGATACAAAATCAACATTCAAAAATAAGTTGTTTCTATATACTAATAATGACTAATCTGAAAAGGAAACTAAGAAAAATATTCTATGTACTATAGTATCAAAAAGAATAAAATACTTAGAAATAGACTTAACCAAACAGGTGAAAGACTTTCACAATGAAAACTATACACACTGATAGGCAAAAAAGACATTAAAGAAGATATAAATGGAAAGACATCCCGTGTTTGTGGATTGGAAGATGTAATATTATCACTGTCCAAAATAATCTATGGATTGAATATAATCCCTATTAAAATCCCAATGGCAGTTTTTGCATAAATTGTAAAATTATCCAAAAATTTACATGAATTCCCCAAACACCCTGAATAACCAAAGCAGTTTTGATACAGAACAAAGTTGGAGGCCTCACACTCTCTGATTTCAAAACATACTGCAAAGCAATAGTAATTAAGACGGTATGGTACTGGCATAAAGAGTATAGACCAATGAAACAGAATAGAAAGTCCAGAAATAAATGCTAATATATATGGCCAAATTATTTTTGACAAGGGTGCCAAGGATACACAATGACAAAAGGGTAGTTTCTTCAACAAATGTTCTGGGAAAGCTGTATATCCACATGCAAAAGAATGAAATTGGACACTTGATTTACACTATATATGAATATTAATGCAAAATGGATTAAAGGCATAAATGTAAGTCCTGAAACCATTAAACTCCTACAGGAAAACATAAGGGAAAATCTTTATAACATTGGATTTGGCAATGATATCTTGCATATGATACCAAAAGTATAGGCGACAAAATTAAAAATAGACAAATGGGACCACACCAGACATAAACACTTCTGCATGTCAAAAGAAACAATCAACAGAGTGAAAAGGCAATCTATGGATTGGGAGAAAATACTGGCAAATCATATATTTGATAAGGAGTTAACATCAAGAATGTATAAGTGGTTTCTACAACTCAGCAAGTAAGCACGAGTAACCCAAATTAAATATGGGCAAATGACTTGAATAGACATTTCCCCAAAGAAGATACACAAAAAACCAACAATCACATTCAAACATGCTCAATATCACTTATCATTAGGGAAATGCAAGTCAAAACCACAATGAGACACACTTTGTGCCCATCAGAATGGCCATTATCAAGTACAGAAAATAATAAGTGTTGGAGAGGATGTGACGTTGGAATACTTGGGCACTGTTGGTGGGAATGCTAACTGGTGTAGCCATTATGGAAAACAGTATGACGGTTCTTCAAAAAGTTAAAAATAGTATTACTTTATGATATAGCAATCTTACTTTTGTGAGTATCTAAAAGAACTCGAAGTAGGATCTCAAACAGATATTTTCATCTTATGTTCACTGCAGCACTACTTATAATAGCCAAGGCACTGGAGCAACTCAAATGTTTATTGGCAGATGAGTGTATAAAGAAAATGTGATATATACATATAACAGATTATGAATTAAATTACATTAAACAGATTAAATACATTAAAATACATTAAACAGATTAAAAAAGAAGAAAATCCTGTCACATGGTATAAGGTGGATGAAACTCAAGTACATTATGCTAAGCAAAATAAACTATTCACAAAAGGACAAATACTGTGTGATTCCCCTCATCTGAAGTATCTAAAGTAGTAAAAAATCATAGAAACAGAAAGTTGGAAGGTGGAGCAAAGGGCTGGGGGAATTAGTGTTTAATGGATATAGAGATTCAGTATTGCAAGATGAAAATGTCCTGGAGCTATGTTGCAACACAAGGTGAATATATTTCACATGACTGGATTGTACACTTAGAAATGGTTAAGATGGTAAATTTAATGTTGTGTGGGATTTTTTTCACCAAAATTAAAAAAATTAAAAATGCAACAAAACCAAACAGAGGGTAAATTAAATTCCTTAGGAAACATAGGGAGAATGAAAGGAATAGGCCAAGGATAGAGCAGAGATTCCTCCAAGACTCCTCAGCATCATTTGGGAATATGTTGGGAATAGGAGGATACCACACATATTCATTAGGAAAGCCTGCTTCTTATGTCCTGCTGTAATTGTTCTTTTTCTTTCTCAGAAAGTTAGAGATCTCAACAGTGGATTATTTAAAAACCTAAATCTTAGTACTGGAAGGGATTTCAGCTACAGAAATGAGCAGATAAAGGAAATGCAATATTAAAAGAAGTGATGCAAGTAGCACTTCTGAGGGGCCAGAGAGGAAATTACACATCCAGCTCTGGAAAGTGAGGATGCGAAACTCAGGAAGGATGAGGTGGTGGCACTGGAGCCCCTCTAGGTACCTGCTGCCTGTGTGGTGAAGTCAGGACAAGGAACAGAGTCAGGAGTGTTTGAGCTGCAACTTAAGTTAGTGGGGAAACTAACGTTAGCAACAAAATACTATAGTGACTAGGTTTTCTAAACCAAGGTTGAGACCCAGGTCTGACACAGGGAAAAATGTTTAAAACCACAATGGTAGTGGAACACCTAGGGTATTTGGCAGACATTCCCCTGGCCCTCCTTCTTGGAATATGCAGTGTCTTGAGCTCTCTACCACTGGGCAGGCTGAAGAAAAGAAGACCCACCATTGGTAAGATGTGACAGGTAAGTCATGAGCAGGGGGACCAAAGAAAGAGGTGATGGCAAGAGAAAGCAGTTTGATCACAAACAAGGGAGGTGACCTGGGACTGTATCTGCCCCCTTCCCGCAGCCCATACCTCTAGGAGGTTGATGTGGTGCCTTGTATCTTCACAGATGATTTTGAGCAGCAGGAGTGGAGAAAGGAACACAAATTCATTTCTTATGATCAGGGCCCTGCTCTGTGAGCTATCACTTTATCTCCTTTATGGCACTAAATTCATCAGAAAACATTAGTTAAACCTTCAATTCAGACATTATGGCTAAGAAGGAATGTGGGTGGGTCTAACCCAGGCCCTAAGTAATAGAGATCAGATTCTAAGTAACACCAATGACTCTATATGTATTTATATCTGTTTCTGAGGAGGTAAGTAATACACATACTTCCTGCAGCTGAGGACTTGATGTTATAATATTCGTTATAGAGTCTTCCTAGGGAGCAGCTTTAAAGTAAAAGGAACTCTTCCCTCTCCCACAAAGTTCTATTATTGGCCAAAGAACCTCTTCTGCCTCTTTCCCCATCCCCCTCTCTCTGCCACATACACAGTCACAAACACACAAGCACATACTCACAAGTCAGTCACTTAAAAGTCAAACTAACTTTTTAATGGGAAAGTCAGTCACTCTAAGTGCTTGAAGGTGGTGAAGGTGAAAGGAAGCACTGGAGCAGATCACCCAGGGCTCCATGAAGCTCTGTGTTTCTGAGAAGGTTTTATCTTGAGTCTACTTTCCCCAAAGAAATGACATCTTCTTTCTCACCAATATCTCTGAAAAAGCCATAGTAATCTTTGATGCATCTCTCTGAGCTCTTGAACAAACATTTAATTGAGAACTTCTTTTTTGATAAGTGTTCAGATGTAAGCATGTCATCTGGGTCATTCAGGCCTCTTTGTATTAGTAGCACAACTCTTTGCAAATAAACAAAGCCTGGGTTCCTGGGGAAAAATGCAGCTTACACAGCACTTCGGAGTGCTCAAAGGGCCTCTGTTCCCTCTCCATACTAATGTGGTTTCCTGAGAAGACCAAGATTATTTTACTGCCCCAGGATGCCAGGAAATTTTCATTTGGCTCCTTCAGATCTTTGGGATAAAAGTGGGACAGTAAGGAAAAGAATTCCCTTTGCTGTCTTAGATTTCTGTTCTCCAAGAAAATATGTTATGTTTTCTAAGATCAGATACTCTGTCATTTATTTCTAACTTCGGTAACTGTATTATTTTACATCCCCCAGTCTCCACTTTTTTTCACAGAAATATCTCCCCCTCTGCTCCTTCCTGCTTTGGATTGTTCCATGGGATTCCACTTTTGGCTAAAATATAGGTAGTGTCTTTTGCACATTGTAGGCTTATTGGCTAATGTTGAATTGAAGGACACAAGTATCTCCTAAGTAGAAATTATAATCACAGCTAAAACCAACAAAGTAAGTACACTTTCTCATACACCCTGAAACAGTTCATCCTAGAAGTTTTTGAGGTGCAGATTGTCAGAATAAAATTGAAGTTATCCATTTGGTAGTTTATGAGGAAGTGCTTTCCTGACCACCCTTTACAACACTGTACTCCGCCTGCCTCAATCACCTTCACTTGGCTTGATTTTCCTGCATAGCACTCAACACCTAACATTGTATTTGCTTATTTATTGTCTGTCTCTCTCCACTATAATGGAATCTTCATAAATGAAAGGGTTGGGTTTTATCTCTGCTGTATTTCTGGTGCTCAAGAACAATATGGTGAATGGATGAATGGGACAGTAGCTTATTTGTGTATTTAAAGAAAATGACTTAAACCTTCAATCAATTTCAAAAACTCTATTAATTTCACTTCTTAAGCTTTCACTTTGAAAAATTCTGGCTCAGCTTTGCAATAAATATTTCATAAATTCCACAAGCAATGAGAAAGAAGAAAAAATCTGTAACTTCACTTTTATTACTGAAATGAGAGAAAGCAGCCTCTCCTCCCAGCCCATCCTGCCCCCCCCCCACCTCCTTCCCCTCTCTCATGCACAGGGGGCTCCAGTGTGCAGTTTCTCACACACATGGACTTGGTTCTCTGTACTTTTTATATCCTGGCACTAGGTGCTTAGCTTTGTTTCTCTGGCATTTTCTGCAATTCTCTATGAGTGTTTGGTCTTGTAAAGTGTATCAACATTTTGCAAAACCAGAGCCCAAAGCTTTCTAACATTTGTGAAATTAAAAATGTTATGAACATTTCCAAAGTGGGAAATAAAAATATAATAACATTGCCACATTGACTGCATTTGGGAAGCAACTGAGGGCACAACTAATAAATCATAATAAAATTAACATACATGTGTTTTTCCACAACAGTTCTCCTCCTGAATTATCAGGTATTCCCTCTCCTCTTCGACTCTGTTCTCCAAATGCTCAAATCAAAGTTACTTGCACACTGAGTAAACATTTTCTAAGGGGATATGTATAATAAATCTTATTAGAAAGGAACTTTCTGCTAACCTGATTTCCTCCCTGATAGCTTTCAAAGATTTTTTTCATGTGCTTTTGACCATAAATTTAATAAATTGCTTTCTTGACTTTGAAAATTTGCTCCTCAAATAGTTGAATTTTATTGGCTCTCCATCATGTGCCAGGCAGCTCCATTTGTATTGTTTATTTTGATGCTCACAACTAACTTGTGAAGTAGATGTCACTTACTAAATGAGGTTTTCTGAAGTTCAGAGAGGTGAAGCTACACACTCGAAGTCACACAGAGAGCATGACAGGGAATCAGGATTCAAACTCAGCTTATCTTGACTTCACATACCGTTTCCTTCTTTTCTTTATTAAATCAGCCATCTGACTTTCTACATAATCACACATTTATTTCTCATCCTATTAAGGGTGAGAGAATCCCCACATGTTTGGTTAAAACAGCACTGAGATAAGAAAGGAGATTTCTTTAAGAGCTTGGTTTTCTTGCCTGTAGAATGGACAAGGAGGGCTTTAAAGTTTCTTTCAATAAAATGGTCTTAATTGGGATCAGTGAAAATAAAATATAATTGAAAAATATAAGTGGTTCAGTGCTAGGAGCTGTATTCCAAACACTTTTATTCCTCATAAGGGAATATACAAAAACATTACACATCAAAAAGTGTTAATATCTAGTACAGTGATAAATTTAAATCTGGATTAAGATACTTTCAAAAATCTAATTAATCTAGTTAGGATAGTCACAACTGCAAAATTATATATATGTGTGTGTATATATATATATATATGTGTGTGTGTATATATATATATATATATACACACACATATTTAATGTGTAAACTGTAGGTTTAATGTCAGAATCTCATTTTCATTTTGAGGCTATTGTTCCCTGACTGAAGCTTTGCTTTTCCCTTTAAATGGTCTTGATTATTTCTTAATGTCCTTTGACTGCCCTGTTCTATAAATCACATTGGCACTTTCTTTCTTTTAATCATGTTTATATACATTAGAATATTTCCCACCAAACACATACATATTCGTTACAGCTTTCTTAAAGAACTAACAATCTCTTAAAGCACTAGTAACACAAAGTATAAACATCTAATGGCATTATATTAAGCCAAGTTAAAAAACAAAAAGCTGAAACACATTTTGAATAGATTTTCTTTGAGAATGTTACTATTTTTGTCTAGTGGAACTTTCATTTTTAAGGGGAATGGTCAAGAAAAATTGCAGCAGACTTTTACAATAAATATAGCTTTATGGAGACATTGTGTAGCACAAGGAATGAGAAAAACAAGAGAACCGTTTCATCGGCAAGATACACAAATTAGTATCTGGATTTGCCAGGATAGCACTGATACTGTGAAATCTGACATTCAGAATTGCTAAGATCAAAATGTACCACTCATATGTTGTTTAAAGATGGTCCTCACTTTTCAAAGAGTGTCTACCCAAGTTGTATCTTTCATGCAGAAATTCTACCATGTAAACATTCGAGATACTTTGAAATGGAAATTTTCTCCATAAAGTAGTATTTTTTTTTTTTTAGCAGGAGGCCAAAGTCTCAGGGGAAGAAAAAAGTCCCTTAAAAAAAACTTTATGAAAGCAAATAAAACTGCAAATTAAAATTCTCTATGCATCTGATGTTACAGCTGGTTAATGATTTGCCTATATATTTTAATGAAATGATGTAGTCAGAATGCAGCGTTTACCTCATCATTTGTTTGAAGAATCAAGTCCATAAATAAAGTCAGAGTAGTTCATTGAACAGGTGAACAAAGAATACGTTCTCTATTCTATGTACAAATAATCCTATATACTGAATACAGCCTACATTTTCTAATGTGGTTGGTCAAGAAAAACTACATATAAATACAATAGTCGGCAGGTTAAATATTTTACTAATAGTTTCATTTAAAAATGACAATAAATGTAGATGTCATTTACATAAATGTCTCCATGTGTACACATGTGTGCACGTTCACACACACACCTTTCAACTCTGTCAGATTTACCTATAGTCTGGAGGGTAAGATTTTCATCAGGTTATGGAATTAAGCCTAACTTTACTTTCTCAGTTTAAGCATTTGTTCTGACATATTCTTTTCTCCCTTCGAACCATGTTGGAATTTTTTATTCCATTTTTATAGGACAGCTTTGACTCTGCACTAAACCATGCCACTAACACGTTACTTAATCTAACTGGCACATTGTAAAATTTTACACATGCGCTCATCCAGATAATTACACAATTAATTTTCACTTAGTTCAGCTGAAACGGGGATAATGAAATTTCCACTGGTGTACTGTTACATCCTAGGGGGCAAGGGTCAGTTTCCTGTTTGGATAAGGGTGAGTTTAAAGAGGATTTCTGACAGTCTCCTTACTTCAACTGGTTCTGAAAACATTGCAATGGAATTTCAATTTACAGCTCAGTTCAATCAAAGGAGCAGATGTGGGGAACGTGCCACCACCATGCAAGAGCCTCCTTCCACACAGGTGTGCGAAGTAAACCATCAGCTCTTGCTTTAAAGACAAGTGTCTTCTACCTTACATTCTGGAGTGAAAAACTGGCTGACAGGCACTTGGAATGCATTTTTCCCTCAAGGTTTAGACATTTGCTGAGTTGTGATACTAAAGCAAAGGTCTCTGTTCTCACTGCCTTTAATTCTGGAGGAAAACAGTAGACTCTCAATGACTAAAACACCCTTGAATTTAGAGGATACTTCAAATCATAGTCTTGTGAAATGTTTTCACAGAACAAAAGTGTCCCAGGGTCTAGGTTTTCCTGGTGTAAAAGTGAAGAAATCTTACTTTAAAGGAAAGTGTACATCTTAATCTTTCCTTGAGAGGTGGCTTGTTTTGCTATGGTGTGAGGGTTTAAATGTCCTTTCCTTAGTACTAGTTACGTATTTTATAAATAACAGTGAAAGATGCCCAACAAGAAAATTATGGAGAGTTTGACTAATCCATTTTTTACTTAGGAATATTCTTTTCACTACAGAATCAGACATATTGCTGTAACTCTACATGTGGTTTAAAAAGGACTGGCTTCTTAAGCAAATCAGCTTTATGCTAAGTCACTATGCATATCAAATGTTCATTGTGTGGTAATAAAAATGTCTGACTAGACTATATACGTAAATTAATAAAGCCTCTGTGGGCACTATGTTGTGATGTCAATTCCTATCTAGGCTAACGGAAAGGTGGAGAATAACTTATTGCTGAGTCCAGATGCCTTCAGTGGTGCCATATGGAGGAAGAGGCTGTGACGTTCACCTGTATAGGTAATAAAGAAAGTTATTACAGGGCACTGTAGAAAGTACAGTATGTTCCTACTAATAGCCAGCTATGTTTCTTCTAACTTCATTGGAAAACTCACATGTCAAAACTCAAGGAAAACAGGGTTTAGATTATAGTAGCATATTCTGTATTTTCCAAAGAAATAATTTTACCTCCTGAAATAAGTGAATCTTGAATAGGTCTAAAATAATTTAGGGGAAAAGACCTGGCAGGGATACGTATGAGTTTACAAAAGCATGTCCAGTTAGAGCACCTATTCCCTTTCACATTGAAGGTAGGAGGCTGGGCCCTGCTCTTCCTCCAACACCCCAGGTATGTTTCTGCCTGTGGGTCTTAGAACTGGCTATTTCCTCGGCCTGGAATCCTCATGCTTCAGATGACTCTAAGATGCACTCCCTTATAGCAAGTATTTTTCCAAATTAACCTTTTCAATGAAGGCTCCCCTGACCATCCTGACTGGAAATTGTAGCTCACACTGTCCTACCCACTCCCAAGGCCCTAGCTTTTCCAGACTCCCTTTACCCTTCACTTTTCTTTCTTCATAACATTTATCACATTGGAACATTTTGTAAAACTTACTTATTTATTATCCATCTATTTTTTACTGTCTTCCAGTGGCATGCAAGCCTGAGGACAGAAGGGATTTTTGTTTTGTTCACAGCCATATCCCAAGCACCTAGAATGGTAGTTGGTGGGTGGTCAGTGAATGTGTCTAGAATGACTGGAAGACTGAGTAAGTCTTGGGAGTCTAGATGCTATTTCATTTTTACTCTTTGCTGCAATCACAGAAACTAACACGGTCCTAACAAATATGAGAGGCTAACTGTAATGGAGTGAATGAACAAATAACCATGTGGAGTCATGTTGCTTTTGTATGCTGGAGATGCAGAACATTCTGGAAAGGTTAGCCATTCTAAAACCAATGACTGACATCCTCAAGAACTTGGCATGCAGTAGGAAACAACTTTCCAATCTGCAGGTAACTAAATCTCTGGGTTAACAGAACACACAAGCCCATTCTGCTCTTGACTTATTTCCTCTCTGGAGCCGGTCACTCCATTTGCTTTCTGTTCACTGTTTTTCACCCTCTTATTCTTGCAAACATTCAGAGGGGTCAACTACATCTTTAATATGTGTTTATATTATGGCAGATACTATGACAGAAGACAATCTTGTTTTTAGGCCAGACATTGGGCAGGGGGCTATTTAATATAAATTATTAAATATATAAAAAATATTTCCGGAGGGCGGGAGCCAAGATGGCAGCGTGAGTAGAGCAGTGGAAATCTCCTCCCAAAAACACATAGAGCTATGAAAATATAACAAAGAAAAATCTTCCTAAAATAGAGACCACAGGACACAGGACAACATCCAGACCACATCCACACCTGCAAGAACCCAGTGCCTTGAGAAGGGGGTAAGATACAAGCCCCTGCCCAGCGGGACCTGAGCGCCCCTCCCCCCGGCTCCCGGCGGGTGGAAATAAACCGGAACGGTTTTTTTTTTGGGGGGGGGAGTGCTTTTTGGAAGCCTTAAAGGGACAGTGACCCCATTGCTAGGGAGGCAAGGTGGCGGGACCCGTGAGGGGGTACCTGGGACTGGCACTTGAGGACGGAGGAAATAGTGCATTTTTCCCCTTTTTTTTCCTCTTTTTGGCGAGTGCTTTTTGGAAGCCTTAAAGGGACAGGGACCCTGGTGCTACGGAGGCAGGGCGGTGGGACTGGTGAGCGGGTGCCTGGGACCGGTGCCTGAGGACAAAAAAAAAACAAAAATCAAGTGTTTTTCTTTTCTTTTTTTTTTTTTTTCTGTTCCCTCTCTCATTGTTGCTGTTGTTGTTTTGGTTTGGAGAGTGCTTTTTGGAAGTCTTAAAGGGGCAGGACAGGTCACTTAGACCAGAGGCAGGGAATCTGGGGATCTCTGGGCACTCTAACCCCCTGGGCAGCAGGGAGCACAGAGGACCCTTACAGAGATAAATAGCCTCCCGGCCGCTCCCACTCCAACGGGGCTCCACCATTTTGGAGGAGCAGCCCCAGCCAGGCCAAGTCCACAGCAACAGCGGAGATAAACCCCATAGCAACCGGGCAGGAAGCAGAAGCCCTGTCTGCACACAGCTGCCCAGCACAAGCCACTAGAGGTCGCTATTCTCCCAGGTGAGGAAGGCCACAAACCAACAAGAAGTGAAGCTCTTACAGCGGTCACTTGTACCAGCTCTGCACACTATCTCTATCACCATGAAAAGACAAAACTACAGGCAGACAAAGATCACAGAGACAACACCTGAGAAGGAGACAGACTTAACCAGTCCTCCTGAAAAAGGATTCAAAATAAAAATCATGAACATGCTGACAGAGATGCAGAGAAAAATGCAAGAGCAATGGGATGAGATGCAGAGAAAAATGCAAGAGCAGTGGGATGAAGTCCGGAGGGAGATCACAGATGTCAGGAAGGAGATCACAGAAGTGAAACAATCCCTGGAAGGATTTATAAGCAGAATGGAAAAGATGCAAGAGGCCATTGAAGGAATAGAAGCCAGAGAACAGGAACGTATAGAAGCTGACAGAGAGAGAGATAAAAGGATCTCCAGGAATGAAACAACACTAAAAGAACTATGTGACCAAGCCAAAAGGAATAATATTTGTATTATAGGGATACCAGAAGAAGAAGAAAGAGGAAAAGGGATAGAAAGTCTCTTTGAAGAAATAATTGCTGAAAACTTCCCCAAACTGGGGGAGGAAATAATCGAACAGACCATGGAATTACACAGAACCCCCAACAGAAAGGATCCAAGGAGGACAACACCAAGACACATAATAATTAAAATGGCAAGGATCAAGGACAAGGAAAGAGTTTTAAAGGCAGCTAGAGAGAAAAAGGTCACCTATAAAGGAAAACCCATCAGGCTAACATCAGACTTCTCGACAGAAACCCTACAGGCCAGAAGAGAATGGCATGATATACTTAATGCAATGAAACAGAAGGGCCTTGAACCAAGGATACTGTATCCAGCACGACTATCATTTAAATATGATGGCGGGATTAAACAATTCCCAGACAAGCAAAAGCTGAGGGAATTTGCTTCCCACAAACCACCTCTACAGGGCATCCTACAGGGACTGCTCTAAAAGGGAGCACCCCTAAAAAGAGCACAGAACAAAACACACAACATATGAAGAATGGAGGAGGAGGAATAAGAAGGGAGAGAAGAAAAGAATCTCCAGACAGTGTATATAACAGCTCAATAAGCGAGCTAAGTTAGGCAGTAAGATACTAAAGAAGCTAACCTTGAACCTTTGGTAACCACGAATCTAAAACCTGCAATGGCAATAAGTACATATCTCTCAATAGTCACCCTAAATGTAAATGGACTTAATGCACCAATCAAAAGACACAGAGTAATAGAATGGATAAAAAAGCAAGACCCATCTATATGCTGCTTACAAGAAACTCACCTTAAACCCAAAGATAAGCATAGACTAAAAGTCAAGGGATGGAAAAATATATTTCAGGAAACAACAGTGAGAAGAAAGCAGGGGTTGCAGTACTAATATCAGACAAAATAGACTTCAAAACAAAGAAAGTAACAAGAGATAAAGAAGGACACTACATAATGATAAAGGGCTCAGTCCAACAAGAGGATATAACCATTCTAAATATATATGCACCCAATACAGGAGCACCAGAATATGTGAAGCAAATATTAACAGAACTAAAGAGGGAAATAGACTGCAATGCATTCATTTGAGGAGACTTCAACTCACCACTCACCCTGAAGGATAGATCCACCGGGCAGAAAATAAGTAAGGACACAGAGGCACTGAACAACACCCTAGAACAGATGGACCTAATAGATATCTATAGAACTCTACATCCAAAAGCAACAGGATATACATTCTTCTCAAGTGCACATGGAACATTCTCCAGAATAGACCACATACTAGCTCACAAAAAGAGCCTCAGTAAACTCCAAAATATTGAAATTCTACCAACCAATTTTTCAGACCACAAAGGTATAAAAGAAATAAATTCTACAAAGAAAACAAAAAGGCTCACAAACACATGGAGGCTTAACAACATGCTACTAAATAATCAATGGATCAATGAACAAATCAAAATAGAGATCAAGGAATATATAGAAACAAATGACAACAACAACACTAAGCCCCAACTTCTGTGGGACGCAGCGAAAGCAGTCTTAAGAGGAAAGTATATAGCAATCCAGGCACACTTGAAGAAGGAAGAACAATCCCAAATGAATAGTCTAACATCACAATTATCAAAACTGGAAAAAGAAGAACATACGAGGCCTAAAGTCAGCAGAAGGAGGGACATAATAAAGATCAGAGAAGAAATAAACAAAATTGAGAAGAATAAAACAATAGCAAAAATCAATGAAACCAAGAGCTGGTTCTTTGAGAAGATAAACAAAATAGATAAGCCTCTAGCCCAACTTATTAAGAGAAAAAGAGAATCAACAGAAATCAACATAATCAGAAATGAGAATGGAAAAATACGACAGACTCCACAGAAATACAAAGAATTATTAAAGACTACTATGAAAACCTATATGCCAACAAGCTGGAAAACCTAGAAGAAATGGACAAATTCCTAGAAAAATACAACCTCCCAAGACTGACCAAGGAAGAAACACAAAAGTTAAGCAAACCAATTATGAGCAAAGAAATTGAAACGGTAATCAAAAAACTACCCAAGAACAAAACCCCGGGGCCGGACGGATTTACCTCGGAATTTTATCAGACACACAGAGAAGACATAATACCCATTCTCCTTAAAGTGTTCCACAAAATAGAAGAAGAGGGAATACTCCCAAACTCATTCTATGAAGCCAACATCACCCTAATACCAAAACCAGGCAAAGACCCCATCAAAAAAGAAAATTACAGACTATTATCCCTGATGAATGTAGATGCAAAAATACTCAATAAAATATTAGCAAACAGAATTCAACAGTATATCAAAAGGATCATACACCATGACCAAGTGGGATTCATCCCAGGGATGCAAGGATGGTACAACATTCGAAAATCCATCAACATCATCCACCACATCAACAAAAAGAAAGACAAAAACCACATGATCATCTCCATAGATGCTGAAAAAGCATTTGACAAAATTCAACATCCATTCATGATAAAAACTCTCAGCAAAATGGGAATAGAGGGCAAGTACCTCAACATAATAAAGGCCATATATGATAAACCCACAGCAAGCATTATACTGAACAGCGAGAAGCTGAAAGCATTTCCTCTGAGATCGGGAACCAGACAGGGATGCCCACTCTCCCCTCTGTTATTTAACATAGTACTGGAGGTCCTAGCCACAGCAATCTGACAAAACAAAGAAATTCAAGGAATCCAGATTGGTAAAGAAGAAGTTAAACTGTCACTATTTGCAGATGATATGATACTGTACATAAAAAACCCTAAAGACTCCACTCCAAAACTACTAGAACTGATATCGGAATACAGCAAAGTTGCAGGGTACAAAATTAACACACAGAAATCTGTAGCTTTCCTATGCACTAACAATGAATCAATAGAAATAGAAATCAGGAAAACAATTCCATTCACCATTGCATCAAAAAGAATAAAATACCTAGGAATAAACCTAACCAAAGAAGTGATGGACTTATACTCTGAAAACTACAAGTCACTCTTAAGAGAAATTAAAGGGGACACTAATAAATGGAAACTCATCCCATGCTCATGGCTAGGAAGAATTAATATAGTCAAAATGGCCATCCTGCCCAAAGCAATATACAGATTTGATGCAATCCCTCTCAAATTACCAGCAACATTCTTCAATGAATTGGAACAAATAATTCAAAAACTCATATGGAAACACCAGAGACCCTGAATAGCCAAAGCAATCCTGAAAAAGAAGAATAAAGTAGGGGGGATCTCACTCCGCAACTTCAAGCTCTACTACAAAGCCATAGTAATCAAGACAATTTGGTACTGGCACAAGAACAGAGCCACAGACCAGTGGAACAGATTAGAGACTCCAGACATTAACACAAACATATATGGTCAATTCATATTTGATAAAGGAGCCATGGACATACAATGGGGAAATGACAGTCTCTTCAACAGATGGTGCTGGCAAAACTGGACAGCTACATGTAGGAGAATGAAACTGGACCATTGTCTAACCCCATATACAAAGGTAAACTCAAAATGGATCAAAGACCTAAATGTAAGTCATGAAACCATTAAACTCTTGGAAAAAAACATAGGCAAAAACCTCTTAGACATAAACATGAGTGACCTCTTCTTGAACATATCTCCCCGGGCAAGGAAAACAACAGCAAAAATGAGCAAGTGGAACTACATTAAGCTGAAAAGCTTCTGTACAGCGAAAGACACCATCAATAGAACAAAAAGGAACCCTACAGTATGGGAGAATATATTTGAAAATGACACATCCGATAAAGGCTTGACATCCAGAATATATAAAGAGCTCACATGCCTCAACAAACAAAAAACAAATAACCCAATTAAAAAATGGGCAGAGGAACTGAACAGACAGTTCTCTAAAAAAGAAATACAGATGGCCAACAGACACATGAAAAGATGCTCCACATTGCTAATTATCAGATAAATGCAAATTAAAACTACAATGAGGTATCACCTCACACCAGTAAGGATGGCTGCCATCCAAAAGACAAACAACAACAAATGTTGGCGAGGCTGTGTAGAAAGGGGAACCCTCCTACACTGCTGGTGGGAATGCAAATTAGTTCAACCATGTGGAAAGCAGTATGGAGATTCATCAAAATGCTCAAAACAGACCTACCATTTGACCCAGGAATTCCACTCCTAGGAATTTACCCTAAGAACGCATCAATCAAGTTTGAGAAAGACAGATGCACCCCTATGTTTATCGCAGCACTATTTACAATAGCCAAGAATTGGAAGCAACCTAAATGTCCATCCGTAGATGAATGGATAAAGAAAATGTGGTACATATACACAATGGAATACTACTCAGCCATAAGAAGTGGAAAAATCCAACCATTTGCAGCAACATGGATGGAGCTGGAGAGTATTATGCTCAGTGAAATAAGCCAAGCGGAGAAAGAGAAATACCAAATGATTTCACTCATCTGAGGAGTATAGGAACAAAGGAAAAACTGAAGGAACAAAACAGCAGTGGAATTACAGAACCCAAAAATGGACTAACAGGTACCAAAGGGAAAGGAACTGGGGAGGATGGGTGGGCAGGGAGGGATAAGGGGGTGGTAAGAAGAAGGGGGGTATTAAGATTAGCATGCATGGGGGGGAGGGAGAAAGGGGAGGGTGGGCTGCACAACACAGAGAGGACAAGTAGTGACTCTACAACATTTTGCTAAGCTGATGGACAGTAACCGTAATGTGGTTGTTAGGGGGGACCTGATATAGGGGAGAGCATAGTATACATATTATTCTTCATGTAAGTGTAGATTAAAAATTAAAAAAAAAGAAAGAAAGAAAGAAAGAAAGAAAAGGGGGATTACTCCTTGATAGGATAAAACTATTGGTAAATCAAAGATCAATGCATGCTTTAAATATCCTTAATGTTGATCACTTAAAGGGTGTCAGATGATCAGCTATGGAGGTACTCTTTTCTGATAATATTCCTTTCTCTTCATAAAAAAAAAAAAAAGTAGTTACTGTGTGCTGACCTCCAATGAGTTCTGCACAGTGATATAGAGGGCATGTCAAAGTGTGGGCAAAGGGTCTGTTTATTTCTATGCAGAAGATAAAGGCCTAGCTTGGATACCCAGATAATGAACTAAGATACGATATGAGGAGGAGCTTCTGGCATCAGCACTCTCTGGAGGACTTGTGCCGGGGGATGATCATCAAAAAGCCTCCACAGGGATCCGGGCGATGCTGCGGTCGTGGCTGCGTCCACCCTACCGTCTCCTGGACTTGCCATAGGAATGAGGAGGGAGATGTCTAGGCTGGCATGTGCATACTGTGAGACAACGAATTTGACCGGATCTGTACTGTTGGAACTCAAGCAGGAGTTGGGAGGGGTGCAAGGTGTAGCACTCCAAAATCTTATGACTATAGACTATCTACGGTTAAAAGAACATATGGGATGTGAACAGATCCCAGAAATGGGCTGCTTTAATTTGTCTGATTTCTCTCAGACTGCTTAAGTACAGTTGGACAATATCCATCGTATCATAGACAAATTTTCACAAATGCCTAGGGTGCCTAAATGGTTTTCTTGGCTTCACTGGAGATGGATGGTAATTATAGATTTGCTTTGTTTATGTCACTGTATTCCTATTATGTTAATATGTGTGTGCAAATTAGTTAGTAGTTTAAAACCTATACATACTTAAGGTACTCTACAAGAAGATATGTCAAAGAAATAATCAATCCTCCCATGTTTCCTTCCATATGCTACATCTGGAGCTTTTCTTCTTTCTTCCTAATTACAACCCTTAAATAGAATTCATGCCTCATATCGAATTTACCGAGTATCATAATTCCTCCAGGTGGTAAAGATACCTCGAGACAAGTGCTGGGCATAGAAGCCACAGGGCATAAATCTGCAAAGAAGTAAAAAGCTAAACATTTCAAACAATATGGCTTCTCTCTCACTTACCAACTTTACATTTCCCTGTATGGCCCCGGAAGATGACTGGTTAGCCAGAGACGGGTAAGATTCCTCAAGGGAGGAACAACCTAAGACAGGCACAGTCGCAGGGGGGCCATCAGGTGAGAATTTGTGGATCAACAGAGGTGAGGCTCAGAACCTCACCCCCCCTCCTTTGAGAGAAATCTTCTGCATCCGTGGATGTTTTGCTGCCCTTGTCTAGCCTGGATTAATACTTAGTCCATAGGCACACACCTGATCATCTGATCATCTACATTTGCCCTCTTACAGCACTAAACTATGTTTTCTACCTTTATCTTGCATCTACCTACCACTTCAGCATTTTATTAAAAATAATAATAATAATAATAATAAAGGGAGAAATGTGGGATCAACATATAAATCAAGTACAAAAATCAAACGAATATTCATATTTGACCTGATTGTTTATAGGTCATAATGCATGATCAAAACCGAAAGTTTCTGTGATGAATGCCCTTGTACTGTTCACCATGTAAGAACTTATTCACTATGTAAGAATTCGTTCACCATGTAAGAACTTGTTTGTTATGCTTCAGAAGATTGGAGACTGACGAGAATTAGACTTGAGATGGATTAATGATTGTACATTGAGCATTGACCTCCCTATACTGAATGTTATTGTTGTTAACAACCATTTGATCAATAAATATGAGAGATGCCCTCTCAAAAAAAAAAAATTGTGGAGGGCCTTGTAAGCCACAGTAAGGAGTTGGAACTTTATTTTAAAAACCAATGGGAACCTTTGAAGTGTCTTACACAAGGCGGTGACTAGATCAGATTGGTGTTTAGAGAGATCACTCTGGCAATGGCGTGGAGAAAGGGTGGGGAGAATGGGAACTGGACAACAGAAGTACCAACAGGAATGAGGAGAAACGGACAGATTTGAACCATACTTAGGAAATGGGATCAACAAAATATAGAAGGTGGGGATATTAATTCATATTTAACTGACTAATTTAATATTTTAATAGTGACTGGCTGAAGGTTAAAGAAACATGATATGTGAAAGTATAGACAAAGCAAAAAAAAAAAATCCCTGGGGCCTTTTAAAGGGATAAGCTCAGTTAGCTGGCAAATTTAGATATGAGCAAGATCAGGTTACCTTTTTCTGACTCCTTGGCTGGGCCTTCAAGGCCTCCTTCCTTCCCCACCCATTCCAGCAGTGCTACTTAATTACTTCCCGACATGACTTTATACTCCTGCCCAAACATGCCTTGTCCAACACTTTATTCCATTTCTTATGGATACCTCAACAAGGAATGTGCCTTATTTCTGGCAGTCTTTTATTTTCTTCCATGAAGCCATTTCAGGTGAATTCTGGCCTGATTCTCCTTTTCTCTGCCCCCCCCCCCACCCAGACAGTCATGCATATTTCAGGGACTGTTCATACTAAAAGATCTGATGTCTGTAAAGACAGTCCAATACCGGGCCCACAGAAAGTATTTCACAAACTGAGGCTATTAATATTACCCTGATACTATTTTATTTTCTGACTACCTGGAACAGGGCTTCACCCACAGTAGGGAGCACAGTGTAGATAGGTGGCATGCCCATTTTGTGTTGGCCTGATTATAAGTGACAATGTTAATTACATGAAGGAAGAAACAGAACTCTTTAATGGGTCCACTTTTGGCCACCATGTTTTAAGATAGTAGGTAAGACAATCTTGTTTTATTCTTATTTTAACTTCCATAAGTATATCTGTTTCTCATCCCTGGAAACTTTAAAATTATGTAATTGAGATAGTTCTGGAAGTTAAGTAAAATCAGTTTTTACTTTTTAGAAGCCGACAACAGCTAGTCTAAGATGTCCATCAGTGAATTCCTTACCATTTTATTTTTCTGCTTTTTAACAGAAAACTGATTTGGGGGAATCAAGATTCTATATACTCGGTTTCTCAGAGTGCTTTGAAGGCCCAGCTTACTAAAAGACTAGAGAACCTTGCCCAGCCCAGGGAAGTTTCCCACCGATATGTACCTAACAGGTTAGTGTTTGTGTGTTACCAGTTTACTTTATCAGAATTCTTTAGGGAAAATGAAAACAGAACCCAGCCCTTTTATCTAAAAGTCATAAATTGTCCAATATATAATCAAAACTTTTTGAGAATTAGAGATTCTATATCTCTTTCCATTCTGATGCTACAGTAAAGCTTTTCCAGAGCAAGATCTAGTGTTCAGCTATTGCAGACTTGTATTATATATAATTATGTTTTGATTTACCAGGATTTTTAAAAATAAGGTAAAGGTATTATGCAAGGTTTTGTACCATATATAACAATGTTGTGGATGAACTTACTTGTGCATGAAACTTTTCATGAATTTTATATACCATCCATAGGCTTGATTACCTTGAGTTAATTACTGCATCTAATGGTAAGAATGTTATTAAGGTTTTTGATGCCTACTGTCAAGTTGCTTTTAGTGCATATTTTTTTAATACTAGGCTTTCTGCTGGTTGGCTTTCTTGAGGAAAATCTCTGGCAGGAGGGGATGGGTGCAAGTAAAAGGTGAATATGCTATTATTTATCTGAAGTTTGGTTTCCAAGATAATTGAGGTGGCCATTTCTACAACTTTAGCAAAAAGTCAGAAAGCTTTTTCTGAAGGAGTCAAATGGTACAGTTGGCCATGATGTTGCAATTACCTAGCTCTGCTACTGTAGCAGGAAAGCAGCCATAGACATTATGTAAACTGAACATGTCGGAGTTCCAATAAAACTGTAGAATTTTTGCAAAAAAAAAAAATTTCCGTGTTTTTAAGAAAAGCATTGTAAAACCTTGGTTGTGTTTAATGCACACAAGAACAGAGTGAACACATTTCTGGAAATAGTAAGGTTGAGAACTTGTCTTCCATTTGGGGGAAAAAAACCCTTTTGCCTTGAATGATCCTGAAGCATCCATTAGAGCTGTATGATACTTGAGCTGCTGAGGAACAAGTCACCACTTGACCTTGAGCAATGGTCATTGAAAAAGCAAGTATTCAAGCATAGAGGAAGCTCTGGTAACTTTTAATTTGAGGATGAAGAAGGAGTTCTTATATTTTTTTCTAGGGGTATAGAACACAAATACACTACAGGTCACATTTTCAATTGTGATTCATATGTGATTTATTTAAGTTGTCTCTAATTTGTTGGACTGTTTTTACTGAACTTGAGCTGTGGAAAACCAACTTGATGTAAAATTAAAGAGGGAATGAATGATTTCATTACCTGTGTTGCACCTTGTACTGCCAGCCCTTGCTTGAATGCTTTGGGTATCATAGCAGTGCCACATGTGTAGGGAGATTCAGGACAAACTTGAGGTTAGACTTCTCCATAATGAGGAATTACAGAGACCAATAAAAGTCATTCCTCCATTAGAGTAAAATTCTTTGCACTTCTGTTGTAACTACTAGCACTTCTCTCCTCCACCACCTACCTCCTATGAAATACAGGCATCTATTGAGTTCATCACTTCTTCCATTAGCTGAAAAACCAACCATCTTCACTCCCACATACAGTCTAGATCTGACTTGTAACTAATATTCTGGGCAAAATCTGTCCATAAAATATTCAGCTCTTTAACACCTACATTTTTCTTAATTAGTGTCCTTAGCCCAATTTTCCTTTTCTCCATTCCCTAAATTCATTGCATCTTCTGAGATCACACTTTCAATTTCCATTGACATTCTGTACTGTTAGCCAAGTCTTCAGGGAATTTAGATAAGGGAAAAACATCACTTATAAACAAACAGTGTTTTAGGGTCTCTTGTTCTTTATATATCATTGAAAAGTGGGTGATGGATTTGCAATCCCCATGGCCTTTATCTGTCACTTCCTAATAGAGTCACTTCATTGCTTCCATATGTTCGGTTATTACACCTCCTCCTTCTCAATTTTGGCCCTTCTCCATGCACTGCCACTGAGTGGTGACTTTCCAGTGGGTATCGGGTACCTCACTGAAAATTGTCATGCTGTGCATCTAACTTCCTCTTTGTTTGAGATTGTATCATCTCTACTAATAAAAGCCATTTTACTGAATAGAAACATGATATCTCCACTCATTTTTTTATCATCAAGATACTACAATATCTATTTAGTCAATTTGCTCATTTCAACCAAAGGTGATAAGCAGTAGTTTTTAAAATCACTCAGTGCCTGAGGATCATCACAGGCATCAGGTACGCCTCAGACTGTAACCTCATTTGGAAATAAGGTTATTGCAGATGCAATTAGTTAAGACGCAAGATGAGATCCTGCCAGGTTACATGGCCCTTAAACCCAATGAGTGTCCTTATAAAAGACAGAAAAGGACCCAGAAAAACTTAATGTAAAGATAGAGACAGAGACTGGAGAGAGGTGTCTGCAAGCCGAGGGGACTAAGGATTGCCTGTAACTACCAGAAGCTTGGAGAGAGGCAAGGTGCTGTTTCTCCTTCAGAGCCTGTGAAAGAAACCAAACCCTAGAAGAAAAAATACCTTGATTTCAGATTTCTGGTCTCCAGATCCATGAGGGAATAAATTTTTGTTGATGTAAACCATTCAGTCTGTGGTGATTCAGTATGGCAGCCACAGGAAACTAATAGACTCCGCTCCCTCATTTCTTCCCTCCCTGCATCTGAGCAGCCAACATGTCCCTCTGTTAACTTTGTTTCCACTCTTCTCAGGGCACTTCTGGAATATTATCCCTGTACCTGAAACCACATTTTAAAAATGGGCAAGATGGGCAAGATCTAGAGAAAAGTGAAGAGTCTGGATATGTGACAAAGTTAAGGGAGACCTGAGAGATGTACATACATTTTTGAAAAACTTGCTCTCTGAAAGCAAGTATCACAATTTTGCATGGTGTAACTAAGGTAATATGTATTAAAACACTTTGCAAACAGTAAAATGACACATGAGTGTGGGTTATGGATGTTATCGATCCAGAAGGCCACATTAGAAATAGCAAGAGCTAGATATTTTAAAAAATCACAAGAATGTTTTTGTATGGAACTTATTTCCCTGTGAAGGGAGTTTTCCCAGGACAACAGGGCTCTAACTGAAGGCACTTAAATATAGAAAAGATGGCTATTGGCCAGATAATCTATAAATGTCTCCAGCATTAACTAGCTAAGTGATCTTGGGCAGGTGATCTACCCTCTCTGAATTTGTGTTTTAATATGGAAAACAAAATGTAAGTATCAGTCATTTGGGGTGATTACTGTGAGAATATAAAAGCACTTCCTGAGCTAGAAAGTACAATACAAACAAAAGGGACTAAAGTTGCTTTTCACTCTAAATTTCAATGATTCTGCATGACCTCACTTCCCCAAAGTCTCTTAGGATCTAAAATCCCTGCCTGCTGCCTTTCTTGATAAGAACACAGATGAGCTCCTAGCAATCCTTGTCGAGTTACTAATCCTCAGTGATCGGTATCCCGACCAGACCACTTCATTCCATGGATCTTCAGGAGACCACTCTGTATGCCTGATCCTGAAGACACCAAGCTCAGTATTTCTGTCTGTCTCTGGGCTGGGCCATTACAAACAAGCCTTTTACTTTCATTAGTTGACTTTTGCATTTCTTTTTTTCTCACATTTAAAAATGACAAGCTAAGTCAAAATTGTTTTGCTGATCACTTACCATTGTTTAATATGTTGTCTACATTTGTAAAGGCTGCTGGTTTTGGAGTTTTCTATTAAGTATCCTCATTTTTTTAATGTTTTTAGGTATTTTTCATTTGGCTTGGCTTTTAATAAATGGACACTTTAAATTCAGGATGTTCCATGCTTTGTTTCTGGAGTCCTCCAAATTACTGGGGATTTTTTTCTTTTATCTTTTCCAGAATTTGTAACCAATGCTGAAACAAAATCTTCAAAACTAGATGAATATACATTCTTTATAACAATTATAGAAATAGGAGGAAATAAAATAAATCAACTTTACATTTATGTTTACATCTATACATTTTCAAACTACCTAAATGCCAAGACTTCCTTTCATCCTTAACATTTAATTAATGCTACCAATTCAATTTTTTGAATACAGAGTCCTAGTAAGAGACCCTATAACACTTAATAATTAACCTCCAAGGTCCAGTATGCCTACTCTTCAGAAATGGAAACTTTGTAATGCTCTTTTCTATCATTCTCCTACAAAAAAGAGGTCTTTCACATTTCAAATATTGGTTTTGCTGCTTTTACACATGGCAAATTAATTTGGCTTTTATAATGAGGTGGAATGTTTCAAATCTAAATTAACACCTTTGGCTTTACTTTGTGAGAAGACCTACTCATTATTCTCTAGTAACTTAATGGCTGTGCAATTCTATGAACCAAAATAGTTTAATGTAATCTGACATTTATGACTTCCACATAATATCAACTGCTAAAGTTTGAAAAAAGGTTTCTATTCAGAAAAAAACTGAAGCTAATAAGCATGCACCCAATATTAAAATCGGGTCAGAGATCCTTTTCACTTTCATTACATGTAATTTATGCCACTTGAATGTAGTTTAATAAGGTCATAAAAATGCCAGTTGTGGTATCTCATAATACTTTTTATAAACTGGTTTTACAGTCTCTCCTTTGTTCCAAAGTTCAAAGTGACAATTGAAATGCACAGGTTGCTTAGGAGTTCTTGAAGTCTTGGAAAAACTTAATGGTGAAAATATAAATTTTATATGTGTGTATATATATGTATATATATGACACATAGCATTTATGAATACTTATATAGTATATACTTAGAGATAGGTTTAGATATACTATTTACTTAAATACATTTTTAAAATGTAAAACTGTTTTCCAAAATCTTCATTACCAAAACACATTACTTTCTTCCAGGTGCATTTAAGGATACTTTTCAATTAAAAGGGAAAAAAACAGAATTCAAGAAAAGGCTGGTTTTCTATTATTGCTTTGGTCTTAGCCTTTTGTTAAGATAAAATGAAAACTTCACAACACTTACTCTCAACTTGGTCAATGACAAACAGTACTCCAAGGGGCCCGTACAATGGTGGCACTGTCAGCTTCCCATGACTTCACTCACTTGCTGACCATTGCCTTACTTCCTGGTGGAGGTAAATAGGGCTTTGTGGGCACTTCCCTTAAGTCATTTTAGAAGAGATAAATTAAATAGTGATTGCAATGTAATATTGTGATAGTGCTAAAATATTTCCTTCAAGTTTCAACTTTGAGCACAAGTTTCCAATAATATATAATTTTTCATCTGCTAGCTCAAACTTTGGGTTTTATTAAATTCTACAGCTGCCCTCAATATTTATGTATTTGGTGACCGACCTTGATATATTATAATAATATAGAGCTAAGACTTTATATAAGAATACAAAAATGTCTCAAAACTCACATTTGAATCAAACATGGATAATCAACACAATTTGCTTAAACGCCTATTGAACAAAAATTTAAGCAAGCGTTTTAGTTTTGAGCCAACATTGAGATCAGTATTCACACAGGTTGCACCATTTGTCTGAAATCTTTCATAGAATGATTTCTATTACCAGTTACGAGAATTATTCTGGGAGACACTAAAAGGGTTCCTATTCAGTACTCAACCACTCTAGAAGTTTCAGTTAAATTGATACTTGGTGAATATGGAGCTATTTCTTAGAAGTGTTTCTCATAATCTGCTAAAAACAGCAATAACAAAACAGTACAGTATTTATATTGCTTTTGTCAAGAAGGAAAACACAAGGGTCGTAGTCAGGGCTGGGTTCAGTTCAGTAACTGTATTGTTGTGTGACCTCCTACATGCTACTTCAGCTGAGTTTACTAATCTGTGAAACTGAACTAATTACAGCATTCTGTAAGATTAAAATATAAAGTGGATGTATGTTAAATGAAAGCTACAATGTGCATCATAAAAATAATATATTCTCATCATCTTCATCATAATTATTATTAGGGGGAAGTGCACATGACACATTAAACAGTGAATGTGGTTTTCTGCAGGTTTCAATAAAGACCCTGGCTTCTCAAGTCAGACACTCTTGCTTATTAAATATACCACATATTAAAAATACCTGGATGCTTGCGACCAGGAAGGACTCTCTCTGGGGTAACTGGTGCCCAGGAGCAAAGGAGGCTAGAGGGAATCATCAAGAAATTACTAGGATTTAGGGTCAGTAGGGCAGAAGTCTCTGGGAAAAGGGGCAGCAAGCAGGGAGTACTAGTTCCAGGGTGGCCTCAGAGCTGCTGACAGTTCCACGGTGGCCTCAGAGCATCCTGACCTGGAGGATTTAGGGCCAGAACCAGTGTTCCCATTGGTTAACGATGCTGGATAAAGTCTTCTCTTCCATCCTCAGTCATGTGCCCTTGAGTCTGGAATTAAGACGCAATCCTGGTTTCACAGCAGCACAGTCTTGAACTTGAAGGGGTGGGACACATTCTCATCAATTCTATGTCAACTTTTGGTTGGCAACACCTTCTTGGTATATGGTAGTCAGCTCATCTCCTTGTGGGCAATATAGAAATAAATCTAGTAAATTTCCATGGGAAAATAAACTTTGAGTTATTAAATGAAACCAAGACCTAAAGTTATGGGAAATACATGATGTATATTAATACAAACCATTTGTGCTGGCAAATCCTATGATTGAAAAGCAAGTTTCATTTGATCCTTCAAGAAACAATTTTATATCATTTCAGATATGGTTTTCTTCTTTGTTTGTAAAATAATCTCCATACCTGAAGTCATCCTGGTGCTTGGGGTTTTACTTTTCATGCCCATTTTTCTCCCTCTGAGGGACACAGACATCAGAAAGAAGGAAACCTGGACTTCAACCCCAAGCAATGCCACTTTACATTGAGTCTTCATTATCACAGCGTCAAACTGTGTAATTACCACCAAACTGTGTAATAACCATTACCACCACCATACTGAGCTGCCAGGCAACATCCTCAGGGTGGCATTCAAAAGTTATACTGAGAGGCAGAAGGACCATTGTCAAAACCCAACCTCAGCAATTTTATTAGAGTCCCTCTGCCATTTTATTATGTAACTTCATGAAAAATTGAAGCATACAGTACTTAGAGAGGAATAGTTACTAGGCGTGTATAGTAAGGGCTAAGTGGGAGGAGTCATTGTGAATATTGAATAGGCAGGATTGTAATAAACCTAAATCTGTAGCCCATACAGGGTCCTTAGATGTTTATTTGCATCGCAGGAACTCAACATGAAGGAACAGCCCTGTATGATTTGTGGCTAGTGAAATGACCTTTTGCTGCTTTCAGTTATTCCCTGGTACTCCTTCAAGGGTAGGAGGCTCTGAAGACTTGGTGTTTTTATGTGAAAATTGTGTGAAAATCCTTACCGGTAATTCCCAGCTGCATGTTGAAGAAACCCACCCACTTGGCCTTCAAGGCTCCATGTCGGCTGCCCTTCAGTCATCCAAGGTTCTCGCATGATGTGCTAAGAGCTCCTGAAGTCATGGGCATCCTCAAGCTCCAAATGTGCTAAAGACAAAAATTTTGTGTAAGAATCACCAGATTTATCCCAGGGATCCAGAAGTTTTCAGAATAGCTTCTTTCTTGTGTACCACCCCAATGTTTTCCTACCTGACTCTATTTGAGAGTCTCAGTTGTGTACCTACCTCACAACTGAGAAGTAAGAATAGGAATAAAAATAGAAATAGAGAGTACTCAGGGGAAGCCTTATTACTATGGATTTAATTGACTCACAGTTTAGCGGATAGTATATAATTTAAACAGTTCTGGCTTTAGAATCAGGGCTATGCAGGTTGAATCTGTGCTTTCACTCTTGCTAGGTAGTACTTGAGCATGACAATTAACCTCTCAGAGCCCTAATTTCTTTAACTATAAAAGGTAGGGCTGGCCATTAATTACTATAAGGTGATGTATGTAAGGCATCTGATAGAGCCGCTGGTTCAGAGTAGGTTTTCAACAATTCATAACCACTAACCACTTCTCAGAAGCTGAAACACTACGTCTCTTGCATGAAGCAGGGAAGGGCTGTGCCTCACTGACTGCCCTAGCTCTCTCCCCACACAAGATTTTCTTTTCCAGTCTCCAAATACCTTAAATTGTGAAAGTATTTACTATTTATATCTTTCAAAAAGTTATCCTAAGAATTCTCACATGGATTTGAAATTCCAAGCACTGATAGTTACTCTCACGCCAAACATTCTCTCTCACGCCAAACATTCTCCCTCAGTTACTAGAGATTTGACTAAAAATCTCCCTCAGTTATTAGAGATTTGACTAAGTCTTGCGATATTCTGAGAAAAAAAAGGAAAAAATTGTTAAAACCCAATTTTGGGAAAATGACATAGACAACTAATCTAATCTGTTTTTCTTCCCTACAGGAAATACTGACATAATGTCCATTTTTCCTTATGTAAGATAACTTTCTGTCTTTAAAAGATTTCCAATTGTTTGAAGTCAAACTGAAAGTAGGCAGCAAAAAAGACATTATCTAAAATATCTGAACTTGAATTTGAAAAGTAATCTTGAGTACATGTTTACACATGCTTTAGAATAACAGACTCATAGAATTTTCCCATTGATTGTCTCTTAAAGTTAACAGAACATTTATTTGTGTTTGTTGTTACTATGACTTACTGTGAAAAACATATCCAGTTGATTAAAAATGCTTATAACACACAGTGCTCCACCATAACAGAAGGCAGTTTCATGCCCTTAATAAATGGATGACCACTGAGATAACTGTGGTGACAATCTCTTGATGGCTGAGCATCATGATGAACGATTCATTTTTACATAGAATATGGTCTCATATTCTTTTTTATTCAAGTGCTGAAATATCCTTGTCTAGTGAAAGACTAATTAACTGGGGTTTAATAGCTTAAAGCCTAATAGTGTATATATGGTACATATGTACATACATTTGTATATAAGTAGCTGTGTGGTAGACTACCTGCAGAGATGGTTGCCAGCTTCCTCCTGTCCCTGTGCACGCATGCTGCTCCTCCTGTCTCTCCTCTTGAATCTGGACTGGTCTTACTCAAAAGAACACAGCAAAAGTGGCTCTGTGCTACTCCTGGGCCTGGCTCTTAACAGACCTGGTGGCATCTACTTTTCCTTACTTGGAAATCTACCATCTTCTAAGAAGCTGGGTTTCTTAGTGAGTAGTAAGAAACCATGTGGAGAAAAAGAGAGACCACACAGAGATGAAATGAAGCACTGCCACTGGTAGCCAGCACCAAAGGGCCAGACACATTAGTGAGGCATGTTGCCTGCTCCAGCCCAGATGAGCTCCCACATGCATGTGGCTGCATAAGTGGCCTAGTCAACACCACATGAAGCAGAAAAAACAGCCAGCTCAGCAGAGCAAACTCATGGAAAGGGATATTTTTGGGTTTTTGTTTGTTGTTTTGCCCCACTAAGTTTTGGTGTGATTTGTTATACAGCAAAAGAACAGTGGACATAACTCACTATCAGAATCAGAGAATGGAAGACAGTAATTCTTGAAATTGGGGCTTTGTAAATTGCAGTCTTAAATGTGGTCATCCTAGTGATACCAAGGGTCAGTAATTCTGGCTTATTTTCCACAAGAGTTATTTGATTGAGTTATGTTGGCCTTCTCAGTATGGCTTGCCTGTAAGTCACATGCCCAAGGTTTGCTGCAGCAATTCCTCCTGATGGAGACGGCAGCGGGGCTTCCCCAGCAGCAGGTCTGGTTTCCCTTGTTAAGTTTCAAAAAGCATATAGACAGCAAACAGACACCACTACTGTACATCCCAACACTGGTATGCAAGCAGTTAGGCTACAGAGATGACGCCCTTCCACAGATTTGGTGGAAGAGCTCGGCAAAGATTTGAAGCCTCTCAGAAAGGTAGGGTTCTCACAGGAACAATACTACACCGTGGGGCATGTGCACACTGCTCAGAATGTTTTATACACTAGAAAAAGTTTCAGGACATGGTGTCTAGTCAGGTGAGAGCTAGTTGGAATCTGAACTGGGTTCATGATAGTGGGCAGCAATAAGGAAGGGTAATAACACAGGGTTTAATAGCTCTTAACACACGGTAGGTGACAGATTCAAAGAGATGAGCAAGAAGGGATTCTAAGAGCCAAGTACAAAATGAAGGTGGTACAACATGTTGCTTGCTTTTATTTTTTTCAGTTGAAGTACAGTAGACATACATGCTTTTTTCTTTTTTCAAGAGGAGGTGAGCAGACCTTTGGTAAACTATTTTTTTATTGGTATAAACACTCCTTGGAGATACTCTCACCCTAAACTGCTATAAACTAAAAGCACAGATTCTTAGAAGTGATTTCTTAACTGCTTTTATTTGGACTACTGAGCACATATAGCAATCTAGCATAAAGCTATATGAACACATACAGCAATCTAGATGAGAAGAGATATAGATTTAGATCATAGCTTGACCCAATGAAACCAAAACCAAATGAAAATGAAACAAAACAAAAATCCAAGAGGTGGTTAATTGAGACCCACCAGGATTGGGAGCACCGCAAAGTTTATTACTGCCCAGCACTTTACAATTTCCAGCAACAACTTCTCTTGAACAGTTCAGATGGGACTAAAATGTTTCTTTGCAAAGTAGCAGATCCTCTAGCAGTTTTCCAGGGCTTCCAGTCCCTATCAGAACGCTTAAAGAACTTCTTTGTTTTTCCACTCTTGGGCTTTGTCTAGGATTAGACATTCTATTTAGTTCAGCCAGAGAAAACGCTCATATTTATTAGTTTTAGACATATTTCCTGGGTGAGTCCTACATTTTCCATTTCTTCCCCAAGTACTAGAGTATGCAAACATCCTGTATATATCATGTAAAAATCAACCCAAACCAAAAATCCTCCATGGCCTCCAGAACCACTCTAACTACCTCTCTATTTTCTTACTGTCAAACATCTATATCCTTATACCACATTTGTTTCCCAGGTAACTCCAAGTTGATTTCCATTCCTACCCACTTCACTAAAGTTGCTTTGGAGAAGTTTCCTAGTAACCCCTGTGTCGTTAAATCCAACGGACAGTTTCAGTCCTCATCTGTCTTGGCTGCTTCTCAGCTTTCAGAATAGTTGACGTCTTTATTGGAGAACTTCTTTTAATGTGGGTAAATGTTTGTGCCCCCACCAAATTCATATGTGGAGGCCCTAATCTCCAATGTGATAGATTTATTTGGAGTTGGGGCTTTTTGAGAGGTAATTAGGCTTAACCTTATTTGAGGTCATGAGAGTGAGGCATTATGACAGGATTAATGTCCTTTCAGGAAGAGACACCGGAAAGCTATTCCTCTGTCCACGGGTGGGTGCAAAGGAGAGGTCCTGTGAGCACACAGTGAGGGAGCAGCTGCCTGCAAGCCAGGAGAGGAGGCCTCAGATGACACCTACCTTGCCAGAACTTTGATCTTGGACTTGGTCTCCAAAGTGTGAGAAATTATTTTCTGTTGTTTAAGCCCCCTGGTGTATGGCATTTTGCTATGGTGGCCCAAGTTACTAACACGGCTATCCTGACACCACACTTACCCATCTTTCTGGTCCTATGTGCCCAGGCTATTTGGAATATCTCATGCTAAACCCTAATTTTAAGTGTTGGAGAGCTGTAGCTTTCTCTCACTCTATTTTCTCCTTCTAGAAGGTATCTTCCTCTGTCATGGATTTATATACTGTCTGCATAACATCATGCAAGCTGTGCACACACAATTCCAGGGAGCACCATCTGCTTAGACTACTGAGGTCATACAAAGTATGACCCTGTTCATATGGTGATAACTCTCAAATTTATACAGCCAAACTGTTTTTCTCCTTTGTAATCTGATTTCCATCAGCTGCCTCAATATCTCTGACTTTCGTTTTGCTATAGGCATCTCAAATTAAGTAGATAGGGGATAAACACCATGATCTTCCTTCCTTGACAGTATGCCACCCATCATTAAGTGACTTCTCCATTCACATAACTGTGCATGCTGGAAATCCATGGTATCTTCAACACCCCCCGTCCTACTACTCTCCGTGTCCAATCAGTCCCTCAAGGCCGTACTTCATCCCCATTCAAATCTCTGTGGCTTAACACAATAAAAATTCATGGTTAGGTAGCTGTCCACTATGAATTGGATGGTTCTCAGAACACCGGCTCCAGATCCAAGGCTCCCTGCACAGTGTGGATAGGCTGTGGTCAGCATGTGGCCCAAGGCCACTGTGGAGGGGGCAGGAGAGTGGAGAGTGCCTGTGGGAGGTTTCCATAGGACTGGCCTGGAAACATGCATAACAGTGTATATTCCACTGCCCAGAATTCAGTCATATAGCCTCACCTAACTTCAAAGAAGGCTAAAAAATGAAATCCTGTCATGTGTCTAAAAAGAAAGATGGATACTGGCAGTCATGAGCTTTCTTTTCCATGACAGTTCTTGCCAGTTCCGTCAAAATGGATCTTCCATCCATTTCTCCTTTTTCATTGTCAACAAATGAACGCAAAGCACTATCCTCTCCCACATGAAACACGACAATAGCCTCCTAATGAAGGTCTCTATTTCCATTATTGCTCCCTGAAATCCATTCTTTCCCCAGCAGATCAAGTAATCTTCTTAAACACAAATAAAAACTTGTCAACTGCTGTCTCCATTTAAACCTTTCAATGCATGCCCATACTCTTAGGACAGGTCCAAAGCCTTACGAAGGTCCAGGAGGTCCTGCATGACCTGTCCGTGAGCCACCTCAGCCACTTTGTCACTTGCTCCCTCGCCCACTGCTGTTCAGCCATGTCAAGGCTGCTCTTGGGCAGGGTCATTGGTTAAGCTCTTCCCTTCTCTGGAATGCTTCAGCACATTTTCTTAGTCTCGGCCTTAGACTCTTACTCATCTTTCAAGCCTCAGTTCAAATGTTACTCCCTCAAGATGGTGTTTTCCCTTTCTCACCCTTATCCCTCAATGGGGCTTACTGCTATTTCCCTTTTATAACATCCATTGCTGTTGTAAACTCACCTACCATTCATCTTTAGTCTGTCTGTCTAACTGGACTGTAATCTCACACAAACAGCAGGTAGTTCTCTCTCCAAAATGTCACCAGAATGTAGCACAGCACCTGACACCTAACAGCAGTAGTGTGGTGGAGTGTACTCATACTGGCTGATGTCTCGTCAGCCAGTCATTGTTAAACTCCCAAGAATCTTGCAAATTAATTGTTTAACAGCCATTATTAAAAATTAAGTAAATTATATTTAAAACAAAGGTAACAAATACTGAAAAGTCATCATTTCTTAATTATTTCACTACACTTTATTATCTATGGTCTTGACGTTAGCTATGTTATTGTATCTGTGGGTGGAAATACTATGTAATGGTGTGCTACTCAGTGTCTCATCCCAACTCTGTGTTCAATAATTTTAGGTTGGTAGCTTGAAAAGGACTACTGTAGCAGTGTCTACATCACAGAAATGAGCAAATGCTACAAATCAGGGCTCCCTTCTACCTTCACCCAGCTAGTGTTAAATCTTTACTTGCACACCACCACATAATGAGTACTCTACAACGATTTGTTGAATGAGTAAAAGAAAGTGTAATACCATTGTGCTTCTCTCCATTATTAATGCAGACATGTGGATTACTCCTTGGCTTAACACAACCTTACCAATCACCCAAGTAATTCAAGTCAGGTATCTCTAATGTATTCAGAGACTTTAGACAGAATTGTTATTTTGCCCTGAATCGCATGGGTAATTTCTTTGGTTTTCTGCTTATTGTGTATATATACCAGCCTCTGTTCTAGTATTTAAAAGTCATTATGGCAGCATTTTCCAAGGATCCTGACTTGTAACATCTTCTTCCAGTTGTGTTTGCCAGACTATTAGAGGTCAGTGAAATTGATCAGGAAAATGTACAACCCAATTGTTCAGTGTTACATGGGCTCTATAAGAACTTGTGAGTTAGATAAGCAATTTGGAAATCAATTCACTCTCTGACACCCTCATTCATTCCAAATACTTTCTGACATCTTAGGAGACTCTAGAGGTAGTGGAGCCAGACCTGTCAGCATGGCAGAACCTTTTAGCAACCTGGTCTCCTTTGAATCAAATAACCATTTTGTAGTCACAACAACAAAACGTCTCTGTTGTGGCTTTTGCTGTTATCAGTTTTATATTAGCATTGCTGCATTATTTACCAGTTGTCCTGTTTTCTCCACTAGATAATAGCAACCCCCACAAACCAAGTCTTTTATATCTCTATCCCCCCCAGAAAATCAAGACAGTGCTTTGTGAATAGTAAGTGCCCAAATGATGTTTATTTAAATAGGGGCATCTATCTCCTTTATTCCCCAGCTTCAGAGTACTTTCATTGAATCTAGAAAACCAAAAGTTTGTACTTTTCTTGACTGTTGGATTGATTACTAATAAAGAACGTTTAACAAGTATAAGTGGGAACAAACATCAAGCAAATAAAAATTTTGAATTCTTCTATTAAAATGGCTAAAATATATGAAACTTAAAATATGTTTGGATGAATAGTTTTGTCTCGAAATTAGTTGTGTGATGGGATCTGGTGTTAGCTGCATGGTTATTTTCTCTTTGCAGTGAAGGCAAAATCACGTTCAGTGTTTGCCATTGTTTTTACTGACTGTGCGCGCTGCTTTAGGGCGGTTCTCAGCTGGAATATAAAAAACAAAATGAATCATTAGCAAGGTCAGGTTTCAGAAAACCCGTACCTGCCATTTGTTCCAAACAAACACGCTTCTTTTTCAGGATTCCCTCGTATTTTCAGGATTAAAAATCCTGCAAATTTAGCTGCAACCAAGAACAACTACAGAACCATTAGCAAACTGACGTTTCTACTGTCCAAAGTTTGCAAAGCTTTCAAAAATCAGCGTGCCCCCACGGGAACTCCGCAAGCGCGTGCGCCCCCCCCCCGGAACCCGGCGCTCGCGGCTCGGCGCGCATGCGGACCACGCGCGGCGCTCCGCACCCGGGAAGCCAGTCGCTGGAGAGAGGCGGAGCGCGAGTCCCGCGCAGGCGCGTGCGGGGCGCGCCTGCCCGGGCCCAGCCTGGGCCCGCGGGGCTTGCCCGTCGGCTCTGGCCGCGCGTCCCCCTGTGCGTGGCCTGCCGCCGGCAATTCGCGGGACGCCCTTCCCGGGGGGGCGCTGACCGCAGGCGGGGAGGCGCGCGAGGCCGGGCGGGCGCCCCGCCGGCTCCTGCCGCCATCCCCCGTCCTTGCGGAGGGCGCGCGGGCTGCGCTCGGCCCGGGGCTCGGCTGCCGACGAGCTGGGCGGGTTTCGTGCGGTGAAAACGAACCGAGATTCTGACCCGAAAGACCAAAGGGAAAAACAGCGGAGAAGTGCTGAACTGAGGAGTGATCTCGGCGAAGAAATCTCAGGCATTTCTACAGCGTGAAACCAAATTTACAAACGCAAGGGATTTATTTTCTAGTTTGATAATAGCTATGAGCAAATAGCATGGGAATAGCAGGAACGTAGCAAGTCTGGACTTTGAGAAACGGTTGTGTCATGAACTAATTATTTTGATTACCACTTAATTGTTTTTGCTTTTCTCAAATTAAAAATAAGGATAAATAATAAATAAAAAATCTTTAATGTGTAAGTGCTAATAGTTCGAGATTTTACAAGAATAGGAGAAGTGGATTCTCTGTAGGAAAATTTTTGTTCTTCTGTAACATGGAGAAAGGCTGGTAAATAAACACCTATGTCATGGAGCATTCACAAATATGCGAAATGAGTCATTTTTAGTATGCTTACTGAGCAGGGATTTGATTATACCCCGGTGTTCATGTTTGGTAAGATTACTACCACTCCTACTACCGTAGTGTCTGCGTTGTTAATTTCCCAGTTTTCCTTTTTGGTGCGTATCAGGATGTAGGAGCTTTGGTGTTTTCAGCCTATGCTCAGGATGCCAGGGCCAAAGGGAATGACAGTGCCCTTAAATCACAGGAATGAGCTGTTCTTCGTGGGAGTGACCTCTGGCTCTTCCGCACCCCCCTCCTCACTTTCCCCACAGATGGGAAGGGCCTCTGTGTTCTATGTGACCAGTGGGAAGGGAACAGAATATTCATATATAAATGGCCCGTTCTGTACCACTATACTCATATTCACATTCCAGATAACAGTTACTTTAATCTGTAAAGTAATATTCCACAATAGACAGTTATTCTCTTTATATGCAGAGGGAACTGAGGCTCAGAGAGGCTCAATAATTCATGAAGTTCACACAGTTGGATATGAAGAAGTCTGTCTGCAAGATCCATGCTCTTTCTTCTACATACACATCATGCTGCAGGCAAGGAGCTCTTTCCCACTGGAGACCACAAAAAGACACCCATCCACTCCCAGAAGAGTAATTCTGTTGGCCTGCTAAGGGCTACATACAGTAACTATTTTTTATTAAAGAAAACCCATCAGCAGTCTGAGGAAAAACAAGAATTGGTGGAGAGAGATCTCAGTGGCAGTGTCCTCTGTATTCCTATTGGCACAGGCAACAATAATGTGCTATCTCCCCTTCAAGTAGCGACAAATTCCAGTGTGTATAGTAGGGAATTCTGGGGGGGATCCGGGCATTTACTACTGAAGATGACAGCTCTGTAGTGACCTTGCAAGGACGGCGCCATTTCTGACTACAGCCAGAGCATCTTCATTTGTTCATTCTTAGTTTATCGTAAGACCATCAGCAGAGCTGGTGAGCAGCCTTACATTCTACCAACAGACAGACTCCACTCCGACTTCCAGTCATGACAGCTGTGACCGGAGCCAGAGACCAGGAGTGTGTGGTTTGCCTTTTGATCCGTGAAAATGGGAAAAGAAAGCTATTAACCACTGATTCCAGAAGTTGCCATCTTTAAGAAAAGGAGACTGAGCTTAGTATTACGTTATGAGATGGTCAGTCAGATGTGGCCACAAGAGGAGACAGAGGAGAGGCTCAGGAAAAACCAAATTTTATTTTACTCACAGGTCTTACAGATAGGAGGCCTGGCATGCCACACAGGGCCACAGAGAGAAGCACCAGGGTGGTCGGAAGTCAGAAGACAAGAGGGTGGGGAAGCTAAGGCCACACAGTTTTTCTTGGAATTTCCGTGGGAAAGGCAAGCAGGGCTGGGCGAACAGATTGGAACTGGCTAGTTTGAGTAATTTTGGTAGGCTTTGGACTATGGGGACGATCCTAGTTGACTGGTACCTGGCTGTGGGATGACTAGAGAAGAGGAATATTGCCTTGAAAGTTCCTAAAGGTGTGCCAGCCAGCTGGGGTCAGGTGTGACTGAATTGGGTAAATTTAAACAAGTTAATCACCCCCCTGAGCCTCAGTTTCCTCATTTGTCAGCAGAGCTTGAGCTAGATAATAAAGTTCTTTTCAGGTATAATGTACTGTAATTCTTACATATAAATAAAGCTTATGTTGGTGAAATTTCTGGGTCTCCTCAAAGGGAGGGGCTCTGAGAATACAAATTTTGACTTAAACTCTAAGTGCAAATATTTTTCCAGGTTTGTCTCTCTACCCAAAAGATCCTTGAGGTTTGTAGTGAGTTAACACCAAGCCAGAGAGGTAAGCTGTAAATTACTTAGTTGGCCAAAATCAACTGTAGGTCAGTTATTTCAAAACTTGCTCAATTTTAGTGTTTGAAAAACATCAACACCTCAAATATGTTGTTATTATTGATGGAAAAAGTACAGTGGACCCTCTTCTAAAGAGAAAATGCTTGGGAGGTAGGAAAACTCAGTGAGCCATCACACAGAGGGGGTTTTAATAAAGAGAGTAGAACAAGGCCTTTGAAAGGGAAGTGTTGATTGCAAAGCATGTATAGAGGAATTTAAAAAATAAAGCAGGCCCTTTGTGGCTAAATGATTAGTGATGTTATTTGAGAACTAGAAACAGAAAGACTGGCATGAAGAACTTTATTCATGTTAATCTATTCATCAGTTAGCTGTATTTAGAAGTCGTCTCAAATACATTTTTGATGGACTGTGAGAAATTTACACGGAAAAAGTGCTACTGTGACTTTGCCAATAAATTGTGTATTTCACCATGTGCTAATGATTTTTTTCCAAAAGAGAATATGTTGTGACCTCAGTAAACTTTTATATGTCAAAATAATGAAACAGAACCTTATTTTCTGGTGCCAACTTTCTATAAAATCACTCTTTAAAAAATATTAATCTCACTGCAGCATGTAGAATTTTACACACAGCTTCAGAATGGGTCTGGCACTACACCTCTTTATAAAGTGAAAAGACTTGGAATAGATTCAAGATTCAAATGCCAAAGTTTGTATCTGTACCTTTGACTTCTTATTGTTTTGTAATAAATGTATATAGCATATGCTTACACTATATCATATAACACAATCATATCTTAGACAACATCAGTGCGGTGATGTTGTGCCTTCATAACATTTTCCACAGTAGACATTTTTATAGGTCTGTGCTGTGGAAGAAGCAAATAAATATATGTTTCCTTTTGTTCAGCTGAGGTTGTCATAGCACTAAAAATAGCAAAAGTTATAAGCATTGTATTAAAAAATCTAAATGTCAACCTTTAGACTGGTTAATTTATCCTCAGTAGAATGTCTTGGTTAAGTGCTAAGAGCTAAGGCTGATTCAGTTCAAGTCCCAGCTCTGCCTATTACCAGCTGTGTGATGCTGAATGCATTATTTAACCTTTCTGAACCTAGGCCTTCTCCACATCTATGACATGGGTAATGATAACACATATATTATAGGCTCTTAGGAGTTAGTATTTAAGTGTTGGTGCTTGCCACAAAGTAAATGTTGTAAGTTCTTGTTATTGTTTTTTATCTTCCTTAGATGCACAGGAAAGGCTGGAGAGAAAAATAAAACCTATGTTTTATATGGGGAAAAAAATAAAAAAACAACTTGGCAGAAAAGTTCCATTGAATTATTATGCAAATCATTTAACTGTTTGCAAGTAATTGAAAAGCTTCATGGTCAGGATTTCAGACTTATAATAATACAAAGAGGGCTTATTTGAAAAAATATATGAATATGGGTAAAAACCAGAGGACCTTGTGTTTGAACTTGCCCTATTCCCAGTCACCCTCTCCTTAGCTCTTTGATAGCCTTCAAGACCAGCTGTCTCATAATGATGGTTGCTGTGAAAAACAGTAGCCTAGCAGCCACTTGAGTGAATAGAACATGTTTTGGGGAGCTCCTCAAACAACAATCTCAGAGAATTGTCAGTATTTGACCTATCTGATAAACCTCATTAAAGGGCCTGCCCTCACTCAGTGTAAACAAACTTTTCCCTGGAAGCATTTGTCCAAAACAATCAACAACAATTGTTTAACATTGTTACTGCCTAAGCAAGTGATAATAATTGGAGCAAACAAGAATCTGACAAAAAGTTATAAGGAAAAGTTGGAGAAGGAGATATCCACAGGGGGCTCTGAACAGGTCTGGCTACTCTTGGAAATCTTGAAGGCCATATGCATGTGTAGGGCTGTATATGTGCTCAGGAAAGATCTGAAAAAATTCTAAACTCTTCTGGCTGACTTGAGGTGCCACACAAACAGGAAGTTTTCCAAGGCAGAATTGCAAACTATCTTCTTGAGTGTTGAATGTGTGCCCCCAAACACACACACAGGGCACCTTGGCAAAGGCTGAAAGACTGATACAAGATATTTAAATTTTTTTCTGTTCAATTATTAGCTGACCATTAATTAATTGAGCAGAGACTTCAGTGGCCACAGATGAAAAAGAATATAGATACACTGAATTCAGTAAATTCATTACATAAATGACTAGCAACAGCAAACACAGGAACAAGAAATATTGGGGTGGAGAAGGGGGGTCTGATTTCCAGAGTTGCCACATTGTATTATTTAGAATGTCCAATTTTCAACAACAAATAGATGCAGATGTAAGAAAACAATAAAGAATGGCAAATGATGGAAAAGAAGTAGTTAATAGAAGATGTCTCTGAGGAAGCCCAGACATTGAACTTGACAGACAAATATTTTAAATCAGTTATCTTAAATATGTCGTTCAAAAGCTAAAGGAAATCATGACCAAAGAATAAAAGGGAAGGATGAGAATGATGCCTCACCAAATAGAGAATCTCCATAAACAAAGAAATAACCACAAATCAAATAAAAATCGTGGAGTTTAAAGAAAAATAACTCAAATGAAATTCAACTGAAAGTCTTAAAATCAGATTTGAACTAAAAGAAGAAGCAATCAATTTATTTATAGATAGATAAATTGAGATGATCAAGTCTGAGGAACAAGAAAAGAAAGAAGAAAAACGAACAGAACATATGGTGACCCATAGAACACCATCCTATGAGACACTGAGAAGCATATGAAACATAATCAGGGTTCCATAAGGAAAGGAGAGAAAGGAAAAGAAAGAATATTTGAAGCAATGATGGCCAAAAACATCCCAATTTTGATGACAGCTATTAATTTACATAGTAAGGAAACTTAGCAAATTCCAAGTATGATGAACACAAAGAGATCCACTCCTAGACAATCATAATCAAACTGTCAAAAGACAAAGGCAATAACAGTATAATTTACTTTTCATACCTCACTTTTCTCCTACTTTACTTAAAAGACAACTTCAAAAAACAATCATTATAAATCTATGTTTATGGACATACAATGTATAAATATGTAATTCCTAGAAATATAATAGCACCAGGGAGTGGGAAGGTAATGGAGTTATTTAGAAGTAAAGTTTCTGAAAGTTATTTAAATTAAGTTGTTATTAATTTGAACTATACTGTTATAAGATGTTAAACACTAGGGCAACTACTAAGAAATAACTTTAAAAAGTAACAAAATAATGACAAAGAAATAAAAGTGGCAAGCTAGAAAATAACTACTTAAGGCAAAGGATGCAATAATGGAGAAATAGAAGACAACATTTTTAAAAGACATATGTGGAAAACAAATTGAAAATAGCAGGTATAATTCCTACCTTATCATTAATTAGATTAAATGTAAATTAACAATTCAATCAAAAGGCAGAGATTGGCAAAATAAATAAAAAATATGACCTAAATAAATTCTGTCTACAAGAGATTTGCCTCAGGTTTAAAGACACAAATAGGCTGAAAGTAAAAGGATAAAAGATATGGCATGTAAACAGTAATGAAGTGACAGCTGCAGTAACTGTACTAATAGATACAAAATAGACTTTAAGGCAAAAATTGTTACTAAAGGGAAGGGCATTTTATAATGATAAAAGGGCCAATCTATCAAGAAGATAAACTAATTATAAACATATATGTACCAAACAACAGAGCTCCAAAATTTACAAACCCAAGCTGAGAGTTTAAGGGAAAAATATACAATTCAGCAATAGACAATAAAAGTTGGAGACTTCAATACCCCACTCAATAATAGATAAAAGAACTAGATAAAAGATCAATGAGGAAATAACAACCTATAAATAAACTAGACATAATAGGCATATATGAAATATTCTACTCAACAGCAGTAGAATACACATTTTTTCTCAAGAGCATATGGAACATTCTCCAGGAAAGACCATTTGTATGTCATAAAACAAGTCTTAATATACTAGAAAGACTGAAATCACACAAAGTATGTCCTCTGACCACATAGAATGAAATCTGAAATCTATAATAGAAGGAAATGCAGGAATTCATAACTATGTGGAAATATATGTGGAAATTAAACAATGTATGTATGGAAAGCATATATGAAAAAAATATGTGGAAATTAAAATACCCCTAAATCACCAATGAGGCAAAGAGGAAATCACTGAGAATGTAGAAAATACTTTGAGATGAACAAAAATGTAAATACAACATGCAAAAGCTTATAAGATATAGCTAAAATAGTGCTTAGAGGGAAATATATAAATCCCTATATTATAATTTATAACCTAACCTTCTACCATAGGAAATTAGACAAAAAGAGCAAACTACATCCAAACCAAGCAGAAAGAAGCAAATAATAAAGATTAGACAGAAATAAACAAATTAAAATATAGAAAAAAAAATTTATGAAATCAAAAGTTGATTCTTTGAAAATATCAACAAAATTGATTGAGTAAGCTTTAGCTAGACTGACCACGAAAAAGAGAGGGAAGATTCAAATTACTAAAATCAGAAAATAAAAGAGGATATTGATACTAAGCTTACAAAAATAAAAAGATTTATAAGGGAATACTATGAGCACTTATATGCCCACAAATTAGATAATACAGATGAAATGGATAAATTTCTAGTAAAACACACATTGTTAAAACTGATTTAAGAAGAAATAGAATATCTGAAGACATATTACAAGCTAAGTGATTGAAAAAGTAGTCATAAAACTTCCTCAAAAAAGAACAGTTTCAATGATGAATTTACCAAACATTTCAGGAAGAATGAACACCAACCTTTTACAAGCTCCTCCAGAAAACAGATGAGGAGGAGATATTGCTTACACATTGTGAAACCACTATTAATTATATACCATACTCAAAATGAACCTAAAATGGACTATTTAGACCTAAAATAGACATAATATGTAAGAGGCAAAATTATAAAACTCCTAGAAGAGATTGTAGGAGTCAGATATTTCTGGTATTGTATTAGGCCATAGTTTCTTAGACTAGTTTCTTAGGAAACATAAGCAATAAAAGAAAATGTAGATAAATTATAGTTTATCAAAGTTTAAAAACTTTGTGTTGCTAATGATACCATCAGGACAGGGAAAAGACAATTTATGAAATGATATATACTTGTGAATAGTATATCTGATAAAAAATTTGTAGCCAAAATATATAAAGAACTCTTATGACTCAGCATAAAAAGACAAATTACCCAATTAAAATATAGGGAAAGGATTTGAATAGCCATTTCTCAAAAAATAAAAAACAAATGGCCATTTTATAAACACATAAAAAGATGCTCAACATCATTAGTCAGTAAGGTAATGAAAATCAAAATCACAGTGTGATACCACTTCACACAAATTAGGATGGCTATAATCAAATAGACAATACAAATATTGAAGGGGGTGTGGAGAAATTAGAACCCCTTTATATTTCTGGTGGATTATAATACAGTGCAGCATCTTTGGAAGGAAGATTGGCAGTTTCTCAAAAGTTAGTGTTATATGACTCAACAGTTCCACTCCTATATATATTACTAGGAGAAAAGAAAACATATGTCCACACAAATACTTGTACATGAAAGGTCAGAGCAGCACAACCTCAAATAGCTACAATGTGGAAACAAACCAAATGTCACTCAGTTGACTAATGAGTGTGGTGTATGATACAATAGAATATTATTCAGCCCTAAGAAAGTACAGATAAATGAACTCTAGAAACTATACAAAAATAAATAAGCCAGATACAAAAGGCCACATATTGTATGATTCTAGGTGTGCGATATGTCCAGAATAGCAAATCCACAGAGACACAGGATGATTGGTAGTTCCCTGGGGCTGGAGATGTGGGTGAGAGCATAAAGGACAGCTGCTAATAGGTACAGAGTTTCTTTTAGGGGATGATGAAGATGTTCTAAAATCAGATAGGAGTGCTGGTGGTACAACCCTGCAAATGTGCCAGAAACCACTGAATCGCATACTTTAAACAGGTTAAAGGAGACACTTTATAAATAGTAAAATATAAGTGCTTGGCACTGCCTGATAAAAATTAAGCACTCAGCAAATGTTAGTTGTTGCTATCATTAATTAGAATAACTGTATTCCATCATGATAACATTAAGACTAGAAACACAAAGGAGGACATAACTAAATTTTCTATGTAGGAAATAACTAATAGAGTATTTTACTGACAATTCACATGGGTTTCTTGAATTGTAAGCAGTCCCTGTGCCCAGGAGGAAGAGAAGGAAAATATCACGTGCCATATGAGCTATGCTCGTAAAATGCTGGGCCTTCCTGGCATTACTCAGGTGAATAAAAAGCCATTGCTAAACAACTACATTTTTAATAAACAAATAAGTCTCTACAACCCCGGCAAATGCCACATAGAGTTGTACTTATGAAAAGCAGCTTGATTACAAAGTAATGCCTTCTCTTCTGAAAACCTGCCATTGTGACTTTCAGTCAGAGGTTCATGGTGAAGACCTGACCATAATTTATTTCTCTTTCCAGGCATCCATAAGGGCCTGGCCCCTCAATGAACTCTGCTTTCAGCTGTCCTGAAGGGTGATGGCATGCCTCTCTGAGATGCATCCACAGGGCAATTCCTCATAGGGCACGCAGTCTATATTTTAAATCAGAGTAGCTCAAACATATCCTCTAAGTCTGGTGCCGATTTCTCCAACTGTTTTCAGGAGATACAGAAGTTTCATGTAATTTGTTGATATTTTAAAAGGCTTCACTTTGTATTCATTACAATAGACAACAGGGAAACCTCTGTGACAGTGTATTCTGAGTGTGTCTGTGGCACACATGAGTGCACTCAGTGAGCCCTCCCAAATCAGGGCAAAACCCGACCAGCCAGGCTGAGCAGATGGCTCAGAATAACTGTATTCCATCATGATAACATAAAGAGAGCAAAGGAGAGAGAGGAGGAAATGTTGGCCGAAGAAGAAGAGAGGCAAGGCGAGGCCAGACAGAGTTTCTTGAATGGCCAGGGAAGAAAGAATCTAGATGGGAAAGCAGGAGATGGGAAAGAATCTAGATGGAAAGCAGGCTCCTGGGAGTTATTTGCATAATAAAGACTTCCCTTTTCATCTTCAAGTGATTGTTCTTCATAGGTGGACAAAGTCCCAGACATGAGCAAACCACTTTGTGCACCTATCACAATGCTTTTGAATGTCTGGGGCCAGTGGTGCTAATCCTGGGAAGGTCAAGGGAGTTGTGGGTGAAAGCACTTTCTTCCAGCATCAGCCCCTTCCAAAAGAAAGTGCCAAAGCCATTATCATGGCAGAGAAACTAGTATTTCATAATATAGCCTATTTGTGGGTGTTTCTCTACTACTGTGATTATTAATATGTCTGTTTCCTGTAAGACTTAAAATTAGAACACCAGGCCCAGGTTTGTTTACAGTTCAGCATGTGCAGAGCCTGAACCCCACAGCACGACCCACAGGGAGAGCGTGCACAGGGCATCGCCGCTTTCCGCACCGAGAGCGTCACCCATGGAGTGTTTAGACAGGAGAGCCCAGAAAAATGAGTGCACCGTAAACGCTGCCAGTAATTCAGAAACTGAGATCTGGAAGCGATAAAAACTATGATTGATAAAAGCTTCCCTTGTTAAATTCAGGCCACACGTACTCTAAATAAAATATACCACTTAGGAAATGATTTGTGTTGATAAAACTTGACGGAGTTGTTTTTCCAAATGTCTTCTCCCTGCTGGGAGTTCCACACTTTGGCAGGCTCTCCCGCGGGCCTCCCCAGTTGCCAGTCTCCTCCCATGGCCTGACCTGTTGTTGTTTATACAGCTATTTACACATTTCTTAACAACCTTTGCAAAGGGCTTTTAATGACTTTCGCTCCTGGCAGTACTTTGCTTGAGGCAGAGCTCCAAAGGCTGCCAGTGTTGTTCTGTTTATTTGTGCAGTGCTCTCCCCAGGCTACCCTGTTTCCCCTCAGAGAAAGGCCTGGAAAGCATGTTTCAGGTTAGATAGCTGTAGATGAGTCTTAAAATGCAGGCTGTAGTTGTTAGGAATGTTGTAAGGTAAGGCCATTTAAATAATAAATTAGGAACCAGCATCATGTTTCAAGGGGGCTCACCTAGAGAATGGAACATTAATGTTTTGAGTCTGCTTGAAGAAGTAACATGACAAAGTCCAACTCCTGTGCCCATCAGCTGTAGTGGGGAGGATGGGTCCATCATCCTTTTGGGCCCTTTGTTCATCCACCTGCTAAATGAAGGCAGTGCTTTAGGTGGCCACCACGGTCCAGCCACCTTGGACAGTCCAAGCTCAACAATGCTTCTGTAACCCTACACAGGTGGCTCATATTTGGCTATAGATTAAGAAAGATGAAAACTTCCCCCTGCACATGTTTTGAGGAATATTACAAGAACAGCATTTTACTTTGATGCTAGAGTAATATTTTGGAGTGTGATCAGATAACTGACAGTCAAATTATGTAATTCAGGCCATGAAAATGTAAGCAAGGTCTAAATTTTCTAGAGTGATTTTTCTAAACTGGGCATTACCAACCTTTCTTTTCAGTTTTGTAGAGACCAGTGTAAAAAGTAGTGGAGAAGCCAGGAATCTACCATGAAAAGAATGGGGCAGAGTCAGGAAAGATAAGGAGTTTCTGAAGGGACAGAGCAAGAATTCTCTAGAAGAAGAGGATCCAAGTGGGTGGTGGCTGGGGTTCCAAATGCATATAACCCAGCGGTGCCCTAACCTCCCCAGTGTTCACACAAGTTGGACAGGGCACTGCTGAAATCAGCAGCTATCACATTAGCGAAGTGCTGGTGCCAAGAATGTGCTCCTCACAGAAACAGCAAACAAAAATACTAAAACTGGGTCCATTTGGCACTAAAGCAGCTTCAAATGCTTCTCATCTTGAAGCAGGAGTACGATGTGTTGGGACCACATGATATTTCAGACATGGTCACTGGGCACTAGACAATGGATTCAGGTATTTGAAAGATTCAGAACTGTTCTAAATACAGAGAAAAAGAAGTAGAGGCAAGCATGAAGGTGCTAATGTCCTCTTTACACAAATAGGATGCCCAGAGAGTCTATGGAGGTCAAAAATAATTTAAAGGATAGAAAGAGAACATGCAAGATCCATTTTGAGCATACAATGAATAGGAATAATAACTAAATAAACAGATGTAAGAGGTGTGAGAGGTGGACTAGAATAGAATGGATCCAAAGATTTTCTCCTGGATGAGGGGCACCTTAAGTTTGATTGGCAGGCTTCTTGAGGGCAGGAACCATCTCTTATTAAACTAGTAGACCAAGAAAAGAAGATCATGGCAGATGTGTGTGTATTTGGAGAGAGAGGGAGAGAGAAAATGATTGATTAGCAATGTGTATGGTTAATCCCTTCTTATGAAGGGAATGCATAGGCTCAAGGTCACAGTTAGACCATAACCTTGAAAATAAGGAAAAGCATAGGAATCATGATTTATTGAGAGCACAATAAACTTAGAGGAGATGAAAAATGATCCAATCATATCAATGTTTCTCAACTTTGGCTATATTCAACTCCAGTTAGAATAACCTGGAGAGATTTAAAAATTCCCAGTGGCCCAGGCCACATACCCTATGCCAATAAAATCAATATCTCTAAAAATGCAACAACATGGATGGAGCTAGAGGGTATTATGCTCAGTGAAATAAGCCAAGCAGAGAAAGACAAGTATCAAATGATTTCACTCATCTGTGGAGTATAAGAACAAAGCAAAAACTGAAGGAACAAAACAGTAGCAGACTCACAGAACCCAAGAATGGACTAAAAGTTACCAAAGAGAAAGGGACTGGGGAGGATGGGTGGGGAGGGAGGGATAAGGGGAAAAAGGGGCATTATGATTAGCACATATAATTGGGGAGGGGCATGGGGAGGGCTGTACAACACAGAGAAGACAAGTGATGACTCTATAGCATCTTACTATGCTGATGGACAGTGACTGTAATGGGGTATGTGGGGGGGACTTGATAATGGGGGGAGTCTAGTAACCACAATGTTGCTCATGTAATCACACATTAATGATACTAAAATTAAGAAAAAAAAATGAACTCAGATATCAGCATTTTTAAAGCTCCCAAAGTGATCATGGTAACAGCCAGGTTTAGGACTATTAGATTAGGTCGTCTAGCTTATTCTGGTAGGAGGAGGTGAGGCCACCTGCTAAGGGTCAAATGGAAAAGTTTGGAGACTGGAAAAGAGGAAAACATTTATAAACATTTATAGGAAAACAGTTCACCCTGCAATGTCGAAATCCAAATGAAGGCTGTTTGATCTTAGAAGGAACTCAATATTATGCAATGTGTGGGTTTTCTTCCCTACCAGCAAAAGCAGAAGGAACGTTTGTTCTAACCATGCTGGCAAAGAGGATATTATGAATATCAAGGGGATGTGTGGATGTAGGGGCTTGCTAGAGAATTGTAGGAAGATTAACAGTCATGTCTAAAGTGGTAGGCGACACAAAAAAAGTTGGAAGGAGCTTGGGATAAAGGAAATGGAAGTCATGTGACTAGCACAACTGATAAGACCAAAGGAAAGAAATATACAGGAGGACAATCGTTTTCTGTTGCAGAGGTATGATTCAGAGTTTGAGATGTTAACAAGATAGGTCAATTTTCGACCCTAGGCATTGAGCCTGTTGAGTGGCTGAAACAGAGTGAAAATAAAGGTGATTGAAGTCAAGGAAATAAAGCACTTACGAGGATCTTCAACAAGATGTTATAGCCACGAAGAATGATGTAAAGGTACAGAGGGGAGGGAGGTGCTAAACGTGAAGTAGGTGAAGGAGCTTCTGAATACCAGTAGAAGATGCTAATGGGATGGGAAAAGGATGATGTGTTGATGTGTCAGGGACCAGAGCACATGTTTCCTTCAGGATTACAATCTACTGAAAAATTCTCTTACCAATTCAGTGAAGTCAAGTTTATGAATTTTTGGAAAAATGTAATATGCAGAAGCCGTGCAAAAACTTACTATCACACATGAATTACAGGTTTATAATGCAAATGTAAATAAGGAATATGTTCTGCAAATGAAGACATGTAGGACCATGTCTTAGACCCTGGTATTTATATATGATGTTCATTGTTATTTAAAGAAATGAAACAAATGTCAATCAATAGTGGAATGAATACAATCAATCAATACGGATAAAATAAATAGGATGAAATATTACACATACCATATATATAATTTTCTAACTGTGATCGCTCTTACAATAATAATATTTTATGAGGAAGGAGAAAAGAAAGAAGAGAAAGAAGACAAGGAGGAGGAGAAGAAGGGAAGATTTAGAATAACACAGAATACAGCACCATTTTTATACATTTTGAGAAACTCGTATGTGGTAATAGTACAAATGGAGAACTGGACAGATATAAATTAATGACACTAGTTACTTCTGGAGAAGTGAGGGGATGATGTCAGAGATAGGCATAAATAGGATTTAAATTATAACTATAATGGAAAATGTAATAAAACAATAACATTTGTTAACACTGGAGGATCAGCAAATGTGTGTTTTAAATATTTTTCTAGTATTTTTTGACAAATACATAAATACAATTGAAGTATTTGTAGAAACATTTTGATTCAAATAAAATGTCTTGTATAATAACATTTGCATTCATAAATTAACTCTTCAGATACTTCCCAATGTCCTTGAGAAGTACAGGGTTCTACTTATGCCCACTTACAGGTAACAAAACTGAGGCTTCGGAAACAGAGTGCAAAGGGGAGAGAGAGCTCAGCCAGATGCTGGATATTGGACAGCGAGTAAGTCAATACTTACATAGAAAAATGTCCTTTATTTTACACTTTCATAACATACTTTATATGCACAATTCCCATTGAGTCATGCTCTTCTAAGGTTTATGCTTTCTGAGTTTGGTTCAATGAATGGCTCAAAATAGTTTTAGGCTGTACTATGGGACAGTATTTTGAGTCTGAGATTTCAAAAGAAACCTGTTTGAGGTCATTTTCTTCATCTCTTTTTCCAGGATCTTTACCTGTTTTAAGAAAAAGCAACTTCTAATTTTGAACTAACAACTATCCCTGAAAGATTCTCTTTCTCCCAGTCCATTCACTGTCACTCAAACATGAGAGATTTTATATTCTTTTTAAATATTTCAACTTCCCTAGAAAACCCTGAGTGCCTTATCAGTCGACACCAAGTCAGGATGGTAAGATTTAGGGCACATCCCCCTGATTTAGGGAGGCCGATTCAGTGAAGCTTTTATCTTTCGGCTGAAGCTACTCCCTCGCCATGACAACTATTTGTGGATCTGTATTTCAAACCCATCATCAGCAAAAGGAGTGAACCTTTAAGTGGCACCAAATTAAAGAATGAATGTTTCAGGGATTACCTTGCTGCACCTAAAGAGCCAGGAGCAATTTGTAAGATCAAAATCACCTCACTGGTCCCCTAATTCCAAGTGTATGAAGTCATACAAAAAGCTATTCATGATATGCACTGTGGTCAGAAGAAGAATGAAATTTTAGTGACCTAATAAAAGGTATTTTTTATTTTTTTATAGATTCATTTCTTTGAAAACAGTAACATCTCTGGTGTAATTGCAAGAATTTGGATTAGGGAAATATCTAAACCTGAATTATTCTACCCTTGCCTTCTGGATAGGCTATTGAAAGCCTGTTTTCTTTTCCCCATCTTTAAAATAACAGTAGTGGACTTAAAATGAAATGAGATAGTGAGCATGAAAGTACTTTGAAAAGTAAAAAGCAGTATTTTAACCTTAACCACTTACATTAATGATAATTGTTTTTGAACTAATTTGTATATGTAAGGCTTATCTGTACATGCATTAGCTCATTTAATCCTAGTGGCAGCTCGCAGGCTCTGTGGTTTTGTCCATCTTGCATATGAGGTGACTGAGGGCTGGTGAGTGTAAGGAACTTGCCCAATGTCTACAGGGGTCTAAGTGGGTTAGTGCCACGATGTTAGATTCCAAAGTCCCTGCTCTTACCCATTCATCATCAGCATTTTATAGGAGATTCAAGATTCTTTTATCCTCTTTGTTATTAGCATATTTTTAACATTAGTTAACAGTACACTAGTGTATTTTTTCAAGTTTATTGTGTATATATGTACAGGGTGTGTGTGTGTGTGTGTGTGTGTGTGTGTGTGTGAACCAGCAGTGATACCAAGATGCTGTCCTTGCACTCAGGTGACTGACAGGTTAGCTGCAGACTGGATCAGGGCTGTGGACAAGTAGAGGATATCGGAGTGAGTGCTTTGACCAGGGTTGGCTTCCTCTGACCTGTGCAGTCATACAGCATTCTGCACTTAGCAGAGCCCCTGTTTGGTTAAAGTCTCTGCTGTTGCTGTTTTGAAATTTTTGGTAACTCGCAAGAATTTTTGAACATGGCAACCTTCCTCTTCATCTTTCTGTAGGCCCCACAAACTATGCAACAAGTCCTGGTTTTGACCAAAATGCAAGTGGTAAACTATGGGGGTGGCTCAGGGGAAGAGTTGAAAAGGGATCTGAGTAGAGGTTCTGCTTGAGCTTAATCTTGAAGCATAAGGAGTTAGCTGAGCGGAAAGGTGATTTGGGGCAGGAAGCCCCCACCTCACTGCACACGCAAGACAGAGAGCCCTGATTGTGGACTTTGCTGAGAGGAAAGGCTTTGCTTTATGGGCAGGGGTAGGTATAGGGGGCCAGGCAGGTGTGGGGGCCAGGCGGGTGAGGTGCCTCAGTCCACTAGGTACTGCTGAATGTCAAGGTGGGCCAGCAGGATTGCCCCTGCAGGAGCCACACTGGGTGCTAAGACCGAAGCTGTGAGGGCAGCCCAGGACTGCTGGTCAGACCCTTGGGTGCCAGTGTTAAAAGTCTAGAATGAAGGAAACAAAGGGTCCAGTAGCTGCAGCCCCTGAGCAGACTGCCCTGACAGCTGTGATTCCACTTTGAGAGAAAGAGCTGGGATACTAACTACTTAGCCAGTACTGAGTAATAATATTAGCAAACAATTTTATAGTGTTTACCAAGGGCTAGGTACTGTTCTAAGTACTTACTTGTACCAAATGACTTAATCTTCCTAACTACCCTATGAGATAGTTATTGTCGAAAATAAGTTTCTCTCACTTTAAACACTAGGAAATCAAGGTTCAGAGAGGCCAAATAACTTTCCCAAGATCACAAAGCAAGCAAATGATAGAGTGGGGATTTGAGCCCAAATATTCTTATTTCCAGAGTTTGTGCTCTCAGCCACTCCAGTACATTGAACACTAGCACTATTGTTTCTAAAACCCAATAAGGTCCTATGGCTTATGAGAAAGACAAACATTGTAGAGATGGACTAAAAGTCCTGGCATGAACTCACCACCTTTCAGCCTCATCCTTCCCACTTGCTTTTTCTTTGAGATGCTGAAGCTGCCCACATTTGCTCCTGCTTCTAGCAGGTTGTGTTTTACACAGATGGCAACCACTCTATATTCCAAACCACATACATTTTTAGTATGAGACACTGGAGATTGTCCCATGAGCACATGAGGTCTGTGTCCCCCTCTCTCTTAACTTTGAGTGGGCCTGTGGTTATGGCAGAAGAGATGTTGTATGACATTCAAATGAAGGTCATAAAGAACAACACAGCTTCCAACTGGCTTCCTGGGGATGCTAAAATCCCGTCTCTATGTGGTAAGGAAGCACAACTCACACGGAGAGTCTTTGTAGGTAGATGTGTTGGTCTATGGCCAAGCGAAGGAGCCTGCCGACAGCTGATGGCTAGCATCACCCTCCGGACAATGAGTGAAGACGACTTTAAGATGCTCCGCCCCAGCCACTGCCTGACCACCACCTGAGAGGCCCTGAGCAGGAATCACCTCACTGAACCCAGTCAGCCTCTGGAACTAGGAAAGGTAACCACAAATGATTGTTGTTTAGAGCCACTAAATGTTGGGGGTGATGATTATGTGGCAGTGGATCTTGGAATGGGGCCTCTGCTCTTGCTGTTTGGTTTTGTTCTTATCTTTCTCTTTTCCTTGGTAACTTTTTCACACAAACTTGGATATCACAGAAGCTTCCCCAGCTGCATCCCCAAGCCCCCTGCAGGATGTCGGGCTGTGTAGCTTTGTTCTAGGCTCTCTGAACTTCATCCCTTCGTTTTAGAGGAGGAACGGCAAACTTTCTCTGTAAGGCATTAGATAGTAAATATTCTCAGCTCTGCAGGCCATGCGGTCTCCTTTCGTAACTCTTCAGCTCTGCTGCTGTAGTGTAACCGGGTGTGACAATACGTAAGTGAGTGGGCACGGCTGCGTCCCAATACAAATTTATTTACAAAAAGCAGGCAATGGGCCTGAGGGCTGTAGTTTGACAATCTCAGCTTTCCAGCAGTAGTTTACAAACTGTTTGCACATTAGAATCACTTGGGGAGCTTCTGAACCTTGCAAAACTCAAGCTGCCCCTTCCCTCCTCCTTCCCTCCCCCCACCCCCCAGCACGTGAGAAGTGACACCGCGGTGCGTGAATCTCACGTGCAAGAAGATCTGGGACGCAGCACTGCTTGGTCTGCAGTGTTAGTCTCCCCAGACCGGAAGCTCAGCAAAGCAGCATGTACTCTGGGGTACATCTCTAGTGCCCAGCCAGTACCTGGCATATGGCTTGCTCCAGATTTGCCTAATAAGCCACTGAATAATAAATATTGGTTGAACGAAGCTGTTGAAACTCCCTTGATCCCCAAATCTTTAAAATATTTCTATTTCTTCCACTATTCTGTTCACGCACTCCTCCCATTTTCCCAGGATCACTTCCACAGGTTCATTTCTTCCTCTTCTTTCTTACTCCCCCACACCCCCCAAATTCAATCAGCTCCTAAATCCGACCAATCTACCTTCCCATCAGTCACAGCCGCCCTTCCATTCCTGTGTCACCTGAGTTCACCTTAGTCCAAGTCTTCCCCAGCTGTCTCCTGGATTCTTGTAGAAATCTGGCTGCCGTCTCCCTCTCCCCTCTCCCCTCTCCCCTCCCCTCTTCTCTTTTTTCTCTTCAGCATGAGCATCATGACGTGGGCTTTTGCTCCAGACAGGCATGGCTTTGGATTCTGGTCTGCGCTCCAGGACGCTCTTCCGTAAGTTACCAGCCTCCCTGAGCCTGTCTTCTTACTTGAACCCTGTGGTTAAAACATTCCTGCAAGTATTGGCATATGATACAGAAACTGCCCCTGTGCCAGCCACACAGTCCGCAGCGACCCCTGCTGCGGTCTGTGCTCTCCCATCGGCCTCCCTGAGACCCCCACCCACCGCTAGAGTGACCGCTCCCTGAGGGCAGGGAAGGGCACCGGTCTGGCTCCCCCTTGTATCCCCGGTTCTCGCTATTATAACCTCCAAAGCTGAGCATTTTAGGGACTGGTTTATTTGATCCCAGCATGCTTTTCTTGTGTTTTCTCCCTCACCACCTGTTTGTCCCGTATTTTAGTCAAACGGAATGACTTGTTCTTCCCTCACACTCCCTCCGCTTGCCTGCCTTTCAGGGCCTTTCCCGTCCGTCCCGTCAGCCTTCGCTGGACTCTGATTCCTCTCTGCTGAATTGTGCTCACCTTTTCAAGTCCAAGGTACTATGCGCATTAAGACTTTTCCCTCCCCCATACACTCTTCTGATGTCGTTGCTGGCAATCCCTCTTTCATGGCATATATTTTGTGCTAAAGTTATTGGAGTTTTGATTATTGGTATCAGATTATTGGAGTTAGGGGTTTCTAATACATTTTGTGTGTCTTTGGTACATCTTCCTGGACCATACAGTTCATCCAATAAATCTTGGAATACATTTCTAAGTGAATGAATGCCCCCAGTTCCCCCACTCTGGGACAAAGGGATTGACTTAAAAGGAAAAATCCTGGCAAGAAACTACATGATTTGGGGGATCATCTAAAGTTGTAACTAGACCCCTCAAGTGCCAGGGGCAAAGAAAAACTGTGTAGAGAACAAATGCACCTTGTTTGTAAACAGAGTTTGCAAAGATAAACCTGTTCCTCTCCCGTATGAGTTTTCCAGCTGGAGCTCATAAGCAGTTTCCCCAGGGTTCAGCCTTCAGGGCGGGGCATCCCCCCTGCAGATTAAATCTTGTTGTGTTAATGCGTAACACACCTCTAGATTAGGTTACAATGTGGAGGCTCCCCATGCTGCTTGGAGGGGGTTTGCCTGGAAAAGGTGTAACTACAAGGAGCCTTCTATGACCACATTCTATTTCTGGTCTCCTATGAAGGGTTATTCAGACACTTTCGAATATAACTTAGATTTCTTACTGTGTAGATTTCTTACTCTGCCTTAGTCCTGGATAAGTATCATCCTTGCCAAGCACCAAATTATACTTCTTCCTGTATTTTAAGGTTGTAACTCCTAGTTAGAAGCTGAACTAAACAGAGTGGTACAGAGCAATAACAATAGGCCAATAATTAAAGAGTAGCAAAATGTGACCAATACTGAGCTTTAGGAGGTCTTCTGGTTACTCCTTGAGAATTAAGAAATGTCTGGGTGTTCAAAGCTGTTTGGGTAGAAAGGGGATTTCACTATAATTTTCTATGATATATTTGTAAGACTGAGTTACTGGGCAGTACCTAAAGCAAAGGAAATGCCTGCATGGATGCTGGTTCTGAAAATACCATCACCTAAGGTGACCAGCACATTCAGATCTGCCTGGGACTTCCAGACTGTGGGACACTCAGTGCTAGAATTAGGAGAGTCCCAGGGAAACCAGGAAGGGTTGGTCACCCTAATAATAGCTGGTGGCTTCATAAAGTTATAGAAGAGAAACTCTTACACAGGCACCAAAATTGTGCCAGAATATTTGGTTAAACACTATGTGTCAAGTCCAAACAGATTTTTTTAGGCATATTTATATGTCTATGTGTCATCTTCATACATTTTATATCTATATCTACACATTGCTAATAGGTTGAACCATATGAAATTGCCAATATTCTACTCTTTTTGACAAAAAAGCAAAAACACCCAACCAGTCTTTTCATATAATTCAACGTATTTTTTATTTACATCTGTTAGGTTCTATGTTGATTTCTTTACACATATTAATTTATTTAATTATCCTAACAACCTTTGGAAATTAAGTGTAGTATGCCATCTGGTAATAACTGAGGAGCTAAGAGGTTAATGTAGGCATGATGTATTGCAAGTAGAAATAAATTAAATGCCGTATCTTCACTACCTACTGAAGACCAAGTATCTCCATTACTTATCAAACTTGCAGGGTAGAGATTTATTATCCTTATTTTATAGATTAGTACAATGCAGCAAAGAGAGGCTGCGCTGATGACTACACAGCTTGCTTTGAATAGCATTCCCTTATTTCAAGCTTCCCTTCACCAGGTCAGTTTTCTTCCAAGAAGGTTCTAGCTTCAGGAATGACCTTGATCTCCATGCATTTAATCAAATACAGTTGTTTTTCAACATTTTACTAATGAAAAATTGTAAACACATAAAAAATTTGAAAGAATTTTATAATGAACATCTTATTTCCATGGCCTAGATTCTATAACTGTTAGCATTCTACCATATTTGCCTTATGGCATGTCTCTCCGTCTGAACATCTGTCTAACCATCAAACCATTTTACCAACTTGATGTATTTCAAAGTGAGTTGCCCGCATCAGCACCCTTCACTCCTAAACATTTCAGCATGCATATCAATGACACGAGTTTAATTAGTTTACAGGGTGTTTTTAGGTAAAATTTAAAGATTAAATGTACTATTTGATGACTTCTGATAGATGCATAGATCTGTATAATAGCCTAAACTCTTATTAAGATATGGAATATTTCCATCACCCCAGAAGTTTCCATAAACTTCTCTAGTCAGTTCTTGCCTCACCAGCCCCACTGCACTTCCACCTCCAGGGGAAACTGGTATTTTGATTTTGTTCACCATAGATTACTTTTATCTGTTCTAGAACTTCATGTAAATGGAATTATACAGGAAGAACTAGTTTGCATAAGACATAAGACTTTTTTCACCCAGCCTACATTTTTTTGAGATTTATTCATGTTTTTGCATGAATCAGTAGTTACTTTCATTGTTTCATATTTGTATCATCCTATTGAATGACTATGGCACAATTTGTCTGTCCATTTTCCTATTGATGGACAGGGGAATGGGCTGTGGATGGATTGTTTCGTTTTCCCCAATAGAATAAAGCTGCCTTGAACATTCTTTCTATAAGTCTTTGTGTATACATATGTTTTCATTTCTCTTGGGTAAAAACCTAAAATTGGAACTGTTCAGTCACAGGCAGGTATATGTTTTATTTTATAAGAAGAAGGTTGTAAATGCCACCAGTAATGTGTAAGAGTGCTGGTTGCTCTTTGTCTTCAACTTTTGATGTCATCAGTTTTTAGCCATTCTGGTTGCTGTATAGCAGTATTTTACTGTGTTTTTGATTTTCATTTCCCTGATGATTAATGTGATTTGAACATTTTTCCATTATTGATCATGCATATATTTTCCTTGCAAAGTGTTCATTCACATGGTTGCCATTTGAAAATTTTCAGTTGAGTATGACTTCTCAATGGCAATAGTTTCACTCCCAAGTGGGTGAAAATCAGCTCATGGCAGGAGGGCAAAATTTTAAGAATGATAATAGTTTATGATCACATAATGGGCCACAGCGCATACCCTGAACTGTACTGACCATCTCGGCTCAGTTTAATACCACCCACATCCTCCCCACTTACTCATTTCTGAGTTCCAGATGCCTTTAGTTACTTTTAATTTACTGGAAGGAGCTGTGAATCTCCCTCAATCATAATTATCAGAAAGGACAATCTGATACTTTCTCAATCACAGGCCTGATTCTGTATGATATTTTCTCATTTCCCTTTCCAAAATGTCTTTTTTCTTTCACAATTGTAAGATAGGAGACAAAATGCTTATGTTTTCCATGTGGGAACTACCACTCACATTGTTGCTGCTGAAAGACCCTTCCAAATTTTTTCTATTTCTCACCACACTGTATGTGTGTAACAACTGTATGCTTTGAATTTGTATATACAAGCTTATATACAACATGAAAACCAGCAGCATGTAGAGTAAAAACCTACTTCAAGAACAGGTTATTTAAAATTGTTAGTAAAAAAATTCAACAAGTAAGACTTTCCCCACACCCTTCTCTGAATTTGAAGATGTGTCATATGACACATATCTGACATAGTGTGGGGGTGGCCTGGGAATGGTAACTGTGTAATCCTAAAACAACAAGACATCATGTAGCACTCCGGTTTAGGTAAGTGAACATTTGGGCTGAGGACAAGATGTAGGCAGAGGATGCTAGAGCTCCAACTAATTAGGGAGTTATCACTTGGAGAGTTACATAGCTCTGGGTCACTGAAGTAACAGCTATCAGAGGAAACTTCTGGAAGCCATCTTGCTTTCATTTCACAATCTTCTGATGACAGAATAAGCAGTATGGTATGGTAGCACGTTCCTTGAAGTTCACTGCCCTTTCCGTGTCAGTGATAGAACAAAAAAATCATCAAGAAATAGACAAAAACATTCCAATAGTTTGAAGTGCTTATGACTTTTAAATGGATTTTAGAAGGATTCGTTAAACTCAGCTCAAAGAACATAAAATTAAATGTCTTGTAAATTATAAAAGCAAACAGTGTCTATGGCTCATTAAAGCTCCAACATACTCAAAAGACTTTTGACATTGTTTTGTCTTTTTCAGCGCAAAGACCCTCCTTGGTCATAGAAAATCAGAAGTTAAAGCAACAAGGGGCAAGATAAACTTTCCATCTTTTTGGCATCTTTTTATTTCTGAGTATATTATTCAGGAATAAAGGATTTGTCAAATTCTATTGTCTTTTTTTATTCAACATACATTATGGTCATTTCCAAGTTGTCAAGTATTGATGCATATTTTGAGGACACCCCCCCACATTCCTCATGAAGCTCACAATCTAAAATATGGTTTTAAAATATGAAGTTTTGATAACTAAATTTAATATAGATATTAGATATTAAGATAAGGAAGATATTATTTGGGGATTCAGTGGTCAGGAAGATTTCATAATGATGGATGTATTTCTTGAAAGATTTGCCTATTTAGAGGTGAGCAAGTAGTAGAAGCATAAATTAAAACTGGAAGTTGAAACCCCACAATAACTGGGAACTGCATAGAGGCCCAGCCTTGCTGGAGTTAGGGATGCATGTAAGGGAGTGGTTACAGATCAGATGAATTCTCTTTCATTTCAGGAACCATGCACAGGAACAGTGCCATCATTGCAGTGCCCCTGACTGTCTGGCATGCTGCTCCTTCATGGCCGACCTTCTTAACCTCCGCTCTATTTCCCAGCTCCTCCCCTCGTTGCCTCTTCTCGCTGGCCTCGTCCCGCATCCCACTTCACCTTTCACACACAGCCTATTTAATCATTCAAATGGATGTGACTGAATCCTTTTACATTCCTGGAACCTTTTTTTAAGTTTAGCTTTTTCTCATTTGGAAAAAGAAAAATTGTGGCAGCTCCCCAAATCACAAAACATAGCAAGATTTAAGAAGATTAAAGACATCAGGGCAAAAAATGTTTTTTAAAAATATATAGACAAATAAAGGCAAAGGCAAAATAAAGGTATGACTGTAAGTATGAACAATGAGTTGGCTCTGAGCTTTCTAGCAACCAAAGGGGAGGGAGGAGTATTTATAAGGTTCATACATCTAGGATGTTTTCATCTATAGGTGATTATTTTGATGTAGTCAAAAGTCTTCAAGATTGCACATAAAAAGCATACATGCCTGAATTCTAGTCTTAGCTCTGCCAGTAATTGCTTTTGACATTAGTCATGCAAACTCACTAGGTCTTAGTTTCCACATATGTAAAAGAAGGGTTCAACTTCAATAGTCAATAAAGTGTTTCCAAGTTCTAACACTCTACCATCCTGTTACATAACACTTGCCAACAAATGTGTCCCCATGAAAACACTAGTAGGAAGGAATTAGAAGTGCAATAGAAAAACTTCTAAGCATCTGTTTTCCTCAATCCCTAAATTATAAATGTATTAAAATCTAGACAACACATTATTCATCCTTTTCTACACATTTACCCATAGAAAGAACTGTTAGAATGACCCACATGAAACTGATGGTTTTATTGTTCAAATGTAGGGAAATATGGGTAATTTCATATGTTTCAACCTAATAAATGTGTTGAATTGAGATAATCAGGTGTACTGCAGCAGGGTGCTGGCTCTGATGTCCTTGATTCAGGGCAGGCAGGACTAGGGTTGACAGTAAAGTGAGAGAAGACCTGGCCACTTGGGCTTTAGACTCCTAATAGTTGCCGAGCGTGGACCCTCTGAAGCCAAGTGCCTGGGTTCGAGTCCTCGCTCTTGCCCCTCTCTAGCTGCATACATTTGAGCCAGTGATTTAACTTCTCTGGGTCTGTTTCCTCTCCCACACAACTGGAGTAATTATAAAATATATCTGCTTGATAGGGCTGTTTTAAGGATTCAAATATGTATGAAATACTTAGCACACTGTCTGGCAACCAATGTTACTCAGTAAATGTGAGCTGTCAGCAGCATTAACTACTGGGTGGGCAACTGAGTAAAGTGCCCAGGAAAGCTATAGGCAATGACCAGCCTGAAAGACATAGTGGAAACATCTCTCCCCACTACTTGGTGGCCTGTAATAAAAATGAACACAGGAGCACTGCTTCTTAGGCAGTAACTTTCAGAATGTATCAAACTGAGACTCAAAGTTAAAACTACTGAGACTCAAAGTTTACATCTTGACCTGCCATATACTAAAATAAAGCTTCACAGAATAAATCTAACCCTTGCTATGTGTCTTGCACTTTGACCTATCGTATTCTAATCTATCCTATCTTATCCTATTTTTTCAATACTGGTTCTTAACCACCAAATTTATTTTATGACCTAGTAATGGCTCTTAACACAAGAAGTGACATTTAGGAAACTACCAGACCAGGTCATATTTAGCTTTGAGCAAAATATTCTGGTCCAACCGAATGGAGAACAGGCTTAGGCAGCAGTGTCCAGGGAGGGAGGCAATGCCAGTGCCACACTTGCCGCCAACCCTGATCGGCTTATGTCCCCTCTCCTCTCACATCTCTACTCCTGCCATGCCAGCCACAGGAAAAATACTAACTAGCTATAGCCAACATAACTATGCTTCAGCCAAAATTCTAATGTGGAGATATGAGCAACTCATTTCACTTTTACCCATACTCTAAGAAAAAACTTTCCATCATCAGATGTAGGAGTGAAATGATTGCTTACATATTTGTAATTCTCATTGTAACAGATTTTCAGCGTCCCACTTATCATTGGGTTAAAAGTGCAATCAGCGAGCGCAGCTTTTCCCGGCGCGTTGTCTGGCAGCACCTCCACCCCACGCCAGCATGTAGGTGATGGATGTCAGTGCACACCACATTTTTCATGGTAGCAATTTTGCTTTCAGCTGGTGAAGCGTTTCACCGTCTTGCTATTTGGGTAGCACCAAAAAAATACTTTCTTAAAGACCAAGGTGCAGACTACAGAGTGGTAAGTCCACAAATAAATCATTATTATTTGACAGTGCATTTCACCTCTAAGTTTTCTATGAAGATCCTTATCCAAAGGGTCGTTTTGAAAAACATCCTCCAAGGAGCACACAGACAGGGCACGATGCCAAGGGACAGGCACCAGGAGCCCGTCCATGATTCTTGGGTCCAGAAAGGAGAAGCAGGGTTTTGAGGCAAAACCATGTCACATATCTTACTCTTCTCAGAATCCTACCTCACAGTACTCTTAATAAAAAAACAAAACAAAAAAATCCTGAGGTTTTTAAAACAACCTCAATTCAATTCAACATGTTCCTTCTTTCAACTTCCAAAAGTTATTTAATGGCTCTCTTCTACATGTGAAGGCCTTTTCTAGGCTCAGTGAAGGATAAAAAGATGTAAAACATGACCCCTGCCCTGACAGGGACTGGGAAAATGACATGTAGCTCTTCTGAGTACTTAGTATGTGTCAGGCACTGTGCATTTTCTCTTTTGATCCACACAGCCGTCTGAGACGTGGGTAGCGTTATCATCCCATGGCACAGATGAAAGCCCTAGAGCTCAGTGAGTTTAAGAACCTACGGGAATGGGAGAGCTTGGAATCAACCCCAGGAGGCTGACTCCAGAAGCCCACACTCTCTACCACCATGTACAACAGGATGAGAAACTAACTGTAGGATTTCAATTTGAGCAGCCAAAGAGCCGGTTGCAAACACTTCCCAGAACCAGTTGAATAAAGATTTTTTTTTCTCATTTTGGTGCTCGCATATACAATAGTCACATAGCATTTGGAGAAATATATTAGAACAGTCCTGCACAGAAGACTTCTTAGTGCTACAGAGAATGATACATGTGCCCTTTCCTCTTTGCATTCATAATAACATGTACACATCTGCTCTTTAATATGGGCTGCAGGATCGGTAGGTTTTTAGAGAGTGAATAGCCTAAGAGTCACTTTCTAGATTAATTACAAAATGTTCCGTATATAGTCAGTTTATAATGTCATGCAGGCACCCTGGATATTTTTAGACAGTATTGCTTCATTCTATTCAAGGTTCAAGAGAGGTATCCAGTTTTTCTGTCTATTTCTATTTATAATAGTTCTGCTAGCAAAGCGGATGTTACACTTCTCCTTTCCCAGACATACAAATTTGTATTTCCAAAGAACTCATCTAGAGAAATAGTTGTGCTTTTATTCATTGAAGTATACCTTTTTTTTTAGAAAGGCAAAATATCGTATCAGGGGAGTGTTAAGTGCATGATGGACTTGTCCTTACAGCCTGCTGGGTCAGTCAGAAATGAGCCCTGGTGGTACTGAAGGAATTGACCTAACCAGAGATTTTTGAGATTGCTTCTTTAGAGCTCACAAAGCACAGGCCTGTCATAGTTGAGACATATTTCATGCTAATGAGCCATTAAAACCACAAGAGCACCACCGCCCACTCCTGGAGTAGCAGCCTTCTCAGACTGCAGTCTGGGACCACTTGGTTCAGTCACCTAAGGAGCTTGTAAAGCAGATTCCCTCAACTCTGCCTGAAGTCCTAGGTGAGGCTCTGGAATCTGCATTTTAAATGAGCTTTCTAAGTGACCACATATTATGAAATGCTGGTCACAAAAGTAGCACTGTGAGCCTCAAGAGAATTAGAAGCCAGTGTGTTTTCATGGCATATATTTTGAGAAATTACAAAAGGTTTCATTAGAGCTTTTCCAAAGTAACTTCTGTAAAATAACAATCCCAATAGATAATTTATAGTAAACAATTTCCATGGTCAAATAAACTTAGAAAAATTCCTTTTAATATCCCTCCTCTTAGAAGTTCCTAATACACATATTGGAGGTTCTGAGAAGTCCTGCAGGGAAGAAACCTGTTTAACATAAGTGTTTCCCAGATAGATTTCACCATAGGACTCTTTTTCTGGAATGACACTCGGTAATTTTCCAAGAACTGGGGTATTCTTCAGGCCTACTTTGGGGAAATGGTGGTTGCAGACTAATGGTAGAATTTCTAGAGGAGAGTTTGGAGATTCAGGATCCCTATTTTAATCTTCTATTCTTAGGAATCCTTCTAGAGAGGTGAGAAACCCCACAGCTTATTAATTATGTTTCACATCTGTGTGGTTTTTATAGTTCCATGGGCTCCTTTTCACACCTTTTCTCATTAAAGAAAAATCTTCAGTTGAATCCTGTGAGCCAGGCAGATCAGATATTATTATCCCCATATTACAAGTGAATAAATCAATTTATGGAGGGTGAAGAGTTTGCCTACCTGGGTCATTCATCTCTACATCTTATGCTTTATTCATAACATCCAAGCTGTAGATGACCTGACAGCTAAGGTTCCCAAACCACAGCAACCTATACAATTTTGCTAAATTCACTACTGATGTATTGTCTTTTTGTGGGAATATTGATGCCACTGATTGGCCACTTGTAGAAAGAGGTGTGAAATATTTTTCCTTTAGTGGAGATGAATTGACTTGATCTCAGGCCCTCTTGCTTTTCTCTCACACCCCGTGGAGACCAGTGGCCCACTGTATTACACAGAGCTATGGTCGGGGTGAATCTGTAACTGGAAAGTTATTTTCATGTATGTAACTTTCAAACATGTAATCAAATCGGCCTTTATGAGACATGAATTAAACTGCTTCTGTGCTGTGCCCTAATCGCATGAGTTGACCTATTTCACTAGTATGAGTCTATTTCTTTTAGCAAATAAAACCTAGGGCTTTTAAGGGTTACTATCTTAGTGCCTCTGGTCTTCTGTTTTTATGAGTTGTTTCCTTCCTATACTTTCCACAGCATGACTTCTGCAGTCACGTTTTTAATTCCTTTTAGTCCCAAGACTTATGGGCTTTCATTCAGTCGCATGACTGCCACAGAAATATTTTGACTAATAGTTAAGTACATCTGTAACAAACTGTTCCGAACAGAGAGCATCCATTTGGGTGTACCTGGGAAAATGTTTCTGCCTCTTCAACATCCTTGATAATGTGGCTAAATGCCACAGTCTGAGATTTAATATATCTGCTCCTTCCCTCTTCATCTGCCATCCATCATGTGCCATTCAATCTTGATGTTTGTGACAAATTTGGGATATGACTATAACTACATATAAATTTTCAGGATTTTAAACATTTATAATTAAACAAATGTCTTCTAAGCTTTAGTTTCTATATATTTGTTCGATGGCAAAGGATTTACTATGTTGTACATAGCAACTCTTTTCTTATAGATTTAACTGGGTCTTATTTTTGTTGGCTGAAAGGTATAGACATTTCTAGAAATATTCCATTCTCCACCCCAATCCTGTAATCTGTTATAACTGATCCAGAGAAAATAAAAATGCATCATGTTTGAAGTATACATCATTCAGTGGTAAACTGTGTCTCACTTTGAGTCATATTATATGTTCGTTATATCTAGAAAAACAATTTGGATAATAAAAGTGCCAAATGTTAACTCAAGCTATAAACATCCAATGACATATTTATATCATGCATCATACTTTTCTAGATTTCTTTTCTTAATGCTTCTCATCTTGCACTGAAATTCTTGACCCATTTGTTCCACGATTTATGGGATAATTAGTTATTTTTTGATTAATAAAAATTAGAAATTTTAATTGGACCCTATTTGAGGTTTGGTTGCATTAAATGCATCTACTGGTGATCAAAATGTATTTTTAAAGGGAGTTAGTCTAATATATCAACAAATGAGGAGCTATAAACATGATTAATATACACATTAGACTTCCCTTATCACATTTTGCTGGCAGTTTTTATCCGGTCACAGCTGAAATTACATTGAGTTCTTTCTCCTTTTGTATAAAATACAGATTATGTGGAGACAGCCGTCTGAGCAACTGGAGTTTCATCTTGTCTGCCCATTAATTATTAATTCTGTTTCAGTACTTCTTATCTATCACTGTTGAGAGATGGAGGGCTGTAGTTTTATAGTCATTTTCCAGTAAGAAAACAGGCTGGATGGTACCTGTCCACTTGGCAATATTTGAGAAAGCATCAAAAGTACTTCCATTTTTATGAAACCGTTCAAAAGGAATGTTCTAACTCACTACTTCTACTGTTACACTGAAGGGTACTATGATTTTTTTTTTTTTTTTTTTTTTTTTTTTTTTTGAGAGGGCATCTCTCATATTTATTGATCAAATGGTTGTTAACAACAATAAAATTCTGTATAGGGGACTCAATGCACAATCATTAATCCACCCCAAGCCTAATTCTCATCAGTCTCCGATCTTCTGAAGCATAACAAACAAGTTCTTACATGGTGAACAAATTCTTACATAGTGAATAAGTTCTTACATGGTGAACAGTACAGGGCAGTCATCACATAAACTTTCGGTTTTGATCATGCATTATGAACTATAAACAATCAGGTCAAATATGAATATTCATTTGATTTTTATACTTGATTTATATGTGAATCCCACATTTCTCCCTTATTATTATTATTATTATTATTTTTTTTTTTTTTTTTTTTTTTTGAGAGGGCATCTCTCATATTTATTGATCAAATGGTTGTTAACAACAATAAAATTCAGTATAGGGGGGTCAATGCTCAATGTACAATCATTAATCCATCTCAAGCCTAATTCTCGTCAGTCTCCAATCTTCTGAAGCATAACGAACAAGTTCTTACATGGTGAACGAATTCTTACAGAGTGAATAAATTCTTACATGGTGAACAGTACAAGGGCAGTCATCACAGAAACTTTCGGTTTTGATCATGCAATATGACCTATAAACCATCAGGTCAAATATGAATATTCATTTGATTTTTGTACTTGATTTATATGTTGATCCCACATTTCTCCTATTATTATTATTATTTTTATTTTTAATAAAATGCTGAAGTGGTAGGTAGATGCAAGATAAAGGTAGAAAACATAGTTTAGTGCTGTAAGAAGGCAAATGTAGATGATCAGATGATCAGGTGTGTGCCTATGGACTAAGTATTAATCCAGGCTAGACAAGGGCAGCAAAACATCCACGGATGCAGAAGATTTCTCTCAAAACAGGGGGGGTGAGGTTCTGAGCCTCACCTCTGTTGATCCCCAAATTCTCACCTGATGGCCCCCCTGCGACTGTGCCTGTCTTAGGTTGTTCCTCCCTTGAGGAATCTTACCCGTCTCTGGCTAACCAGTCATCTTCCGGGGCCATACAGGGAAATGTAAAGTTGGTAAGTGAGAGAGAAGCCATATTGTTTGCAAAGGTTAGCTTTTTACTTCTTTGCAGATTTATGCCCTGTGGCTTCTATGCCCAGCACTTGTCTCGAGGTATCTTTACCACCTGGAGGAATTATGATACTCGGTAAATTCGATATGAGGCACGAATTCTATTTAAAGTTTGTAATTAGGAAGGAAGAAGAAAAGCTATAGATGTAGCATATGAAGGAAACTTGGGAGGATTGATTATTTCTTTGACATATCTTCTTGTATAGTACCTTAAGTATGTATAGGTTTTAAACTACTAACTAATTTGCACACACATATTGACATAGTAGGAATACGGTGACATAAACAAAGCAAATCTATAATTACCAGCCATCTCCAGTGAAGCCAAGAAAACCATTTAGGCACCCTAGGCATTTGTGAAAATTTATCTATGATATGATGGATATTTTCCAACTGTACTTGAACCATCAGACAAATTAAAGCAGCCCATTTCTGGGATCTGTTCACATCCCATATGTTCTTTTAACCATAGATAGTCTATAGTCATGAGATTTTGGGGTGCTACAACTTGCACCCCTCCCAACTCCTGGTTGAGTTCCAACAGACAGATCCGGTCAAATTCGTTGTCTCACTGTATGCACATGCCAGCCTAGACATCTCCCTCCTCCTTCTCATGGCAAGTCCAGGAGATGGTGGGCTGGATGCAGCCACAACCACAGCATCGTCCGGATCCCTGTGGAGGCTTTTTGATGATCATCCCCCGGCACGAGTCCTCCAGAGAGTGCTGATGCCGGAAGCTCCTCCTCATATCGTATCTTAGTTCATTTTCTGGGTATCCAAGCTAGGCCTTGATCTTCTGCGTAGAAACAAACAGACCCTTTGCCCACACTTTGACATGCCCTCTATACCACTGTGCAGAACTCATTGGAGGTCAGCACACAGTAACTGCTTTTTTTTTTTTTTTTTAATTAAGAGAAAGGAATATTATCAGAAAAGAGTACCTCCATAGCTGATCATCTGACACCCTTTAAGTGATCAACATTAAGGATATTTAAAGCATGCGTTGATCTTTGATTTACCAATAGTTTTATCCTGTTAAGGAGTAATCCCCCTTTTCTTTCTTTCTTTCTTTTTTTTTTTTTTAAATTTTTAATCTACACTTACCTGAAGAATACTATGTTTACTATGCTCTCCCCTATATCAGGTCCCCCCCAACAACCACATTACGGTCACTGTCCATCAGCCTAGCAAAATGTTGTAGAGTCACTACTTGTCCTCTCTGTGTTGTGCAGCCCACCCTCCCCTTTCTCCCTCCCCCCCATGCATGCTAATCTTAATACCCCCCTTCTTCTTCCCCCCCCTTATCCCTCCCTGCCCACCCATCCTCCCCAGTTCCTTTCCCCCTGGTACCTGTTAGTCCATTCTTGGGTCCTGTAACTCCGCTGCTGCCTCGCTCCTTCAGCTCTTCCTTCGTTCCCATACTCCCCAGATGAGTGAAATCATTTGGTATTTCTCTTTCTCCGCTTGGCTTATTTCACTGAGCATAATACTCTCCAGCTCCATCCATGTTGCTGCAAATGGTTGGATTTTTCCACTTCTTATGGCTGAGTAGTATTCCATTGTGTATATGTACCACATCTTCTTTATCCATTCATCTACAGATGGACATTTAGGTTGCTTCCAATTCTTGGCTATTGTAAATAGTGCTGCGATAAACATAGGAGTGCATCTGTCTTTCTCAAACTTGATTGCTGCGTTCTTAGGGTAAATTCCTAGGAGTGGAATTCCTGGGTCAAATGGTAGGTCTGTTTTGAGCATTTTGATGCACCTCCATACTGCTTTCCACAATGGTTGAACTAATTTACATTCCCACCAGCAGTGTAGGAGGGTTCCCCTTTCTCCACAGCCTCGCCAACATTTGTTGTTGTTTGTCTTTTGGATGGCAGCTATCCTTACTGGTGTGAGGTGATACCTCATTGTAGTTTTAATTTGCATTTCTCTGATAATTAGCGATGTGGAGCATCTTTTCATGTGTCTCTTGGCCATCTGTATTTCTTTTTTGGAGAACTGTCTGTTCAGTTCCTCTGCCCATTTTTTAATTGGGTTATTTGTTTTTTGTTTGTTGAGGCGTGTGAGCTCTTTATATATTCTGGACGTCAAGCCTTCATCAGATCTGTCATTTTCAAATATATTCTCCCATACTGTAGGGTTCCTTTTTGTTCTATTGATGGTGTCTTTCGCTGTACAGAAGCTTTTCAGCTTAATGTAGTCCCACTTGCTCATTTTTGCTGTTGTTTTCCTTGCCCGGGGAGATATGTTCAAGAAGAGATCACTCATGTTTATGTCTAAGAGGTTTTTGCCTATGTTTTTTTCCAAGAGTTTAATGGTTTCGTGACTTACATTCAGGTCTTTGATCCATTTTGAGTTTACCTTTGTATATGGGGTTAGACAATGGTCCAGTTTCATTCTCCTACATGTAGCTGTCCAGTTTTGCCAGCACCATCTGTTGAAGAGACTGTCATTTTGCCATTGTATGTCCATGGCTCCTTTATCAAATATTAATTGACCATATATGTTTGGGTTAATTTCTGGGGTCTCTAATCTGTTCCACTGGTCTGTGGCTCTGTTCTTGTGCCAGTACCAAATTGTCTTGATTACTATGGCTTTGTAGTAGAGCTTGAAGTTGGGGAGTGAGATCCCCCCTACTTTATTCTTCTTTTTCAGGATTGCTTTGGCTATTCGGGGTCTTTGGTGTTTCCATATGAATTTTTGAATTATTTGTTCCAATTCATTGAAGAATGTTGCTGGTAATTTGAGAGGGATTGCATCAAATTTGTATATTGCTTTTGGCAGGATGGCCATTTTGACGATATTAATTCTTCCTAGCCATGAGCATGGGATGAGTTTCCATTTATTAGTGTCCCCTTTAATTTCTCTTAAGAGTGACTTGTAGTTTTCAGAGTATAAGTCTTTCACTTCCTTGGTTAGGTTTATTCCTAGGTATTTTATTCTTTTTGATGCAATGGTGAATGGAATTGTTTTCCTGATTTCTCTTTCTATTGATTCGTTGTTAGTGTATAGGAAAGCTACAGATTTCTGTGTGTTGATTTTGTATCCTGCAACTTTGCTGTATTCCGATATCAGTTCTAGTAGTTTTGGAGTGGAGTCTTTAGGGTTTTTTATGTACAGTATCATATCATCTGCAAATAGTGACAGTTTAACTTCTTCTTTACCAATCTGGATTCCTTGTATTTCTTTGTTTTGTCTGATTGCCGTGGCTAGGACCTCCAGTACTATGTTAAATAACAGTGGGGAGAGTGGGCATCCCTGTCTGGTTCCCGATCTCAGTGGAAATGCTTTCAGCTTCTCGCTGTTCAGTATAATGCTGGCTGTGGGTTTATCATATATGGCCTTTATTATGTTGAGGTACTTGCCCTCTATTCCCATTTTGCTGAGAGTTTTTATCATGAATGGATGTTGAATTTTGTCAAATGCTTTTTCAGCATCTATGGAGATGATCATGTGGTTTTTGTCTTTCTTTTTGTTGATGTGGTGGATGATGTTGATGGATTTTCGAATGTTGTACCATCCTTGCATCCCTGGGATGAACCCCACTTGGTCATGGTGTATGATCCTTTTGATATACTGTTGAATTCTGTTTGCTAATATTTTATTGAGTATTTTTGCATCTACGTTCATCAGGGATATTGGTCTGTAATTTTCTTTTTTGGTGGGGTCTTTGCCTGGTTTTGGTATTAGGGTGATGTTGGCTTCATAGAATGAGTTTGGGAGTATTCCCTCTTCTTCTATTTTGTGGAACACTTTAAGGAGAATGGGTATTATGTCTTCTCTGTGTGTCTGATAAAATTCCGAGGTAAATCCGTCCGGCCCCGGGGTTTTGTTCTTGGGTAGTTTTTTGATTACTGTTTCAATTTCTTTGCTTGTAATTGGTTTGTTTAACTTTTGTGTTTCTTCCTTGGTCAGTCTTGGAAGGTTGTATTTTTCTAGGAAGTTGTCCATTTCTTCTAGGTTTTCCAGCTTGTTGGCATATAGGTTTTCATAGTAGTCTTTAATAATTCTTTGTATTTCTGTGGAGTCTGTCGTGATTTTTCCATTCTCATTTCTGATTATGTTGATTTGTGTTGACTCTCTTTTTCTCTTAATAAGTTGGGCTAGAGGCTTATCTATTTTGTTTATTTTCTCAAAGAACCAGCTCTTGGTTTCGTTGATTTTTGCTATTGTTTTATTCTTCTCAATTTTGTTTATTTCTTCTCTGATCTTTATTATGTCCCTCCTTCTGCTGACTTTAGGCCTCATTTGTTCTTCTTTTTCCAGTTTTAATAATTGTGATGTTAGACTATTCATTTGGGATTGTTCTTCCTTCTTCAAGTGTGCCTGGATTGCTATATACTTTCCTCTTAAGACTGCTTTCACTGCATCCCACAGAAGTTGGGGCTTAGTGTTGTTGTTGTCATTTGTTTCTATATATTCCTTGATCTCTATTTTGATTTGTTCATTGATCCATTGATTATTTAGTAGCGTGTTGTTAAGCCTCCATGTGTTTGTGAGCCTTTTTGTTTTCTTTGTAGAATTTATTTCTACTTTCATACCTTTGTGGTCTGAAAAATTGGTTGGTAGAATTTCAATATTGTGGAATTTACTGAGGCTCTTTTTGTGAGCTAGTATGTGGTCTATTCTAGAGAATGTTCCATGTGCACTTGAGAAGAATGTATATCCTGTTGCTTTTGGATGTAAAGTTCTATAGATGTCTATTAGGTCCATCTGTTCTAGTGTGTTGTTCAGTGCCTGTGTGTCTTTACTTATTTTCTGCCCGGTGGATCTATCCTTTGGGGTGAGTGGTGTGTTGAAGTCTCCTACAATGAATGCATTGCAGTCTATTTCCCTCTTTAGTTCTGTTAGTATTTGCTTCACATATGCTGGTGCTCCTGTATTGGGTGCATATATATTTAGAATGGTTATATCCTCTTGTTGGACTAAGCCCTTTATCATTATGTAGTGGCCTTCTTTATCTCTTGTTACTTTCTTTGTTTTGAAGTCTATTTTGTCTGATATTAGTACTGCAACCCCTGCTTTCTTCTCACTGTTGTTTGCCTGAAATATGTTTTTCCATCCCTTGACTTTTAGTCTATGCTTATCTTTGGGTTTAAGGTGAGTTTCTTGTAAGCAGCATATAGATGGGTCTTGCTTTTTTATCCATTCTATTACTCTATGTCTTTTGATTGGTGCATTAAGTCCATTTACATTTAGGGTGACTATTGAAAGATATGTACTTATTGCCATTGCAGGCTTTAGATTCGTGGTTACCAAAGGTTCAAGGTTAGCTTCTTTAGTATCTTACTGCCTAACTTAGCTCGCTTATTGAGCTGTTATATACACTGTCTGGAGAGTCTTTTCTTCTCTCCCTTCTTATTCCTCCTCCTCCCTTCTTCATATGTTGTGTGTTTTGTTCTGTGCTCTTTTTAGGGGTGCTCCCATCTAGAGCAGTCCCTGTAGGATGCCCTGTAGAGGTGGTTTGTGGGAAGCAAATTCCCTCAGCTTTTGCTTGTCTGGGAATTGTTTGATCCCACCATCATATTTAAATGATAGTCGTGCTGGATACAGTATCCTTGGTTCAAGGCCCTTCTGTTTCATTGCATTAAGTATATCATGCCATTCTCTTCTGGCCTGTAGGGTTTCTGTTGAGAAGTCTGATGTTAGCCTGATTGGTTTTCCTTTATAGGTGACCTTTTTCTCTCTAGCTGCCTTTAAAACTCTTTCCTTGTCCTTGATCCTTGCCATTTTAATTATTATGTGTCTTGGTGTTGTCCTCCTTGGATCCTTTCTGTTGGGGGTTCTGTATAATTCCATGGTCTGTTCGATTATTTCCTCCCCCAGTTTGGGGAAGTTTTCAGCAATTATTTCTTCAAAGACCCTTTCTATCCCTTTTCCTCTTTCTTCCTCTTCTGGTATCCCTATAATACGAATGTTTTTCCTTTTGTATTGGTCACATATTTCTCTTAGTGTTGTTTCATTCCTGGAGATCCTTTTATCTCTCTCTATGTCAGCTTCTATACGTTCCTGTTCTCTGGCTTCTATTCCTTCAATGGCCTCTTGCATCTTATCCATTCTGCTTATAAATCCTTCCAGGGATTGTTTCACTTCTGTGATCTCTTTCCTGACATCTGTGATCTCCTTCCGGACTTCATCCCACTGCTCTTGCATTTTTCTCTGCATCTCATCCCACTGCTCTTGCATTTTTCTCTGCATCTCATCCCATTGCTCTTGCATTTTTTTCTGCATCTCTGTCAGCATGTTCATGATTTTTATTTTGAATTCTTTTTCAGGAGGACTAGTTAGGTCTGTCTCCTTCTCAGGTGTTGTCTCTGTGATCTTTGTCTGCCTGTAGTTTTGCCTTTTCATGGTGATAGAGATAGTCTGCAGAGCTGGTACAAGTGACCGCTGGAAGAGCTTCCCTTCTTGTTGGTTTGTAGCCTTTTCCTGTGAGAATAGCGACCTCTAGTGGCTTGTGCTGGGCAGCTGTGCGCAGACAGGGCTTCTGCTTCCTGCCCAGTTGCTTTGGGGTTTATCTCCACTGTTGCTGTGGGCTTGGCCTGGCTGGGGCTGTTCCTCCAAAATGGTGGAGCCCCGTTAGAGGGGGAGCAGCCAGGAGACTATTTATCTCCGTAAGGGGCCTCTGTGCTCCCTGCTGCCCAGGGGGTTAGAGTGCCCAGAGATCCCCAGATTCCCTGCTTCTGGTCTAAGTGACCTGTCCTGCCCCTTTAAGATTTCCAAAAAGCACTCTCCAAACCAAAACAACAACAGCAACAATGAGAGAGGGAACAGAAAGGAAAAAAAAAAGAAAAAACACGCGATTTTTTTTTTTTTTTCCTCAGGTGCCGGTCCCAGGCACCCGCGCACTGGTCCTGCTGCCCTGTCTCCCTAGCACCAGGGTCCCTGTCCTTTCAAGGCTTCCAAAAAGCACCCACCCACCGGTCCCGCAGGGAAGGAACGCTCAATATTCTTTGTCCTCAGGCACTGGTCCCACGCACCCGCTCACCAGTCCTGCCGCCCTGCCTCCCTAGCACCGGGGTCCCTGTCCCTTCAAGGCTTCCAAAAAGCACTTGGCAAAAAGAGAGAAAAAAAAGGGGAAAAACGCGCGATTTCTTCCGTCCTCAGGTGCTGGTCTCAGGCACCCACCCACCGGTCCCACAGGGAAAAATGCGGGATATTCTTTGTCCTCAGGTGCCGGTCCCAGGCACCCGCTCACCAGTCCCGCCGCCCTGCCTCCCTAGCACCGGGGTCCCTGTCCCTTTTAGGCTTCCAAAAAGCACTCGCAGAAAAGAGAAAAAAAAAGGGGAAAAACGCGCGATTTCCTCTGTCCTCAAGTGCCAGTCTCAGGCACCCGCCCACCGGTCCCGCAGGGAAAAACGGGGGATATTCTTTGTCCTCAGGCGCCGGTCCCAGCCACCCGCTCACCAGTCCCGCCACCGTGCCTCCCTAGCACTGGGGTCCCCGTCCCTTCAAGGCTTCCAAAAAGCGCTTGCCATAAAGAGAAAAAAAAAAAAAGGGGAAAAACGCGCGACCTCCTCCGTCCTCAGGCACCGGTCTCAGGCACCCGCCCCCAGGTCTCGCAGGGAGAAACGCGGGATATTCTTTGTCCTCCGGCGCTGTTCCCAGGCACCTCCTCACCGGTCCCGCCACCCTGCCTCCCCAGCAACGGGGGCCCGTCCCTCTAAGGCTTCCAAAAAGCGCTCGCCAAAAAAAAAAAAACTGCTCCGGTTTCTCTCCACCCGCCGGGAGCCGGGGGGAGGGGCGCTCGGGTCCCGCCGGGCTGGGGCTTGTATCTTACCCCCTTCACAAGGCGCTGGGTTCTTGCAGGTGTGGATGTGGTCTGGATGTTGTCCTGTGTCCTGTGGTCTCTATTTTAGGAAGATTTTTCTTTGTTATATTTTCATAGCTCTATGTGTTTTTGGGAGGAGATTTCCACTGCTCTACTCACGCCGCCATCTTGGCTCCCCCCTACTATGATTTTTGAAGAAGAAACAAGGGCTGAGAAAAGCACATGTCTGCTTTGACATCTTTTTCAAAATGCCTTGATCTCAAAGGTATTTAATCCAGGCCACTCTGAGTATTGGATTATCTGTTGCCCAGATTTCATTGAGCAGTCCACGTGAGTCAAACCTAATTTATACCTCCGTTACTTGGATAATGGACTTAGTGCTCCTGCAGAGGCGCAGTGCTGTGTTGTAGGGCCAGGCTGTAATGCGAGGCGCACTAGCCGGGAGACCTCAGGCAAGTCTCTTGATGTGCTAAGGCCGAACTCTCTCACATCTATGAGGATCCCTTTTTCACCGGGTGGTGAAAGGAATTAGATGAAACATAGTATTTAAAGCATGTTCCAATCAAAGGCAGAAAACCCTGAAACGTCATTGCTTTTGTCTGTGGCCTTTACTAAAATCAGTGAAATGTACAGCCCTAATTTTCAGCAGGAAATAATGAAGAACAGGAAGACTTCATGCAAAGAATATTTCAACACCTTAAATTTAATGTAAGCTGGGGGCTGGGAAGCACTAAAGTGGAAAAGACATAAATAAAATTCTAAGACTAGGATTTCCATCTATCCTGATAAATAATAGGAAAGTAGTATATCTGACATACGAAGTAGACTAGCATTCAAGACATCAAGGCACTTTTCTGTAATTACTTGGTGACCTTAAATAGATCATCTGAAATTCCTTCCCATGTTTGATTTCCCTTTTATTAAATGTACTGAGGAAATACTTTCTCTTAGTGAATGTAAGAAAACCTCATGTGCTCTTAGAAAACCTCAGAGCACATGATAACACACATATATTACACATACCGGTGTTTCTCTGAACATTTGAATATTTGATAATAGCATTCTACCAAGAACAAACATCACAGAATCCACTAGTTCTTTCCCAGGAACCATTATCTTCTCCAACCCTTTACATAAAGAATACCCACTTCCTGTTTCTAGTGGGCTTTTGGCTGTCCAGCCAGAAAACTCCTCTCCAGCTCCTCTGTATAGCCAGGTATGAGCAGGTGACTTAAGCTTTTGCCACTTAAATGGGAGCACAGGGGTATATGAAACTTCTGGTCATGTCCTTGGAAAAAAAGCTTATTGGCCTCCACATCTCTCCCCCTTCCCACGGGTTGGGTTTAGGGTATTGAGTCTGCTTCAATCATGTGGACAGGGTGAAATTCTAGGAATTTGCCAAGTAACAACAGAAAGGAGACCTCAGTCATTTGATGACCTTGAGGAAAAAAGGCACCCACCTCTGAGCAATGCTCAGAGGGAAAACTATAGAGAAACACCTATATTAAAAAGAAGGTCTCAAATGAGCAACTTAACCTTCCACCTTATGAAGCCGGAGAGGAAGAACACCCCAAGCAGAAGAAGGAATAAAGTTTACATCAGAAATAAATGAAATACAGAAAAGAAAAGAGAGAAAATCAAGCAAATCTACTCATATACTGCAATGTAGAAAAGGAATGAACTTCTGTAGTATTTGATTGAGTCCATTCAGACTTTACATTTTGCAGCAAACTATTTTCACCCTAACAAAACAGTTGGTTGCATCCTTCCTAAGTATTAGGGCTCTTGCTGTGGATGGTGCATGGATATTTGTGACTTGAAAGAGCTGATCTACTCAGTGCAAATGATTCCGGTCAGTCATTGTAATTTGCAAAAGAATGTAGTTAATAGAAAAATAAAAGATAAGTTTTGATATACACTGAAAGTTTTGTAGCATTCATTCTTTATCTTTCATTGTTAGGGGGAAAAATAGATGACAGAAGAAAAAAATGGAGGACCACACAAATAGAGACTGCTCGCTGATGCTGTCCTGGTTCCGCGACCAGACTGCCTCTGGGAGGCTCCGGGAGGGAGGCGGCGCTGTGAGGCCTAGCACGCCTGACAGCCGTGGGGCGCCACAGCGCGCTGAAGGGTGCTCGCACAAATCCCGAACTCCTTTTTCTGCACATATCATTGCTTCCCTTTTGGCCCTGTAATTATTTTTGTATTACAGTGGTATTTTACCAGCCAGTAGAACACAATACTATTAGTCCACATACCAGTATTAACAAAGCTTAAGCTAGAACAAGGACTAAATATCTTTGAGTGGTCTACACTGAACCTAATAGGTGACACGTCACGATACAAATAATAACGATAAAAAGATTAATGACATCACAGGAATAATAAAGGTATCCTTTCATCTCAAAAGAATGGGTCTGGTTCACTGCCTATGTTAAAGTTTAATGTAATTTTTCTAGTCAGGTAATGGATTGGTTTAGGACCAGTGTCACGGCTCATCTTAATTTGCTTTGTCATGTGCAGTTGGAGACCCTTGTAACTCCTTCCAGCCAGGGGAATCATGTGAAAGTAACTCACTCACACTTGGTTTTAGGAGAAAAAAATAGTCAAAATAACTGAGTCCATCAAACCATCTAAGTTAAAAGTACATATGTAGAATCCCCAGTGTTATACTTGATTTCCTGCTGCCATCATTATAAGAAGTTCACAAGAAGTTAAGAAAAAGGATATTGTAAGTGCCTAGACCATTGGGTGGGCATTAGTGGTTAATTGCTAGTTAATCTTTGTGAAAAATATTCCCAAACTATGTTTTACTCTTCCTAAGGAACACTAATGAGCAAATAATGGCCATGGAAGTGTATCTTTGGCTTAAGAATTACACAAGGGCAAAACTTATGTCCTATGTTTTAACTAACAAGTGGTCTTGCTCCTCTGATTAAGCATACACTTTCAGAAACAACTCACAACTGATGTTTCAAAGTCCCACACAAGAACCAATTGAACTGTTGCTGAATTCCTGGTTATACGGTTTTTCTTTATAACATCTGAATTAGTTTTACTGGTGAAGCTATGGTCAACCTCTAAAATGTGGCAGTGAGAGATCTGGCTCAGTGACAGCAAACCTCAAATCAGGAAATGAGGGAAAATAACAACCTAGAGAATAATGGCTGAAAGAAGAACATTAATACTAAATAATGAAGAAGAATGTAAACAGATAAGAGATTCAGAGAGCCCTAGATCTTTAAAAGGCTGAAAGAGGATGGCAAAGATAAAAAATGATAAGACCTGTCAAGAAGAACAAAGTCAATGTGTGTACATTATTCAGTTTAAGGAATTAGAGTCACAAGGTCAAGTGTGGGTAACATTAAATATGAATAATGAGGAATAAAATAAGTAAAAAGCAAGCTAGTTTCATAAATCAATTCCAGAGCAGCGAGCCCGGGGGAAGGAAAACGGAGAGGAAGGAATAATCCATTGTGGCCTGTTGAAATGCTAAGATCTATTACCAGTTACCAAATATCAATGTGTTTATGCAAAGTCCCAGTGTTTAGAGTCATAAAACAGTGCCTTCTGTTGGCCAGTGGGAATGAGAGAATTTGTGCTTTGAAGTGTATTTAAACAAAACAAAACAACAGTGGTGTTTGTAGCAGGAGGGAAATGTATGTTAGAGGGCAGGTAGAGAGCAAGACTGTGTGAGCTCTCATCTCAGGGTATTATTCCAGGATGGTCAGCAAGCCCACCTTGGGGGGGTCCCACTTCTGCCTCTTTGGCTGTATAGACAGTGCTGAGGAAGAAGCTGCTATAAAGGACAAGCCAAAAGGGCACTTCTGGAATGAAGATTCGGGCGAGAGTCCATATGCCAGAGTTAAGGGCAAGAACTCCTGTTCTTTATGCTCTCCCACTGGGACTGTACAGGCAGGAGGACCAGGGATGGGCCCCTGGAGTAGGAAGGGGGCCACTGGAGTCAGCCACTAACAACAGATTAAAGCCCAGTGTAAACATTATGCCGGACACATGTGGGCTGCAGAGAGAGTGGTGATGAATAAGCATACATCCAAACAAGGACTTCAAACAGGAGGAAGCTGAGCGATGATGAAAATGATTCAGTGCCTTCAGAAATGACTCAGAAGAGGCACAGAATGTGAAGAAAATAAAGAAGTGTCCACATTTATCAAGGCACTCGACAAAAAGATGGGAGGATGCACAATTAGGGAAAACAAATCACTGGGACAGGGTAGGAGAAGGGAAAGAGACTGTGGGTGGCATGGAAAGAGCTCCAGCGATGGCAGGGCGGCACTGCAATACACTGGACAAATCCACTCTCTGAATCAGAGCGAGTGCACACGAATCTTCCGGGCCCAGTGTTTATTTGATTGCAAGGCAATGCTGGTACTGTTTGGCCAGCACTGGTCTCCACCTGCTCGGTGGTCACCCCCATTCTCAGGCTCTTTCTCCTTTGAGCGAGGGCTGGTATTGAGCAGGTATGCACAGGCAGACCCTGACCAGGTGTTCAGAGAGCAAGCACATATCACATGTAACCGGGCAGTGTTTATACAGTATCCATTGCTGCATGTTTTGATTTTCATCCCTACCTTCAATTATTCTTTGATAATATTCTGAACACATTTGAACTAATTTTTTTAAATGACATGCTTGATACCCATGTTTTGAGACTAACTTCTAATTCTGGTATCTTTCCCTTATTTCTGGTCCTGCTCCATGTTTCTAAATCACCCCTTGGGCCCTTGGATCATGTCTTCTGTATCTTTCAGTGACTGGAGAGAGGCTCTCCACCAGCTTATATTGAACATGGAACATGACTGAGGAGAAAACCTCCCAAACAAACCTTTGTTGTGTTAAGTTGCTGAGATTCCAAGGTAGCTTTGTTCCTGGGGCACATAACCTAGCTTATGCTGATTGATAGATCTAAGCTAATTATATAAAATGTTAACTGTAAGTCTGGACCTACAGTAAGTCTAGGTGTCCTTTTCATTTGTTACAAATTCTGTTTAATATCTATAGTACAGTGACATTTTATAAACATGAAAACAAACAAGTTAGATACACAGAACTGGGCAAATGCCATGCAAATCAAATTGATGGTATCTGGTGGGCTCATCCTGTGGGGAAGCTAAGAGGATGCTTGTCAGGAACTGTGGAAGCAGGTAGCAATCAAAGTCAGCCACATCTTCTGAGAGTCTTTGATAGAATGCTATTTGTTGATGGCAGTTAATTTAAATTTCCCATTCTACTATTTCTCTGAAATATTTGACTCCCCTTAGTTTATACACATATTTTTCTCCTAAGATTACTCTGCCTAACAATAGATGACATAACTTTCCTATTTGAACACTAATTCCTTCTTAGTCATCAAAGCATTAATGAAGATAGTTTGAAGATCATGGCACACTTTAAGGACTCTTGCTTTAGTATTACATATAAAATTTCTAATGTATACCTTGATTTGTCACTTCAAAAATGGGCATAGGTTTTCTATCACCTGTTGCTGTCATTTGAAGTCAGTTTTTAAGGATGCATGATTGGGGTAAACATGTGGCCAATGATGCAGATTTTATCCTTAGGACAAGCTTATCTAGACCCTCCCAGAGGAAATTACAGCCTTGTGTTCTTTAGGACCTTGATCTAATCAATGGAAATAACCATTTAATAGACTTTTCCTTCCTCAGGCCATTATCCTCACATATTATAGAAAAAAAGGAGTTTATAAAAAAGTAGAAAGAGAAAGAGGAGAAGGAGAAGAATATAGTCTCTTTGGTAATCCTATCACCTGGAGAAACAACTGTTCACTATTAGGTATATAATTTCCTAGTCATTTTTCTAGGCATGGATATATACATTTTCTTTTTTAGGAAATTGGATCATGTTATAAGTAGTGCTTCATACCCTGCTTTTTTCACCTACCAGTACAGCATGTATATATTTCCATGTCATAAAGGGGTTGCATACATTTTTTGTGAAGGACAAGATAGAAAATATTTTAAGCTTTGCAGGCCACATGGTCTGTCACAACTACTCAACTTTTCCTTATAGTGCAAATGTAGCCATGGACAATACATAATGCCATGTGTATGTTTCAATAAAAATTTATTTTAAAAAGCAGGTCATAGATGGGACTTGGCCCACAGGCTGTAGTTTGCCCACCTGTCATATGAGTCTTCAGAAGCATCATTTAAAATGGCTGCCAGTGCTTTTCCTTACCAGCCTCCAAATCCAGACAGAACACGGTAGGCTGCCATTTCAGTGATGATGCCACCTTCATTCTTGATTCCCTGTTACCTCTGCCTCCACTGGGTTAATAGTCTGCTCTTTTGCAAATATCTTCCTTTGCCCTTATCTTTGCTTGCTTTCTTCACTTACCCTGAATATTAAGTATTGCAAAGAAAATTAAAGGAGCAAAGAGCAGGCAAGTATATACTATTTAACCTCAGCTCAGCATTCTCCAGTTCTCTTCATCTGACTCCCTATTACATTTCTTAACTTTTCCTTTACAGATTCTTTTAAGTCCTTACTGCTTCCTTATTAAATTAGATGCTTACTTTCCTGATTCTCTTCACAGATGATTTTATCTCATACTTTCAGGGAGGCCTGAGGTTATGACATGTGGTCCCTCGACTTCTCCACCCAAACAACTATTTATTAATAGAGTATTTTCCTATGCATCAGTCATCTAATCCTCAAAACCCTACAGAAGACTGGCCCTTCCCGCCGGGGTGGGCGTCTGTCCAGTGCTGGCTCATGACCCTTCCCCATGACTGGTTTACCTCTTTCATCCCTCATTATCCTTATTTTCCTCCGTCTAAAAACACAGTCTCAATTTATAAACCGAACAAGCATATAAATAAAACCCATGACAAAATAAGAGAATATATCTCTCAATCCCCATTTCAAGTGACCATTCCTTTGCGTAGCCCCTGCTTCCACGCTACCTACTGACTCCTGTCAATGCAGCTCCCACCATCACCTCTGTGGGAAGTTCTCCTTCAAAAGGCCCCAGTGACCTTTCCCACCATCCCTTTTTCCCAACTTGAGCACCTTCTCTGTCCTTTTTATTCCTTAAGCTTCAATGTGTCTGTGTTCTCTTGACTCTCCAAATTCTCTGACCATGTCTTTTGTTCTTATTTTAGGGTTCCTCTACTTATTCCTGCCCCCTGGTGTGAAGTTGTTTCCAAAAGTTCTGTATCCACTATCTTATCTCTCTGAAAACTTTCATTAATTCAATCCCAACCCTTCTTTTCTCAGGAAACAATCACTTCTTGGGTCTATCTTTCCAGTTATCACCTGTTTAAGTTCTGTAAATCATAGCATATTGAACAATTCTGCAAGTCTACCAACTGACTTATTGTCAGTTGTCTAGATTTATCTTCCTTATGACAAATACTTGTTACCTAATATTCTAATACTTGTTACCTAATGCCACAAACACAGCTATCAGTCACTAAGGAATAACATTGTGCTAGGTGCTGTCCAAGTGCTTTACAAATATTTCCATTATTCCTTACAACCTTCAGCAGTAAGAATTATCTCATTTCATATACAGGGAAACAAGAGGTTCGATTAGTTCTACAAACGTGTCCAAAATCACTCAGTAAGTAGTGGTAAATCTGTTAGTTCCACTTAGTTCTATCTGGTTTGGGAGTCTGGTTCAGTTATCTATTGTACATAACAACCTACATCAAAATTTAGGGGCTTAAAAAACCATGATTCGGATGAGACTTTTTGAATAAAGGTCTCAGCATTTCCTCTCTCCAGCAAAACATAACTTAGCTGGCAATAATTATTTTTAAAATTCACTTTAAAGTCTCTGAAAATGTAAATGTCTTAAGGGCACACCTCAAGAAAATCTACTACATTTCTCAATAAGAATAGACAGTCTGTGGATTTGAACCTTGATCCATTTTCCTCACCCCTCTTACAGCTCCTTGTTACTAAAGCTCTATCTCAGGCACCCTACTCCAGACAGGTGTTGCTAAAAAATGCCCCCATCTTGGGGTTAGATTTCACCATGTTGCAGAAGCCCTATGCCAGGTAGGTGCAGCCACTGGACGGAGTATCCTCCTGTCACCAGTGTTTACTTGCAGGGGTGAAGCTCTAATTTATGCATGTCAGACAGAGAATACTGGAGCCCAGATTTCCCCAGCTCAGCTTACATGTGGAGGCTCCAGGCCAAAGAGGAACAGGCTGAGAAGACCACGGGATGCCGCCCACCCAGGGCCTACTTGGAGTGGGGATGTCACTTGGAATAGCGAGGAAGGACCAGGGGGAAAAAAAGCCAGGAGGAACCCTCCTGTTTTCACAGTTAATAGAGGACTGGGAAGACCCGTGTGGGCTGGGCTACATCCACACAGGACCAATTAGAGCAGGATGTGAAGACCATTTGAAAGCATCCCCCAAGCCGCACACAGACACATCTACGCAGGGCAGGAGGCTCCCAGGCTCAAGGAGCTAAAACTCAACTTCTGACCAAAAACAGACTGAACAATAAGCTAATCCCACCCAGGGGCATTTGCTAAGAAACTAGGACTAAAATAAAAATCACAGACATTCCTGGCAATCTGGGGGACTGTGTATATGACAAAGATTACATATCGTCAGAAACGATAAGGATGGGTGAACCTGAGCTACTCATCTCTGGCTGGACAGAGAGCAAAAATGAAAACTCTGAACTGTAATAGAGGCCACCAAGCCACACGCGTATGTAATAAAGGGCAAAAATATAATTGGCTGAGAGGCTTATGCATCTTTGACCAATAAAGGGCTTATTCCAACCCAGGGACAACCTCTGAACAGTCAAGCTAAAAGATTAAAATAAAAGTTAAAAAATTGAGAAGAAATAAGAGACTCTACACTATGGGAGAAATAGATTTCACAGATTAGTTCAGCCATCACTAAACAGCCAAAATGACTTTCTTAGTCTATTCAGGCTGCTATAATAAAAATATCATTGACCAGGTGGCTTATAAACATATGGTTCTGGAGGCTGGAAAGTCCAAGAACAAGGCACTAGCGGATTTGGTATCTGTTGAGAACATACCTCCTGTTTCACAGATGGCCACCTTCTCGCTGTGTCTTCATATGGAGAGGGGGTGAAGGAGTTTTTTGGGGTCTTTTATATAAGGCCACTAATCCTAAGCGTAACAACTCCATCCTTATGACCTGATCACCTTTGATAGGTCAATTCCAAATATTATCGCCAATTCCAAATATTATCACATTGCCAATTAGGTTTCAACATATTAATTTTGTGGGGACACAGACATTTAGTCTATAGTGATGACTAAACAAATAACTACTTTGGTGATCGAGGGGGAGAATCAGTGTCCAGACTTGCTGTAATCTAAACTGTCCAGGTTTTAATAAAATTGTGAGGCATGCAAAGAAGCAGGAAAATGTGACAGAGAAAAGCAGCAATAGAAACTACATTTGAAGGGGCCCAGATAATGGACTTATCAGACAAAGACTTCAAAGCAGCTATTATCAATATGTTTACAGAACTAAATGAAACTATGATTCAAGATAAAAGGAAGAGGTGTGATTATAATGTCTCCTAAAATAGAGAACAACAATTTAAAAAACAGAAAAAAATAAAGTGGAAATCTGAGTTGAAAAGTATAATAAACAAAATGAGTAATTTAATGGTGGGGCTCAACAGTATATTTGAGCTGGCAAGAAAAATCAGCAGTCTTGAAGATAAGTCAATAGAGATTATGCAAGTAAAAGGGAAGGAATATTAACAAAATACCCTCAGAAAAATTTGGAAAGGATAAAACACATCAAGATGCCTGTGATAGGAGTACCAGAAAGAGGAAAGAGAGAGGAAAAGTAGAATTATTTTTTTAAATGTGGCTGAAAATTTCCCAAACTTGATGGAAAACATTAATGTACATAGTGACAAAGCTACATGAACTCCAAACACGATAAACACACAGAGCTTCACACCCAAACAAATTATAATTAAAATGTTTAAAGTCAAAGATAAAGGGAACTTTTTGAAAAAGCAAGAGAGAAATGATGCATCACATGTGGGAGACCCCAATAAGAATAACAGCTAATTTGTCAGCAGACTTCCCTGACAAGAAATACTAAAGGAAGTTCTTCAATCTGAAAGCAAGTGACAAGAAACAGTAATTTGAATCCATTAAGAAAAAAAAAGTACCAATAAAAATAATTATATAGATAATTGTGAAAGACAGAATAATTGCATGTTTTCCTTCTTCTCTTAACTGATTTAAAACATAATTTCATAAATCAATACACATATAATTGTATTATTGGTGCTATTATATACAGGCATGTAATATATAATGACAATAACAACACAAAGGAGTGAACAAGTGATGGCTCTAATCCACAGGAAAAATATGAGAACCAGGAAGAGTAAATAAGTTAATATAGCAAACTTTGTGAATATATACTTGTTCTTTTTTTTCTCAGCTTCTTTACAAGACACAAGATTATACAAAAAAAATCTATGTATTTTTGAATGTAGAACATATGCAAACATAACAGGTATAACAATAATAGTTCAAAAAGTGGAGGAGGAAGGGAATGTAGCTATATGGGAGAGATGTTTTTATATTTCACTGGGCCTGAGGCAGTATAAATCTGAAGCACATTCTGATAAGTTCAGTTACATAGTGTAAACCCTAGAGCAAGAATAAAGAAAATAATTCAATAAGTAAAACTGAAAAATCACTAAAGGAAATAAAGTGTTACGCTTGAAAATATCTTCATAAGTGTGGCAGGCAGCCCCTGGCAGATCCGGGTTACCAGCCTACCTGAGTAAAAGAAAAAATTATAAAAGAAAATATCCTCATGATACAGAATAAAAAAATAAAGTAGGAATAGACTGGGTGGTAGGGAAAACTGTGACATAAAAAATCAAAGCCAACATGTAGATGTAAATCCATCCTTTACATATATAAGATTAGGGTTGTGGTTCAAGACAGCAGTGTAGAAGGATCCTGAACTCACGTCCTCTCAGGGACACACTGAATCTATAGCTACATACAGAACGATTTCCTCTGGGGGGAAAAAAAAACCCTAGCTGAGTGAATCCTGCACATGGGGCAGATAAGAAAAGTGAAGTGAATAGGAGAGGCTGAGACACAATCTCACCACAAACCTAATCCTGGTCTGGCAAGCCACAATCAAGAGAAAACTCACAACCTTGAGCTTCTCCTTGAATAGCAAAAGGCTTGAACCCTGCTTTTTGTACCCCAGCTTTTAAGACCTGAACCTGAGAGTCTAACCCAAAAACACCTAGCTTTGAAAGTCAGTGGGGCTTTCATCCATGAGACCCATAAGGCTACAGTAAAAGGAGAAACAGTTCTTAAAGGGTTTACTTGCATGGACTTACCCACCCCAGGGCCTAGCACAGAATTGGACAACTGAAATCACCTAGACTTTTGGTAAAAGAGTCTTATTTGCTTACCTTAAAGCTTAAGCCTAAGTGGAAGACATCTAATTTAACACACATCTAAGGCTTACTGAAATACTCCAAAAGACAAAGGCTAGTGGGCACCATCTTGACATTCTTCCTCTCTCTCACACCAGGTCACTGGTATCTCCCATCCAGGAGTTTGTTCATTCATCTGACACATTGACATTTATGGCTGCCACCCAGGAGACACCTCTGGATATCCTGGCTCTGGTGGCCAGTGGGGTTTATAAGTCCCAAGGACTCAAACAGGGAAAGAATTCTTAGTTGTTTCCATCCCCAGGGCACAGCAGAGATATAACAGACTGAGGCACTCAATCTTTCTGTGAAAATTTCCTATTAGCTTATCTTCATAGCTATGGCCTAAGGGGCAGGCTTTTAATTAAACATATATCTATAAGTGGGTTTTTAATTAAACATGTATCTGTATAAGGGATGATGATAATCCTCTCCAGAAACCTTGGAGGGTGGGTACCCAAAGTTAACAGAAGGAAGGAAGCAACAAAGATCAGAGCAGAAGTAAATGAAAAAGACTAAAAAGACAATAGAACAGATAAATGAACTGGAGTATCACACTTCCTGTTTTCAAACTATTATAAAGCTATAATAATCAAAACAGTATAGTATTGTCCTACAACCAAACACACAGAGCAATGAAACAGAATTGAGAGCCCAGAACTGAACCCAGGCATATACAGCAAAGGTGTCAAGAATACAATGAAGACAGGATAGTCTCTTCAATAACGGTATTGAGAAATTTGGATATTCACATGAAAACAATGAAACTGGACCTGTATATTACACCACACACAAAAATCAGCTCAAAATGGTTTGAAGACTTAATGTAAAACCTGTAACTTTTAAAACTCCTAGAAGAAAGCATAGGAACTAAGCTCTTCTTTGACATTGGTCTTTGCAATGATTTTTTTGTATTTGACACTAAAAACACAAGCAACAAAAATAAATTCAACAAGCAGGACTACATCAAACTAAAAAATTTCTGCACAGCAAAGGAAACCAGCAACAAAATGAAAAAGCAACCTATGGAAAACCATACACTTGATAAGGGATTAAGATCCAAAATATACAAGGGGCTCACACAACTCAATAGCAAAAACCAATTAATAAAATTTTTAAATGGGCAAAAGACTGGAGTAGATATTTTTCCACAGTTTACAAAATGCCGACAGGGACATGAATAGGTGCTTAATATCATTAACCATCAAGGTAAATACAAATCAATTTCATGTCACAATTAGGTATCACTTCACAACTCTATCATAAAAAAGACAAGAGATAGCAAGTACTGTCAAGGATGTGGAGAAGTACAGTGTTGGTGGAAATATAAACTGGTATAGTCACTATGGAAAACAGCATACATGTTCCTCAAGAAATTAAATATAGGACCACCATATGATTCACTTCAGGTAGGTATGAAAACAGTATCTCAAAGAGGTATCTGTATTCCCATGTTCATTGCAGCATTATTCACAATAGCCTAGATATGGAAACAAGTTAAGTGCTTCTCAAAAGACAAATGGGTGGAAAATGTGATTGATATATACATATATCACATAACATACACACATACACTGGAATGTTATTCAGGCTTAAAAAAGAAAGAAATCCTGTCAATTGTGACAATGTGCATGAATCTGAATGATATTATGCTAAGGAAAATAAGAAAGAGAAATAAGGGAGATTCAAGATAGTGGCGTGAGAGGTGAGACAGAGAACTCCTCCCAAAACCACATATAATATGAAAATACAGCTAATACAACTAATCCTAAAAGAACAACAAGAAAGAAGACTGTGACAGACCACTTACACCTGGGGAACAGAGCAGACCTCATGGAAATGGGTAAAGTAACAAAGCCATGATCCAGTGAGATCCAAGCCCTTCCCTGACCCCAGCTCACCAGGAGGAGGAAGAGAAATGGAGCAGAAAGGGAGTGGAAGCCTAGAACTGCTGAATACCCAGTCCTGGAGATCTGCTTTGATAGAGCATTAACCTACATTGCATGGTGCTATGGAGATTAGTGGGGTTGGAAAGCTAGGACAAGCAGAATACATGGAGAGACTAAGATTCCAGCCATTTGTGGAGGACAGGGATCCACATTCGGCTGCTCTGGGACAAAGAAAAGGAGGGTGGTCTGAGAGGCTTCATAGCAGCAAGAGGGCTGCTGAAGGGGTGGGGTTTGAATGAAGCTTGCTGCATGGAAGAAGGGATAGGTGGACAAGGTTTTCTGGGCGTGCTCTTCCCAACATGTTGGGAACTTTCAGGAGCCTCAGGTGCTCCATACCCCTGCCTGGGTACTCAGCTCCGAGGCCCCCCACTGTGATACTCAACCTGCTTTGCTTTCCTCCTGGCCTTCTGGCACTGGCTCACAATCCACCAGTTCCTGCCCTGACCCCACACCAGCCAGAGGGAGGCCCCGTCTGTGTCAGCTACAGATGCAAAGCACAGAGGCTTAAACCTGTGTGCTCGGCCCACTGTTTCTGACAGTGGAGACAGGCACTATAAGCGGGAAGCAGAAAAGAGCACTTTCCTCCCCCCAGGCAACAGCACCGCTCCCCTGTGACCCCCAACATCACTCCAGGGGCTGAGCAGTTTCAGAGACTAGAGCTTCTGGGCACTAGAGGGCACCACATAGAAAAATGAAATGTCAAAGGAATGTTTTTCAAACCAAAATCTCACAAACACCAGATAAAGGACCCAGTGAAACTGAACTCACCAATCATCCTGTAACAGAGGTCAAAATAAAAATCAAAATAATGCTCATGGAGGTTACAGAAAAATATTCAAGAACTCAGGGATGAATTTAGGATGGAGATTCAATCATTAAGGAACTCCATACTGAAATGAAACATACAATGGAGGGATTTTCAAAGCAGATTAGATATAGTAGTAGAGATGGTAAATGGAATAGAAATTAGAGAAGAGGAATACAAAGACACTGAAGCACAGATAGGAAAAAGGATCTCTAAGAATGAAAGAATATTGAGATAATTGTGTGACCAATGCAAATGCAACAATTTTCGCATTAGAGGTGTACTAGAAGAACAAGAAAGAGAAAAAGGGCTAGGAAGTGTCTTTGAGGAGGTAATTGCTGAAAACCTCCCCAATCTGGGGAGGAAGATAGTCTCTCAGGCCATGGAGGTGCACAGATCTCCCAACACAAAGGATCTAAGGAAGACAACACCAAGACATATAATAATTAAAATGGCAAAGATCAAGGATAAGGACAGACTATTAAAAACAGATAGAGAAAAAAGATCACATACAAAGGAAAACCCATCAGGCTATCATCAGACTTCTCAACAAAAACCTTAAAGGCCAGAAAGGAGTGGCTTGACTTATTTAATGAAATGAAACAGCAGGGCCTCAAACCAAGAATACTCTACCTGGTAAGATTACCATTTAAATCTGAGGGAGGGATTAAACAATTTTCAGAAAAGCAAAAGCTGATAGAATTGACCTACCACAAACCATCTCTAAAGTGTATTTTGGAGGGACTTCAATAGCTGGAGTTGTTCCTAAGGCTAAATAGCTGTCACCAGGGGAAATAAAACCATAGCAAAGAAAGTAGAACAATTAATTACTAAGCAGATGCAACTACCTCCAAAGTCAATCAAGAGACAGGCAAAGAGTACAGAATATGACACCTAATATATAATGAATGGAGGAGGAAGAAAAAAGGAGGAAAAAAAAGAACTTTAAGTTTTTGTTTGTAATAGCATATGAAAGTGAGTTAAATTAGACTGTTAGATAGTAAGGGAATTACCCTTGAACCTTTGTAACCAAAAATCTAAAGCCTGCAATGGCAATAAGTACACACCTATCGATAATCACCCTAAATGTAAATGGACTGAATGCACCAATCAAAAGACATAGAGTCACTGAATGGATAAAAAAACAAGACCCATCTATATGCTGTCTACAAGAGATTCACTTCAAACCCAAAGACATAAAGAAACTGAAAGTAAAGGGATAGAAAAATATATTTCATGCAACTAATAGGGAAAATAAAGCAGGTGTTGCAGTACTTGTATCAGACAAAATTCAAAACAAAGAAAGTAACAAGAGACAAAGAAGGACATTACATTATGATAAAGGGACCAGTCCAACAAGAGGATATAACCATTATAAATATCTATGCACCCAACACAGGATCACATACATATGTGAAACAAATATTAAAATATTAACATAATTAAAGGGGGAAATAGAATGCAATGCATTCATTTTAGGAGACTTTAACACACCACTCACTTCAAAGGAGAGATCAACCAGACAGAAAATAAGTAAAGACACAGAGGCACTGAACAACATATTAGAACAGATGGACCTAACAGACATATATAGAACTCTACACCCAAAAGCAACATGATACACATTCTTCTCAAGGGCACATGGAACATTTTTTCAGAATAGACAATACACTAGGCCACAAAAAGAGCCTTAGTAAATTAAGAAAGAGAGAAATTGCACCAACTAGCTTCTCAGACTACAAAGGTATAAAACTAGAAATAAATTACACAAAGAAAATGAAAAAGCCCACAAACAGAGGCTTAATAACATGTTCCTAAATAATCAATGGATCAATGACCAAATAAAAATAGAGATCAAGCAATATATGGAGACAAATGACAACAATAATTCAACACCATAAAATATGTGGGATGCAGCAAAGGCTGTGCTAAAACGGAAATATATTGCAATACAGGCCTACCTCAGGAAAGAAGAACAATACCAAATGAACAGTCTAAACTCACAATTAATGGAACAAGAAGGAGAAGAACAAATGAGGCCCAAAATCAGTAGAATGGGGGACATACTAAAGATTAGAGCAGTAATAAATAAAATCAAGAAGAATAAGACAATAGAAAGAATCAATGAAAGCAGGAGCTGGTTTTTTGAGAAAATAAACAAAATTGATAAACCCCTAACCAGAATTATCAAGAAAAAAAGAGAGTTTACACATATACACAGAGTCAGAAATGAGAAAGGAAAAATCAGTACGGACACCACAGAAATACAAAGAATTATTTGAGAATACTGTGAAAAATTATATGCTAACAAACTGGATAACCTAGAAGAAATGAACAACTTTCTAGAAAAATATAACCTTCCAAGGCTGAGCCAGGAAGAAACAGAAAATCTGAATAGACCAATTACCAGCATGGATATTGAATTGGTAATCAAAAAACTACCTAAGAACAAAACCCCCAGACCAAATGGTTTCACTGCTGAATTTTATCAAACATTTAGACATAATACCCATCCTCAAAGTTTTCCAAAAAGTAGAAGAGGAGGGAATACTCCCAAACTCATTCTACAAGGCCAGCATCACTCTAATACCAAAATCAGGCAAAGACACTACAAAAAAAAGAAAATTACAGACCAATGTCCCTGATGAACATAGATTCAAAAGTACTCAACAAAGTATTAGCAAACCAAATTCAAAAATACATAAAAAATGTCATCCATCATGATCAAGTAATATTTATTCCAAGGATGCGAGGATGGTGCAACATTCAAAAATCCATCATCCACCACGTCAACAAAAAGGAGAAAAACCACATGATCATCTCCATAGATACTGAAAAAGCATTTGATAAAATTCAACATCCATTCATGATAAAAACTCTCAACAAAATGGGTATAGAGGGGTACCTCAACATATCAAAAGCCATATATGACAGACCCACAGTCAACATCATACTTAAGAGTGAGAAGCTGAAAGCTTTTCCTTTAAGATAAGGAACAAGACAAGGATGCCCACTCTCCTCACTTCTATTCAACATAGTACTGGAGGTCCTAGCCATAGCAATCAGACAAAACAAAGAAATACAAGGCATCCAGACTGGTAAGGAAGAAGTTCAACTGTCTCTCTTTGCAGATGACATAATATTGTACATAAAATCCCTAAAGAATCCATGCCCAAACTACTAGATCTAATATCTGAATTCAGCAAAGTTGCAGGATACAAAATTAATACACAGAAATCTGTGGCATTCCTATACACTAATGATGAACTAGCAGAAAGAGAAATCAGGAAAACAATTCCATTCACAATTACATCAAAAAGAATAAAATACCTAGGAATAAGCCTAACCAAGGAAGTGAAAGACCTATACTCTGAAAACTAAAGACACTCTTGAGAGAAATTAAAGAAGATACCAATAAATGGAAACACATCCTGTGCTCATTGATAAGAAGAATTAATATTGTCAAAATGGCCATCTTGCCTAAAGCAATCTACAGATTCAATGCAATTCCTATCAGAATATAAACCGCATTCTTCAATGAACTAGAGCAAATAGTTCTAAAATTTATATGGAATGACAAAAAACTCTGAATAGCTAAAGCAATCCTGAGAAGGAAGAATAAAGCAGGGGGGATTACGCTCCCCGACTTCAAGCTCTACTACAAAGCCACAGTAATCAAGACAATTTGGTACTGGCACAAGAACAGAACAATAGACCAATGGAACAGATTAGAGAGCCCAGATATAAACCCAAGCATATATGGTCAATGAATATACAATAAAGGAGCTGTGGATATACAATAGGTAAATGACAGCCTCTTCAACAGCTGTTGTTGGCAAAACTGGACAGCTACATGCAAGAGAATGAAACTGGATTATAGTCTAACCTGATACACAAAAGTAAACTCAAAATGGATCAAAGACCTGAATGTAAGTCATGAAACCATAAAACTCTTAGAGGAAAACATAGGCAAAACTGTCTTGAACATAAATGTGAACAACTTTTTCTTGAACACATCTCCTTGGGCAATGGAAATAAAATAAAAAGTGAACAAATGGGACTGTATCATGCTTAAAAGCTTCTCTACAGTAGCAAAGGACACCCTCAGCAGAAGAAAAAGGCATCCTGCAGTATGGAAGAATATATTTGAAAATGACATATCTGACAAGGGCTTAATATCCAAAAAATATAAAGAACTCACATGCCTCAACAACCAAAAACCAAATAACCCTATTAAAAAATGGGTGGAGGATATGAACAGACACTTCTCTAAAGAAGAAATTCAGATGGCCAACAGGCACATGAAAAGATGCTCCACATCACTAATTATCAGGGAAATGCAAATTAAAACCACAATGAGATATCACCTCACACCAGTTAGGATGGCCAGCATAGAAAAGGCTAGGAACAACAAATGCTGGCAAGGATGTGGAGAAAGGGTAACCCTTCTGCACTGCTGGTGGGAATGTAAATCAGGTCAACCATTGTGGAAAGCAGTATGGAGGGTCCTCAAAAAACTAAAAATAGATACACCATTTGACCCAAGAATTCTACTCCTAGGAATTTACTCAAAGAAAACAGCTTCTCAGATTCAAAAAGACATATGCACCCTTATGTTTATCACAGCACTATTTACAGTAGTCAAGACATGGAAGCAACTTAAGTGTCCATCAGTGGATGAATGGATAAAGAAGATGTGATACATATACACAATGGAATACTATTCAGCTAAGAAAGAAACAAATCGTACCATTTGCAACAAAATGAATGGAGCTAGAAGGTATTATGCTCACTGAAATAAGCCAGGCAGAGGAAGACAAATACCAAATGATTTCCCTCATTTGTGGAGTATAACAATGAAGCAAAATCGAAGGAACAAAACAACAGCAGGCTCACAGACTCCAAGAAGGAACTAGTGGTTACCAAAGGGGAGGGGGTGGGGAGGGTGGGTGCGGGGGGGAGGGAGAAGGGGATTGTGGGGAATCATGATTGGTACACATTGTGTGTGTTGGGTCATGGGGAAGACAGTGTAGCTCAGAGAAGACAAATAGGGACTCCATGACTCCTTACTACACTGATGGAGAATGACTGTAATAATGTATGGGGGCAGACTTGATAATAAGGGTCAATGTAATGTAATAACCACATTTTTCTTATGAAACCTTCATAAGAGTGTATATAAATGATACCTAATAAAAAGAGACATTATAATACTGCATGGTGTCATATTTATGTAGAATCTAAAAAAAAAGACTCAGAGGAACAGTAGAAAAATGGTCTTCAGTGTAGGTGATTTTATGAAATAGGTAGAAGTTGATAACATGGCATAAAGTTCAGTTTTAAGATGAATAAGCCATGAGTATCTAAGAGTAACATAGTGACTATAATTAATAACACTGTATTATATAATTTAAATGTTAAGACAGTTAAACTTTAATGTTTTCACCAAAAAATAAAAAATAAAAGGTATATATGTAAGGTGATAGATGTGTTAATGAACTTAATGGGAGAATCCTTTCACAAAGTGTGTGTGTGTGTGTGTGTGTGCATGTGTGTGCATGTGTGTGTGAGTGTATAATACCATCACTTTGCACACTTTAAATATCTTCAAATTTTATCTCAGTATATCTGAAAAGAAAAAGATCCAACTATGTTCTATTTAAATTTTAGAATTAAAAGATGTAAGTATTCATGCAAAGTCAAAAATGAAAAAAAGATGTGCAAACAACAATGATAAAAGAGCTGGAGTGACTATACTACTACCTGAAAAGATAGTCTTTAAAACAAACAAAGAAATGGTTACTCGGCATATAGAGTGACATTTCATAATGACAAAAGAGTCAATCTGTTAAGACAAACGAAAAAACCCCAAAATACATGAGGCAAAAACTGATGAGTTTAAGGGAAAAATAGACAATTCTTGAAAGGCAGTTGGAAACTTTAAGGCCCTACTTTCAATAGCGGATAGAACTAGCAGAATATCAACAAACAAATAGAGGGCTTGAACACTATAAACCAATGCAACCAAGAGACATTTATAGAACATTCTATAGCAGAATACATATATTTCTTAAATACATGTGAAACATTCTTCAGGATAGCTCAAATGACAAGCTCTAAAAAAGCTTTAATAAATGTAAGACTATTGATGTTACACAATGTATGTTCTTCAGCTGCAATGAAATGAAATTAGAAATCAATAACAGAAAGAAATATGTAAGTTAAACAACACAGTCCTTAACAACCCATGAATCAAAGAAGAAATCACAGGGGGAATTAGACAATAATTTGAGGTGACTTAAAACAAAGACACAATACACGAAAACTTATGGGATACAGTTAAAGCAATGCTTAGAGGGAAAATTATAGTAAAACGCCTATATTAAAAAGGTCTCAAACTTAACCTGGCACCCTATTAAACCAGAAAAGAGGAAAAACACCCAAAGCAAGCAGAACAAAGGAATAAAATTTACACCAGAAATAAATGAAATACAGAAGAGAACAAAACAGAGAAAATCAAGCAAATCAAAGGCTGGTTCTTTAAAAGATCAACAAAATTGGCATATCTTTAGCTGGACTGACCAAAAGAAACAGATAACTCAAATACTAAAGTCAGGATTAAGAGAAAAAACATCACTACCGACCTTACAGAAATAAAGGGGACCACTATGGGAATACTATGAACAAATGCATGTCAACAAATTAGACAGCCTAGATGAAATTGACAGCTTCTTAGGAAACCAAAAACTGCTAAAAGTGACAAAATGAAATAGAAATCTGAGCAGACCTATAACAAGTGGAGAGAGAGAGTAAGTAATTTAAGCTTCATAACAAAGAAAAGCCCAGGTGCAAATGGCTTCAGTGGTGAATTAAAAAAAGAAATCCAAGGAAGAATTAATATAATCCTTCACCAACTCTTCCAAAAAATAGAGGAGGAAGACACACTTACCCGTACATTATGTGATGCTAGCATTACCCTGATCTCAAAACTAGACAGAGATGTCACAGAAAATAACATAACAGACCAATATTCCTTATGAATATAGATACAAAAATCTTCAACAAAATAGTTAAAAACTCATTCCAACAACATGTCCTAGGAGTGCGAGATTGGTTCATCATGTTAAATCAGTTAATGTAATATACCATAATAATAGAACAAAGGATAAAAACCAGAAATAATAGATACAGAAAAGGAATTGATAGATCTGGCACCCTTTTGTGATAAAAAAAAAAAAAACACTTAACAAACAACACATAGAAAGGAATGTCATCAAACTAATCAAGGGCATCTAAGAAATGACCTCATTTACATCATACTTAATATTGGAAGACTAAATGCTTTCCTATTAGGTAAGAAACAAGACAAGGATGTCTGCTCTTACCACTTCTGTTTAGGTTCTAGCCAGGGAAATTAGACAGGAAAATGAAATAAAAGGGATCTAGACTGGAAAGGAAGATGTAAAACTATTTCCATTCTCAGATGACAGGATGGATGATGGTATGATCTTGTATATAGAAAATCATGGGAAATCTGCTGAAAGAAAGCCCTTAATAAACAAGTTTATCAAGGTTGCGAGATGCAAGATCAATATAAAATAATCAATTGTGCTTCCTATGTTACCAACGAGCATCCTAAAATGAAATAAAGGAAATAATTCCATTTACAATAGCATCAAAAAAAAAATAAAACACCTAAGAATAAACTTAACAAAAAACAAGTATAAGATTTTTTACACTGAAAACTATATAATACTTTGAAAGAAATTAAGGAAGATGTAAATAAATGAAAATACATCCATGTTCATGGATCAGAGACTTAATATTCTTAACATATTAATACTCTACAAATTGATCTACCAATTTATATAATCCCTACCAAAACCTTAGATGGCTTTTTTGAATAAGATGATAATTTGTTTCTAAAATTCATATGGAAATCCAAGGGTCCCAGATTAGTAAAAACAATCTTTAAAAAGAAGACCAAGTTGGAGGATTCACTTCCCAGTTTCAACAGCTATAGTAATGAAGACAGGGTGTTGCTGACATAAAAACAGACATAAACATCAATGGAAGAGATTTGAGAATCCAAAACCAACACTTACATTTATCAATTAATTTTCTAACAAGGTCTCAAAACAATTTAGTGGGGAATATTATCCTCAATAATAGTGCTATCCATTGGACATCCACATGCAAAAGAATGAAGTTAGGTTTCTTCCTGTTCTTCAAAGAAGATATACAAATGGATAATAAGCACATGGCTCAACATTACTAGCCATTAAGGAAATGCAATTCAGAACCCAAGGAGGCATCACTATACAACCTACATGGCTGTAATTAAAAGACAAGCAAAAGCAAGTGTTGTCAAGTCTGTGGGAGATTAGAACACTCATATCCTTGACAAAGGGAAAGTGAGTAGTAAAGGTACTTCAGAGAACAGTTTGAGAGTTAGGGTGGATTTTTATTTCATTTAATTAATAAATATTTATTGCATCCCTAACATGTGCCAGTCACTTCCTCTAAGTGTTTGGGATACAAGATAGCTAAACTATCATCTTTATTATTACATGAAGGGACACCCATAAACAAAAGAATGGTGGTGGAATAAAAGAGGGGAATGGCAAAGACTTCAGAATGACTGAAGGGATGTGCTGGGAGCTTGAACCATGAAGAGAAGATGAGGGACTGCTCTAGGACTCTGAGAGCTACTGAATGATTTTAATCAGGGAACTGGCAATAGCACGTTTGCCCAGTGAGTGGACCCTTGTAGCAATAGTGTGGAACATGAACTGGAGGGAAACAAAAGTGGAAGAAGCTAGAGAGACAACGAAGACCTAACCTACACATTCTCTGTAGGGCAGATAGGAATATATATATATATTTTCAAGTGGCATCCCTAAATTAAAATTTAGGGGACTGAATAATCAATTGAATGTGGGGGGTGAGGGAAGTAAAGAAATAGTAGGTGGTTCTTGGGCAGTAGGAGCTGGTAAATTTTTCACTACATCTCTGAAAGAAATGTGCCTGCATATATAAAATACATAAGTTTACTATAAATTTTTACTGTATGTATAGTACATCATTTAAAAGAGAATAAAATATGCAATATTCTTTCCTGTTAATTCCATATGGCCAATTGATTCTCACAGAATGCTTTCATAGTTTTTGCTGAGCTTTTATTTCTGTGGCCAACCTATGGATGTAAACCATGATTTGACAGATGAAGTTGTATCTCAATCTGCTCTTTACCCAATAAAATTATTTTCACTATATCCTACAGGTGGTCTACTGTTAAACTGTTTCTCATACTCATACAAGTAATGTTCATTAAACTGAAACCTCTTGCATTTTCAGCACTAGACTCAACACACTTCTAACTTGGATTATTAGCATTTTCTCCATTGCTTTCTTGAGCCTAGACAACCGACTAAACAAACATCAAGCTGTGATTTGTAGCATTTGCCTATTTCCATGGTGAAAATGTTCCCAGTATGGCTGATGTCAAGCTATCCATATTATGTTGCTAAACAGGGAGTTGGAAAGAAATGCATAGTAACACCTTATTATATAGGATTTCCAACATATAGGTACAATATAAACTCAAGAGCATAGAAGTCCATCAGGAAATGGTGATTTTCAAATATTTATTACCTTTTAGCATGATTTATTAAATAGTAATTTTACATAGTTTAATGGCTGTGTTTGAACTGGCTTGCAAAATTCTGAATATGTGAAAATTAGCTCATATATACTGGTATAAGGTGGGTCCAGCACCCTGCTGGTTCCAGGTATTCTGGCTTGGGTAAGAGCAAAGAACTGAGGGTGAAAGGATGTGCACTTTGGATTAGATTTTAAATATAACATCACAATAACACAAAGTTTTATTATATGTAGCAGTATTAGATTCAGGTCATATATCAATACCACCATCAGTAAAAACTACTGACTTAAACAAGAAGAAAGTTTGTCTCTCTCAAAGGAAAGAAAATCCAGAAAGAGGCTGCACAGGCTGGTATAGTGTCTACATTGACATCACAGCCCAGGTTCCTTCTGTCTTTATGCTTTACCACCTCATGGTGCAATATGGCTGCCTGAGCTCCAGTTATCATATCCACTTTCTAGCAAGCACAAAAGAGGAAAGAAGTGAAGGAAAGACAAGTGCCTCTATTTAAGACACTTCTAGGAGGTAGCAAAAATATCCACTTAAATGTCATTGGCCAAAAAATAGTCACATGGCTTTTAAAGCTTGGGTCTCCTCTGGACTATGAGGAGGAGTAGTCCTTTCACCCATATTCGTGAAAGGGTGTCTTGGGAATATAGTCTTTTAGCTGGACCACAATGCCCAGCTATGTATAAAGGTTCAATTTCTTAGGATATACAAATGACTGAATACATAGGAAGCAGCTAACAGTCATCATCCCAAAATCTTAGGCCCAATTCTCCACTTTTTCCTCATCTTGACTTACCAATGGCAATGGAAAGAAAACACAATATACCTTTAAATAGCCCAACCCATTCAGAAATCATTTTAGCAACTAAAATGTGCTCTGCTTCAGTCCAACCTGGTCTGCCATCATCTGACCTGGCATGGGCTGTGCCCCAAATAGGCTGGAGACATTTTCTCCTCATTATCACCTTGTTAAGCAACCCCCTGCCTCTGAGGCATGTTCTGGGATATTAACGAGGTGATAATGAGGAGAAAAATGATGTGGCATTCCTTGGTCTGGTCTACTCTTCATAATCCAGAGGAGACCCAAGCTTTAATTAAAAATACTTGCTTTAACATAGAACATTCAGAAGACATATTTTTGATGTGCCCGAATAGAAGGACACAAAGAGAAATGTGTGTTTTTATTAATGTATGTCTAGGAGTTGTCTTTTTTTCCACGACTCCAACAAAGAAAGGTATGTTTCCTGAAAGAAATGAGGAATTATAAGAAAAGGCACAAATTGAGTAGATAAGCTAAGAAAAATAGGGGACAGAAAACAAACAAGAAAAAGTTCAGGTGTTCTATGTCTTATAGATATAGAACATTTAGATTTTTCCTCCATTCTCATCTGACCATTTGGTGCTCTGTGGGCCTATTTTCTGTGGAAAGTGTTTTATTATATTTATAATTTTATTATATTTATATGTTTGGTCCATTAGTGCCACTTCAGTTAATTATACAAACTGAATATTTTATTCAAAATGTTGTGTTTATATAATATCATTTAAGGAGTATCCTTTGCAGTGACTAATTTCTTTAAAGTGTAATTTTGGTCTCTTTGCTACGTGTAAAGGATAGCTTCTGTACGGCCTACAAATGATTTTTAAAACCAACCTATCTCAACAATGTTAAAGATAGTCATTGATCACTTCTGCTTGATGGGAAAATATATCAGTAAATGCCTGCAATTTAAATGGTCTTCTTCTTAAAAGGTGAAAAAAGTTTTAGGTGTTCTCAGACAAGCAAAGAAGCAACCTCATAGCGGTGTGTCACATACGGTAACACGGAGCACTCCACGTGAAGCCAAGGTTGGATCGCAGCCCGGAAGACCATCAGCACTGTTTCCCAGTGCCCGTCTGTCTTGATGACAAATTCTGACCACCCAACAGTCCATTTGGCTGTGGTGCATGCCGGGGGAAGAAGAGAAATGCTCAGAACCCACTATGCTGACACACAATCATGCCACAGTCCATTTGTTCATTTGTGCTTACGTTTGAAGCAAATGGAGTTGAAGGAACTTTCCCAAGGCTGATTCCTCATAAATGATCGATTCACTTCTGTTTGAATGTATCACACAGTTGATTAAACTATTCTGCAGATAACCCCACTTTATTATCACAAAGTCAATATACCTTCACCTCATTTCATTAGCTGGTCAGTCTCTCAGGGGCTCCTCCTCTTCACACTCTCATCAAGGAAAAATGAAAAATCCAGAGCAGTATTTTTCTATCTGAACTAAGCTATTTACCAGTAAGGCACTTTTGAGATTGTTAGTGCAAGGAATGTTTCACTAACATTCAATCTCGATTTTTTTCTACTAACTTCATTTCCAGTTTTCTAAAACTTTCATTAAAACTTTAGAGGAGTTCTTACGGCTTTGTTTCATTGGCACGTGGAAGCTGGAGATCACTTCTGAGTATATTCGACTATAGTTTGTATTTATTCACAGAGAAACAAAGGAGCAAGGATTACGCTAAGCAGCAGATGAGCAAAAATATATTTGTCTTCTTCATCATGATTTTTTAATGGAGATGCTACATTAATCTTATCCCCTGACTTTTCATCAACCATTTGTGAAGAAAGAAGTATAAAACTCACATTCTGGTGGCAAGGGGAAAGCCTTAAACATTCCCCCAATGTAATATATATTGGTAGTGAATGGACCTCAATGGAACACTGATTTTTCTAAATACGTTTTATGCTTTAAAACCAGACTGTTTCCTTTTTCTAAAAATGAGTGTGAAACACAAATGTGACAGACACAAAAGCAATATGAATAGTATTTCTATTTAGCTTGAATCTAGATAAAAAGCCCGTTCTTTCACAAAAACGTACCTGTTAATGAATTTACTATTTCTCATTGTACAGAAAATAACACGATTTAATTACAGCAAATCTTCAGATTTTTACATGACCAGTTAGCCAGAAGCCAGAATCTACTGACAAATTAGAATATTGTATAAGTTTCTCTAGCAAATCTATAACCTAATGGGTTATTTTGTTGTTTAAATGATAGGAATCATTGTTTAAATGATAGGAGGTAATTGTGAAACCCGCACTAACCTTATTCTTTCAACATCAGCTAGTGCGTGGCAGAGGAGAGATGGATGGCACTAGAGGTGCATGTCGGAAGATTTGATTTCTAGTCCTATGTCTGCCACCAAAGAATATTGTGACCCTAGGAAAATTACTCCACCTCTCTGGGACTCAGAATCCTCAACTATAAAATGTAGAAGTTGCAGTAACTGACTTTTAAAGTCATTTCAAGTCCTATGGGTTTTATGCTTAGGAGGAGAAAGTGGGGAAGACAGATTCCCTAAAGCAAAAGCTCAGGCTTTTACAATGTAACCAAGCCTGGAATCATCCCTTCTCTTTTCTCTAATTGCGTCCCTCCTTTCCCACACACTCTCCTGCACACCATTAGGAAATAAAATGTGGAAGAAAGAAAACCTCCTGTTGCATGCAAAAAACAGATCTGCCAGTGGTAAAAGGGCTGCGTTAAATGGAGCCTTTGCTGACGATATCACATTATATTTTAATGAGATGTCAAGTTCTAAGCCCATGAAGCGGAAATGATGAAGAGCAGGCTATTAACCGTCCCAATTATGGAGCCCCAAGTATCTCTTAATTTATGTACTGATAATCTCCTGGTAATTCTCCCGGAGCTGCCACCGCGTAAACATTCCAGTTTCTCTTCTGCTTCGCATGGATCTGTGCTCGGGCCGTCACAGTTTCCCCATTAGGTCCAGCCCAGCTCATTTGGAGCAACCACCTTGCTCGTAGCCAAACCGCCAGCCTCAGCTGGGGCGAGGGGAGGGGGCGGCGGCTCACCGGCCGCGCAGCCTTTGGTGGAAGTGTGGCCAATTAGTCACACGTTTGGTGTTCTAATTAGGCGAGGCTGGAACTTTGGAAAATGTGCTGTTGATTTAGGTACTTCCTCAAACAATGCTAAATTGTGTTATGTGAAATTCAATTAGTCTTTTTCTAAACGTTTCCACATCTGTTCTTCTTTAAGCATAAAGTGATGAGGAGAGAAAGAGAAGTGAAAAGCCAGAGCCTCCACTGGTGAAATATGTTAGGCCTTGGGGACCAGCCCTTTTCCCAGCTTTTGACCCTGAACAGTGATATACAGGAAGGAACAAAGTTGGAGAGCGATCACGGCGAAGCCCTTTTAAATAAATCATTATAGAAGAAATACTACATCTGCACGGGAATGTAATCTCATATAATGGCCATAAACTCGGCTTTGTTTGAAAATGGATGGCATGAGGGAGGAACCACTAAGAGGCAAATGATTATAAATTCTGCCTTAAAGGTAGTATTCGTGGTCATTCTGGTTATATTTTTTTAAAGAGTCTTTTAAAAAAATCCTTTGGTTTAATATTTCATGTCTAGGTCCAGCGTAATGAGTTTTTGTCCCCTCCTATCTATTGAAATTTTCCATATAAAATTGAGAACAGCCTCCATCCCCAAACACCTGTGGAATGAAAGGAAAAGAAGAAGGAGGAGTAGGAGGAGAAGGAAAGATTCCACTTGCTCTGAGATGTTTCATAGTTTCCATTTGAGCCACTACTGTCCGCCACAAGATGGCATGTTGCTTTGATCTTTCAAGTTCTGTGGCAAGCTGCTCCAACCCTGAGCTCCTTCTCCGCTTTGCTCGAGATGCTGTGTTATTGCTTCACAACATCTCAGTTCCAGCACACCCTCCCAGCCGCACATCCCAAACCATGTCCATCTCATGTTTCCATGTTGTGTCACACTTGGCATGTCCACTGACTCTGCCAAGAGGTCAAATGGCAATATCTGTTACCAAAGTGGCATGGATTAAAGCTGCGGGCGTCCAAAGGTGAAGGTGTACATGGTTTGATCCTTCCTTCTGTTACCACCTTTTCAGTGACTATCATTTCAAAACCTTATCTGTGGCTGGCAGGCCATGTTTCAGTTTTGTCAAAGCCCAAATATAGACTGTGTGGTTTTCTGATGATATATCTCCATAAGATTTGTGGAATGCTAACGATGGAGTTGTCAACACTACTTTACGGCACCTTGGTGCATGTCAGAAAATGAAAATACTTTCAAAAGTGATATCATTATGTTGACTGATAACATGCTCTTTTAAGACAGACTTATTTAAATTAAAAAATCTCAAGAACAGAAACTAAAATGAGGCATTACCAGTAAGAAAGGTGATTTATCTGGTGGCTCACTCTCACAAACAAGAGAAAGGAAGATTTAAAAATTAGAATAATAACACTTTTAAAGCTAGTCTGGGTTTGCAGTTTCCAGTAACAAAAATCATCCTGAATTTGATGACTCTATATAAATTTGAATTTCCATTCACTAATAGGAGTATGTTTCTCTAAAAATAAACAACTGATACTTCCAGAATATAATAAACCAAATGAACAAATGAAAGATGTAAATAATTTAATACATATAAATAAAATAAACTGTAACCTGTATGGTTTTCAGAATCAGTTTAAAGTCTATGCAATGGAATTACAGCAGCACATGTAAATAAATTGTTTTTTACTCTAGAAGATAACTATAAGCTTTATGGTTTTGATAATATTTTCTAAAATCTGGTTTTCGGGAGTATTGGTAATTATAACCTATTATATCGCATATGTTTTCCCACATAACATATTATTTACCAAAATTGAAATCTGCACTACCATTGTTGCATAGAAATTTTGCTTTAATTTCTCAGTTTATCTTTACCTGTTTTGTTTGTGACTTATTAAGTTGGATTAGTTATGATGCAACATTAACTCCATAGAGCAATATGATTTGATTTTTAAAAACTCTTTATTAAAATGGAAAAAAATCTAGATAATAAGCTGAACCTTGATAATAGGATAAAAGTGGGGAAGACAGATTGGGTCTGTCACTGGCTCTGACCAACGAGCCCTGTCTTCTGCTCCTTAAAGGCTCAGTCAGATCATCCATCATGGCCGAGCTTATGCTCTTATGGTTTTTAAGCAAGATCACTGTGAACCTGTCCACTCTGGCTAGTCTGAATGAAACTAGCCCAAGTCATCTTGCCTCCTATTGGCCTCTCGCTATATGGCAATGTCAGGGCCACTGGTTAACAAAAAAGACATCTCTCAGCCCCATGTTCTTTGAGCAAATGTGCCATGACTTGCAGTTTTCACCAACACAGAGTCAAAATCATTCTTCCCTCTTGTGCACCGATCTTGCAGGAAAACATCACTAAAACACTGTGTACTAGTTTTTTCTAGGTTATTAGTTCAAGCCAGATTAAACTCCATAACAATGGCACATCTCTGGGGAAAAAAGGGATGCAGATCTGCAGATGTTGTCCCTTCCAGGCAGCCCATGGCCTTCAGGGGGCTGTGCTTGGCCAGCTGACGGGCATCTTCACTCTCCTTATTTTCACAGAGTGGCTTTCAAGTCAGGTCTCAATGCATCCCACATGTGTTTGCCTTTTGCCGTCTTTGAGCTGGCCTTGTGCTAGGTCTGGCTCAGGAGTTCTTTTATTTTGATAGACAAGATGTTATGTTTTGTTCTCCTTGTTACCAGATGCTTTAACGTTGGTATTGTTAATGATACTAATGAATGATGTATGTAGTTTTATGCCATTTATAAATACCTTGAAACTAATTCTAGTCTTAAAATTGAAAGTCTTCTCCATTGCTCTCCTAAACTCTTAATTTTTTTAGTATTTAAATTGTCACTTTTTTCCTGTCTTGCTTGTTTTGGAGAGTGAACTCTTTGATGGCTGGCACCACTTTCCTTGCATTTCTATTTCCTTATACCATAATTCACTTAATGCATATATTCATTGATTTGTTTTGATTGACGGTTCCTAGGTGCTACCAAGTTTGTGCCATAGCATGATGGCTACAAATTCCACATTCCCCAGGTGCTGGGACCATCTCAGAATTGGATCCCAGATCCCAAACACCACTAGTTTCTTTTGTCATATGTGATTAGGCTGGTAATATCAATGATTTTCATGGGGCCCGGGGTGGCTGGGAAGTGACAGAAGGACTGACCTACCTAAACACACTTCAAGAGGAGCCACAAACAAAATTAACGCAAAGGACAGCATTGGCGCTGGCGAGGTTCACTGATTGATTAAGAAAAAACAATTCGTCTAGAAAGAGCTAAGACAGAAACAAGAGTTATATTGTCAAATAAAACACAAGACAAGGGAAGCCACACACCATACAGAATTAAGAACCCAACTGGGCTGGATGGGGAGGGTGGGAGTACATGGACGGGACTGAGGACGTCCAGGCATTTCTGGGTGACCTAGACATGAGCAAAGGCAGGAGAAAGCGATTGAGGTGGTTCTCTCACCTGTTTCCTCCTTTTCCATCTTTCTGCTTTCTCTTTCTCTTCTTGACTTTCAAAGGCTTGACCTTCAGACCTCTTCTCTTCTCTATTTTGCACACCTTCACAGTCCAGGCAATGCCATTCAGTTCCAGTAATTTAATGCCATTTATATAGTGATAATTCCTCAATTTTTACCCCTAACCCAGAAAACTGTCCTAGCTTAAATGTTCAGTTGCTTATTCAATATCTTCATTTGTGAGTCAAGTGGCATGTCACAGCTATGCAAAATATGCCCCAACTGAAAAATTTTTTAATTGAAGTACAGTTGATATGCAATATTATATTGGTTTCATGTGTACAACATAGTGATTCAATAGTTATCTACATTACTAAATGCTCACCACAGTAAATGTAGTTACTGATTACAAAGATATTGCAATAATGCTGACTGCATTCTTACGCTACACTTTCATTACCATGACTAATTTATATTATAATTGGAATTACATGCCTCTTTATCCCCTCTACTTGTTTCACCTCTACCCATGGCATCCACCAGTCTTTTCTCTATGTCTATGAGTCTATTTCTGTTTTTGCTTTTTAGATTCCACATATAAGTGAAATCACATATGGTTTTTGTCTTTCTTTACCTAACTAATTTCATTTAGCATAATGCTCTTTAGGTCAATCTATGTTGTTGCAAAAAGCAAGATGTCCTTTTTTATGGCTGAGTAATAGTCCATTATATATACCTACCACTTCTTTTTTATCCATTCATCTACTGATGGACATGTAGGTGGCTTCCATATCTTGGCTATCATAACCAATGCTGCAATGAACATAGGTGTGCATATGCCTTTTTGAATTAGTGATTTTGTTTTCTTCAGGTAGATTCCCAGAGGTGGAATTGTAGGGTCGTATCATATTTCTGTTTTTAGTTTTTTGAGGAACTTCCATGATTTCCATAGTGGTAGCACCAATTTACAGTCCCACCAACAGTGTATAAGCTGTCCCTTTTCTCCACATCCTTATCAATACTTGTTATTTCTTGTCTTTTGGATAGGAGCTTTTGTGTGAAGCATGAGGTAATATCTCATTGTGGTTTTGATTTTCAATCAGTGCAATCCCTATTAAAATACCAATGGCAGTTTTCACTGACCTAGAGCAAATAATCCTAAAGTTTGTATGGAACCACCAAGACACCAAATTGCCGAAACAATCTTGAGAAAGAAGAACATGGGGGTACCATGCTCCCTTGTTTCAAGCTGTACTGTAAAGCCACAGAGATCAACACATTATGGTACTGGCATAATAGTAGAAAGTGATCAGTGGTGCAGAATAGTAAGCCCAGAAATAAACCCATGCTTATACGGTCAGTTAATATATGACAATGGAGGCATGAATATACAATGGGGAAAAGACGGTCTCTTCAATAAGTGCAATAAATGGTGCTGGGAAAACTGGGCAGCTACCACGAAATAATGAAACTGGATGATTGTCTTACACCATTTACAAAAATGGATTGAAGACTAGAAATGGATTAAAGACTTAAATGTAAGACTTGAGACCATTAAACTCTTAGGAGAAAACAAAAGCAGTAAACTCTTGAACATCAATATTAGTAATTTTTTTGTGGAAATGTCCCTCCAGGCAAGGGAAACAAAAGCAAAAATAAACCAGTGGGACTACATCAAACTAAAGAAATTTGCACAATAAAGGGCACCATCAACAAAACATAAAAGGCATCTGTGAGAGAATATATTTGCAAACATATATGAAGGACTAATGAGGGGCTAATATCCAAATATATAAAGAACTCATCCAACTCAACACCAAAAACCAAATAACCCAATTTAAAAAATGCTCAGAGGACCTGAATAGACAGTTTTCCAAAGAAGACACAGATGCCAACAGACATATGAAAAAATGTTCAACATAACTAATTATCAAGTAAATGTAAATCAAAACCCCAATTGAACTTTTCATTTCCCAGTGTTCACCTCTGAAAACTGCTCTGCCAATCATATAATGAAAATTCTGTTCTTTAATTTCCTCATCTCTAAAACCTTAGAGTCATATCTGATATATCTAGAATCTGACCTCTTCTTATTACCCCTCTGGCCACCATCCTGGGCCAGACTGTCATTATCTACCACTGGGATGACTGCAATAACCTCATAATCGGTCTGTCACTTCACGCCTGACCTCCTTACAGGCTACTCTCTCACTGACACACCGTGCTCCTCTTAGAACATCAAGTTGTGCTGCCTTTTGGCTGCGACCTTCTCATGGCTTTCCATCTCTCTCATCAGAAAAATAAAAGTCCTCACCATGGCTCACTCATTCTTACTCGAGCTCACCCTCCCATTATTTTTTCACTCATCTCCTGTCCCCTCCTCCTCCTCGTTCACGCCTCCCCAGCCATCCTTGCCCTCCTCGAGTACTCCCACTGCAAGGCCTTGCCGTGTGTCATTTCCCCTTCACGGCCTAGATTCCCTCTGGCCTCTGCTAAAGTGCTGCCTCATCAGAGATTTCCATGATTCCCCATCCCTGCCCCATGTAAAATACCTAATAGGCTTCTATCTCCCTCAGTGTTTTAGGTACCTTCAGAGCCCTTGTCGCCACCTATAACTCTAAATGTTTATTTGCTTGCTTACTGTCTGTCTTTCCCCCCCCCCAAAAGTATAAACTCCTTAAGATCATGAACTTCATCTATGTTGTTCAGAAATATAATCCTCAGCACTTGACTAATGCCTGGACCATAGCAGGTGCCTAATAAATATCTGTTGAATAAATGAATAATGACAGCAAAAAGACTGAATTTTAGGTAAACAAATAATTTGCATTTGGAAGTGCTAGGTTGTCATGTTGGAAAGTCAGCATGGATTTAGGTAGTGGGAAAACCTGAATATTAAAGGGAAGAATATGGATTTTATTCTACAACCAAAGTATAGTTGTTAAAACTTTTTGGGCAGGGATCTACATAATGAATACAGAATGTAAGGATAAGCAATATGGTGATACCATATAGGGTGGATTTTAAGGATAGTTTCTCAATAATCTAGGTTTTAGCTTCCATGACTGAGGGTATAAATGTGGCTCTTCTATGAAACTATAAGTTGAAATGTACCTATCATTTAAAAGAACTGTATTTCTTAAAATAGGATTAAAATGTCAAAGACATTGAAATCAAGTTAAGGCTCAGACTGTATGTATAGGCAGCCTCCACTTGGCCACAGATACCCAGTGAAATGCAAAAAAACTTCATTTAGCTATCCAGAGAGATTATCTCCCCAGTGTTCAGCACACTTACATTTCTAGACAAGAGTTTATTATCCACTTTCCTTCTGGACAATTGCCTTGGGTTCAGTTGGATGGCATTCCTCACCTGGGCTCAGCTGAACGTCAGAGGTTTCTGGAGCAAAATCTGTGCCTCTTAGGAGAAGTGGAATGGATGAATAGTGGTAAGAACTTGCCTGCAGAAGGTTTTCAGCTCCACTGAAAAGACAGTCAAGAGCACTGTGGTTCATGGTGTCCCACAATCCTTGAACAAAAACATAATGAGGGGGAGTAGACTCTGGGGATTCCCCTGGCCTTCCCTTCAGTGTTTCCATGTTTTACTGAAATGATCAGTATATCCTATAAGGTGCTCACTTAGGCTTTACCTCAAGAACCTGAGGTTTATCTATCTTCATTTCTAGAGATTACACGTCTGCTTCCTTAATTCTGCTTCTTGAAGATTTAGAATTTCTCTTATAGGAGTGACTCTCTTTCCAACACTGGCTTTTCCCTGACCTTCTGGAACAAGGGTGAACCAGTTGGGGAAAGTTCAGTTGCTTTTCTTCCCTCCATCTTAGAAAGAGGTTCTCATTTGAAAGAAATGCATCTTGAATAGGTGTGAATGTAGTGAGGATTTTAATGATCCTATCATTTAAATTTTTACAGAATCAGAAAACCTGATTGCCTCTTTATGTCACTAGTAGGGTAAACTGGAAAGCTTTTACTTTGTCTAATAGCTGAAGGTCCACATTGCTTCTCTGATGTGTGACAGTGAGTGCAGTCTTCTCACTAAGGCTCTTTGTGGTCTGGAAGCCCATCATCAGTGACTCTGAGCTGACTCCCAATAGCAGGTCCCTGCATCAGTGACTGTTTGGAAAATGTCTGGCAAAGTGGCCATCATTAGTTGCCTATAAAATAGCAGTTTTCAATGTGAATACTACAAAATACTATGACAAAAGGGGAAGGACCGTATAAGCTATACAAAACATGTGTGAATTGGTACAGTTATTAACTTGTTTAAGAAATCTTTATCCTTAAGAGTTTGGAATGTGGGAAAATCTAGGGCGATCTAAAAACAGAATGGTTATGTGATATATGAACTACCAACCACAGAAGCCCAGATTTTTAATTCATATGACTGGATTCCAGCCTGTTGCCAGCATCGCTCCACATCCTACTTAGAAAGGAGGACTCAGGAGGGAAGTGTATTTTGTCCTGATCTCATGGGCACTGGTCATGGGGAGAATCCAGGTCCGGCAGCAGAAGGCCTGAGTTACAGCACCTGCTCTGCAGTTGTACGAGTCTCTCAGCTCAGTCAGAACTCAGGAGTCTCAGTTGCCTGTCTGCAAACAGAGGTGATAATAAAGCTTGCTCTACTTAAAGCAAGAGCATTGTGATGATGTCCAAATAAACTAATGTGTGTGAAAGGGCTTTATCAATTATAAAGCACTATGCAAAAATGGCTTTCTGTAGGCAATCATTACATTTAGTTTGAATTAATTTACTATAGCAGGTATAAACCAACCAGGACATGAGAAGCCTCTATGAAAGGATAACAGATGTAGAAAGAAATGAATTCCTTGAATACCCTAACAGCTCCCCTTGGATCATTAGTTCCTTGCTAAGCCCACCCTAGAGTTTAGGGGAGCTAATCTGTAGACTATACTCACTCTGAGTCTGCCTTAGTTAAGTAACTAAGTAAGCAAACATTTAAGTGACTGCTATGTGCTGACACTGAATGGGAGACTAGGAATACAACAATGAACAAAATAGAAATGGTCCCTGACCTTTTGGAACAAGAAAGAGACAATCATCAAATAATCACCCAAAACTGCAACTGTGGTCAGTGCAAAGAGGAGAAGGGCATGGTGTAATATGCACTGAGAGGGAGGTTTGCCCTGGGTAGGTAGGTCTGGAAGGCTTCCCTGCAGAAGGTGCCATTCTGCTGAGAACTTAAGCATGTGTGGGAGATGACTGGTGGAGAGGGAGAACAGAGCATGATTTCTTTTTAAAAAGGCCTTACATAGGAAAGGAGATCATTAAAAAATCATGAGGTTGAACAGCAGCAAATTGTTGATATTTAACTGTTTTTGACAACAGACATGGCATTCATATAGTTAAACTTAATAAAAGTAGGCTAAAGTGGTCAGAGGGCATCTAGCAAGAAAAGGCTTGGTGGTAGGAAGCTGGAGAGGTAGAGAGGGCTGCTGATAGAGGCTTTGTAAGGCTTGTTAATAGCTGTTGGTCTTGGTTCCAAGCCTCTGAAGATCTGCACTTGGTGAGGATGACCCTGCCTGTCCTGTGGTGATGGAACAGCAGGCTGCTGATGAGGATGATACTGCAAACATCCAGGAAAGCACTAGTGGGAGCATAGCACCTCCCGACTCACAAAGCCTGCCTGCAGACCAGCAGCGTGGCCATCACTTAGGAGCCTGCTGTTAGAAATGTACATCTGCTGACTAAGAATTTGCATTTTACCAAGCTCCCCAGGTAGTTCATTCACATGCATAGTAAAGTGCAGGCTTAGACCACACCCGAGGTTGGTAGGTAGAAAGAAGGGAATGGGTTTAACAAATATTTAGAAGGTAAAGGCATGTGTATTGGTGAAAGACCAGATAAGGGGGAAGCAGTTGAGGAGAAGGGCCTGAGATAAGGGCCTAAATTTGACTTGTACAACCAGATGGACAGAAGGACTTTCTCTAAGATCTGTACATTAGATCTGTTAGAGTGCCAGGTTTAAAGGGAAGATCATGAGTTGAGTATTGGGCTTGCTGCCTTTAGAATAACTGTAAAGCATTTGAATGCAGAAGTTCATGCAGCAGTTGTATATATGGGTCATAAGGAGAAATAGAAGCTAGAATTATAAATTTGAGTCTTGCAGAGACATTAAAGTCAGCCATGAAAGAACAGGAGGAGAGTGTTTAAGTCAGAGGCAAAGGTGCCAAGTTCCCTGAGACAAGAGAGGACATTCCTGAATCAAGTTATTGAGAGACCCTCAGGCAGCCTTGGGGTGGAATGCAGGGGTGACACGGTGAGCAAGGAAGCAGGAAGGCAGGCAGGGGCCAGATCGTGCCGGGCCCCAGAGGTCTTCTTAAAGATTTGTGAGATTAGCCAGATAGTGATGAGGAAATTTGTATGTGGAGGGAAGAAATGATCAGATTTACTGTCAAAGGATTGTTAAGACTGTCACCTAGAGAGCGGACTAGCAGGGCCCATGCGCTGTGCTCTGGATGAGGGACCAACTCTCTCAGGCACGTGCATGGTGCTCTCAGAGCATCTTCCATTAGCTCCCAGGCCATGACCCACACCATCATCCACACTGAGGAGAAGGAAGCGTGTGCCAATGTTGCCCTCTATTTCTAGATGACAAAACAGCACTACCTCTTCCCTTAGGGTCACACAAAAGTTCCATGAGATGGAAGAAAACTTTAATTTTCCCATGGCAGCACTGACAATATATTTTCTGATTTACCTAGGATACTTGGGATTTACTTTTCAGAGCAAATATTTAAATGTATAATTAAAAAAATAAAATAAAAAACCTATTCAATGAATTTCCTTGAAGTTAATTAAGTAAAAAAAAGAACTGATTTTTTTTGCTATGAAAATCTAATTTTCAACGTTCATTTAAAAAATATATTTCTACTAAACCTAACTATCTAGGGATTCTTGAAATAATGGCAAAAATATCCAGCTTCTATGTATGATACATGTAGTATGCATCACATATGGCATGAAGTTCCTTTATTAATGTTTAACAATCCTACTGTGTCACCATTAACTCAAATGGTACCTTGTTCCAAGCTTAATAAACAGTCTCCTCAGTCAAATGTCAGTCATGTATGATGATCTAGTGTGCACGGACTGAGAACACAGGCCAATTATAACTTGTCTCTAACTTCCATCTCCAATGTATCAGCATCATCTCATTCTTTCCAGCTACCAAAATTGTTTGAAATATACTCTTCCAACTCCTTACTTCTGTCTATGCTTTCCAATTCCATCAAGTCTGCTTTTTTTTAACCTGGAATGAAATCTGGCTGTTTGAATCCAGGGCACAAATCTTTATAGGAACACTGATTGACTTACCCAAACTAGTATTTGATTTTACCTGAAATACAAATGAACATCCCAAGAAAGGGAAAAACATAAAACCTACTGAAATATTTTGCTGAGGACTGGGAGCAATTTCTAATAAGTTACAACTTTTCATCCTCAACAGTTTATTCATTATTCATTTAACTGGAATGTAAGGAAGTACATGCTCTGCTTTGTACACTATAGCTCCAGAGAATCCTAGCCTCCTGATACAGAATTGATGCACAAATGGTAAAACCTTTGTGTATAGAATAATGGCTGAGAGCTTGGACTCTGGAGCCAGAATACCTGGGTTTTAATTCTAAATCCGACAATTATGAATTGTGTAACTCTGGGAAAATACTTATCTTCCCTATGCCTCAGTTTCCTTATATGTAAAATGAGAAAATACAGAGTTGTTATGAGTAGTAAACAACAATACTTATAAAGTGTGCAGAAGAAAGGCACAATGTATGTGCCTATTAAATAAAAAATGTAATTTTTATCATTTCAAATAACCACATATCTTCAAATGGTATCATTAATGGTCCTTGAAATAGAACATCTTTTCCATCACCTGAAGGGCTTACCTATACCCTCACGTAGTTATAGTTGTAAGTTGGAAGATATGGGGAGTTCCTAGAATCTTAACAAGATTAGAAAGCACCATCCGTGGACTTCAATAAATTTGGTCAGAATTTTGTTCCAGAAGAAATTTGGCCAAGTTGTGTTCAGACCGGCACTTAGACCCACTAACTTCAGTGTTTTCTCAAACATGGGATAATGGAAATGTCTGCGTGCTCCCATTTTCTACATGTGCAGCAGTTCACTCTATGGCTTTAGAGTGTTCTTTACAATGGAGGTCAAATCATTCCAATGATAGTATCATACCCATACAACTCTTTTTATTTAGATACCACCATTACATAAATGCACACACAAATTTCCCAGCCAATATTATTTATACAGTGTGAGGAAATTTTGAAAACAGCTCTTCTGCCAGGGTTACCACAATGTTCCATTTATTTTCAAGTCAGGCCTGGGAAAGGAATATGCTAGGAATTTGTGCCAAAAGTAGCTCAGCTTGACATGAGTCAGCCTGCCTTTCCTGATCTTTTTTTTTGAAGTCTAAATGTCAGTGTTTCTACTGAAGCTACTCAGGCAAACCAACTTTTCTTGCAGGACCATGGCCTTCTGGTGGAAATAGTGTATGGTAAATTGTTCATGTTTGAGGCCATTTTTGAGGTAAAATGAAGCCAAAGACTTACATTTACTGCAGAGGAGCTGTGTGATTGTCATAAGAAGATTTCAATATAAGAAACAATAATTTCTTGCTCCACAATGATGAGGTACTCTGCCAAGTTCAAAACTGAATTATCTAGAAAGCATTTGGAAATATTTTCTAACAGTCTATTGTTAAGCACTTCAGCAAAATTCTCAGGAATAACAATTTGTTCTATTCATGGAGGCTCAAGTAATTTTAGGAAACTTTGAGGAACTCTTTCAAACCCTAATTAAAACATTTAAGAAGTAACATGTCAGTTAAACATAATATCAAAAGTATTCCAAACTCCTTCACTGAGCAGTTCAGTCTAGGAGTGTTCACGGTATTCGCTTGCGCTTTTCAGTTTTCACGGTTTGTATCTTATCTCTGTTCTAGTCCCTAACTAACTTTCAAACATTTTTTTCTATGTTTACAAAACTAAGGTCAAGTCTATACTAGCCAATTGAAGTTGAAAAGTAAGACACTTTTGAGGATAACTTCCACGGAAAACTATTTTTCTAGTGACTAGCTTTTTCAAATTATTGACTAGTATTCTCTAAGTTCTCGACTTTTTGTTCATGTTTTGACCCCGACTTCACTAAGTAGACATGTCCTAAATCCTGGGATACTACAATAAACCCCATTCCATTTAAAATTACTTATACTAAATAAAACTTTCTTGTATTTTCAGTATGTATGTATATATATACATACATACTGAAAATACAATATGTATGTATATAGGGATATATATGCATAACATATTTTTTGTTTTATTCTAAATGCAAGACTTACACAAAAATATTTACGTAGAACCTCACCTTTTTCAATAACTTAACTAAAAAACATGCCAACTTACCAATATGTCATCACAAGTTAAAAATGTAATAATAGTATTAAAAACTGACTCTACAGAATATTCCCAGCATGTCCTGAGCAAGTAATGATTACATTTTTTTTAGTCTTTTTTTTTGGTATCATTAACATACAAGTACATGAGCAACATTGTGGTTGCTAGATTCCCCCCATTATCAAGTCCCCACTTTTGTAGTCTTTTTTATTAGATGTATCTCAAAATAACCAGCTTCTTCAGTTTATTCCACATCCATTTAACTTTAAAAACTAGTTTCTCTTTATATACCTTTGAAAAATGGAAATAAATATGCCTCTTTATTTTGACTTCTGAATTATAGACCAAAATTCTATCACTGCCTTTATTTCAGTGAATTCTGGCTTCCATGTGAGGAAAAGAAAAGGACATCCAGGAGTTGGCCTGGCAAATACCAGCCGTGGCTTTCTCCTGTGGACCGTGGGCACTTCCCAAAGGCGCCCACATCGGCCTCGGCACCCTGCGTCCACAGTGGATCAAGACAGAAATAGAGCACTCTTGTCTGAACACAAACAAAAACATGAATGTGTTCCCATATCCGGGCTACACAGTGGATGCTGCTTCTTCACCAGTTACAGCCTTGTCCTCTCCAGCCTCCCTCCTACTAGACAGGACTTACCAATGTATTCAATCCAGTAACAGCCCACTTCCTGATACTACCCAGTCCAGATCAAAGCCCTGCCTCCATGAACTCTTCCCAAAATCACCTAACACAAGCCCAAATCCTCTGATAATTGCTAACACCCTCCTTCAGTGCCCACCGCCTCCACGGTGCACACTCTCCCGCACGGTAACAAGGCAACAAACTTGGCCTACCTGACTCCAGGTGTGTCTCTGGTGGTGCTGGGCTGGAGAGCATTAAGATAAGCAGGACTGGCTCCGTAACATGTTTTAAAAGTTTCACTTTTAGGTAGGAAATAACTTTGAGCAGTGACACTGTGTGGAGTAATTCCAAATCCCGTGTCAGAATCCTAATGAAATTATGGCAGCTTAATGAAAACTTGTGTTTCTTGTAATTCTTTATAAAAAAGGAGGACCAGGTCCTCCTATCAGTCATCCATTTTTCCCTTTGTTGAGATCTCTGTGGGATATAAATGACAGATACGTGGACAAAGATGGTGAGAATGAGCCCACATGGGCTGTGAGAGATCTAGAAGGCTGCCTCCAATGTTGCTCAGGAGACAAAGGATGGGCCTGGCTGTCTGTGGTCCCAGTGCAGAAGAGGATGGTGGGGGATGGGGTAGGTGGATGCCATCTGTCTAACTGATGCGTGATGCATGCACAGTAAAGATTGCCTTCCTGTCTCCCCCCTTCGTTACTGTCTCTCCTTCCTTCCTTCCTTCTTTCCTTTCTTTATTTTTCTCTCCTTGCTTCTCTCCCTCCCTCCCTCCTTCTTTTCCCCACTTTCTTGCCTTTTCCTTTCCTTTATATGCCCGTGCAACACCCAGAATGAATGCTGATGAAACACTCTCAATTTTGTCTTCAGGGAAAAAATATTGCCCATTTCATAAAATGATATACAAAGTAGTTACAAAAGGATTATAATATATAAATGTAGTGACTTGATAACAGAGTAGCTGAATGATCTTTTAAAAGAAAATTTTATATATTGAAATATTTTTAATTAGCTTGATTTTACAACTTCTGACCAAAAAAAATAAAGAAAAAAAGAAAATCAGCTCACTTCAAATAACTTCCATCCATTAGCCCTTCCCTTTCTTCAACAAACACATCACTCTTTCCCTTAGAGCAGTGTAGGTTGTTTTAAAATGCAAAATGAGGTGATAAGATTAAAAGAAAATCAAAGGAAGGTTTTTAAATAATATTTTTTACTTAAGTGTAGTTGACATAATATTATATTGGTTTCAGGTTACAAAATAGTGATTTAACATTTATATATATTATGAAATGCTCACCATAATAAGTGCAGTTACCCTCTGTCACCATGCAAAATTATTACAGTATTATTGACTATATTCCATATGCTGTACTTTCATCCCTGTGACATGTTTCTTTTACAATTGGAATTGGTACCTCTTGATTCCCCTTCCCCTGTTCTGACCCTCTCCCGCTCCCACTGGCAACCACGTTTGTTCCTCATATTTATGAGTCTGTTCCTTGGTTTTTGTTTGTTTGTTCATTAGTTTTATTTTTTAGGTTCCACATCAAAGAAAGTGAAGCTTCTCCTGCTCTGTTTTTCCTTTGCAGCCTAGACTCAGGCTCTTTGAGAAAACCTCTCTGCTACACTTTAGATAAGAGTGTTGAGCCCATAAATTCATTCACAAGGCACAGAGCAGCTTCCCCCATCTGTGTCATTTCACAGGGCTCAGGTTTCATCCTGTGCCCAGAGTCATACATCTCACTCAGCCGTGTGTCTCCAGAGCCGACTGAGGAAAGTGCAGAAAAACTACTGTTAACAAGGGAGTAATTACATTCAGCCTCGATTAATTATTGGTCACTCAGGACTGGTGAGCAAGGGCCACACAGATGGCCTCTGACTCAGTTCCCACCTTCGAGGAAAGAAATATTCCAGTTTGGTGCACATGACCGCATAAGATAACAAGGGGCAGGTTATTTCTGGTCTGCTGGTCTTGAATTTACCATATTTGCTAATATGACATAGGGCTTATTTGCGTTAACACTGTAGGTACATTGTATTTTGGGGGTAAAACATGAATGATAGTCACTTGGGACGGAGGTCATTTCACGGCAGTCAGCATTAGGACTAGCAAAGTCAATCCAGGGCCCTTTAAAATGTAATTCGGTCAGAAGAACAGGTCACAGATCAGTGAACAGGTGATGGAAGGTGTGGGTGAGGAATTTAGATTAGCACAAAATTCAAACAAACCACAAGAACAGGGGAATGAGAAAGCAGGGCAACCCGAAAACCAGGAAGCCATGGTCTCAGCATGGTGGAGAGGAAGACACTGAATCTCCTGGATTCTATGCTCCATGTGGGCAAGGACTAGGATTTCTCATTTATTCTGTGTCCCCAGAAGCCAGCACAGTTAGCAGATACCATATGACAATGAAGTTTTCTTGAATTAATCAGTCAGTTAAATCTGGTGTTCATTCGTGAAATACCATGCTCTTGCTAGAGACCTCATAGAATGAATTTGATTCAATAAAACTTTTAGAGTATCTAGTATGTGCCAGGCAATATGCTAGATACCAGAAAATATGTAACCCATGCCTCCTGTTTTCAAGGAATTTACAGTGTAGTGTCTAAGGCAGAATGTAAATAAACAACAGCCACTTTGATAGCTATAGAAATAAAAGTATGGAGATGGTAAACAGATAGAACAAAGGAACTACTGATTGGCTCTGTCAGGGAAGGACTTCCTAGAAGCAGTTTAAAAATACAGACAGGAGTCTACCAGATGGATAAATTGGGAAAAGCACCACAGAAGACAAAACAGCAAGTACAGAGGCAGAGAGGAGGAAGCAACATGCCAGGCCCAGTGAGAGGTAGCCCATTACTGGTAGAGAAAGCTGAAGAGACATTCATGGGCCGGATCAGCAAGGGCCGAATGCCAGTGCAAGGGGCTTGGGCATGGGTAGTGGGGACCAAAGCCAAAAGTAGGGAAGTGTCAGATTTGCACTTTAATAAGACAATTCACCTAGTACTTAAAGAAAAGACTGGAGGAAGTTTAGGATATGAATACAAAATCCCATGTAAGAGATGGAAAGCCACAAAACTAAATAGTAATGAAAGTGAACAGGAGAGGCTATACTCGAGGTATCTGAAAGGTGGGTCAGATAAGATGTTTAATTGTATATAATCAAGGATGAAGAAAGAAAAGATTATCTTTGAATTTCAGACATGGGAGATGGTGAATTATCAATGGGGTTAAGTAAAATTGAGTAAATATTTGGAGGTGAGAAATTAGTTGTTTAGGAGAAGTTGAATTTAACTGCTCATGATATTTAGGTAGAAGTTTTCAGTAGGCAATTAGATTTTTAGACAAGATCTATGTTAGAAGCACAATTTGGGGAGATATGATATTGGTAAAATACAGATTGAGAAAAGAAAATATTAGAGATAAACCTTGGTGAATACTTACATTTAAGTGATTAGAAAAGAAAGAGGGATTTGTGAAGACTAAGATGAAACAAAAAGGTGGGAGAAAAGACAGTACGGAGTAACATGATCAGAAAAGAAATAACTTTGATGAGGAAGGATGGAAACATGAGAGTTAGAGAAATCAAAGAACTGAATGTAGTCTATCATATTAAAGAACTAGAAATATATTAGTAAATGGAATGATAGGGTTAGACAAGACATTCCAAAGTTAAGGACCAGTTAGAAAATAAGGATATATTAACTTGTATTGGGCATTATTCTTTGAAGAAGCTTGATTAAAGAGGAAAACAGGGAAATAGGGCTTTAGCAAGAAAAGGTTAAAACTTCACAGATAACGTTTATTTTTGATAGAAGAGAAATGAGACTATTTGTAGAGTGAAAGCAAAGCTATGGAGATGAATACAAGCTACAGAATAATAAAACAATATTCCACAGATGGGGGAGGAGAAGGAGCTCATTGCTTTTTGAATTGCTTTGAAAGGGAAAGGTGAACCTCAGAGTGATGGGAAGAATTCAAATGCATTCCTGTTTGGTGGTATCATAGTTAATACAAATCAAAATAAACTACAGAAAATTATATTAGTGTTTTAATAATTATCATAATTTTCAAAGTGACCCAGAACCACTTTTATCTTCATCAAGGATGTCTTTTTCAAAAAGTCTCCTTGAATAAAATGCAGTGAAAATCCAAAGGTTTTCATCCTCCCTCCCTCTGCTATAAACTCACAATTACTATCTTGTACATTCTAAAAATAATTCACTGGTAATAAAAAAGACAAGCTAGTGGAAGCACCTGTATTTCAGATTTTTTGAAATTAATTAATGCTGGCTATGCTAGAATTTAATTTGCTTAATTTAGTAATTAGCATGGTTTCTTGCACTATGTGTTTACAATTAGTAGCCATTGATCATACATTTTACTAAATCGTTAAGTTAGCTGACCAGTCATCCAGCTGGTGTCATTATATCAACCTAACTCAGAAGCCATGATATCTTGTGCAATAGGAAAGCCCACTTCTTCAATAACCACTCGAATCTGCACAGACCACTGTTTCTAACACCAGTGGATACTGTAATCATATAGCTAACTTTCAAATCAAGAAATGTGATTAACACTTACTACTGAAATTTTGCTTAGGACTGCTTTGACTCTGAAGACCAACTTCAGGAAAATTAAGGAAAATCTTTAGAACACTGAGTATTCTAATCCATAAACATGATGTTGTTGCCGGGCAGCTGCATCTGGTGAGGTTTCTCTCTGTGCGCCAGGTGAAACTTCAACCCGAACGGGGGAGGGTTCATGACTCTGAACAAGAAAGAATTCTTGAGTGGGTCAGACGAGTGTAGGTAAGGAGGGAATTCACCAGAGCGAGAGCAACAGAGAATGGCAGCTGCCTTGCAGGCAGCTGAGAGCAGGAAGCGCGGAGGGAGGAGGGGAGGTTCGCCGAACTCCTCTAGAGCAGATTCTCTCGCCAACTTCTAGAGCCAGGGTCACCTGACATCTCACAGCATGGGGACTAGTCCCTACCAGCTCCGTATTTGGGGGAGCTGTGGAACATGGGATGGGGTGTGATTATGTGCTGAGAACTTCCCAAAGAAAGGAAATTTTCAGGCAGGCTGCTTACTAAAGAGCAGATCACACAACTGACGTTCTGTCCAGGTCAGGGAGGCAGTGGGTACTTGCAGGCCCAAATCAGAGGTCTCAGCATCCCCTCCCTACTTATCAGGAGTAGCAGACAGAGGGAACACTTGGAAATAGAATGAAATAGCAAAGAGAAAACAAAGATGCTCACCACTGGAAGACTGCAGAGACAAGACACAGTAGGTTGAGCAGTGAGAAGGTTTTATGTAAAAGTACACACTTGGGAGTGAGGGCAACCTCAGGGAGGAGGCAGCTGAAAGGCTGGGGATTCTGTCTTTTAAAGCTTTCAAGAATGGCCCACAGGCTTGACCTGTGGTCTCGTGATGTCTGTCTCCAGTGAGAAATATGTCAGCATCCACACTCAGTCCTCTAGAAAATTCTGAAGATAAACTGAACACAGTGCTTTGACTTGGTTCCTCTCTAAGATGGTGGTTTCCCTCAAGCACTGGGAGCCTATCAGTTAAGACTGCTTGCCCTGACTTAATATTGGGGGGGAGTTTGTCTGATTACCAGAGAATATGTTAAGAATCTTGCCTCCTAGCTCCCTGGTTTTTTTTTTTTGGCAGTGATTTTTTTATTCTGGACGATCGAAATAAAGGTTATTGTTTTTTTACTGAAGCTTTTCAACATTTCCCCCTTTTCCACAATGAACGTGTACAACTTCATTATAAAAGAAATTCAATAACATTAAACAATTTTGAGAATATAATAAAAAGAAAAAATCACCCATGATCCTAACTTGAGAAAATCACTATTGTTTTGATCCCTTTTCCCAACCAGATGTTTTTTTTTATTTTTATTGAAGGGTAGTTGACACATAGTATTACATTAGTTTCAGGTGTACAATACAGTGATTCAACATTTATATACATGATAATTCTAGCTACCAGCTATCACCATACAAAGTTGTTACAATATTTTGACTATATTCCTTATGCTATACATTACATCCTGGTTACTTATTTATTTTACAATTGGAAGTCTGCACTTTTTTTTTTTTGAGAGGGTATCTCTCATATTTATTGATCAAATGGTTGTTAACAACAATAAAATTCTGTATAGGGGAGTCAATGCTCAATGCACAATCATTAATCCACCCCAAGCCTAATTTTCGTCAGTCTCCAATCTTCTGAAGCATAACGAACAAGTTCTTACATGGAGAACAAATTCTTACACAGTGAATAAGTTACATGGTGAACAGTACAAGGTCAGTCATCACAGAAACTTTCGGTTTTGATCATGCATTTTGAACTATAAACAATCAGTTCAAATATGAATATTCATTTGATTTTTATACTTGATTTATATGTGGATCCCACATTTCCCTCTTTATTATTATAATTTTTAATAAAATGCTGAAGTGGTAGGTAGATGCAAGATAAAGGTAGAAGACATAGTTTAGTGCTGTAAGAGAGCAAATGTAGATGATCAGGTGTGTGCCTGCAGAGCTCCCTGGTTTTTAAAAGGGAATCTTAGCCTTAAGATGGAGTCACTCCTGTTCTTCCTGTTCTTCCTGTTCTTCCTGTACTTCCTGTACTTCTCAGCATTTTTCATCATAGGCAGGAAACTTATTCATGATTTTATTTCATGTCCCTGCCCTATATTAGTGTATTCCTCCACATACCAAGGTAGTTTTCTCAGCAGTGGTCTTACACATATTTTATTAGATTTATAACTATGCATTTCTCTTTTGATACCATTATAAACTATTGTTTTAACATTGTTGCTATACAGTTGTTGCTGATATATGGAAATTTTAAATCCATATATTAATATGCTAATGGATTACCTGACATTATTTTGCATTTTCTGCTTATGCAATCATGCTGCCTGCAAATATTGACAGCTTTAATTCTTCCTTTATAACACTAGTCATTATTATTTATTTCTTTACCTAACTGTGTTGTCTGGGACTTCTAGTACAATGTTGAATAGAAGCAGTGATAATGAGCATCCTTGTTTTAAAAAACCCAATTTCACCTATAAGCATATCTGCCATAGGTTTTTATTACACATTTATTTTTATTTTTTATGAAAGTAGAGTGCACATTGCAAGTCAAAAACTGAAAAATCCATACCCAGCAGCATACTGAGAAACAGAACATTACCAACTCCTCATAAGCCCTTCTTACTCTTTTCCAAGGCTTGAGGGTTCCCACAGCATTATTTTCACAAGTACAGACCACACTCAAAGGGATGGAAATTAGAATACACCTTTGAAAAATGCAGTATCAAAAATTGTGTAGACATATTTTAAAACCACCAAGGTATGTCTCCATTTATTTAGGCTTTTAATTTCTCTCAGTAATATTCTTTAACTTTCAATGCATAAACTTTCACATAGTTTGTTAAATTTATGCCTCAGAATTTCAGGGTTTTTGAGGTTGCTATAAATGCTCCTGGTTTTAACTTTCCCCATTTTCTCATTGCCAGTATATAAAAATAAAATTATCTTTGTATTTTGAGCTGATATTCTATCACCTTGTTAAATTTATGTATTGATTATAGTTTCTTCCCTGCAGATTCTCTAGGTACACAATCATGTTGTCCACAAATAAATAAATGTCCCATATCATTCATAGTAAAGTCAGGAGAGAAACTATACCAACTATTTTAACAGACAGAAAATATATTTACACTACATATTAGAGGTCTAAAAAGGCAAAAAGGAGAACACTAACATATAAAAGAGATACTAACATGAAATAGCTATCACACTCAAGGCTTGGGGGAATGAACAGAATTAGTAAAATGCAAAAATTAGTAAAATGCAAATGCTTAGAGGAGGGGCCCAAGGACATTGAAATCAGACCTCTGAGAAAGGAGTGCTGCTTGGTATTTGGTAATGTGTCTGGGTTCAAAGGAGAGTTTCCACAAGGCTGTAACCTCAGCCTCACAGCAAAGGGTCTCAGCTGGCTGATCCTGGTGCCTCTGAGGGGACACAATTAAGCTAGTTCTTTCAAGTGTTGGAAAAACTACAAACTGAATTTAACTACTGTAACTGGAATGAACTGCCACAGTTGGTGTCAAGAAGTGAGCCTGGGGAGCTATTGATAGGAATGAGAAGCAAGCAGAAAGCTTACATAAAGCAAACATGAATAAACAAATCTCTTCTCTTTCTCTAGTATTATTCTCTAGATTTATATCTCTAGATTCATTCACTGTATTTGCATCCATAGATTCAGAGCACCCTCTATTGGCTCTATCAAAAGCAGTAAACAGATTGCCAGCTGGCAAAAGAAAAACATGGAGAGTCCTAAGAGTTACAAGCAGAATATATAAGAATGGGTTTAAAGCTGAGCAGTACTATCTTAATATATGGCACATGGACAAATAAACCAGAAGAAAGTTGGAGAACCTCTAACACAACAGCAATTGCTCCCCTAAGAATATCTGTCAAAGTGGAATTAATTTCTAAAGCAAAGCAAAGCTTTCAGCAGTCTTATAAGAGAATGATTAGAATTTAAGACCTCAGGTTGTGATTTAATAATTTGGAATGGTCAAGAGCACAACAAATGTAGACTGACAGTTACCATATCTGCAATCAGCCTTGATTTACACAATCCCTAAGTTATAGAGGGTTTTAGCTAGCTACCAGTAGTGGTAGACTATCCACACAAAAGGGTCGCTTTATTACCTGAAATATCTATAATTTTGCATACATAATGCAGGCATTCAAAGAAAAGTAAAGGGCTTTTGAAGAATATGAAATGACCTCATAACCAAAAATAAAGAGAAACAAACAATAATAACCAAAGGTGACTCAGATATTGATGTTATCTGAGAAGGACTTCAAAATAACTGCTATTAATATGTTCAAGAAAACATGGGAAAAACAGAAAGATAAAAGTAACCAAGGAATGGAAATATGACATTGAAAAGAATCAAATGGACTTTCGAGAACTGAAAAATATGATGTCTAAGTTAAGAAATCATTAGCAGCAGAAGAAAGGATTAGTGAACTGGAAGAAAGCTTAACGAAGAATATCCAAATTGAAGTACACACACACACACACAAACAAATGAAAAACACAGAAAAGAATAGTAGAAATGTTGAGATAAAATGAGAAGTTCTAACATATATATAATTGGAGTTCCCAAAAAAGAGGATGGAAAGAACAGAGAAGAAGTAATATTTGAATAGATAAGGGCTGTAATTTTCTAAAACTTAGGTAATATCTCAATCACAGGTTCAAGAAATTCACTGAACTCCAAACAAGATAAATAAAGCTGAATAAGCACAAATAAAATAGCATTACTCATATCATTATAAGACTACTGAAAACCAAAGACAAAGAGAAAATTCTTAAAAGCAACCAGAAGAGAAAATCCATATTACACTTAAAGGAGCAACAATAAAGGAAAAAAGAAAAAGGAGAAGGAAGGCTATGAAGTGACACCCTTAAAATAATGAAAGAAAATAACCTCCAATCTAGAAATCTATAACCAGAACAAATACCCCTTAAGAAAATCAAAGTAAAACAAAAATATTTTCAGACAAACCAAAATAGAATTTGTCATTAGCAAAAAGAAATAAGAAAGAGATTTTTAAATAAGAAAAATTATCTGAGAGAAATCATTCAGAGTATGTCCTCTTACTATAATGGAATCATGTCATACATAAATAAATAATAGATAGATAACTAGGAAATCTTGAATTTAATCCAATATCTTGAATTTAAATATATACCTAAATGACATATAATCCAACAAGATACCACAATATAAATTTAAAATAATTTAAATCAAAGGTAATTAATATGCCATAGTAAAATTGGGACATGGTTGTCAAATGAGTTTTTTAAAGAAAACATGTAATCTTCAATGCATATATTAGAAAATTTAAGAGGCTAAAATCAATGATTTATGCTTCATCTCATGAAGTTGGAAAAAGAAAAGAAAAATGAAATATTAAGAGAAGAAAGAAGTAGATGAGGATAGAAATCAATAAAATAGGAAAAAAGTTCAGTAGATGGAATCAGTGAAGACAACTGGTTCATTGAAGAAATTAATAAAATTGATTATCCTCTAGTAAGACTAATTACCAAAAAAGGAGAGGAACCATAAACTACCAATAACAGGAATAAGTAACATCAGTACATACTTTGCAAACATCACAAGATAATAACAAATGCTTTTATAACAATATATTTCAAACTCTTGGAAAAAAACAGGGTTTTCTCTTGAAAAATATAACTTGCTAAAAATGAAGAGCTAAATCTGTAAAATTATAAGAATAAATAGAAAATCTGAACAGCCTATGTAGTGGGTTGAATACTGGTCCTCCCCACCAAAAAATATGTCTGCCAGAAACCTGTGAATATGACCAAATTTGGGGGAAAAGGGAGGCAGAGTCTGCTTGAAGGATTTAGTTCATTCCATGAGGTGAAATCATGAATCCTCCTCTCCTCTCCCAAGAGAAGCTGTACCCATTTACTAAGGTGTCTGTCCTTGGAATAATGGACACTTTCAGATTTTCAGTGAATACTGGGTACTGATTCAACTGCTGCTAATCCTGAGGGGTCCCAAATCACAGGGTGGTCCAGCAGTCATAGAAATGAAGTAGCAAATGGACTTTGAACCTGGGTCTGTCCAAAGGGTTCTGAACCCACCCCAAGTTCTTCAGTGCCTGAATGCATAACTGGAGCAGACTTACCCAGCTACCAGCAGAAAGGTCATATTAGCTCCTAGAACTGAAAAAAAAAATCACTGTTGTGGGAGGAAGGGCCAAGTAGAACCCCTAAAACTGCTTCTCTCTATAAAAATAATTAAAAGTAATGAATCACATCAACATCACATTCCTGGAGAAATATGAGAAATCAGTGCATCATCGAAGATTGCCAAGATACAGAGTTCAAAGAGGCAAAGTGTATCTGCTTCTGTGCCCTCTTGGAGCAGTTTTGGTCCCTGCTAGTCAACACTGGTTGAACTCCTGGTTATTACTTCTTATTTCTGGGCTTGGAATCCGACAGACATATGGCAGACATTATCTGCTCTATACTTGGGTGTTATTCCATTTCTGGTCCACAGTGGTGCTGGTCATATTTTTCAGCTTACCAATGCATTTAAAATTTTCTTTTTCAAAGTTCATCTACAATTGTTATGTGTTTGGAGCATAAGACATACATCAGCACTTCAATTTACTGTGCTTCCTCAATCTGACATCAACCATTAAGTTTGATGTAAAATCATTAATTGGGCAAAAGTCTACTGATATGCAAATTGTGGTGAATAATGACTAGTGCATAATTTTTATAATAGTTTTTTCAAAGAATGTTGTCATACTATAGTGCTTTTGTGTCTGCTTTTGTGTCTATCAGGATATAGCTAGAAATGCAAAATAACATTCATTTTTAAAATGATATTGAAAGGGATACATTTTGAAGCATAAACCATAAACAGCTCTTACATCAGTGAAAAAACTCAAGTGATTGGATTCTTGAGAGTTGTAGGGGCTTTTTACTGCAAATGCATTACGGCATTGTGGAAATTCTTATGACAAAAGTAGAAACTTTTCTTCCCTGTTGGGAATTTTTAAGTTTTGTTCTGCTGCTTAATTTGAATGTTCCTAGACATAATTGGCAAATTAAAATGTTGCAGACCAAGTTCCTGATGTTAATGCAGCTAAATTATCCCAAATTTGGTTTAAGAATCGATTGTTTTTACTCTATTGTGCCAACCACCATTCTAGAATAACAGGTGACTTGGGACTGCAACTGGGGCTTTGTAGTTCTGAGCACTTAGTTCTGAGGTTTTCCGAAATGAAGCCTCGCAGGAATGGGGAATGCTTTTCTTGTTTTCTCACATTGTCTTTCAGTAGATTTGATACCCAGCCATCATGCAGAAAGTGCTTATTCCATGAGTGAATGAAACAAGATACAACTATATGTAACTTTGGGAGGGGGATGGGAATATGCTCAGAGCCCAGGACAAATAACCTTTGAAGCTGAAATCAGTCAAAGGGAGAAATAAAGTGGAAAAAAAACCATTTATTGCCTACAAAGTATTGTCTTCTTCTGCTCTTCTGTGTCTCTCATGACCCTGCTGCAAAAGGACCCCACCACACTGCTCTGGTCCCAGTGGATGCTTGCTCCCCATACACCGGTAATCACCTATTGATATGGAGGTGGACTACTTTCCACCCCTTGGAAATACCTATTGATATGGAGATGCATTAAGACTAGGTGAGAGATTCTGGAAATACTGCAATTTTACCCACAACCCACCCTTCTGGAAATCTCGCTTCACAGTCTACTCATTTCCCATCTTCCACAATGGCCCCTGTGTGAGAAAACTGAAGCACTGTAACTGGACTAATAACACAATAACAACAACAATAAAATCATGATAATCCTCAAGCCAGAGGATCCAGCTAGGTTCAAAGCCCTATGCAGATTAAGTCCATAGCTCGCCCATTCCACAGGCTGAATGGGTAGGGAGTCAGTAGCTGAATGGGTAGGGAGTTCAGTGCTCATACCATGTTAGCTGCAGCCAGGGGGCAGGACCAGGCCACAAGGACTGTAGGAGAAAATGATCTTAAGAGTGATATAAGATACATGTTTTAATGACACCGGCACTGACTAATCTTGTCCATCAGGTAGGATTCATGCAAGAGAGTGGTCCTGTGAAAGGACAGTGGCAGGAATGGGATCTCGTCCTGGTCTAGTATACCAGACCTTCACTGCCCTCCCTGTGAGAGTTACAGATGGGTCAGTATATAGGGCTACAGGAGGCACATGCACAGGCCATAAAGATAAAGCAAAATTTCCCATAAGATACCCCTACTTCCCAGCCATTTTGGGTCATCACTACTATGATCTTTGTGGACCATTCTGCTGTTACTCCAGGAACACACAGGAGGCCAGCTTCCAGGCCTTTTCTCAAGGTGCCAGAAGGGCCACCCATCACTGGTCCATGTGCTCAAATGTACAGGGCCACTCCAAAGAGTCTCCAGGGCTTAACAAAGATGGGGTGGTAGCAGGATGTTGCTCTGCTGGCCATATCCTGGCTTCAATAACTCTTCTTCGGGTTGCACATATAGCCATATAGGAGAGGCAGCAATGTGTGTTAGCATATCCACAGGGTTCAAGGCTCCTTTTTATGACTTCTCATTGAAATGCCATAGTGCTGTCCATGAGCAAACTGACCAGCCCCATAGACTATTGTTGTCTGAATTCAGGCCAGATTTCAGCAAACCATTGTACTCTCTATCATGCATGCCCCTGTAGGGTTATATGTTATATGAAACTTTCACTTTATCCCTAATTGTTGTACCCATTCTTGTAATGCATGTTCAGAAAAGTGGGTGCCTTGATCATTCTCTATTACCTACGGCCAGCCATAGGCTGCAAAGAGATGCTCTAGTCCCCTTTTGGTCACTTACTGATCTGCAAAAACATGCAGGAAAAGCAACTAACATTCCAGTAGCTGTGTCCACACAAGTCATGGCATACCAATATGCTTCTGATATGGGCAGAGGTCCAATATAGTCTATCTCCCACCTGACAAGGGGTATTGGCCCCTTTACTATTGTCCCATGTTGCTGCAGGACTCTGTGTAAGTCCCTCTTAGAGCACACAAGGCACTCCTTCCGGACTCTGCTGACTTCTTCAAAGGTCAGTGGCAAGCCCCAATGACAGGCTATAGCCCACATTGTCTTTTTCCCAGAGTGCAACAAATGCTGATGCAACCACTGGGCTACATCAGAGGCAGGCTTTCCTTCTAGCCAACCCACCTGGGCCAATGTGTCTGCTTCATCATTTTATGGGGATGCCAAAGGCAAATGGCCAATCACATGATATATGGTAACTGTCTTAGTCTGACCAGAGGCCTATAGGTCTTGCCACAACTCTTGCCCCCAACGGGGCTGGTGACCAACCATCCAGTTGGCATGGTGCCATGTTGGTAGCCACAGAGTCAAGCCCCAAGAGACAGCCCAGCTGACAGTGCAGACAACTATGGGGGAGGGCTCCTGGGTGATCACAAGCCGCAACACTGCCTGCAACTCTGCCCATTGACTTTTCTTCCCCTCTCCATCCTCCATCCATATTGTCTCAGTCTTAGGATGGAAAGCCACAGCCCTCCACTTTGGGGCTGCCCACGACTGAAGCCATCTGTATTCCAAGCATCTTCAGGTATAGGGGCTTTTCCCTCTTAATAAGGATTCTCGGCTACCAATGGTTCAAAAGCAAGTTCTTCCTTCTTCCCACTGGTATGCGTCACTGGCCCCAGTCAGTGTTGGAGTTCTTCACTTAAGGGACTAGTAGAGAGGGTACTGTGCTGCTGTAAATATGAGCCCCATTTGGCCAGTGGAGGCATCTGTGCTATGCCACTCTGTGAACTTTAGCTCCATTCTCACATCCACCCCATGATGGAATAGGTAGCTATTACCTTGTTCGGAGCTGTTCCAGTGATGGGCTCCGTATCCAGCAAAGCATGGTACACAGCAGTCAGTTGCTTCTCTATCAAGGTATGTTAGGTCTCTGCTCCTTTCCATAGTTGTGACCAGAATCCAATAGTTTGGGTCATCCGTTCTAGCCACTGCCAAAGGCCCCATCTGTAAGCATCCTCCATTATATGAACATCTAGCTCATAGGACCTTGATGAGTCCATTACATTCAAGGCCTATATGGCCTTGACTGCTGGCTTAGCAGCAGTAAAAGCAGCTGCACATGTTTCATCCCAGTCCTACCTGATGCCCTTGTACCAATTGGTATAAGGGCTTCAGAATTTGTGCCAAGTGCAGGATAAATATTCTCCAGTACCCCAAAACACCCAAAAACTCTTGCAATACTGCCACAGTGGTAGGGGTATGGAAATCCTGGACCTTGTGTATGTCTGCTTCTGGGGTAACTTTAATTTTATCAGACCAGATGACCCCCAAGAACTCTTCAAACAAACGAGGTCCTAGAACCTTGGTGCTGTTCACAGCCCATCCTTTCTCCTGTAGATGTTGCAGCAGTCAGACGTGCACATAATATCATCAACGTAGTGATACAACCACACCATTTGTGGTTTCTTCCATGTGGCCCAGTCCTGGGCTACAAGTCCATGACAAATGGTGGGACTGTGGAGGTATCCCTGTGGAAGGACAGTGAGTGTCCACCGCCAGCCTTCCCACATGAAGGCAAACTGTTCCTGACTTTCCTGTGACAGGCTAATAGAGAAGAAAGCATTAGCAAGGTCCACAACATGATACGTTCCTAGCTCATTACTGAGTCTGTCCAGAAGGTGTGCTATAGAGAGGACAGCAACATGCAAAGTGGGAGTGACTTTATTCAATTCCCTGTAATCCACAGTCACATGCCAGAAGCCATCTGGCTTTTTCACTGAATTATAAGGACTATGAGTGGGCTTTATGATACCCACCTTCTCTAACTCCTGTAGAGTTTCTCTAATTTCCCTGGGTCCCCCAGACAATTTATACTGCTTAGTATTTGTCACTCTCTGAGGTACAGGCAGAGCTACAGGCAGTTGCTTAACATGTCCCTTCAGAACTGCCTTTTCCTCACATACCCTCAGTCTGAACTTACCTGCAATGGTCTGTAACCACAGGCCCTGCAGGTTATCCACCCCTAAAATATATCTAAGAATGGGAGAATTGTACACAGTGTAATCCTTTGAGGGGTTAATGCCCTATCCCCAATGGGATTTGGGCTTTCTTCACTCCAATTGCCATACCCCCATAGCCATCTAGCACAGCAGGGGTCCCAGGAAACCACTCAGGGCTGCCGTAAATCAGAGAACACTCAGCTCCTGTGTCCACCAGCACCAGGACACATTGTACATTCACAGGGGACCAATGAATTGCTAATTCTACATGTGGCCTTTGGTCCCCATCATGTCCCCTAAGGTAGGGGACTTGATCCCATCTCAGTCAAACTGTAATGCCCATTCATCCTCCTTTGGAGGTGAGGCCCAGGCAGAGCCTGAATACTGTCTCCCAGGAAGTCTTGCAGGGACACAGGCCAGATATGGGGCTTTGCCTCTGGCTTCCGTGTCCTGGACCTCAGGGCTGGGGCTGTTGCTCTGGCTTTAATTGGTACCACAGTTCTAACAAGATCCTACTAAGCTGCCCATTATGTTTTTCATTCACTACCCCTGCCTTTATCAAGTCAACCCACATCTAGGTCCTCGAGATCTTCATGGGGCCCTTTGTAACTGTCCTTTCAGTCGTAGCCCATACTTCCTTCTGTGCTCTTATTGTTTCAACCTCCCCCAGATCTGCTAAAGTATAAGTAGCCTCACTTATGAGTTGCCCTATGTGGGGACAAGAATAGTCACAAGAGACCCAAAGAGAGATGGGGAAGTTGTATGCAGCACCAGATTTCTCATTCCTATGGTGAACAACTCCTCATTGGGGTCCCATGGGTCCATATTATAAATGATAGTTTTCATGACCAACTCCTGTAACAACTTCTGGAGCTCTGCATACGTTTTCCAGCTAGTGGATAAGTATGGTAAGTTACCCTGATTAGGGCAAACTGCCCAGGTGGCAGCTGTCAGCCAATCCAGACATGTCCAATTCCCTGAGGTGTGGTGGGCACTTTGCAACCACTGCCCAAGGGAAGGTGAGACATCACTCCCCAGAGTTGCAGCCCTGAGGCCTCCCCACCATCCACAGAGGGGGTTCCAGGCATCTCCCCATCATCTCATATATCTAATGATTTCAACTTACACATATGATGAAGTTAATTTTTCTTAAATATTTCACTGTTTATTTGATTCTTAAGTTTAAATAGACTTTCATTCTTTTATTTTTTCATTTTCTTCCTGTCTGTAGAACTGCACAAGTGAGATCCAACCGAGTTGTGGAAATCTCTCCTGGCTGAGATGAGTCACAACTTCCAAGACCTTTCTATGCCAGTATTAAATCACTGTCACCTTATCTGCAAGCACCCTCTAATTGGGGAGGTGAATGTTGATTAGGCCTATTCACAAATCTGAGAACTCTGCCCCACTCAGGTTCATACACTCGGAATCCCATGAAGCACCTCATCTCCAGCAGTATAATGGCCTGTTGAGAGGGCCCACACCCGGGCCCTCCCCACACTGTTTTTTCATCTGAAACCTAAAGATTTGTTCAATGCCATTTTGCAATCATCTAACATAATTCAGTTGTTTTATGGAAGATAAAAATGAAAATAATAGAGGAAAGTGTTCTGTATTCATCACCAGTGAGCAGCAGAGCCAGTACTTTCTCCATAAATTCTTGACTCTGGCCATTGTTCTTTCCCAGAAAAGTTGGAGATAATTAAGATGTACAGAGAGTCAAGAAGCACAAAACAGAGAGAGGCAGGCATAGAATCTCTCTGCCTCAGAAGAAGACACTGCCCCATCACTGCCAAAACTGGCAGCTCCCAAGTTTGGAGGCTAAAGGAGCTCCTCTTCCCATTCCCTTGGCAGCATCCCTGCTAAGCTCTGCTGCTGGGAACTTCATTCTCTGAAAAGAGGCCCTCAGAGCTGTTCAACAATACTAGTCACTTCAGCTACAAAACATTCTGATGTGTAAGTTTATTACTGTTGAATGGATATCATTTCACTGAATGTACAAAGTTCAATTTCAAAGCAGAAATTTCTAGGATATTAGTTAAGGGTTAAAAGAAAGAAAAGAAAAATACCAGAGCTTTTCACTTGCCTCAGATGACTGGCACCATCAGAGATTACTTTAGGAAGAAAATATTCTCGAACTGTAATGACTTCAGTTCCCAAACCCAAAGTTGACAGAGATCTCACAGTTATTAAAGCGAATAAATCAGAAAGGGAGAGAGAGACCCTACATGCAAATCTGGACAGCTTTTGCATTTTTCTGCACACAGAACTGAGTTTCTCTACCCATTCCCTCGCCCTTCTTTTACCTCATGAAACATGGGTATCTTAAAAACAGCAAAGAGACTCATGGGACCCAAAGTTCTATAAGATGTAGTTATGGTACCTTATTTTTACAAGTTTAAAAGTATATCTTTATAGCCTTATGCAGCCACAATAACTTTTATATGTTTGATTGACGTAAAACATGCATTGGCATAAAACATTTCCTCAAACTGTAGAAAAGTGGAGATTTTAGTCATTATTCTCTCCCCTCCTCCAAGTGACGTCCCTTCCATTCTTCCTGTCCCTCCTCATTTGTTCAGTGCTATTTGATCAGCTGTAGGGAGCACAAGGCAGCTGGTGACCCCAGAACAGCTCTTAGGGTTGTTGTAAAAGCTAAAATGAACTGAAATAAAATGCATGTGATTCACAAGCTAAACATACATGTGGAAATCAGAAGACCCAGCATTTACAGATCATTTTAAGGTGAGCTTTCATACATGGAGGTTTACATTGTCCCAGTTTCTCTTTTGTGGGGTATTTTTTTTAAGTGAAAAAGGCTGTCTTTCCCTCTCAGATAGAAGAGGTGTTTTCATATAGCTGATATAAATACTTCTGAAGTTTTATAGACTGACTAATAACCCTGCGGAAATGAACCAGGCTGTCAACTTTCCCGAGATTTTTGGCTAGAAACCCGAATGTTGGCTAAAGGCATCTGAGCAAGATCCTCATCTTAGAAAAAGGCTTTCTATTCAGAGACCATAAATATATGTGTTACAGAGGAACAGTTCACCTATTCCTCCAAAATAGTGGGAAGTCTACACTCTAAGTAAAATTCAAACTAAACTTATAGTTAGCTGTATTTTAACTTGTATTAGAGTATAACTTCACTAATACCACCAAACAAACAAATAAGCATTGACTACCATTCCTTGAATATTGCATCGGATTCCTTAAAACAAGATTGGCCACTTCATGAAGCAGCCTCCCATTTGTGAGAGCAGACGGAGCTCTGAGTTGGAAAAGAGAAAGTTCTCTGACATCATATTTTAAAGTAGTGATTCAAATTTCATGACCTCTCCATTGGTAATGGGGGCTTTTCCTGATGTTTTCCAAAAAATCTTACCTCAGACACTCCCTTCACATATTACTGAAATAGTTCATGTAACTGTTTACTGAAAGTGGCCCAGTAGTCCCTCTTTCTCCAGGTTTTCCTGACCAGATGTCTATTTCAGTTACTGTGTGTAGCCACTAATAACTCTTCCCTCGGGTGATTGAGGATGCATAGTGGCTTGACTAATTTATTTTACCCCCTCACCCACCCAATTTTCCGGCAAGTAGACCAGAAATTGTTGCCAATTAGTCAACAAGCATTTGCTAAGTGCCCACAGAGTAAAAGTGGTATCTTGCATTAAAACTTTTGGTCAATTCATCCTGAGAAAACATGTAGAAGTTTAACAGAAAACCCCAGGTTCCCAGTGTCTAGATTCCCAGGACCTTCAGGGTTCCAGAATAATGCCAGGCCCAGAAGAAGCCAGAAAAATGAACAAACACCTCTTGTGAAGCAATCCTGAAGTGTCAGCAAGAAGTGACAGCAGGTGCACTCTGATTGGTCAGTTTATTTCTCATGAGGAAAGTGCATTATATTTGGCTTCTGAAGGTTATAAAAGACCATTTGCACCTCCTTCCACTATCTATCTCTTTACTAGTAACAACCAGCAAACAGAAAAGTAACAAATAGAAAACAGAGAGAAGAAAGGAGATGAGGCAGTATTTCATTAAATCCCTATTGAGCTAGATAGTATTTTTGAGGTTATTAATAATTGGATTTTTTTCTCTTTATGTTTGTCCCTGATTCTTATCACTCATTCTTGGAGTTAGCAAACTGTGTGCCATTTCTTCAGGGAAGAGCAGAGTGCAGGGGTAGCCAGCAAGATTCTAGATTTGTTTCTAGAAAACTAAACCTATTTTCTTAATATTCTTTTAGCTATGGTTTCAAAAAGACTCTGGAGTGAAAATCTTCCCTCAGACAAAACAACAGCTGAACATTACACACATGTACACACCCACACCCACACACAAACACCCTAGATTAGGCAGGAGGAAGAGGCCTGGGGTTCACAGACAAGGGCAATCAACGATACTCCTCCAGGGTTGACCCTCTGGAAGAGGAAGAGCAGCTGTGAGATGAATCCTGGATGACCACAGGAACTGGGCCCGTGAACTCTGTCAAAGGTGACCGCATCCTAAGCTCGCCCAGCGGCGGAGGGCTGGTGTGCTCCAGGTGCCGCCGTTGGCCTAGGCATATGGGATGTCAGTGACACTCACGAGATGCTGCAAACTAGTGCTCTATACTGCCTTCCCCATTTTCCAGGCAACATGCAAGTCTTCCCAGTTTTGATGTGAATGGATTCAATGACAACAGGGTTGAAATTCACCTCAGGCCAGGCAGTGGTACTTGGAGTCAAAAGTCAATGTGCATTACAGTAAATAAAGTTAGATTCCTTGCATATATGAGTTTACAGAATGAGATTCATGCCTTCTTCACTCAGTAACAACTGTATGTAATAATATTGTTTCTGTTTTACAGATAGGGAAGTCTATGTGAGAAGTTACTTAACTTGCATAAATACATGCCATTAGTAAATAATGGAACTGGAATTTGAAGACAGGAGAGAGGATGGCAGAAGCCAGTAGCCTGCTGATTAGCAAAAAATAAGAACAGCCACTAAAGGGCAGAAAGTGGAGATAATGAAACCCAGTGTCGCAAAGGACCAACGAAACTCTCAGGACTAGGAGGAAAACCCCCAATTAGTGATCAGAAGCCCCTGAGGGCACATGTGAGCCATACTGACGAAACCAAGAACCATGTAGTAGTTCTATTATGTCATAATGATAGCATTATACTGAGAAATGCAGTCAAACTCTAGTTCTATCACCAAACCTAGGCCAGTAGATAGAACGCTGGGTCACGCTGTTAGGGAGCTGTCTGCAGCCCCACAGAACTGCTTAGTAAACAGGTTATTGCTAATGGTGGTGGTGCAACCCAGAACACATTGATAACAACAAAGAAGGGAATAGTTTGACTTTCTAGGGGGTGAAAAGTAAAGCCTGAAAGGAATTTGCTTCTGATTTGAAATACTGGTTTTGCAGCAAGACATGTCTTTAATGTATAGAAGGCCATTTATCTGTCAGACTTCACTCAGTAAGAAAAAGGGAAAGGCACCACTGTTCCTCCCCATAAAAAGAAAAGAAAAGCAAAAAAGGGAAGAAGAAATGAAGAGCAGAAGGAAAAGGAAAGAGAAGAAAAACACTTTTCCATCATCAAGTCCTTTATCAAGTTCCAGAATTTCTTCAGATATTCATGAACTTTGAACTCATGCCCTCTTATCACTGATAATCATAACAGTGATCAGAAAAAGATTAAACTATATTGATCAGTGAATTCTGTTAGGATAATGCAATTCTCATGCATACCTGCACCTGTGTAAATTGGTAAAAATAAACTTCTCTGAAGCAAATTGACAATATGTAACAAGATTTTTTAAAGATGCTCATATTCTCTGATTCAGAATTTTATTTCTTGCAATCTATCTTAGGCATGTAAAAAAAGGCTGCATTCCTAAAGATTAACAGCAACATTTGTAAATCAGAAATTGACATTATGTTTCTTATCAAGTGCATAATGGAGGGTATGGTCTATGGTTCTGTCACATCTTTATTTTTTATTTTTTTAAATTTTATTTTGGTATCATTAATATACAGTTACATGAGCAACATTGTGTTACTAGATTCCCACGATTATCAAGTCCCTACCACATACCCCATTACAGTCACTGTCCTTCAGCATAGAAGATGCTATAGAGTCACTAATCTTCTCTGTGCTACACTGCTTTCCCCGTGGGCTCCCCCCTAAGTTATGTGTGCTAATCATAATACCCCTTTTCCCTTCCTTTCCACCAACCCTCCCCAGTCCCTTTTCCTTTGGTAACTGTTAGTCCATTCATAGGTTCTGTGATTCTGCTACTATTTTGTTCCTTCAGTTTTTGCTTTGTTCTTATACTCCACAGATGAGTGAAATCATTTGGTACTTGTCTTTTTCTGCCTGGCTTATTTCACTGAGCATAATATACCCTCTAGCTCCATCCATGTTGTTGCAAATGGTAGGATTTGTTTTCTTCTTATGGCTGAATAATATTCCACTGTGCATATGTACCACCTCTTCTTTATCCATTCATCTACTGATGGACACTTAGGTGGCTTCCATTTCTTTGCTATTGTTAATAGTGCTGCAGTAAACATAGGGTGCATCTGTCTCTTTGAAACTGGGTTCCTGCGTTCTTAGGGTAAATTCCTAGGAATGGAATTCCTGGGTCAAATGGTATTTCTATTTTTAGTTTTTTGAGGAACCTCCATGCTACTTTCCACAATGGTTGAACTAATTTATATTCCCACCAGCAGTGTAGGAGGGTTCCCCTTTTTCCACATCCTCACCAACATTTGTTGTTGTCTGTCTTCCCGATGGTGGCCATCCTAACTGGTGTGAGATAATATCTCATTGTAGCTTTTTTTTTTGAGAGGGCATCTCTCATATTTATTGATCAAATGGTTGTTAACAACAATAAAATTCTGTATAGCAGGGTCAATGCTCAATGCACAATCATTAATCCATCTCAAGCCTAATTCTCGTCAGTCTCCAATCTTCTGAAGCATAACAAACAAGTTCTTACATGGTGAACGAATTCGTACATAGTGAATAAGTTCTTACATGGTGAACAGTACAAGGGCATTAATCACAGAAACTTTCGGTTTTGATCACGCATTATGAACTATAAACAATCAGGTCAAATATGAATATTCATTTGATTTTTATACTTGATTTATATGTGGATCCCACATTTCTCCCTTTATTATTATTATTATTTTTATTTTTAATAAAATGCTGAAGTGGTAGGTAGATGCAAGATAAAGGTAGAAAACATAGTTTAGTGTTGTAAGAGAGCAATTGTAGATGATCAGGTGTGTGCCTGTAGACTATGTGCTAATCCAAGCTAGACAAGGGCAATACAACATCCACGGATGCAGAAGCTTTCTCTCAAAACAGGGGAGGGGGGGGCAGTGAGGTTCTAAGCTTCACCACTGTTGTTCCCCGATTTCTCATCTGATGGACCCCCTACGACTGTACCTGTCTTAGGTTGTTCCTCCCTTGAGGAATTTTATCCGTCTCTGGCTAACCAGTCATCTTCTGGGGCCATACAGGGAAATGTAAAGTTGGTAAGTGAGAGAGAAGCCATATTGTTTGAAAAGGTTAGCTTTTTACTTCTTTGCAGATTTATGCCCTGTGACTTCTATGCCCAGCACTTGTCTCGAGGTATCTTTACCACCTGGAGGAATTATGATGCTCGGTAAATTCGATATGAGTCACGAATTCTGTTTAAGGGTTGTAATTAGGAAGGAAGAAGAAAATCTATAGAGGTAGCATATGGAAGAAAACATGGGAGGATTGATTATTTCTTTGATATAACTTCTTGTAGAGTACCTTAAGCATGTATAGGTTTTAAACTACTAACTAACTTCCATACACATATTAACATAATAGGAATACGGTGACATAAACTAAGCAAATCTATAATTACCAGCCATCTCCAGTGAAGCCAAGAAAACCAGTTAGGCACCCTAGGCATTTGTGAAAATTTGTCTATGATATGATGGATATTGTCCAACTGTACTTGAACAGTCTAGGAGAAATCAGACAAATTAAAGCAACCCATTTCTGGGATCTGTTCACATCCCATATGTTCTTTTAACCATAGATAGTCTATAGTCGTAAGATTTTGGAGCGCTACAACTTGCACCCCTCCCAACTCCTGGTTGTGTCCCAACAGTACAGATCCACTCAAATTCGTTGTCTCACTGTATGCACATGCCAGCCTAGACATCTCCCTCCTCATTCCAGTGTCAAGTCCAAGAAACAGTGGGGTGGACGCAGCCACAACCGCAGCATCGCCCAGATCCCTCCTAAATAACAGTGGGGAGAGTGGGCATCCCTGTCTGGTTCCCAATCTCAGAGGAAATGCTTTCAGCTTCTCGCTGTTCAGTATAATGTGGGCTGTGGGTTAATCATAAATGGCCTTTATTATGTTGAGGTACTTGCCCTCTATTCCCATTTTGCTGAGAGTTTTTATCATGAATGGATGTTGAATTTTGTCAAATGCTTTTTCAGCATCTATGGAGATGATCATGTGGTTTTTGTCTTTCTTTTTGTTGATGTGGTGGATGATGTTGATGGATTTTCGAATGTTGTACCATCCTTGCATCCCTGGGATGAATCCCACTTGGTCATGGTGTATGATCCTTTTGATACACTGTTGAATTCTGTTTGCTAATATTTTATTGAGTATTTTTGCATCTACATTCATCAGGGATATTGGTCTGTAATTTTCTTTTTTGGTGGGGTCTTTGCCTGGTTTTGGTATTAGGGTGATGTTGGCTTCATAGAATGAGTTTGGGAGTATTCCCTCCTCTTCTATTTTTTGGAAAACTTTAAGGAGAATGGGTATTATGTCTTCTTTGTGTGTCTGATAAAATTCCGAGGTAAATCCGTCCGGCCCCGGGATTTTGTTCTTGGGTAGTTTTTTGATTACTGTTTCAATTTCTTTGCTCGTAATTGGTTTGTTTAACTTTTGTGTTTCTTCCTTGGTCAGTCTTGGGAGGTTGTATTTTTCTAGGAAGTTGTCCATTTCTTCTAGGTTTTCCAGCTTGTTGGCATATAGGTTTTCATAGTAGTCTTTAATAATTCTTTGTATTTCTGTGGAGTCTGTCGTGATTATTCCGTTCTCATTTCTGATGCTATTGATTTGTGTTGATTCTCTTTTTCTCTTAATAAGTTTGGCTAGAGGCTTATCTATTTTATTTTCTCAAAGAACCAGCTCTTGGTTTCATTGATTTTTGCTATTGTTTTATTCTTCTCAATTTTGTTTATTTCTTCTCTGATCTTTATTATGTCCCTCCTTCTGCTGACTTTAGGCCTCATTTGTTCTTTTTCCAGTTTCGATAATTGTGATGTTAGACTATTCATTTGGGATTGTTCTTCCTTCTTCAAGTGTGCCTGGATCACCATATACTTTCCTCTTAAGACTGCTTTTGCTGCGTCCCACAGAAGTTGGAGCTTTGTGTTGTTGTCATTTGTTTCTATATATTCCTTGATCTCTATTTTGATTTGTTAATTGATCCATTGATTATTTAGAAGCATGTTGTTAAGCCTCCATGTGTTTGTGAGCCTTTTTCTTTTCTTTGTAGAATTTATTACTAGTTTTATACCTTTGTGGTCTGAAAAATTGGTTGGTAGAATTCCAATATTTTGGAATTTCCTGAGGCTCTTTTTGTGAGGTAGTATGTGGTCTATTTTGAAGAATGTTCCATGTGCACTTGAGAAGAATGTATATCCTGTTGCTTTTGGATGTAGAGTTCTATAGATGTCTATTAGGTCCATCTGTTCTACTGTGTTGTTCAGTGCCTCCATGTCCTTACTCATTTTCTGCCCAGAGGATCTATCCTTTGGGGCGAGTTGTGTGTTGAAGTCTCCTAAAATGAATGCATTGCAGTCTGTTTCCCTCTTTAGTTCTGTTAGTATTTGTTTCACAAATGCTGGTGCTCCTGTGTTGGGTGCATATATATTTAGAATGGTTATATCCTATTGTTGGACTGAGCCCTTTATCATTATGTAGTGTGCTTCTTTATCTCTTGTTACTTTCTTTGTTTTGAAGTCTATTTTGTCTGATATTAGTACTGCAACTTTTGCTTTCTTTTCACTGTTGTTTGCCTGAAATATGTTTTTCCATCCCTTGACTTTTAGTCTGTGCCTGTCTTTGGGCTTGAGGTGAGTTTCTTGTAAACTCTTGCTTTTCTATCCATTCTATTACTCTGTGTCTTTTGATTGGTGCATTAAGTCCATTTACATTTAGGGTGACTATTGAGAGATATGTACTTATTGCCATTACAGGCTTTAGATTCATGGTTACCAAAGGTTCAAGGTTAGCTTCTTTAGTATCTTACTGCCTAACTTAGCTCGCTTATTGAGCTGTTATATACACTGTCTGGAGATTCTTTTCTTCTCTCCCTTCTTATTCCTCCTCCTCCATTCTTCATATGTTGTGTGTTTTGTTCTGTGCTCTTTTTAGGAGTGCTCCCATCTAGAGCAGTCCCTGTAAGATGCCCTGTAGAGGTGGTTTGTGGGAAGCAAATTCCCTCAGCTTTTGCTTGTCTGGGAATTGTTTAATCCTGCCATCATATATAAATGAAAGTTGTGCTGGATACAGTATCCTTGGTTCAACGCCCTTCTGTTTCATTGCATTAAATGTATCATGCCATTCTCTTCTGGCCTGTGGGGTTTCTGTCGAGAAGTCTGATGTTAGCCTGATGGGTTTTCCTTTATCAGTGACCTTTTTCTCTCTAGCTGCCTTTAAAACTCTTTCCTTGTCCTTGATCCTTGCCATTTTAATTATTACGTGTCTTTGTGTTGCTCTCCTTGTATCCTTTCTGTTGGGGGTTCTGTGTATTTCCGTGGTCTGTTCGATTATTTCCTCCCCCAATTTGGGAAAGTTTTCAGCAATTATTTCGTTAAAGAGACTTTCTATCCCTTTTCCTATTTCTTCTTCTTCTGATACCCCTATAATACAAATATTATTCCTTTTGGATTAGTCACATAGTTCTCTTAGTGTTGTTTCATTCCTGGAGATCCTTTTATCTCTCGCTATGTCAGCTTCTATACGTTCCTGTTCTCTGGTTTCTATTCCTTCAATGGCCTCTTGCATCTTATCCATTCTACTTATAAATCCTTCCAGGGATTGTTTCACTTCTGTGATCTCCTTCCTGACATCTGTGATCTCCCTCCAGACTTCATCCCATTGCTCTTGCATTTTTCTCTGCATCTCTGTCAGCATGTTCATGATTTTTATTTTGAATTCTTTTTGAGGAAGACTGGTTAGGTCTGTCTCCTTCTCAGGTGTTGTCTCTCTGATCTTTGTTTGCCTGTAGTTTTTCCTTTTCATGGTGATAGAGATAGTTTGCAGAGCTGGTATGAGTGACAGCTGGGAGAGCTTTCCTTCTTCTTGGTTTGTGGCCTTCCTCTCCCCCTTTGTGAGGTGCTGGGTTCTCGCAGGTGTGGATGTGGTCTGGATGTTGTCCTGTGTCCTCTGATCTCTATTTTAGGAAGAGTTGTCTTTGTTATATTTTTATAGATATATGTGGTTTTGGGGGGAGATTTCCACTGCTCTACTCACGCTGCCATCCTGGCTCCACCTCCTGTCATTGTGGTTTTAATTTGCAATTCTCTGATGATTAGCAATGTGGAGCATGTTTTCATGTGCCTGTTGTCCATCAGACTTTCTTCTTTGGAGAAGTGTCTGTTCAGATCCTCTGCCAATTTTTTAATTGGCTTAGCTGCTTTTTGTTTGTGGATGTGCATGAGCTCTTTGTATATTTTGGATGTCAACCCCTTACCGGATATGTCATTTATGAATATATTCTCCCATACTGTAGGGGGCATTTTTGTTCTACTGATGGTGTAGTTTGCTGTACAGAAGCTTTTTAGTTTGATATAGTCCCACTTGTTCATTTTTGTTTTTGTTTCCATTGCCTGTGGAGACATTTTCATGAAGAAGTTGCTCATGTTTATATTCAAGACAGTTTTGCCTATGTTTTCTTCTAAGAGTTTTACGATTTCATGATTTACATTCATGTCTGTGATCCATTTTGAGTTTACTTTTGTGTATGGGGTTAGACAATAATTCAGTTTCATTCTCGTACATGTAGCTGTCCAGTTTTGCTAACACCAGCTGTTGAAGAGGCTGTCATTTCCCCATTGTATGTCCATGGCTTCTTTATTGTATATTAATTTACCATATATTCTTGGGTTAACATCTGGACTCTCTATTCTGTTCCACTGGTCTATGGGTCTGTTCTTGTGCCAGTAACAAATTGTCTTGATTACTGTGGCTTTGTAGTAGAGCTTGAAGTTGTGAAGGAAGATCACCCTTGCTTTATTTTTCCTTCTCAGGATTGCTTTGGCTATTCAAGATCTTTTATGGTTCCATATGAATTTTAGAACTGTTTGTTCCAGTTCATTGAAGAATGCTGTCAGTATTTTGGTGGGGATTGCATTGAATCTGTAGATTGCTTTAGGCAGGATGGCTGTTTTGAAAATATTAATATTCTTCCTACCCAAGAGCATAGGATGAATTTCCATTTATTAGTGTCCTCTTTAATTTTTTCTTAAGAGTGTCTTGTAGTTTTCAGGGTATAGGTCTTTCACTTCCTTAGTTAGGTTTATTCCTAGGTATTTTATCCTTTTTGATGCAACTGTCAATGGAATTGTTTTCCTGATTTCTCTCTCTGCTTCTTCATCATTATAATATAGGAATGCAAGAGATTTCTGTGTATTAATTTTGTATCATGCAGCTTTGCTGAATTCAGATATTAGTTCTAGTAGTTTTGGGGTGGATTCTTTAGGGTTTTTACATACAATATTAGGTCATGTGCAAACAGTGACAATTTGGCTTCTTCCTTACCAATCTGGATGCTTTTTATTTCTTTCTTTTGTCTGATTGCCATGGCTTGGACCTCCTGTCATACGTTGCATAAAAGAGGGGAGAGTGGGCATCCTTGTCTTGTTCCTGATCTTAGAGGAAAAGCTGTCAGCTTCTCGTCATTAAGTATGATGCTGGCTGTGGGTTTCTCATATTTTGCCTATATTATGTTGAGGTACTTGCCCTCTATACCCAATTTGTTGAGAATTTTTATCATGAATGGATGTTGAATTTTGTGAAATGCTTTTTCAGCATCTATGGAGATGATCATGTGGTTTTTGTCCTTTTGTTGATGTGGTGGATGATGTTGATGGATTTCGAATGTACCATCCTTGCATCCCTGGGATGAATCCTACTTTTTCATAGCATATGCTCCTCTTAATGTATTTTTGAATTTGTTTTGCTAATATTCTGTGGAGTATTTTTGCATCTATGTTCATCAAGGATATTTGTCTGTAGTTTTCTTTGTTTGTGGTGTCTTTGCCTGGTTTTGGTATTAGAGTGATGCTGGTTTTATAGAATGAGCTTGGAAGTATTTCCTCTTCTTCCATTTTTTGGAAAACTTTAAGGAGTGTGGGTATTATGTTTTCTCTGAATGTGTGATAAAATTCAGCAGTGAATCCATCTGATCCAAAGGTTTTCTTCTTGGGTAGTTTTCTGATTACCAATTCAATTTCATTTCTGGTAATTGGTCTATTCAGGTTTTCTGTTTCTTCCTGGGGCAGTCTTAGAAGGTTGTATTTTTCTAGAAAGTTGTCCATTTCTTCTAGGTTATCCAGTTTGTTAGAATGTAGTTTGTCATAGTATTCTCTAATAATTCTTTTTATTTCTGTGGTGTCCATCATGATTTTTCCTTTCTCATTTCTGATTCTGTTTATGTGTGTAGATTCTCTTTTTTTCTAATTAAGCCTGACAAGGGGTTTATCTATTTTGTTTTCTTTCTCAAAGAACCAGTGCTTGATTTCATTAATTTTTTTATTGTTTTATTCTTCTCAATTTTATTTATTTCTTCTCTGATCTTTATTATATCCCTCCTTCTGCTGACTTTGAGCCTCATTTGTTCTTCTTTTTCTGGTTTCAATAATTGTGAATTTAGACTACTCATTTGGGATTGTTCTTCCTTCATTAAATAGGCCTGGATTGCTATATACTTTCCTTTTAGAACTTCTTCCCACAGAAGTTGGGGCATTGTGCTGTTGCTTTCATTTTTCTCCATATATTGCTTGATCTCTGTTTAACTTTGGTCATTAATCCATTGATTATTTAAGACCATGTTGTTAAGCCTCCATGTGTTTGTGAGCCTTTTTGTTTTCTTTGTACAATTCATTTCTAGTTTTGTACTTTTGTGATCTGAGAAGTTAGTTGGTACAATTTCAATCTTTTTCAACTTATTAAGGCTTTTTTTGTGTCCTAGTATGTGGTCTATTCTGGAAAATGTTCCATGTGCACTTGAGAAGAATGTGTATCCTGTTGCTTTTGCATGTAGAGTTCTATAGATGTCCATTAGGTCCATCTGTTCTAATGTATTGTTCAGTGCCTCTGTGTCCTTACTTATTTTCTGTCTGGTTGATCTGTCCTTTGGAGTGAGTGGTGTGTTGAAGTCTCCTAAAATGAATGCATTGCATTCTATTTCCTCCTTTAATGCTGTTAGTATTTTTTCACACATAGATATTTATAATGGTTATATCCTCTTGTTGGATTGACCCCTTTATCATTATGTAATGTCCTTCTTTTTCTCTTGTTACTTTCTTTGTTTCAAAGTCTATTTTGTCTGATACAAGTGCTGCAAGACCTGCTTTTTTCTCCCTGTTGTTTGCATAAATATCTTTTTCCATTCCTTCACTTTTAGTCTGTGCATGTCTTTGGGTTTGAAGTCTCTTGTTGGCAGCATATAAATGGGTCTTGCTTTTTTATCCATTATATTACTCTGTGTCTTTTGACTGGTGCATTCAGTCCATTTACATTTAGGGTGACTATCGATAGATATTCACTTACTGTCATTGCAGGCTTTGGATTTGTGATTATCAAAGGTTCAAGGGCAGCTTCTTTCCTATCTAACCATCTAACTTAACTCATTATGCTATTATAAACACAGTCTGATGATTCTTTATTTCTCTTGCTTCTTTCTTCTTCCTCCACTCTTTATATGTTAGGTGTTTTATTCTGTACTCTCTTGTGTTTCCCTTGACTAATTTTGTGAATAGCTGAGTTTATTTTGGTTTTAGTTAGTATTTAGTTGATCTGCTTCTGTTGCTGTGGTTTTATTTTCTCCTCCATCTGGAGCAGTCCCTTTAAAATACACTGTAGAGATGGTTTGTTTGAGGTAAATTCTCTCAACTTTTGCTTATCTGGGAATTGTTTAATCCCTCCTTCAAATTTAATGGTAATCTTGCTGGACAGAGTATTCTTGGTTCAAGGTCCTTCAGTTTAATTGCATTGAATATACCATGCTACTCTCTGCTGGCCTGTAAGGTTTCTTCTGAGAAGTCTGATGATAGCCTTATGGGTTTTCCTTTGTAGGTGATCTTTTCTCTTTCTCTGGCTTCTTTTAATACTCTGTCCTTGTCTTTGATCTTTTCCATTTTAATTATTATATGTCTTGGTGTTGTCCTCCTTGGGTCTCTTGTATTGGGAGATCTGTGTGGACTTCTATGACTTGAGAGACTATTTCCTTCCCCAGATTGGGGAACTTTTCAGCAATTATTTCTTCAAAGACACTTTATATCCCTTTTCTCTCTCTTCTTCTGGTACCCCTATAATGAGAATATTGTTCTGTTGGATTGGTTAGACAGTTCTCTCAATATTCTTTCATTCTTAGAGATCCTTTCATCTCTCTCTGCCTCAGCTTCTCTGTGTTCCTGTTCTCTGATATCTATTCCATTAAAAGTCCCTTCCACCTCATTTAGTCTGCTCTTAAATCCTTCCATTGTTTGTTTCATTTCTGTTATCTCCCTTCTGAATTCACCCCTTAGCTCTTGAATATTTCTCTATAGCTCCATTAGCATGCTTATGACTTTTATTTTGAATTCTTTTTCCAGAAGATTGGTGATTTCAATCTCACCAAGCTCTCTCTCTGGTGTTTGAGGAGTTTTGGGTTGAACAAGGTTCTTCTGTCTTTTCATGGTGATGGGAGTGGTCGCCTGTGAGTGGTGTTTGTGTCAGCTGGGAGAACAAAGTTCCTTTCTGCTTGCTGAATGCCTTGCCTGTTTCCGCTGTCTGTGCTGGTCAACCATGCACAGAGAGCAGCTTCTGGGTTAATCCCCTAGGCTGCTGTGGGCTGGGAGGCCCTCAGGATGGCCTAAGGCCTTGGCAGGGTTTGCAGGCCAGCAGCGTGTGTTCTGCTGCAAGAGCAAAGCCCGTTCCTGCCTTCTGGTCTCTGCACCTGTCTCCACTGTCTGCCAGTCAACTGGGTGCAGGGAGCAGCCTCTGGGTTAATCCCCTGAGCTTCCATGGGTGATGTGGCCCTTGCTATGGCATACAGCACTGGTGGGGGTTGCAGGTGAGTGGCACATGTTCTGCCATGAGAACAAAGCCCCTTTGTGCCTCCTGGTCTCTACCCCCATGTTCACTGTATTTGCCCATCAACTGCATGCAGAGAGAAGCCTGTGTTAAGCTGTGTGTTTGCTGCAGGCAGGGCTGCTCTCTGGCTGGTCTACAGCAATGGCAGGGACAGCAGTTTGCTTGCAGGTGCCAGCAGGGAAGAAAGAGTGACAGGCTGCTTGTGTCCGTGAGGGGTCTCAGAGCTGCATTGCCAACCATGGCGTTAGGATGCTTGAAATTCCTTCAAGTTCCCAGCCTGCTGGGGTGAGCGTGCCAGGATGATTTTGACCACCTGTTAAACCATTGTCCCCTTAAGACTGCTTTCTTTTTGTCCCAAGACAGCCAGCTGTAGGAACCTGTTTGCAGTCTTAGTCTCAGATTTTGCATTTCCGCTCCTCTTAATGTCCAGAGCACCAAGCGATTTGTGCCTGTACTCCTGGGGCAGATTACTAGGGCTGGTTATTTAGCAGTCCTGTGCTTCCACTCCCTCCCCACTCTGATTCTTTTCCTCCCCACGGTGAGCTGGGGTGGGGGGAGTGCTCAGGTCCCACCAGGTCCCGGCTTTGTATCTTACCCTTTTCTGTGAGATGCTGGGTTCTTGCAGATGTAGCCTGGCTGGTGTACTGTATCTTCTGGTCCCTCTTTTAGGAATAGCTATATTTGCTGTATTTTTTCAAAATATATATGGTTTTGGGAGGAGATTTCTGCCACTCAACTCATGCTGCCATCTTTTCCTTTCTCCCTGTCACATCTTCCTATGTTGACAGTAAGTGCACTAGTTAGGGTAAGGATTTAATAAAGTGTGTAACTGTTGAGTCATTGTGTTCTGTACCTGAAACCAATATATCAACTACTCTACAATAAAGAAAAAGGATATAGAAATAAAAAAAGAAAAATAATATAGAATTTTAAAAATTGGCATTTTATATTCATATAGATTTATAAATATATATAAATCAAATAATGTATTTTAAATAAAAATATATATATTCAGCCATAGGGCGTTTAAGCAATTCATTACAATATTTTTGTTTGAATTAAAATTATAGCTACAAAGACCATATAAAACATGAAAATTTGTTTATTTAAAGATCAGTGAAAAGTCAGTATAAAGTTTATATTCACACTACCATTGCTGTGACCAATTTATATTGTGATTGACAATTTTGTACCCTTTTATCCACTCACCCTACCAACCCATTAACTCCAAACCCTCCCTCATGGTAAACACCAGTCACTTCTAGTGTTTATGAGCCTACTACTTTTTTGTTCATTTTGCTTTGATTTGTTTTTTATTTCACAAATAAGTGAAATCATATGGTATTTTTCTTTCTATGCTTGGCTTATTTCACTTAGCATAATACTCTCTAGGTCAGTTCATGTTATTGGAAAAGTCAGGATTTCTTTTCTTTTATGACTGAATAATATTTCATTGTATATATGTACCACCTCCTCTTTATCCATTCATCTATTGTTGCACTTTTGTTGCTCCCATATCTTGGCTATTGTAAATAATGTAGCAGTAAACATAGGGGTGCATATAACTTTTGGAATCGGGGATTTTGTTTTCTTCGGGTAAATTTCTAGAAATAGAATTACTGGGTCTTATGGTGTTTCTACTTCTAGTTTTCTGAGGAATCTCCAAACTGCTTTCCACAGTGGTTGCACTGATTTACATTCCCACCAACCATCTAGGAGTGTTTCCTCTTCTCCACATTCTCACCAACACTTGCTATTTCTTGTCTTTTGGATAGTGCCCATTCTATTGCTGTGAGGTGATATCTCACTGTGGTTTTCATTTGCCTTTCCCTTACAATTAACAATGTGGAGCATCTTTTCATTTGCCTTTTGGCCATCTGTACTTTGTAAAAATGTCTATTCAGGTGCCCTGTCCATTTTTTAATTGGGTTATTTGTTTTGGGGGGTTTGAGTGTTATGAGTTCTTTCTATATTTTGGCTGTTAACTCAAATCATTTACAAATATATTGTCTCATAATGTAGTCTGCCTTTTTATTCTGTAGATGGTGTCCTTTGTTGTACAGAAGCTTTTGGGTTTGGTGTAGTCCTACTCATACATTTTTTATTTTGTTTCCTTTGCCCTGGGAGATGTGTCCAGGAAAAAATTCTCATGCTTATGTTCAAGAGACTTTTGCCTATGTTTTCTTCTAAGCATTTTATGGTTTTATGTCTTACATTTTGTTCTTTAATCTATTTCAAGTTTACTTTTATGTATAGAGTTAGACAGTAATCCAGTTTCATTCCCTTGAATGTAGCTGTCCAGTTTTTGCATCACCAGTTATCAAAGAGACTGTCTTTTTCCCCTTGTATATTCATGGCTCCTTGTTCATATATAAATTGACCATATATATAAGCTTGTGTGTGTGTGTGTGTGTGTGTGTATGTATGTATGTATGTATGTAGGTTTATTTCTTGGCTCTCTATTCTGTTCCATTGGCCTATGGGTCTGTTCTTGTGGCACTGCCATACTGTTTTGATTACTAAAGCTTTGTAGTATAGCTTAAAGACAAGGACCATAATACCCCCAGCTTTGTTCTTCTTTCTCAGGATTGCTTTGGCTATGTGGAGTCTTTTCTCGTTCCTCTAAATTTTAGAACTATTTGCTTTTGTTTTTTAAAAAATATTGTTGATATTTTAAGAGGGACTGCAGTGAATATGTAAATTGCCTTGGGAAGGATAGCCATTTTGGCAATAGTAATTCTTCCTATCCATAAGCATGAGTTAGATTTCCATTTATTTGTGTCTTCCATAATTTCTCTCATAAGTGTCTTATAGTTATCAGAGTATAGGTCTTTCATGTTCTTAGGTTTATTCCTAGGTGCAATTGTAAATAGAATTGTTTTCCTGATTTCTCCTTCTGCTAGTTTGTTGTTAGTACAAAGAAATGCAACAGGTCTCTGTGTATTAATTTTGTATCCTGAAACTTTGTTAAATCAGTTATTACTTTTAAATATTTTTTCATGGAATATTTAGGGCTTTGTATGTATAATAGCATGTCATCTGCAAACAGTGACACTTTAACTTCATCCTTATCAATATGGATGCCTTTTATCTCTTTATCTTGTCTGATTGCCATGCTAAGATCTCCAGTACTATGTTGAATAAAAGTGGCAGAATGGACAACCCTGTCTTGTTTCTGATCTTAGAGGAAAAGCTTTCAGCTTTTCTCTGTTAAGTATGATGTTGCCTATGGGTTTGTCATATATGGCTTTATTATGCTGAGGTACTTGCCCTCTATACATACTCATTTTGTTGAGAGTTTTTATCATGAATGGATCCTGAATTTTGTCAAATGCTTTTTCAGCATCTATGGAGATGATCATGGGATTTTTGTCCATTTTGTTAGTGTGGTGTATGATGATGGATTTTTTAATATTGTATCATCCTTGCATCCCTGGAATAAATCCTACTTGATCATGATGGATGATCTTTTTGATGTATTTTTTACTTCAGTTTGATAATATTTTGTTCAGTATTTTGGAGTCTATGTTCATCAGGGTTATTGGTCTGTAGTTTTTTTGTGTGTGTGGTATCTTTGCCTGGTTTTAGTATTGAGTGATGCTGGCCTCATAGAATGAATTTGGAAGTATTCCATCCTCTTCTATTTTTTTCAAAATTCTAAGGAGGATGAGAATTAGATCTTCTCTAAATGTTTGATAAAATTTAGTTGTAAAGCCTTCTGGTCCAGGGATTTTGTTCTTAGGTAGTTTTTGATAACCAATTCAATTTCATTGCTGGTAATTGGTCTGTTGAGATTTTCCTTTTCTTCCTGGGTCAGTCTTGGAAGGTTGTATTTTTCTAGAAAGTTGTCCATTTCTTTCAGGTTGTCATATTTGTTAGCATATAATTTTTCATAGTGTTCTCTAATAATTCTTTGTATTTGCATGGGCCCTGTAGTGATTTTTCCTTTCTCATTTCTGATTCTGTTTATCTTTGTAGACTCTCTTTATTTCTTGATAACTCTGGCTAGGGGTTTATATATTTTGTTTATTTTCTCGAATAAGCAGCTCCTATTTCATTGATTCTTTCTATTGTTTTATTCTCAATTTTAATTATTTCTGCTCTGATCTTTATTATGTCTCTCCTTTACTGACTTTGGGCCTGATTTGTTCTTATTTTTCTTGTTTCATTAATTGTGATTTTAGACTGTTCATTTGGGATTTTTCTTTCCAGAGGTAGGCCTGTATTGCAATATACTTCTCTCTTAGAACGGCCTTCACTGCATCTCATAGATTTTTGGTGTTGAGTTATTGTTGTCATTTGTCTCCTTATATTGCTTGATCTTTGTTTGTATTTGGTCATAGATCCATTGATTATTTAGGAGCGTGTTATGAAGCCTCCATGCATTTGTGGGCTTTTTGTTCCCCTTGCATAATTTATTTCTAGCTTCATATTTTTGTGGTGTGAGAAGCTGGTTGGTAAATTTCAATCCTTCTGAATTTACTGGTGCTCTTTTATGGCTTAGTATGTGATCTACTGTGGAAATGTTCCATGCACACTTGAGAAGAATGTGTATCCTGCTGCTTTTGGGTGTAGAGTTCTATAGATGTCTGTTAGGTCCAAGTGTTCTAATGTGTTTTACAGTGCCTCTGTCTCCTTATTTTCTGTCTGGTTGATCTGTCCTTTGGAGTGAGTGGTGTATTGAAGTCTCTTAAAATGAATGCATTGCATTCTATTTCCTCCTTTAATTCTGTTAGTATTTGTTTCACATATGTAAGTGCTCCTATTTTGGATGCATAGATATTTATAATGGTTATATCCTCTAGTTGGACTGACTCCTTTATCATAATGTATTGTCTTCTGTCTCTGGTCACTTTCTTTGTTTTGAAATCTATTTTGTCTGATAAAAGTACTTCTACTCATGTTTTTTCTCCCTATTATCTGCATGAAATATCTTTTTCCATCCCTTCGCTTTTAGTCTGTGTATGTCTTTGGGTTTAAAGTAAGTGTCTTTTAGGCAGCATACAGATAGGTCTTGTTTCTTCATCCATTCTGTAACTCTTTGTCTTTTGATTGCTCCATTCAGTTCATTTACATTTAGGGTGATTATTGATAGATGGATACTTATTTTCATTGCATGCAGGCTTTAGTATTGAGTTCACCAAAGGTTCAACGCCAGTGTCTTTACTATCTAACAGTCTAACTTAACTTGTTTGGTACATTTCAAACACAATTTAAAGGTTATTTTTTTTTCTCCCTTCTCTTCCTCCTCCACTCTTTATATACTAGGTATCGTATTTTGTACTCTTTCTGTATCCCTTGACTGCCTCATGGGTAGTTGATTAATTTTGCATTTGCTTAGTAATTAATTGGTCTACTTCCTTTACTGTGGTTCTATTTTCTCTGGTGACAGCTATTTAGTCTTAGGAATACTTCCATGTATAGCACTCCTTCCAAAATACAGTGTAGAGATGGTTTGTGGGAGGTAAATTCCCTCAACTTATGCTTATCTGGTAACTGCTTAATCCTTGCTTCAAATTTAAATGGTATTCTTGTTGGTAGAGTATTCTGGTTCAAGGACCTTTTGTTTTATTGCATTAAATACATCATGCTACTCCCTGCTGGCCTGTAAGATTTCTTCTGAGAAGTCTGATGATAGCCTGATGGGTTTTCCTTTGTAGGTGATCTTTTTTCTCTCTCTGGCTGCTTTTAATACTCCATCCTTGTCCTTGATATTTGCCATTTTAATTATTATATGTCTTTGTGTGGTCTTCCTTGGGTCCCTTGTGTTGGGAGATCTATGTACTTCAGTAGCCTGTAAGACTATTTCCTTCCCCAGTTTGGGGATGTTTTCAGCAATTTTTTCCTCAAAGATACTTTCTATCCCTTTTTCTCTTTCTTCTTCTTTTACCCCTATAACATGAATATTGTTCTGTTTTAATTGGTTGCATAGTTCTCATTATTCTTTCATTCCTAGAGACCATTTTTGCTCTCTGTGCCTCAGCTTCTTTGTATTCCTGTTCTATAACTTATATTTCATTTACTGTCTCCTTTACTTGATCTAACCTGCCTTTAAATCCCTCCATTGTATGTTTCATTTCAGGTACTGTATATTTCAAAGTCTCTATCTCCTTCTTGAAGTCCTCCCTGAGATCTTGAATAATTTTTTGTAACATCCTGAACATGTTTATAATATTTATTTTGAAATCGTTGGTGATTACAGTCACTTAGTCCTCTTTTTGGTGTTTGAGTGATTTTGGGTTGTACCAGATTTTTTTTTGCTGTTTCATATTTCTAGCTATTACTATGGAATAATAACTTTGTGTAGATGGTACCCTTTAGTGCCCAGAAGCTTTACACTCTGGTGGTGTAAGCTCTTTTCTGCTTCCTGGCTGCAGTGCCTTCTTCCACTACTGGGGCCTGTAAGCCAAGCACACAGGGAGGAGTCTCTGCAATATACCCCTCTAGATGCCATAGGTGGGGCTGCCCTCTGGCTAGCCTAGCACAATGGCAGGGCAGCAGGTTTGCAATCTGGTGCTGGCCAGGAAGAAGTAGGCTGCATAATGCACTGCAAGACTGTAGGACTTTATTGCCAGCTAGTGGGATGGAGCATCTGAAGCTCCTCTAAGTTCCCAACCTGAGTTGGGATGATTTTGTCCCCCTGAGACCAGCAAGCTCTGTGTAATCCTTGCCCCTTTAGCAGCCCTCTCACTATTGGAAAATCTTCCAAAGTATCCACCTTTCTTTCATCCTGGAGCAGCTAGTTTTGGTTTCCTGTTCTCCACAAGCAGCTGGAATCTCAGTCTCTCCAAGTATTCTGCCTGTGTTTGCTTTCCAACTCCACTAATCTCCAGAGTACCATGTAATGTGACTTCCTGCTCCCAGAGGTGATCTCTAGGGGTGGTTGTTCAGCAATCCTGGCCTTCTACTCCCTCCCCACTCTGTTTCTCTTCCTCCTGCCTGTGAGCTAGGGTGGGGGAAGGGTTAGGGTCCTGCCAGATCACATCTTGCTACTATACCCTTTCCATGGGGGTCTTCTTTTTTCCCCAAATGTAGGCCATTTGTTGCAGTCATCTTTGCAATCACTCTTTCAACATTAGTTGTACTTGCTTTATTTTCATGTTATATGTGGTTTTTGGAGGAGGTTTCTGCTTCTCTTCTCACACTGTCATCTTTTCTTCTTGATTTTTAAAAAAATTTTTGTTAAAGTATTATTGATATACACTCTTATGAAGATTTCACATGAAAAAACAATGTGGTTACTACATTTACCCATATTATCAAGTGCCCACCCATACACCAATGCAGTCACTGTCCATCAGTGTAGTAAGATGCCACAGATTCACTGTTTGCCTAATCTGTGCTACACTGTTTTCCTCAAGACCCCCCACACCATGTGTACTAAACATAATACCCCTCAATCCCTCTCTCCCTCCCTCCCATCCACCCTCCCATACCCCTCCCCTTTGGTAACCAGAAGACACTTCTTGGAGTCTGTGAGTTTGCTGCTATTTCATTCCTTTAGTTTTGCATCGTTGTTACACTCCACAAATGAGGGAAATATTTGGCACTTGTCTTTCTCCACCTGGCTTATTTCACAGAGCATAATATCCTCCAACTCCATCCATATTGTTGCAAATGGTAGGATGTGGTTTTTTCTTATGGTGGAATAGCATTCTATTGTGTATATGTACCACATCTTCTTTATCCGTTCATCTACTGATGGGCACATAGGTTGCTTCCATATCTTGGCTACTATAAAAAGTGCTGCGATAAACATAGGGGTGCATATGTCTTTTTGAGTCTAAGAAGTTGTGTTCTTCGGATAAATTCCAAGGAGTGGGATTCCTGGGTCAAATGGCATTTCTATTTTTAGTTTTTTGAGAAACCTCCATATTGCTTTCCACAATGGTTTAACTAGCTTACATCCTCACCAGCAGTGTAGGAGGGTTCCCCTTTCTCCGCATCCTCGCCAGCATTTGTTGTTCTTAGTCTTTTCAATGTTGGCCATCCTAACTGGCATGAGGTGATATCCCACTGTTGTTTTAATTTGAATTTCCCTGATGATTAGTGATGTGGAGCATCTTTTCATGTGTCTGCTGGCCATCTGAATTTCTGGTTTGAAGAATTGTATCTCTATACCCTCTGCCCATTTTTTAATAGGGTTATTTGTTTTTTTGGTGTTGAGGCATGTGAGTTCTTGATATATTTTAGATGTTAAACCCTTGTTGGATATGTCATTTACAAATATATTCTCCCATACTGCAGGATACCTTTTTCTTCTACTGATGGTGTCCTTTTTCTGGAAAGAAACTTTTTAGCTTGATGCAGTCCCATGTGTTCATATTTGCTTTTGTTTTCCTTGCTTGAGGAAATGCATTATGGAAGCAGTTGCTCATGCTTATATTTAGGAGATTTTTGCCTATGTTGTCTCCTAAGAGTTTTATGGTTTCATGACTTACATTCAGGTCTTTCATCCTTTTTGAGTTTACTTTTGTGTATCGGGTTAGACAACAATCCAGTTTCATTCTCTTACATGTAGCTGTCCAGTTTTACCAACATCACTTGTTGAAAAAGCTGTCATTTTCCCATTGTATATTCACGGCTCCTTTATTGTATATTAATTGACCACATATGCCTAGGTTTATATCTGAGCTCTCTAGTCTATTCCATTGGTCTATGGGTCTGTTCTTATGCCAGTACCAAATTGTCTTGATTACTGTGGCTTTGTAGTAGAGTTTGAAGTCGGGGAGCATTATACCTCTGCTTTGCTTTTCCTTCTCAGGATTCCTTTGGCTATTTGGGGTCTTTTGTGCTTCCATATAAATTTTAGAACTATTTACTTTAGTTCATTGAAGAATGCTCTTGGTATTTGGATAGGAATTGCATTGAATCTGTAGATTGCTTTAGACAGGATGGCTGTTTTGAAAATATTGTTCCTATTGATGAGCAGGGGATGTTTTTCCATTTATTGGTATTTTCTTTAATTTCTCTCATGGGTGTCTTGTAGTTTTCAGAGTACAGTTCTTTCACTTCCTTGGTTAGGTTTATTCCTAGGCATTTTATTCTCTTTTATGCAACTGTGAATGGAATTGTTTTCCTGAATTCTCTCTCTGCTACTTCATCGTTAGTGTACACGAATGCAACGGATTTCTGTGTATTAATTTTGTATCCTGCAACTTTGCTTAATTCAGATATTAGATATAGTAGTTTTGGAGTGGATTCTTTAGGGTTTTTTAGGTACAATATTATGTCATCTGAAAACAGGGACAGTTTAAGTTCTTCCTTGCCAATCTGGATGCCTTTTATTTCTTTGTGTTGTCTGATTGCCGTGGCTAGGACCTCCAGTACTATGTTGAATAGAAGGGAGGAGAGTGGTCATCCTTGTCTTTTTCCCAATCTTAAAGGAAAAGCTTTCAGCTTCTCATTGTTAAGTATGATGTTGGCTGTGGGTTTGTCATATATGGCCTTTATTATGTTGAGGTACTTGCCCTCTATACCCATTTTGTTGAGAGTTTTTATCATGAATGGATGTTGAATTTTGTCAAATGCTTTTTCATCATCTGTGGAGATGATCATGTGGTTTTTGTCCTTTTTGTTGATGTTGTGGATGATGTTGATGGATTTTCGAATGTTGTACCATCCTTGCATTTCTGGAATAAATCCTACTTGACCAGATGGATGATCTTTTGGATGTATTTTGTAATTTGGTTTGCTAATATTTTGTTGAGTATTTTTGCATCTATGTTCATCAGAATATTTGTCTGTAGTTTTCTTTTATTGTGGTGTCTTTGCCTGGTTTTGGTATTAGAGTGATGTCGGCTTCATAGAATGAGTTTGGAAGTATTCCCTCTTCTTCTATACTTTGAAAAACTTTAAGGAGGATGGGTAATAAGTCTTCACTAAATATTTGATGAAATTCAGTGGTCAAGCCATCTGGTCCAGGTGTTTTGTTCTTAGGTAATTTTTTGATAACCAATTAAATTTGCTTTCTGGTAATTGGTCTCTTCAGGTTTTCTGTTTCTTTCTGGGTCAGCCTTGGAAGGTTGTATTTTTCTAGAAAGTTGTCTGTTTCTTCTTGGTTATACAGTTTGTTGGCATATAATTTTTCACAGTACTCTCTAATAATTCTTTGTATTCCTCTGGGGTCCTTAGTGCTTTTTCCTTTCTCATTTCTGATTTATGTGTGTAGACTCTCTATTTTTCTTGATAAGTCTGGCTAGGGGTTTATCTATTTTGTTTATTTTCTTGAAGAACCAGCTTTTGCTTTCATTGATTCTTTCTATTGTTTTATTCTTCTCGATTTTATTTATTTCTGCTCTAATCTCTTTATTATGTCTCTCTTTCTACTGACTTTGGGCCTTATTTGTTTTTCTTTTTCTAGTTTCATTAATTGTGAGTTTAGAGTGTTCATATGGGATTGTTCTTCTTTCCTGAGGTGTGCCTGCATTGCAATATACTTTCCTCTTGTCATGGCCTTTGCTGCATCCCACAGATTTTGTGGTGTTGAATTACTATTGTCATTTGCCTCCATATATTGCTTGATCTCTGTTTTTATTTGGTCATTGATCCATTGGTTATTTAGGAGCATGTTGTGAAGTCTCCATGTGTTTGTGGTATTTTTCATTTTTTTGCATAATTTATCTCTAGTTTCATACCTTTTTGGTCAGAGAACATATTTGGTACAATTTCAATCTTTTTGAATTTACTGAAGCTCTTTTTCTGGCCTAGTATATGATCTATTCTTGAAAATGTTCCATGTGCACTTGAGAAGAATGTGTATTCTGCTGTTTTTGGTTATAGAGGTCGTAGATGTCTGTTAGGTCCATCTATTCTAATGTTTTGTTCAGTGCCTCTGTGTCCTTACTTATTGTCTGTAATGGTTGATCTGCCCTTCAGATTGAGTAGAGTGTTGAAGTCTTCTAGAATGAATGCATTGCATTCTGTTTACCCTTTTAATTCTGTTGGTATTTATTTCACATATGTTGGTGCTCCTGTGTTGGGTTCTCTGATATTTATAATGGTTATATCTTCTTTTTGGATTGACCCCCTTAATCATTATGTAATGTCCTTCTTTATCTCTTGTGACTTTTTTTGTTTTGAAGTCTATTTTGTCTGATACAAGTGGTGCAACTCCAGCTTTTTTGTCCTTATTAGTTGCGTGAAATATCTTATCCCATCCCTTCACTTTTTGTCTGTGTATGTACGTCTTTAGGTTTAAAGTGAGTCTCTAGTTGGCAGCATATAGATGGGTCTTGTTTTTTTTATCCATTCAGTGACTCTATGCCCTTTGAATCGTGCATTCAGTTCATTTACATTTAGGGTGATTATTGATTGGTATGTACTTATTGCCATTTCAGGCTTTAGATTCGTGGTTACCAAAGGTTCAAGGTTAACTTCCTTACTATCTAAGAGTCTAACTTAACTCACATAATATGGTATTACAAACACAATCTAAGGGTTAATTTTTTCTCCTTTTTCTTCCTCCTACATTCTTAATATATTAGGTAGCATATTCTGTATTCTATCTCTTGATTGACTTTGGAGATAGTTGATTTAATTTTGCATTTGCTTAGTAATTAACTATTCTACTTTCTTTACTGTGATTTTATTACCTTTGGTGACAGCTATTAAACCTTAGGAACACTTTCATCTGTAGCAGTCCCTCCAAAGTACACTCTGGAGATGGTTTGTGGGAGGTAAATTCTCTCAGTTTTTGCTTATCTGGGAATTGCTTAATCCCTCCTTCAAATTTAAATGGTAATCTTTCTGGACTAAGTATTCTTGATTTGAGGCCCTTCAGCTTCATTGTATTAAATACATCATGCCACTCCCTTCTAGCCTGTAAGGTTTCTGCTGAGAAGTATGATGATAGCCTGATGGGCTTTCCTTTGTATGTGATCTTATTTCTCTCTGTGGCTGCTTTTAATAGTCTGTCCTTATCCTTGATCTTTGCCATTTTAATTATTATATGTCTTGGTGTTGTCTTCCTTGTGTCCCTCGTGTTGGGAGATCTGTGCACCTCCATGGCCTGAGAGACTATCTCCTTCCCCAGATTGGAGAAGTTTTCAGCCATTACCTCCTCAAAGACACTTTGTATCCCTTTTCTCTCTCTTCTTCTACTGGTACACCTATAATGTGAATATTGTTCCATTTGGATTGGTCACACAGTTCTCTCAATATTCTTTCATTCTTAGAGACCCTTTTATTCTCTCTGTGCCTCAGCTTCTTTGTATTCCTCTTCTCTAATTTCTATTTCATTTATAGTCTCCTCTGCCATATCTAATCTGGTTTTAATATTCTGCATTGTGCTCTTCAATGGTTGGGTATCTGACCAGAATTCATTTCTGAGTTCTTGAATATTTTTCTGTGCCTCCATGAGCATGTAAATGATTTTTATTTTGAAATCCCTTTCAGGAAGATTCATGAGGTTGATTTCTTTTGAATCTTTCTCATGTGTGTTATTCATAATTTTTCTTTGAACTAGATTTCTTTGGCATTTCATATTTTTATACGACACTATCTAGTGCCCAGAAGCTCTTCTCTCTGGAACTATTCAGTTCCTGAAGCATGTCAGGGGTCTCAGGGTAGCTTGGTGCCTGGGGGGAGGAAAGAGCTCTTTTCTGCTTCCTGGCTGCTCTTCCTGCCTCCACTGCCAGAACAAGTGGGCCGAACACACAAGTATAAGCCTCTATGCTCTGTGTTTGTAGTTGCTGTAGATGGGGCTTCCTTCTGGCTGGCCTAACAGCAGGGTACGGTTTGTCGGTTTGTGAGTCTGGTGGGGCTTGCTGGGAGAAAGGCGCAGTAGGCTGTGTATCACGGAGGGGGTCCTTCAAGCTGTGTAGCCAACCAGGGAGCTTGAGCACCCGAAGATCGAGAAAGTTCCCAGTCTGCTGGGCAGAGTGCACCCAGACAATTTTGTCTACCTCTCCTTTCTCCTGAGCAGTAAACTCTGTGCAATCCTTGCCACTTTAGGAGCTCTTTTGCTGTTTGGAAGTCTCTCAGACTTCTTGCCTTTCTTTTGTCCCAGAGCAGCTGGATAAGGATCCCTGTTTTCCACAAGTGGCTGGAATCTCAGTCTCTCTAGATATTCTGCCTGTCTTAGCTTTCCAACCCCCTAATCATGGGAGTATCATGCAAGCACCATGAAATGTAGGTTTGTGCTCCCAGAGCAGAGCTCCAGAGTCAGGTATTCAGTGGTCCCAGGCCTCCACTCCCTCCCCACTCTGTTTCTCTTCCTCCTGCTGGTGAGCTAGTGTTGGGGAAGGGCTTGGGTCCCGCCAGGCCATGGCTTTGGTACGTTACCCTGTTCCATGAGGCTTGTTCTTTTCTCCAGCTGTATGCAGTTTGGCACAGCCCTCATTCTTGTTGCTCTTTCAGAATTAGTCATATTAATTATATTTTTGTATTATATGTGGTTTTAGGAAGAAGCCTCTGTCTCACCTCTCATGCCGCCATCTTTAATCCTCTGCTTTCCCTTGATTCCTGTAAAAAAAAATTTTTATTGTATCTATATAGGCTTTAGGTTTCTTGTTTCCATAAGTTTCATAGATAGTTACATAAATACATACTAGTCTATATTTGGTTGCTCTATTTAGAACACATTCTAAGATTACTTCTTTTTTATTTTTTCCTCCTCCACTTTTTATATATTAGATGTCATAATCTGCATTTTTGTATATCCCTTGACTTTTGCATACAGTTGATTTTACTACTTTTTTTTAACATGATACTTGCTTGGTGAGTAATTGGTCTACTATCTTTACTGTGGATTTATTTTCACTGATGAAAACTATTTAGGCTGAAAAGCATTTCCATCTACAGAAGTCCCTTTAACATATCCTGCAAGGCCTGTTTGTGGTGGTGAAATCTTTTAACTTTCATTTATCTTGGAAACTTTTAATGTCTCCTTCAATTCTGAATGATAACTTTGTGAGGTAGAGGATTCTTGGTGAAAATGTCCTTCTGTTTCAATATATCAAATATTTTATACCACTTCTTTCTGACCTGTAAAGTTTCTGCTGAGAAGCCTGATAGAGTTTACCTTATAAGTAGTCTTTTCTTCTCTCTCTGGCTACTTTCAAAACTCTCTCCTTATTCTTAGTCTTTGTCATTTTAATTATTGTATGTCTTGGTATTGTCTTCCTGGGGTTCCTTTTGTTAGGAGCTGTCTGTGCATCCAGGACTTGGGAGTTCTGTTTCCTTCCCCAGGTTGGAGACGTTTTCATAAATTATTTCTTCAAAGAAATGTTCTGCCCCTTTGTCTCTCACTTCTCCTTCTGGTAACCGTATTATGCAAATATTGTTTCACTTGGAGTTGTTACAGAGCTCTCTTAGCATTCTTTCTTGTCTAGAGATTCTTTTTTCTCTCTATTCCTCAGCTTTGTTGTTTCCCTGTTTTAGAATTTCCTCTCATTGTCTCCTCTACTTGCATCCACCTATTATTCATTCTCTCCATTTTATATTTCATTTCACTTACTCTGTTCTTGAGCTCTGAGTGGCTCTTTTTCAAGTCAATCTCTTTGTTGAAGTCCTTTCTGAGATCATCAATACTTTTCTGCAGAATAGTGAGCATATTTAAGATTTTTACTTTGAAATATTTATCAAGAGGACTGGTGATCTCTGTTTCAGTTAGCTCTTTTTTCTGGTGTCTTATCCTGTAGTACTATTTGGAACATATTCCTCTGCCTCCTCTGTCAGGGTTTCTACCTTTTTTCCTTTGTAATAGATGTATCTCCACTATGCTTCCTGATCTTGAAAGTAATGGCATTATGAAAAAGGCATCCTATGTTGCCAGAAGCTTGAGTTCCTTTACTCTCCAGCACATGATTCTTCTTTGCACTGGAGCCCCTGTTGCTGTTGGTGGACATGGGTAGGGCTACCTTTCTGTCTGTCTTCCAGCAGTGGTCTAGCTCAGTCCCTTGAAAACAGCAGTTCACTTCAGCTGGACTTTTGTGAGATGAGCAGAGGTGCTTCTGCTGGGATCATTGCAGATGGGGCTGCCCTCTTCCTGCCCTGCAGTGATGGTGGCATTGCTGGGGCAAGGTGGTGGGTAGGGTGGTTGTGAACCAGGGCATGCAACTATATTGCGGTAGAGTGTGCTGGCATATGGTTGTGCAGTGACACAATGGCATGTGGCATCATGGTGGTCAGGTGAGCTGCACCAAGGCATGCAGACCATCAGGACCTGGCTCATGAGAATGAAGGAGCCCTCGGAGCTGGCACCCACATTTGGGCTGAGAAAATGTCAAAAAAGCTGAGAAATACTCCCTCTGCTTGCTAGGAAGCAATATTTGACTGCTGCTGGGCAAAGCAGGCTAGGGGGCAGGGTGGGCTTTGCAGGGAAGCACCTTTGGGCTGAGGCACCAGCAACAGGAATGTAGTGTTTGGGGCTCCCATGAGGTCCTGGTCTGTGGGGCTGAGGGAAAGTTGGGAAAGTGTTGTCTACTTACCCTTTCTCCTGAAGACAGAACTCCATCCAACCCTAACCCTTCTGGCACTGTTCTTTCTGTGGGAATATTTTTCAAACTGCCACCTCTGTGTTGGTTCTCAGTGAGATTGATGGAGTATGCTTGTCCTCCACAGCAACAGGAGACTCAGCCTTTCAGAATGCTCCAACTCTCCCTGGTGTCCAGCCCCCACTAATCACCAGATCCCAATGTGTGGACTCATGTTTCCAGAGCAGATCTCCAGAGTCAGGTGCACAGAGATCTTGAGCGTTCATCCCCTCCTTGCTCTGTTCCTTTCCAACCCACTGGGATGGGGGAAGGGATGGGTCTCACCTGACTGTGGCTCTGCCAGTTTACCCTTCTTCACCATGTGTAGGTGGTCTATTTCCACAGTCTCCAGGTCATTGTCAGGGTTAGTTATGTTTGCTATAGTTGCCTCTTCGTGTGTATGTGTGTGTGTGTGTGTGTGTGAGCAGGTTTCCACCTTCTCTTCTTACTCTGCCATTGTTTTCCCCCTCCTCATTTGGTTCTTCTTTGTTATATTTATGTTTTCAAAATGTAATGTGCTCTAAGGTATTCCATCTTCTATAATGTATCTCAATTTTGATGGGGAATAAAATTTCAATCAAACATAATTTTATGAAAGCTTAATTTAATGCTAAACTGAAGTCAGAAAAATGTTTGTTGTGTTGTACAATGATTTTTATTTTTAAATACATTACATTTTCAGAATTTAAGAGATTATTCTTAAACTACTTGAAAAATAAGGTTATCTAGAATGAGTTACATATTTCATCTAAATTTTCCTAAAAGGCCAAAAAAATCACTACCTATAATTCTTCACTACCTGTAATTGCTGTGAACTTTAATTACTATAAACACATGAACATATGTAGCATGTGTGGGGAAAATCGGTGATTCACCACACTGGTGTTAACTTTTATTCCTTTTTTAATATTTTCAGTATTTGTCTCAGAAATTATCTAAAGGAATATGGAAGCCAGATTCAAACATTTAATAAGTATTACCTGAGATCCAGCTACACAAATAAAAACCTAGCAATTTTTTTCACCCAGATTTTTTTTCAAAGAATTAAATTATTGAATACATATGATACCTGAGTTTTGAAGACCTGAAAATTGAACATTTATAAAAATGGTGGTAGACGTGGTCCTGTGATCTTATTCCTATTAAGATTTAAATGACTGATGATGTTTAATGCATTCATTTCCTGGCGAATTTTACATTTTGGCAGTGAAGGAACTCTTACACCATAGAAATGAATCTTTAATAGTACAATTTCAGAAGCCAGTCTGATGATGGGAAATTGGGGGCTGAATGGAAGTTCTTTAGAGTTCTGAAATCATGTGCTGAAGATAACCATTGATCTAACCTCTTGCATATTTAGTATAGTGGTGCTAGAGGTTATTTGCATGGACACAGCTATAGTTCAGATTCACTACACTGCAGCACAAACATGTTCAATATTTGACTTTGGAGCTTTTGGGAAACATTTCCAATTCAATGTTACCAAGACTGTAAAACCCTCTGCATAGCTTTCAGAAAGGCCTATTTGTTTTGTAGTTAACAGCTAATATACATGACCCCATAATAAATTGTTTTGTATGTTCACTTTCCTTCCCAATTTGCTAATATTATTAAGGAGCCCAATTCTTCACTTAGAAGGTCTGCAAGGATAGAAACCTGACAGACACACAAAATAAATGAGATAGTTTAAATAGTTACTTTCATTAACAAATTGGGAATTCATTACGTTGTGTGAACAATACCTCCTTCCTTAACTCTATTGTTCTGAATTGGCTAAGTATTTAGGCAAAAAAGAAAATAACAATCTTAAATTCTTCAGCTTTTTGTTGGTTTTATAGTGTTATATCTCCACTGGTCAGAGTTATAACAAAACTGGTACAAGATTGGCAGACATGTTAACTGGCAGGTATAACAAAAAAACTTGCAGGCAAGAAGGTTAAAATTAGTGGCTAAAACTGGATTTTATAATAATTGTCCTTTTCAGGATGATACCAGGTCTGTATTCCATTACCATTGATAATTAGGACTTCACTAGATAGTAGTTCATGAGTTTGTCAAATGCTTTTAGGTGTGTGTGTGTGTGTGTGTGTGTGTGTGTGTGTGTGTGTGTGTATGTGAGCATACTCTTGCCAATTTTTATGCCCTCCTAAATTAAGGCCTTGTTTATCTAATTTACTGTATTCAGTGCTATGGAATTTCCACAAATAAAGTATTTATTTAGGATGATGATCATGATAATGAAGATGGTGATCTTCTATATTAATATTCTTTAAGAGTCCATTAAACAGCCATACTAATGTAGACGTACAGTTGAAATGGCTTGAATGTGTCTCCTTAGGCAGGTATACAGGGTATATACCTGGAATAACAATGACTGGGCTATAGAATATCATATTCTTTATTGACATCAACAGATTATTCTCCATAGTTATTGTGCCAATACACACATCACCCAGAGAGTTCCTATTTCTCTAAATCCTCACAATTTGTTCTCACACTTTTAATTTTTCCTAATGTATTAAGTAAAAAGTGCTGTCTTCTTTTACTTTGCATTTTTCTGCATTAATTACTACTAAAGTTGACCATCTATTCTTATAATATTGGCCATTTGCATTTCTTCTTTTGTGAATTGTCCTGAAACATATATTTACCCAATTTTCCATCTGTTGATTGCTATTTTTTTAATTGATTTTAGAAAAGATTGTTATATGCTCTTGACACTAATATTTTGCTTTTATATTGTTGCAAATATGTTTTCCCAACCTATTACTTCTCTTTTCATTTATTGTGTGTTCTGTGATACAGAATTTTCGGTTTATACTAGTCATTTAAATCAATCGATTCTTTTCTTGCTGCTTCTTTTTGTCTCAAGTGATTTCTTCCTATCCAATGTCATAAAGATACTCTTATTTTTTCTCTAAAGGTGTTCAGGTTTTACTTTGCCCATTCAGGTCTTTTATCCATTTAAATTATTTTTTCAATATGGTGTGGATTGAAGATCTACTTTCCATTTCCCTATATCAATGGCCAGTTGTTCTAGTAAAATTTATTAAGCAGTCCATCATTTTCTTACTCCTCTGTAATGCCAGATCTGCCACAAAATGAGTTTCCATAAAAGCATGAATCCGTTTCTCAGTTCTCTCTGTCCACTGGTCTATTTGTCTTCCTGTGCACCCATACCATACTGTCTCAATTATCTTGTAGTAATTCTTGACTGTCCACCCACGCTCAAGTTTTACTGGTTATGTTGTGCCCTTTATTCTTCCACATTAATTTTAAGATAAGCTTTTCAATTTCACAAAAAACACCTTCTGGAATTTTGATAAGAATTACATTAATTTATTGATAAAATGTGGAAAGGTTGATAAAATTGATAAAATTTGTAATACTGATTCATCCTAGTATGCTGCTCTATTTAAGTCTTTAAGCCTTACAATGATTTTATTATTTTCTCAATTAAGGTCTTGCACATCCTTTGTTAGATATGTTATGAGATGCTTTATAGTTCCTGTTGCTTAGATTATCCAGTTACTCGTGTGTCATCAATATTGGTGACCAGTGTGAGGGTCTATGGAACGTCAAGATTATCAAGTTTCCTCCACCGTGATGCGCAGCGGTTAGGAAGGCTCTGGGGCAAGCAGTGAATGTGTGCTCCTCTGCATGCCGTTGCTACAGAGCCTTCTGTCTGAAGGCATTGCTGTTGCCCTTCAGGCCTCACTGTGGTACCATTTACCAAAGCTGCCAGGTCATTTTTAATAGTTTGCTATTTCCTCCTTTGAAGATTTGTTATTTGGTAATCTGTGGCTGAAAATATCAGTACTTAAAGTCTTTGTAGCTGTTTTGATTGTCTACCTTTTCCACCTGTGTGTGCCAATGGTGCTTTATCTGTCTACTTAGTTATTTTTGATCAGCAATTACTATTCTCTTTAGAAAATTATTTGTTGCAATCTTTGATGTTGCAAAGTTCAGTCTTCCAGGCAAGATTCAGTTTTGCTTCAACATGGCTCCAACAGTCACTACTGCGTGGAGGTAAGTGACTGTCTTGCCAATGGGTTTCAGCCTTGGGCAAGTTCACTATGGATTCAATGAGAACTGAAAAAATAGTGGAACATTCTTGGGGTGAAAGGGTTCATACCCAACCTTATTCCCACAGTGGCAGGTTTAATTAGTAGAATCCCACCTACTCAGAGCCAGTCTGCATGCAGCAAGCTGATCTCTGCATCTGGGCCTCTGCCCACAGCCATTTCAGCCTCTATCGTCAGCACTGCCAACACTCCAGCCTCTGCTCTCCTGCAGGCATGTGGCTTTGTAGCAGCCCAGAGCACTGGGCAGAGCTCTTTATATAGATTCAATAATAATACATTGCCCACATGTGTGCAGTGAGCAAGCTGGCTGTGGCCAGGTGAGAATCTTGGCCATAAGAACCTTCACTTAGTTCTCTGATGAAAGTATTACCTTACCCTATCCTAATATACCTGGGTAGTGGCCAGATATCCATTTCATTCCTAAGTATGTTGATGTAGCCACAGATATTTTCCTTCCCACAAGTGAGGCTCAGCAATGCCCAGAGGAACAACCTCAGCAGATCTGAAGACTCCTGTACCTAGTAGTACTCAGTCAACTGAACTGTGCATCATTCAGGTCTTTTTTAGAATAAAGACATCATAGGGAAGAGATATAAGTCCTCCTATGTGCTGCCTTGACATCTGGTGCTCCCAGGAGGGCCTCCTCTGACCTAATCTCACATTCTCCTCCGCACTCTCTTCTGTGGATGAGGTCTTCTAGCCAAACAGCCTCCCTGTCAAGGGGACCAAGCACAGTGTCTGCTTATTCCTAAGTCAGGGACTCCAGTGCCTTTCCAGTTTGAGGAATTATTCAAACAAGTTAAACACATCCCCCCCGTGTCTGAAAGCGGGGAGCACCTGACCCGTTGGATATTTCTCCAGCCCTCAGTTTATCACTCTGTTTCCAAGTGCAATGCCACGGGGCCCTTCACAGCAGGGGGTGTCCTCCTCTGCATTATGGGTACACATGGCCAATGAACTGTTGTTGATCCTGTCTGTCCGGTGTCTGGAATTGTGTCTTTGTTCGTCTTCATAATCTTAGGACAGGAATACCACCCTTACCAACAGGGTGAAGATAAGGTGATAAAAGCAGAAAGCCAAAGCTAATAGTTCTTCCAAGCTGATGAAAACATTTCTGTGTAGAGATTATATTCTGGATGAAAGACTAAAATTTTTATCTAACCTGATAAGAAACTTGCTTTCATAACTCTTTGAAGTTCTGTCTTTATTATTTATTATGATAATTACTATTATTAATACCATTTATGTATTTATATGTCGGACATATGCATTATTCTATTTAATCCTGTCACCTATTTTACAGCTCAGAAAACTGAGACAGAGAGAGGTTAAAATAATTTGCGCATGATCATAGGTTTAATAAGTGGCAGAGTCAGGAGTAAACCTAACTTGTTTCTGTTTATCTTTTACTTCCAGAGCTTCTGTGCTTAACGCAAGATTGTACCACTATCATCATTTGCTATACTCATAATTGTCAATAAAGTTCCTTAGAGACTCCAAATTATGACTAGAACTCAAAAAGGGTTGCCTAAAGCCCACTAGTAAATGGGAAACCACTTAAATTCAATTAAAGTAATGAATACTTCTAATATGACAAAATACTAGGCACAATATATGGTTGTAAAATTGTATTATTGATTTCTTATTGAGTACACTTAGGTTTAGAGTTGGAAAGGCATCTTACCATGTCAAACAAAACCCCCAAGCAGAATCAACATATACATGTAGAATAAAAGAGTAAAACTAGTGTTCTTGGTCAATTATGTACAAACTACTATTGAAATGGACAAAAGTCTTATAAAATTTACATTGAAAATAATGACAAATGAGAAGATAAAAATTAAAAAGTTAAAGATAGAAGGAAAACAATTAGACCCTTTCTGGGATAAGAAAAGTAAACAGGAAAAAAACTCAATGTTCTTTTCATCTTCGACATTTGAAAACATTTTCCCTAAAGACTCTTTTGAATTCTCCATCCCGTGCCTTTATTTGTGGAATCTGAACTTTCTAACAAAGAGAACTTTTTTTCATGCAGTCAGCAATTTAGAAAACAAAGTAAATAAGATTGCTTACATAGTCTGGCTTAGTTCACAAGGAACTAGACAAATGAAGAATGAAAAGTTTTAATTCTCACTTTTATAGATGGAAGATGCACCAGAGAAAATTGTGCCAGCTATATTTTCGTCCCACATACTGTGGCTGTCAGTTTTCCAACATTTGGTGAACAGGAACCCACCCACCTCTCCTTGATAGTCCGCAATTCCTTTATCCATTTCTTTAGGAGAACAGCATCCTTGCATTCTGCAGGACATTCGTTAATAATGACAATAACGTGAGTGTGTGTTTGCCCACATGTCGTTGATTGGCTGGTTTCTTAGCCTTCTCGACCATGCGGCTTCCACATCACTGACAGTATGTTGCTGATCAGAATAGAGGGTCTCCTCACTTCATGTGTGAAAAGGTCATGCACATGAGGCAGTACTTGTGTGCAGCAGTAATTTTTCAGATATATAGCAACTTACAACACAGGCACCCACTGAACAGAAAGGACAATGGAGCAGAGCCATTAACTCTCCATTTGCTTCATTATAGGGATTCCAATGGGTCCCAAGGTAAAAGATAGACTTATACATGGGAGGCTTGGTGCAGTGTATATTTTCTATCTGGTTCATAATTATTTCAGTATTTTAACGAGAAACGTAACTATACTGTGTATTCTTAGTGCATATCATCTCTCTCTCTCTCTCTCTCTCTCTCTCTCTATATATATATATATATATATATATATATATACACACACACACACATATACACATAACAAATGTATGAATTCACAAGAGTTGAAATAGCTTTTCAAGTATTTGGAATCTTTTTTACATGTATAAAGGGAAAATCCCCTATGACTGTAAGATCTTACCTTAATTGGTTGTATGACAGAACTCTTTCGTGAGCCACACTGACACATGAGTACTGACTGATGAGGAAATTTATCTAAAAGAGTTTTAAACACTGGTAGAAATTTTTTGATGTTTTGATGTGGCTTCCTTGGGGAGAGACCCTTTTTGGGATAAGAAAAGTTAATTGGAAAATAACTATCAATGTTCTTTTCATCTTCGACATAATTGATTCTACCTGCGCATCATTTTGGGTCCCATTGCCTATGCCTATTTGTAATGTGGGTTTCATTTCCATAAAATGGGAACATAATAAATATAAGGTTTGCTAATGATTGTTTTATGTGACTGCCAATCTGCCAAGTAGCATTCTTAATTATTGCCAGGAAACTAGGCATTTTCCAAACATATGTTTTAGATTTAAGACTAATATGCCATGTCAGCCCTCTCTACTGGACTGATGGAGCCCGGTGGGACTTCAGAGTGTGTGCTTTGGTGGGTGATTTTTTGGGGTTAGATAAAAGCACTAATAGGAGGAGATAGAGCAAAGCATCAAAAGTTTCTTGAAGCAAATCCTACAAAGAAATACATCAAAGGGTTATGTGTTCGTTACAAACTGATATTATTACTAGATGAGGACAGAGATCGATCTTCCTCTAGAAGCAATGGAATAAAGGAAACCAGACACTAACCTACATTAATGAACTTAATTGCAAGGCTCTTGTCTTCTTCGAACAACAGAACCAGGGCTTTTGCCTCAAAATTAAAAATAAAAAGTATATGTGACTTTTTCATTAGCCTGTGAAAACCTGGTATGTTCCATCAAAGAGTTTATTCCATGATTTGGGAAAAAGGAAACTGAAAATCAAAAAGATCTGGTCCAAGTGAGCTGTATTTCTGAATGTTCCCTTAAAAAATGTTTTTTCAAGTCCATGGAAATACCTTTTGGTGGTTTCAGCTTGCTCAACCAACATACTTTGCTTATGACCCACAGTTACCTGATGTTGGTGAAAGAGCTAAGATACCTGTTAAGTGCACATGTAAGAATTAAACAATTTGTTATTGACATGAAGTGTATCTTGTTCTATTTTCCAATTTGCTCTCCACTATAGGCACATATACATACACATACACACACTAAAACTACTCCAACAAAAAGAATCAAAACCCAAAGCCCTTCAAACTGCATTAATACATCATATTTTGACCAAAAGAATAGGTTTTAGGAGGAAGTGCAAAATGCAAAATCAAATAACTAAAAAATACTGAACAAATAGCATTATTAATATAACCACATAGTTGATTTGTTAAATCTAGTCCATGCCTGCTTCCAAAAACCAGAAAATATTTTAGTTAGCTTCATTCTTTGAGTTCTCATCAAAATTTGCTCTAACATCTGGAACATTATCGTCCTCGGTGTCTTCAGGTTTTGGGGTTTTACTATCCAGCACTTGCAAAGGAAACTATTCAGCTAACTTCCTAAAGCTTGTGAAGTTCTCAGCACCTCACTTCTCTTTGGATGTTCAAGTACTATTTGTACAGGGCTTAGAAGAAGTGGTACTTTTTCTCTAATTCTGTCAGCTAGTTGGGTAATTTCCTATCAGATTAAGCAATGCCTTAGTAGTCTTTACTTTTGGTTGTTTCCTTTTTTTAAACATGAGTATTGTTATGAATTCAGATAACTGAATATTAGATTATATATTTGAACATTTGGTTAAAGTGGGGAGTATTTGAATGCCGCCTTATGAAAGACAACTCTTCTTGTCTTCATGCAGCAAGGTGAAGTCCATCACGCAAATGCCAAAATGAATGCAGGGTATCTGCTGGTCATGAGTTCCAAATGTTGAATGATGCACGTAATGTTTACTTTCCCCCACCAAATGCATCAAATATATCGGATCTGAAGCCAACATTTTATAAATGATAGTTGCATACATCAATGGCATAAATGTGACTTTAATATTTAAAATGGAAGGAAATATCAACAGCTGTCAATGACTATGCATGTTTTCATGAGAAGAGAAAAATTGTGATTGTAGAAAAGCTCTAAGACTCAAGATCAAGTAAAACTCTTGGAATTCAGCATTGTTTGTATTTGTCTCCTATATATTATTATCAATATATTGAGCTGAAAACCAGGATTCATCAGTTTGAATTACATTTAACGTTTGATGCTTAAGTTTAGTAAACCATCCAAGATCATTTATTAAACAGTAGTGAGATGATGATGATATAAGCAAGATGTGCTTCACACCCCTGCAGACAAAGATTGGGTTGATAAATGTCAGGGGAAAATTAACATTTTATTGCAAATTTCTTTCTTAATAATGAGACATTATAAAAGGAAAAAGAATTGCATGGAAAATATTTATTGACAAAACCAAGGAATTACAAAATTCCTCAGATGACACAAATCAATATGATTGTGTTTTCTTCCCCATCGTCTTCTTCCATCCTCCTTTTTCTCTTTTTCTCCCTCTTTTTCTTCTTTCTCCTTCATTTTAGAATCCTGGGATAATTCATGAAAGGGTTTAGAGAATAAATCTCAAATTAAAATGTTTGCAAATAAAACCTGGCCTATTTTCCAACCTGCCTAGGGAATTTCCAAAGCTCTGGGGGAAGGTGTGGGTCATTTTCTCAGGTATTACTGCAGACACCAGCAAAGAAAGAAAATAAACTCCTCCCTGATGCACTGTTTCAGGCCCTGCCTTATGACAGCATGCACGCAAGTGTGTTTTGGTTAAGAGAGTCAACATCTCTCCATACTTCACTCTGGGAAAGAACCTCCTGATGAAAGAATTTCAGGAAAGATCATATAAAGAAAATGAAATTGTTGTGCTTTTTATGTATTTATTGGTTGATTTACTTGTTTGATTAATAATAAGACCTTTCTTTAGCAAGTGTAAATAACTCAATTAATGAGCTATGTAGAATTATCAAAATGAAAAAGAACATGAGGTTTATGGATTTCAGCCTGAGCTTGAATCTGTTAAGACCCTAGACAGGTTTCCTGTTTTGCCATTGGGTTTCAGCCCTGTGCCGGTTCACTATGGATTCAATGTGACCAAAGAAATGACAGTAGAACATTCTTGGGGTGAAAGGATTATTCCCAACTTTATTTCCACGGTGGCAGGTCAGTCACTAGAAACCCAGACTCAGAGCAAGTCTGCACGCAGGAAGCCGATCTCTACCTCTGGGCCTTTCTACCTACACAGCCATCCCAGCCTCTGTCCTCGGTGCTGCTACCACTCCAGCCTCTGCTCTGCTCTCCTGCAGCCTTGCAGCCCTGCCACCGTGTCACCCAGATCACTGGGCAGAACTCTTTATATAGAGTCAGTAACAACGTATTGCCCACACATGTGTAGTGAGCTAGCCGGCCAGGGCCAGGTGAGAATCCTGGCCACAGGAACCTTGATTTTATCCACACTAGCCTTTCTCATCCACTTGTTAATGTGTAGAATGAGCATGGAAGCAGCTTCCTAGCATCACCATGAGGGGCAAACGTGTGCTAGCACAGTGCCTGGCACCTGGACTGCTTTCAGTGCATGGTGGTGGTGAGTCTGATGGATGTCTCCACCCTTGTGGTGCAGATTCATCCTGATGCCCAGGTGGAAGCACTGCTGATGGGAATGTTGCCTGGAGACTCAGCGGAGGAGTGTTCTCAGTTTCAAAGAAAATTGCCAGGGCTGACACAGATCTTCTCTCACCAGATATATCTCCCTCAGGGTAAATTATCTTGTGATAAAATGTCCAGAATAAAAAACTCCTTCAACCCCAGAACAACCTAGAGATAGCAGGCATTTTAAGGGGAATTTGGCTAAATTTCAGAGTTTTTTGCATTGATTTTTGAGCTCTTCTTGTCCAAAGACCACAGATGGTTGAAGCCCCTGCTGATCATCTGGACCACATCATCTGACATCCGCTTTTTTTGCATTTTGTAGTATGAACTATTTTTATCACTGCTGAGTACAAATTTCATTTAAATTTTAAATTGTAGCAGCAACACTAAATTTCCCCCTTACATCATGTGAAATTTGTTTTCTTAGCTATTTCAAAATTATTCATTTTGTTATTCATTCATTCATTCATTCATTCATTTCTGCTCAGACAATGCTGTTATTTTACCTGGGATATCTGTTTATCTCAGCCCACCAAACTCTTACCCAGCTTCAGCTCTCTTTCCTCCTAGAAGCCTATAATAACCTCTCCAGCCAGGGGCAATATATCGCGCCCGTAGCAACCCTCACAGAATTCAGATAGCATGTGTTACCCACTGCCTTGGGTGGGAGTTTTATGCATTGCATTGCACACCTTCCTGAGAACACCCTAGGTTGCTTTGAGGCAGGATCCCCTATCTTCGTATTCTCCATAGTTCAATGCCTTGTACATAATTGGTTCTCAAGAAATGTTTGTGTACTTCCCTGGTTCCTAAAAGCTTAGATAGCAAAGTGTCTTTTCAAAAACACTGCATTATTTATGCCATGGTCTCAAAGTAAAGATAAGGAAAAAATAGTCTCTAACAAACATAAAATTATAGGTAGTTTCTTCTACAGGGGAGGGAAAGAGGAGAAAACTGTGGCCCAGCTCTTCTTCCTCTTGCTTCATGAATGGTGTTTGGACTTACCTGTGATGTGTCTTTGACATGTCATCATACATCAGAGAATCCCTGGATGGAAATGAACCATGAAATAAAGACAAAAAAGATATTTCTTCTTTACCTTTACATTTGAGAAGCCATCCCTAACTTTTAAAATAGTCACTCTTTTGTATTCAATTTTTAGATCTTCCACAGCCAAAAAGTTACATAGAATTGGAATCCATGTAAATGTCTCCAAGAACTTTCAAAACAACAAAAATAAAAGTAAAAGGTGATGATTAAGAGGGGATTTTGAAGATTAAAAAACAAGCAAACAAACAAAAACCCCTAAAGAACTCTAAAGCTCACTATCATAGCCTTGACCTCTGATTTCTGAATTCAACACCAGCAAAATGACTCCCGAGGAGTGAGGGCAAGAGGAGTGAGGTGTATCTCGTCCTGTCACTGTTTGAGGTGGGGAATAGGGGCACCTTCCTCTCTGTCTCCATTTGGAGATGTGGGAACAAAGAAGAAAATAGGGCCACAAAGGGGTAATTTCCAATCAGAACGAGAGACAAGAGGTAGCAAAAAACAATCAGATGAGACAGAAAATATGAGTAGAAAGGTGAGTCAAGGAATCCTATGTGTCTAAAATTCAACTAAATGTGATCAAAATAATTAACAGGGATTAAATTGAACACTCAACAACTAGGGTAGGTTTAGAACAACCACCTAAGTTACAGAGAAACAATATATGCCTATCAGGAAAATGAAACGTTGGACTACATACACTCTTGAAGAAAAGTGAGCCACCAGCATCCCTGAACATCTTTCAAAGAAAAGAAACCAGCCTCTAGGACGCTGCCTATTCCATGAACAATGGTACAGCTCATTCACAAGAGGTCAGAGGAGAGGGAGACCCTACAGAAGGCTGAACTCCCTGAAAATGACAAAAGGTGTATCATTAAAGAGAATACATCTCCAGGGAATGTAAAAAGTAATATGGTATTTATCTGTAGTTTTAATATTAAAAAAAAAACACTTGGAGCAAATGGAAGGCGGGAGCCTGGTGCATCAAGAAGAAGGGTAACTCTTAAGGAAGCATACTCATGTGCTAAAATAGATTTTAAAAGCAAAGTATAGTAAATAATCATCTTTTTGTGGTAACTTACTCTATTCATTAAGATCAAATGATGCCAACTTACACTGAGAAATATTGTTTGCTTGGCACAATAAGTGAACGAATCAATGAATGTGCATTTATCGAACACTGAGCCTTGTACTAGGTACTTAAACAATTATTACCTCATTTAATTCTGGTGTTATTAATAATAACAATCCTGTCAGTTAGGAATTATTATTCCAACTGGATCCTAATTATATAAGGAAGAAAACAGACTCATAAAGATGGATAAGGAGCCCAAGGACACACAGCTAGCAAGGCGTAGAGGCAGATTTCCAACCCAGATCTTCTGACTCCAAGCTGAGTTTTTTGTTTAAGAGAAAAATCATTGCTTCCCCTTTTAAAAATATATCACTACTGCTGGTAAAATTGTGCTTTGGGTGGACAGATGATTCAAAGACTTGTCCGAAGAAGTTCTGGATTCACCTTGAGCCTTTTAGAATCAATCATTAAAATGGGAACAGTTTAACGATGGTCTGGGCGATCACCCCATCATGCCCAACGAACTGGGGAGGAGCCTTCGGCCTTACTCATGTATTTAACTGTTGTTTTAGGAGAGGCCTTAAAGGAAAGAAGGTTATGTCAATTGTGTTTTAACAGAGTGACTAAGTTGTGAGCATTTCCAAAAAAATATATTTTTCAGACTTCAGTTTTACTAGCCTCGGGGATGATGGCTCCGGCGCCTCTCTGCTGCTCTGCTCTCTGATCCTCACGTCCTCAAGGCATCGCCTTCCCAACGGCAGGAAAACCAGCCTTGATTTTGCTGGAAACCTCACTCCTGTTTCCCCTAAATGAACTTCTAGAAATGCTATCAAGCCACTAAAGCAAGCTGATGAAAGGAGAAAGCACGTGGTCTTACAACAAACTTCCCCAGAAGCAGGAGGCCCACCCTCCGACACTGTATTTCAAAGGCTTCCAATACTTTCAGACACGCATTTAATCAAACACCTACTTACTCCTTGACCCTCTGGAATACCAGTCAAGTGCTGGTAGCCTGTAAAATACAGTTTTATCAAGACTTTCCTAACGTGAAGAGAACCATAGCCAGAATTTGTAGGAGAGAAGGACAGAAGGGGGAAAGGCAAAAGCAATTTTTCCAAATTGGCCTAAGGCAAGAATTGGCCATATGATTAATTTTTTAGTCTGAAAATATTATGAAAAAAAAAGCCACCATTTGTTTTATCGGCTTTCTTAAGAAATGCCTCAACACTCAACGCCCCAGGACCGGGAGACCTTTCCCCGCTCACGGAGCCTCCGGCCCGCAGCCGAGTGCCGCTGAGCCTGAGCAGTCGGGGACTCATTCTGATAGTCTCAAGACAGATGACTTGTTCGGGCACTTAGGTTTCATCATCTCTGAGGCATTTTCAACAGAGGAGAAGTCCTAATTGCAGAGGAATGTGACAAGGGTTGTTTCACACAGTTATCAAAACCTTCGACCATTCTGAGACTGATCGCTGCATGGTGCCCACCAGTGGGTGTAGGGTGATCGTGCCGGTGAGTAACCGACCCCTCGAGAACAGTAAATGAGAAGGTGGGTGGAAATACTAGAGCAGGGAACTGACTGTCCATAAACCAGATCACTCCAGCAGACATGGGTGGTTTTATTTTCTTCTTTTTTGACTGTGAGGGTTTAAAAAATATATTTAGTTGTAAAGTAATTTTTAAATCAGGAAAGTTCATAGGAAAATAAGAGATATCTGGCTCTTCTTTTACGATTGAGGGATCTGGCAACAGGGGGGAGGTCCACATTTCAGCATGTCAGCAACTAACGCTGAAAATTCCTCGACCCTTTAGATGGGCATCAAATAGTATTAGCACCACAGTTCCCACGACATGCCTAAGTATGCTTACTTAAACCATTTAGGCACATGCCTGGATCTGCATAGAGTTTGAAACCCCAGGAAATAAATGGAATCCAATAACGTGGCCCTCAAAATCTGGAAGGTGAAACTTCCACATTAAGAACCATCAGGGCAGCAATACAATAGCCATGCATTTCATGGAATAAAATGTTAAAGTAGTTTAGATCATTCTAGACTGCACCTTTAAAGTTTTAGAATTACCCGCAAAATTACCTGGCTGGAATGAAAATGTGTTTTAAAAAGAGATAGATAAAAAATATAAGCATTTGCCCCAGACTTTGAAAATAGGAACTATAGAAAAGAGAATTTAGTTTTCCTCTCTTATTCTTTAAAAATTGCATCTTCTTACACAAATAATAGAGTCATAAATCATTTCAATTATGATACCTAATCCATTTAGTCAAGCCACCATTTCCAGTAAACTTCTCTGGTCAGGTCTGTAAGTACTTTCTAAGTAACGAATTCTAAGTGGACATTTCAGACCTTATCCTACCTGGCCTTTCATTAACCTCTCTGGTTATCTAGACCCATATTCAGCTGCCCACAGTACAGCTCCACTGGGGCATCTTGCCAGCATATGGAATCCCTGATCATCCCTCCAAACCTTCTTCTTGGTGGCACCAACATTCTCCACCTCAGTCAATGGTAGTGCCACCCCTGAGACTCTCATGAAGAAAGCTAGATGGACCTGATGCTTCCCTTTCTTTCTGTCTCTTTCCATGTTCAGTCAATCCACATCTTGTTTTTGGTCTGTAGAACAGCCTCTTCCCTTCTTTCCCCTGTTTCACTTAGCATCATGTCCTCTAATCTTTCTTCAACAGCTAAAGTGACCTGTATTGCCTGATAATGACAGTTCCATTTTGAACTCATCATAGCTTCCATTGCTTCTAGAGCCATTTGGAATTCTAAACACAGTGTCCCACAGTTCACTACATCCTGCCATATAGCTTGTGGGTCCTTCTCACTTCAGCCCCTTCGCACATGCTATTCCTGTTCCTGAAATGCTTTTCTCTCCTCCTCTCCCACCCTCTTTGCACCCTTTACTTCAGTAACTCCTCATTCTCTTTCAGGGTTCAAATTAATGTCACTTCTTCAGTGACGCCTTTCCCGTCCTCCATGAATATAAACCTCATAACACCTGGACACCATCACCACACATATCTGTATTATAATTATCTGATTACTTATAAAATTTTGATATGTGTGTCTTCCTGTTTACCTGTAAGACCCACAAGGGCAAAGAATGTCTGTTCTCATCACAAATATATTTTCCATATTCCCATGTTCTTGGCACACAGTGACTGTTCACATTTTGAATGAATGAATGAATGAATATTACCTATCTATCAGATACAAATATTAAATGGAGAGGATCACCATGATTCAAGGGATACTGTTTTTAGAGATGCAAAACAGTAATAGAAACACGCAGGACAAATTGTAATTCTGGGCATTAAGCTACAGTGACCACTAATTCCCTTTGCATGAATAACTAGAAAGATGATTATAAACACATACAATGTCCCTCTAATTAAAACAGGCATGTTCATAGCCTGCAAAAATCATTGTAGGGAAATTAAGTCTGCACATGAAAACACTCATATTTATGAATTTTCTTAGCCTGTTTATTTTTGGCTCAGTAACATCAGGTTTTAGTTTTACTCTGATTATTGGTATTTCATACATGTCTGTCATATGTTGTTATTTTATATGCTACTTATTGTGGGAAAAAGCTAAGTGATTCCAAATTTGATTCAGTATTAAAATCTCTCTCTATAATAAGTCAACCGTGTTGGCTAATCTAAAAAAATATTGGTTGTTCAACATTTTCAAAGAATTTTCTACTATATTTGCCTTAGGGAGGCTGGTGTTGCCCACAGAAACAGGTCATTTTTCTTCAATTATTCCTAAGAACTTTTTATTTCATCAGTGTATCTTCAGTATTTTCTCTGATTGTTCAAAGATGTGCATGGTCTTAGCATAGCTCTGTTTACTGAATTAGTACTCTGTGCCAGGAACTGTTCTAAGCGCTTTATATGCATTGATCATTTCATCTAACAAATCTATGAAATGGGCACTATTGCTAGTAATTTCCCCATTTACCACATGAGGAAACTAAGGTGCAGGATGATAGGCAACTTGCCCAAAGTCATACAAGTAGTAGTTCATGAAGCTGGGCTTTATACCCAGGCATTCTCTTTATAGGGCTTTCCTTACTCTTAACTTCTATGTTAACCAGCAATAGGTATTTAAATGAATAATTACCTTTTTACTCTAAATTTTTGTTTCTATTCACTATAACATTGCCACATACTCCCTTTAATTTTCAGGGATATGCTTGGCAATTATGTCATAAAACATAATTTTCATGTTGACACAATGAATTGCTTTATCATATAATTAACATTTAGAATCTTGGCTTTATGTTGGAAATATATGTTATAAATAGGTCACCAGCTAACTGTTAGCTGATCATTTATCCTAATTTCTTAACAATTAAAAAAACGGGAAACATGACTCTCTTTGCACTGTCTTCTTCTCTGACTACAAGGTGAGAAGATTCTTACAGGCTGTTTTGTAAAACCTACGGTACCTTGTTCTCCAGATGAGTCCCTGGATTTTACCTAACATTTTGAGATTTTCTGAGAAACCACATGGCACTTAATCCCATGGTTGTAACTCACGTCAGACTCTGTGGTTACCTTGTAACTTACCAAAGTCTTGCCACCCCAGGAAACAGAACCTCTGGAGAGAAAACATTCTCCCTGGGTCACTTCCCTGGTAGTCTGAAAACTAAAAAGAAAGAAAAGACAAGGTGAGATTGTGCTTGAAGCAACATTTGCTTCATATTTAACTCCAGAGCATTAAATAAACCCCCAAGGATGCACCAGCCTGTGCAAGATCAAGCCTGCTGGGAAGGGAAAGGATGACAATTCACCCTTTCTCAGAGAAAAACCTCCCACCTTCCATCCTGCCACTCAGCTGCAGAACCCGAATCCTGAGAGACAGCTTCCTCCGCAGACACATTCCAGCCTGCCCCCAGTGAGCCACAGACTCGTGAAGCAAAGGACCAACGGGGACCTCTGGGAACATCTAGTCCATCAATTCCCAAAGGCTCCTTTAATCATTTATCTGCTACCCCTCATCTCAGCTCATGGGTTTGGAAAAAAAATTTTCAACCAAACTAAATATGGTAAATACAATTAACTATATTCACCAATGTTATTCATCAAAGATACATAAAAATATGCATAGTCTGAGATTACAATGCAAGGTTCCCACCTCACAGTGACTTGAAATGATTTCCAAAAGAGCAAGGATGTTTGAGATTATCTATGCAACCTTACAAATAAAATTCAGAATTGCTCTTAGAACCTGACTGTCCTCTTTAAGGATGTTTAAGTCTTGATCTGGAAAATAATGATATATGCAGTCGGACATTTTACTGAAGACCATAGAGACCAGTGACCTGCCCTTTAAAACCAGACTATGGGGTAGACCAGGAGCTATACATCCAATGGGTCCCCCCAGGTCAATAAAGTACAGGTAAAATCTCCAGGGAGAATATTTGCTTAAAGCTGAGGTGAACAACTCAGCCAAAACCTGACACCAGGACTAACTGCATATCAGAATATGAGAAGCAACATCTAAAACAAATTTTCTGGAATTAGGTACATAGAGTATAATATGACACTGTGCCAAGAGAAATGAAAATCCAGGACTGTAAAAAAAAGCCTTCACTTGGCTATGAACTCTCATGAAAAGTGTGTTATTAGATTGAGACTCAGCTGACAAAGATTAATGCAAGAGGTGAGAAATATTCAGTGTGAGTGTTCCGTGTCTTTGCAGGAGAGAAACCCAAGGAAAACAAATTACATCAGTTCAGGCTAACAGGATAAAGATAAGAGAAGCAAAAGAGTCCAGGGAGATAAGGTAAGCCCGTCGGGTTGAAGAGTATTAGGAGGGCAAATCTATCAGGAGGGGAGGCATGATGAGAAGAAATCAGGGCTTCTAACAAATGAGCCAGGGCACGGAACGCATCACAACCCCAAAATTTGTTGAGATGCTGAACTCATTTTTTAAGTCAGCCCTATTGGTGGGGGGTGGAAAAAGACAAGAAACAGAAAGAAATATGATGTATTTGAAAGAAATGAAGGTCTTAGGAAAAATGTCACTGGCAAAGAACAGAAGAGGGTTCCCACGTGTATGAGTGTGTGTGAAGTCAGCCTGTCCTGTCTCCGTAATGGCAGTGATAACTACAAGAACACTAAACCAGTTAAGATACAAGTAGCAGATTTAGTCAAGGGATTCATCATTATTCGCTTCTAAGTCAAACTATTCAATTGAATTAAACTTTGTTTTTTGCATTCGTATTTATTTTAGACCTAGAACAAACATATGAAGATATTTTGGTCTAGTCCTTAAAAGTTTAGACAAATAAATTGTCATTACTATTTTCGAGATGAAATAACAGAGGTCATAGAAATAGTTGGTGTTGGGATTAAGACCCAAATCAAAGAACTCTGTTTTCTCAGACAGTGCTTTCTGGATTTCAAACTGATTGCTTTTAAAAAACATCACTAATCGGGCTCTTATAATGGGTCTTTTCTGCCACATTGTAGTATATCAAGTCCTCTCAACAATCCTGTGACTTATATATCCTATTTCTTTACAGATGAGGAAACCGAGGACTAGGGAGAATGAATAAATGTCCAGCTTCACCAGCTTCACAGTTGGTCTGTGAGTATGTGTTAGTCAATATGTGGTCTAGCAGCTTAAAGCAGATGTGTTCTGTTTTAAGAAATCTTCTAAGTGAAAAATGAGCTTTAAAAAATAATAGAGGTTATTCATCTTACAAAAGGTTTACATAAAAGCAATTACCAGAGTGTGACTTGACTCTATGCCTTAAATTAACTTAAATCTTAATATCTATAAATATTAAGTTCCTCCAATTTTACTACTTACAATACTAAGAAAACAAATGGAAACAGTGCAGCAGCACACTGCATTTTAGATAAAGATCAATAAACTCAAATGTAATTCTACTCAACTTTTTAGAAATATATCTGTTCTAAACAAATAAGGAAGGCCCTTCTCTGTAAACAAGAATCAAAGAGAGCATGGCCCTCTGGTTCTGCATTCTCTCATGGAAGGTGACACCTACACTCCCAGGCAAAGTCAATTTACCTTCTCAGTAAAATTTGCAGAAGGAGATGGAGAATTACCTCCACTGCACCTGGGGCAGGATGTTTACCCTGAGATTCTCTGCCACTATGCAGGGTCACCTGAAGCACAGCAGCCACTGCATCCACTGATTATTCCTCTAGTCACCCAGCTGTCTACCTGCCCCTCTTCAGATCATAGGAACAGGAAATGACACTGCCTGGAACTATAAGGAAGGAATCCAAATGTGGGATGAAAAGAAATGTTTATTTCTTGAACACCTTCCTGGTTGCAAAGGAAAGAAACAAGTTGACAATTTCTTATAAAAAGATACCCTACCTGCTAGTGAGTTTCCAAATTCATTTTGACCAGAAAGCACATATACTCACTTATTCATATATATTGCTTTATATGTTCTTCTAAGTAACTTGCTTCTAAAGCAGCCAAACTAGGGTGCAAGACGGCAGGCTCTGGACTTGCATGGGTGCTGGTTCAAAGGCCAGCTGTGCCACTTACTTGGTCAGATCTTTTCGCAAACTCAAGTGTCCTTATATAGAGAATGAAAATAATATTGCTACCTGTTCATTATCATTGTTAGAATTAAATAGATACTCAATATGTATATATACATATATATGTATATATAAAATATATACAGTCTATAGATGACATGCACACAAAGCCCCTAAGCATGATACTTGGCAGAGGATAGATGCTTAACATACAATAGAAATTATCACTATAATTATTTTACAATTAATTCAGCAATAAAGACATACCAACCCACAATCAATCATTTGTCCTGCTAAGAATATTTTTAATTTTCCTATTTTTTCTTCTCACTTTCTTTAGTAAAGCAGGCAAATGCATATAATACATCTTCCATATTTTTGAGAAGAAAACATTACAAATACACTTGATATAGGGACATCACAAGTACAAACCAAGACATCGCCATAATCCTTCCCTTTATCTGGGCAAGTGACTGAACTAAATCTCTGTCCTCGGTGTTTGCTCCAATACAAGCATTTCTAATTGAATATAGTCCTAGAAAGAGAGTAATTGCCTAAGAAATGTCACTGTTGGTGTGTTATACTGCCATGGGGAGATTGAAAGAACTAACAAGGTGCCAAGCCTGATGAGTGGATAAACCATGTTTGGCCTTGGGTTTGAGCTTCACAGCAAACAAGAGAATGTTTACCAAGCCTCTCTGAGAAATGGGTACAAATTGCAGGAAATTCAGGAAACTGTGGACTTGAATGTTATCAACATGAGAAAATTAATGAGTATAATAAAAATGTAGTTTTTATGCTATAAATAAGGAATTTGACTTCGCCTCTTTGTCTTCATAATTATTTCAGGGAAAGAACACTGTCTCTAAACTTAAGGGCTGGCATTTAAAAATAAGTGCTCTCTCTCTCTCTCCGAGGTGTTTTGGAGAAGGAAGCGCCACAGGCCCATCCGGTGCTTATGTAAAGCATGGGTGTTTGACACCTACCAAGCCCTCTGCCAATGAAATTCAGACACTTTCAGCCAAAAAATTAATAGCAAAAGATGGCAGGAAACTCTATAAAGTGATGAGGAAAAATAATAAATACCTACCCAAGTCACTAGAATGTTGCAGGCCTCCTAGGGGGCATTGGAAAGGGCAGTGGTGAGGGACTGTGCAGCCTCCGGGGACTCCCTGATCAGCTGGACGTCTTGTCCAAGAGCACTGTGGTGTCATCAGACGACACGTTGTAGTATTACTCAGAAAGATAATAAATGTGCAGCCCTCCAGCATGTAGCATTAATAAAACTGATTTTCCATCATTAAGGCCTTTATGATGACACAAGATTAAAATTTGTTCAGTCTTTGGGCCATTTCTTGAATCCTGAACTGTCGTGGTCCCACCTGGCCAGTTTGAAGCCCTCTGAGCCCTGTGCTCTGTCTTACTCAGCCCCCAGTCTTTGCTTTTCCTTTTTCGGCTGTTTGTATCCACAGTGCTACTGCATCCCTTGTTGCTGGCCTAACAGCTTTGTGTCTCCTTTAAATTCTTATAAAGGTGACAAATGAAGGTAGAATTTAGAAAGACATTCACCAAATATACTTGCTGTGTTTTCATACAACAGTCTGCATAGTCTTCTGTCTTGGTGTTCCTTCCCATGCATATCTGGGTTCAATTTAACCCAAAGATAAAAACATAAGCAGCCTTTTAATTTGATTTTTTTGGTCTAATTAAGGATTAGTCCCTGTGGATTGTTCTATGGTTTTTAGTTAGCGGGGACAGAAGCCACACCTGCAGGCGACACAGCCGCATGGGAGTACACACAGCATTCAACAGTGTCCTGAGAAAGCGTCCTTTCGGCTGTCCTACTGGAATCAATTGAATGTAGACCTGATTTTCAAAAGGTAACTGTTTTCAGACAGAATTTCTGTAGCCTGGACTCCCTGCTCCAGCTGCCCATCAGTGACATGAAAAATTCCTCAGCATAGGTTAGTATGATTCTAGGCCAGAGACCAAACATACTCCCTTCTTCAGTTCACCTCCCATTTAAACATAAGCTTATGAGCGCTTGGTCTTCCTCCAGAGAACGTTCCTACCAACGCCACTTGTGCCTTGCCCTCCTGTCTGCACGATGACAGCTGGAGCAAGGTTCTGCACCTCTGTCCTCATGCAGGCCCGGCTCTTCTCTCACCCACTGGCTCGCCTGGAATGTCCTCCCTGACCCAGCCCCACCACCAAGACTGCTGTTATCAGCGCTCAAATACCAGTCACTCCCCTGTAAAGTAAGAAGAGATACCCCGGCAGCTCCTGCAGGGAAACGCTGGCATCTCATCAGTTTTCGGGGTTAGAATTCACTGTCAAGCTCACACTATCTGCCAGACCCTCCCAGATACACAGTAGATGGGGGTTCGCAGCACATTCCTCTCATGCTACCCTTCAGAAGAGCGTCTGCAGCGCAGCGCCAGCGCTCTCCTCAGGCCCCGCTGGCTCCGGGGAGGCCCCTGGCCTCACGGCAGTGATTAGGACAGGGCTCCCTCTCCCTGCCCTCTCGGCTGGGACCCGGGGGCAGATCTGTAGCCTTGTCAGTTAATATTCGGGGCTGGGCATTTTACCCTTAGGGTAAACCTATGCATAAGGGTAAACCTATGCACAACTCAAGCTATTTAACAAATAGTGTACATGCTGGACATTCACATACATATGATTCCTACTACAAGAATTTCTAGTCTGAAACCAAAAAAAAAAAAAATGTATGTATCCTTTTTGGAAATTTAAAATGATGTTTTAAAAGATAAACACAATTAAGGAGCTAAAATCTCCCATTTCATTTAAACTGGTTTTAAGTGACTTGCCATACCATTGTCAGTATTCCGTACGGGCTTCCCCCTCTTGTTAAATTACACTGTACTCAGAATGCTTCCCCAACAGCAACAAAAAATCCTTCTTCAAGTGAGGCTTACATCCCGACTGCTCCTCCCCAAAGGTGCCTGCCGGTGAGGAGCGGCGTTATAAATACAGATGGAATCTCCTCCCCCTCCCGACTTCCTTGGGTCACTGCATGGCACGCCTACACCCGCGGAGCCTCCTGTCCAGGCTCTAAACCCTAACCCTGAGAACTCTCCTGGACTTAGCTTTTCTCTCACTCTGTTTCACCCCTAACAGCTACCACATTCTTTTTTATTCCATGTCCCCCTAGGTCCATCTCACTTTCTCTTTTATTTGAATTTATACCATCTGCCTTCTGCCCTCTGGTTAGGAAGCCATTCATGATCTCTCTCCTACCCCGTTATACATGTTCCCTGGCGGGCCCCCCTCCCAGACCCTTCCTCCTCCCCATTTTACCTTTGCAGACGTAGTTCCCTTCCTGATGCCCAGCACTGACCTTGCCGTTCCTCTGCTCAGGTGCTCTTGGTGTCCTCCACTCTCTGTGGGAAAAAGTCCAAAGTCTTGTTTCTGACAAATGGGCCCTTTGTGGTATATTTTCCAATCTGTGTAACACTTCATTTTTTATTCCTGTAAACCTTTTTATCTACCCTTTTTTTCAATCTGCAGGAATTCCAAGTACTTAAGGATACACAGTAGTTCCCCAGCTCTGAACTTCATTTGGCTCACCTTCCTCCAACAAAAAAGCCTCTTTCCTTCTCTGCCTATTGAAACTCTGCCTGTTCCTCAATGCCCAATTGCCACGAATTAATCCCTGACTTCTTAGATGAGAGATATCAATTCTCCACAGCAGTCTGTAAGTCCATTATGGTAGCACATAGTAAGAAGGACTTCTTTGAACTGCAGTGATTTATTTGCTCAATTAACTGCATACATCTAACACCTTGTCAACTTGAGAATAAGGGCTCTTTGTATATCTCCACACTGGCCAGTAAAAAGCCATGAATTTGGCAGAAAATATCATTTGTGATAAACAAATACATCACCTGGAAATGCAGACCTCCTCACAAGGGCATTCTGCCTGATTCATAGTGTCAATATTTAAATAAGGTGGTATTTCTTACAATATGTGCTTTTGCCATTTTTCTCCCTCAAATGTGATATAGTATATAGAGAAAAAGGAGATGAAGTTAAGAAACTTGCCTTCAGCAATCCTGAATGAAAAGAAGTATTTGGGACTCTTAAATTTAACCATTAATGTTGTGCTTCATTTTGCTCTGTTGAAGGCAGAATAATGATTCCCTAATGATACCTCAACCCTAATCTCCAGAAACTGTAAACAGGTGGGAGTCTAAAGGGACTTAGATGTGATTAAGGTCACTAATCAGATGACCATAAAGTAAGATTATTTTGGATTATCTGAGTGGGCCCAGTATAATCACATGAACCCTTAAATTGAGAAGCATTAATCAACCAGAGAGTCAATCAGAGAGATGCATTGGAAGAAGAGGCAGGAGAGAGCGAAAGTGTGAGGTGTCTCAACCCACCATTTTGAAAAAGAAGGAAAAGGGCCCTGAGCCAAGGAAGGCACAGCCTCTAGAAGCTGTTCACAACCCTCAGTGGACAGCCAGATTGTACATCCTCAGTCCTACAGCCACAAGGAATTGAATTCTGCCCCCAACCCGAATGAGCAAAGAAATGGATTCTTCCCTGGAGCCTCCAGAAAGGAACACAGATGAGGTAACACCTGGTTTTCAGCCCCGTGAGAGCCATATCAGACCTCTGCCCTAACAAAACTGTAGGTTGGTACATGTGTGCTGTCTTGAGCCACAAAGTTTGTAGTAATATGTTATAACAGCAATAGAAAAATAATATATTCTCCAAGAAGCTGTTCAGATACACTTGACCTATGGTGGTTTGAACTGGCTAGAACTAAGAACAGAGTGCACATGTTGGATTAGGAGTCTAAAGGTATACTTTATTATTTTTTATATGAAATCACTCTAAAACATTATAAATAAGGTGGTCTATTCATTCATTCTTTTATTCAATCACTCTTTGTACAAGCATTTCCCAAATACTCTAATCATAATTTTTCTTAGAGTTTGTAAATATTCTGGATTCTATTTCATCACTGGCCACAACATACAACCTGGAACATGGCAGGTATTTGGTAAGTATTTAATGAATTAAGTCTGACTTCATCATATAAGCTCTATTAAAAGTTCTTCACTAAGATATGGATGGTAATTTGTCTAACTTACAGTGTAGCCTCAAAGACATAAGCCTAAGCAATTTTTAGAAAATATGTTGCTGTTAATCCCAGAATATCATCTCTAAAATCCAAATCCCTTTGTGCCTTGATTTATGTATCCATCTTTGCAGTTTTCTCTAAGGTCTCTGATTCACACAATAGCTTTCTTAAAAGACTACTATTGTGTGGTCACTTCCTTTCTCAACATTCTCAAAGCTCTCTATGCCATTAGGCTCAAATCCAAATTCCTCAATGTGGCACACAAAGTCTCGCAACATGCCTATCCAAATAATCCAAATAATCTCCTCCTGTTATTTCCCAGCCTGACCCACATTCCCACACCCAGTGCTGTCCCCCACTCAACTAAGGCTTCTCTCCAACCCTAAAAATGCCTCATTCAGCCTTGATAAAAAGTTTTTGATCTCGTGCTGCCAGGTATGCAACCTTCCTGTCCTTGACTCTTCATCCCAGCCTAGCCCTCAGATAGACTTGTCTTTCTTCCAAGGGACCTTCCTTCAAATACACCAACTCAGTGTAATTCCTCTCTCCCAGGAGTTGCCCCTCATCTTATAATAATTGCCTGGTTCCAGGTCTTGATCCTTACTTATTTGACATTTGTTGGTATCCCTCTCTAGCTAGATCACAGAAAAAGTATTCATGATTTATGGTTCTTAATATCTGCATCCAATCCCTACCCCTAGCAATTGTGCTGGTAAAGAATAAATAATAATAATAATAACTACTAACATATATAGTGCTTACTATGTTGTAGACATTTTTCTAAGTGTTGTACAAATTTTAGTCCATTTAAAACTCAAAACTCAGTAAGGTATATATTATTTTTATTTCTATTTACAGATGAGGGAACTGAGGTACACGCAATATTTGTTTGTTGTGGGAATTAAGAAACTATGAAAGAAGCCTATAAAATGTTAAGTGATTGGAATCTACAAAATGGTGATTGGAATATAATAAAGTTTATTTTAAGGGAAAATTCATACTTCAGAGGTTTGAGTTTAGCTTTATTTTTACATAATGGAGATGTATATATGAAAAATAATGCCTTATCAGAAAGACTATGGAACATACATCTTCTGACAATATAGCAAGGCTGAATACATAATCAATGGCACAAATCCCAAATACTTTTGAGTGTTTGAATTTCAGATTATATCCATTACAACAAGCTCCCCCTCTAAGGCTAACAAAGAGACTGGATTTCAGTTACGTTTAGTAGAAATGTAAAGCTGTAATCATTATCTACTTCACTATAATTTTCATCTTACCACAATTTCTGGATCCTTTGCCCTGTGGAGTTACATGGAGGATTTTGTATTTGTTCAGGATGGTGGTGCCTACTTGATTTCAAGAACCGCTACAAAGCTGTAAGGAAAGCCTCAGTGGACACTGACATTCATAAATAAAATTCAGCCCCACTCCAAACCTAAGCCTTTTCATGCAGGGACTCACAAGAGCTTCATGCATGTTGTGTTAATACTTGTGAGTCTTTCAAATGCATGTCTGAAACAACCTTAGCCCACAGCAGTTAAGAAACTAGCACAAAATACATAAAGTCCAACTTCTGGCCTCTTGAACAATGTTTACATTGTTGCCATCAACCAGGTGCTAACTCTCAGCTCAGAACTCTACATCAGTTATCTTGTACTTTTTAATGATTTATTCACACTGTGATTAATTTGTATGTTTCTTCTAGCTCATCAGGCTGTAACAAAAATAGTCTGTCTGAAACACAGTTTAAGCAAAGGTCAAGGAAATCTTATAAATTTAGCTTTACTGAATCCAAGCAGCTGCACAAGCTTTTCCAATCAAGATGACAAAAGTGTTATCTGCAGGCCTGGGCCCCTCCCAAACTCTTTCTATTCTTATCTCCTGTGCCCTTCACCACTGAGAGCTGCACAGGACCTGGTGCAAATTCTGTGGGGGAACATTGTTTTCAATTAAAGATAAACAAAATCCTATTTCTCACAGCTGCAGACACATGAATCTCCCTATTTTTCCATGTGAGAAAGGAGACAGAAAGATCCTGTAGTTCTTCTGAAATGTTGTGAATGTTTTACAGGGATTGGCAGGTCTCTCTAACACATGGACTGCCAGGGTCAGTAGCAATTTGCTGCCCTCCCTCTTTCCTGGCATCCATCTAAATTACCAGCAGTCACACAAGGACATATTGATCTTTCTACAGCTTGCTGTGCAATGAACTGCAGTGCAAAGATAAAAGGGATTATCAACTTGCCAAAATAGAATCTTCTGCCAACCTTAGAAGAGTCATGAACAGGGAGAAGAAAGAATAACAAATGGTGAACTAACAGGAACCCACTCAATAATATAACAAACATGGTGAACTCTCTTCTTTTGCATAGATAGATGGTTTTTATTTGGGGACAGGCTTAGTATTCTGTGGTCCTTAAAAATTGGACAGTTTAGATATGGTAGCTTCTTGACCTACTGGTTGGAAAGTCCTTGAAATTGACTGTTACAAATTGGCCAGCCTAAATTCATCTTGTATTTGCCTTGCACCAGGTTTTCAGGAATTTTGCTGCTCTAGGTATTTCCTTTGTGATGGAGACCCTGAATGAAAAAAGACAAAATGCACTTTAGATCAAATGCAGCCCAGAGTGTTCATGTTAGTCAGTTAGTGTACTTCAAAAACATATCCCAAAACTTGAAATATTATCAAATTATTTCCTTCAGCTGCATGAAAAGTGTGGTGACGAGAGCACACAATAAAAAAAACTAGCCTAGGTAACAGCATGCAACAAGTGAGAGGATGGAAAAGGCTCGAAGAAGTTTGTGATATAAAAGCCCACACTGTCAGCAGAACATACTGAGACACATTTTCTGCCTGAAACAATAACAATCATAAATGAACTACTGTTAACACAAAAATACCAAATACTGGTAAGGGCTGTCATTTTGGTTTTCTTTAGACATGATAAATTGCACTTGCAAATTAGTGTCTGATCTGAGATGACATGAAACAAATGGTGATATTTACATTCTGCACATTATCCTTGTCAGATTAAGCTGCAGTTGGCCAGTGTGGATATAAAGAGGCCTCGGGAGGCTTGTCTGCTAAACCAGCATGTAAATTGTCTCTAAACCATCCACACGTCTACATTTATTATCTCCTCAAACCAGTAACAGCCATCCCGTTTAATGTCAGTTTTGCCAAGTTAGGGTAATTCAGCCAGGAAGGAACTAGAGAAGTGAGATGCCTCCAAGAAAGGACTCCAACATAGGTTAAAAACTACAAATTTTTTTTTACACATTTTTTAAGCAGTCAAAGGCTTCCTATTTCTTTAGCAATTTAGAGGGAATGGGTGGCAGAGGAAGAAAGTAGCACTTAAGTGTTCATGATGCAGCTTATATAAGGTTTGTTGTATGTTATCCCATTTTATCCTCACAAATTAACCTCTAATATAGGCAGTGTTATAACCACTTTACCGATATGGACATTGACATTCAAAGACATTGAACTGAAGTTCAAAAACACCAACACATTACTGAGGACAGAGGAACTATGTGAATCAGGGATAAATGACTCCAAAATCTTCGCACTGTGTCACCCTGACACTGGCCTTAACTAGCAATGTCTGAATAGGATAGCAAGTCCTGGGGTATTCTGGAGAGTGCAGCCTAACAAAGATAACATCAGGTTCTAATTGTCCCATTAAGATACTTTGCAGAGATGTGATTCAGGGAGGAGTATGGGGAATCACCGCTAGGATCCTTTACAGGATACAAAGCTGACCACAGACTTCCAACCCAGTTTCTTCAATTTTCTTTTCTTTTATTTTTTTAAGATTTAAAAACTATTTTTATTAAGGTATCATTAATATACTCTCTTTTTAAAGTTTCACGTGAAAAAAACAATGTGGTTACCACGTTCACCCACATTATCGCATCTACTCCATACTCCATTGCAGTCACTGTCTATCAGTGTAGTAAGATGCCACACATTCACTATTTGCCTTCTCTGTGCTACACTGTCTTCCCCATGACCCCCATGCCATGTGTGCCAATCATAATACCCCTCAATCCCCTTCTCCCTCCCTCCCAATCCACCTTCTCCCACCCCTCCCCTCTGGTAACCTCTAGTCCCTTCTTGGAGTCTGTGAGTCTGTTGCTGTTTTGTTCCTTCAGTTTTGCTTCATTGTAATACTCCACAAATGAGGGAAATCATTTGATATTTGTCTTTCTCTGCCTGGCTTACTTCACTGAGCATAATACCCTCCAGCTCCATCCATGTTGTTGCAAATAGTAAGATTTGTTTTTTTCATATGGCTGAGTAGTATTCTACTGTGTATATGTACCACATCTTCTTTATCCATTCATGTACTGATGGACATTTAGGTTGCTTCCATTTCTTGGCTATTGTAAATAGTGCTGCAATAAACATAGGAGTCCATATGTCTTTTTGAATCTGAGCAATTATATTCTTTGGATAAATTCCTAGGGGTGGAATTCCTGGGTCAAATGGTATTTCTATTTTTAGTTTTTAAGGAACCTCCATATTACTTTCCACAATGGTTGAACTAGCTTACATTCCCACCAGCAGTGTAGGAGGCTTCCCCTTTCTCTACATCCTCGCCAGCATTTGTTGTTGTTAGTCTTTTTGATAGTGGCCATCCTAACTGGTGTGAGGTGATATCTCATTGTGATTTTTATTTGCATTTCCCTGATAAGTAGTGATATGGAGCATCTTTTTATGTGCCTGTTGGACATCTGAATTTCTTCTTTGGAGAACTGTCCTTCATATCCTCTGCCCATTTGTTAATCAGGTTATTTGCTTTTTGGGTGTTGAGACATGTGAGCTCTTTATATATTTTGGATGTTAACCCTTTGTTGGATATGTCATTTACAAATATATTCTCCCATACTGTAGGATGCCTTTTTGTTCTGTTGATGGTGTCCTTTGCTGTACAGAAACTTTTTAGTTTGATGTAGTCCCCGGTATTCATTTATGCTTTTGTTTCCCTTGCTTGAGGAGACATGTTCAGGAAGCAGTTACTCATGTTTATATTCTGGAGATTTTTGCCTGTGTTGTCTTCTAAGAGTTTTATGGTTTCATGACTTACATTCAGGCCTTTGATCCATTTCGAGTTTACTTTTGTGTATGGGGTTAGACAGTAATCCAGTTTCATTCTCTTGCATGTCAGCTCCTTCCATTTTCAACATAAAACTGCAAGTGAGGTTCAGGGAATCCCTGTGAAGGTAGTTTCATTTGGCTTCATGTTAATCTTGTCTTTAAAATTAAACCTTACAGACATGATATACAAGAAGTTTCCTTTCTTGATCCCAAGGTTTGAGGAGGAGAGAGGAAAGTCAAGGGTGGAAAGAATCAGTGCACTGCTCTGTGCTTGTTCCAGAAAAACATAACCTTATGATTAGATTGGCTACCTTCATAAACCCAACTCTAGAATCATTACTCAAAATGAAGTTCTTAATTAGTGTATCTTATTATGATCCTGATTTAAACTAACCAATTGGAAACGGCATTTTGAGACATTTAAGGAAATGTAACTGTGAACCATGCACTAGATGATACCAATGATTTCTTGTTAAAGATGATACAAATATTATAGTTAGATCACTTTAAAAGATATATGTTTAACATATGTAAGAATAAAATAACATTAGATGTGGGATTTGTTTTCAACTGCTTTAGGAAGAAAATAGAAAAAAAACAAGAAAATGAAAAAATCTTGATAATTCTTGAATTTGGTTAATGGATCTAAGAGGGTTTATTATATAATTCTCATTACATCTATGTGTGTGTTTATAATGGCTTATAATTAAAAAAAAATTAAGTCTCTTGCAATGCAAATTTGATTCATTCAAAACACAATTAATAAGCAGCAGCTTTAAAACATGTCTGAGGGGGCCAAGATGGCAGCATGAGTAGAGCAGCAGAAATCTCCTCCCAAAACCACATATATCTATGAAAATATAACAAAGACAACTCTTCCTAGAATAGAGACCAGAGGACACAGGACAACATCCAGACCACATCCACACCTGCAAGAACCCAGTGCCTCATGAAGGGGGTAAGATACAAGCCCCAGCCCCATGGGACCAGAGCGCCCCTCCGCCAGGCTCCCAGCAGGAGGAGAGGAGTCAGAGCCAGGAGGGAGAGGGAGCCCAGGACTGCTGAACACCCAGCCCCAGCCATCCACACCAGAGCGCAGACACAGTGCATGTGTGGGGTCCTGGATACGAGTGAAACAGGCCAGCAAGACTGGTGAGCGGGTACCAGAGGCCAGCACCAGAGAACAAAGAAAAGCGAGTGTTTTTTGTTTTGTTTTTTTAATATTTATTTAATTTTGTTGTTGCTGTTGCTGTTGTTTTCCTTTGGCAAGTGCTTTTTGGAAGTCTTAAAGGGGCAGGGCGGGACACTTACTCCAGAGGTAGGGAATCTGGGGATCTCTGGACACTCTAACCCCCTGGGCAGCAGGGAGCATGGAGGCCCCTTACGGAAGCCACCCCCCATCCAATGCGGCTCCACCATTTTGGAGCAGCAGTCCAAGCCAGGCCCACAGCAACAGCAGAGATAAACTCCATAGCAGCCAGGCAGCAAGCAGAAGCCCTCTCTGCGTGCAGCTTCCCAGCACAATCCACTAGAGGTCGCTGTTCTCCCAGGAGAGGAAGGCTGCAAACCAACAAGAAGGGAAGTTCTTCCAGCCTTCACTCGTTCCAGCTCTGCAAACTATTTCTATCACCATAAAAAGGCAAAATTTCAGGCAAACTAAGATCACAGAGGCAACACCAGAGAAGGAGACAGACCTAACCAGTCTTCCTGAAAAAGAATTCAAAATAAAAATCATAAACATGCTGACGGAGATGCAGAGAAATATGCAAGAGCAATGGGATGAATCCGGAGGGAGATCACAGATGCCAGGAACGATATTACAGAAGTAAAACAAACTCTAGAAGGATTTATAAGCAGAATGGATAAGATGCAAGAGTCCATTGATGGAATAGAAACCAGAGAACAGGAACGCATAGAAGCTGACATAGAGAGAGATAAAAAGATCTCCAGGAATGAAACAATATTAAGAGAACTGTGTGACAAATCCAAAAGGAACAATATCCATATTATAGGGGTACCAGAAGAAGAAGAGAGAGGAAAAGGGATAGAAAGTGTCTTTGAAGAAATAATTGCTGAAAAATTCCCCAAACTGGGGGAGGAAATAATCGAACAGACCACAGAAATACACAGAACCCCCAACAGAAAGGATACAAGGAGGACAACACCAAGACACATAATAATTAAAATGGCAAAGATCAAGGACAAGGAAAGAGTTTTAAAGGCAGCTAGAGAGAAAAAGGTCACCGATAAAGGAAAACCGCATCAGGCTATCATCAGACTTCTCAACAGAAAACTCTACAGGCCAGAAGAGAATGGCATGATATATTTAATGCAATGAAACAGAAGGGCCTTGAACCAAGGATACAGTATCCGGCACGATTATCATTTAAATATGATGGAGGGATTAAACAATTCCCAGACAAGCAAAAGCTGAGGGAATTTGCTTTCCCACAAACCACCTCTACAGGGAATCTTACAGGGACTGCTCTAGTTGGGAGCACTCCTAAAAAGAGCACAGAACAAAACACACAACATATGAAGAATGGAGGAGGAGGAATAATAAGGGAGAGAAGAAAAGAATCTCCAGACAGTGTATATAACAGCTCAATAAGCGAGCTAAGTTAGGCAGTAAGATACTAAAGAGGCTAACCTTGAACCTTTGGTAACCACGAATTTATAGCCTGCAATGGCAATAAGTACATATCTCTCAATAGTCGTACTAAATGTAAATGGACTTAATGCACCAATCAAAAGACACAGAGTAATAGAATAGATAAAAAAGCAAGACCCATCTATATGCTGCTTACAAGAAACTCACCTCAAACCCAAAGACATGCACAGACTAAAAGTCAAGGAATGGAAAAACATATTTCAGGCAAACAACAACGAGAAGAGAAGCAGGGAGTTGCAGTACTAATATCAGACACAAATAGACTTCAAAACAAAGAAAGTAACAAGAGATATAAAGAAGCACACTACATAATGATAAAGGGCTCAGTCCAACAAGAGGATATAACCATTCTAAATATATATGCACCCAACACAAGAGCACCAGCATTTGTGAAATAAATACTAACAGTACTAAAGAGGGAAACAGACTGCAATACATTCATTTTAGGAGACTTCAACACACAACTCGCCCCCAAAGGATAGATCCACTGGGCAGAAAATGAATAAGGACATGGAGGCACTGAACAACACAGATAGAACAGATGGACCTAATAGACATCTATAGAACTCTACATCCAAAAGCAACAGGGTATACATTCTTCTCAAGTTCACATGGAACATTCTCTAGAATAGACCACATACTAGCCCACAGAAAGAGCCTCAGTAAATTCCAAAATATTGAAATTCTACCAACCTATTTTTCAGACCACAAAGGTATGGAACTAGAAATAAATTCTACAAAGAAAACAAAAAGGCTCACAAACACATGGAGGCTTAACAACATGCTCCTAAATAATCAATGGATTAACGAACAAGATTAAAATAGAGATCAAGTGAATATATAGAAACAAATGACAACAACAACACAAAGCCCCCAACTTCTGTGGGACGCAGCAAAAGCAGTCTTAAGAGGAAAGTATATGGTGATCCAGGCACACTTGAAGACAGTAAGAACAATCCCAAATGAATAGTCTAACATCACAATTATCGAAACTGGAAAAAGAAGAACAAATGAGGCCTAAAGTCAGGAGAAGGAAGGACATAATAACGATCAGAGAAGAAATAAACAAAATTGAGAAGAATAAAACAATGGCAAAAATCAATGAAACCAAGAACTGGTTCTTTGAGAAAATAAAACAAATAGATAAGCCTCTAGCCAAACTTATTAAGAGAAAAAGAAAATCAACACAAATCAACAGAATCAGAAATGAGAACAGAAAAATCGCGAGACACTCCACAGAAATACAAAGAATTATTAAAGACTACTGTGAAAACCTATATGCCAACAAACTGGAAAACCTAGAAGAAATGGACAACTTCCTAGAAAAATACAACCTTCCAAGACTGACCAAGGAAGAAACACAAAAGTTAAACAAACCAATTACGAGCAAAGAAATTGAAATGGTAATCAAAAAACTACCCAAGAACAAAACCCCGGGGCCAGACAGATTCACCTCGGAATTTTATCAGACACACAGAGAAGACATAATACCCATTCTCCTTAAAATTTTCCAAAAAATAGAAGAGGAGGGAATACTCGCCAAACTCATTCTATGAAGCCAACATCACCTTAATACCAAAACCAGGCAAAGACCCCACCAAAAAAGAAAATTACAGACCAATATCCCTGATGAATGTAGATGCAAAAATACTCAATAAAATATTAGCAAACAGAATTCAACAGAATATCAAAAGGATCATACACCATGACCAAGTGGGATTCATCCCAGGGATGCAAGGATGGTACAACATTCCGAAAATCCATCAACATCATCCACCACATCAACAAAAAAGAAAGACAAAAACCACATGATCATCTCCATAGATGCTGAAAAAGCATTTGACAAAATTCAACATCCATTCATTGATAAAAACTCTCAGCAAAATGGGAATAGAGGGCAAGTACCTCAACATAATAAAGGCCATATATGATAAACCCACAGCCCACATTATACTGAACAGTGAGAAGCTGAAAGCTTTTCCTCTGGATAGGGAACTAGAAAGGGATGCCCACTCTCCCCACTTGTTATTTAACATAGCACTGGAGGTCCTAGCCATGGCAATCAGACAAAACAAAGAAATACAAGGAATCCTGATTGGTAAAGAAGAAGTTAAACTGTCACTATTTGCAGATGACATGATATTGTACATAAAAAACCCTAAAGAGGTCCACTCCAAAACTACTAGAACTGATATTGGAATACAGCTAAAGTTGCAGGATACAAAATTAACACACAGAAATCTGTAGCTTTCCTATACACTAACCAATGAACCAATAGAAAGAGAAATCAGGAAAACAATTCCATTCACAACTGCATCAAAAGAAATAAAATACCTAGGAATAAACCTATACCAAAAGAAGTGAAAGACCTATACCCAGAAAACTACAAGTCACTCTTAAGAGAAATTAAAAAGGACACTAACAAATGGAAACTCATTCCATGCTCATGGCTAGGAAGAATTAATATCATCAAAATGGCCATCCTGCCCAAAGCAATATACAGATTTGATGCAAATCCCTATCAAATTACCAGCAACATTCTTCAACAAACTGGAACAAATAATTCAAAAAATTCATATGGAAACACCAAAGACCCCGAATAGCCAAAGCAATCCTGAGAAAGAAGAATAAAGTAGGGGGGATCTTACTCCCCAACTTCAAGCTCTACTACAAAGCCGTAGTAATCAAGACAATTTCGTACTGGCACAAGAACAAGAGCCACAGACCAGTGGAACAGATTAGAGACTCCAGACATTAACCCAAACATATATGGTCAATTAATATTTGATAAAGGAGCCATGGACATACAATGGGGAAATGACTCTCTTCAACAGATGGTGCTGGCAAAACTGCACAGCTACATGTAGGAGAATAAACTGGACCATTGTCTAACCCCATACACAAAAATAAATTCTAAATGGATCAAAGACCTGAATGTAAGTCATGAAACCATTAAACTCTTGGAAAAAAACATAGGCAAAGACCTCTTAGACATAAACATGAGTGACCTCTTCTTGAACATATCTCCCCGGGCAAGGAAAACAACAGCAAAAATGAACAAGTGGGACTATATTAAGCTGAAAAGCTTCTGTACAGCAAAAGACACCATCAATAGAACAAAAAGGAACCCTACAGTATGAGAGAATATATTTTTAAATGACAGATCCAATAAAGGCTTGACGTCCAAAATATATAAAGAGCTCACACAACTCAACAAACAAAAAACAAATAATCCAATTAAAAAATGGGCAGAGGAACTGAACAGATAGTTCTCCAAAAAAGAAATACAGATGGCCAACAGACACATGAAAAGAAGCTCCACATCGCTACTTATCAGAGAAATGCAAATTAAAACTGCAATGAGGTATCACCTCACACCAGTAAGGATGGCTGCCATCCAAAAGACAAACAACAACAAATGTTGGCGAGGCTGTGGAGAAAGGGGGACCCTCTTACACTGCTGGTGGGAATGTAAATTAGTTCAACCATTGTGGAAAGCAGTATGGAGGTTCCTCAAAATGCTCAAAACAGACACCATTTGACCCAGATGCACCCCTATGTTTATCGCAGCACTATTTACAATAGCCAAGAATTGGAAGCAACCTAAGTCTGTCCATCAGTAGATGATTGGATAAAGAAGATGTGGTACATATACACAATGGAATATTGCTCAGCCATAAGAAGAAAACAAATCCTACCATTTGCAACAACATGGATGGAGCTAGAGGGTATTATGCTCAGTGAAATAAGCCCAGCAGAGAAAGAGAAATACCAAATGATTTCACTCATCTGTGGATTATAAGAACAAAGGAAAAACTGAAGAAACAAAACAGCAGCAGAATCACAGAACCCAAGAATGGTACCAAAGAGAAAGGGACTGGGGAGGATGGGTGAGTAGGGAGGGATAAGGCAAGGGAAGAAGAAAGGGGCTATTATGATTAGCATGCATAATGGGTGGGTGGGAGAAAGGGGAGGGCTGTACAACACGGAGAAGACAAGTAGTGATTCTACAGCATTTGCTACACTGATGGACAGTGACTGGAAAGGGGTTTATAGGGGGGACCTGGTATAGGGGAGAGCCTAGTAAACATAATATTCTTCATGTAATTGCAGATTAATGATAACAAAAAAAAAAGAAAGGAAAGGGGGATTACTCCCTGATAGGATAAAACTAACTGTAAATCAACGATTAATGCATGCTTTAAATATCCTTAATTTTGATCATTTAAAGGGTGTCAGATGATCAGCTATGGAAGTATATTTTTCTGATAATATTCCTTTCTCTTAAAAAAAAAAAGCAGTTCCTGTGTGGTGACCTCCAATAAGTTCTTCATAATGGTATAAAGGGCATATCAAAGTGTGGGCAAAGGGTCTGTTTGTGTTTATACAGAGGATCAAAGCCTAATTTGGCTACCCAGAAAATGAACTAAGATACGATATGAAGAACTTCCAACATCAGCACTCTCTGGAAGACTCATACCAGAAGATGATCATCAAAAAACCTCAACAAAGATCCAGGCGATGCTGCATTTGTAGCTGCATTCATCCCACCAGTTCCTGGACTTGCCATGGAATGAAGAAGGAGATATCTAAGCTGGCCTGTGCATACAGTAAAACAACAAATTTGACTGGATCTATACTGTTGTAACTCAACCAAGAATTAGGAGAAGTGCAAGTTGCAGCACTCCAAAATCTTGAGACTACAGACTATCTACTGTTAAAAGAACATATGGGATGTGAACAGTTCCCAGGAATAGGTTGTTTTAATTTGTCTGATTTCTCTCAGACTGTTCAAGTACAGTTGGACAATATCCATCATATCATAGATTAATTTTCACAAATGCCTAGGATGCCTAACCGGTTTTCCTGGTTTCACTGGAGATGGCTGGTAATTATAGATCTGCTTTGGTTATGTAACTGTATTCCTATTATGTTAATGTGTGTGTGCAATTTAATTAGTAGTTTAAAACCTATACATGCTTAAGTTACTCTACAAGAAGATATGTCAAAGAAATAATCAATCCTCCCATGTTTTCTTCCATATGCTACCTCTATAGCTTTTCTTCTTCCTTCCTAATTAAAACCCTTAAATAGAATTTGTGCCTCATATCGAATTCACTGAGTATCATAATTCCTCCAAGTGGTAAAGATACCTCAAGACAAATGCTGGGCATAAAAGCCACAGGGCATAAGTCTGCAAAGAAGTAAAAAGCTGACCTTTTCAAACAATATGGCTTCTCTCTCACTTACCAACTTTACATTTCCCTGTATGGCCCTGGAAGATGACTGGTTAGCCAGAGATGGGTAAGATTCCTCAAGGGAGGAACAACCTAAGGCAGGCACAGTTGCAGGGGACCGTCAGGTGAGAAATTGGGGATCAACAGAGGTGAGGCTTAGAACCTCAACCCCTGTTTTGAGAGAAATCTTCTGCATCCATGGTGTTTTGTTGCCCTTGTCTAGCTTGGATTAATACTTAGTCTACAGGCACACACCCGATCATCTACATTTGCTTTCTTACAGCACTAAACTATGTTTTCTACCTTTATCTTGCATCTACCTACCACTTCAGCATTTTATTTAAAAATAATAATAATAATAATAATAATAGTAATAATAATAATAATAATGGAGAAATGTGGGATTCACATATAAATCAGGTATAAAAATCAAATGAATATTCATATTTGAGCTGATTGTTTATAGTTCATAATGCATGATCAAAACTGAAAGTTTCTGTGATGACTGCCCTTGTACTGTTCGCCATGTAAGAACTTATTCACTATGTAAGAATTTGTTCACCATGTAAGAAATTGTTCGTTATGCTTCAGAAGATCGGAGACTGATGAGAATTAGGCTTGGGGTGGATTAATGATTGTGCATTGAGCATTGACCCCCCTATACAGAATTTTATTGTTGTTAACAACTATTTGATCAATGAATGTGAGAGATGCCCTCTCAAAAAAATAAAATAAATAAAAATAAATAAAACATGTCTGAATCTTAGGCTTCACCAGGTTTACTGAAGGAGAGAATTAGTGGGCAGCCCTGGGAAGGCCTGCAGCAAGATTCTGCAGACTGTCAATACCTTCTGCCTGTTCCTTAATATGAAAACTTAAAGAATTTACTATTACGACATGAGGCGGGAAGTGCTAAAATTGCCAGTGTTAATAAGCCATGTTTAACTCACTGTTCCGGGAAAGAGGTCTGTAAACTGCAGAAGAGAGTGGCGTTGCTATAAATCATACTTTAGGGTCTACCCTTGCTGTGGGGAGCTACTGCTTCATACGATGTTTTCCACTGGTCAAGTTTCAATCAAAGCCGGGACGCTAACCTACTTTGCTTACAGAGAGATTGTCACATGCTCCAGAGGGGTCACAGAAGGTACTTGGGGAAGAGGACATGTGAGCTGAGAAATGGACTCTCTGAGACAAAGGTCACACTTGCTATCCTGCCAGTAACAGCTACATTGCCCCGGGAGTAGCCCGCATCTGGGATCCATGGAGCCTGGTGTCTAGAGCCTGCCCTCCAAGGACAGGGCAAGGTGGCAAAGGCAGACAGGGTTGCTAGGCAGCAGCCACAATCACGAACACATCACGTCTTCAAAGTGTTTGAAGGTTTTTTTTAAATGAAAGCATCTTTTTAGGAGAAATTTATGAAATGCGAGTTCATTTCCATGGCGGGAAAGGTGTGTAAATGTGATCATTGGGAAGATCTGAATGGAGCGGGCAAGCAGAGACCAAACAGAGGGGACAGGGGCTTTCGATGACACAAAGTGTTTTTCAAAGTGAGGTCAGAGACAATACCTAAATAAGAATCACTTAGATGTTTCTTTAGAGTGCAGCTTTTCTGACACTGTCCCAAACCCCCTGCATCAGAATTTTTAGGAGCAGGATCTGGGAAGCTGCAATTTTAAATGAGCTCCCAGATTCCCCTGAATAGAAAGCTTGAGAATCTCTCCTTATCCCCTTTGACCTCACCTGCTTCTTTACCTCCCATGTCCTTCCCACTGTTCACTTCCCTGGAAGTTCCCCCTTGAACTTCATTTCCACAGCTTTTTAATGCAACCTGCTCCCTGCATTTTCCCATAAAGTGGACCTCAGAAAGCCCCTCAACTTGATGGAAGTGCTCATGTCTTAGCTAAAAAATACCTGAGTACTGTCCGTTCTTTGAGCTCCCATAGCACTGGTTTTCCCCTAACACAATGATAGTTTTCATTGCCCATTTACTTTTATGTGGTTGAATTCGCTCTTTGGAGGGACTGCTTGGTACATAGATAGGCATTCAGTAACTGTTGGATGAGGAAATGAGTGCATGTTTCTCATTCATAATTCTTCCTACTTAATGTTATTTCTTTTATTCCAAAAATTACACAACACGCTTTTTTTTTTCAAACTTCCTCTTCTTTCTCATTCTCAACAAAGTATCTTGAAACATTCATTACACATTAGGAACAGATCAGAATATGACAGTTTCTATGCTAGAAACATAAGAAACTATGCATCATAGTCTGGATTTCTCATAAGTTATCCATCTTTTGGTGGGACTGAGAGTCAATTTCCTGATGAGATTCTAGCTATGTCCTCCATATCCTCAGAAAACAACCAACACAGATGCTGTCTTTGAAAAGTAATGAATACACTTGAAAACTGCAAGGTGGAAATGCAAACATAAGAATATTTTAGCTAAATCTAGAAATAGAAAAGCTGAAAAGTAGGGTTTTGAACTAGTTTTTATTATTTTATGTCCCATACGCTTACAAGGAAAAAAATAGTGGTAGCTTTTGATCAAAAAACACATTCATTTGAATCATTCAAGAAACTTAAAAGGTCAAAAGTCTACTTACCCTTCACAAATGATACCAGTTGGAAAAATCAGGTCTGTGGTTTGTTTGTAGGAAACTTGGCATAGAATGTAATGGGTTATCCGGCAAACTTTTGATTCTGTAATTTGGAAAAGACAAAGGGCAACCATTTCCTAATATAAGGTGGACTAACTTTGAGTCTGTCCTGTAGGGGTTATACCTGCCAAGTTAATTATTAAGACTGAATGAATTTGACAGCAATATTTTATAAATATGAGTGTGCCTATATTCTTGTTGAGTTATTTTTTCTAATCCCTTTTTGTCTTCCCCAAGAGTCTTGCCATCCTGGGGACACATTTCTCATGCATGAGAAAGTCACAGCTCATTTCAGCCTTCTAATGATCCTCTAGTATCTGTCAAACCAGAAAGCTTAATAGAAAGCAACTGAAGACATTGAAGAGGTCTTTTCTATGCTTTCACCATCTTTACTTTATATCTTGCTATTCCAATCTTGTATACCATTAGACTCAAAGCCGTGAGTTTAGTATCCACCTTGAACCCAGATTAGAGAATCCAACTCAAAAGGCATTAATAATTATTTAATTGACCATTGGCTGGTGATACATCAAGAGTCCTTCCTGCACTTGTAGGAAAAAAGTCTTCCCAACCCATTTTTTCCAGAGTTGGAACTTTATCAGAATCATTGCCAAAGCTTGTGTTCAAATCCTAAAATGTTTATATCAGGTAATGATATAAAATAAAATAGAGAAATCTGTTGTTTTGGGACTAGAACATCAAAGACTACATGCACCTTTGCAAGAAGAATATATAAATAGGTACGTACGAGATGTTCTTATCAAAAAGCCAAATTGAGGAAGACTAAGTTCTTGCCAGATGTTCCAACTAACCAGAAATTATTCCTCTGAATGAAAATCGATCATCACAGCCTTGTCCTCCATGAAAGTTGCATTGCTAAGGTACAGAATTCTGAATTGGGCTGGATTCTCCTAGGGTTCTTTAATGGCAAGCAATAATAAATAAATTGGACAAATATAAAAAACAGTTTATTGCAGAGAGAGTGAATAGTGCACAAGGGGGTTTAAAAGGCCAAAGCATAGGCTCAACAATAGGATAGGAACTAGTACAATTACAGGATGGCTCTGGCATTTATTCAAAGGAGCTGCTCAACCATCTCACATGGACAACTTTCCTTTACTAATCATCAGAAATGAATGCTTTTTAGCCATTTAATCTACCATCTTTTTCTCTGTCATTTCTGTAACTTGACTGATGATTGAGCATCCAGGAAGAAAATAACCGACTGCTCTGGCTTGGATCGTGTGAGTCCAGTGTGTTTAGGAGAACAGAGGGTACCTTGCTTTACCTCCGCACCAAGAGAACCCAAAATGGGAGAGACATTATTCTCCAAAATGAAATCAGCATGCTGTTGGAAAGGCAATAATGTTAGATGGCAAAAATACCAACTAATATCATTAAAATGCCTAATAGGTTCTTAACCTGGACTTCATCAAGTAATTTGCAAATTTTTGTAAGTTTTTACATGGATGCAGTTTTCTTCAAACACTCGGAAAGGTCCAAGTCCAAAATGGCTAGAAGTACTGTGAAGTGTTGCATATGAGAACAATTTTCTCCAAAATCCAAGTGTCTTGGAAACCAGCAACCTTAAAGATAAGCCAGAAATCTTCACATTTAGTTTTCCATTCTTTGGTATTTTAGGAAAGGACATTTAAAATTTATCCTGGGGTTAGAGAGAAAAAGATGCTTCATTTTGAAGTTCAATGTTTGTTGAGATGCTGATAGCTGCTCAGAGTTAAGCAGATAAAGTTAACCAGGGATGTGTAGGAGGACACCCTCTCAACCTTTATCCCTTTGCACCTGCTGGGCTAGCAGAGCCCAACCCTGAGTGAATTCAACTGCCTGCCTTCTCTGGACACCCATACACAGACATCAAGTAGTTCTTAAGGAAGACAGACAACTTCATGACCACCAGCCGTCCTCATCCACCCTCCTGTCATTATCCCTGGTCAGCTCGCTCTCCCTTTTCTATAGTCTCATTATAGACTACTTTAAAATTTCTCGGCTCTCTTCAAACTCCCTCCCAGTCATTCAATACAAAGTCCTTCACCTCCAATTTACTGTCATATAACTGAGCGTACAAGCAGGATAGAACCCTGCCACCATCCCTGCACAGAATCAACAGGCCTGCTTATAGTTCTCTTCTGTGATTTCCAGCTGAGGATGGAGGTTGGGAGTGGGGGGAAGGGGGCGCTGCTCCCAAATGGCCCATCAAAAAATTTTAGATAAAAACAATTACTTTTACAGTAAAGAAGCATAATTTATCAATCTTGATGCAAATATCTCCAAAGAATATCTAACTCCACTTATTCTCATCTGAAGATCATTAAAAGACCTTTATATTTTTAACTTAATATTGTGTTTATGAATCAATTTTCTATGTCTTTGGGACATAAATCAATTCTTTGAGCCTGATCACTACCACAGAAATAACAAAACATAAGCCTTTGAATTGCCAAGCAGGAGACTAGATTCTAGACCTGAGATGGTCCCCAAATTATGCAACACTTTGTGAGGGTTGGCTTTAAACAGTCAGTTGGTCTAAACCTATTTTTATTACAACCACTAGGTAATTTTTCTCATCATCACTTTAAAAAATGATCTGATTCAGAATATCAACTATGACTTCCTAAAGAGTGATATTTCAAACTCTGTTCTTTTGTACTGATTAGTATCTATAAGGAAATCACAAAAGTTCTTTTGTAAATTTTCTTTGCTGTTTCCAGTGGAGGTAATGAATCTCTCCCCTTTTGAAATCAGAGAAAGGAAGTTGAAATTAGTAAGAGTTTCAAGTTCACACACATTGTGGCTTCACTGACGTACCTTTCAGGGTCCTCTCGAAATAAAAATTCGGTTTTGACAAATGCTTGATTTACATTCACATTCGTCTCTCCAGAGCAGCTCTCGCAGACATTGCTACAGCACTTGGTGCTGCACTTGAAGTTGAGCACATCTCAAGCGGGGCCGTAATGACTGGTTGACCTGTCAGGGGAGGATGGGATGGGATTCTGATCACCTTAGAATGTGGACCAATGGTAGATCAGTATGTGTTTCCTGAATAAATGAGTGGAGCATAATCTAGCTCAGTGAAGGTAACAAAGGAGTGGTCAAGATGAATTTTTGAGCTTAGTTTAATAATTTGATTTTAAGATAGAATCATGAATCTAAGGAACATAAGCTCTGGCTCCATTTTGGAGGTGAATAGGATAGTACCTTTTGAAATAAAACTGTATCATTTTCCGTATCTATTCAAATCAGTATTCTTTCACTACGACTGACTCATTTAGTGAGAACAGCAAGTTTAGATATTTATATGTGTGTCACGTGTGTCACATAGCTTTCAGTTCTCTAACAAAAATATAAAGTGAGTCACTGTGTGTCACCAGTATGTCCAAGTCTGGTATGGTTGTTTTGTGCTAGGTCAACTTAGCTAAGCTGGAACTACATTTCCCCAAATTCCTCTCCAATATGGCTCCTCGTTAAGGAGGGTCTGCACAGAAATTTGCATGATATTTAGAGCAGTGAAGCAGCTGGTACAGTCTGAAGGATGGCAGAGCGCCAGGGGCTGTGTAGATGCCCCTGTCGTCACTGGTGTGCTGCTCACTTGATCGTCACAGGGCAGCAGCCAGGCCCGCAGCTCCTCCTGCTGGATCCCATCCTCCAGTTTCTCCAAGACTTCGGCCTGCAGTGTTCGCAGCTCACAGAGAAGACACTGGCTGCTTCTTCAAGTGTCCCGGGCATAGACGCTGGAGGTGGTGAGGGAAAGATGCAGTTTCCAGTTTGCCTGGGGAGGTGCTGGTTTGTCCTTGCTCTCCTCCACTTCACGGCTAGTTTTTCCCCAACGTTTGTCCCTGCTGGTCTGCACTGACCTCAGGCCCATGCAAGATACAGAGGCAATAGTCTTCCATAGAGTTCTTCAGCAGCTCCCATCCTGGTGGGAGATCTAAGCCCTGTAATGAATCCCATGTGCTCTATCACTCAGAGTTGTCCTACTTCTCTGATCAAATCCTGTCTGATATACCTGTATAGTACATCACCTTGTCCTTTCCCAGTCACTCTGTATAATACATACAGATTAAAGCAGAGGAGAATCAGGAGATAGAAAGTCTGGGAAGACCACTGTCTGATTTATTATGATGTGTTTGCTCATTAGGAGTCATTACAGCCATTTCAATTTTATGAATGGTTTACAGGGTTGCAATATTGTACACCTCTAGAAATACCTGTAGAATTGTCCTATGTACAGCTGGCTTGGCTCTACATGGTAGCCCTGGCAGAAGGGAATATTATAAAAGGCTCCTCTTTATATAAAAGAGCCATTTTCAATTTGTAACAAATAACTAGTCCATTCATATGGAGCCCTCCTTGACTTGGTCTAGATGGGACTCAGAGTAGCCCAGTGCAGTACAGTATGTCACTGGGAATAAAAACAGCTCAGTGCATCTGAAGAATCATTAAATCATTAAAAACAGAGGAAATGTTTTGCATAAGCCAATACACTTGAATATTCTAACAACAGATTTCCTGAAAATTAAGTCAGGTGATTTGATTTCTATACGGCTCCTTTGTTCAGTTTTCCTGTTCTAGAGCCATTCAAGTCTGAATTGGCAAACACAAAGAACTGCCCAGTAAATAGATCAATAATTACCCTCTCTGCCGTCATAGTCTACAGAAGGGAATTTTTCTTAACATTGAAATCAAGACTAAAACAAAGAACGAAAACCATGACTTATATGGGCACCTCTGAGACTCAAGATCAAAGAACCCTCTCTCTACTGGAGAGAAACGCATCTTCACATACTGAGGCCACTGACTCCCCTGCCTTGTCTCACTCCATCTTCCCTTCAAACTTGCAAATTAGCCGTTATGCCCTGATCTCCTTGAGACCTGGGACTTGTTCTTCTTATTTTCTGTCAGCAAAGTGCCTTCCACATAATAGGCACTTAATAAATAGTTTATGTGATGATGGGGTCTCAATGTCTAACTTGGGCCAAAGGTCTCCTTGCACCCGTGATGCAGGCAGTATGGATAATGGACAAAGAGCACTGGACTTGGAGTTACTTTTAGAACAAGTCCTCCCATCTGCATGAACTTCCACTTCCTCAGAGCCTCTGCTTCTTCCTTCCTCCTGAAATAAGGCCTAGTATTCTTTACAGCTCAAAGAACAGAGTGCTCCTATGAAGCCTGCTACAGTAGGCTTCTCATTAAGCAATTCAAAAGAGCACTGGCACTGGGGGGTTGTTTTGCTGGAATGGATTAACACCTGCCAGGACTGATCAGCTAAGACCTTCCGAGAACCACAGCACCCCCATGGAGGCCCTTCCTGAACACCAGGTCTGAGGTCAAGGCGCATCTGCTTTCCGCCGTCTTTCTCAGCCAGTGAGCAGGTCTGAGTCTGCCTTCAGTTAGAGACCCAGAACCACAGCATTTGGCCTCCAAGAAGCAACTGGCTGTTTCTGCAGATACCTGTGAGCACTAATTTACTCACCCCCTGGTATGTTTGATGAGATTTGTAAAGTTCATCCCAAGACACTTTACTAATGGGCCTAAGTTCTTAGGAAAAGTTGAAATTATTTCAGCAAGAAGCCTTCTTTGTAGGTCAGAACAACCAAGAGAGGGACCCCTGGTGGCCCAAGAGCCCAAAGCTTTCTTAGCCTAAGTGGCTGCCAGAGAGAAATCCTGAGAAAACACTTCCAAAAAGAGGAGGAAAATATCTAGGGTGTTTTTGGAATAGACCCAGGTAACTGCACACTAATATGAAACCTGAAATATTATTGTTAATCAAGCCAAACCCTTCCAGCTCAGAATTATTTTTTTTCATGCACAGTGATAACTCAGGGACTATCGTATCAGTATGAGGTTTTTGTATGTGTGTGACGGCTGTCATCTCAGCTCTGAGGATGTAAGACTATTAGGCCTAATAGACTTGCTCCATCACCTCATCTTGGGTGGTGAAAATCATTGGCAGTTGTGTCCAAAAGAACTTTGAATACCAGACCTTTATGAAAGATATTAGTTCATTTTTCCCCTGATACTCTATTTTCCACACACACAAAATACCTTAGTGCATAAGTTACAAGTACTTCTGGCTGATAAGTGATTTATACTAAAAACACTGAATATAGTCAGGAGAAAGCAATTCCTGCTATTTCCCCTGCTTGAAATTTGGACCCATTCCTGGCATTTCTCTCTGAATCAGGTCCAGGCATCCCCATCTGGGGTACTAGCAAACTGATGAGATCTTCTGCCTCATAAAAATCCTCTAACCTTACCACAGCAGAAGTGCTGGTCTTATCTTAAAAGTCTCTGAACAAATTACTTATATTTTTTTCTACTTTAGTTGAAAATTTAAGGTTTCTTTTTCAATTCCTCACCTTTGGGCAGTGGTGGAGAATATGTTTTCGTGTAACTTCCAGCATTCACATAGCTTCCAACAATGTATAAGCACTGTTGCTCAACCTCATCTGCCCCTCTGCATATACCGCATCTACTGCTGCTTGAACTTACAAGGTCTAGCAGGACTGTGTGAAATAGGCTGGTGTTGTCTGATTAGATTCCTCGCTCATTTGGGCCAGACTGGTTGATGTGTCAGTGATCTATGCAGTAACGCTTGCACATAGAAGTGGCCTTGTTAGACCGTGAGGAGGACCCCACTCCAGCCACAGATGCTCACACACTGCCTTGAATAATCAGGAGAACTATATTTAACTTGAAACAAGTGGAGAAAACTTACTTGTGAAAGCTCATTCCTGGTTTATTTCCACGAAATTGCAAAGTCACAAGGTCCAACACGTCATTTCTGTATATCCTGCTGCCTCTACGAGGGTCTTCATCTGAGTCATACAAGGCAGATGGTGGTCTAATCTAGACTTAAAAGGATACTTAGAAAAGGAAAATTTTCACCTCTATCTTGGCAATACTGTCGGACCTGACCTTCCCTCCTGCACCAAATGTATTTTGTTATGACTCTTCTATCTTCATTAAAAGCCATTAAAACTTCTTTTCCATTTTCACAGAAGCTAGAGACTACCGACAACCTGAGAATGTATTTTCTTTCACTTTCTCTGCAGGGTGGGATCTCATTCACTTTCCTGCATAATTGCCAAATCAAAGAGGCAGTGTTTTCTGGTGTCTACTCTGGTGAAATTAACTTGGAATTGTCTATTTTATATCTTAAATTGGTCTCCCCTACCATACACACCCCACATTAAATAAGTAATAAATTAGTAAACATAAAATCTGGAGGCATTAGTCATTTAATATTGCACAGGCAATATACTATAGCATATGAAACAACTTAATGTAAGTTCAAAAAATAAAACAAGTGAGTAATATCTGTTGTGGAGAGAACGGAGGACTCCTGATTTTAAAATAACATCCTTTCATTATTTTTAAAATAGGAGAAGTACAAACGACCAAAAATAAAAGCATGCATAATCCCACGGCAAAGACAAAACCACTAACATCTTATATTTCTTCTCAGATTCTATATTTTTAACAACTTTATTTATTTCTGCAAACTCTGCTGAATAAAAAGCCATTAAATTGCAAAAATATTTCCATTGATTTTAGTGGGAAAAATCATATGTGCCATCTCAGTGCAAGGTACCAAAGATTTTTGCGGATAGCAAACTATATCAAATTAATGATTAATTAAGTTTCTATTAGTAGCAATCATTTAGAAGGAACTAAATACTATTGGATCATAAAATGTAAAGCAATGTAGGTTTATCATACTCACCCAAATGGAAAGAGAAGACTTGATTGTAGGTGGGAAGGCTGGAGATTAAGTGCAAGGGAGTCATTTTCTGGAAGGTGGTGGGAGTCAGCAATTAACTTTCAGAAAGGCAATGTATTTTGCATTCATTGGTATCTTGCATGTCTTGATGCAAACAAAAACATTCCAAACTTCAATATTAAAAAAAATAAACATATTATCTCTCATGATTCTGTAGACTGTTTTTATGGCCCAGGCCAGCTTGGCTGATCCCTGTTGTTAGCTGGTGACTCAGCAGGAGCTGGTTGTTCTTAGACAGGGGTGGGCAAACTTTTTCTGCAGAGGGCCAAATGTAAATATTTTTAGACTTTGCATGTCATGTTGTCTCTGTTGCAGCTACTCATCTCGGCCATTGCAGTGTGAAAGCCGTCATGCACAACATGTAAACGAATGGGTGTGGCTGTGTTCCTTGCCCGCCCCTTGTCTATCATGTCCTCACTCATGTATTTGGCAGTTGGCAGGCTTGCTGGTCTAGGGAATGGTTCTCAGACTTGAGCATGTCTTAGGATAACCTAGAGCTCTCATTAAAACAGATTGCTGGGCCTCACTTACTTCCAGAGTTTCCAATCAGTACAACTGGGGTGAGGCTGAAGAATGTGTATTTGTAACTAGTTCACAGGTAATGCCGAGGCTGCTAATCTGGGGACCACATTTTGAGGACCATTGCTCTAGAGTGTCTTAGCGAGGATGGCTCATCTCTGCTTCAGCATCTCTCGTTCTCTAGGAGGCTAGCCTGGGCTTCTTCACATGTTGGTCTTAGACTAAAAAGCAGCAGAAAACAGCAGGCCCCAGTGCACAGGTGCCTCCCAAGCCCCTTGTTACATTACATTTTGCCACTGTCCCATTGGCCAAAACAAACCGCATAGCGAGGCTCTGTCGTGGTGGAAGGAGACGACCTGAAGTACGGGCAAAAGGACGTTTTGAACAAATTGGACACAATTACTGCAACAAACTACCGCACTGCCCTAAAATGTTGTAGAACAGAAATGCATCTTTAGAACAAAATTAATGCTGAGCACAGAGGAATAGCTTTGAAACACATGGAAATAGTTCACATACACAACGAATGGGAGAATCATAGAAGATAGTACCTTTTTGTCGCTCTTATTTGATGTATGTTTGCAAAGTAAAGCATTTTGGGTTTATCCACACGGGGCACACAAATCAAATTTATTCCATATGATATTCTCTGATTAGAAACTACTATTGTCAAGTAAGCTGGTGACTGCGTCTTGGCCTGAAATCACAATGTCAGTATGTGACTTCTAGCATGTTTATTTAGTGGGCTTTGGTGTGAAAGGGTTGTTACACTGAGAAAAAATTTTGGAAGTAGAATATGGTATAAACTTCCAAATGTAATTTTAGTAAAAGGTTAACTAGCAGTTGTTATGTGAAATGAGTCTGGGTATGTTAAATATTTTCATGATTTCTAATAAAGGAAAAATAGAAGAAATAAGTTTTATTTCAGTGAAACTCACAAAAGGTATGTTCTAAAGATGACAAATGAAATTAATGGGTTCCACCTAGGCCCTAAAACACTTTTCTGGTGGGTCCCAGGATAGGCACATAGAACGGAACCCTGTGGTCCCCTCATGGTGTTACGAGAGCCAGCATATGGCTCCCCCCTGCCCATGGACCTCTTACTGGATTTTGCAGTTCCATGGTTTTGTGCCATCATGGCTTTGATTTATATAAGGTGCCTTGTCGTGGTTCTATATTTCAGGAATCTGTCTAAATGAAACACTAATGCTGAAATGAATGATGCCAAATCCAATGGCTTACAACATGCCTCGTGTTGATTTTTATGAGACAAGAAGTATTTATATATTTCAGTGTAAGCTGAAGCACATTGAACTTTTTTGTACTTGAGTTTACTTTATTGGGGATTAGAAAAATTGATTTTGTTTACATGAGAGTGTGGTTCCAAAATTGATGACAGACCAAATGATTCTACGGAGAGTATTAGTCCCTCATAAACTAGACATAGAATTAAAACACAAGCTGGAGAATAAAATATGCTACTTATATGGAAATCCCTAAAAAAGCTGCCAGATAAACTGATAGCAAGCCATTGTTTATGGCTCTGAACACTTGGTTAATTCCAGAAATAGAAAAGACATTAATCCTAACCTCAAGGAACTTATTTACATCATAGGTGAGGGTCAGACAGGCAAACATCACATGGGCTAATAAACAAAATATTTATGAGACCAGAAAAGCAGCAGGTTGAAGGCTGTGCTGCAGGTTGGATGAACAAGAAAGCCCCCCAGCTTTCCCCCTGGGGCCAGAAATGGAGATGATCCCATTAAGTTTCTTTGGTTACTGTGGTGGGTCTTGCGAAAGCTGCTGCCTGGAGCTATTGATCAGTATAGTGGAAAAGAAATAAGCAATCTGAACTCATCCCTGGAACTTATGTCCTTTTCCTCCCTAATTCCCACCTTCAGCTTCTCTCACTGGGAGGTATGGCTATTGTATTTTGCCCTTTGTGTCCTAAAAGGAGCATAACCGCTACCCTTTGGAGGATCCCAGAGAGGCTGTTGGGAAGGGTCCCAGCAGAGGTGCTTTGGATTCAGTTTCTGAGTCACAGGCCAGAGAACAGCACCGGTTTATCAGTTCCCTCCCCACAACCCCCACTAACTGGCATAAATGAACTGTTAAAAGGTAAACTGAGGCACGTAAGAACTTTGAAGAGTTTATTTGAGCAAATACTGATCCAAATCAAGCAGCACCAAACCAGAGTGTTAGAAACATGCCTACAGAAGCTTGGGATGAGGTTTTTATAGAGACAATGATGCCAAACAAAGTATGGATATCTGATTGTCTATAGGTTAAGCAGTTGCCTTATTTGCGAAAGGCTCATTGGCTGTTTGAAGTTGATTGTTTTTAAGTTTCATTTTCTCAGATTCCAGTGCACTGACTCTGGTCTAGGTTTCGGTTTGCTAATATAGATTACCAAGGTATCAGGGCCACCTTACTCGAAGGTCTCCTTGTTTAACTGCTGTTAACGAACCTCATCCTAGCATGACTACTCCACCCTATATCGTCTCTGGCTACTTCTCTTCCGTAACATTTGAGGCCATCATATGGCTTATTTTGGTACAGCTTTTCAACAAGTCCCATTTAAGAACATGAACACTGACTTGCTGACACATTAAAATGCACGCTGGTGAAAGGGGTGTTCCTTGATGAAACTCCCAAATAAGACATGCTCTTTCTTAAAAATGGGTTATGTTGTAGGACTTAAAACAAAATGGTATCCATTGATGGTCACAGATAAAAAGTATCATGTCTTGATGTTTCATTTTAATATTCTGTGACCTTTCCATACTTGGCTTCTTTATTATCTCCTTGCAAAATATTTATAAACAGAGGGGGTATTTGACGTAGAAAGAGAAATGAGGAGACGGAACCCCACAATGGGAATTTATGGGAGATCGGATCTTACAGCTTGTTTTTTCACTAAGTTCTGGAGACCTGTTAACTGCTTTGGATGTCTCCAGGGTGTCATCAATTAATTGAACTCTGGCCTTTCAAAAGTGGATTGATATGCATGTGATTAAAGCAGTGGCTGTGTCTCCATATTAATTACTCTTCCTGAAAACACTAGCTTTTTCTCAGCTCCACTAGAGAAATGTAGTGGTGAGAGAAATGGAGAGTCTGCTCTTTCATAGATCATGTGTTACCTACTCAATCACTTGGGAGGTGGTGACTGTCAAGGACAAAATGGAAAAAGATGTAGGAAGAAAAAAATGTTAGTGCTGCAGCACTGTTAGAAGACTTGTCATTAACCCATTTCCCCTAAGACATTGCTTTGTTTAGGAAAACAAGTCTATGGGATTTAGCTGGAGACTGCATATGTAGAGGTGCTGAGGTCTAAACGCAGCTGGACCCCTAAGGTCCTTATAATAATGGACCGTCACTCATGAAGTCCCTTCTCTGTGCAGGGCACATACATGTTCAGGCTTCTCTTACATTTTCTTAAATATTCCTCACAACAGCCTCTTTAGCAAGTAAGCAAACTGATGTTCAGAAAATTTCCCATGACCTCAGAGTTGAGGAAGGCAGAGCTAAGATTCCAACTTACACCTCACTTCAAAGTCAACAATAATTCTTAGGAGTTTAGTTTGTTGTTTCACTTCCTTGTCTTCTTGTCTTTAAAATTGGTGTGGAAGTGGAGAGGAAGCAGTAGAAGATGAGAAGAGGCAAAGAGGAAGTAGGGGGTTGGGGCAGGAGGGGGTTAATATGTTAATTTTCTTGACAAGATTGTCCTGAGCAAGAATTTTATGAAATACAGAGAAAGATCAAATGCAGGTTTGTGAGTGTGTGGATACGGTTCCCACATTCACAAATTGCAAAAACCCCTCAAGATAAGGGGAAAATGCATCTAGAGGAAATAGTCTTTTACAGTTTTTGATCTAGTCTATGGAAAATGCACAGCTATAGTATTATTCAAATAAGGAGAAGGGAGAGGTGCTGCTAAGAAGGGAGGAGAAGACTGCATTTGATTCTTTATTTACATGAGAAATCTATAATTTCAAGATTAATAAAGCACTATTTTTCATATAGAAGAATTTGTCTTTACCCCATGACAAGTGTCCTCTGCTATTTGGGGGTGACACACATTTGTTTTGAGAGTTCTGGAGATTGCAAACAACAGCCACCATGCCCCCTGGTATCCACTTTCAGGAGCACAGGCTGGCTGCGCATTGTTTGCCCTGACCTGAGACATTAGGCCCAGCCCCAGGAAGGTGGATCCGGGATTTACCCCACGTGTGGCATGAGTGAGCCTGCTTGAGCAACTGAGGAGAGCATTTCTAGTAGAGCAATTCTTTTAAATAAGTTGATCTTCCTCTAAGGAGCATGTACAGGTTGAAATGACTAGAACCACCATCCCTCAGTCATGTTGAGCTCATCTCCATCTGCACACTCCCTAACTGGGGGAGTTGAGAGGAATCATGCAAATTCCCTATGCTTGACTTTTTTTATTTATAAAAGAGAGCCAATCATTAAAGAATTGTTGTGAGGACTAAATAGAATATTGCCTGCAAAGCATTTAAACCAATACATGATCCTCAATATCATTAATATTGATTAAAAAATTCAAGGCATATCTATTTTTCTTTTTTAATACCCTTTTTCTCTCTAGATTTCTCCAAAGCTTTCCCTAAAGCTGTTTTTCCCTTCCTACTCTTTAATGTTCACCCTCCAGCTCTCCATCACTTTCACAATCTGGATGGATATATTTCAATGTCATGATTTTTCTCTATTAAAAACCAATATTAACCCACACCAAAATGAATCCTGCAGAGTAACAAAATCTTTAAATTTAAGGGCCAGTATTTCTTTTCTTTTTTTTTAAACAGTCACATCACATTCCTCTTCTAAATTTGTACATGTGTAAAGGGCTTGACATATTGAAGTAACAAGATTATTAAGGAGAATTGTCAACTAGTTCCTTATACAAAACCTTAGTTTTCTGTTGTTTTTTTCCACAGGCCTATACCATATTGCAGTCTGGCAGGTCTCCGAAGGAGATGGTACTGTGAAGCACAACTGCTTACCACAGTGATGGATGGGTAGCTGGTGGGTAACTCACTGCAGTTTACTTTTCCAGGTTTGAAATGTCCAGAGTAGACATGTGTTAAGTCATCCATCAGAAATGTGGAATGCAATGACAGAAATAACCAGATGCTCTGTAACAAGATGCCACAGGGCAAACTTGGAAAAATGAAACAACTACACTTTTCTCTCCTTGTGTAATAAAATACTGCCTGTAACCTGAAGATCTACTTGCATTTATGTGCAATTAGTACTTTCCACAAGACACTGCAAGAATCCTAGGGAGAAATTCCTTAACGCCCTCTTCACAAAAGACCTTCAAAATTCTAGTTTTTGTTTGTTTGTTTGTCTTTTACCTTTATAAAAGAAAGGAAGAAGGATTGTTTGGTAAGTCCAAAAGGGTATATTTGGAAGAATGGTTCTTAGTGGTCATGGTAACATGTAATGTTTTCTTGCTTATGGTATTGTCTGTGGATTTGTGGTGCGATTATTTTTTCCATGCTTAACTTTATATTAACACATACTGTAGGGCAATGAGGAGAGTAATCAGAGGAACCCAGTCTGGTGAAATTGTCACACAAAAGGGAGAACAAAAGTGAAACAATAATCAATATGAAAAAAAAAACACAACTTTTCTTTTGAAAATGACAAATTTGCTACAAATAGAATGTACTTTTTGAAACTTAATAGTCATTATCGCTGTCATTAATATTTGTTGAATGAGAGAATACTTGTGAAAGTTCTTCCTAAAAGTGAGGTGCTGATGGTGGTCAGCGAACAGTAGTGGGCGTTGTTACCTGCTGTCCGTACGGCACTCCACCAGGGTCCTTGCAGAATTTATGAGGCCCTGCATTTTGGAATTTAACTGTAATGAAATGAACACCACAAATCTGATTGGAAGACTAAGCCTTGGGGTAACAAGAGTGCTGGAGAGTCCCCAGTGTTTGGGGTTGAGTGAATATCCACATTTTATTTCTTTTTCTGTAGAGAATAAAGCTTCTTTTCCTAAACTTCCCATTTTAAGCCCTTTGCAGCTTGAAAGCCAGTCTTCTCATAGCCTAGTGTTATGGTGCCCTGTAAGGCCCTATCCCAGCTTTACCTTCCCCTTTTGCTATTATTTGATTACTTATTCATTCAGCAAACTGTTCCATCCTCCTATTTATCAGCACTTACTCCTGAAAACAACATGAAACAAGGGTTCAAATTCCATGTCTGCCCCAATCTTGGGATGATAGTTAATGACTCTACAGCTAAAGCTTCTGTTACCTCGACACTTGAAAGAAGATACAAATAGTTGCCATAGAGGAATATTAAAAACCTTATATGAAATCAGGCATTTGAAGGGCTTGATACCCTGCCTGGCACAAAATATACATTCAATAAATGATAGCTTCTACTATTATTACGATGTGCCATGTGCCACCCTGTAAGGCCAAGCTTATGTCCCAAGTCCTCTATGGAGCCTTTCCCGCCACGGCAGCCCGCACAGACCTTCTCCCCAGATCCCAAATGTACCCATTGTTGTCACCCAGTTTTAATCACACATGTACAGAATGATGATGAAACAAGTATTTACCTCTACACTGCCTTCTGTTTTAACATTTTCTCCTCAACTAGAAGATAAAGTCCTTGACATGGAGCACCAACTTGCACTACTTATTCATATTTAATTTTAAAATATCTTCTAAGCACATTAATATATTCCAAGAGGGATGTATTAATTAATTATGACAACACCGATGAAGAGAGTGATATAGGGCCTAAAAAGATGATAGGACCAAGGTACCCACCATACTCAGTCTGTTAAGGATTTAAGACAAATGAAATAATTTATTACCACAGCAAAACTAGTAGTTGACAAAGTTACACTGTACTGTACTTGTCCCATCATATCTATATCTCTCCTCAGCCTTTATCAAGACTTTGTGACACAGCCCCACCTCTTCCCTTTAAAAGCCACTCCCTCAAATCTGCCATTCACATTATAGTATAAATGAACTCCACAAAGTCTCAGATTTTCATGCCACCATGAAGGTATACTTGCCAAGGTGGGAGGATAGAATTTATCATGTATTGATTTATTAGTTTTATATATTGTAAATATTTAGATATGTGATATATGGACCTCCATTTGTAATCTTGCTAGGACCTCAGAAATGTTAGGGGCAAGCTTAGTACTGAGGACAGGTTTGAAAGTACTGACCCTGTGATAAAGGCTGCCTGCCATTTATCTTAGTTTTATATTCCCTACTTGTTTCCCATCAGGCTGGTCACTGTGTTTCAACAGTCAAAGGAGAACGTGGCTTCACTGTGGCTGGTCACTTTGGGCTGGACCGAAGTTAGTGTTCATTCTTAGCTCTACCAGCACAATAAACACTGGAATTTAAATAACCCAGAATTGAGTTGTAATTGTCATAGTCAAGGTGTGGTCCCACTGACCAACCCAGCCATGATGATTTTCCAGCAAATTGGCTTTGCTGGTGTCCGTAGCGGGGTGGAAGGAGAAGTTTCAGTGAGCCTTTTATCCACCCATTTGCTGCCCCAGTATGTCTTGCCATACCACATATCTTTATTTTTAAAGGAAAAGAATTACATTGGAGCCATGAGTTTTATTGTACCAATAAATGACGTTTCTGGAGTATCTCCTAGGCAGCTACAGAGTGAGGTATAAGAATGCTGGTTCTTGGAAAATACACAAATGAATTCAGCAGCTTACTGTCTGAAAAATGCCCTCAAAGTAAAAGAATCACTGTCTCCCCCTCATCACTACAAGATAGCCAGTTGTATGGGTTAAAAAGCACAGAAAGCAAAAACCAAGACAAATGAAAGGACAATCCCACTACAGGGCAGGAAATGAAGAATAGCTTTATAAGAGAAACGATGTGGGGAATTCTTTATGTTGGCAACAGGCTATTTCCTAAAATAGAAGCTGGCCAGAACCAGTTTAACAATTTGGGAATAAATATTGTGGCATTTTTACTTACACAGAGTGGTCAGTGAAGACTTTTTAGGTCGTTGAAAACAAAAGTCAAAGATTCCTGTCCAGGCTGTGAGTCCATTCTTCATGTTATGCCCCAGAGACAATGGAGTTGACACAGAATTTCCAAAGGCCATTTGAAAAACTACTTTTTCAGATTATTTGAAAAATGAAAAGTATGTCTTCAAAGGTGTTAAGTGTTTTACTCGAATGATTTGATTATCTCAATTATGTTGAGTTCTTTGATTTAACACTCCAGATATCTGTTGGAATTTGATGTATTTCATCTATTCTCTCTCTTTCTTTAAAACAATCCTTTCCAGAAAGCTTACTGTATCAACATTAACTCAGATGCTACCTGTGAAACCAAGAAACCATAGCAGTGATCCATCCCTTCTGTTCCATTTTCAATCTTAATGTAAACTAAATTGATTTAAAAATTATGTGCTATCACTTTCTCTCAAAACAAGGTATATATTGTATTCACAAAAAAATTGATAATTTATAGTTTTATCCACACCCACACACCTTTCTAGATTCCCTTATGTCTACGAGGGTGCATTTGTGCAATTAGAAGGCCTGTCCCAACAGTTTATGGACCAGCTAGTTGCCTGATGGAGCATCTAATGTGTGGCCTGGCTTCCCAGACACCTTGCTACAACCTCAGGCTTCGTTTGCCATTTACTGGTGAAATCAAGACGTTTATTCGTTCATCACAAAGTGAGAGCTAGGAGCTTTAGATCCAGTGGACATGCTGACTGTAATTATCAAAGCTCTTCTTACCTTAGGAGAAAAATAAGCGCAGTGATTCAAGGGACAATTTAATTCTAAGAATTAAAGATGAGAATATGTGTTGAACATTCAAACTGAAGATGGTTTTTTAATAAGGACCTTAAAGGGCAAAATAATATGTAAAAATATACAAAGCAAAAAATAGTGTGAATTGCCCACTCTTCAGGCCTTTGCCAAAAAAAAAAGTCATTCCTGTTATTTGTAAAAGAGGCATAAATTCAATTATCTTCTCAACTATCTAAATAATATTGCTAGCCAACAAAGGCAATATGAGGCAATATGAGACCTTCATGTGTATCTCTTTAATTTCAAGGAACAGAAAGTAATCACTTTGAGTTTGCACTTTAAAGATAATCCCACTCCTGATACACCAGCATTTACCAGTTCATTTGGAAGCTTGGGAACAAATCACCCTTTGATTTTTGGTGAAATGGTCACGCCCCTGCCTTTCAACAAAGTCCTCATGAGATAGTGTCCATTTTACTCTCACATCCAGCCCAGCTTTGTCTCAGCATAGAGCATCTTGCACGGCCCAGGGTTTAGCAGGAATGCAGGGAGCCATGAATGTCAGGCATGTTGAAGTATGATCCTGAGCACAGGCGCTTTCATCTTTGTCTTTTGTGCAGAGATAATGGTTTACATTAGACTGATTATATGCAGACTGAGAAGTGTATCTTGTGCAACAACTCTGAGGCATGCTGAAAGATAAAAATCCCATTTGGTGCATTTTGTATTGGTGGTCTCTAACGTGGGCATCACAGGCCTGCACAGTCCTTGTAAATCAGATATAATGAGGGCCAGATAGCAACTCGCTTAGCTGTTGAATGAAGTGTTTCTTTACTTCAGACTGAAGGATGGCATATTTGCTATCTAAAACCTTATGATATCGGGTTGAAAGAAGTCTTTTACTTATATCTCTGAATGCAGACTATATGGCCAGTTAGTTATGTGAACATTCCTGGTGCTGCATAGCAAGGTTTTTAAAGGAAGTTTTATTTATTCACTTTTATGTAATTTTATAATGATCTCCCTGGATGGCCTTTTATATTGAAGATGATCTGCTTTCCAACTTCTTTCTCTTTCCTTTTTGCCACCAGCTTTCTGGGCAAAAAAGAAAGGCAACCCTGTGGCAGCTCATGACCATAATTTTTTAAGTGGAGACTGCGTTCTCAGTTGGAAAAGCAGTGTAATTCCTGAAAGCAAGAACAAATCCAGGCCCACTAATCCTCCCTGAGTGGAACACAAGCCTCATGAGTGAAAACACCTTTGCTTCTAATGTTTCAATAATCCCAGTTTTATAGGCAGCAGTTTATTTTATGTTTAATAGAGCTATTTCCAAGTGTTTTATAATATGATGCATTTTGATATCTACAAGATGAATGGTAATTCCAATTTTATTAGTGGAGAAACAGGAGCATGGAGGGATTATGGAGACCTTGGTGTTAAGGGTCACCAGCAGAGTTGTTTTCTGTCTGCGCTATGAACACACACATGTGTGTACACACACGTACACACAACAGTCACACAAGCATATACACACACATTCACACACACATTGCTTACAGACATATACACACAGTCTCACATAGAAACACCCATGCTCGCACACATCTGCACACTCTTGTACACATACACATACTTGCATATATACACAGTCACAAGCATGAAGACATAAAAGGAAAAAAACTGTGTATTATACTAGTTCAAAAATTTCTGATTTATGAAAAATTTATTACAATACTATTTAATTCTTTTTCTTCCCAAACACATTTAGTAACTTTAACAGGCCAAAAGGAGTCATTTATTTATTTATTGCTCAGCAGAAATTCTTAGGGAGCTCGAAAACTGGTATTGTAAACACTAAAAATTTAAGGAGCAGCTCCTAACTAAGAGTTTGGCATAGAGTAGGCATCTAATAAATGTCCTGAAATTTTTTTAATGTCCATTGAAAACTATCATGCACTTCAGGTTAAATATGATAGACCTAATACTTATCTCTATTCACTTCTAAAATGCCACTGAAATGAGAGTAAAGCAACAAACAAATAAATAAATAAACAAGGTATAACCCACAGGGACAAAAAAAAAATCAGAGAAAATGAAAGCAAAGACATCAAAATTATTGAAGAAGGAAATTCAAAGGAAGAGTGAAAATTGATTTCACAGAGTGGAGAATTAAGAAACCTATGTGTCTATGGGGATAAAAGAAATTGATACCACTGAATGGAGACAGGCCCAGGGATTGGAGGTTCAAGGTATCTGCGGAAGCCATAGTCAGGGACAGAACTGAAAAACAGGATGATTGACAGAGAGTCCATACTGAGGACGTTTCAAGTTCTGTCCTTGATCCAAGAAGGTGGAGAAGCCTCTCATGTGGAAGACAGGAAGACAAACAAAAATAAATAGAATTGGAGGAAACAGAATGGACAAACATGGGACCATTCTAAATCCTAATACTGTCAGTGAGATAAAATACTTCAGCTGAGAACCAATAGAAGGTCATTAAAAAATAATAAGAGCCATTCCAAGAAGAATAAATTCTTTGAAATTTAAAACATATTAAAATAAAGATTTCAGTAGAAGAGCTGGAAAATGAAGTTGAGGAAATAACTCCAAATTAAAACAAGAAGACAAAGAGATGAGAAACAGGGACCAAATGATATGAAAAGTCAATGTTTCCTTCAGGGGGATCAATATGTAACTAATAGAACTTCCAGAAAGAGCACACAGAAAAATTAAGGGAAACTAAATAACCAGACAAATAATATGAGAAAACTTTAACAAATGAAAGGATGTGATCTTCACATTTAAAAGGGTCCACCAAGTGTCCCAAACAATAACATATTCAAGCATATCATCATGAAATATTGGATCAACTGGATAGTGTGAGAAGATATTAAAAAACTCCAGAGAAACAAAACAAAGCAAAACAAAGAAAAAGTAAATAAACCCAAAATGAAAATAGTTTATATAACAAAAAAGAAGATGTGGAATATCATCAGACTTCATAAAAGGAAACTACTCCCTGGAAATCAACAGGGAAATGCTGTAGAGAGGCAGTTCAAGGTGGCAGAGTGGGAAAATCCTGACCTCACTTCTTCCCGTAGGCACACTGCATTCTACAGCTGTATATGGAAGAATTCCCTCTGAAAAAGACCTGAAAACTTCTCCTTCATAACAAAGGATAAAAGGGCCACATCAAGACAGGTTGGAGAAGCAGAGATATGTAAGGCCAAGAATCCCTCCCCTGGTGTAGCAACTCACATCTCACCACCTTCTTCCTGAGGAATGGGGGGTTTGTGCCCCACATCGAGCACCCCAAACCTTTGAGCCTGCACCAGAGAATTGAGCCCCTGAAACATCTGGCTTTGAAAACCAGTGGGGTTTATGTCCGGGAGACCCAAAGTATTGTTGGGATCTGAGATTCTGCTCTTAAAGGGCTTGTACACAGACTCACTTACCATTGGACCCAGTGCAAAAGCAGCAGTTTGAAAAGCATGTGGACTGTAAGTGAAGGAAGTTCATTTGCGGTCTTAAAGCATCTACCAGAGGAGCAGGGGCCTGTGCAGACTCTCTCCAGGGACAGAGGCTCTGGCAGGCACTATTTTTGTGCTCTCAGTCGACCTTGTTAAAAAGCCTACAGGCACATGCAGTCCACGGAAGGGACACTCAGGATGGCCTGGCTCTAGTGGCCAAGGAAGGTTGTGTTTATGATCCTAAAGGTCTGAAACAATTGGAAAGACAGTTCTTGGGAGACTACTACCCACTGGGCACTGCACAGACAGCTGACTGAAGGACACCTCCTGGCTTCCTGTATGAAGGCCTGTATCCTTGTCCTGGAGCTTCAGCCTGAGGCGTGGGCTTCAGGTCTGCCACATATCTACAGGCTGCGGTGGTGTCGGCCGACATGGGCCAAGAGACACCATCTTTGTGCTCTCTATCAGCCTAGCTACAGATTGACAGTACCTCCCAGAAAGGAGCTTATACACTCATTTAAGGCCCCAATTTTTGTGACCATCACCCAGGGAACATGTCTACATTTCCTCGTCTGGAGGCCAGAGGATTTTCAATTGTACTCCTGCAAGACTGTGTTTAATTGCATGCTTTAAAAGCTGCTGCCTGAATGGAACAGAACAGAGAGCCAGAAATAAACCCATTCCTATATGGTTAATTCATCTATTTCAAAGGAGGTGAGAATACAAAAATGGGGAAAAGGCAGTCTCATTAATAAATAGTGTTGGGAAAACTGGACATCTACATGCAAAAGAATGAAACTGAATCATTATGTTGCATCATACACAAAAATAAACTCAAGGTGGATTAAAGACATAAAAATAAGACCTAAAACTATAAAACCCCTAGAAGAAAAACAGTCAGTACACTCTTAAACATCAGCATTAGTAACTTTTTTTCTAGATGTCTCTCCAGGCAAGGGAAACAAAAGCAAAGATAAACAAGTGGGACTACATCAAATTAAAAAGCTTTTGTACAGCAAAGGACACCATCAACAAAATGAAAAGGCAACCTATAGTATGGGCGAATATATTTGCAAATGATACATCTGATAAGGGACTAATATCCAAAAAATACAAAGAATTCATACAACCCAACACCAAAAATCAAATAATATAATCTAAAAATGGGCAGAGGAACTGAACAGACATTTTTCCAAAAAAGATATACAGATAGCCAACAGACACATGAAAAGATGTTCAACACCATTAATCATCAGGGAAATGCAAATTAAAACCACAATGAGATATGACCTCACACCAGTCAGAATGGTTAGTATCAACAAGACAAGAAACAATAAGTGTCCGTGAGGATGTGGAAAAAAAGGGAATCCTTATGTTCTGCTGGTGGGATTGCAAATTGGTGCAGCCACTATGGAAAGCTGTAATGGAGGCTCCCCAGAAAACTAAAATTAGTAATAGCAATATGACCCAATTCCACTTCAGGGAATTCACCTGAAGAAAACAAAATTCCTAATCTGAAAAGATATATACACTTCTATGTTTATCAAAGCATTATTTACTATTTCCAAAAAATGGGAACAACCTAAATGTCCAACAATAGATGAATGGATAAAGATGTGTTACATTTTTACAATGAAATATTATTCAACCATAAGAAGACTGAAATCTTGCAATTTGTGACAGTATGGATGGTCCTAGAGGGTATTATGCTAAGTGAAGTAGGTCAGAGAAAGACAAATACCATATGATTTCACTTATACATGGAATCTAAAAAACAAAATAATGAACAAGCAAGTGGAAAGAGACTCAAACACAGAGAACAGACTGGTGGTTAGTATAAGGGAAGTGGGTGAAAGGGTGGTTGAAGCAGGTGAGGGGAAAAAGTACTGAGAATGTTTGATATCTTGATCAAGCTAATGGTTACATGAATGTACACACATGTGAAAATTCATTGATCTGTACATTAAGATTTGTGCATTATATTGTATGTACCTCAATTAAAAAAATGTAGCCCCCCTGCCCCAACAACAATAAAAAAGCTACTATCTCAGGGTCTGGCTTCCAGTCAGCCAGAAACTAGGTATTGATTGAGAGTCCTTCGTTTGGACACCAACAGATCTTGGCATACCCTCAACAGCTAGGACCTAACAAGTATTAGTCAGGCTGCTTAGAAAATCACAACGGTTTGTGAGACAACCAAGAGCCAGGGCAAGGTTGAATGACAAATTTCCTCTCCTGCATGAGAAATGCTTTCAAATTCTGAGAGACAGAACATAATTTTCAACCTAGATTCTATATGTAGGGAAATTGTTAATCATATGAGGATATCGAATAAAGACACAAGGTTAAAAAAATTACTTCCCTTATGTCCTTTCTTGCAAGAATATAATGATGAGAATAACAAATACTTCCATGATGTTCAGTATTTGCCAGGCAATGCTCTAAGCATCTTACATACAGTAAGACACTTCTTACAGAATTCCCGTGATGTAGACATTTTTCCAAAAAAGACATACAGATGGCCAACAGACACATGAGAAGATGTTCAACGCCATTAATCATCAGGAAAATGCAAATCTTATGAAGAGACTGAGACACAGAGAGGTTGCAATTCTTGCCCATGGTCACTCCAGTTAGTGACTGGAGGAGATGGGCCATGAATCCAGAAACCTGAGTCCAGAGTGGCTGCCTTGCTGTCCAGCTACACTTCCCCTCAGAAACACTGGGGAAAGAAATAAGAGGCAAGCAGAGTATACCACGGGGCTCAACTATAATAGTGACATGGTCAGAATAATGAAAAATTTTAATTCTGATTAAACCAAAATTATATAACTATTTTCAAGATGTGTGAAGAAGTGTGAATGTGTGTGTGTGTGTGTGTGTAATATGTTGAGAGTAACTAGAGAGCCAAATTCTCATCTTTCATCATACAAAGTGAATAGAAAAATTATCAGACTGAGAAATCAAGCTGATTCATCTCTGCCTAACATATAGAAGGGACTCAATAAATGTTTGTAAATGAATGAATGAATTTCCAAAGTCTGCATCTCACATTCATTTGCACATTTGCATAGCACTATCCTTGAAAAACTGGACAAACAGCTTTTTATCTTTCTCTGCATGCTGTGTGTGTCATGGAGAAATGCTTATGATAAACATAATAAAAATAGCAAATTTGCATGATATTTCAATTCTATATTTTAAATAATAGAATGTACATATGTGTATGTATATAGTCACAAGCATGATGTTATATAGATAGGATAAAATCTCTGCAAGGATAAACCCTAAAGGTGTCAGTGGAGAATGGGACTGCAAAGAGGGAGATTTCTTATTTGATATACACTGTATTTTCTAAAAATTTTGCAATGAGCATTTATTTTTATAATTGAAACTTCAAAATTCAAAATGTACTTAAGTTGTCACAATCATATTTTGATACTTAAAAAATTTAAAGGTCGAAATTCATCTATTTTGTGTTCTTAACACCTTGAGTTTATTTAAACATTGCTTTAGTCAACTATAAATTTAGTCTTGGCTGAGAATAGATGAATAAGGGACAGTTGCCCTCAGGGACACCATGCACTTAAAGACCCTGGAAACAGTGAGTTGTAGCTCAACTACTGGGACTCTGGGCACAAAAACTTGAAAAACTAGGAAACTGCTTTATTGGCAACCACGGACCCAGTAAATACTTGGGATGTCAACATTTCTCTGGCTTCCAAGACAATAGCAGTCAGGTGGGAGTATGCCAAGCAAAAGCACATAAAACCTGAATAAATCTCTCTGCATGTCATTCTCTGCTGCCAGTGTCCGACGTACAGGCACTGAAAGGCAAAAAACATTCCCACCCAGAGCCCTTTGCAAAGATACCTAGACACACAGTCCCATTGTACTGCTCTGAAGTCCTGGGTAGGCTTCTTCACAAGGGAAGCGTTTCACAGGGAAGGGGAAAGGCTTGCCAAAGCGCTCAAACTTTCACTTCCTGTATTTGTTTACTAGTGCATTTATTCCAATTTAAAGGTAAGGTTTCACTCATTCCTTCCCTATCCCCCAAAAATGAATGAAGGAGGAAAGGTAAAGCCAAGGAGACTTGCTCTTCATACAGACCCCACCTGGGGCGGGGGCGGGGAGCTGTTTGGGGGTTTTGCTTAGGCAGTGTCTTGGACGAGGCCTATGGCTGGTTATGTACACATGCAGCAGGGAAGTGAAAGCATCACTAATCTTTTAATGGGAAAAGCTTAAAGTAAACAGAGTTTTTCTTCCTGGTTATGCCAAGAGCTGGAATAATAAATACAGATAAGAGGTAGCCTCATACTTCAAATAATTTGTTGAAACTACATTCACAAACTCAGCCTGATGCTATTTGTGCAGTTGTTAACCATAAGGAGAGCCCTATCCCTTGCTGGGCCTTGAACAAGTGCCTTGCCAGTCTCCACTCACATCAGCCCAGCCTGGGAGTCTAAAATTAGTTGACCTGCCCAAATGTCCAAACTATGATCGATCAATTGTCTCTACTTTCAGGGCAGACCATCGAGTTTGATTGGCAGGTGAAAATGCTAACTATCTGGTTGGAGGGGCAAAGGTCATGCTGTGTCTGTACTTTATGATATAAACAATGCTGCCAAAGAACAGAAAAACCAGAATAAAGATTACCTGGAAAAAATACCAGAATGACAAAAAAGGTCATTACTTAAGTACCTAAGATATTTAGTCAAACTGTCTTTCTAAAGTTTCTGTACTAATAATTTCTCATGTATTGTTCTAAGCAAAATTATCTAAGAATTTTTCAGAATTACATTTGTGTCTTAAGCTTTGTTGTCAGTTCTTTTGGAAATGACCTAAGACATGTGACTTACAAGGCTACAAACATCCAAGTTTTGTAGGACAAGAAAAATATTGAGTAAATCACATTTGAAATAAATAATGACAAGCTCCTACGTGCAGATTTGTGAATAGCAAGATGTTTTGAGAGTAGATAGGACAGTTTATAAATGTGTTTTATCCTTAAATATTTCTAAAAACATCGATTTCTTTTTCTTTTCTCAGCATAGGCCCACTTCCTCATCTCCTATTCCTTCCTTAATCCATTCCATTTGGGCTTCTATTCCTAATTTTTCACTGCAACTGCATTTATCAAGGTCACAAGTAAACTATATCTTTTCAAAGTTAACATCAGTTTACCTTTCCTTTGCCTCTAAAAAATACTGGACATTGTTTATCACTCCATCCTACTCAAAACATTCTCTGCCATAGCCTCCATAACCCTGCAGCTGTTGGCTTTTCTTATTTCCTCAGTGGTCCTCCTTGTCAGTCTTTTTTTGTGGCTTTTCCTGCTATCTCATAATTCCTAACCTAGGAGTGCCCTGAGATATTTCTTGTATCATCTCCTCTCTGTAATTCTTTCCCTGAGTATTCTCACCAAGTCTGTGCCTTTCAATATTATGTCTAAACTGATGACTCTCAAAATCATATTTTCAGCTTGACCAATATCTTAAGCTCTAGATTCATATATCTAATGCTCGTTGACAACTCTACTTGTCTAATTATCACTGCATCTTTCACATAGACCAAAAAGAACTATCAATTCTTATCCCTCTTCCCTAATTCTCTGTTACCAAGTCTCCTTCATCTTGATAAATGGCACCATAATCCATCTAGCTGCTCAGGCCAAAAGCCCAGGAGTCATCCTTGATTCCCCTTTTCCCCTCAGAACCTCTCCAACCCATCAACCAGTTCTATTAGCTCTACTGCTAACATATAGTGTGATTCTGGGCACTTCTTGGCCTCTTCATTCTACCACTTTTGCCCAAGTCACTCTCATCTCTCACCAGAGCATCCTTGTACCCAGTCTTGCTGCCTCCATCTTTGTTTCTACATTCCATCCTTCACAAGGATGTTGAGTGAACACTTAGAGCATAAACCAGATCATGATACTCCCAGTATCTCTTTGCTGATTATCATATGTAAAGCCTTGTGCTACAGTCTGTAAATAGAGAAAGGTCATGATTCAGTACAGGAAGCAGACATGCATACTGTAATTCTAATCATAATCAGAGAGTGGCAGGTACTCACCTAACAGTATATAAACAAACATGAAAAAAGAGTAAATTTTACTAGAGTGGTAATGGCTGATATGGAGCCTGATCGGAGAAATTATTCTCTGGTCATTCATTCAATAATCATTTTTTGAGCACACACTATACCCTGAACTGAGCTCCACAGGGAAAATTATACTTGAATCAAGCAGGATAAGCAGGACTTAAGAGAAATACTGTTTGCTAAGGGACAAAATGTGGAATACACAAGAACAACTTACATGTTCTGAGAATCTTGACAAGTTCAAGTGTGCTGAAATTTTATGTTCCAGTGTGCTGGAACCAAGGCCTTGGCTGGAGAAACCACAGGGACAGTGTATAGGAAGGTTGGTAAGGCCCACATTACACTGGGGCCTGGAAGGCCCAGACAGGCCAGACCGTCTGCAATTAACCTGACAGCAATGGCAATCATCAAGGATGACTTACTTTGCGTTTTTAATAGTTAAGTGATATAAACAAATTTGTGCTTTAAATTTTTTACTCAGGAGCTAGGATGAAAGGTGATTTATGGGAATAAGATAGAAGTCAAGGAGAACATTTACGGAGCTGCTGTAATATTTTAGAAGAAAGATGGTAGATGGTACAGACCTAAATTGGAGCAGGAGCAGTGAGAATGGAAAACATGGATAGTATTAGAAAAAACATCACAAGCTGAGAGCTTGCAAATCCAACCTTGTCACAAATGTTTTGCTTAATAATGCAAACATTTTAAAATCCAGAGACTTTATATAAAATATAAATTTCCAACTCTTCTTCAGAAACCCACAACCCACACTAGGGAGCCACATTCTCTTATCACATCCCTCCCTGACAGTTAAGGAGCACATGCTTTCTTCTTTAGACAGTCATGCTCTTCCCTTCCTGGCCACATCCCTTCCAGCCTGTATTATTTGACCCATCTGGGCTCTATAGGCATTTGAGAGATTTTTTTTTTGAGAGGGCATCTCTCATATTTATTGATCATATGGTTGTTAACAACAATAAAATTCTGTATAGGGGACTCAATGCACAATCATTAATCAACCCCAAGCCTAATTCTCAACAGTCTCCAATCTTCTGAAGCATAATGAACAAGTTCTTACATGGTGAACAAGTTCTTACATAGTGAATAAGTTCTTACATGGTGAACAGTGCAAGGGCAATCATCACAGAAACTTTCGGTTTTGATCACGCATCATGAACTATAAACAGTCAGGTCAAATATAATTATTTGTTGGATTTTTATACTTGATTTATATGTGAATCCCACATTTCTCCCTTATAATTATTATTATTTTTTTAAATAAAATGCTGAAGTAGTAGGTAGATGCAAGATAAAGGTAGAAAACATAGTTTAGTGCTGTAAGAGGGCAAATGTAGATGATCAGGTGTGTGCCTATAGACTAAGTATCAATCCAAGCTAGACAAGGGCAACAAAACATCCATGGATGCAGAAGATTTTTCTCAAAACAGGGGGGGTGAGGTTCTAAGCCTCAGCTCTGTTGATCCCCAATTTCTCACCTGATGGCCCCCCTGCGACTGTGCCTGTCTTAGGTTGTTCCTCCCTTGAGGAATCTTACCTGTCCATTTGAGAGACATTTGAGATAATCTTAGAAAATCAACCAGCCCCAGTGGTTGATGGGAGTGGAATGAGGAAGGAAGGACAGGTTCACCTTCAGGAAGTGGTGGCTGGATATGCAACTACCTGAGATAGGGTGTGCAGGAGAAGAAACTGGTTTGAGGAATAAGATCATTAGTTCTGGATATGCTGAGTGAATATGTTATTAAATCAATCTGTCTTCCAGTTAAATGTTATTAAAGGAAAAACCATCTTCTATTATATGCTTTTAAAAACAGATGACTGTTTAACCCAACCATTAAACCAACCTGCTAATTCTTTCATTTTGCCAAAAGAAGTCTTTGATCCTAAAACATATAAATGTACTGTGTTCATAAAAAGATGTCATTTTAATCAAATTTATATTTGAAGTGTCACAAGGAATTTTTATTCTTCCTGTCATTATTTATGTAAAGGAAAGTATTGCCAAAATTAAAGGCAAAGGAAATTAGCTTTTCTAGTTAATGTCATTGGACATGAAACATTTTTACTCTGATGGAATAAAGAATTGGAAGATTTTTGAAAAACTCTACAGAGTTAATTTAATCTTATGAGAAAGGACTATAGCAAGATATTGAAAGGCTGATTTTTTTCCCTAATGAGGAAAAATGTCAAGATAAATTAATTTTAACCCTGAAATTAGAAACAGATTGTATATGGAGAGTTCATAGGTTATTCCACATTTCAGAATGTTCTCTCTCTTCCTTCCTCCTCATCACTCATAGTACTTAAAGGTCCAGCCCCAGCCACTCCTGGTTCATTGACATGTCACAGAACCATCCAATCCATAGCCTCCTCCCCTTCTCTCAACCATTCCTTCTAGTTTCTAACCTAGAGTTCAGCATTCTCCCTTTCCACTAATGGTTTCATTTGTCTTCATTTTACTTCTCTGATAAGTCAGTAAGTTCATAGAATTAAGAAAACAAAACTTTGTTTCTTCACTGTTCCCCAGTCTACAGTGCATGCACTAAGTAGTTGGTAAAACTTTTGTCTGGTTGAGAGAGAAGATTAAGGGGTAGTATATTAAGGAGCACAAGTTCTGGAGCTAGCCTGATCCCCTCTCCTTCACTTAGTGGCTGTGTGATGTGGTCAAGTTATTTAACTGTTCTCTGCTGCAATCTCTTCATTTGTTAAATGATAGTGCCTGTGTCATAGAGCCATTGAGATGATAAAAATAAGGTCACGTATAGAATGCACTTAGTCTCTGGCGTGTAGTAAACTCTCAGTAAATGCCAGTTATTGTTATTCTAAATGTAGGCCCCGATACAGATTTCCTGACATTGAATAAACTGTTGCATCTTCTTATTCCTCAGTTGTTTGTTCTGGAAAATGGAGACACTAGTAGTACCTACTACATAGGGTTTTCCAGTAATTAAATGACATGATGTATGGAAAGTGTCTGGCACATAAGAGGAGCTCAACAAATGTCAGCCATTCTTATTATCACCACAAATATTATATTTATTCCAAAGCAACCAATCAATTGACAGAAGTAGGGGTTTGAGGGAAGGGGAATAAGTATACTGAGCTAGAGTAAAACCAATCAAGATTTCTGGCATCAGGTAGCAATGATCTCCAACAATGTCCTCATATGTTTTAGTTTTAGTTTTTAATTTTTTTTTTTTGAGAGGGCATCTCTCATATTTATTCATCATATTGTTGTTAACAACAATAAAATTCTGTACAGGGGACTCAATGCACAATCATTAATCAACCCTAAGCCTAATTCTCAACAGTCTCCAATCTTCTGAAACATAATGAACAAGTTTTTACATGGTGAACAAGTTCTTACATAGTGAATAAGTTCTTACATGGTGAACAGTGCAAGGGCAGTCATCACAGAAACTTTCGGTTTTGATCACGCATCATGAACTATAAACAATCAGGTCAAATATGAATATTCGTCTGATTTTTATACTTGATTTATATGTGGATCCCACATTTCTCCCTTTATTATTATTACTATTATTATTTTTAATAAAATGCTGAAGTGGTAGGTAGATGCAAGATAAAGGTAGAAAACATAGTTTAGTGCTGTAAGAGGGCAAATGTAGATGATCAGGTGTGTGCCTGTAGACTAAGTATTAATCCAAGCTAGACAAGGGCAACAAAACATCCACGGATGCAGAAGATTTCTCTCAAAACAGTGGGGTTGAGGTTCTAAGCCTCAGCTCTGTTGATCTCCGATTTCTCATCTGATAGCCCCCCTAAGACTATGCCTGTTTTAGGTTGTTTAGTTTTTAATTTTTTATTAAGGTATCATTGATATACACTCTTGTGAAGGTTTCACATGAAAAAACAACGTGGTTACTACATTTACCCATATTATCAAGTCCCCACCCATACCCCATTGCAGTCACTGTCCCTCAGTGTAGTAAGATGCCACAGAATCCCTATTTGCCTTCTCTGTGCTACACTGTTTTCCCCATGACCCCTCACACCATGTGCAATAAACATAGTACCCCTCAATTCCCTTCTCCCTCCCTCCCCACCCGCACTCCCCAACCCCTCCCCTTTGGTAACCGCTAGTCCATTCTTGGAGTCTGTGAGTCTGCTGCTGTTTTATTCCTTCAGTTTTGCTTCATTATAATAATGCACAAATGAGGGAAATCATTTGGCACTTATTTTTCTCCACCTGGCTTATTTCACAGAGCATAATATCCTCCAGCTTCATCCACGTTATTGCAAATGGTATTATTAGTTTCTTTCTTACGGCTGAATAGTATTCCATTGTGTGTATGTACCACATCTTTATTCATACATCTACTGATAGACACTTAGGCTGCTTCCATATCTTGGCTATTATAAATAGTTCTGCAATAAATATAGGGGTGCATATGTCTTTTTGAATCTGAGAACTTATATCCTTTGGGTAAATTCCAAGGAGTAGGATTCCTGGGTCAAATGGTATTTCTATTTTTAGTTTTTTGAGGAATCTCCATATTGCTTTCTACAATGGTTGAACTAGCTTACATTCCCACCAGCAGTGTAGGAGGGTTACCCTTTCTCCACATCCTCACCAGCATTTGTTGTTCTTAGTCTTTTTGAAGCTGGCCATCCTTACTGGTGTGAGGTGATATCTCATTGTGGTTTTAATTTGCATTTCCCTGATAATTAGCAATGAGGAGCATCTTTTCATGTGTCTCTTGGCCATCTGAATTTCTTCTTTGGAGAAGTGTGTCTTCATACCCTCAACCCATTTTTTAATCAGGTTATTTACTTTTTGGATGTTGAAGCATGTGAGTTCTTTATATATTTTGGATGTTAACCCCTTATCAGATATGTCATTTACAAATATACTCTCCCATACTGTAGGATGCCTTTTTGTTCTGTTGATGGTGTCCTTTGCCATACAGAAGCTTTTTAGTTTGATGTAGTCCCATGTGTTCATTTTTGCTTTTGTTTCCCCTTCTAAAGGAGATGCATTCAGGAAGCAGTTGCTCATGTTTATATTCAGGAGATTTTTGCCTATGTTGCCTTCTAAGAGTTTTATGGTTTCATGACTTACATTCAGTCTTTGATCCATTTCAAGTTTACTTTTGTGTATGGGATTAAACAATAATCCATTTTCAATCTCTTCAATGTAGCTGTCCATTTTTGCCAAAACCAGTTGTTGAAGAAACTGACATTACCCCATTGTATGTTCATGGCTCCTTTATCATATATTAATTGACCATGTATTGTTGGGTTTATATCAGAGCTCTCTAGTCTGTTCCATTGGTCTTTTTTTGTGCTAGTACCAAATTCTCTTGATTATTATGGCTTTGTAGTAGAGCTTGAAGTTAGGGAGCATCACCCCCCCCCCAGCGTTATTTTTACTTCTCAGGATTGCTTTGGCTATTCAGGGTCTTATGTGGTTCCATATGAATTTTAGAACAATTTGCTCTAGTTCATTGATGAATGCTTTTGGTATTTTGACAGGAATTGCATTGAATCTGTAGATTGCTTTAGGCAGAATGACCATTCTGAAAATATTAATTCTTCCTATCCATGAGCATGGGATGTGTTTCCATTTATTGGTATCTTCTTTAATTTCTTTCGTGAGTGTATTGTAGTTTTCAGAGTATAGGTCTTTCACTTCCTTGGTTAGGTTTATTCCTAGGTATTTTATTCTTTTTTATGCAACTGTGAATGGAATTGTTTTCCTGATTTATCTTTTTGCTAGTCCACATTAGTGTATAGGAATGCAACAGGTTTCTGTGTATTAATTTTGTATCCCACAACTTTGCTGAATTCAGATATTAGACCTGGTAGTTTTGGAGTGGATTCTTTAGCATTTTTTGTGTACATTATCATGTCATCTGCAAACAGGGACAGTTTAACTTCTTCCTTGCCAATCTGGATGCCTTTTATTTCTTTGTGTTGTCCAATTGCTGTGGCTAGGACCTCCAGGAATATGTTGAATAAAAGTGGGGAGAGTGGGCATCCTTGTCTTTTTCCCAATCTTAAAGGAAAAGCTTTCAGCTTCTTGCTGTTAAATGTGATGTTGGCTGTGGGTGTGTCATATATGGCCTTTATTATGTTGAGGTACTTGCCCTCTATACCCATTTTGTTGAGAGTTTTTATCATGAATGGATGTTAAATTTTTTCGAATGCTTTTGGTGCATCTATGGAGATGATCATGTGGTTTTTGTCCTTCTTTTTGTTGATGTTGTGTATAATGTTAATGGATTTTCAAATAGTGTACCATCTTTGCACCCCTGGAATAAATCCTACTTGATCATGATGGATGATCTTTTTGATGTATTTTTGAATTTGGTTTGCTAATGTTCTGTTGAGTATTTTTGCATCTATGTTCATCAGGGATATTGGTCTGTAATTTTCTTTTTTTGTGGGGTCATTACCTGGTTTCAGTATTAGAGTGATGCTGGCCTCATAGAAAATGAATTTGGAGGCATTCCCTCTTCTTCTACTTTTTTGAAAATTTTAAGGAGGTTGGGTAATAGGTCTTCACTAAATGTTTGATAAAATTCAGCATTGAAGCCATCTGGTCCAGGAGTTTTGTTCTTTGGTAGTATTTTGATTACCAATTCAATTTCATTGCTGGTAATTGGTCTGTTCAGATGTTCTGTTTCTTTCTGGGTCAGCCTTGGAATGTTCTATTTTTCTAGAAAGTTGTCCATTTCTTTTATGTTATCCAGTTTGTTAGCGTATAATTTTTTATAGTATTCTCTAATAATTCTTTGTATTTCTGTGGTGTCTGTTGTGATTTTTCCTTTCTCATTTCTGATTTTGTTTATGTGTGTAGACTCTTTTATTCTTGATAAGTCTTCTAGGGTTTTATCTATTTTGTTTATTTTCTCAAAGAACCAGCTCTTGCTTTCATTGATTTTTTTCTATTATTTTATTCTTCTCGATTTTATTTATTTCTGCTCTAATCTTTATTATGTCCCTCCTTCTACTGACATTGGGCCTCATTTGTTCTTCTTTTTCTAGTTTCATTAATTGTGAATTTAGACTGTTCATATGGGATTGTTCTTCTTTCCTGAGGTAAACCTGTATTGCAATATACTTTCCTCTTTGCACAGCCTTCACTGCTTCCCACAGATTTTGGGGTGTTGAATTATTATTGTCATTTGTGTCCATATATTGCTTGATCTCTGTTTTTATTTGATCATTGATCCATTGGTTATTCAGGAGCATGTTGTGAAGCCTCCATGTGTTTGTGGGATTTTTCATTTTCTTTGCTTACTTTTTTTCTAGTTTCATACCCTTGTGATCTGAGAAGCTGGTTGGCACAATTTAAGTCTTTTTTAATTTACTGAGGCTCTTTTTGTGGCCTAGTTTACGATCTATCCTTGAAAATGTTCCATGTGCACTAAAGAAGAATGTGTATTCTGCTCTTTTGGATGAAGTTTTCTGTAGATGTACATTAGGTCCACCTGTTCTAATGTGTTGTTCAGTGCCTCTGTGTCCTTACTTATTTTCTGTCTGGTTAATCTGTCCTTTGGAGTGAGTGGAGTGTTGAAGTCTCCTAGAATGAATGCATTGCATTCTACCTCCCCTTTTAATTCTGTTGGTATTTGTTTAACATATGTCAGTGCTTCTGTGTTGGGTGCATAAATACTTATAATGGTTATATCTTTTTGTTGGATTGACCCTTTATCATTATGTAATGTCCTTCTTTGTCTTTTGTGACTTTCTTTGTTTTGAAGTCTATTTTGTCTGATACAAGTTCTGCAACTCCTGCTTTTTTCTCCCTTTTAGTTGCACGAAATATATTTTTCTATCCCCTTACTTTCAGTCTGTATATGTCTTTGGGTTTGAAATGAGTCTCCTGTTGGCAGCATATAGATGGGTCTTGTTTTCTTATCCATTCAGTGACTATGTATTTTGATGGGTGCATTCAGACCATTTACATTTTATGGTGATTATCAATAGGTATGTACTTATTGCCATTGCAGGCTTTAGATTCATGGTTACCAAAGGTTCAAGGTTAACTTACTTACTATCTAAGAGCCTAATTTAATTCACTTAGTATGCTATTACAAACACAATCTAAAGGTTCTTTTTTTCTCCTCCTTTTTCTTCCTCCTCCATTCTTTATATTTTAGGTATCATATTCTGTACTCTTTGTCTATCTCTTGATTGACTTTGGGGGTAGCTAATTTAAATTTGCATTTGCTTAGTAAATAACTGTTCTACTTTCTTTACTGTGGTTTTATTACCTCTGGTGACAGCTATTAAATCTTGGGAACACTTCCATCTATAGCAGTCCCTCCGAAATACACTGTAGAGCAATTTGTGCAAGGTAAATTCTCTCAACTTTTGCTTATCTGGAAATTGTTTAATTCCTCCTTCAAATTTAAATGGTAATCTTTCCAGGTAGAGTATTCTTGGTACAAGGTCCTTCTGCTTCATTGCATTAAATATATCATGCCACTCCCTTTTGGCCTGTAAGGTTTCTGCTGAGAAGTCTGATGATAGCCTGATAGGTGTTCCTTTGTATGTGATCTTATTTCTCTCTCTGGATGCTTTTAACACTCTGTCCTTATCCTCGATCTTTGCCATTTTAATTAGTATATGTCTTGTTGTTGTCTTCCTTGGTTCCCTTGTGTTGGGAGATCTGTGCACCTCCATGGCCTGAGAGACTATCTCCTTCCCCAAATTGGGAAAGTTTTCAGCAATTACCTCCTCAAAGACACTTTCTATCCCTTTTTCTCTCTCTTCTTCTTCTGGTACCCCTATAATGCAAATATTGTTCCATTTGGATTGGTCACACAGTTCTCTCAATATTGTTTCATTCTTAGAGGTCCTTTTTCCTCTCTGTGCCTCAGCTTCTTTGTATTCCTGTTCTCTAATTTCTATTTTATTTATCATCTCCTTCATCATATCTAACCTGCTTTAAAAATATTCTATTGTATGTTTCATTTCTGATACTGTGTCTGTAATGATTGCATCTTTGACCGTAATAATTCAGTTCTGAGTTCTTGAATATTTTTCTGTACCCCCATGAGCATGTTAATAATTTTATTTTGAAATATCTTTCCAGAAGTTTCATGAGGTCAATGGACTCTTTCTCTGGTGTATTCATGACTTTGCTTTCAACCAGACTCCTTTGACGTTTGATATTTGTATGTGGCCCCTCTATTGCCCAGAAGCTCTACTCTCTGGAGCTGCTCAGCCCCAGGAGAGCAGTGTTGGTGCTTGGAGGAAGGAAAGAGCTGTTTCCTGCTTTCCGGCTGCTATGACTGTCTCCAGTGCCATAACCAGTGGGCCGAGCACACAGGTATAAGCCTCTATGCTTGCCTTTATAGCTGCTGTAGGTGGGGCTTCCCTCTGGCTGGCCTAATGCCAAGATAGGTTTGCTGGTTTGTAAGCCAGGTGGGTCTGGCCAGGAGGAAGTCATAGCAGGCTGTGTATCTGGGGGATGGGGGCTAGGAGCTGCATAGCCAGCCAGGGGGCTGGAGCACCTGAAGATTGTGAATGTTCCCTACCTGCTGGGCAAAGTGCACCTGGACAGTTTTGCCTGCCTGTCCTTTCTCCTGAGCAGTAAGCTCTGTGCAATCCTTGCCCCTTTAGCAGCCCTCTTGCTGTTAGGAAGTCTTTCAGACTGCCTGCATTTCTTTTGTCCCAAAGCAGCTGGATATATGGATCCCTGTTTTCCACAAGCAGCTGGAATCTCTGTCTCTCCAGGTATTCTGCCTGTCTTAGCTTTCCAAATCCCCTAATCATGAGAGCACTATGAAATGTAGGTTTTTGTTCCAAGAGCAGATCTCCAGAGCTAGATGTTCAGCAGTCCCAGGCTTCCACTCCCTCCCTGGTCCATTCCTCTTCCTCCCACCAGTGAGCTGGGGTCAGGGAGGGGCTTGGGTGCTTGGGTCCTGCTGGACCATGGCTTTGTTATGTTACCCTGTTCCGTGAGGTCTGTTTTCTCCACGTGCATGCAGTCTGGCACAGCCATCTTTCCTGTTGCTCTTTCAGAATTAGTTGTATTAATTATATTTTTGTATTATATGCAGTTTTAGGGGGAAGCCCCTGTCTCACCTCTCATGCTCACCATCTTTAATCCTCTCCCCCTCATATGTTTTTTAATTATTCTTTTGCCAAGAACCATTAATTTCTACAATAAATGAAAAACTGGCTCCATGAGGATAGTTCAATTCAGCCAAGTGGAAAAAGCTTGATGATTTACTATGCTGTCATCAGCAATCACTTGGACAAAGACAAGGCTGAGAATTATCATTGCAAATATATGGAGGTTTGCTAAGCATTAATAGCACAGACAGTAGATTTAAGATATCTCATTACTTTTTAGGATAAATTTAGTGTTAGTCTTTTAAATAAACCCATTTATACAAGGGAAATTAATGTGTTAATACAAACTACCAATGTCTCAAGGTCTATTATGTGGAAATACGTTTACAATCTAGTGACATCTTTCATACATCTAAAAAATAATAAAATTTAATTTTAAAAAATTTAACATATAAACATTAGATATAATTTAAAAGTAATTATGTTAATCATATTAATTCAATAAAATACATTTTGAATGCCAACTATGCATCAAGTTGTTTCCAAATATTATTTCACTTTTCCTAACAATATTCTTTCCTGTATTATTATCCCAGAGTTAATAAAGGTTAAATAGCTCTTAACCCATATAATGCAGTTGAACTAGGATCAGAACCCATGTCTGTCAAATCTGAAATCCATATTCTCTTTCTGCATCATGCTCCATTTAGAAAATATGTCATCCAAAATTGTGCTGTCCTCCAAATATGTATTTGAATAGCCTGTCACCAACTTTATTTGGTATATTTAACTCTGATTAAATCTTATTTCAAAAAATCTAAATGTATCCTCATGGGGCAACAATTTCCTCTATAGAATACACTCAAAGAATGGACAATAAATGCCCATATGTTTAATTAGTCTAGGATATTTAATATAGTAAAAAATTTTGGACTCTAGTCAAGGATGTAAAAGAAATTCAGAAGTAAAGGTATACCATGTTCATGAATGAACTGATTTAATGATCAGATAATTTAATTCTTCCTGAATTAATTTAAAATTTTGTTGTAGATTCAAAGTCACTCTCATATACTACTGGTGAGAATGTAAAATGATATTACCTGTTATCTATCAGTTTGGCAGTTTCTAAGAAAGTTACATATATGTTTACCATAGGATCCAGTCATTCCATTTCTAGTTATTTACCTAAAAGAAATGGAAGTGTACATCCATACAAAGACTTTATGAAAATACATATGAGTATAGATATATCATACTGTTATTTATGGTAACAAATTATTGGAAGCAGCCTTAGTTTTCATCAGGTGGTGGATTAATAAATGAAACACAATGGACATATACTATGAAATATTATATAGTGGGTAGAAGTGCTGAATTCTATGTATGTACAACAACAAATGTAGATATTAAAAACATAGACTTGTTTACAAAAAGGAGAGAAAAGTATATAGAATGATATCATGAACTAATTAAAAATATATTATCCCAGAAAAGAACATTATATATTCTTCAAATATACCTGTATATCCAAAGACTGATATGCTAAAGCAACTGTCAGTGATGATAAAGTGGAAATCAGTGTGGATCTCATGAATGGTGGAGAGAAATATAATAACATTAAATAAGAAGAAAGCTTCACACAAACTGATGGCATTGGTGTACCATGAACAAAAGAGCTAAGTTTAGTTTAGTTTTCTTTGCATCTGAGCTCCAAATTTAAAAAAATCACTTATATTCTGTATTGGTGGTCATCATATGAATGAATAGAGCAATTTAAAAAAATAGTCCTTGATATCTTTCTTTCAGTTAATATGTTAATTAAGGAAAGCAATATCTAGGAAATAGCCTTCAAAAAAAATATCAGTGATACAGAAAGACATTCTTAATAAGTTCCATGAGGGCAGGAACTGTGACTATTTTCTATACCCTTTTTATCTGCTCCTAGCATAATGACTGACACAAAAGACATGTATAAATATTTGAGAATAAACAGAATGAAAAGAATGCACTTGAAGAGCTTTATGTTAGATGTAGTTATAGACATTGGAAAGAACTCAGTTTATTAAACATTAGAACCTGGGAAATTTGAATCCATTTTCTGTCTCCTGGGATATTTAGGAAATAGTTTGAGTCAAATTCCTCCTGAGCCATCTCCTTACCAGAGAAGATGGGACTAATCATGCACACACACACACACAGACACACACACACCCTATGCCTCACCACCTTATTTTTATTTGTAATTATTGTTGCTTTGACATTCATTTGTTTTCTCTCTAAAAGAGCTTACTATAAATCTTAATGTGAATGGGATCATGCAAGGTCCACTGAGTCTGGTGCCATGATCTACCCAGACCCCAAATGATGGGAGTTGTTCCTTAGGATTTCTGGAGTGTGAAGACACTATGTGGAGCTGAGGGAAGACCCTGCCTCTGTGCTTGAAAGAGAGACCCCACCTTATCATTTCTTTTTTATCCTCTCAAAAACACCTAACCCAGAGTTCTTCACACAGCAGGTGCTCCAAAAATGCTCTTAACATTTGAAATATGAAGAAGAGCAGTTGATTTTTACTACTTGAATCAAATTTGGACTACAAAACTATTGCACCCACTGGACAAACCATAAACTGAAGCCTGCTTCTGGAACATGGGGACTCTGGAAGGACTGCTTTTTTGGCACCATTAGTCAATAAAGTATAAGGGCACACAGACATAAATAAAAATGAGATGCACTGCACATTTTAATGAAATGGCAAAAATCAATAGAATGGGCTAGAAAGACCGCAATGTTTAGAGAATGTGAGAAAGCATAAATCTAGGATTTGGAAAAACCAAGCTCAAACCAGATCAGGTAGTGTGACCTGGGGCAGAAAATATCATTCCTCAAAAGTTTAGTTTCATTTTCAAACTAGACATATAATCCACACATTATACTCCTCACACACAGGATTAAAAAAAATCAAACAATTTAATACAATGCATTATGTTTAATTAAATTAAAGCTTATGATATGACCTGGGGCAAGTCACATCATCACCTTAAGGCTGTTTCATCTTTAAAACAAGGACACAAATAGATATTCACAGTCCCTTTCAGTGAATTCTTAGAAATATCATGGAACTTAATTATAATTATGTAATAATTACATAAAAACAGAATATCTAATATTTAATGTTACAGAGTTTAAAAGCAATTTCATATAAGCTATGTCATTTTAATCCTGAAAACTTCACTTGAGGTTAATATTATTATTCCCATTTTTCTGTTATGCATTTTCTACTAGTTTGGAAGTTCCATGGGAGCCTAGACTTTCTTTTGGGTATCACTGTGTCCCCAGAATGGAATGCGCTACCTGAACCACTATGGACATGTAGATGAAACAGTATGTTAGAAACTAAGCCTCAGATATATTGTGAATTGCCCAACCTGAGACCCATGGGAAGAACGTTTTAATTTGACATAGTACAGTCAGTACAGAATAATATTTTGATCTAATGCCTGACATAAAGCACTAGAAAGTAAACCATCTCATTCATTCTATCCAGAACTGATTTGGATAATCTACAACCAAGCAGCAAGTAGATAATGCTAGCAGATCTACTAATATTCTTTAATGAAATCACTTTGGGAATTATTCATGGGAAAGGATAATGTTTTCTCAGAGTGTTTTTCCCCTTTAAAATATATTTTGAGGACATAGTTTCCAGGCTTAATTAACAAAGGCTATCATTTTTAACAGTGTTTTGAAAGTTTAGAGTATTATTGAAAACAAAAATTCTGGCGTTTCCCTTAGGAGAGAATGAATGGAGAGAGAGCAGTGAAATCTGACAGTAGAGGCTCAGCAACAAATGTTAAAGAAGTGATTGGGAAACAACAGATCTCATGACAAGCAGGGGCATATTGCTGAAGAAGTTTCCATTTTAAAACTAAAAGCAGCTTGTGAACAATCTAAGAGTAACCTGTGTGTAGATAAACGAAAGATAGTACTTGCTTTGTAAAGTATCTTGAGAGAAGGAGGAAATCAGAATAAAGTTAGTAATTATTACACAACTTGAATAAGATTTAACATATTATGCCTAAATATGTCGTTTTATAAATCTTCCTATAGATCTCCTCTATGTTCATTTCATCTCTTAACAATGTGTCTAATTTGTAGGGACACATCAATGAGTAGTCCAATTTTTCCAAAAAATATTAACTGGGCTCATTTATGTTCTTATGCTCTTTCTCTTCTGTTACCTGAAGAGCGAACCAAATTCAGTGGCTACTCTGTCCACCTGGTGGAAATGTCTAAAATTGCAGGAATAGTTTTCAGAGGAGCAAACCTCTCTCATATATAGCTGAAAGAAACCTAGATGTCCATTCCTGTGTTCAACAAACACTTATTGGTACTAAAAACTTGAAATGTTAGAACATAAAGATGAATATCAGTAGCAACAAAGTTTTAAAAGGTTTAAAATCACATTATATACTGGTGTAGCAAAGGGTTTAAATGCATTGGTGAGGTACTTAACGTATAGCACTCAAAGTACTGAATTTGAAGTGCTACAATCCAATTGATGTTTTCTCGATTGCACAGCGATCAGCACTTTAATTAAAACCATATGTCTTACAGCAGGATCCCAGTTCTGTGAGATGAGTTTAGTGCAATACTCATCTCACAAAGATCATTTGTCTAACTTCCGGTTGAGTTGGGCCAGTTTGAGTATCTGTTGCAACTGATAGCTGCAAAAAAACAAAAAGCAAAAGTAAAAGAAAAAAACCTATGTGTTCTGGTGAGCATTTTAATACAGGATGAGCATTATTCATTTTTCTTGGATGCTGCTCAATTTTACCATTCCTCAGGGGAGGAAAAACCTAAATTTGTTTTATTTTGCAACAACATAATCTAAAACACTCTAACCTGTGAACAGAAATGCTTCTTTAAAGCCTGTTTGAGAACTATGACTTTGCTGACTAGTGCAAAACAGTTGAAAATGCATAGTCTATAATTAAGGGTCTGAGTAAATTAAAACTATTTCCTGGCCTGCCCAAGGCCACAGAAGTTGCTGTAATATACTCTGGAGCCAGTTTGCAAGGAAACTAATGAATGCATGAAAACCTTTTTAAAACACACGTTTTCTTTTGTTTGTTTCTGTATCACTCAGGGATACAGAATGAGCCAAGAGTCAATACACAGAACTTCATCTCTTGATTAAGGTACAACCAATTGATTCAGAGATGTTTTTCTCTCTTTGGACCCAACTCTGGTCTTGAAATAGGAGGAACTGGTGTCCATATAACCTGCCTCCTGAATAAGGTGATGGAATGGCCACACCAGAAATCTGCTTTCCCAGCTGTACAAACTCATCTGTTAAGAACAAAGCTAGAAACATAAATAAGATGTATATCCATATTAACTCACCCAGAAGTTTTTATTTTTCATTCAATCCTTTATTGAGCATAAGCAGGTATCAGACAATCAGTTCCTGGGATATAAAGAAGATGAAATTGTGTTCAAAGAGCTGATTGTCTACCTGCTAGAGGCCTGAATTTTATTCTTGCTAAGCCTGGGAACACTGACCTCAGCTCCCTCCAGAGCTGCCCTCTGAAGCACATTTTCTAAGTAATACTTTGACAGGCTTCCAAAGGGTATATAAAAATTAAGCCCTGCAATCAGTGGGAGAAGCTTGCTCAGAGGAAGGATTTCACTCATTCCATCCTACTCACTGACCACCTTTACAGAACAAGAATAGAGGGAGGTGTTAGAAGGGAAGTGTGTTTACACCAGAATAGGGAACAGCATAGAGAAACCTCCCCTCAACAAGGCACAAAGAGGAAGCCTGTTTGTGCTGAATTGTTCTCTTAGAGCAAAATGATCCCAGTTCAAGAGACAAATCTCTGGGACTCACGTGCTCCAGGTACCTCAGTACCCAGCAAACACTTCACCCCTGCAAACCCCCTCTCTGGAGTTGCGCTAGGTCCCCACATGAAAATGATGGGCCCCAGCCAACAGATGAGAAAGGAGAAGTCAAGAGAAAGGAAGCCAAATGTAATAAAGTTAAAGAGGAATGAGGTGAGAGGAAGGGATAAAGAACAAGGAAAAGAGCTAAAGACAAAAGACAGTTGAAAGAAACACTGGACAAAAGAAAAGAAAGAGCTCATGTCAAAGAATAATGAAGTCCTAACACTGCCTGCCTGCCTGCCTGCACTGCACTACTTGACACCCGCGTGCCGTTCACTGCCCTGTGATCCCTTCTGCTCATAGCATTGGTTTGTTGCTATTAAGATACAGCCTAAACATAAACGAGCCATCCTTGGGCTCTGAAAAGTCACCGCATAGTTAGCAACTCCTCTGTGAAGCCTTCCCCAACTTCCAAGCAAGAAGCATGATCCCCCAGCGCGACTATTGCACTACGTTCAGAGCAAGATGGAATTTCTCCTATTGCTCATCGTTCTCACTGTCCCATTTTGTTCTTATTGTAACTAGAGCCCTTTCCTAGGTGGGGAAAGGGTCTAAGTAACAAAGCCCCAGCAGAGGGAATCACTAGGGTTTAGAGGCAGACACCATGCCCCTCACGTAATGAGAGACCCAGAATGGACCAAACGCAGAACTGCCACCAGTACCACCACCTAGTGAAGCTCAGGGGGGACTGGGAGAGGGGGAGGGGCCTGTAAGGAGTGCAAGGGTCATGCAGAGAGAGCATCACCTCTCCCCAAGGGCAAGGAGGATGAAGGCCTCAGAGGACCACTCTTAAAGTTTGGTAATACTTATAGGAAAAGCAGACTAGTATTTTGTTTTCTGGTTGAATGCAATACCCTGAACCTGTGCCACGAAAATGGAGGAAGAAAGAGAGAAAAGAAAGATGGCATAATGAAGGACTGCTAGGTGGAGGGGGGCATAAACGGCATTTTCCTGGAAGTCTCAAAGGTTATAGACAATAGGTGCTATGGCCCAGCAGTTGGCATTTACAGGAAATGAGATTTAAAGTAGCCTTTATGGGATAGTCAGAGGGTGAGGACAATGTTTGGGAGCAAATAAAGATATGTAGTAAAGCACTGTAGTGGGGGTTCACCACCTGGGTGCTGGCTAGAAGATGTGGCCTGTTCTCAAAGGCAGCAGCTGACTCATAATAAGGAGTGGCCCCCTTTCCCCCATCAAGCCCAGAGACCATCAACTAGGACAGTAGTTTACCACGAACCAAGGAGAGAACCTCAGCTTTGCCCTGTTGAGTGATGAAAGATTTTCTCTGCTCCCTCTTCTGCAGCCCACGCCAGAGGAGTGAGGGCCTGGGGAGGGAAGGTGCAGGTGTCACAGCCAGAGAGCATTTGCCTCCGCTTTGTGATGCCAGAACCCAAGCTCAGAAAGGGAGAAGAGCTTCAACTCAGGCACGAGATGATCCAAACAAAAAAAGGGCCGAGCGCCTAGCTTCACACAAGACTGTTCTGACGACTTAGAGAGGATGCCAACAGAGAGTCAGGACAACCTGTCTTCCAAGAAGGGGGTACACAGCAGGAAGGGTGGGTTGGGCTGAGTGCAGTTGGGTGGGGCATTATTAAAAGAAATAACTAGGTTTTTATCTCCAACCAGTTGAGAGTCCTCAGTCAACTGGTTTCTTATCTCAATGACAGGACCTATCAAATTTGACCTGGATAATATGACTAACTGCCCTACTATAATGTAAATTAAGGGCAAGGACCATTTCTTAGTTATCTTTATGTCCCTACCATCAAGCCCAGTGGCTAGTACTTCATAGGTATTCAATACAAATCAAGTTGGAACTAAAATTTTAAATGCATTTTATGACAAGGTGAGACTAGGTTATCTACACATTTTCTTACATTCTATAATCCAACAATTTCTCCTATTAGTTTCATTTGAGAAAGTTTGTCAAAGCAGTTGGGGCTAAAAGAACTTAGTTGGATGATACCACTGTATCTTCTCTCACCAGGTGTGGCCGACTCTCGCCGTGATGGCCACCAATGTGCTTACTCCTCTCTGGGGTCACTCCCCTCCCACACGGAATCTGGGCTTGGCATGTGACTTGGTTTGACTAGTGGGACAACAGCAAAGGCCACCATGAACCAAGGAGAGAAGCTTAGGACACAGCTTAGGCCTCGGAAAGCGCTTGGGAATCAGGGCTTTGTGCTCTTGGAGCTCCGTAGCCTCCATAAGAAGCAGTCCGAGCTAGTCGGCTGGATGATTAGGAAAACGTGATCCAGTCACCACTGTCCCCTCAGACAGCAAACAGTAGGCTGTCACACATGTGCGTGTGTCCATCCTAGACTGTCTAGTCATCAGTCCACCTGCCCGCTGACTGCAGAAGCAGGAGTAGTTCAGCCAAGATCGGGGGTAAACTATCAGACCAGAAAAACTGTCCAGCTGATTCATAAACAATTTTTAAAAATCCTTTTAGAAGCATTGATACATCTTTCCTAAAACATTCATTGCCAAGGCAATGTGAGTCGAGCAGGGCTGCTGGGACACAGAAGGCCGATTATTATTACTCTGTTATATCCCAGAGGAAAACCTCTCTTTCAGTGGAATATGCAAGAACTCGTAACCTTGGATGAATTCAGGATCCACCCTGCCCTATCTTTTGATTCCACTAAATAAATATATATTGGAGGGGTAACAAAGCCTTTAGTAACCGTCTTTACTTGCTTTTTGTACATTTAGCTCTCTCACCTTCCTCTGTAACTGCCTTCTACGTAATGTACTTCCTATTTTTTACTGAAATGTTCTTGTTTCTTGAAACAAAACATAAGAGTAAAGAAGTCTGATCAGCAGGGCAAACTTGCTTTCTACAAAAGAGCCAAACAACACATAATCTGTAAATCAGGAATTCCAAAATCTTTTCCTAAACTGGCTCTGAAGTTAACCATTTTGGGGCCCAACTGACTGGGAAGTGAATGAGAATTGAAGGAATCAGAGTTGGCAAGAAAAATGCCTCTCTCTCTCTGAAGCTTCCCACTGCACATTTAGTAAAGATAGGACATTTGAAGTAAGAGCATAATCTACCTGTCAGAAACATTTTGATTTCACTTAAATAATAGGCAAACTGACAACCACTTTCCCCACAACTGAGAAGCATCTCCTAACATGAGAGGCACTTGAAGACGTGTTAAAATTTTTGCAGCTATTAACACATTCCTAAGAAAAATACTGCTGGAGACACAAGAAAGCCAAGGAAAACAGTCTCCTCTTTCCAATGAAAATGTTTCATCTATTTGATTAAAGGACAATAAATGAAGGGGCTAGAGCAAATTCACCTCACATTCTGTGCTACAGTTTGGTTTTCCTTGAGACCAAGTTGTCCAGCTCAGGAAAAATGCAGCCTGTTGTCACATCCTGGCATTCCTGGGGCAGGGGCTCTGAAGAGGAACCACTTAGCATTTAGCAGAAGAGCCCAGCTGACGCTGAAGGGCCTCATTCTCTGGCAGCCTTGCCAGGAGTGGGCAGCAGGGGAGGGCAGGGCAGAACCTTAAAGGCACATGTCCTTCTTACACTTCTTATACTTATTGGTCTTTCAGGGATTCAGTGACAGATACAAATCATTGTAAGCGAAAAACACAACCCTCTGAGCCAGGAGGCCTGAGCTGTAGCCTCAGGTCTGCTGTAATTGTGACTAACAATAACTCTTAGGTGACTCTGAGCCTCCATTTCCTCTTCTAATAAATAGGGAGGTTGATCTAAAACTGTTTTTCCAACTGTGAATTGTAGCCATTAGTGGGGCATAAAATCAACTTAGTAGGTTGTCACAGGCAATTTTTGGAAAAACAAGATAGGATAAGATAGGGTAGGATAAAAATGACACTATATCACATATTGTCTCATGAAACCTTTGTTTTGGCTATTTGGTTGTGTGTATGTGTTGTTATTGTTGAATATAGTTGTCACTGTATATTGTGTTTGAAAAAGTTTTGATAATACTGGGTTAAATGACCCCTCAGGTTTTCTCAACTCTAGCCTTCTGGAATTTGGTGAAATGTACAGTAAGCACCATCTTGATCAGGTTACATTTGGGGTCAATCCAGACCTCAGTAAATTTCACTACTCAATATAAACTTATTTTTATGTGTGTTGAAGCCACTGAAATGAGTGTGTTTGTGTGTTGATGTGCAAGTACACTTGTGTTTTTATCTTATCTAATACAGGACATATCCACATAGCCAGCACTGACGTACAATGTGACTTGACTATGGTAAAATGAAATGATACAAACCAACATTAGAGGAATCTATCTCCAGAGAAGCATCCTGGATGCCTTAGGGGCAGTGTTTGCCTGATGCACAGAAGGGGCAAGGGGAGGCCATATATAGTTTTCTAGTCTAGTAACCACTGGAAATGCTTCTTGGGAAAAGCACCACTGCAGCATGGAAGCCGTTGTTTGTAGAAGCAAGTTACATGGTCTTGTGACTTCAACAAATTTGAAACAAGACTATAAGCTTACAAAAGCATTAAGCATGACAAGTTTACTGTTTCTTTCCTCGTCCCTGTCACTGTACCCAGGACACAGCACACACTCAATAGATATTTGTTGTCATTCTATGTTACTTTGCTGGCCTGGGGGAATCTCCTCTCACAGTAGCTTGGCCCTTTGTCTCTCCTAATGAATGGAAGACAGGAATAACTATTACATCCAATCCATTGGCCAGAATCAAGTCAAATGGTGCCAACTTAACATAGAGGGATTGAAGTAAACATGGATTTAGTGATTGACCTCTGTTAACACAATCACTCTCTCCTTTTTTTTGGAGGCTCATGTCCTTTATTACTAATTTAGGTTTTCTGACACTCTCTCCTTCTTAAAACACTTTATTTACTTGATTTCCAGAATACAGCACTCTCTTGGCTTTCCATTACCTGGCTGGCCTGTTCTTCCAGAGCCTTTTGCTCTCTGTATGTCTCCACATATCTTTCACAGATGGCATATCACTCAGTTTATACAGCCCATTTACACTTGCTGTCATTATTGATATATTTGAATGTATTTTTATCATCTTACTTTTTGGCTTCTATTTGTCCCACTTTTTCTGTTTCTTTGCTTCTTCTCTTGACTGTTCTAGCAAGTTTGTTTCCCACATCACACTTTTCTCTCTCTCAGGCTTTGGGATTTATGTCCTCATTCAGTGATGTGCTGGAGTTGGCTTTCATCAGCTTGTGAGTGTCAGTTGTGCACACTTTCCCAGCTTCAAGTTCAGTGAAGTTCATCTTGGTAGCTTGAAATCAGTCTTGCCGGGAGTATTTACATCACAGATACAGGCAAATGACACAGAGCAGGGCTTTGTTTACAGAGAGAAAATTGTCGTACATTTACCAGCTCACCACGGATTCTTTCTTTTAATGTTTATGCTCAAAATATTAATAAAGCTTAATTAATTTAACAAAATCTGAAACTAAATATCTTGAACTCCTTCTGAGCAATAGAAAATGTCAGAATAACTAGTTTTCCCTTACTGAACTAAAAACCTGTTGTCACCCAATATTTCAGTCCTGTCTTTTTTGCAGCACAATCAATTACACAGCTATTTTATTTTATACAATGTTTAGATTTATCTACCTATTTATCATTTTACTTCCCATCACTTTTTCTTGTTTCTCAGTCCATCCCTCTGAGATCATTCTCCTTTTTCTTGAGCTGTTTCCTTCATGAGTTCCTCTAGAACAGGATCCTTGAAAGTAAATTCTTTTGCATTGTTGTTTGCCTGTAAAAGATTTCATTTTGCCCTCATTTTGGAAAGATGGTGTTTTTATGGTGTGGGGGAAGATTTATAGTTTAATAGTTGTTATATATCAACATTATAAAAACAACATTACACAGTCTGCTGGCTTCCATTGCTGCTGTGGAGAAGACTGATGCCATTCTAATTACTGTTCCTATACAGGTGGTGTTCTGTTCTCTCTGGTTACTTTGTGAATCTTGTCTTGTGTTCTGAGGCTTTACTGTGGTGGTTTTCTTTTTTTTTATGTGGGCTCTGATGTGCTCCTTGGAAATATGTACTCATAACCTTTACAAGTTTTGGAAATTTTACAACTATTGCTTGTAATATATTGCCTCTCCTCCATTCCCTGTACTCTCTTATTTTAAATCCCTATTGAACACACATAAGGCTTTTTATTTCCATCTTCATCACTTTTCAGTTTTGGTAACATATTTTATATCACTGTATTTCTGCTGCATTATAGAAAGATTTTTCACATAATTCCAGTTCACTAATTCTTTCTTCAATGGTGTCTGATCTGTTATTTAACCAACCCATTGGTAAATTTTCAAAATTATGAAATACATATTATTTATAGAAGTAATGATGTTTTTTAAAATGTGTCCTTTCTTTAAAAAGTTTTTGTCATTATTGTGTGCTTATCTCTGTAATTGCATCCTTCTTTTGTTTAAACATTTAAAAATTAGCAGTCTGTGGAGATCTAAATTTGTTGTTTGTTGTTTCTACCAACTTTCCTTCATAGTGGCCTTCCTTCTAGTGTGTTTGGTAATCTTTGATGTCAGTTCATGGCTTGAAGGTATTCTGCAGAGCTCCTGCAGCCCTAGCTTGGGGAAACATTTCTCCAGAGAAAGTTTGGCTCTGCCTAACTGATCAGAAATGGGAACCCTCGACCTGCAACTACAACCTTCAAAAGAGTTTTAGCCCAGAGCCAGAGACCCAGATTCAAGTTTTCACAACAGTGTTATTATAGGAACACAACCTCACCTTCATGTAATATTTATCTCCCCAGACTACCTGCAGGATCTGGTGCACTCCCCACTGCTCTGACACCTGCTGATTGAACTTACCTATTGCTCTGGTTCTATTCCTCGCCTCTGTTAACTGGATCTCAGTCACCCATGCTTGGCCCAGGCTTAACATGACTTTTGGCTGCCCTGAGTCAAGATTAGGGCCACTAATGTTTTGGAGAAGGCAAACAGTAGAACACAAGGAAAAATGCATTAAACTGGACAATGAGACACTCCTTCTGCCTCAAATGGTTTCCTACCCCTTGGATTTTATCTACCTGGAGAGCACCCAGCTGTCCTTCAAAACTCAGCTTAAACATCACTTCTAGGAAGGCTTTCAGGACCATATTCTGTTTGTGTCCTATCCCAGTAGGATTTAGGTATGAGTCCCTCCTTGCTCCTAGGTGATTTGCTTTTTTGTTTATTTGTGGTGCTGGTGGTTGTGGTGTTTTTATTTTTGATTTGTTTTAAAACAAATGCTCAAAAAATTATGAGCAACCACATCTAAGACTAGTACATTTGAAAAACTCCCATGTGCAAAAAATTACCAACATATGAAAAAGCAATAATTGGAAATATTAATTTCTGACTGGTTATTTTATTAAATATCCACATAATTTATTTTCAACCCAATTGTTTTTTACCAAATTATCACCCACTCCTTTGTGACTCTACAAGATGCCTCATGTATTTTATTTTTTATTTTATTTTTTTTAAATTAAGGGACCACTAATATACAATCTTATGAAGGTTTCACATGAACAACATTGTGGTTTCAACATTCACCCATATTATCAAGTCCCACCCCCCACCCCACTGCAGTCACTCTCCATCAACTTGGTAAGATGCCTTAGAGTCATTACTTGTCTTCTTCATGTGCTACTGACTTCCCCATGAACCACCTATATTGTGATTGCTAATTACGGTGCCCCTTAATCCACTTCTCCCTCCTTCCCTACCCAACCTCCCCAACCCCTTCCCTTTGGTAACTGATAGTCCTTTCTTGGAGTCTGCTGCTGTTTTGTTCCTTCAGTTTTGTTTTGTTGTTATACTCCACAAATGAGTGAAATCATTTACTACTTGTCTTTATCCACCTGGCTTATTTCACTGAGCATAATACCCTCTAGCTCCACCCATGTTGCTGCAAATGGTAGGATTTGTTTTCTTTTAATGACTGAATAATAGTCCATTGTGTATATGTACCACATCTTCTTTATACATTCATCTACTGATGGACGCTCAGGTTGCTTCCATATCTTAGCTATTGTAAATAGTGCTGTAATAAACATAGGGGTGTATATGTCCTTGAAACTGGGCTCCTGCATTCTTAGGGTAGATTCCTAAGAGTGGAATTCCTGGGTCAAATGGTATTTCTATTTTCAGTTTTTTGAGGAATCGCCATACTGCTTTCCACAGTGTCTGCACCACTTTATATTCCCACCAGCAGTGTAGGAGAGTTCCTCTTTCTCTACATTCTGGCCAGCATTTGTTGTTTCTTGCCTTTTGGGTGTTGGCCATCCTAAGTGGTGTAAGGTGATACCTCATTGTGATCTTAATTTGCATTTCTCTGATGATTAGTGATGTGGAGCATCTTTTCATGTGACTGTTGGCCATTTGAATTTCTTCTTTGGAGAAGTGTCAGTTCAGATCCCTTGTCCATATTTTAATCGGGTTTTTTGTTTTATGGGTGTTGAGGATCTGAGTTCTTTATATATTTTGGATGTTAACCCCTTATTGGACAAGACATTTCTGAATATATTCTCCCATACTGTAGGATGCCTTTTTCTACTGATGGTGTCTGTTGCTGTACAGAAGCTTTCTAGTTTGATGTAGTGCCATTTGTTCATTTTTGCTTTTGTTTCCCTTGCCTGAGGAAATGTGTACAGGAAAAAGTTGCTCATGTTTATATTTAAGAGAATTTTGCTCATATTTTCTTCAATGTTTTATGATTTCTTAACTTACAGTCAGGTCTTTGATCCATCCAGTTTCATTCTCTTGCATGTAGCTGTCCAGTTCTGCCAACAGCAGTTGTTGAAGAGGCTGTCATTTCCCCATCAATATCCATGGCTCATTTATCACATATTAATTAGCCATACAGGTCCCATGTGTATTTTTATGATAACATCTGCCACCTTTTATTTCTATACTTCTTTCCTAGAAGACTAAATTATAAAATTCTAGGAGGCTGTGACCATTTACCTCTATTTCCATCACATAGTAGAATACCTAGTTTTTACTATTCACTTAATATCATTAAAAGAATGAATAAATAACATCCAGAATGATCCCTTCCTGTCTAAATAAAGCATGCTTACTCTGTCTTTGTAAGCTAATAGTGTATGTTTTGTACACACTGATTATGATTTACAAAGTTGGGTGCATGTGTTAATGTTAGACAACTGCTTGTTTATTAATGTCTTTAGACTGCTGTGAAAATGCTGATTATGAAATTTAAAACCATGATGATCTACATAGTTCATTTTTAACAAAATAGACCACCCAAGGGAGAGAAGGTTGGTTTCCACTTCACCAGACATGCCCTCGCAGGGATCACAGTCCACTTACTTGTTTATTACAAAAATATCTAGACACTGCCAAATATTGGAACTTTGTGAGATGAACCTAAGAGTGACTGGCCAAAATCCAAAAAGGATTCAAATGAATTCTAAGGCTCATAATTTATCATTTCACCTGCTTTGCCAAATCCTCCTAAACTCATTTGTTGTCAGTCAGTTTTCTTAAATGAACGCTTCTTTGGGTGGACAGGATGTGGGGGCTCTTATAAGTATAAGTGCCTCAATAAGTGTCTACTGAGCTGAGTATCAATCCTTCATTCATACTGATTTTACTGAATGCAGTTTAATCCATGCATTCTAATAAAGCCACTAAAAGCTGGAAATACTATATAGGATTCTCCAAATATTGTCTATCCCATCCAACAGTGATGGATTTAAATTTCTAATTCTTCAAAGTTTCTATATTTGATGTCAACATCTTGATATGTGTGTCTAATGACCATGTCTCAGTATATTTCTTTAAAAGATGTGTAACAATTTCTACACCAAAATTTCTAACTCATTGAACAGAGGAAATAATAAAAAGAATTTCATTATTATTGATCCCATTTTTAAAAATAAGGTGGTCAGATGAATTTTTTTATTGATGCATAGCTAATATACAATCTTATATTGGTTTCAAGTATACAACACAGTGGTTCAACAGTTATCCATATTATTAAATCTTCACCCCAACTAGTGCAGTTACTATCTGTCAATATAGGAAGATGTTACAGAATCATTGGCTATATTCTCCATGCTGTACTACCATCCCTGTAAATAACTTATGAGAATTTTTATATCCATACCCACTCCAACCCCTCCCCCATGGTAACCACTTGTCACATATCAGTGTGTATGGGTTTACTGCTATTTTGTTCATTTTGTTTTGATTTGTGAAATCATATAGTACTTGCCTTTCTCTGCCTAGCTTATTTCACTTAGCATAATACTCTTTAGGTCCATTCACGTTGTTGCAAATGGCCGGGTTTTTCTTTTTTATGGCTGAATAATATTCCAATATTATATGTGTACGTACATATTATATATGCACCACATAGATGTGTATATGTACCACATCTTTTTTATCCATTCACCTATAGAAGGACATTATGAAATAAAAACTGAAGCAATCCTAGGTTGTGTATTAATGTTAACAAAGATGACAGAACATTCAGAAACAAACCTATTTGGGAAGCAGCAGCCAAACATTTTTTTAATTTATCCATTTTCTATTTTGAAAAGTTCCATTATGATATTATATAGTAAGGAACAGAATGATTAGTAAAGTGGTGAGACAGATTTGGTGGGATCTAATGGACATGTCACCTTTCCTGGGGATGCTCATCTGGAGGCAGGGGTGGCGTGCGAGATGGTACGTGGCCTGTCAGTGTGATCTATGGAGGCTTTTTCACAATATCCTTGCTGGACCCCAAGAAAGCATGACCATGGGGCATGTAAAAAGGACGCTTACATGTGTGTATACCTCTACCTCCCATGTTTAATAACCACCTATGTTCACAATCTAAGCTATCCTAGGTATTATTTAAGTATACTTCATATTTTAAAGGTCCAAATGAAAATTGATAATGCAAATAAGTATCTGGTTATAATGAAAATATAATGGTCTCAGATGTAAGTTTCCTTATTCAGTATCTCATAGTTGGTATAATGGCAGCTTTTCCATCTTACTAACTCTAGCTAGTCAGGAACTTGATGGTCATTTTTCATGTCTACTGGTACCCAAATTTCTTCTTTGTACAAATTCCATTGGTCAATGTATTTTATTAAAGTTAATGATGTTGTGCTTACATAGTGCTAATTATGTACCAGACAATTTTAACAGCTTTACATTTATGAGATGATTTAATTTCACAACATCTCTATGAAAGAGGTACTATTATTATCCATTTTTTACAGATAAAGAAACTAGGACTCAGAGGAGTTGTGGAAACTGTGCAGAGGAGTTTTTTGTAAAGACTTGGATGTGCACTTGCAAATTTAGCACAAAGTTCCCTTCATAAGAATGTGCTAGAGCAACCAAATGATTTTTCTTCTGTACTTATAAAAGCGAAATGTCAGATGAAAATGAGGATGTGATATGAAAACATGATAATTCAGGTCATTTTAAAGACAAGTAAGGAAGTCAAAGCTCAGGAGAATTGAAGTGATGTGGACCATTAACTTTCCTTGATTCCCCCTCTTTTAAAGGGGCTTCTATTCTCTATTTATAAGAAAAGGAAAGTTGGGAGATCTATGAAGTTAAAGGCAAAATACACATCCCTGTTGAAACCTGGGGTAAATGTAAGTATCTTATATCATTGTTATTCTTCCCACAGATCTATTTCAGAATGGGTCCTGAATGATTGCATCATGAATAGCACATAGTTCCTTCCATGGATAATGAGTTTGGGATCCAATCCTCACACCCTCAGTCAAATTACTTTTTCTTCATAAAAGGCCACAAAATGTGGGCCTTTGAGTTGACCCAGAAGCTGCTATATACCAGGCTTGTGATTTTCTTCCTAACCTCTACTGAGCATTTGTATTGCATAAATAATAGTTGTATTGTCCATAGTTGAAGAACCATTAACATAATTGTAGTTTACTTATATTTTAGGATTTTCACAGTCACTCTATCTCCATTCAGTTGGACAACAGTTTCCACATATCAGACAAAGCTCTGTACCACTGTAGTTTTATGTAAGAGGAAAAAGGAAAAAGACAGAGTGGGAATGGTTAGGAACACCTCAAGTGTATTCAAATATCATCAAGATATGGTATATATATATATATATTTTTTTTAATTAAGTATAATCATTATTATGGCTAATGTATTGTCTTGCCCTCTCCTTTCCCCACTCAGTGTAAACATGAAATGCTTGACGTCCTTCAGGTTGACTGGAAAGGGAGGGCTAGGCTGATGACACAAAGCCATTCATCTTCATAGCTGGGCACCCAGTCTGTTGAAGAATCAATGTTGGAAGACAGTAGTACAAAAATCAACAGATAGGTGACAAGTGTGAAAAATGCTTGGTAAACAGCCTGTAATGCTGAATTTCTGTATCAGTCAAAATTTATACTCAAGATGACAAAGCTATAAAAGAAGAAATGTTTATGGATCTCAGCTGTTGATGGATCATGAGGGAAGGAGAGAGGACAAATATTCCTTAGATAAGATAAAAAGTAATGGAAAGGTATTTCTAGCTCAACAACATTTTGAAGGAGTTGTACTTAGAAAACAGATTCCTGATGGACTAGCATTTGGGTCAGCCAAACAATCAACAAGAGGTAATCAGGGGAGACCATTTCATCCTTCATTTCATTGGAGGCAAAACTGTGTTGATGTATAAATGGCCTCCTGTTTTCGAATCGTTGTTCTCACCCAGCAGTGAGGCATGAAGCTGGGGAAACCACAGATATCTGGACCTAAGAAGGTATTTTATTTCCCCTCTCCAGGGCTGTAGAGTGGAAAACACACAGGACATTTATCTTAGTCTTGCTGAGTTCTTACAGACTTATAACCCTCTTCCTCTGAGTTTCAAGCTTATTAACTTGATCATAATTAACTTGAACATAATTCTGTTATCCAGATGGACTCCCCAGTATACACATCCCTGGTCAGGAAGAAGGTGGGTGGATTTCTTCTCTCCTCATAGACCGACCACCCACTTTACCCTTCTTGATTTTTCAGTTGCCAGAAATAGACCATCTTAAAGCAAAGCATCAACAATCTCTTTGTCTAGTTATTTAGCCACCATGTGCTTTATTTGAGTAAGTTTCTCACTGAAAAGGAGAAAATGGTCCTCATCCTGCCCTACACATACAAATACATACTTTTTATTTTCCTGAAATGGCCATATCATCTTAATTCCTTAAAGGCTGAGTCAATCTCAATCTCTTCTATCGAGCTAGGGGTGGATGGTACAGAGCAATGAATTGAGGGCTTCCCAGCATAGTTTTTACTTTCCTGAGTCCTTAGAGACTTCCCTCCACAACTTTTTTCCCAGCTGTACTTGGAAACTGTAACAGATCCAGAGACCATTTTAGAACCTCATTTGTATTTTACTGACACTTAGGAATCCAGTTTCTGTTACAGGGATGTCATCAAAGTTGGTGGGCTCAAAACATGACCTACTTTTTAAAACCCATCTGTTAGGAGCCTATAGATTTTCTCAGTTTGTTTGTTTCTGACTGTCTGCAGAAAGGGCAACAGCAGTGTTCTCACTTTCCAAGCCCATCCCCCAAATAGAAATCATCTGAATGCTCACTAGGAAAGAGCTGAATGTCTTCCAAATACACAGCAGGCAAAGAAAGAAAAGGAAAAAGAGAAGAAAATAAAAGAAGGAAGGAAAGAAAAAAGGAGAAAAAAAATAAAAGAAAACAGTGATTTTCCTTAATCTGGATGGAGAAGAATGAAGCCAGGAAGTAGGAAGTAGAATTCAGTTTAATTTGTGCATATCTAGGCAATTTCCCATTAAAAACTCACTCCAGACCAAGGAACAGCATTAGAAAGCAGAATACAAGATCTACCGGTTAGTTTGCTAAGCCGTAGCCACTGTGGGGTCATAAGGCTATGGTTCCCTCTGACAGTGAGGTCCCTAATGTCACGCAGCCAAAAGAGAATTTGGGGACTGCAAGTTGGAGTTAATGAACTCTGTAACTTAACCCACTATTGCACTTGGGTAGTAGCTTTTCAGTTGCCCATCCCGTTGGTTTTACCCCATCTCAACGGCTAAATGTGCATGTACAAACACACACACACAGTCACATGACAGTGATTCTAAGTTCCCCAAAGATAATCATTCCTGGATTGGAAAAAAGCTACAAATAGGAAGGGTGAAAAAGAAGGAAGGAAGGGAGGAGGAAGGAAAGGTGAGTGAGAGAGGAGAAGGGAGGGGAAAACACGAAGGAGAAACGGGACATTGATATATACTGCCTACTCCCCAAAATCCTCACTCTCTACCTAAAAGTCAGATTCCAGATTCTACTAACATTCAATTTCACATCAGGTGGGCCCCAACCCAGTTCAGTTCACTGTAATCAGTAGCTCACTGTAATCTGGTTCAGGATCCTATTTTAGAGTCTTTTGATTAGAACCCAGCCTGCTCACATTCCTGTTTCCAATCTCCAATTCTGTAGAGAATCTTCCTTCCCTACAGCTGACCCCACAGTCATCTTTGCTCTTGCCCCTCTTATGCCTAAAACCTGGCAATAGCTCTGCCTGGCCCACTGGAAAAATGTCAGAGTTCATGGCCTGACATTCAAGGCCCTCTGCCTCTGGCTCAGATCTTCAATTGTGAGCTTACTATGCCTCAATCTCAATATGCTCACAAAATAGTACTTCTACCTCTAGGATTATATTTGTATTTTAAGTAAGAAGAAAAGTGGAAAGCAATAAAGTAAAAAGTGGTACCTACACCAGGAAAGCAAAAACCTTTCAAGACATCCCGGAAGCACATCAATTCATATCTTCCTGGCCTGAAGTGTTCACATAGTCACCAACAGCTGCAAGGGAGTCTCAGAAAACAAGTAATTTCCCAGAGGAAATTGAGGTTCTGGTAAGGAAGAAAGGAAGCACGGTTATTGAGTAGGCAGCTTACAGCGTCTCCCAAAGAGCAGAAAGTCAATAACGCAAAGAGATTGCAATGTATTTTGGTAACAGAAATTAAACAAATGCCTCAATGGTTCAGGGCTAAGCTCCGCACAGCAGCCATAAAGTTACATAGAATTTTGTTATGACTAATCAACTTTAGGAAGATGGGATATGAAATATCCCAAATTATTACATTCAGATATACATTTTTTATAATCTTTTTGTTCTCCTTTCTGAGTTCTGAAACCAAATCATGAATTGTTAAGAAACAGGAAGTAATACACCAAATGGGTTAAGTTACCAGAATACTGACTACTCAACTATCTTTCCTAACTACAAGAAACCTAGCTTGGGGATAAAAATGAATATCAAAATTATTCATTTCAGCAAACAGCTTGAACCCAGGCACATTAGGGTGACTGATATTTTCTGTTGAATAAAGCCAAAATAACATAAATATTTACATAGCATCAGAGTGAAGGGGAAGAATCAGGACTAAGATGAAACATTTTCTACATGAGAACTTCCATTAAATTGGAAAATAAATGCAAGTGTGCATTTAATTATCTTCAGTCTTTTTCAGATAGGTCACCTCTAAGAGTGAGGGTGGCCGGGAGCAGGTGTCATTATGAGCCAGCCTGAAAGCTCAAGGGGGTCACATTGCCTGAGAACTCGGCTCCATGATGCTGAGCTGTTGCTGGGAGAAAGAAATGGGGTTTTTCCACAACCTCACTGAACTATGTGGAAGTGCTCCTTAAAGGAACAAAAGGGAAGGTTCTCCTGGGCCTGACCCCACAGAGAACTTTCCTGTCCGTTCACTTTGTCACCAGTGTTTACTTATTTGGGCTGGTCTCACTTTTTGGCACTCTTCATTTTGACTTCTTCTCTTTCAAACAAATGCTCCAGAGATCTGTGCTGTTTGTTTTAATGCTTCCAAGCCAACCCCAAAGATAAGTGTTCCATGCCCAAATCTGAAGAAACCCAGGCACAGTCCAGGCACTCAGCCTTCCAAGTTGCATTTGGCAACTGACTCTCCAATTCATCTTTCTCTTTCCATTCACTCATCTCTGAAGTAGGAATAATAGCAGCCATTTTCACTTACAGGACTGTTTCCTTTGTCATTAAATATTTATTAAGCATCCACATGTATGACACAAAGTCGAGTTGCATAGGCTACACCAGATAGATGCCGTCCTGAGCTTCAGAGAGTTTCTGCAGAGGAAAAGGCAGGTGGCCCTTGGGCACATAGGCACAGGGCAAGAGTGTGCAGATTTGTGTGAGTGCGGGAGTGAGTGAAGAACAGAAGCTGGAACTACATGCCATTTGCTCTCTTTCTAACTACATGTGTCTGCCTTGACTTTAGGTTATCTTCGGTCATTAATATATGGAAATATATTTGAATTTCAAAGCTGTTGGATTTAGCAATAGCACATAATCAGATTCTGCCTCTTTTTCTATTTGCACAAAGGGCAGTCACTACCAAGTGCCCAGAAGGTATTCACATAGCAGGTATTCAAGATGACCCCACAAAAAAATAAGGAGCAAATATTTCCAGCATCAAGCTTCTCATCTGATAGTGTTACCTAGGTGCATAATACCACTAGGGCTTTTTTCCTTATGGTAAAGGTCAGCATAAGACTGAATTATAATGGTTAGTTCTGCTAAAAAATACTGTCTCTGGGCAGAAGAGAGCATTTAGAGAAGTAGTAACCAAGAAGGTACAGAATGGAAGTTACTGTGTTAGTATGTCTCCATCTATGAAGCTCCAGGCCTTCCCATTAACCTTGTGTCAATCTGTACTATTAAGGGACAGTCAATTATGTGAGGAAAATTATAAAAAATCTAAGCAAGCAATAGCTGGAAGTTTTCATCTGGGCCCTAGCTGTGTTTCCCTTGTTTGCTTAATCTAGGCTTTCAGTCTTCCTTAAAAGATGAAAGGCTGCCATTTTAGCCTCAATGCCTCATAATATGTACGTTAAACTCAGCACTGCCTCATTACTTATTAATATCAAGTTATTATACTTCAGTGGACGGTGGGGGCTGGAGCTGCGATGGTGACATATGTTCCAACAGATCAGCTTATATAATGAGAAGTTGGGCCAAATCTGTCGAAAGGAGTGTTTTTTAAAAAAACACACTGACTTCAAAGAAATGAGTTGTGGCATCTGTAATATCCATGGAGCAGTGCCAGTGGAGGCGAGTGGGTCTGCAGCCGGGGGGCACAAGTCATGCGATTATTGGAGCTTGCAGTGCAGTGACTGGAACAACATCTGAGCCACAGCAAGCTGGCCAGGACATTTAAAAAGAGCTCCTGCGGTGCCTCAAACTTTGATTTTACAGAGCTATGGAGAAAGAAACAGGCTGCATTCAAGAGCTCATGTGTTTTGGCTCACACGTTTTGTCCTCGACCACTGGGGAGGGCTCTGCTCAGCTGGGAATCTGAGGGACACTCTTGGACTGTCATTCTCTATCCACTTTGCTAGCTTTGTGGGTTTGTGCTGGGTTCTGAGCAGGTGATCCCTGAAAATGGTACAAAATAAGAAACACTCTCTCTATTCCATGGAAATTACACTTATTCTTTCTCAGCAAGAAACTCTCAAGGGAGGTGCTGTGTAAAAACTTGACACCTATCAGTTGGTTCTGGATAGAATGCCAGTTGGAAACTAAACAGGTTCTTGTCTGCGTGTGTGTGTGCATAGTGAGGGAGTAAGGAGATTGTGTCCTACAGTTGAGAATTAAGAATATCCATTTCCAATTTCACAGCATTTCAGCATCTAGTCCAAGTATCACAATGTCCTAAACAACTTTTTCCCTGTCTCCATTCTAGAACATTCATGTATGCAACACTATTATTGTGAAACTACTGTGTGTAACATACAGTATGCAGAGTCCTGGACAGAGTGAAGACTTGGGACTGAACCACAGCCTTGCAGCCTCCAAATTCTGTGAGTCTCACTTGCTACTCAAGGGCTTTGGACAGCATTTATGAGGTGTTTTGGAAACCTTGACGTTCTCTAATGTAGTGCAGGTGGGAGGACAGCAGAGTGATGAAGACCCTGGTTTCTGGAGCTGGAACCCTGGGTGCAAATCCTGACTTTTCCACTTACAGGTTATGTGACCTTGGGCACGTTATTTAGCCTCTCTCTTATACATAGGTCCACATCTATGAGATGGGGATAATAATAATAATAATAATAATAATAATAATAATAATAATAACCTATTACAGGGGCTTGTTAAGAACAAACGTTAATGCATATGATGCATTTAGGATTTTACTTGGCACATAGAAAGCATTATATAAGTAAGTGCTCTTTTAAAGCATACATGTGTGCATGCACCCACACACACATAAATGAAAGGTGCTATTTCAGAACTGAACCATCGATGTGAAAAACAAAACTTCCCTCTCTCATTTCTGGACTATTCCCTTTTCAGACCTCACTTGGCCAAACTGTCCTGGACTTCCTGATTCCCTTGTTTGTCCAACTTCGTGTGTGTGTCTTTTAATCAATGTAAGCTTCCTTTGCCAACATTTTAAGTATTATGAAGCCTGGAAGCTTTCCACTCCCAAAATGCAAGCAGGAGCAGAACCCAAAGGGCGTGTTGCACATGTAACTTAGAAGAAGAAATCGAAGCCTGGGAGCTTGGAGAGAAGTCACCAGGTAGAGAAGACATTGGTGCTGAAGAACATGAAGTCTAAGGCGCTCACTTAGTAACGCCAGCTAACATTTAAGAACCCTTGACAAAGTGGACTTTGAAGTGAATCAGACCTGGTACGAATCCTGCCTTGAGTATGCACCAGCTCTATAACTTTGGGAAATTATTTAATCTGGCTGAGTCTTAGTTCTCTCATCTGTAAAATGGGGGTAACAATATTACCTCCCTCCTAGCCCAGTTACAGATTATATTATATAATGCTCAATAGAGTACATGAAACATAGTAAATGAGCAATAAAGAGCAGTTGTAATTATAACCACTGGCTGCCCACTAGGTCGGGAGGACTGTGGGGAAGGAGTGGACTGCACCAGGAGGAAGGGGGAGAAAAGGAAACCCCTCAGCTTGCTGCCTTTCTTCTTTTAAGCCACACACGCTTAACAGTGACTAAAAAAGCCTACTTACCATTACTTGATAAAAGAAAAGTGGGTTAAGAAGAAACTCCTGGAAAACAGAGACTTACCTATAATAAAATCAACATGAAGACCAAATTTCTAAGAATTTAAGAAAGAAAATACTGTTTTCTAAAAGGCCAATAACTGCAGTCTTTGTGCCTTAAAAAATTTTTTTAAAAAAGAAGCAAAGTATATGCCAATAGAACAGGAGGAATTAAAGAATAACTTTAACAGGATCATGGGCTTCGTGAGTTATTGTGTTTGTTTCCATCCCTAAAAGTAACACTCATCCTGGTGAAAAAGTCTCACATGCTGTAAGAACTCACAGAATCATCCTAGAGTGGAAGCCCATAAATGAGTCACTTTGGAAACAGCACATTTTTCTCTTCTTATAAATTTATAATAGGAGAAAGTGATCGTAGTTTCTAGATCCTCCTTCTCCAACCCATCCTCACCTCAAGGGGAATGTGGCGTCAGGGCCCACAGATTTTTCTTGAAGTCTATGACGGGTCAGCTGAACAGACGCAGAGCCCAGCTTCCTCTTTGCTAGCTCCCCTTCTCCCCTTATCTAATGCCAACTCAACTTTATTTTTTATTGGGTTTCCATTACTTCAGTGTTCCCCATGGAGACTCAGTTCCTGTAACTGTTATAGCTGATGGTAGTTTAGTACTTTGAACATCAGTAATTAACTCTCTGCGTCACACAGGCCAGGCGCATTTCCATCACAAGCTGCTATCTTGTCCTCCAGCCTAGAAACCTTGGCACAGTGTCCTCTCAGAAAGCCTGGATTGCATCTAAAACCATGTGGCAGAGAGAGAAGCCACAGATGGGCCCCCCTGAGAAGACTCAGACTGGGAGCAAAACTCTCCTGTCCAAGCACCAGGGTCCAGCCACACTGGAAGCTGCTCCACGAGCCCGCCCACAAGCTTCCACATTTGTCTGAGCAATTTTACTTGTCTCTATACCACGTGCCCCTATCCTGACTCCTCCCACTTCTATCACAGTGACCAATGAATCCAAAACACAATCTCTTCTTTCCAAAATCCATACAACTCTGACACACCAGATATACCTAATGCTTATCATCAATCATTTTCATGCAGCATGAAAGAAATTCTTTTCTCCAACAGTTGTCCATTAGTTGTCTTTATGAAAATCCATCCTGAGTCACAGCCTTTAGCCACCCATAACAATAAATAGACTTGTTTTTATCATTTTACTAATTAAGTATTATATGGCTACTATGATGGATATGAAGAAAGAAGTAAAGGTTGTTAACACTTATAAAGTACCTATTATGTGTTAGTCCCATTCTGTGACTTCAAGGACCTTACATTCATATTGTTAATATAAGACTAACAAGCTCATAATAATTTAAATGTGGAAACTTTTTAAACACTTACAGTGACCCTGTGTTCTGCCTCTATGTGCTTCTCTTTTTAGTCCTTAGTTTCGAAAGAGAAGAGGTCTTTTTAGATCCAAATCCCATTCAGGCCCACCTAGGGCTCCCAATGCTCATATTTCTCATTTTTTCCAATAATTCAGGAATAAGACAGCATGTGTGCAAATGTTTAATAGAATAAAATTAAATTCCCAAATCACAGAGCTCCGCCCCTCCTGATGTTTGAGAACTATGCTGTCCTATATGGTAGCCACTGGACTTGCGGCCACTAACCCTTGAAAGGTGGCTACTGTAACTGCAGAACTACATTTTTAATTTTACACAATCTTAACTAAGTTTAAATTTAAAAACATTTTTTCATTTAATAAAGCGTTATTGTTTTCGAAGGGCTATGCTGAAAATTTAGTATCTAAATTGAGATGTGCTATTGTATAAAATAGACACTGGAGTTCAAAACCTTAGTGCAGAAAAAAGAAGGTAGAATGTTCCATTAATAGTTTTTATATTAGTTAAATGTTTAAATGATGATATTTAGGATATATTGGGTTAAACAGAATATTTTTTAATTAATTTCACCTGTTTCTTTTTCTTAATGTGGCCACTAGAAAATTTTAATTTATGTATGTGGCTTGTTTTACATTTTTATTGGGCAGTGATGCTCTAGAAAAGAATTAAAGAGAATTCTAGAAAAAATTATAGAAACTAGGAAAAATAATTTCTATTGAAATGCAGGGCGAGAAGGACAGAGGGAAAGATGAGAAACTACTAGTTTAGCCCATCTAACCAAATGAAAGGAAAATTATTCGGTTTGAGACTCAATCACTGACTCATAATTCCCTCTAGGATTAATTTTTCATTCCATGTTCCTACCCAAAGCCCTGCCTGCACTGTCCCCTGGGTGATGAGACTGCTCTGTGAGATCCTGACCACTCAATGCCTGGATATGATACTCCCCTCTACCCACCCTTATGAAAGCACTTAAAATGGTGTAATAAACACACAACGTCCAACAATGGCATTCATTGTTCCCCTACATGGTATCTGTGCGGAGCTTAATTCGATGAAAGGATTACAGGAAAAATTTATGTCATAACGATTCTTTAAAGTGAAATTGTAGATCAAAGTTCACCACTGCCAAATATACAACTCAAGAACAAACTGAAGTGCTGCTATTAATCATGGTTTCTGGGGATTTGATGACACAGATTAAACTGCTGTAGGGAATACTGCTGTGCATCTCGCCCTTGCAACTGTCATCAACACTTCTGCCCAGTATTCACGGAGCAGGAAGGAAAGCTGCTCAGTGTTCACTGTAGGTGCCTCTCTCAATGAGATTAGTCACAAATCTGGGCAACAGGTTTAAGTTCATGATAATACCTCAACGGTATCTGCAAAGCCTCTGCCTTCTTAGAAGAGAAAGGTCTTGGTAAGATTGAGAGGCACAGTGGAGGTGAAGCATGGAGGGACAAGTAAATTGAGATCAGATGTCATATTTAATTTCATTTCCACTGAATTTTCAATCAGCTATAAGGCTTTCCATAAAGATTCTATAGAACACTTTAATAATAATATGCCATATTTCAAAGATCTGAGGATATGTATCTTTTCAATTACATTTTTAGCATCTTCCACACTGAAATGCTTCTTAGAGCTGATAGCATCTTAGTCACTGTAGTCCAGGCAGCACTTACGATGAAGTTGTTTCTGCCCGCATTCTGGGTGCCCGTTCAATCATGCTGGCCCTTTTTAATCACTTCCTTTGAGTTCTTTGCTTTGTTGGTACAACAAGGGTTGAGTTTAACTACAAAAATGGAAAGGAAAGTCTTTAAGAAGATTACATAAGGATACAGCATTGAAACAAAGGGTATTGTGCACATAAAAAGACTTAGGAAAAAGTGGATATAAATTTGATATTTGTGTAGTCGTCATTGGAGGAATAATGTCAATTCCACCTTCTTACACAACAACAACGAAGTGTTTTATGGGACCAAACAACTAGAAACCACCTTACAATTGCTGGAGACACTCAAAAGGAGAGTCTCTTGCATGCCAGGCAGTGCAATGGAAGGCAGAAGAAATTGCAAAGCAACCAAAGACTGGTGTGATTGATTCATGTGTTGCACAGGACTATGGATAAGGCCTTGTATCAAATTTAACTAACATGTTTTCTTCCCTAGTGGTTCAAAAATGATAACATATCCTAATTCCAAAAAATTCAATATGTAAGTAAATATAAAAATGGAGGGCATTAGAGAGTTTGTGCCCTCAGTTTATTTTGGGCCCCGGTGATATGCTCCAAATGAACTTCCTTGTCTTTGGTAAGTAAGTTGTCCCCTGATCTCCCTTCTAACACAGGTGATGCTTAGATAAAATGTATGTATTTCCTTACTTTTTTAAATGATTGTTTTAAAATACAAATCATCTGGCTTTTCTTTAGTAAAGGAGCAACATTCAATTGCAGAAATGATAAAATATCCCTGTACTCCCTTGCCTGTAAATCAACTTAAGTAATGTTTCCTTCTTTCTTACTTAGAGTCTAATAGAGATGACCATAGAGATGTACTAAATACCGTCGATAGGCTGTTTTGATTGCCAGGAGAATCAGATGCTTGCTAGTTAGATGACAAATGAGAATCAAATACACACCAGTTGCATTTGTGTATCAGGCTCATTTGCATATCAGGCTTCTGTTTGTAATGCTTCACTCTGGCAGTTGCACAAAGAATAGTCCCCACCTTTTGTTAGTGAAGCAATGTCACAAACATACTTGCCTTGAAGAGAGGAAGGGCTTGGGAAACCAGTATATCATGTGACAGGCAGCAGTCGAGTGTGTCCAGTAGATAAGTGTACATGTTTAAGTTTTAAACTTAAAACTTGAAAATCAAGACCAAGAGTGTTCCTTGCTTCAGTCGCATTCCTCCTAGTATATGCTGTCCTACACCACTGATGCTTGTTCATAGAGAACACTGGCACTGTGGTGATTTTATACTTATTTGAGTTATTATTTGATCGATGTCTGTTTCCTCTGCTAGATCACTCTGTGTTCTGTGTTTTACTCACCACAGTATTCCCAGGGACGAGAATGATGCTTGATTCACAAATGATGTTCAATAAATACTTGTTAAAGATTGAAAGAATGGACAAACGATTGTGATATTGGTTTTCTGAAAGCTATGAGGATTATTTTTTGTTTTTTCTTGTAAGAATCAGTGCAGTTCTTTGAATGTTTTTTAATTTTTAATTTTGGTAAAATACATACAATAGAAAGTTTACCATTTTAACAGTTTTAAAGAGTATAATTCTATGGAATTAAGTATATTCACATTGTTGTGCAACTACCACGTCTGTCCATCTCCAGAACTATTCATCTTCCCAAACTAAAACTCTATACCCATTAAACACTCCCCATTCCTCTCCTCCCCAAGCGCTGGCAACCACCATGTACCTTCTTGTTTTTGAATTTGACTACCCTAAGTACCTCGTATAAGTGGAATCATACAAGATTTGCCCTTTTGTGTCTGACTTATTTCACTTAGCATAATGTTTTCAAGGTTCATCCATGTTGTAGCATGTGCCAGAACTTCCTCTTATAGTTGAATAATATTTCATTGTATGTTTAGACCACATTTTTTTTATCTGCTCATTCATCGATAGACTCTGGACTCACTTTCACTTTTTGGCTGTTGTGAATAATTCTGCTATGAATATGGGTGCACAAATATCTATTCAAGTCTCTGCTTTCAATGAATTTAAATTTATATTCAAAAGTGGAATTGCTGGATCATATGGGCTTCTATTCTTAATTTTTTAAGGAACTGCCATACTTTTTCCCACAGTGGCTACATCATGCATGGGGTTCCAATTTCTCTACATCCTCACCAACACTTATTATTTTCTGAGTTTTTTTAAAATGATTTCCTGATGGTGTGAGGTGGCATCTCATTGTGATTTTGTTTTGTAGTTCTCTATTTATTAGTGATGTTGAGCATCTTTTCATATGATTATTGTCATTTGTATATCTCCTGTGGAGAAATGTCTATGTAAGTCATTTGCCCACTTTTTAATTGGGTTGTTTTGTATTTGTTGTTGTTTTTGAGTTGTAGCTGTTCTTTATATATTTTGGATATTAATCCCTTATTGGATATAGAGTTTGCAGATACTGTCTCCCATCCTTTGGGTTGCCTTTTCACTCTGTTGATAATGTTCTTTGATGCATAGAAGTTTTTAATTTTGATAAATTCCAATTTACCAATTTTTTTTGTTGCCTAGTATTATGTTTCATAACCCAGAAATTATTTTAAAAACAATTCTGGTATCAAATGGACTTGAGTTCAAATTCTAATTTTTCTCCTTTCCAGCCCAATGGCCAGATAAGTCAGTCCCTTATTTTATTTCAGTTTTCTTATTTACAAAATGGTACTAAAAAATACTTGTTTGTATGTTAGAAATTAAAACATGACATATCTTTGGATCACAATTCATGTTAAAGGAATATTAGGCAATGACATGAACAATCAGAAGATTTAAATTTCAAGCTGGCAGGATTTTCCTTGAGCCGATACAGCTGTCAGATAGTTGAATTTTGGCATGAGGCAAAACTTTTCTTTCAAAAAGAAGTAGTTATCATTCTTCTCCTCTTGATCTTCACAATCTTAACATATTTGCTTCCTTTTCTAAGACGCAAAAAATAATAATTTTCTCAAATGAAGACCTATGAGAAATAATTTCCCATAGCATTTTGAAGTATTGTACACATATTTCCAAGGGGACCATAAGTGACAAAGCTGACAGTATTATTCTTCTTCTTTCCAACCCTAACAGGAAAGTTGTTGTTAAATTAATTAAATAAGGAGTCCATTACACTGCGGTGGCTGTAATGCTGTGGCAGCCAATGTAAGCCAACCCAAATATAACTGTATACACGCTTCAAGGTCATGAAATCAAAATGCTAAGGACAGGCAATCGCACGGCCAAGCAGGCTTCAAGCTACAGTCAACCAGCAATTTCCTTCCTTTGCTTCTGCCTTTTCTCTGTGGAAGTCGAATCACAGGCTCCTGGACGGGAGTGCTCCTGATCTGGTGCTGCCCGGTTCGAATCAAGTCTTGCTCAAATAGACTATTAAAGGACTTAATATGCCCCAATTTATCTTTTAACAACTCTTTAACCAAGACTCTGGCTGCACCCCAGCTCCGAATCCCTCAGCTGCGTCCTCACGGTAGGGGGCTGCTCGCGGGACGCAGGGCCGGGAGGAAGGGAGGCGGTGCGGACGGCTGTGCCGTGGGACCGCCCCCGCCGACCCACTGCTTTCCCTGACAGCAGCTTCTAGTCACACGGAATCCGCAAGGAGCGGTTTCTTTCCCTTTTCTTCTCTTCTCTTCTCCCTCCCGCTGCCTTTTGCCCCCCAGTCATTAATATGGCCCCAATCTTCTTCCTTCCATCCTGTCAGTCACCAGTTAGCAGACAGGTTGAGGCCTCACTTGTCATTTGATGGCTGGATGATTGTGGGCAAGTCCTTAACTTTTGTGAGTCCAGCTTCCTCACGTACAAACTGGGGACAGAAGTATTTCCCAGGGTTGTTGTAAAGACTGAATAAAATAAGGTATGTGGATGTGCAGTGTATATAAGAAAATGCTGTGCAAAGTCTAGTTGTTTTTTATGCCTCATATAATGAAAGTTCTGCATTAATTTTCTCCATCTTTCCCTGGGAGGAATTACCTTCATTCATTTAATGGGGGTAAGGCAAGAGAAAGAATCACACTTATCAATAAATGGTTACCTGGCCTTTAAGTGGTTTGACAAGGGAAGAGGATGAGATGTTGCCAGATAACGTTTCATTGTGTCATTCAACTGGATACGCATGAAGAGCTGGAGGACTAGAGCCAGGGCAAGGGGTCAGGGCCCCAGAGCCACCTCAGCTGGGAAGCAGTCACTGATGCTATAAACAGGGCCCCCTGATTCAGAATTACTAACTGCTCTTCCTAAACCCTATCAAAGCAAATTACAAGTGTCACCTTCCAAAAAGGACTTTCTTGGTCTCTGCCTGATAAAGGGAAGGGGCCTGGGCCCTCTGGATGATTGTGTGAGAAGCCCACTGTGTGGAGGACAGAACTGTGCAGGTGCCCCCTAAATGCATACACCATGAATGAGCTGCCTGGCAGAGTCACCCATCATTGGTCTGTTTTCAGTGGCCAGAGAGTCACCACCTACTCATAATACCCTACAGAAGCATCATCCATACAGCGGGTGGACTGCGTGTTGCAGAAGCTGTTCTCTCCGATGCCCATCATGCATACTGCTTTTAGGACACACAGTACTTTCTGCTTTGGAGAGTTTTCTAGAGCTTTATTGTCCAGCATGGTAGCCAGTAACTACACATGGCTATTTAAACTTGAAATACTTCATATTAAATAAAATTAAAAATTCAATCCCTCCATCTCACTAGCCTCATTTAAAGGGTTCAATACCTGTATGTGGCTCGTATTAGACAGGGCAGATATAGAATATTTACATTGTTAAAGGAAGTTCTATTGGACTAATGGAGTATACTGTCCTAGAACACTTACCCCTCACTTTACCAGCCCTTCCTGGCCTTTGTCAAATAGTGTCTCATCCTCACAGCTCGATCCCTTCCCTCTCCTCCGCATAACCGTAGTCACATCCTCTGTGCTCCCTTGGTACTACCTCCAGTTTACATAGTATTACCTTTTGGTACTCTTCCTGCTGCCTCGATTTTAACATTTACTACATGGTGTCATGACTATGTGTTTGCACATGTGATTCTCTGATGAGACTGAGTATCCCCAAAAGAACAACTTTTCTCACTCATCACCACATCACCAGCAACAGTATATGGACTGTGGCAGGTGCTCAGCAAATGCTAAAAGCAGGGCTGAAGAAACCAGTGAAAGTCATGTAAATAAGCTGACACATACTAGGAGCTCAAGGTGTCATCAACACCCTTCTCCCAGGGGTTCTGACTGGATGTATCACATGCACAGGAAATAGAAAAAGCATAAACAAAAGCTTTATCAATCCGGGCAGATATGTGATATGTGGCACCCCAAAGCAGAAACATAGTAAAAAGTACCCTATGAACACAGTGGGGTCTTCTGTTTTGTGTATCTCCCCTCCCCCAGTCTATGCCTATTTTTATGCCATCCTCCAACCTTTTGGATGGATCTTACCAATAGAGTCTGAAGAAAATCCAAGCCAAAATACTCTCCTGTATTCCAGAGAAAAGGAACAGAGAGCAAGAAGGAACCTGTGTGCCCCGCCGTGCAGTGACTCACGCACCTAAGCTGCTCACCTGAGATGGCAGCAGCTGTGGGGTCCGCAACCACTGTTACGGTTTTCCTCAGAGCAAAGGTTTTCTGAGGCATCTTAGATCACCACCAAAAGAGAAAACTTTTTTTTTCTGACACAACACCCCTAATCCATGGGAGTTGGAGAGATCTCTAGGTCCTTTTCTGGGATTTAATTGTTTTATATTATAAAAAGTACTTTTTCAAGATAAAATGGCATTTACTGCACTCAGTGGCACACATCTATAAACTAGAAGTAACCACGTTAGTAACCTAATACAGCAATCCTTTTAGAGCCACTGGGCCCATAGCTCTCAGGATGCAATACTCATCTTTCATGCAATCTGGGCTTCTCTAGCACCCTATCTCACTGCAGTCAGTGACACATCTGTGGCTAGCTGGATGTCCGAGGATGTTGAAAGTCTCCCTTTCCTCCCATTATTTCCAGACTAGACTCTGGAGGGTGTCTGCAAAAAACAGTTTCTGAAACTACAGCTTAGCCTGGGGAAGCTCCTTAGACTGAATGATCTCCAAGCTGCATGTAATTCATTCTTCCCTTAGGAATATTTCCCCTTTGAATTCACATAACATCCTAATAACTTTAAAAGATACTCATAAAATACCTATAGTTTTGGAAGGAATATCTTATTTAGCTGTCACTGCAATCCTCCATTCATAAAACTCAGCTCAAACAGAGAAAGAAAAAGGAAGGGAGGGAGGGAGGGAGGGAGGGAAAGTCTTCCCTTCCCTGTGTTTTTGTGAGAAACTTAGAGTCTTCTATGTCTCTACTGATAATGGGAAATTGGCAGCTCACCCAGCAAAATATCCAGACCTAACCAAATTTGAGGTTCCATTCTAAGCCTACAAAATCCACTTATTTTTTATTCATTTATTCATGTATTTATTTAGGTAGCCATTCCTTCATTAATCACTTTTTATCTTTACCATATGCTGTGGCAAAAATAAACAAGATAGAGATAGAGCCCCCCTCCCTATGGATTGCCCATTGTAGTTAAGCTGTTCGACCTACACAAAAAGCATATATTGAGGTATATTATCTTAAGAAAAGTTTGCACATTTTACTACACTGATGGACAGGGACTGCAGTGGGGCATGGGGGGGGGACTCAATAATATGCGTGAAAGTAGTAACCACATTGTTTTTCTTGTGAAACCTTCATAGGAATGTATGTCAATGATAACTTAATAAAAAAAAGAGATAGAAGTATGCACAGAATGCTTTGACAACATTTTAGAGAGACCGTTTATTTCTCCCAGGGAAAGGAAGGTAGAACCAATAGAAACTGGGAAAAGCTTCACTGAGGAACGATTTGAGTAAGTTCTTGAAAAGTGAGAATGTAGATTTGAAGGACATGCAGGACTGAGGAGAAAACATGAAACTAAGCTTAAAAGTGTTTGATGTCAAACTATCAAAATACATGTTTGATAGTGGAGACCATCGCTGAATTTTCTGAGGCTTGTAGATGGGTCAGAATTCTTAACTTTGAAGGTCGCCTGCTTCTCCACACACAGCTCTTACTTGATCTCTTAACATCTTTTAGCTCTAATTCTTCATATTCTTTCTGCTTCCCCATCCTCCCAGTGTCCTCAAGTTACAACTGAGTAGACAGCAGACATTTACACTTATACAGCTTCTAATTCCTCTCTTCCCCATATACCAAGTTCATGAAATTCAATAATCAGAATAAGCAGAAGCTACCAGGCACCCTCCTTGATGTTCATTCATTCTTAGACAATGTTCCCCAAGGCAAAGGACTTCTAGAACTTCGTAACAGTCCTTGATACAAGTGTCTTTAAGATTGTCTTTATTGTTGCTGAGTGAGAGCTTCTATTTTGTTTGAAAAACATATGGTTCAATGAATTTTCCCTTGAAATTCATTTCGGCATATTAAGAAAAAGGAATCTGCAAATCCTTCCAATCCATTTCACCAAATACCTTTGAGAAAAATGTGCAGTTTTCCAGAAGCCTCAACAGGCAAGGTTTTTCCCTTCCTGCTATTAATAGAGAAATATTTTATTACAGTTCTGTAAACAGAGCCAAATTGAAAAAATTGCATTTAAATGATGTTAGGGTTTCCAAAGAAAACCACAAAACAAACTCAGAGTTAAGGCGATAATGCATCCCTGTTGTACCTTGGCACAGGAGCAGGCATTTTGCAGTGACCATCCGGGATATGTAACATCATAATAGGGGCAAGGGCACCAACTCAGAGAGGCTAAGAAGCAACACTTTTGTGTGTGCCAACTATGATATATTGCAATATGAAAGCTTTTTCCAGGAAACCAACATTTCAACTTTTATAAGGCATTTGAAAACACCAAAAGTTTTTTTAACTGCTATACTTCAGATGTCTAAAATAATGCCTCACAGATAGATGCTCAATAAATATTTTTTGATTGAATAAATATTGAAAGTGCCAAGCTTTTTCTGTAGTAATAAAAATTCTTTGTTGCTTTGGGGTCCTTTTACCCTTCCTTTAAAACACTGAAGGATGTATAATTATTTACCCAAGAACATTTCAAGAGTGTTGGGAAGAGCGGTAATTTATCAAGTACTTTTAAATTTGTAGACCCCAAAACCATTTTAAAATGCACTTCTGTTACTGCTATCTCTACTAAGAATGTGAAAAGGCTGATTTTAAAAGTTCATCAAAATGTCTTGGCTCTCTCACCAAAAGCATGAGCAACAACAAAAATATAAGTAGATGAAGTAGATCTCTTTAAAATTAAAAATTTTGTGATGCAAAGAACATCATCAATAAACTTAAAACACAAGTCACCAGATGGGAGAAAATATTTGCAAATCATATCTGCTGGGGCTAGTATCCAGACTATATAAAGATCTCTTAGATCTCAAAAATTAAGACAACCCAATTAAAAAAATGGATGAAGGATCTGAATAGGTATTTCTCTAAAGAAGATATACAAATGACAAATAAAGCACAGGAAAAGATGCTCAACATCGCTCATAGTCAGGGAAATGCAAACCAAAACCACAGTGAGATACACCTAGGATGGCTATAATCAAAAAGGCTGATAGTAACTGTCAGAAAGGATTTGGAAAGATCCGAACCTCATGCATTGCTGGTAAGGATATAGATTGCTACAACCACCTTGAAAAATAGTCTAGAAGTCCCACAAAACATTACAACATGGCTCAACAATTTCGTTCCTAGTCACATACCCGAAAGAAATGAAAACACATATCCACAGAAAAACTTGTACACCAATGTGTTTAGCAACATTATTCATAACAGCCAAAAGAATGAAACAACTGAAATGTGTCCATCAGCTGATGAATGGATAAATGCAATGTGGTATGTACTTACAATGGGATGCTATTCAGAAATAAAAAGAAATTAAATACTGAGACATGAAAGAGCACAAATGAACCTTGAAAACATTATGCTAAGTGAAAGAAGACAATCACAAAGGCCCATATATCGTGTGATTCCCTTTGCAAGATATAGGTAAATCCAGTCCCAAATGGGCAAATCTGACAGAAAGTAGATTAGCAATAGCCTAAGACTTTGAAATAAAAAAAGGGCGGGGGAAAAAGTGAAGGTGCCTGTCAATAGTCATGGAGTTGTGGGCAGGGTGATGAAGATGTTCTGAACTTTATTACGGTGATGGTTGCACAGCTCTGAATATACTAAAAACCACCGTATTATTCACTTTAGGTGAATTGTATGGTTTGTTAATTATATCTTAAAGCTATGATTTAGAAAATGTATTGGCCTTATTATGAATTATTCTAGTGGCTTGTAGTTTAATATAACTTAAACATGGACATAGTGTGTGTAAGCTGACCTAACCCTGTATAAACCCAACGAATTGCAGGTAAATCAACTATTTCATATTATTGGATCTGAGTCAGTGTGAAAAAGACCCTTAAAAAATACAAATTACAAGTGTTTTCTTGATGAGGATTTAAATGTATTTTGAGTGGACTTGGGATGATCTCTAGGTATTCTCATAGATGCCGTATCTATTTCAAAGTGACTTTATGCCATGCAGTTAGAAGTATCATCAAAAAGTAGTTTTATTAACATCTTTTTCTGTTCACTATAGAGTCACAAATACAGTAAGTTCAGCTTCCTTCAAATACTAACGTACTAAATTATGTCCTACATATTATAACTAAATAACATGATAAGGTATGTCATACTTAATTATAACATGTAAAAGATAAATACTAATTTGATGAATTTAAAATAATACTGATGGTGGTGTTATGTTCTTTGTAAAGATAAACACACACACACAGGCAAATATATATATATAAATTTTTTTTCCAAAGGATGTATTTTAACAGAACTATTTCCTACTATTAAGCTGAATATTGTTTATACTTAAGGTCATATGAACTTGAAATTGAAAGGAATAGTAAAGATGCTAATCCTAGTCACCCCTTTTACACACAAATAAACTGAGTCCTGACAGGTTATGTTTTTGTCCAAAATCATGGTTGGGAAACCCTTTGAAACCAAGTTTCTAATTCCCAAGGAAATATGTTCTAACCATACCAAAATTGCAAAGAAAGGAAATTTGTTTTTGACATAGATGGATACTAACTTTTTATTTACTGGATGTGTCTGTACTTAGCTGTTCATTTCCATCACTGATGTTTTTAAGCTTTGAGCTCCTAAAAGGTTGTAGTCATATATGTCTACTTACGTGTTCACACATTCAACCTTACCCTCCACTTATCTGTGCACTAGTTTTAAAGAATGGTCATTAATGAGATTAAAACACTATGCAGTAATGATTTAATATCCAATGGAAGGCTTAAGAAAACTTCCATAGAGATGAGTCAATACATTCCCCAGGAGGAAATCCACAATGGTTACACTTTGAAATAAAGGGTTCTTTACAAACCTGTCTAATTAGACAGCATTGGGGTAGCATCTGCCAACTCTACCATGACTCCTAAAAGAAGCTCATGACATGATTATTTTTAATGGCTTTACACCAGGTTTGGTTAGAGCTCCCTCTTCCCAAGGTAAACTTTTCCTCCCTATCCCAATCTTCCCAGAATTGCCTTACTCCAAGAATTACTCTTTTCTTTTAATCAGACCTCCGAATGTTTTGTTTATCTCCAAAGCTTTTGTTAATCTATTTCACTGCTGATAGGTTTAAATCTGGGGAGGGATGCCTTGAGAGGAATTCACAATTTAAAAGTGAGGTTCCTTTTGCTCAAAATGTCATTAATTGATATAAAGAATGAGTGTGATCCTTTGCTATGTCAGTACCACTGTGCCTCAGCCTCTTCCGGGAGCCACCGAAGTCTCCTGACCCCCTACATTCCAGAAATCAGGGGTCAGCAACTGGGTGCCCTGCTTGTGAAAAGCTGTTGACCTCTGGGAGGGAGCTTGTATGGAACCGAGTGTTAATTTTCAAAATGTGGCTGGTTTTGAAACAGCAGCAACCTCATCTCATCACAAGTCCCTGGAATGTTGCCTAGTCAAGGGGTCTAGAAATGATCTGTCATCACTGGTCAGTGGTACAAGCATCTCATTTTTGTATCCTTGCCCTGCTCCCCTGGACCTGAAACAAAACATACCATTCTGCCCTTCTCTTTTTACATTTAAATTTTCATGTGCTCAACATTTGTCAGAGCTTCACCTTCAGTGACATGACTAGGGCACCAAGAAATTATATTTAACACATGAGAAATGAATACCAGGCCCATTTCTCCATGCCTTATAATCAAAAGCTACAAAATCTGTGTTTGGAGTAGATATATGCGTGCTTATTCTTGCAACAACATTTTATAGACACTTGAAATGATTACCCTCCAAAGTCATAACCGGGTTTAGTAAAACACTTTAATATATAATTTCTTAAGCACTTTTTAAATAAAATACAGATATATAATAATAATTATCAATGCATGTATGTCATTTAATATAATGATAAAAAGCTAGTCTTTGAAGTGACATAGTGATTAATATTTACAGTAAAACGTAAAGGACACAGCATCTGTACAATACTGCTAAATCTAAAAAAGGATTAAAAAATTCTACTAGTATTGTGCTGTCATCTCAAATTACCAACAGCAAAAAGGAAAATGCTCTCCTTATTAACAGATATGGGTACAGATCATTTCTTTCCAGGTTTTCTCAAGATGGAAAACCCTCCTATTCTCCTTGAATTATACCAAGGATGAATGAACTCCTAAGGACTTTTCCCAAATTTCTGTCAAGCTATTATTACCATATACAAACATCTTATACAGGTCTACCTATTAGAAATATTTCATGTCCCTTCATGCTAATCTTAAATTTAAAAATTAATACTAATTTGATGAACAGTTACAGAACCCACAAGGAAATTTATCAGTATCTATAAACAGAGACACATCCTGTGCAAATGCTGTTCATATAGTAATCCCCCCTAAATACCTAACAGCCACGCTGTTTTAAGCAAATTCTACCCTTTCCCCATCTGAACTAAGGTTGAGTTTAAACAATTCTCTGTGGCACTGCTTTAGCTTGGTAAATATGTGAAATGTAGTGAGTCATTGGAGACACATTAATTTCTCAGCAGGTACATGGTAACGCTCCTCATCATGCATTCTTAGCCTTTCCTATTCACTCTTAGCGTGCCATCAAAGTTACTTGTTTCGAAATCCTAAACCATGTATAGATTGGATGGATTTAAAAAAAATTAATGCTGTTTTCATTTTTCCAGTTTTAAGGTTAAAAATGCTGTTGAGGTTAAAAGTTTTATAGCTCCATTATCATTAGTATCTTCCTCCTTCGTCCTTCAAGAGGGCCTTTATAATAATGGGCTTTGGCCTTTGCACCACAACCCCCAAAAGACAGATTGCTGGAGATAACCCCCTGAAATTCCTTACAGCGTTATTAACACCAAGAAGCCCTAGAATCTGTTTCCGGAAATACTCAGACAGAGGGACAAGGTTAAGGAAGGGGGAGGTTTCAATTTGTAGTAGTTACCAGACATAAACAAGCAGCACAAATGCCTTTGTCCTTACGTACAGACCGTGGGTCAGAAAGCAAGATGGAAAAATACGCTGAATGAAAAAATCTCACTATGAAAAAATAAGGGATAGTAACAACATTATTCCCCTTGATTTAAAGAGACAGCCATTTTTCTCACTGGAATCAAAGAATTTGAGGTGGATTTATTTTCTTTTTACCATTCCATTCATATCATATATTCCCTCCCTAGTGAAAATTGGAATTTAAAAATATTTATAGAACTTTCTTTAACAGTCTACTTGATAAGCTAAATAAAAGGAGCAAAAAAATCCCCAAATACTGAAAATTTATCCTCTGCAGATGAATAAGCACTTCTATATGCCCAATGGAAATGAAATGAAAAAAATGACAAACTTTTCCTCCACCTTAAGAAAATAATTATTATGGGTTATGGATTTTTACAGAACCGAGGTCATCTAATATCTGTGATAAATAAAAGAAAGGAGGAACACAAAGCTAATCCTTCACTACTATAAAATACCTCAGAAATAATGCTAAGACCTCTCACACTGTGCCCAAGAATAGCAGAAATCACAGGACCCCGTATGCTGGTTACTGCTGGTTATCCAAACTTGAGTATGACACTGTGTAGAGTGTTTTTCTGATGAATTAAGTTATAAGTCTTAGTCTGGTCAGTATTATTGCTAAGTTTTAAGTTTGCTGTTTGGTTTTTAAGAGAGTCTGAGAACTTTGATGAAACAAAGATTTACGCCATTACTCTGTGCAACTAGATGAACCTGGGGAGAAAAGAGCAGGATGTGGTTTTGTAGACTAGCAAACTTGATGTGCTGTGTATAGTATACAGATGCACCACAGATAATTCACCGTGAGAAAGTCAGATAACTCAGCGAGCCTTCATTTTCTATCATGTGTACATTTTACAAGCTACTGATAGTTTCTTTTCATACTGCTTGCAAGAAAAAGCAGCAAGAAAATGCATTAGAACGATTAGAATGTCATTTAACTTAAAGGCTTCTTCAGACCATATGTGCCGACACTTGAGATGATGACAGAGTTAAGCTTCCTAGGGTCCTAGAGTCAAAGAAACTCTGCTGACCCCCGCTGCTAAGCAGGTGCATGCCTTCCACAGAGGGCAACATCTGCCGATCGGTCATAGTCCCACTCGGGGAGGACCCCAAGAAACTTCCTTGAGAAGAAACAATTTTCTCAGGACTGGCAGCCAATTTGGGGGATGTGGAGAAGTTATATCCATACAAGGCACAGGGACTGTGCAACCGGAAGGTGTTATAGGAACCCTGATGGGTCTGGTTAGTAGTGAAGGCGTTGCTGGACGGTGAGGGCATGATGTACTGGAGCTGCGGAGACATCCCCGAAATCTGCATGGACAAGCTGGTCTGAGGGCAGCTGAAGGCATCCCCGTCAGTGCCACCCATGGACATGTTCACGGAAGTGCTGCTGCTCACGCCCACGTGAGAGGGAGTCCTGGGCGGGGCGAAGGTCTCGCCGGTCTGGCTGGTGAGCCTGTTGTAGGTCTCGGCCAAGGAGGTGCCGTATCGGTTGAGGGTGAGGCTGGCGCGGGCACAGGCAGAGTAGTCAGCTGGGGCCAGGCTACACAGCTGGCTGGTGTTGGGCCCCAGATGGAAGGCAGGTGAGGAGCAAGGTGAGTCGGACAAGAGATGAGGGTGGGTGGCAGGCACGCCCCTCCCAGAACCTTGGAGTAAGGGGGAGGAACTTGTATTTCCTATAAAAGAAGTTGAAAGGTTAAGAGAACGTCCACAGCCATCTTTTCCACTCAATTTTGTAAAAATGAGCTAGACACAGCTTGTTACAAGGGCAGTGACAGAGGTGAAAGAAGATGGTCTCGGCTGTCAAGGAATTATAGTTTAATTGAATTCAGACTGGAATATTTTAAACACAGATTCTCTCAATGTATTTTTTTCAAAGCAAATTATCCCCCCAGGGAATATTTTTTTTTTTTTCAGGAGATATCAGGATACTACCAGATAGAATTTCATTCACTTCTTCGGTTAGCTTTCTCAAAGTTTTCTCATTTACTATAATAAATATTATAAATACTGACTCTGCAACTTTATAAAATATAAATTTCATCTTACTCTATATTTGTTCCAAAAAGAGTAGCCATCACCTCTCTTGTACCCACATTTTACCCTCTCTTTCAGCAGAGCTTGCTCAGGATCAATATATTTTCTTGCCAAGAAAAAAGAGGGAACTCACAGGAAAGCCAAGCTGGCAAAGGACTCATCCTGCCACAGACATATCTGCAGCTCCCCACAGAAAGAGGTGTGCACCAGTGACTATGCCAAGCCTGGCTCCCGCAATAAAGCAATAGTCTAGAACTTCAAAGATCTCTTTTCCAACCAGAAAACAGGTTGGTGAACCACATGCAAACATAAGAGCAGAGGGCCAGCAAATAAATAGTCCTGTGAAATAGAGAGGGAGGTCAACCCTGCTTGCAAATAACAGTGGTAGTGCGGGTGATTCCCCCTCTCTGGATCTGCTGGCAGATTGATGTTTGCAAACTTGACAGAATTTAGGGGGAGAGGAGAATTCCAATGGGCAGGACAGGCTGTAAAACCTTCATTGCTCTAGCGACAGTGTTTTATACAGCTTCTCAAAATAATCTAAAAGCCCAATCCAACCAATGATAATTGTCTAAAACCCAGCAGGCTAAATTCTCACTGGGGTGCTGGGCAGGATCAGGCATAAAAAGGCTGAGTGCGGAAGTGGGCTGGGAGGCCTACCTACCGAGCAGAGAAGGAAGGGTCATCTCTTTCCGGGCAGCTCCCTCTGAGGAAACACCAGCCCTGGGCTTGTGGGAAATACTCAGAGGTGAGCCCAGGGAAGTCTGCCGGAGTGTGCCTGACCTTCCATCATAAATCCAACAGGAGAACCCTGCCTAGAGGCAATTCTGCCGAAGGAAGAAAAAAGAGAAGCTGGCTAGAAAGAGTGCACTGGGACCGGCATCTGCACTTTCTTGTGAGGGGCACCAGGCATCAGGGCCCACTAATCCACCTCTAATTTTTACAAGAGATTTCGGGTGAGGTGAAGGTCATGAAATACATGAACAGCCTAAAATATACAAAATTTAACCAACAACCACACAGCCACTTTTCCTGGACCATCCCCACGCCACACAGGAAAGATATGAATCCTGTAATAGGAGGATGCTGATGAAGAGGTTGCCACTACAGATGGAATAATGCCTTGAGCATTTTTTCAGTGACTGAGCTTCTAGGCGGGAACTGGCTATAGATAGGGCCCAGGATACCTTGTGATTTACCTTGCTTGGGAATTCCAGGAATATCTTCAAAAGTGAGAGTCCGTAGTGAAGGTCTCCAGAATGCGTATGACTCCACAAGAGCTTCCAAACCCATTCTGAACGGAGGGGTCAGGATGGGGGGAGACAAAAGAAGCCTAGTTAGGAGCAGCTTGTCAGGAGCGTTCACCAGTAATAAGCAACGCAGAAGACAATGCTGGTGTCGACAGCGGCCCCAACCCAGGCAAGTGAGGAGATTGGCACAGGCAGAAAGAAATGCTTCGGAAATGGGCTACCATCCTTTCACCAGTAGCACAGAGGGATGGGAGCCACCCGAGATGCCCAAGATGTCCTGCAAATGTCCTGAGAAATCTAAACTGATCTCAGAGGATAAAAATCTGTTCCTTTGTGCCGAAGAGCTAAGGTAACAATCGTGCAGCTAAGGTAACAATCGTGCATCCGAGTGGATGTGAGTCCAAGGCTCTGCTGTGATCTGGGACACACCCTTCCTCCCCCTGTTACCTTACTTCTCCCTCTGATGAGGAAAGCTTTGCTAAGAAGTATGGCCTTGTAAAGCCACATCTTTTCTAAGAGGCATTTCTGCCCATCAGTTGTTGCCTCAGCAGCCAGCCTAGAAGAGTGTTCATCCAGAAAACACTGACATCTTTTTCAGGGGCACCATCTCCCTGACACCCAGGGCAGCTAGGATGGCTCTCCTTCCAGCAACAGGGCATTCAGGGTGGGCAGCCCTGGCCTCTCAGCCCAGTGTGTGGGATAATGCAGGAAGGTGATCTCACAGGGTGGTATAATAGGCAGAGCTAGCACTGGCATCAAACATTATTTTAAAGCTCCTATATACACTTAATGAATGGATACTGAAAGAGTCAGGGTAAGTTGGTTATGGACTATTTAAATGATTCAGTCTTCCCCTTCTTATATCAGATAACTAAGTCCTCTAGGTTCTGAAAATGGGGCCCTTCACTCAACCAGCCCATGCTCAACTTTTCCCTCAATTGCCTTAGCCATAAGCAATTTATTAAAGTAGATAACATTATGCTTTTCATGAAACATATAGCTCCACTGTAGGAAATGCTTGTTTTCTGAGTGTCAGACAATACTCAGACATCTCTTGGGATCATTAGATACAGTTTTATTTAATACAGATAATCTGTATTTAATGTGGACGTTAAAGAAAGGGCTTATCTTTAATAGCTTAGACTAAGCTTGCTGCCTCCTCTGGATTCCTTGCAACCCCAAGTGATGACCTGTGAGTTAGGACTAGAGGAGGTTCCCCCCCAGTCATACCACCTACACAGCATGGAGAAAGCTTTCTGAACACCCATGTCAAGTGATATGTGCAGATAAAACCTTCTCACATCAGCTGCCCTTCTATTCCAAGGCTTCACACTCTGAATGTGCTTCCTTAGAGTGTTCAGAGTACAGACTATTAATTTGTTGATTCTGTCATGACTCCGTGAGGAGCACGGCTACCCCATCTTAGCGACAGAAGGAGACAGCTATCTGTGTATGAGTGGGCGGTGTGTGTGCATTCCCAGGCTTGCATGCATGAACCATTCTCACATGAATCTGGCCTGATTCACCCTGAGTCAAAAGTTCAGCAAGGTGCTATTCTGAGCGCACTTTAAAGAGCTGTCACAAGCCCCACAAGGCTAGTCCCTGGCTGCCAAAGGGAAGAGCTGCTCACAGAGGGGGCCTGCATAGGCCTTTCCTGGGCTGTACTGAGAGTGAAGGGAGGAATCTGGCTTCAGAGTTGTCAGTGTGCCACGAAGAGGACTACTGAGTAGTAAGGATACTGGACTGGGGAGTCAGGAGAACTGGGCTGTGACTGCAACTCATTAAAACTTACTGTGTAATCTTAAGTAAAGGTCTTAACCTCCCTGGACTTCAGTTTCTCACAAAGTAGAATAAAAAAGCACTGCATCCTCTCCTAACTCTAAAGTTATTTCCTACTAAGTGATTTTTCCCAAACCAGATATCATAACTGTGGTTGACTACAAGCCAATCCAAGATTACTCTACTCAGTAATATTTTATGTACATTAAAATACTGATTTGGGGCAGTTTGGCAGCCAGGTCAATTCCAAAACCCCACATAGCCTGCAAGTTGCATTTTATGTTTAACTAATGAATGATAGGTGCTCTTTAGCTGATTACTCTATATTTAGCCTGCACTAAGTTTTTACGACTTTGTAGAAACAAGCTGTTTTGAATGCTAGGACACAATTTTTTACAAAAATGCTTTTTCATTACCACATAGATGAGTTTAAGTTATCATAGTTTTAAATATTAAGAATACTAAAGTGGTCATGGAGTGGTCTCAATGGGTGTTTATTAAGAGGTAATTAATGAGCATTCACTAGGCTTAGAAATTTATTAACTGTAGAGATGAACATTACTGCATTATTTGCTAAGGTAGTACAAACTTTATTATGCTTCATATACAAATCCATAGACTAAATTCTTGGAGAGAAGTTATTATCATCACAAACATATAACCCTTAAGCATTAAGGAGATGCTCTGAAGGTGATGTATCTACAAGTGATCTGATTTGGAGCTATTGATATTTTTCCTGAGGCTGTTGTTTCACACTGGAAGTTCCAGAAAGGATTTCAGATATTTTGCAGGAAACAGTTATAAAATATTTATTAGCTGAATCTGGACTTTTTAAAAAAGGCCTTCATTTTCCCCAGTAATGGAGACTTTTCCCATCTAGTTAAAGAAAAGATAAAAGGCACCTCCTGCAGGAGTGTAGCCAAGGCGATAATTTATACAAGATGCCTTTGAACAATTTCCACATTTTATCACCACCCTAATTTATGCTATCAAACGGCTAAGTTTGTTTAGTAAAATGGTTATGTTTTTCCTGAAGTATTTAAAGAGAAGAAATTTTTGTACCTTCCTGAGTAAAAAATTTTATAGGGTCAAACCTAAAGCCTAACTGAAGAATGAAACTATTCTCAGCACATAAATTCTCTTTCACAAATGTCTTACAGGAGAGCTTTTAAGGTCTGAAGCTACTGATTCCTATAAAATAGGCTGTAGGACCATAAATAGCCAGGAAAGGATAATTTTTAATTAAAGCAAATTGTTTTATAAAGTTTAAAAAAATCACAAGTCTATGTTAATTTCTTTTCCTGATTAATTCATTTATTTCACATATGGGGAAAAGTAGAATTTATATTAAAAAGCAATAGCACAACAGAACCAGGGATATTAAAGAAATACATTGAACTTTTTCTCAAGGGCTTTCTTCTTTATCAATATATAAAAAAAAAATCACCCCTTCCCCCAAGCCCCTATCACCAGTGAACCCTCTAAGTCTTAAAAAAAAATCACCCCTTCCCCCAAGCCCCTATCACCAGTGAACCCTCTATAACTTAGCCTCTTTTTTTAAGAAAAATGATATATTAAGTTATAAATCTTTAAAGCTGACCAGATTCTTTCTTCCCCATATAAGGGTCTTCTGCATTCATCAATGGATAATATTAAAATCAGATTTTTTTAATGGGAAATGTTGATTTATAGATATTCAACATTCCAAAATGAGCACCGAAAAGCTTATCTACAACAACCAGGAAAAGTAATTAAAATGAGAAAAAAACCCTATTTCTTTCACTAACACGCAAGCTATGTACAGGCTCACTATGTTTTTCTTGTACTAAGATATTGTTCAAATACTTAGAGCAAAGTTTAAATTTTAAATTTTAACAGAATTTAAGAAGTGTTAAAATCCAATTCATTATTTTCTGTATGTCCACTGAAAACTAAATTTTAGAGTCAGGAAAGAAACAGTTGCAAACACTATGGATGCCCTTCCTATATATTCCCGAGACAGCCAAAGGGAAGGAAAAAAATCGTATCAAACCCAACATTTTGACCTCATGATACCAAACAAAAGACTAAATAGTTTATCTTCACAAATGCCACCGATTTTTTTACTGACCAAATTTTAAAAACCAGATGCCTTTTCATTATGCTGATGTTTCTAGAATTCTTCCTGGAAATTTGTCATACACAACTTACCACACGCTTCTACTTGTAAGTTTATTTATTATTATTGTCTGCCCAAAGTATACATTTAAAAGTATTTTTAAATTTATTGCTTTGAAAAAGAACCAGCCGAGTAGAAGCAGCACCATCCCCCAGTGTCAAGAGCAGTGAGGTCTTCCCCAGAGCAATCCTGCAGGACAGCCTGGACGTGGTTCCTGCTACTACTCTCCCAGTGTTCCTGCTGCTCTCCTGGTTCCTTATCTACTCTCCAAGCTTCAGGGATGCCCTCCAAGAGTTTCAGTGAGTTTTAATACATGTATTCTACGCTTTAAAAACATAACAAACTGGAAGTAATTGAAGACTTAAGTGGATAAATAATGTTGGGTTATACCCAGAACGACAGGAAGATTCCATCAAAGTATTTGTCAAGGAAAAAAGGAATCATTCCAAAGGCTGCTTTACCTCACAGTGACCATTTCAGTTACCTAATTATTCAATTTTCAGAAACTCCTCTGAAAAGCACATCTAACCAGGAGCTAATGAAACAGAACAAAAGCCAAGCAAGTTTTTCCTCTCCACACTGAAATACACACCTAAAAATAGTAATTTCAATACAGCCAACAACGTGTAGTAGGTATACCTGCAAATCTTTCTACAGGGTGAAGAATTTCAGAGGGAAACCCTGTTATTAATTAGTCTTGTTGACCACCTCGACTAGGTTAAAGGCTACTCTACTTTCAATGCATTTGACTCCTCACATTGCATGGCGTTTAAAAGCCATTGCACATGAAGATGAAATCAAGTCTGCAAACACTTGAGTGTATTCTAAGTAAAGGTCTCTGTTGACACAGACCCTGCCCAACTTAATCAGAGGAAAGAACTAAAAGTCTGGACTATGACCTGATTGTTTTCTCTCTACAATTTTAAATGAAATTATCCCTAAAATAAGTTAATCGGGGATTTTGACTTCATGTAGACACAGCCTATCAATACCAAGTTTTCAAAGAGTATTAGAATAATTTCTGGAGTAAAGTAATAAAAATTTCTCAAATACTTCCCTTTAAAAACAAAATGTTTTAAAAACATTTAAGTCAGAGCCTTACCCTGAAAAGGCATCTGGAGAACATTAGTCTATTATTACTCTCTATTACTAGCAATAGTTATTTTAGAAAATGTTGCACCAAGCTGTATTGGAATAGAATTATATCAATAAACTCAAGAACCTTTGGCACACGGAACTGGGTGATCTGCTTTTTGATAAAAGTAATAGAGTGGAACTCATTCTTGTAGCTCTCTCACTTAGTACAAATACCATAAATCATGACACAGAAAAAATAAACAAGTGTGTGGCTGTCAGCAGAGCCGAGACATATTTGGAAAATCAAGAACAACAGCTCTCTCGGCAATGGGGAGCAGTTTCATAGTCTAGTTGGGGGAACAAGAGACTCCATCATATTCAGAAGACAGAATCAATAGATAGCTATGACATCATAAGCAAATCCTAAACCAAGAACAAATTCAGAGAGGATATTCAGTTGGGATATTGCTGCCCCTAGGCCTGCAGGAAAGACTTCCTCCAGGCCCTGTGAGAGGCAGCGTGCACTACACTCCCTGACAACTTCTGTTTCCACCCAGCGTCACACATCAAACTCACCTTGAGAATGGGCAGGCCACAACACTACTCCCAAAAATAAGTTACATCCATGGCCCAACACTATTAAACAAGTCTAAATCCTCTTCAGAAATTATCTCCAAACCACATCAGCAAATTCAACTGTTTCTTTTGTAATGGAAAATCCACAATACAAAATCAAATATGTTTATCACAGGGTGTTCCTCACTAAGACTTACCTGTTCCTCCCAGAGTCTCGGAAGCCTTTGGCAAATGGATTCCTATCTATCTTCAGACGAGTTATCTGCAGAACAGGAAAAATAAACCACGTCAAATCACATTATAAATGTCAAGTAAGGTCATTACAAAGAAATGATGGAAGAAGTACAAGTTATTCCAAAATTAACTGTCAGCAGATTCTATTGTGCTCCTCCACCCTATTTCCCAGGTATTTTATTATCTTAGCAGCAAAGCTAGAAGAAAATCTCAGAAATCATCCAGACATTCATCTACTTTGAAAAACATTCCCCATCTCTATTCAAGCTCTGTAAATAAAGTTTGTTTTGCTTTTAATAACCCTAGAGATGGATATTCGAATGGTCTACTGAGGAGCTGTCCTTTGTTTGATAATCTCTCTGAACTAAAGTTCTTCCTTTTAACTCTGTGACATGGTTTAATACTGTTTCTCTTGCAATAGTGGTGATGGGAAACAGCTAATATCCAACGTCTGCTTCACAGCCATTTCTAAGCCTCAGTGTTAAGCAACTATGTATTCTTTTCTTCAGAATTACATGATATATAGTCCTTTAAATGTTCTGCCTCTATATTTTGCTTTGTCTCTCCTTGAATCATCTTTATGGCTTTCATCTGAAAGTTTTATGCTTTCCTCTTTTATCTGTGCAGTCCTGATCTGGTCAGAGCACTACAGTGAATGTCTAACCAGAGGTAACCACTACTTGAAGGTTCTAATGGGATTAAATCTCAGGCATGTAGTTGAAGTAAATGATGCGTTAATTTTAACTACAGCTCTAATTTGTTGACTAAGAACCAGCTTTTTGACCACTAGAACCCCAAGTTTTAGGAGGGAAAATTGTGCAAATTATCTAGTCTCCATTATAAACAATTTTTTTGATATACATTTTGAAATTGACACTGATTTAGTTACACGCATCTTAAAATTGACACTAATAAACAACATCCGGTCTATTTCTTAACAGAGCTCTACTTTGCCTAGAGGAACTTACAGCCTATTTCTAAGAAGCACATCATGCTTTGTTTTCTGTGTTTATTGTCTTTGTGGAATCTATAAAGTTAATGAATATACTTCTGACTGTACCATTTTGGCTAAGTACAAATGAACACTGTTGGATAACACTAAGGCAAAGAAAGACATCTTTGAAGTCTTCTCCAGTTTCCTTATATTTCCTGTGTGCACTCTCAGCCATCCTCTAATTAGTAGTACAACACCTAGGATACATATGTTCCATAGGATATTGCTTACTATGTGGATAAAACTACATTATATATAAGGGAAATAATGTAAGGCTTTGCCAATTAATTCACCATATCTGCCACTTTGTCATTGAATGAATTATTTATTTATAACTTACTATAGCTCAATTCTGTGTTCACTTAAATACATTTAAATAGCATTAAATAATTTAAATGTTCATGTAAAATAGTATTTTTAAAAGAGTTCAGACTTACAGAGTGGTGTCTTGTCAAAATAGATATATCATGATTACTATAATTTTACTACTGACATTACATCTATTGAATGCATACCATTCATGTTATACCAAGAGTTTTATGCATATTATTTCACTTAATTCTCATAGCAACTTACAATAGTTACTATCTCAATATTATGTTTTCTTTTAAACTAAGGCTTAAGTTTCCTACAATGATAAGGTTACTTGGTGGTAGAACTGGGCTGGGAGCTCATGCTGTTAACCATTAGGCTAGGCTCCTTCCCAATTTTCCATAAGTTCTTCAAAATAGTAGCTGGGAAGTTAGAAAATAAACATGATTGTTTTTTATCATTATCAACTTCCCTTCTAATTTTTCCACCCTCTAATAATTGATTTGTCAACATTTGCTAATTGGTATTAGTTACCAACCAACATATACCGAAAGCCCACTAAATCTTATTTATTGTATCACAGAGGCTGGGAGAAAATACACGTTTAAAACAGTTAATTTGTGTGTGTTAGAGAGACAGAGAAACAAGATGGACTGGGTTGTTCCAAAGATAGTAAATACCTCTTTTCTCCTTATGCATTATATTTTTCCTAAAAATAAAAAATCATCATCTGTACTCAACATACTTTAAGAATTATTATTTAATTATCGCCAGCCTTCCTAAAAGTTAATTTCATCTTCCTTCCTAAAAGCCTAAATAAAAGCATGGCAATATGCATGTGAAAGGACAGGACAGCTTTGGCTGTGGGACTGGCTTCTTCTCCACACAGAGGAGAGCAGGTGAATCTCTCAACCTTAAAGGAGGACACCTGGGACAGGATCTGAATCTCCTAAGAAGCCTTAAAAAAACAGAAACCACAACAGAGAGATTAAAAGCCTTAAAATTTTAACTGAGATGTATACAAATCTACAGAGAAGTGGAGACCTTAAGTAATTCTGCTGACCATTGGAATTTATTTTTAAATCTACCCACAAACCACATCAGCCTCCACTACATTGCTATTTCTTATGAAAACCATACAGATTGTGTGGATTGAATAATTGCCTGTATTCAATTCTCTACCTACTTGACACAACTTCTATAATAAAGATGCATATATATATATATATATGCTTGCCATACAGAGAGAAATATTTCACCTTTCAAATTATTTCTTATTTTATGAAAGGGTCACAACCACAATTGCTAATCTTTCAGACTATAAGCATATCCATCACCCTCTATCACAAAAATAGCATATCTTGAAAGAAATAGCTCTTTTAGTATATACACCAAAATGACTACATAGGATGAATGCTTCTGAAATACTGTGTATAATACATGCACTATAGTTTCAAAATGAGCAAACAAATCCCATGTTCTATGATACAATTCACTTTTCATATTCTACATGTCTACAAGGCAATTTGCATGGTTTCTAATTTTAATTATGACATCATGATTCACCATCTCAAAATGGAGAGTAAACATACACTGTGGTATGAGACACATTCTTGCTTAACAAAATCCTCACTAGAGTGGCCTTACTTGGGAAATCATGGATAAAGTATTGTTATTACAATATATGTGCTCTGAACATCACATATTGCAAATGCCTTATGACAATTCATAACATTTAGATACAGTGAAAAGGAGAGCTAGCTTTCTATATACACCAGAAATGAAAAGTCCAGGAAGATGCCAATTCTGAGAACAATACCTGCTGATTCTGATAGGCAGCAACAGTTGTGAAGACAGTTTCCGGAAAGGAGAATGCTTTCACTCCTTCCCCAGATGGAACAGGCTTGACGGGAGAGAGATCATCTCCACAATCTTTACGGACGACATGGACCCGCAGTTGATATTTGTGAATAGAATGAAGAATAATCTATGGCAAGGAAAGAAAAGCCAAATTTATCAAGAACTTCTGCCCAATATCAGCAGCATGACTAAGCGTTTAATGTGTAAAATCCCAGTTGGAAGTGAAGATTTTCAAGAATGCAGAAGCACTAATTAAATAAAAATATAATCAAAATTAGAGAGAGAAAGTTAGGAAGTTATTCATAAAATATGCATCAAAACACACACCAAAAAGGAAAAAGAAAACCTGAAATTTTAAGTATAACCAGGTTCTGCCTTAAAGTGGCTCACAGAGTCTCTGGTCTGCCAGGAGAGCCTAGGGTCTGTGGCCACATCACAATAAGGTTTCTCAAACCCAGATGCCTGGGGATAGAAAACTTGGAGCCCTCAGATACTACTAGAACTGGAAAATATGGTTCAACTCACTTCTACCCAATGATCCTACTTCTGAGAATTTATCTGAAGGAAATAATCCAAATACAGAAAAGCATTTTGTGTACAAAGATATACAGTATACTATTTATGACAATGGAAAAACTCTAAACTACTTACATGAGTAGTTGGTTGGGTGAGTGAAAATCCACACAATGGATACATGTTATTAAGCCATTATTAATGCTATTTGAACACAATGAAATGCTTCTTTTCAAATCTTAAATGACAAAAAAGGATTCAAGTTGTTAATAAGCTTAGCACAACTACATAAAAATAGACATTAAAAGGGACCCATACAATTATATGAACAGTGATCATCTTGGATAGGATTGCTGGTGACTATTTTCTTCTTTATATGTTTTATACTTTCAAGGTTGAGAAGGTGGGGTAAAGAAATAGCCTCATTTAACAGGATTTTCTATTTGCTGCAGAGAGTCCATATTTAGGTATTCATTAATGAATTTAGTTAACAAACCTGTATGTTTCCTGAGCTACATGATTTGAATCCAGGTTCTCGGGTGTTAGGAATTTGAAGGGGAGCTGCTTCCACAAAAGTGTTGGAAACACAGTGGTTGACCTGCCTCATGTCTTTTAGGATGCAGGCAGTTTAGTAAGCCAAACTCAGAATCTGTGAGCAGCCCAGAAAACAAAGAGCCTATATCTGAACAATGGGTTTGCTGCCACAAGGAGAAGTCTTTACCCTCTGGCAGTAACCGGTGCTATAGTCAGTTTTGTTTTGTAAACCCTAAAGTTTTCTTTTTATCAATGGAAGAAATGCCTGGATAGCAGATCTAATAACAGTGCTTGATGGGAAGGCAGCATAAGTATGAGAAAAGGATAAGAGGGGACAACAGTTCTCATCTTCACCTGCAGACACATGCACAAATCTTCAATCCTTGTAAGTTTCTTTCCAAGTCTAAGAAAGGACAGAATTTCAGTAACCTAATAGTGGCTCACAAAATCCACTTGAAGGGTTACAATCAGAGGTTTTTCAAATCAATACAATTATAAAAGAAAGTAGAAAAAAAAAGAGTGTGCTCCTCAGAGTAAGGATAGATACCATTTTACAAAACACTGTTTTCTCTGTTAGTGTGTGCATGCGTAACTAGGTCATAACATAGGATGTATGTCTGATTATAAGTCAGGTAAAAAGTCTGAAAAACACACAAACTTTAATTTTAATGATTCCAATGATCAGCAAATTCCAGGACAAAAGAAAAATTAGAAAAAGCTCCATTATACTAAAGGAATTTCAGAGGACTAGAGCAAACTGACTTGGAATAAAGGAAACAAATTGATTTGGGTTTCTGTTTATTAGTCAATGAAAAGTAGGTTCTAGTTTTATGAAGTCTTCGTTCTCTCAAGCAGACTTCTACATACAGCTTTGTACATTTAATTTTATCTGTTTATATACTTATCTAATTTCCAAAATGAATTAAGATGGGGTATATTGGAGTGGGATAAATAAATGACTGATCCCTGCTTATGTTTGCCCATTAAGAAACAACTGCCAATAGTAATCTAGAGTATTCAAGCAAAATAATGTATTTTCAAGATTATCTATAGGAACTTAATATATGCCTAGAAATTTTTAAAGAATGCTAAACAAGCCTCAGTTCTTCCTTATAAAATAACACTATTTGAATTTTAATAAACTATCAAAATTACAATGATGAGTGGTCAATAGTATTTCGCTTATTTAACAGAACAAGTAAAACCAGAAGAAACACTGGCATTGGAAACAAGGAAACCACAACGAAAATGCCCATTACACACACACACACACACACACACACGGCAAGGTCCCAAGTAAAGGAGCTTCTATCCTCCCGGGAATTGGGGCCTGCCATGGTGGCATTTCCGGCGACCTGGTTCACAAAGCATGGAAGCACTGACAGAGAAGCAGGAGATGAGAGAGAGAGATGTGCTCTTCTCACAGGGTTTTGAGAGTGCTTCACTGCAGAGTCATGACTGACTCAGTCGCTGGCCATTGCTGATTCAACCTCCAGCCCTCATCACTTTCTTCTTCCTTCCCTGGGGGCTTGGGGCTGGAAGATCCCACCCTCGAACCACAAGCCTGGTGCCCCGGCAACCAACCTCTACCCTGGGCTAGGGCCCCAAAGCCTCTGCACTAACCTAACAAGATACCCATTGGACCGTTATAGCTAAGAAGAATTCTCAGGAACTGCGGAAGAATAGCAAAAATGACTAGGAAATAAACAAAATATTAGCAAACCAAATTCAAAAATACATTAAGAGGATCAAACACCATGATCAAGTGGGATTCATCCCAGTGATGCAAGGATGGTAAAAACATTTGAAAATCTATACACACCATCCACCACATAAACAGAAAGAAAGAACAAAACCACAAACTCCACAGATGCTGAAAAAGCATTCGACAAACTTCACCATTCATTCACGATAAAAACCCTCAACAAAATGGGTATACAGGGCAAGTACCTCAACATAACAAAGGCCACATATGATAAACCCACAGCCAACATCATACTGAACAGCAAGAGGCTGGAAGCTGTTCCTCTGAGATGGGGAACAAGACAGGGATGCCCACTCTCCCCACTGTTATTCAACATAGTACTGGAGGTCCTAGCCATGGCAGTTAGACAAAACAAAGAAATACAAGGAATCCAAATTAGTAAAGAAGAAGCTAAGCAGTCACTATTTGCAGATGACATGATACTGTACATAAAAAAACCCTAAAGACTCCACTCCAAAACTACTAGAACTGATATCGGAATACAGCAGAGCTGCAGGATACAAAATCAACACACAGAAATCTGTGGATTTCCTATACACTAACAATGAACCAATAGAAAGGGAAATGAGGAAAACAATTCCATTCACAATTGCATCAAAAAGAATAAAATACCTAGGAATAAACCTAACCAAGGAAGCGAAAGACCTATACCCTGAAAACTGTAAGACACTCTTTGAGAGAAATTAAAGAGGACACTAACGAATGGAAACTCATCCCACGCTCTTGGCTAGGAAGAATTAATATCGTCAAAATGGCCATCCTGCCCAAAGCAATCTACACATTGGGTGCAGTCCCTACCAAATTACCAACAGCATTCTTCCACGAACTGGAACAAAGAGTTCAAATATTCATATGGAAACACCAAGAATTCCGAATAGCGAAAGAAATCCTGAGAAGGAAGAACAAAGTGTGTCTGTGTGTGTGTTGGGTGGGTGCGGTATCTCGCTCACCAACATGAAGCTCTACTACAAAGCCACAATCATCAAGACAGTTTGCTACTGGCACTAGAACAGAGCCACAGACCGGCAGAACAGAACAGAGACTCCAGACATTAACCCAAACATATGTGGTCAATTGCTATATGATAAGGCAGCCAGGGACATACAATGGGGAAATGACACTCTCTTCAACAGATGGTGCTGGCAAAACTGGACAGCTACACAAAAGAGAATGAAACTGGAACACTGTCTAAACCCATACAGAAAAGTAAATTCAAAATGGATCCAAGACATGAATGCGAGTCATGAAACCATAAAACTCTCAGAGAAAAACATAGGAACAAATCTCCTAGACATAAGCATGAGCGACCTCTTCAAGAACATACCTCCCAGGGAAAGGAAAACAAAAGCAAATAAGAACTGGTGGGAATACATCAAGTCAAAAAGCTTCTGTACAGCAAAGGACACCATCAATAGAACAAAAAGGTACCCTACAGTATATGAGAGAATACATTCACGAACGCCCGATTAAAAAATGGGCAGAGGACCTGAACAGACACTTCTCCAAAGAAGAAATTCAGGTGGCCAACAGGCACATGAAAAGATGCTCCACATCGCTAATCATCAGAGACATGCAAATTAAAACCACCATCAGATATCACCTCACACCAGTCAGAACGGCCACCTTTGGGAAGACACACAACAAAAGACGTTGGCGAGGATGCGGAGAAAGGGGAACCCTCCCACACTGCTGGTGGGAATGTAAATCTCAGTTCAACCACTGTGGAGAGCAGTATGGAGGTTCCTCAAAAAGCTCAAAATAGAAATACCACTTGACCTGGAAATTCCAATTCCAGGAATTCACCCTAATAATGCAGCAACCCGTTTGAAAAAGACAGATGCACCCCTATATTTATCGCAGCACTATTTACAAGAGCCAAGAAATGGAAGCAACCTAAGTGTCCATGAGCAGATGAATGGATAAAGAAGATGTGGTACATATTATATACAGTGGAATATTATTCAGCCATAAGAAGAAAACAAATCCTACCATTTGCAACAACATGGACGGAGCTAGATGGTATTATGCTCAGTGAAATAACCCAAGCGGAGAAAGACAAGTCCCAAGTGATTTCACTCATATGTGGAGTGTAAGAACAAAGAAAAAGCTGAAGGAGCGCAACAGCAGCAGACTCACAGAACCCAAGAATGGACTAACAGTTACCAAAGGGAAAGGGACAAGGGAGGATGGGTGGGAAAGAAAGGATAAGGGCCGGGGAAGAAAGGGGGCATTATGTTTAGCATGTATGATGCGTGGCGTGGCGGGGCATGGGGAGTGCTGTGCAACACAGAGAAGACAAGTAGTCATTCTACAACATCTTACTATGCCTGTAATGCGGTATGTGGGGGTAACCTGGTGATAGGGAGTGTCTAATAAACATAATGTTCCTCATGTAATTGTAGATTAATGATATCAAAATAAAAAAATTAAAAAAAAAAGATATTGGCTTTGAAAAGGTTTAAAGATGGCAGTGAGAAAAATGAGGCAGTAACCTACTCTGAAAATGCAATTTAAGACGAAAATACAGCAAAAACAACTAATCCTGACAGAGTGACACAAAGATGGCAGAACAGACTGCTTACATCTGGGGAAAAGAGAAAATCTCACAGAAAAGGGTAAAGTACCAAAGCCATGATCCAGAGGGACCCAAGCCCTTTCCCCATCCCAGCTCACAGGCAGGAGGAAGAAAACGGAGCAGGGAGGGAGTAGAAGCCCATGACTGCTAAACACCCAGTCCTGGAGACATGCTCTGGGAGCATGAACCCGCTACATGGTGCTCTGGAGATTAGGGTGGTTGGAAAGCAAATACAGGCAGAGTTCTCAGAGAGACTGAGATTCCGGCCACTTGTGAAGAATAGGTGTGCACAAAAGGCAGATCCAGGACAAAAGAAGAGCGGGAATTTTGAATGACTTCCCAACAGTGAGAGGGGCGCTAAAGGGGCAAAGGATACACAGAACTTGCTGAAAAGGACAGGTGGACAAAATCATCCCGGCACACTCCGCCCAGTATGTTGGAAACTTTCAGGAGCTTCAGATGCTCCAACCCCCTGGCTGGCAATGCAGTCCCAAGGCCCCCGAACTGCGGTATGCAGCCAGCCGCTCCTTCCTCCAGGCAGACACCGATTCGCACAGCTGCTACCCCATCTAACACGCCAGGCCGCCCAGAGGGTGGCCCCACCTATAGCAGATACAGGTGCGTAACACAGAAGCTCCTACCAGCACGCTTGGCCCAGTGGCCCTGGTAGTGGAGGCAGGCACAGCAGCCAGGAAGCAGGAAAGAGCTCTTTCCTCCCGGCAGGCACCGGTACCACTTGCCTGCGACCCCCACCCTCACTGTAGGTGCAGGGCAGCTCCAGAGAGTAGAGCTTCTGGGCACTAGAAAAATGAAATGGCAAAATAATTTTGTACAAAGAAAGAATCAGAAGAAGCCAGAAAGAGGGCTAAATGAAACTGAAATCTCCAATCTTTTGATAAAGATTTCAAAATAAAAATCAAAAACATGCTCATGGAGATACAAAAAATATATTCACGATCTCACGGAGGACATCAGGAAAGAGATAGAAACTTTGAAATATACAGTACATGAAATGAAACATACAATGGAGGGATTTCAAAGTAGATTAGGTAAGGTAGAGGAGATGGTAAATGAAATAGAAATTAGAGAAAAGGAACACAAAGAAGCTGAGGCACAGAGAGGAAAGGGTTTCTAGGAATCAAAGAATACTGAGAGAACTGTATGGCCAACCCAAGCAGAAAAATATTCGCAGTATAGGGTTACCAGTAGAAGAAGAGAGAGAATAAGGGATAGAAAGTCTCTTTGAGGAAATAATTGCTGAAAAATCCCCCAGTCTGGGAAAGAAAATAGTGTCTCATGTCATGAAAGTGCACAAATCTCCCAACACAAGGAACCCTAGGAAGACAACACCAAGACATATAATAATTAAAATGCAAGATCATCATTGAATTTGAAGCGGGGATTAAACAATTTCCAAATAAGCAAAAGTTGAGAGAACTTACCCCTTAGAAACCAACTCTACAAAGTATTTTAAAGAGACTGCTGCAGATGGAAGTGCTCCTAAGGCAAAGTAGCTGTCACGAGGGAAACTGAAACCACAGTAAAAGAGGTAGACCAATTAATTACTAAGCAAATACAAAATTAAATCAGCTACCGAAAAACTCACTCAATGGATACACAAAGAGTATAGAATGATATCTAACATATAAAGAGTGGGAGAGGAAGAAAAAGAAGGGACCAAAAAAAAATGACCTTTAGATTCTGTTTGTAATAGCATAATAAACGAGTTAAGTCAGACTGTTAGACAGTAAAGAAGCCGACCTTGAACCTTTGGTAACCACGAATCTAAAGCCTGCTATGGCACTAAGTACATACCTATCAATAATCACCCTAGATGTAAATGGACCGAATGCACCAACCAAAAGACATACAGAATGGATAAAAAAAACAAGACCCTTCTATATGCTGCCTACAAGAGACTCACTTCAACCCCAAAGATAGACACAAACTAAAAGTGAAGGGATGGAACACGTATTTCATGCAAATAACGGAGGGAAAAAAACAGGAGTTGCAGTACTTGTATCTGACAAAATTGATTTCAAAACAAAGAAAGCTGCAAGAGACAAAGAACGACAACACATAATGATAAAGGGGTCAGTCCAACAAGAGGATACAACCATTATAAGTATCTATTCACCCAATATAGGTGCACCCAAATACGTACAACACATACTAACAGAATTCAAGGGGGAAACAGAACGCAACACATTCATTCTAGGAGAGTTCAACACACCACTCACGCCAAAAGACAGATCAACTGGACAGAAAATAAGTAAGGAGACAGATCCATCGGTTCTACTGTGTTGTTCATTGCTGTTAACAGACAGCTACGGAACACTCCACCGAAAAGCTGCGGAACACAAATTATTCTCAAGTGTACATTAAATGTTCTCCAGAATACATCAGATACTAGTCCACAAAATGAGTCTCAGTAAATTCAGAAACACTGAAATTGTGCCAACCAGCTTCTTAGACCACAAAGGTATCAAACTAAAAATGAATTCTACAAAGAAAAGAAAAAACAGCACAAACACAGGGAGCCTTAACAACATGCTCCTAAACAATCAGTGGATCAGAGACCAAATTAAAACAAGGTCAAGCAATATATGGGGACAAATAAAAACAACTCCACAGCCCCAAACCTGTGGGATGCAGTGAAAGCACTTCAAAAAGGAAAGTATATTGCAAATACAGGCTTACCTCAAGAAAGAAAAAAAAAATCCCAAAAGAACAGTCTAAACTCACAGTTAATGAAACTAGGAAAAGAACGAATGAGGCCCAAAGTAGATGAAGGGACATAATAAACATCAGAGCAGAAATAAATAAAATTGAGAAGAATAAAACAATAGAAAAAAAAAATCAATGAAACCAAGAGCTAGTTCTTCAAGAAAATAAACAAAATAGATAAAACCCTAGGTGGACTTATCAAGAAAAAAAGAGTCTACACACATAAACAGAATCAGAAATGAGAAAGGAAAAATCACTGTGGACACCACAGAAACACAAAGAATTATTAGACAATACTATGAAAAATTATATGCTAACAAGCTGGATAACCTACAAGAAATGGACAACTTTCTAGAAAAATACAACCTTCTAAGGCTGACCCAGGAAGAAACAGGAGAATCTCAACAGATAAATTACCAGCAATGAAATTGAAATGGTAATCAAAAAACTACCTAAGAACAAAACTCATGGACCAGATGGCTTTACTGCTGTATTTTATCAAACATTCAGAGAAGACCTAAGACTCCTTAAAGTTTTCCAAAAAGTAGAAGAGGAGGGAATAATTCCAAACTTCACTCTAATACCCAAACCAGGCAAAGACACCAGAAAAAAAAAAAAGAAAATTACAGACCAATATCCCTGATGAACAGAGATGAAAAAATACTCAACGAAATATTAGCAAACTGAACTAAAAAATACATAAAAAAGATCATTCATCCTGACCAAGTGGGATTTACTCCTGGGAGGCAACGATGGTAAAAATTCGAATATCCATCAACATCATACATCGCATCAAATTAAAGGAGGACGAAAATCACATGATGATCTCTATAGATGCTGGAAAAGCATTTGACAATATTTAACATTCATTCATGATAAAAACTCTCAACAAAATGGGTATACAGGGCAAGTACCTCAACACAATAGAGGCCATTTACAACAAACCCACGGCCAACATCATACTTAACAGTGAAAAGTTGAAAGCTTTTCCTTCAGGATCAGGAACGAGACAAGGATGCCCACTCTCCCAACTTTTATTCAACATAGTACTGGAGGTCCTAGCCATGGCAATCAGACGACACAAAGAAATAAAAGGCATCTAAATTGGTAAGGAAGAAGTTAAACTGTCACTGTTTGCAGATGACATGATATTATACATAAAAAACCCTAAACTAAAGAATCTACCCCAAAACTACTAAAACTAATAAGTAAGCAAAGTTGTACGATACAAAATTAATACACAGAAATCTGTTGCATTCCTATATACTATTAATGAATTAGCAAAAAGAGAAATCAGGAAAACAATTCCATTTACAATTGCAACCAAAAGAATAAAATACCCAGGAATAAACCTAATCAAGGAGAAAGACCTATACCCTGAAGATTATAAGAAACTCATGACAGAAATTCAACACACCATTAATAAATAGAAATACATCCCATGCTCATGAATAGGAGGAATTAGTGTTGTCAAAATGGCCATACTGCCTAAAGCCGTCTATAGATTCAATGCAAGCACTATCAAAATACAAACAGCATTCTGCAACAAACTAGAACAAATAGTTCTAAAATTCATATGGAAAGACAAAAGAGCAATCCTCAGAGGGAAGAACAAAGCTGGGGAGATGATGCTCCCTAACTTTAAGCTCTACTACAAAGCCACAGAATTCAAAACAATTGGTACGGGCACAAGAAAAGACACATAGATCAATGGAAGAGAACAGATACCCAAGATACAAACTCACACATACATAGCCAACTAATATACAATAAAGGAGCCATGGATATGCAGTGGGTAAATGACAGCCTGTTCAACAGCTGGTGTTGGCAAAACTGGACAGATACATGAAAGAGAATGAAACTGATTTATTGGCTAACTCCACACACAAAAGTAAACTTGAAATGTATCAAAGACCTGAAGAAAAGTCTTGAAACCATAAACCTCATAGATGAAAACTTAGACATAAACATGAGCAACCTTTTCCTGAACACATCTCCTCAGGCAAGGGAAACAGAAGCAAAAATGAACTGGTGGGACTACATCAAGCTGAAAAGCTTCTGTACAGCAAAGCATACCATCAATAGAACAAAAAGACCTCCTACCGTATGGGAGAATATATTTGTAAACAGCTTATCCAATACTGGGTTAACATCCAAAGTATATAAAGAGCTCACAATCCTCAACACCCAAAAACCAAATAACCCGATTAAATAATGAGCAGAGAATCTTAAGAGGCACTTCTCCGAGGAGGAAGTTCAAATGGCCAAAAGGCACATGAAAAGATGCTTCATATCGCTAATTATCAGTGAAATGTAAATTACAACCACAATGAGATATCACCTTACACCAGTTAGGATAGCCAACATCCAGAAGACTAGGAACAACATACGCTGGCAAAGATGTGGAAAAAGGGGAACCCTCCTACACTGCTGGTGGGAATGTAAATTAGTTCAACCATTGTGGAAAGCAATATGGAGGTTCCTCAAAAAACTCAAAACAGAAATACCATTTGACCTGGGAATTCCACTCCTAGGAATTTACCCAAGAAGACAACTTCTCAGATTCAAAAAGACATATGCACCCCTATGGTTATCACAGCACTATTTACAATAGCCAAGAAATGGAAGCAACCTAAGTGTTCGTCAATACATAAATAGATAAAGATGTGATACATACATACAATGGAATATTATTCAGCCATAAAAAGAAAAATCCTACCATATGTAAGAACATGGATGGAGCTTTAGGGTATTATGCTCAATGAAATAAGCCTGGAGGGAAAAAAAAGTACCAAATGATTTCATTCATTTGTGGAATATAACAACAAAGCAAAACTGAAGGAACAAAACAGCAGCAGACTTCACAGACTCCAAGAATGGACTAGCAGTTAACAAAGGGAAGGGGTTTGAAAGGGTAGGTGGGGAGGGAAGAAGAAGGGGATTAAAGGGCATTATCATCGGCACACACAATATACCTAGGTCATAGGGAAGGCCGTATAGCATGGCGAAGACAAATAATGACTCTACAGCATCTTACTATGTTGATGGACAGTGACTGCAATGGGATCTGTGGGGGAGTTGACAATATGGATGAATACTGAAACCACAATATTGCTCATGTGAAACCTTCATAAGATTGCAGTATCAATGATACCTTAATTAAAAAAAAAGATGTTGGTTTCATACTCAAATACCAGTAACATAATGTACATCTTCATGCTTTAAATTAAAATATTTAAGATGCAAATATATCACTTGTTAATGATTCCCCCCATGATATCCTGTTTTCTTTGATTCCCTAACTCAATTTTGAATTTCATAAAAGGGCAAATACAATATGGAAGAGAGTAGTTTATAACTCCAGGGGTTAAAGCTAGGAGCAAGAACGACTTTAGTTTAATACAAGATAGGACTTTCCCTTTCTAATAAAGAAATGCTGCACAATTAGCATCATTTGATGCCTGTTAAGGATATTAAGAACTGATTCTTTCAACATACATTTTCTAAAAGTCTGCTATGAATCAGGCATTGCACTGGCACAAAATATTAATATAATTCCTTCTCTCAAATACTCACATTCCAGTAGGAGACACAGACCTACAAATAAAAAGAACCGTATTACAAATGCTCATAACAGAGTAGTGGTTATAAATTCTCAGGGAGCAGGGTGGGTAGCGCAGACCCCTTTGAAAATTTGATGAAAGCTTTAACCCTTTTTTTCAAACATACATTCCCACATAAACTCTGCATAGTACTTAAAGGAATTCATGGATTAGCAATACCGATCCATGAATTCACAGCAGTATAAACATTGTTAGGGGGTAAAGTGTTCACGGACTTCAGAGAGGCAGTAACATCTCAGCTGACCTCTGGAGGAGCTCTCTAGGCAATGAAACGAACTAAAGGGCTCCTGGGTGGAGGAAACCATATGAAGTGGGCATCATATCTGTCTAAGCTGCCACTGTACTCCTTGTGTCTGGCACAGAGCTGGACTCATAATGTAAGCTCTTAAATATTTGTTAAAAGACTAAACAAGCATGTTCTGACAACTGTAACACACAAGGCCCCTAGTCGGGTCTGCTGCATACTGACATGAAAGAGATAGCAAGCCTTTTCCACTGCTGCTTTAGAATGTGACCTTTGGTTTAACCACCTAGCTCTGTTACCCTGGAAACCAGGTAGATGGCAGGTGTCAATTATATTGCTAGGCAAAATTGCTTATGGAAAAAGTGATCCTGACAGGTAAATTGCATCTGGACCGGGAGGAAGTATGAATAAGCTGTAAATACTTGATAAGGATCCATGTTTGGGACTTCCCTGCATGCAGGCCTGTGTGGAGAACCCTAGGAACTATGCCAAAGAATCACCACAAGGATACTGGCTGGTCAGGGCACGGAACTGCTTCTCAGCATAGCTCTTGCACCAGCCTGATGCAGATCTGGAGCCGTGAACCTGGAACCGTGTCACACAGGGAGACAAGAGTCCGCAGACGAACATGTGAGCTGTCATGGCTCGAAGTGCGACAGGACTCCTACCAAGAGGAATTCCCGATGCTGTTCGACTGGCAAGCTGGCGAGACATGCAACCTGTGTTATTGTCACACACCCGTACCTTTGGTTGCTCAAGCAGACCTTTCGTGGGCACCACACACACCTGATTCCATGTATGCTTACTACACCTGTGTGAGCTAAGAGTTTCCATTCCCCTGTTACAGAGGAAGAAAGGTAGGCTCAGAAATGTGAAATGATCTACACAAGTTCACAGAGCCAGAGGGGATGAGTGAAGGCAGGATCTTAACCCAGGTGTTTCTGGCTCCAAAACTATAAACTCTCATTTGGAACATATTTCCTCCCCTGGCAACCAGAATGCCAGTAAAGGAGCCTGGGTGCTGACAAACAGTGTGGGGTACTACATGTGCCAACCTAAGGGGCAGGCATGTGGTTCTACAGGTGGGTGGGATGTGTTACAGAATTTTAAGCAGGAAGTTATAGGTCACATTTGAATTTTTACAAAGAAGAGGAAGAAGGAAAAGAAAAGTGCCTGTTTAGAGTGGGAGGTAGGCCTAAAAAAGGCTCCTAGATCTTCTCCATTACTAAGAGTATCTTGTGACATTTTGCATGTAGAGCCAATAGATTCTCAAAACAGTGCAAAAGACAGTAATGCCAAAATCTCATACATGATCAGAGATATGAAAGTGCATCAAAATTAACAGAGATCTGGGAGACCTGACGCACGTTAGCACAAAATGCGTTATTTCAAACTTAACTTGAGCCTGTATCACAGTGAATAAAAGTTTTAACATATCCCATAAGTATCGACATAAGACATCAGGAGCAAGAAAGTGCCTAATTCACAAATCACTGCAAAGATCAAAGTGTCTTAATAGCAGAAAGAAATGTTTCTGATGATTTGAAAAAACATAAAATCTTTAAGAACAGAAGATTACTTTAATCACAGGTCTACTGAAAGTAACTACTGAAAACGCTAAAACTTTGATATAATCTACTTCCCAAGAGAACTTTCAAAATAGAAAACATTTTTTTCAAGGTAGTATTTAGGTAAAAAGCTCATAAAAAAGAGTCAAATGATTTCTTGAATTTTCTTTCAGCTTAGGATTCTATGACAAACAGCAACATGTTTATAATAAATTGAAATTTGCTAGTTATTTTTAATGCATGTTAAGTATAAGCTTTTGAGAAAAATAATGTAAAATGTACTTCTAATCAATCCTATTAATTATGCTTATTTAAAACTTAAAGGTAGAGACAAGAAAATGAAATGCCCCTTAACTTTAAAATCAATTACTGAAAACAGTGGTAATAACATGAAGTTCTTATAGATTGGATAATAACCTACTGGACATTAAGAATTTTAAGGATATCAAATATCTAAAGCTCAAAATATGGCTGCTAGAATTTAGATAAATTGAGCTGATATTATCCAACTGGTGAGCTACAAATCCTATGAACTTGGCTTTGCATTTTATTAACATTGTGTACATAGTATCGTTAGACCCATAAAGTATAATGATTTTATTCCAAAAGTCTGTACAGTGTTGCCAACAATCCTTATTCTTTTTCACCTCTTTGTTCTCTTTCACAGAAAAGATTATATTCAGGGGAATTAATTACTTCCAGAGACTACAGTTACAGCTGGTCTGTCAAGTGGATATATTCTGACATGTCCTATGTTTCTAGAAAGTCTATTCTGCTCATTTCCTTCTAGAGTTTCAATGCCCTCACGAGCTTCTGGGCTGATTCCTAGCTCAGCCGGTGTACACAGAATGGGGAGGCCTGTCCAGAGACCTCAGGAAACTTCTCAGATGGAGTGAAAATCAAAAGCCTTGCTTCAAAGTCTGGCAACTGATGTAATTCAAATCTGACATGAATTTATTCCTAGGAGACATAACAAATTCCAACACAATGACTATTGAAATGTTTCTGAGACTATTCACAAAGAAGTAGATTTTGCTATTATTGTTGCTTAATATTAGAGCTTGTTAGTCTCAATAACAGCATAATCATAAACTATATATATGTTCAGATAATTTTTGTAGAAAAACTCTGCTAAACTGGTGAAAATGTAAACTGGAGAGTTTTGTATTAAAGAAGCATTATTTATTTTCAAATAACCAGAACAAATAGGTAAGAGCATGTGGTTCTAAATTAGCAAAAAAAGACTGTTGTAATTAGCAGATTTCTTACACCCTGGTACTAGTAAGTATTAAAAGCCACTAATGAGTCTTAATAAACAGTCCCCCACACCTTATTTCTATAATTTGCCTGACACATTTTATTTTGTTAAAAAAAGAAGAACAAGCATTCGTCTTGCATTACCCAAACAATCATGTATCACAGAACCTAAGGTTCAACTTCATGATTCACCAGTCACAGAATTTCCACGCCAGCAGGGCTCACAGGCTCACCTAATCTATCCTCCTCACTTTACACATGAAAAACACTGGAGCCTAAGGAATTAAAGTGACTTGTTCCCACATAACAAGGCTAGTCAGCAAGTAGATTCTAACTCTGCTCCATGGCTGCTATTTGAGGAGCTCCCAGTACAGATAAACCAACATATTCCTAAGTACCCTCCTGAGAAAATGGCTTATAATTAGTTGATTTTGATTATAGCACCTACAAGGCTCTTCTGGAATAGCTTTGTTTTATTTTCTATTCAGTAAGCACAGATGTCCTTACCACCCGCATAAAACAAATAACTGAGGGAGGAGTGAGAAGACCACCAGGCTAATGAAAACAGTCAAGATAAAATCCTTGTGCAGATACTACAGGATGCTTTTTTTCCCATAAAATAGTCACGGGGTATGCTGTCTAAGAGGGAAACGTAAGCAAAGCCTCGGATCACTTACTAAGGGTTTTCTGCATTGGTCAAGAGGCAGTCACATGCCAGACACACAGGTGTGACAGGAAAAGGCGTGCGGGTAAGCCTTGCCTACTTGAGGCAAGGGCTAAGTCAACTCCACAATTTTTCTTCTCACTAAGAAAAAGGGGGAAAGGTAGGTCATTTCCCTGACACACTTGAAAAATAAGAGTTCTGAATCGTAAGATCTGAAATTCTAACAAACAAGATAATTTGTTAGTCTGCTAATAAAACCAATTTGGAAAAGGGATTGGAAGGCGTCTCTAAAACCAATAAGAGACTGTTAAGCGTTTACTATTATACATGTTACAGACTTAAACTTTTCTGGCAACTTTGGAAAACAGGCCTGCCTTACTGTGCTTACTTAAGAGGCTGGACAGCATATGGACGAGGCTCCCCAGCTACTACATGTAAAGCTGCAGGTCACTCCCCATTCCTGCTTCACACCACATGGCCTCCTGATGGCCTGGGTCAGGGAGAGGGAAACTGTCCTTGGTGTTGGCCTCTAAGAGCCCTACTAGTTATCAAATCCATAATCATAAGAAGGATTTTTGTGTCAACAAAACAGAAGATACAGTTCCTGAATAGGAAAAATGGGGGCTACGCATAATGACTTCACATCACTCTTTTCCAAAGAAACACAAATTTCATGAATGAGCCTATCATTTACTGTAAGAAGCACCAGGAAATACTGTTATGCTGAACGTAACTTGTTCCTACTCTATCTCTTAGGTCACCTTATTTGTAGTATAGACGTGCATGTTTCAGCAACTTTATATGAGAGTTAAACCAAAGCCTGAAGTGGACTGGGAAAAGGAAAAATCTCCTGGTTAAATGACTATGTACATTAGGATCCCTTGGACATTTCAGGCTATGGTGGGCCTTCCACAGAGAACATACTCTACTGTAACTTCTGCCCTCAGGTAATATGAGCAAGGATGTTCTCCTCTCCTTTATAGCTGCTGTTACCTCATTTCTTATCCAAGATAACCATTCAGAGGACATGCTGTTCACAACGCCCCACTGGGTAACTTTCCATGATCTCACCTACCTGGGACATTGCCAGGAATTACAAAGCAAGCATAAAAGGTTGGTGGAGGGCCAAAATAAACACCCTCACATTTACTCAATTCAATCCAGCAATAACTCATTGTGAGTGCGCTGTTCACGATCTGCCCAACGCTGGAGATGATGAAGATGGTGATAGTGATGATGATAAGAATAATAATCGTAGCAGTGGCTATCACATCGCTCACCATGTGCCAGGCACTGTTACAAACACTTAAAAACTCATTGGATTCTCCTAGCAAGCCTATAAGGTACCTCCTATTGTTATCTATATTTTTATAGCCGTCAGCAAAAATCCTGTCAGTCAGAAGCTTACCCCACCTGCCTTAACACTGATGTTTCCTCTTAGTAATTTCCAACTACTGATCTCCTTAAATATAAATTCCTACTTTTCCTTGTATTCAGTGCCAAGCCCAATCTCTCTCCCCTGCAAAGCCCCATTGCAGTGGTTCCTAAATCTATCCCAGCAGTCCCCCTGAAGAAATTACCTTACTGTCTTTAACAAGTGTCGTGAATAACTTTTAACAGAATTACATTATTTTTCTTTAAAACAATCAATAAACATGGAGAAAAAGTGTAACATCTTGAGTCTCAAACCTCAGTATCCTCAAATTCCCTTTCTAAAGCTTCTTCAATATGCATATTGACTCTACAAATATAGAAAATATCTGGTATGTATATGTATATACCAGATATACATTTAGCATGTTATGTGAACCGGAAGATTAAGTGGAATTTACTTACTCCTTCATTCTTCATCTCTGGCTCCTTCCCTATACCCTGAAAACAGTAAGACACTCTTTTGAGAGAAATTAAAGAGGACACTAACGAATGGAAACTCATCCCACGCTCTTGGCTAGGAAGAATTAATATCGACAAAATGGCCATCCTGCCCAAAGCAATCTACAGATTGGGAGCAGTCCCTATCAAATTACCAACAGCATTCTTCCACGAACTGGAACAAACAGTTCAAAAATTCATATGGAAACACCAAAGATCCCGAATAGCCAAAGCAATCCTGAGAAGGAAGAAGAAAGTGCGTCTGTGTGTGTGCTGGGTGGGTGCGGGATCTCGCTCCCCAACATCAAGCTCTACTACAAAGCCACCGTCATCAAGACAGTTTGCTACTGGCACTAGAACAGAGCCACAGACCGGCGGAACAGAACAGAGACTCCAGACATTAACCCAAACATATGTGGTCAATTGCTATATGATAAGGCAGCCAGGGACATACAATGGGGAAATGACACTCTCTTCAACAGATGGTGCTGGCAAAACTGGACAGCTACACATAAGAGAATGAAACTGGATCACTGTCTAACCCCACACAGAAAAGTAAATTCAAAATGGATCCAAGACCTGAATGTGAGTAATGAAACCATACAACTCTCAGAGAAAAACATAGGCACAAATCTCCTGGACATAAGCATGAGCGACCTCTTCAAGAACATACCTCCCCGGGCAAGGAAAACAAAAGCAAAAAAGAACTGGTGGGACTACATCAAGTCGAAAAGCTTCCGTACAGCAAAGGACACCATCAATAGAACAAAAAGGTACCCTACAGTATATGCGAGAATATATTCATAAATGACAGATCCGATAAAGGGTCGACATCCAAAATATATAAGGAGCTCACGCACCTCCACACACGAGAAAAGCAAATAATCCGATCAAAAAATGGGCAGAGGATATGAACAGACACTTCCCCAAAGAAGAAATTCAGGTGGCCAACAGGCACATGAAAAGATGCTCCACATCGCTAATCATCAGAGACATGCAAATTAAAACCACCATGAGATATCAACTCACACCAGTCAGGACGGCCACCATCGGGAAGACACACAACAGACAGCGAGGATGTGGAGAAAGGGGAACCCTCCGACACTGCTGGTGGGAATGTAAATCTCAGTTCAACCATTGTGGAATGCAGTATGGAGGTTCCCCAAAAAGCTCAAAAGAGAAATGCCATTTGACCCAGGAATTCCACTCCCAGCAATTTACCCTAAGAATGCAGGAGCCCAGTTTGAAAAAGACAGATGCACCCCTGTGTTTGTCGCAGCGCTATTTACAATAGCCAAGAAATGGAAGCAACCTAAGTGTGCATCAGCAGATGAATGGATAAAGAAGACATGGTACATTTATAAACAATGGAATATCATTCAGCCTTAGGAAGAAAACAAATCCTACCGTTGGCAACAACACGGATGGAGCTAGACGGTATTATTACTATGCTCAGTGAAATAAGCCAGGCGGAGAAAGACAAGTGCCAAGTGACTTCACTCATATGTGGAGTATAAGAACAAAGAGAAACTGAAGGAAGAAAATAGCAGCAGAATCACAGAACCCAAGAATGGACTAACAGTTACCAAAGGGAAAGGGACTGGGGAGGATGGGTGGGAAGGGAGGGAAAAGGGTGGGGAAAAAGAAACGGGGCCTTACGATTATTAGCATGTATAATGTGGGGCGGGGGGGGGATGCGCATAGGGAGGACTGTGCAACACAGAGAAGACAAGTAGTGATTCTACAGCATCTTACTACACCGATGGACAGTGACTGTCACGGGGTTGGTGGGGGGGACGTGGTGAAGGGGGGAGTCTAGAAAACAATGTTCTTCATATAACTGTAGATTAATGGTAACAAAATGAATAAACATAAAAAAATAAAAGTAAGAAAATAAAAAGTGTTTCCCAGTTTACTGTGTTGTGTGACTCGTATACCAGACACAGGCCCCAACATGAGACCAAAGAGAAAATCTGGGCTGCCAGGCTCAGTCAGAACGTGGCATGTAGCTATGCTGAAACCTCGTGGTCCCTGACCTACGCTTCCTGGGAAGCGAAGAAAGAACCTGCCTACTAGCTAGAAAGGGAAGTCACGCAGACGGTCCCCTCCTCGGAATCTGTCACTCGCCTGGCTGGCCATCGCGGAGAAAGCATGTCTGGCTCCAGGCCTCCCAGAGAAGATGGGAAGGCCCGGGGCGAAGGCGGGCGGCGCCCAGGCCTCAGGGACCGCGGGGGCGCAGCATTGGCCGCCGCACCCCGGGTGCTGAGCGCGTGCAGAGCTGACACCCGGGCGGGCCTAGCTCTGACAGACGAGGGCACTGCGGCCCTGAACAGTCTGCATGGAGGTCTCGCTGGCCCAAACACCTGCACAGCCCTCGGCGGGCAGTCCCGGGGGCTAGGGACTCTACTGGGGATGGCGTTGGGGCCACTCCCTGTGACACTGGGCCACGGTTTCCTCTGGGTGGTGCTGGTGTGCTCACGGCAGTGGCGGCTCCGTGACGCATCCCCCCCTGGATGACATCACGGTTGCCCGGGCGGCTGCTCTGTGATGCGTCCCCTGGCTGACCTATCAGAGGCTGCACTAGCTGGGCAGCTCAGGGTGCGCCCGGCATGAGAACGAGTTGGAAGCTCTCCCTAGCTTCGTACCCTATTCTCATGCCTGCCTCAAACGAAGGACCTATGGAAAAGATGCCGCTGGGGCGGGACTCTGACGCGGGGGGCGAGCCTATGAACACCACGCCGCCCCCGGGGGCCGCGGTTCCACTGCCGGACTCTGACACGGAGGGCGAGCCTAAGGACACCACGCCGCCCCCGTGGGCAGTAGACCTGGGGCGGGACTCTGACACGGAGGGCGAGCCTATGGACACCACGCCGCCCCCGTGGGCCGCTGTCCCAGGGCTGGACCCTGACACGGAGGGCGAGCCTACGGACACCACGCCGCCCCCGTGGGCCGCGGTTCCGCTGCCGGACGCTGACACGGAGGGCGAGCCTACGGACACCACGCCGCCCCCGTGGGCCGCGGTTCCGCTGCCGGACCCTGACACGGAGGGCGAGCCTACGGACACCACGCCGCCCCCGTGGGCCGCGGTTCCGCTGCCGGACCCTGACACGGAGGGCGAGCCTACGGACACCACGCCGCCCCCGTGGGCCGCGGTTCCGCTGCCGGACCCTGACACGGAGGGCGAGCCTACGGACACCACGCCGCCCCCGTGGGCCGCGGTTCCGCTGCCGGACCCTGACACGGAGGGCGAGCCTACGGACACCACGCCGCCCCCGTGGGCCGCGGTTCCGCTGCCGGACCCTGACACGGAGGGCGAGCCTACGGACACCACGCCGCCCCCGTGGGCCGCGGTTCCGCTGCCGGACCCTGACACGGAGGGCGAGCCTACGGACACCACGCCGCCCCCGTGGGCCGCGGTTCCGCTGCCGGACTCTGACACGGAGGGCGAGCCTACAGACACCACGCCGCCCCCGTGGGCCGCGGTTCCGCTGCCTGACTCTGACACGGAGGGCGAGCCTACGGACACCACGCCGCCCCCGTGGGCCGCGGTTCCGCTGCCGGACTCTGACACGGAGGGCGAGCCTACGGACACCACGCCGCCCCCGTGGGCCGCGGTTCCGCTGCCGGACACTGACACGGAGGGCGAGCCTACGGACACCACGCCGCCCCCGTGGGCCGCGGATCCGCTGCCGGACTCTGACACGGAGGGCGAGCCTACGGACACCACGCCGACCCCGTGGGCCGCGGTTCCGCTGCCGGACACTGACACGGAGGGCGAGCCTACGGACACCACGCCGCCCCCGTGGGCCGCGGTTCCGCTGCCGGACTCTGAAACGGAGGGCGAGCCTACGGACACCACGCCGCCCCCGTGGGCCGCGGTTCCGCTGCCGGACTCTGACACGGAGGGCGAGCCTACGGACACCACGCCGCCCCCGTGGGCCGCGGTTCCGCTGCCGGACTCTGACACGGAGGGCGAGCCTACGGACACCACGCCGCCCCCGTGGGCCGCGGTTCCGCTGCCGGACTCTGACACGGAGGGCGAGCCTACGGACACCACGCCGCCCCCGTGGGCCGCGGATCCGCTGCCGGACTCTGACACGGAGGGCGAGCCTACGGACACCACGCCGCCCCCGTGGGCCGCGGTTCCGCTGCCGGACTCTGACACGGAGGGCGAGCCTACGGACACCACGCCGCCCCCGTGGGCCGCGGTTCCGCTGCCGGACTCTGACACGGAGGGCGAGCCTACGGACACCACGCCGCCCCCGTGGGCCGCGGTTCCGCTGCCGGACTCTGACACGGAGGGCGAGCCTACGGACACCACGCCGCCCCCGTGGGCCGCGGTTCCGCTGCCGGACTCTGACACGGAGGGCGAGCCTACGGACACCACGCCGCCCCCGTGGGCCGCGGTTCCGCTGCCGGACTCTGACACGGAGGGCGAGCCTACGGACACCACGCCGCCCCCGTGGGCCGCGGTTCGGCTGCCGGACTCTGACACGGAGGGCGAGCCTACGGACACCACGCCACCCCCGTGGGCCGCGGTTCCGCTGCCGGACTCTGACACGGAGGGCGAGCCTACGGACACCACGCCGCCCCCGTGGGCCGCGGTTCCGCTGCCGGACTCTGACACGGAGGGCGAGCCTACGGACACCACGCCGCCCCCGTGGGCCGCGGTTCCGCTGCCGGACTCTGACACGGAGGGCGAGCCTACGGACACCACGCCGCCCCCGTGGGCCGCGGTTCCGCTGCCGGACTCTGACACGGAGGGCGAGCCTACGGACACCACGCCGCCCCCGTGGGCCGCGGTTCCGCTGCCGGACTCTGACACGGAGGGCGAGCCTACGGACACCACGCTGCCCCCGTGGGCCGCGGTTCCGCTGCCGGACTCTGACACGGAGGGCGAGCCTATGGACACCACGCCGCCCCCGTGGGCCGTGGTTCCCCTGCCGGACTCTGACACGGAGGGCGAGCCTATGGACACCACGCCGCCCCTGTGGGCTGCCATCCCGCAGCTGGACTCTGACACGGAGGGCGAGCCTATGGACACCACGCCGCCCCCGTGGGCCGTGGTTCCCCTGCCGGACTCTGACACGGACGGCGAGCCTATGGACACCACGCCGCCCCCGTGGGCTGCCATCCCGCGGCTAGACTCTGACACGGAGGGCGAGCCTATGGACACCACGCCGCCCCCGTGGGCCGCTGCCCTGGTCTCAGACCCGGATCCGGAGGGCGAGCCTATGGATACAACGCCGCCCCCGTGGGCCGCCGGCCTGGGACCAGACTCTGACCTGGACGGTGAGCCTATGGACACCACGGCGCCCTTGCGGGACGTCTTCCCGTCCCCACGGGCTCGATGCCACACGTGGCACAACCGCCGGACTCAGCCCTACCCCCGACGACGGTGACGCGCTGCACATGCCGCCACCCTTGCGGCCGTCTACCGGTCTCCCCCAGCCCCGTACAAGGCCTATGTCCTTTTGTCAGGGCTTCCTATCCTCCCTGTTATCCATTAAAGAAAGTCTTTCCCTGTTCTTACTAATATGCCTCTGGCTGTCTTTACTCTTTCACTCTGCTAGAGGAAGAACTCACATACACGAGTGATAATGTTTTGAGCCACACCTAACAATGTAACATGCCCCATGCCCCAGTGACTGGGATGTGGAAGTAGCCGCGTTTTATAACTGTGCGTGCTCAACGCGAGGTCGGCGTGCTGCGCGTTTAAGGGAAAACAGCCCAGGGGGAGGCAAGTCCAGAGGAGGGAGACCGGGTTGGCTAACGAGGTCCCTTCCCTCTTCTCTGACACTGCTCTGAGCTCGCCGCAGGCTAGGGAATCCCTGCTGTGACACAGAAAACCACTCTTTTCATTTTGGTTTTTAAACATGTTTAATTCTATGTGTGTGTGTGTGTGTGTGTGTGTGTGTGTGTGTGTACCGCTGCCCCTGTCGGTCTAAAAGTAACAAAGAAATGCACGATAGAGCGAAAAACTTGCAGTGACCAGAAGGAGTAAGCTTTTCCACTAGCCTCTGGGGATATAGATATCCCAAGGGTTTCTATGCAATTGTAGAAAGACTTTGCTGGAAATGTCGCTGGGACCACTCTGAACCATCACGTTAGTTAAGGCAATAAGCCAGGACAGGCGAGCAGCAAAGAGCACCCACGGTGCGTCTCCTACGTATAAGGCCAAGGGGTACAGGCTTTAATTCTACTACCTCACTTCATCTCACCATGACTGACGTGGGGTGACCTTACGCACCACCTTCATACAGGAGCAAAAAGTTACTTCAGAATCACTTCCCTTAACGGAAAACAAATAAATGCAAGGACATAAACATTCCTACAATTCCTGCCACCGCCACCCAACTCTTTATGCTCAGCACCCTTCCCATACGAACAGAAAACATAGCTCTAAATGCTACTATTCCATTTCAGATAGACCTCACTCACATCTAAATGCCTAAATGCACTGAAATTCCACCTCCACCTTGACAACAGAGGGGAGCAGTTTCCCCACGAGCTAGCTGGCCTGCCACCTCAGCAAGCCCACGGGCCACTAGCCCACACCAGCCCCGCGTGTCCCCAAAAAGGCGGCTCACTGAACCTGTGACTACACATGCTCTCCGGAGATGGGCAGGCAGCCAAGCAGGGCCACCAAGGTGACATCGGCGCGCAGGCACAAAGACCTACTACTGGGCGTGCACCTGCCTCGGCCCCAGCAGGCCAGCCGGGGTGCTCCCTGTGTGGGGCCTCAGATCTGCCCCGCAGCTCATGCAGCCGCCCCCGGCAGGGCCAGCCCCAGGGCAGAGCACCCGGAGGGCCCCAGCCCGCACTGGTCAGAGTCCAGCCGGCCACCTACACCCAGAGGACTCGGGCCACCTACCCAGGTGTTCCAACCCATGGCCACTCCTCTCAAGACCCAAAGACACAGCTAACTCACAGAAACAAACACAAGGAATCAAGAATGAGAAGGAGACAGAGGAATGACTGTGCGCCTAGTGACGGTACGTTCACAAAAATGGACAAAATAGATAGACAGATAGATAGATAGATAGGTAGATAGATACATAGGCAGATACATTAGATAGATGGATAGATTAGATTAGATTGATAGACTGATAGATAAGATAGATTACATAGATCATATAGATACATATAGAGAGATTAGATAGAATAGGCAGACAGACAGATTAGATAGATGATACATGATAGATCAGGTGGACAGATTAGACAGACACCTATAGATACACATAGATAGATGACAGGTAGATTGATAAGATGATAGACTAGATAGACGATATAGATACATACAGATTAGATAGACACATTGATATAGATACATATAGATGACAGATAACAGATAGGTGATAGATTAGTTTGGATAGATAGACACATAGATGACAGTAGATAGATGAGAGTGGAGAGATCAGACAGATAAGTTAGATAGATAGATAGATAGATAGACAGACAGACAGACAGACAGACAGACAGGAAAGCATTATACTAAACAATGCTATCGCTCATAACCAGGAGAGCAAGGATGAAAAAGCACAGAGAAGAACTATGAGCAAAAAGAAGAGAGAGATCAAGTTGAAGAAGTGCAATAAGGACACCGCTATCAATTATCACAGTAAAGGGAAAGACTTTAAATGCTCCAAACAAAAGACACAGGGTTGACTGAATGGATGAAAACTCACGACCGCCTACGTGCTCCCTTACAGGAGGCTCACTGAAGATCCAGATCCAAGCACACAGACAAACTACAAGTTGAAGGGGTGGGAAAAGATAGCCTACACAAGTGAAACTGAAAAAGAAAAAAAAAATTAAAGATGGCTTGGTGGGATTAAAGACGGCAGCGTGAGAGGGGAGGCAGAAACCTCCTCCGAAGACCACATACATACATACAATGTGGAAATATTAACAACTACACCAGATCCCGGAAGAGAAGCAGGAGAGAAGGCTGCCGCGGCAAGCTGTCACCTCAAGGTGAAGGGTGACGTACCAAAGCCGTGATCCAGAGGGACCCGGCAGGCCCTTCCCGCACCCGAGCTCACCGGAGGGAGGAAGAGAAATGGAAACGGGGAGGCGGGTGGAGGCCTAGGACTGCTGAACACCCAGCCCTGGAGATCTGCTTTGGGAGCACGAACCTACCTTACATGATGCTCTGGAGGATCGGTGTGGTTGGAAAGCAAAGAAAGGCGGAGTACGTGGAGAGACTTGAGATTCCTGCCACTTGCGGAACACAGGGATCCACATCCGGCTGCTGTGGGATGAAAGAGAGGCGGGCAGTCTGAGAGACCTCCTAACGGCGGGAGAGCTGCTAAAGGGGCAAGGATTGCGCAGAGAGCTTGCCGCTCAGGAGAAAGCACAGGTGCGCAAAACTGTCCGGGTGTAGTCTGCCCAGCAGGTGGGGGAACTTTTAGGAGCTCTGGGCGCTCCACCCCCCTGGCTGCCTACGCAGCTCCAAGGCCCACCACCGTGATGTGACTGATACACAACACGGCCTGCTGCACCTTCCCCCACCGCCAGCACCGGCTCGCAAACCGGCTGCCCCCACCATCGCGCCAGGCCAGCGACAGGACAGCCCCACCTACGGCAGCTATGGGTGCAAAGCACAGAGGCTTCTCCCTGCGTGCCCCACAAACTGTCCCTGGCAGTAGAGACGGGCACTGCGGCCGGGAAGCAGGAAAGACCTCTTTCCTCCCGCGGGCACCATCGCCGCTCCCGTGACCCCTGCCTGCCATCACCCCAAGGGCTGAGCAGCTCCAGAGAGGAAAGCTTCTGGGTGCTACAGGGCGCCACCTACAAATACGAAACGTCAAAGTCAAAGGAACCTGGTTAACTGGACTCAATCAATCTTTGTGAAAGGGATCTCAACATAAAAATCAGAAACATGCTCACGGAGCTCCAGCAAAAAGTTGCCCCTGCCTCTTGGGCATGATTCTCTCTCTCTGTCTGTCTCTGTCCCTCTCTCTCTCTCTCTCTCTGTCTCTCTACCAGGAGCATTTTGGAGGCCTTGATCTGAGAGGGACGCTGGGACAGCCCAGCAGGAACGGGCAGAGCTCTCAGATCCAACCCAGCCAGTGCCAGGGCAGCCCCACACGGGGTCTGACCGAACTGCAATGGGGGGACGCCACACGTGTAACTCCGCAGGAAATAACAGTGAGGCATGCCAGCCTGCCCATTAATGGCTAGTGGCTAGGTGGCTCCACCGATAACCAGGTGATGTCCACATCCCAGGCCTTAACTCCGTGGCAACCTTTTTTCCCTGTGAACCTTGAAAGCAGCACATGGAAAGATACTACCAGTCTCCACCATCTCACCTCTCAGTTTAGGCTCGATGTTCCTGTATCACATCTTCTCCTCTTCGTTTCAGTTTTCTTGGTGGGTTGGGTATTCTGAGGAAAAAAAAAAAAAAAATTGACTCAGAATTGGAATGAAATGGCAGGGGGTATAACATTCTGTTTAACCACCATCAGTAGAACAAAGACATCCGACAGTATGGGAGGACAGATTCATAGATGGCATATCCGATAAGGGGTTGACATCTAAAATACGTATTAAGTGCCCACGCATCTCCACACACAAAAAGCAAATAATCCAATTAAAAAATGGGCAGAGGATCTGAACAGACACTTCTCCAAAGAAGAAATTCAGGTGGCCAACAGGCACATGAAAAGATGCTCCACATCGCTAATCATCAGAGACATGCAAATTAAAACCACCATGAGATATCACCTCACACCAGTCAGGACGGCCACCATCGGGAAGAGACACAACAGACGTTGGTGAGGATGCGGAGAAAGGGGAACCCTCCGACACTGCTGGTGGGAATGTAAATCTCAGTTCAACCACTGTGGAGAGCAGTATGGAGGTTCCTCAAAAAGCTTAAAATAGAAATACCACTTGACCCGGGAATTCCACTTCCAGGAATTCACCCTAAGAATGCAGCAGCCCCGTTGGTACATATTATATACAGTGGAATATTATTCAGCCATAAGAAGAAAACAAATCCTACCATTTGCAACAACATGGACGGACCTAGATGGTATTTTGCTCAGTGAAATACCCTAAGCGGAGAAAGACAAGTCCCAAGTGATTTCACTCATATGTGGAGTGTAAGAACAAAGAAAAAGCTGAAGGAGCGCAACAGCAGCAGACTCACAGAACCCAAGAATGGACTAACAGTTACCAAAGGGAAAGGGACAGGGGAGGATGGGTGGGAAAGAAGGGATAAGGGCGGGGGAAGAAAGGGGGCATTATGTTTAGCATGTATGATGCGTGGGGTGGCGGGGCATGGGGAGTGCTGTGCAACACAGAGAAGACAAGTAGTCATTCTACAACATCTTACTACACCTGTAATGGGGTATGTGGGGGGAACTTGGTGATAGGGAGTGTCTAGTAAACATAATGTTCCTCATGTAATTGTAGATTAATGATATCAAAATAAAAAAATTAAAAAAAAAAGATATTGGCTTTGAAAAGGTTTAAAGATGGCAGTGAGAAAAATGAGGCAGTAACCTACTCTCAAAAAGCGATTTAAGACGAAAATACAGCAAAAACAACTAATCCTGACAGAGTGACACAAAGATGGCAGAACAGACTGCTTACATCTGGGGAAAAGAGAAAATCTCACAGAAAAGGGTAAAGTACCAAAGCCATGATCCAGAGGGACCCAAGCCCTTTCCCCATCCCAGCTCACAGGCAGGAGGAAGAAAATGGAGCAGGGAGGGAGTAGAAGCCCATGACTGCTAAACACCCAGCCCTGGAGACCTGCTCTGGGAGCATGAACCCGCTACATGGTGCTCTGGAGATTAGGGTGGTTGGAAAGCAAATACAGGCAGAGTTCTCAGAGAGACTGAGATTCCAGCCACTTGTGAAGAATAGGTAGGTGTGCACAAACGGCAGCTCCAGGACAAAAGAAGAGCGGGAATTTTGAATGACTTCCCAACAGTGAGAGGGGCGCTAAAGGGGCAAAGGATACACAGAACTTGCTGAAAAGGACAGGTGGACAAAATCATCCCGGCACACTCCGCGCAGCAGGTTGGAAACTTTCAGGAGCTTCAGATGCTCCATCCCCCTGGCTGGCAATGCAGTCCCAAGGCCCCCGAACTGCGGTATGCAGCCAGCCGCTCCTTCCTCCAGGCAGACACCGATTCGCACAGCTGCTACCCCATCTAACACGCCAGGCCGCCCAGAGGGTGGCCCCACCTATAGCAGATACAGGTGCGTAACACAGAAGCTCCTACCAGCACGCTTGGCCCAGTGGCCCTGGTAGTGGAGGCAGGCACAGCAGCCAGGAAGCAGGAAAGAGCTCTTTCCTCCCGGCAGGCACCGGTACCACTTGCCTGCGACCCCCACCCTCACTGTAGGTGCAGGGCAGCTCCAGAGAGTAGAGCTTCTGGGCACTAGAAAAATGAAATGGCAAAAAAATTTTGTACAAAGAAAGAATCAGAAGAAGCCAGAAAGAGGGCTAAATGAAACTGAATCTCCAATCTTTTGATAAAGATTTCAAAATAAAAATCAAAAACATGCTCATGGAGATACAAAAAATATATTCACGATCTCACGGAGGACATCAGGAAAGAGATAGAAACTTTGAAATATACAGTACATGAAATGAAACATACAATGGAGGGATTTCAAAGCAGATTAGGTAAGGTAGAGGAGATGGTAAATGAAATAGAAATTAGAGAAAAGGAACACAAAGAAGCTGAGGCACAGAGAGGAAAGGGTTTCTAGGAATCAAAGAATACTGAGAGAACTGTATGGCCAACCCAAGCAGAAAAATATTCGCAGTATAGGGTTACCAGTAGAAGAAGAGAGAGAATAAGGGATAGAAAGTCTCTTTGAGGAAATCATTGCTGAAAAATCCCCCAGTCTGGGAAAGAAAATAGTGTCTCATGTCATGAAAGTGCACAAATCTCCCAACACAAGGAACCCTAGGAAGACAACACCAAGACATATAATAATTAAAATGCAAGATCATCACTGAATTTGAAGCGGGGATTAAACAATTTCCAAATAAGCAAAAGTTGAGAGAACTTACCCCTTAGAAACCAACTCTACAAAGTATTTTAAAGAGACTGCTGCAGATGGAAGTGCTCCTAAGGCAAAGTAGCTGTCACGAGGGAAACTGAAACCACAGTAAAAGAGGTAGACCAATTAATTACTAAGCAAATACAAAATTAAATCAGCTACCGAAAAACTCACTCAATGGATACACAAAGAGTATAGAATGATATCTAACATATAAAGAGTGGGAGAGGAAGAAAAAGAAGGGACCAAAAAAAAATGACCTTTAGATTCTGTTTGTAATAGCATAATAAACGAGTTAAGTCAGACTGTTAGACAGTAAAGAAGCCGACCTTGAACCTTTGGTAACCACGAATCTAAAGCCTGCTATGGCACTAAGTACATACCTATCAATAATCACCCTAGATGTAAATGGACCGAATGCACCAACCAAAAGACATACAGAATGGATAAAAAAAACAAGACCCTTCTATATGCTGCCTACAAGAGACTCACTTCAACCCCAAAGATAGACACAAACTAAAAGTGAAGGGATGGAACACGTATTTCATGCAAATAACGGAGGGAAAAAAACAGGAGTTGCAGTACTTGTATCTGACAAAATTGATTTCAAAACAAAGAAAGCTGCAAGAGACAAAGAACGACAACACATAATGATAAAGGGGTCAGTCCAACAAGAGGATACAACCATTATAAGTATCTATTCACCCAATATAGGTGCACCCAAATACGTACAACACATACTAACAGAATTCAAGGGGGAAACAGAACGCAACACATTCATTCTAGGAGAGTTCAACACACCACTCACGCCAAAAGACAGATCAACTGGACAGAAAATAAGTAAGGAGACAGATCCATCGGTTCTACTGTGTTGTTCATTGCTGTTAACAGACAGCTACGGAACACTCCACCGAAAAGCTGCGGAACACAAATTATTCTCAAGTGTACATTAAATGTTCTCCAGAATACATCAGATACTAGTCCACAAAATGAGTCTCAGTAAATTCAGAAACACTGAAATTGTGCCAACCAGCTTCTTAGACCACAAAGGTATCAAACTAAAAATGAATTCTACAAAGAAAAGAAAAAACAGCACAAACACAGGGAGCCTTAACAACATGCTCCTAAACAATCAGTGGATCAGAGACCAAATTAAAACAAGGTCAAGCAATATATGGGGACAAATAAAAACAACTCCACAGCCCCAAACCTGTGGGATGCAGTGAAAGCACTTCAAAAAGGAAAGTATATTGCAAATACAGGCTTACCTCAAGAAAGAAAAAAAAAATCCCAAAAGAACAGTCTAAACTCACAGTTAATGAAACTAGGAAAAGAACGAATGAGGCCCAAAGTAGATGAAGGGACATAATAAACATCAGAGCAGAAATAAATAAAATTGAGAAGAATAAAACAATAGAAAAAAAAAATCAATGAAACCAAGAGCTAGTTCTTCAAGAAAATAAACAAAATAGATAAAACCCTAGGTGGACTTATCAAGAAAAAAAGAGTCTACACACATAAACAGAATCAGAAATGAGAAAGGAAAAATCACTGTGGACACCACAGAAACACAAAGAATTATTAGACAATACTATGAAAAATTATATGCTAACAAGCTGGATAACCTACAAGAAATGGACAACTTTCTAGAAAAATACAACCTTCTAAGGCTGACCCAGGAAGAAACAGGAGAATCTCAACAGATAAATTACCAGCAATGAAATTGAAATGGTAATCAAAAAACTACCTAAGAACAAAACTCATGGACCAGATGGCTTTACTGCTGTATTTTATCAAACATTCAGAGAAGACCTAAGACTCCTTAAAGTTTTCCAAAAAGTAGAAGAGGAGGGAATAATTCCAAACTTCACTCTAATACCCAAACCAGGCAAAGACACCAGAAAAAAAAAAAAGAAAATTACAGACCAATATCCCTGATGAACAGAGATGAAAAAATACTCAACGAAATATTAGCAAACTGAACTAAAAAATACATAAAAAAGATCATTCATCCTGACCAAGTGGGATTTACTCCTGGGAGGCAACGATGGTAAAAATTCGAATATCCATCAACATCATACATCGCATCAAATTAAAGGAGGACGAAAATCACATGATGATCTCTATAGATGCTGGAAAAGCATTTGACAATATTTAACATTCATTCATGATAAAAACTCTCAACAAAATGGGTATACAGGGCAAGTACCTCAACACAATAGAGGCCATTTACAACAAACCCACGGCCAACATCATACTTAACAGTGAAAAGTTGAAAGCTTTTCCTTCAGGATCAGGAACGAGACAAGGATGCCCACTCTCCCAACTTTTATTCAACATAGTACTGGAGGTCCTAGCCATGGCAATCAGACGACACAAAGAAATAAAAGGCATCTAAATTGGTAAGGAAGAACTTAAACTGTCACTGTTTGCAGATGACATGATATTATACATAAAAAACCCTAAACTAAAGAATCTACCCCAAAACTACTAAAACTAATAAGTAAGCAAAGTTGTACGATACAAAATTAATACACAGAAATCTGTTGCATTCCTATATACTATTAATGAATTAGCAAAAAGAGAAATCAGGAAAACAATTCCATTTACAATTGCAACCAAAAGAATAAAATACCCAGGAATAAACCTAATCAAGGAGAAAGACCTATACCCTGAAGATTTTAAGAAACTCATGACAGAAATTCAACACACCATTAATAAATAGAAATACATCCCATGCTCATGAATAGGAGGAATTAGTGTTGTCAAAATGGCCATACTGCCTAAAGCCGTCTATAGATTCAATGCAAGCACTATCAAAATACAAACAGCATTCTGCAACAAACTAGAACAAATAGTTCTAAAATTCATATGGAAAGACAAAAGAGCAATCCTCAGAGGGAAGAACAAAGCTGGGGAGATGATGCTCCCTAACTTTAAGCTCTACTACAAAGCCACAGAATTCAAAACAATTGGTACGGGCACAAGAAAAGACACATAGATCAATGGAAGAGAACAGATACCCAAGATACAAACTCACACATATATAGCCAACTAATATACAATAAAGGAGCCATGGATATGCAATGGGGAAATGACAGCCTCTTCAACAGCTGGTGGTGGCAAAACTGGACAGATACATGAAAGAGAATGAAACTGATTTATTGGCTACCTCCATACACAAAAGTAAACTTGAAATCTATCAAAGACCTGAAGAAAAGTCTTGAAACCATAAACCTCATAGATGAAAACATAGGCAAAAATCTCTTAGACATAAACATGAGCAACCTTTTCCTGAACACATCTCCTCAGGAAAGGGAAGCAAAAGCAAAAATGAACAAATGGAACTACAATAAACTTAAAAGCTTCCGTACAGCAAAGTACACCATCATTAAAACAAAAAGACCTCCTACAGTATGGGAGAATATATTTGAAAACAGCTTATCCAATACCGGGTTAACATCCAAAGTATATAAAGAGCTCACAGTCCTCAACACCCAAAAACCAAATAACCCGATTAAAAAATGAGCAGAGAATCTTAAGAGACACTTCTCCAAGGAAGAAGTTCAAATGGCCAAAAGGCACATGAAAAGATGCTTCAAATCGCTAATTATCACTGAAATGTAAATTAAAACCACAATGAGATATCACCTCACACCAGTTAGGATAGCCAACATCCAGAAGTCTAGGAACAACATATCCAGGCAAAGATGTGGAAAAAGGGGAACCCTCCTGTACTGCTGGTGGGAATGTAAATTAGTTCAACCATTGTGGAAAGCAATATGGAGGTTCCTCAAAAAACTCAAAATAGAAATACCATTTGACCTGGGAATTCCACTCCTAGGAATTACCCAAGAAGACAACTTCTCAGATTCAAAAGACATATGCACCCCTATGGTTATCACAGCACTATTTACAATAGCCAAGAAATGGAAGCAACCTAAGTGTTCATCAATACATAAATGGATAAAGATGAGATACATACATACAATGGAATATTATTCAGCCATAAAAAGAAAAATTCTACCATATGTAAGAACATGGATGGAGCTTTAGGGTATTATGCTCAATGAAATAAGCCAGGAGGAAAAAAAATGTACCAAATGATTTCATTCATTTGTGGAATATAACAACAAAGCAAAACTGAAGGAACAAAACAGTAGCTGACTTCACAGACTCCAAGAATGGACTAGCAGTTAACAAAGGGAAGCGGGCTGAAAGGGTAGGTGGGGAGGGAAGAAGAGGAGGATTAAAAGGCATTATCATCGGCACACACAATATACCTAGGTCATAGGGAAGGCCATATAGCACGGCGAAGACAAATAGTGACTCTACAGCATCTTACTATGTTGATGGACAGTGACTGCAATGGGATCTGTGGGGGAGTTGACATTATGGACGAATATTGAAACCACAATATTGCTCATGTGAAACCTTCATAAGATTGCAGTATCAATGATACCTTAATTAAAAAAAAAGATGTTGGTTTCATACTCAAATACCAGTAACATAATGTACATCTTCATGCTTTAAATTAAAATATTTAAGATGCAAATATATCACTTGTTAATGATTCCCCCCATGATATCCTGTTTTCTTTTATTCCCTAACTCAACTTTGAGTTTCATAAAGGGCAAATACAATATGGAAGAGAGTAGTTTATAACTCCAGGGGTTAAAGCTAGGAGCAAGAATGACTTTAGTTTAATACAAGATAGGACTTTCCCTTTCTAATAAAGAAATGCTGCATGATTAGCATCATTTGAGGTGCTGAGCCTGTTAGGGATATTAAGAACTGATTCTTTTAATATACATTTTCTAAAAGTCTGCTATGAATCAGGCATTGCACTGGCACAAAATATTAATATAGTTCCTTCTCTCAAATACTCACATTCCAGTAGGAGACACAGACCTACAAATAAAAAGAACCGTATTACAAATGCTCATAACAGAGTAGTGGTTATAAATTCTCAGAGAGCAGGGTGGGCAGCGCAAACCCCTTTGAAAATTTGATGAAAGCTTTAACCGTTTTTTTCAAACATACATTCCCACATAAACTCTGAATAGTACTTAAAGGAATTCATGGATAAGCAATACCGATCCATGAATTCACAGAAGTATAAACATTGTTAAGGGGGTAAAGTGTTCACGGACTTCAGAGAGGCAGTAACATCTCAGCTGACCTCTGGAGGAGCTCTCTAGGCAATGAAACGAACTAAAGGGCTCCTGGGTGGAGGAAACCATATGAAGTGGGCACCATATCTGTCTAAGCTGCCACTGTACTCCTTGTGTCTGGCACAGAGCTGGACTCATAATGTAAGCTCTTAAATATTTGTTAAAGGACTGAACAAGCATGTTCTGACAACTGTAACACACAAGGCCCCTAGTCGGGTCTGTTGCATACTGACATGAAAGAGTTAGCAAGCCTTTTCCACTGCTGCTTTAGAATGTGACCTTTGGTTTAACCACCTAGCTCTGTTACCCTGGAAACCAGGTAGATGGCAGGTGTCAATTATATTGCTAGGCAACAGTGCTTATGGTAAAAATGATCCTGACAGGTAAATTGCATCTGGACCGGGAAGAAGTATGAATAAGCTGTAAATACTTGATAAGGATCCATGTTTGGGACTTCCCTGCATGCAGGCCTGTGTGGAGAACCCTAGGAACTATGCCAAAGAATCACCACAAGGATACTGGCTGGTCAGGGCACGGAACTGCTTCTCAGCATAGCTCTTGCACCAGCCTGATGCGGATCTGGAGCAGTGTACCTGGAACCGTGTCACACAGGGAGACAAGAGTCCGCAGACGAACATGTGAGCTGTCATGGCTCGAAGTGCGACAGGACTCCTACCAAGAGGAATTCCCGAGCTGTCTGACTGGCAAGCTGGCGAGACATGCGACCTGTGTTAGTGTCACACACCCGTACCTTTGGTTGCTCAAGCAGACCTCTGGTGGGCACCACACACATCCAATTCCATCTATGCTCACTACAGCTGTGTGAGTTAAGAGTTTCCATTCCCCTGTTACAGAGGAAGAAAGGTAGGCTCAGAAATGTGAAATGATCTACATAAGTTCACAGAGCCAGAGGGCATGAGTGAAGGCAGGATCTTAACCCAGGTGTTTCTGGCTCCAAAACTATAAACTTTCATTTGGAACATATTTCCTCCCCTGGCAACCAGAATGCCAGTAAAGGAGCCTGGGTGCTGGCAAACAGTGTGGGGTACTACATGTGCCAACCTAAGGGGCAGGCATGTGGTTCTACAGGTGGGTGGGATGTGTTACAGAATTTTAAGCAGGAAGTTATAGGTCACATTTGAATTTTTACAAAGAAGAGGAAGAAGGAAAAGAAAAGTGCCTGTTTAGAGTGGGAGGTAGGCCTAAAAAAGGCTCCTAGATCTTCTCCATTACTAAGAGTATCTTGTGACATTTTGCATGTAGTGCCAATAGATTCTCAAAACAGTGCAAAAGACAGTAATGCCAAAATCTCATACATGATCAGAGATATGAAAGTGCATCAAAATTAACAGAGATCTGGGAGACTTGACGCACGTTAGCACAAAATGCGTTATTTCAAACTTAACTTGAGCCTGTATCACAGTGAATAAAAGTTTTAACATATCCCATAAGTATCGACATAAGACATCAGGAGCAAGAAAGTGCCTAATTCACAAATCACTGCAAAGTTCAAAGTGTCTTAATAGCAGAAATAAATGTTTCTGATGATTTGAAAAAACATAAAATCTTTAAGAGCAGATTATTTTAATCACAGGTCTACTGAAAGTAAGTACTGAAAACGCTAAAACTTTGATATAATCTACTTCCCAAGAGAACTTTCAAAATAGAAAACATTCTTTTCAAGGTAGTGTTTAGGTAAAAAGCTCATAAAAAAGAGTCAAATGATTTCTTGAATTTTCATTCAGCTTAGGATTCTATGACAAACAACAACATGTTTATAATAAATTGAAATTTCCTAGTTATTTTTAATGAATGGTAAGTATAAGCTTTTGAGAAAAATAATGTAAAATGTACTTCTAATCAATGCTATTAATTATGCTTATTTAAAACTTAAAGGTAGAGACAAGAAAATGAAATGCCCCTTAACTTTAAAATCAATTACTGAAAACAGTGGTAATAACATGAAGTTCTTATAGATTGGATAATAACCTACTGGACATTAAGAATTTTAAGGATATCAAATATCTAAAGCTCAAAATATGGCTGCTGGAATTTAGATAAATTGAGCTGACATTATCCAACTGGTGAGCCACAAATCCTATGAACTTGGCTTTGCATTTTATTAACATTGTGTACATAGTATCATTAGACCCATAAAAGTATAATGATTTTATTCAAAAAGTTTGTACAGTGTTGCCAACAATCCTTATTCACCTCTGTGTTCTCTTTCACAGCAAAGATTATATTCAGGGGAATAGTTACTTCCAGAGACTACAATTACAGCTGGTCTGTCAAGTGGATACATTCTGACATGTCCTATGTTTCCAGAAAGCCCATTTTGCTCATTTCCTTCTAGAGTTACAATGCCCTCACGAGCTTCTGGGCTGATTCCTAGCTCAGCTGGTGTACGCAGAATGGGGAGGCCTGTCCAGAGACCTCAGGAAACTTCTCAGATGGAGTGAAAATCAAAAGCCTTGCTTCAAAGTCTGGCAACTGATGTAATTCAAATCTGACATGAATTTATTCCTAGGAGACATAACAAATTCCAACACAATGACTATTGAAATGTTTCTGAGACTATTCACAAAGTAGATTTTGTTATTATTGCTGCTTAATATTAGAGCCTGTTAGTCTCAATAACAGCATAATCATAAACTATATATGTTCAGATAATTTTTGTAGAAAAACTCTGCTAAACTGATAAAATGTAAACTGGAGAGTTTTGTATTAAAGAAGCATTATTTATTTTCAAATAACCAAAACAAATAGGCAAGAGCATGTGGTTCTAAATTAGCAAAAAAAGAGTGTTGTAATTAGCAGATTTCTTACACCCTGGTACTAAAAAGTATTAAAAGCCACTAATGAGTCTTAATAAACAGTCCCCCACACCTTATTTCTATAATTTGCCTGACAAATTTTATTTTGTTAAAAAAGAGGAAGAAGCATTCGTCTTGCATTACCCAAACAATCATGAATCACAGAACCTAAGGTACAACTTCATGATTCACCAGTCACAGAATTTCCACGCCAGCAGGGCTCACAGGCTCACCTAATCTATCCTCCTCACTTTACACATGAAAAACACTGGAGCCTAAGGAATTAAAGTGACTTGTTCCCACATCACAAGGCTAGTCAGCAAGTAGATTCTAACTCTGCTCCATGGCTGCTATTTGAGGAGCTCCCAGTACAGATAAACCAACATATTCCTAGGTACTCTCCTGGGAAAATAGCTTACAATTAGTTGATTTTGATTATAGCACCTACAAGCCTCTTCTGGAATAGCTTTGTTTTATTTTCTATTCAGTAAGCACAGATGTCCTTACCACCCGCATAAAACAGATAACTGAGGGAGGAGTGAGAAGACCACCAGGCTAATGAAAACAGTCAAGATAAAATCCTTGTGCAGATACTGCAGGATGCTTTTTTTCCCATAAAATAGTCACGGGGTATGCTGCCTAAGAGGGAAGCGTACGCAAAGCCTCCGATCACTTACTAAGGGATTTTCTGCATTGGTCAAGAGGCAGTCACATGCCAGACACACAGGTGTGACAGGAAAAGGCGTGCGGTAAGTCTTGCCTACTTGAGGCAAGGGCTAAGTCAACTCCACAATTTGTCTTCTCAGTAAGAAAAAGGGGGAAAGGTAGGTCATTTCCCTGACACACTTGAAAAATAGAGTTCTGAATCATAAGATTTGAAATACTAACAAACAAGATAATGTTAGTCTGCTAATAAAACCAATTTGGAAAAGGGATTGGAAGGCATCTCTAAAACCAATTAAGAGACTGTTAAGCATTTACTATTACACATGTTACAGACTTAAACTTTTCTGGCAAGTTTGGAAAACAGGCCTGCCTTACTGTGCTTACTTAAGAGGCTGGGCAGCATATGGACGAGGCTCCCCGGCTACTAAGTATAAAGCTGGAGGTCACTCCCCATTCCTGCCTCACACCACATAGCCTCCTGATGGCCTGGGTCAGGGAGAGGGAAACTGTCCTTGGTGTTGGCCTCTAAGAGCCTTACTAGTTATCAAATCCATAATCATAAGAAGAATTTTTGTGTCAACAAAACAGAAGATACAGTTCCTGAATAGGAAAAATGGGGGCTACGCATAATGACTTCACATCACTCTTTTCCAAAGAAACACAAATTTCATGAATGAGCCTATCATTTACTGTAAGAAGCACCAGGAAATACTGTTATGCTGAACGTAACTTGTTCCTACTGTATCTCTTGGGTAACCTTATTTGTAGTATAGACATGCATGTTTCAGCAACTTTATATGAGAGTTAAACCAAAGCCTGAAGTGGACTGGGAAAAGGAAAAATCTCCTGGTTAAATGACTATGTACATTGGGATCCCTTGGACATTTCAGGCTATGGTGGGCCTTCCACAGAGAACATACTCTACAGCAACTTCTGCCCTCAGGTAATCTGAGCAAGGATGTTCTCCTCTCCTTTACAGCTGCTGTTACCTCATTTCTTATCCAAGATAACCATTCAGAGGATATGCTGTTCACAACGCCCCACCGGGATAACTTTCCGTGATCTCACCTACATGGGACATTGCCAGGAATTACAAAGCAAGCATAAGAGGTTGGTGGAGGGCCAAAATAAACACCCTCACATTTACTCAATTCAATCCAGCAATAACTCATTGTGAGTGCGCTGTTCACCATCTGCCCAACGCTGGAGATGATGAAGATGGTGATAGTGATGATAATAAGAATAATAATCGTAGCAGTGGCTATCACATCGCTCACCATGTGCCAGGCACTGTTACAAACACTTAAAAACTCATTGGATTCTCCTAGCAAGCCTATAAGGTAGCTCCTATTGTTATCTATATTTTTATAGCCGTCAGCAAAAATCCTGTCAGTCAGAAGCTTACGCCACCTGCCTTAACACTGATGTTTCCTCTTAGTAATTTCCAACTACTGATCTCCTTAAATATAAATTCCTACTTTTCCTTGTATTCAGTGCCAAGCCCAATCTCTCTCCCCTGCAAAGCCCCATTGCAGTGGTTCCTAAATCTATCCCAGCAGTCCCCCTGAATAAATTACCTTACTGTCTTTAACAAGTGTCGTGAATAACTTTAACAGAATTACATTATTTTTCTTTAAAACAATCAATAAACATGGAGAAAAAGTGTAACATCTTGAGTCTCAAACCTCAGTATCCTCAAATTCCCTTTCTAAAGCTTCTTCAATATGCATATTGACTCTACAAATATAGAAAATATCTGGTATGTATATGTATATACCAGATATACATTTAGCATGTTATGTGTACCGGAAGATTAAGTGGAATTTACTTACTCCTTCATTCTTCATCTCTGGCTCCTTCCCATTTGACTGATGTTCTGGTCATCCTTCCCTTGCCCCCACCTCTCTTCAATGGCAGGGTATTGTGGGGATGTAAGAACCTCAGCCCCTCCTCTCTGCCAAGCCCGTGTTTCTGACCCTGTCCCATCACTTGGATCTTCTGCTGAGGACTTCTCTCATGGCTCCAGATTCTCTGGTTTGGGATGGTATCTTCAGCCTGCCATTCAGACAAAAAATGGTATGGGATTCATACTGGTATACTTCCTATGGCCTCATCGTCACCCTGTTGTTGAAAAAGATAACTATATTTATTGGAGTGCGGTGGTTTTACTTATCAAATATTTGCTTATCAATACAGGCATCATTACTTAAAATGGCCAAGGGCAAGCCTAGGCGAGCCTTAGGAAGGATCTGACACGGGAGGCCCGTCTGGCTTCCAGATCCCTCGGCCTTTCTAGATCCTTGTAAAGGGCAGGATGCAATTCCCTTGCAGCTCAAGCTTAACTCAGATTTATCTCTGATTGTGAATTTAGCTAGAATGTTTCCTTCCTTTCTTTTCTTTATTCTTTTACCTGGTCATTAGTTTAGTGTGTCTGTTAGATACTCTCAGTGATGTCACTGTTTTCAATTTCCAAGTAATTGTAATTCTACCTGCTTAATACAAATAGATTTATACTTATTTCCTGTCTCTACCCTCAGTTTTTTATTTCTTTTGAGTACAATGAGAATGTAATCACACTTCAGAAATTTCCTTTATCTTGTTTATCTAGTGGCTTATCTTACAGTGACAAGAAGAATCTGTTTTTGCCTGGACTACTCATTTTGATGACATTTGAAAAAGTATTAGATTTCTGATAGATATTTCCATTCACTATAAATTCCTAGTAGGAAAAGTATTTGGGAATATCAGCAAGTTGCAAATGATTATACAATAATACGTTGCTCATTGGCAGAGCCAAACTCATAGTGCTTACCTTGTGTTTCATTTTCTCTTCAGTTTCTAAAACTTGCCATTTTAAGTAATGATGTCTGTATTTACAAATGTCTGGGTCAGAAAAACTAAAACAGAATTTTGGAGAAGAAAAAGGTAAAGGAGCAATTTATGTGGGGTGGGAGGGGGTTCCATGTTTTTCTCTCATTTTCTTGCAACTTTCCCCTCATGGGTGGGCCTAATCTTGGAGTTAAGTAGCAGTGGTGGTACCAGAGAATAAAAACCCACAGAAACTTTCTCTTTCTATCCAAAGAATAGGCAGCAGGGCCTCTTTTTGTGCAAAAAAACTGTGTTGAGGGCAGAATCCTGTTGTTTTTCCACCTTTCCTTCTGCACCTTTACTGGGCCACCAGTAACAGAGGTCCTCATGGCAATGGTATGCCCATCTAAACTCTAAAAGAAACTACAACTGTCAGGCCAGAGTACCTAGCAAAAAATGACCATCACGGGCTTGAGAATGATAGTAAAATTTCAGAGAGGAAAAAGCTCTAAAGAGTGCCAGTAATCTTTTATGTGGTCCTTCACGAGTCTGGGGTTCAGCCCTGAGCTGAGCATGTGGGAGAGACCCAAAGTATCACAACAAAGGCACTGGGAGATTTCAGCCTCTCTTTGAATGTCATGTGTGCGTGACAGACCGAAGCAGCAGAGCCACTGCCAGCACTTGATAAAGGTTAAAACCACCACTCCGAAAAGGGAGAGAGAGAACTCATGGTCTGAAAAGCTAGTGTTTTGATTGTCTGAAAACAAAACAAATCAAATCAGGAAATGAGCAATTATAACTCCATAAGTGGACCAACTATGCTCCATGAGTTTAAAATTTTAAAAATTAGTAATAAATTGAGGAAAATTCTCAGCAGCCAAATAAAAACCACAGCAAATAATCAGATGGGAATTTTAGAGCTGAAAAATACAATATCTGAATTAAAAAACTTATTGGCTAGGCTCATTAGCAGAATGGAGATGACAGAGGAGACAGTGAACTTGAACAATGAAAGGATTCATTCTAAAGATCAGAGAGAAACGGGAAAGAAACAAAAGGTCTAACACCTGTGTCATTTTGAGTCCAAAAGAAGAGTAGAGATTGCTGCAGAATAAATATTAGGGAAAGTGGCTGCAAACTTCCCAAATTTGGTGGAAGATCCACTTATAAAACCGAGAAAGCCAGAAAATGTCAAACAAAATAAACTCAAAATCATGTTTAGATACAGCATAAACACCTGAGAGCTAAAGGTAAAATATATAGACAGACATACAGATCTAGATTAGATAAATAATATTTATATGTAATATGTATTTCTTTATATCATTCTAAATGTACATCTGTGTACATGAATGTATCTTGAGAGCTCCTAGAGGAAAATGTCACTTTATATAAAGGAATACAGTGATTTGAATGACTGAACAGTTTTTTTAAATCCAGTATGGCACCTGGAGACTGTAAAAAACATTTTTGATGTTCTGGAATAAAATACATGCAACAATCAACAAAAAATATCTACCCATAATTTTATGTCTAATTAAAATACATTCAAGAATTAAGGCTACAAAACACATTTGCAGAGGATGGAAAACTAATGAAATTACTCACCAGCATGCTTGCTGTTAAAGAAATCTAAGGCAATAACTGGAGAATGAAAAGAAATTATAACAAAGGGAAACTTGGAACTCCAGGAATGCATAAAGATCAGTAGAAAGTATACAAATCTGAGTGTGTATAAAAAAATTAATTCTTCCTTCTTCAGTTTTAAAAAATAAGTCTGAAAACTGTATCAATTCAACATATTAATTACACATTAAATGTAAACTATACATTTTCTGTTAGCAATAGTGTAATATATATGTTTAGCTCTGTTGCAACTGATCAACTTTGCCACTAAAGTTCACAGCAGTCATAAACAATATGGAAGTGCATGAATGTGATCAGGTTGGTCTGCAGTAAGCTGGATTTGACTCACAGGCTGTAGTTACTATCCTAGGTCTAAGCATAACAAAGAAAACATAGGTGTTGACACATTACATAAAAAATACAATACTCAGTTATGCTCTCTACAAGAAACTTGTCACAAATATAAATAAATAGATTAAATGATGATCAGTTGCAAACAAAATCAGAAGCTGGAGTGGCTATACTGATAACAGACAATATACACTGCAGAACAAGGAATATTTCTAGAGACAAATCATCATGATAACAAAAGATTCAATTTACCAAATACTCGTAACACACTAAATGTGTATACAACTAAGAGCAGATCTTCAAACCAAAAGCTAATAGAACTGAAAGGGGAAAACAGACACGATTGCAATCGTAATTGGGAACTTTTGTCTTCTTCTCTCAGCAATAAAGAGAACAAGTAGAAAGAAAATCAGCAATACAAGAGAAAAACCGAACAAACCTTAATAAGCTTGACGTAATTGACATTTATAGAACATTCTATCCAACTACAGCAGAATGCACATGTATATAAATCATCTCGATGTTCAGCCTAACAAGTTGTAAAAAGAAAAGCAAATCAAAAGAAGCAGAGGAAGGATAAAAAGTGATAAAGTACCAATAAAATCGAAATGGAAAAACAATAGAGAAAAACAACTAAACCCTTTGAAAAAGATCAATAACATCGATAAAACTTTAGTCAGACCGATCAATTAAAAAAAGGAAAGACCATAAATACAAATACAGGAATGAGAGAGGATATAACTACAGACTCTAAAGCCACAAGAAGGAAAATAAGGGATATGACAAACAACTTTTTGCCTTTAAACTTGACTTACATGAGCTAGACTAATACCTTGAATGACACAAACCCTCAAAGCCCACTATTTAAAGAAAACCTCATTATTTCTAACTCAATTTCAAAAACTGAATTTAGAGTTAAAACCCTTGCAACAGTAACAGCAAGAAAACAAATCTTAGCCTCAGCTATGTTACTGGCATCCACTGCCAAACACTTCAGGGGGAAATAACAATTCTACATAAATTCTTCCAGAAAAGGGAAGAATCAGAGACACATTCCAACTCATTTTATGAGGCTCTGTTCTTGTGGTTCCAAAACTTGACAAAAATATTACAAAAACTGAAAACTAAAAACCAATTGCCATCATGAAGAGATGCAGAATGCCTTAAAATATTAGCAAATCTAATCAGTAATATATAAAAAAGGATAAAAATATGGTGGCAAAATGCTGCTTATCGTGAAGAAGCTAGGCTGGTTTGATTCAACATTACAAAATTAACCGATGTAATTTATTACATCAAAAGACTAAGAAGAAAAAGCATATGATCATGTTAGTTGATGCAGAAAAAGCATGTCACACAACTTAATACCCACTTATGAGAAAACTCTGACTAGAAAGGAATTATTAAACATGACACTGAACATCTACAAAAAAACCTACACCTACTATGGTATTTAAAACCAGTGTCGTCCTTAATAGTGCTTTTCCTCTAAGACTGGAAACGAGGCAAGGATGTTTATTCAGCCTTATACCGGGGATCCCAGCCAATGCAATAAGGTGATAAAAAGGAATTAAAAAATAAAGATAGGAAAATAATAAATAAAATGCCTCTATTTTTATTTATTATTGCAGACCACATGATCCCTAAGTAAAATAACCCAAAAAAATTTACAAAAGAAAAGAACAAAACAAAGTGACTAGAACAAATGAGTGAGTATAGCAAGGTTTCAGGATACAAGGAATAAAAATAAATTGTATTTTTAAACACTAATAATAATAAAAAATTTAAATACAAGTGTCATTTTTAATAGCTAAAGAAAAGAAAATAATAAATGTGTTGTACTTTGTTATACACCTAACAAGTGTGAAGGATCAGGATGCTGAAAATTACTCCAGCAGGCAGGCAATTAGCTTGGCTTCACTATGCACAGATTTCAAGTATCATGACTTGGTTTAATAATGCCAGTACCCGCCAAACACTGTCAGATTCATTTGCCACAGTGTATCAACAGTGACTAATTGCATAAAGTATGAACTTTACTGCTACTTCTTTAGTCCACAAATTACTGTGTAAATTACAGATCTGCAGCATGATCAGCGACCGATGATGTCATCTTTCAAACTCTGTTCATGATTGGTCCCTGTGCATCTGTTATTTAGTTCACACTCACCAAAATGTATAGTTGTTTTATCTCCTTGTCTCCCCGTGATAAACCCACATGACATTTTACAAAAATAAATAATCAAAAGACGGAGTGCCCAAAAGAGGGCAAGTGGAGCAAAGGATCAAAAGTGATCATGCTGGAGGTGAGGTTATACTCAAGCATGAATGGAGTTACAGGAGTAGCCAAGGAGAATGCTGACAGTACCGTTTGAGAACCTCTACCTAAGCAGCTGGGGGAAGTCAAAACAAAACTTACCAACATAAAAGAAAGAAGAACATAGTGAAAAAGATGAAGACATCCCAGAGGAAGTAATGTTGACAAGAAACTTCCTATCAAGGGAACTCTTGAGAGAGATTGTATACACCATAAGTACCAAATACAACGATGGAAGCCAATCCAAGCTTACAAAGAAATGCGACAACTCACGAAAGCACAGAAAATATGCTTGCTCCGTATCGTTACTGATATGACAAGAAGTAGGCATGGATGTTCAAACATCTCCAAAATTGTGGCAAGAACATAAATCTGTAAAAGTAAACATGAAAAGTAATGCAGCTTGCTAAAGAAAATAAGACTGCTACTTACCTTTGCCATACCATGTTCACTGACTTTTCTATAGTATTTTCCTCACATTTTTACACTTATTTTATGTGATTATCAATTAAAGTGATATAATTAATTATTTCTTGTTTGTTTACTGAGCAAAGCACCATGGTCAGTGAAATATGTTTAATTTATTGCAATAAACTTCAGCAGAATATGAGTTCAGAATAATTTTATCAAATCTGATAATGAAATTCTTTTTTATAAATTACTTTCTTTTCCTTCATGGTTTGAACCATCAGTACCACTACAAATCTACAAACTGTAACAAAAGTTAGAAGAATCTTACAAAAGATGTAATTTTAAATATCAATAGACTACACTTTATTTTTTCTCCCATTATAATTCTACAATATTTTATCTTCTTTTTACTAAAATCAAACTCTGAAGAAAAAATCAGGAGCAGTTCTTTATAAATACTCATTTCTCTGATAATATTCTCCCCTGCTATCTGTGGAAAGGTCCTTTAATGGTTTCCACAAACCTCAAGGAATGGTTTTAGTTCAAATAATTAATCTGATAGATGAATCTAATGGTAGATACCATTAGAAATATTCTTTTGATGGTTTTAAAATTCATTTACAAAAAGGACAGTATTTTTAATTCATTTATTAACTTTGGCATTCATCATAGTTGAGAACCATTTTCAGTTCCTATTGATTTCTTTATTTTGAGGCAACCAACTACCGTGTGTGTGACAATATTTGGCATATTCAGACACCATGGAAGGGGAATACTTCATTCTTTCAAAGCCATCAACAGAAGTTATCACCACCACCATTACCACGAAATGTGCTTGTTTCCTATTATTATTTTCTTATAGGCCTTGGCCTAAGCACTTCAGAAATTTTAACTCCCTGAATCCATACAAAAGGAACTGTTATTATTTCCCCCAGTCTACAGATGATAAGACAGAGGCACAGAGAATCTAATTGCTCACTGTAGCACAGGCAGTGGGGAAGCCAAGAGTCAGACCTAAGCATTTGGAATCAGAATTCATGATACTATCCACCACACCAAACTGACTTAGGACAAGTCTTGGGAGGAAGTCCAGTGCAGTTAAAATGTATTTTCTCTGCCACTGACATCAGTGTGATCTCAGACCGAAGTGTCTGCTCTCAGTCGAGTTCATTTCCTATAAAGTGTGATGTTGGACTGAAGCACTATTGATGACTTTAACAGCTATTCTTTTACTTGTAGATGATTCTGTTTATTGTGGCTGGTTTGAAGTTTCTTTTGAGCAGGTCATGCTATACAGACCTCGCAGACTATCTTGCAAGCAAACGGTTAAGCACTTCATGTTTATTTTCTCGAAACCAGAAGGATGAGTAGATAGGCACAAGAATCTGGATGATCTTCACTTATCCAATGATGAAATCATGTGGTTGAACTGATGAAATATGAAAATATTTCTCTCAGCACTATGCTCTCACCCATCCTGTCAACTAGGATTGGAGAAACCCTTACTATACTTTGCAATGCATATGTATATACACATACTGAAAACCCACATGAAATCAAGCATAAACACAGAAAATTATATAAGAGCCATACAAAATTTTATCAGTTTATGGAAGACATCTGTAGCTAAGGGAACTATGTCAAAGAAACATTTATTTTTCTGATGGTGTCTCCTTAAGACTTCTCTTAGGGACAGATCAACTACCAGATGAGGGTGTCCTTAATAGAGGTGCAGTTGGAGCATATGACCCCAAAATTCTACTTAATGTAGAAAATATAGTTTATTGGTCAAGCCATGTCAGTTGTGTAAGTATGAATAAGTCAAATCAATGTCACCTTCACAAAGTAGTCAAACAAGGTGGCTGGCATTCTGTTCCCTTATTTTCCCTAGGCCAAGCACTTCTGTGTAGGGCAAATACCGTGCAAACACATTTGACAGCTCTAATCAAGATTAAAGGGCACGCTGTTACACTGGCCCCAATATCAAGAGTTCTTTTTAATTTTTTTTTAACAATTTCAAAAGTGAACGGAGTAGCAGCAAGCAGATATCCATCTCTGACTTCAATCAATAGAGACCAATTCCTGTAACACACAGGTGACATGGCAAAGGTCAGTGAGGTCTTATCAATCAATTTGCTGAAAGAAGCTATAGTCAAGCAGGGCCAGGACCTAAACCATTCGCTAACATTTGAGAAGAATTATAGAATGTTAGAGCAGGAAAACTCTTATATATGATCATATGTGGCCCTTTATTATTAAAAAGATGAAGGAAATTGAACTTAAATACGTCTGGAAACTTTCCCTCAGATCAACTGTACCACAAAGGCCTTGCAAATGACTGATCCAAGTAAACTGTAGAGAATGCATGGAAGATATACTATAGAAACATGAGTAAATTTAGTATCTTAAATCTTTCCCCATTTGTGGCAACAGTAGTCAGTTTTTTCTGCAAATAAGAGATGCAACAAATGTGAGTAGTGGTTTCACTTACTGATAGATATTTAGTAAGTGCTTACCAGCCCATTCACCTTGCTTTTTATACTGTAGATACCACTTTAAGAAAAAGGAATCACCAGCTAAAGATTGGCCATGTTGATTATACAATATAAGCCTTCTGCCAACACAATCGAGCTTATCTGTGCAATATAGTGCAGTTGGTTAATATATGGCCTTATTCGTCTGTTCCCACCCTTATTTCTCTTTCTTCACAATACAGCATAGCATCTAGAACATTGTATCTCTCATCATTTTCTGGTCTTCCTTCAGAGTCAAAATTGACCAAGATTCAGCTATTTCTAGACTCAGGGAGCTCTGTCAGTGCTCTTTCTAGACCATATCCTAAGTCAGATCAGTGTTATTACAACCATTACATTTTTCTAGTAACTATGCTAACCTACAGCATACTTGAAGAGAGACTGTAAGTATTCCCCTTCATTTAAGCTTGATCACGAGGTTTCCTTATCTCAGAATATTTTTCATTTCCTTTTCTACTTTCCAATTCCTAAAAATAAAATTATTTTTGAGCTGTGGGCGGAAGAACTAATCTTTAGCATATGGTCTCCTCACAGACTGTGATAGTGTTATTTCTCTGAATCAACCAAGGCTCAGTAATTACTCCTTCCATGAGTTTGATTCTCTGTAGGGAACTAGAATGAAGGAAAATTTGAGGTGCGTATTGGCAGTAAGCAAAGATGCCAGAGTGATCAGAATCTTTAGCTTTCCCAAACTTCAATCTTTAGTCCAATATTAATCTCTGATTGAGCCATCCTTTGTCCTGTTCTTTTTCAGACTTCGGAAGCTTTGCTGACTAGGTGCTAGACTGACACTTTTGCAGAGAAAGAGGCATCGTTTCCTCTTGCCTCTGGCATCTTCAAATGTCTATCTGTACTATGTGAGGATATGCAGTAACTGACCGCCAAGGAACTACTTAAAAGTGCACAGCATGCCACTTTTGGAGGATCTGCCTCGTGGTCCCCACAGGGCTTTGGCTTTGGAGTCTCTGCCCTGGGAGCCCCTGCGCCTTGTCTCTCCAGTCTTTGGGCCAGTGGTTTGACTGGTGTTCTCCTCTTTAATGTACCAAGTAGAGTTTTTATTTTTCAATCTGTTCAGCTTTCTACTTGCTGTTAGGACAAAGTGGCAACTTTCATGCTCCTTACATGTAGAATCAGAAACCAGAAGTCATTATAAGCATTTTTAATTCATTTTAGAGTGAATTAAAAACATAATACTTCTTTCAAACTATTTCTACTGCAGTTTATGTCATTTTATGTTCATATATATTATAAACAATACAATTTATTCAAATTTATAACTTTTTAATAGATTAAAACAACTTCCAATTTATCACTGCCTCTTTTGTTCTTAGTGGTAAAGATCCCTTTATCTGGCTATTAATCGAATTAATATATATCATAGCTTACTTTCTTTTTCAGTGAAGAGTTGGCATTTTGACAGAATTCTACTTAAAACTATTGCATTTAGCTTTTCAAAACTTGTAATTGCTAAGGTAATAGTGGATTAGCAAATACTAGATGATTAAGACAATGCCACTGTCAGATGCTATGGGGACAACACATAAGCAAAGGCAAGCATTAGCATTTGGTGTCTCTCCCATTGATCGTCTCCATAGTTTCCGCGTGATTTTGCTTTTTTTTTCTGCAGTAGATGCTGCTTCCCTCTCTGGTTGTTCCATTCTTACCTCATTCTGTAGTTTTCTTTCAGTGAGACTGACTGAGAACATCACAACTGTATGCATCTGAAGTCAGTAGACCGAAGGCCAGGGGCACAGGTATGGCCGTCCGTGTCAAGCTGTCATCTCTGCGATATGACAGACTGGCTGAAAGGTCCATAGTCTTCAACACAGACTTTAAAGAATGAGGAGAAAAGAAGACCACAATAATACAAACCAATTCTATTATTCACAGAATACTGCACACATATAAATAATAATTAAGTTCATAATCATGATGATATAGGTAATAATAACAAGAAGAAAGAGTGGGAAGCTTGGCTCCACAATTAACTGGCTACAAAATGATAAAAAGGAGGAAAATCAATCCAATGATAATTGAATTATAAGGGAATTGGTCAAGAGGTAAAATAAGCATTCAAAAAAGTATGTGAGATACCCCCTAGCTTCAAGCATCCCTAACCTTCCCTGCAGGAGCTCATCCCCTAGGCTCCCCAACCAGTCAGCCTCCCCCTACCAAAAAAAAAAAAAAAAAAAAAAATTATGTGAGAGCCAGAGCAGGATGCTGAACCAGACAGCGATACTGGCTTTGGATTTTCGCTCCGTTCAGTTACTGCCCAGGGTAAGGGGGTTTGTTAAGTATTTATTATGCCTTGCATTTATATAGTACCTTATAATTTACAAAGCATTTTCATTTTTTTGGCACATTATATTCTCATTTTGCATATTAAAGCATATTAAAAAGAGAGAGATATAGGTTACATTTTGGTCTAAAATTCATTGCTAGTGACAGAGGTGGGCCAAGACCTCAGGATATTTGACTGTGCCCAACATCTGTTACAGTACACATCATAATTTTATGCCTAATTCTTCCTATTTATCCCCACCCATCGCAGTCCTTCAGTAAATTCACCTCCTATTAAAGGCAGCTGTTTGGAAAGGATCTGGGCACTTGTAAAGGAATCTGGATCCACTGCCTCTTTCTCACCCTCCTTGTCATCTGTGAAAGAATTCTGATACCATGCAATCAGTGCTTGCTGCTGATAGTTTTGACATTACTTCTGAACAGGAAAATTTATATGCTATTGAGTATCTTGAATAATTTTTTATACTAGTAAATTCTTCGTATCTAGTAGCTAAAATGCGGAATAATTATTTTTACTATCTTTAACAGATTCTTGGTAGATAGAAATTTAAATTGGGGTTTCAGAGACTAACATATCTTTATACATACAGAATTGCTAATCTAGCATAAAGTGTGCATATAAATTCAGCTAGAAATTAAGGTAAGTATTAAATCATTAGACTCAAACACCTTCTTCACTATTCCTCACACATCTTTAAAAGAGTTAATAAAATACTAAGTGTCATCATAGCAATTTTTTATTCAAGGACAGAAATGAATAGAACAATCTGTATTCCCCGGTCCCTAATTATCAAACTAAGACCAAAAATCTTTTTTAAACTCATGACACTCTTCCATTAATTATTTTTAATAAATACTTACTTTTGGCATTTAAAAAATCATTTTAACTCACTACAGTTTTAAACAAACCATAATTTTATTTGTAATTACTAGTCTTGTGAGTCAAACAGGGCCACCAAAGTATAATTTACTGACAGACTGTTTTCTAAAGACACAGAAGAGTTTCAGATTAAGCAGAGTAATGAGAAGACTCTAAAGTAAAGTAGGCATAATACACTGGCTGCAGACACAAACACTTTTCCATATATTCTATCATAACACTCAGATAACACAGGGGAAAAAAATCTTAGAGGGGTAGGACTATAGTCACATTTTGAGTTTTAATAGATGGGGCATAACTTATAAACAGCAATTACTTTTGAAAAGAAAAGTAATAGCCAAAGTTAATTTTGGCATTACTATGGACTTTTTCAACTATTCAAAGTATACTGCATTACAGAAATCAGGAAACAGACATATGTAATTCATCAGTATATTAAAGAGAAATCAAAATGGTTTTACGTGATAGCTTTAGTACCTTTACAATCTCATATAAAATGTTTACCAATGTCACAAGATTGGAATCTGCTGAAATAGAAAATAAAATATCATTATATTATACTTTAGAAGGAGTACCTCAATAGCATATTTAAAATGCTAGTTTCTCTGGGTCTTAAAAAAGATTTCCAAACTTCCCAAAGACTGTTTCTGGAAATCACACTGTAACATATTTGTACTTAAAGGACTAATTTCAAATAATATGTTATGATAGCAGCTCTGAAATCTAGGAACATAATAAGAAGGCAAAACTCATCTCATCATGACATATTAAGATCTAATCCTAATATATACGTGGGAATATCTTCTTAACATCCTTGTCAGCTGTCCAAGGAGTCTTCCAACTTTGAAAGACCCACGTAGGAAAATGCATCTCTGGTTATTAATTTATGATTACATAAAAGCTTTTGCCTAAAGACGGTTTTGTGGGCAGTAAATGAGTATCTCGAAATTTATAGGTATGATTATATAATGGTGTACCCTGAATGTCCAAGTGAAATAACCGAAATTTAAAAAAATAATAATAATAATTCAGTAGACGTGAAATATGCAAACTCTTTATAAAAAAAATTTTTATGACATAATAAGTATATAATATAATGGAAATAATACGAATAATAAACAGTACATAGAAATACATTTTTAAAAGTAGTAAGAAGTTTCTTAATTGTAAATATTACAAAATTTGACTAGAAATGTAAGAAAAATCTAGATGAATTATAATTATGTACCAGTGTATTCATGGATAGGCAAGCCTCACTACTGTTAAGAAGTTTATTCACAAAATAATAAAGAATATTTTGAGGGCAATAGGATTTGTATCCCACTAAGACTAGTGTGTCTATGTTATACTATTTATTTATTTATTTACCTGCTGAATTGCATTGTAGCTGTAGAATGTCTCAGCTGTACTTTCAGAAAAGGGTCTTCCCCACTGGAGATTAAAGCCTTAGAAACTCATTTAAGGGTAAAAAGAACAAACTCCTAAGTCAAAACAAGAATCACTGCTACAAGATAGCGCAGCTACTCGCGAACTTATACCCACTTAAAATTTCTTTATGAGGATAGGGGTGGAGCCAAGATGACAGCGAGAGTAGAGCAGCAGCAATCTCCTCCCAAAAACATATATATGTTTGAAGATACAACAAATACAACTAAATTCCAAAAAGACAGACCAGAAGATACAGGACAAGAGCCAGACTACATCTACACCTGCGAGAAACCAGCACCTCGCAAAGGGGGTAAGATACAAGCTGCAGCCCGGCAGGACCTGAGCGCCCCTTACCACAGCTCCTGGCCGGAGGAGAGGAGTTGGAGCGGGGAGGGAGAGGGAGCCCAGGCCTATTAAACACCCAGCCCTAGCCATCTGCACCAGAGCGCAGACACACAGTGAGTGGGGTGCTGGATATTACGGGAATGGGGCAGTAAAATCTGCAAGCAGGTCCCCGCAGCTAGCACCCCTGAGACAAAGAAGAAAGAGTGCCCTTTGAAAGTCTTAAAGGACGGAGGACGGAGGACGGAGGCATCCCGGCACAATCAGCTCAGCAGCTGGGAACCCGGGGAACTCCAGGTACCCTAAACCCCTGGGCGGCAGCACAGCTCTGAGGAACCTCACGGTGATAAACAGCCTCCCACCTGTTCCCGCTCTGGCGCGACCTCGCCATAGCAGAGACCACAGCAAGCACAAGCGGAGCTTCCTGCACAGCGGCCAAGCAGGAATCAGAGACCCCATTTGCGCACAGCTGCCCAGGACAAGCCGCTAGAGGTGGCTGTTCTCCCAGGAGAGGAAGGCCACAAACTAGCAAGAAGGGACATTCTCCCCACTGACACGTGCCAACTACCCATGACTATCTCTATCGCCATGAAAAGGCAGAAGAATTTGATACAGACCAGATTAACCCTGACAGTCTCCCTTGAAAAGAAATCTGGGGAGATAGACCTAACCAATCTTCCTGAAAAAGAATTTAAAAGTAAGGTCATAACCATGCTGATAGACTTGCAGAGAAACACGCAAGAGCTAAGGAAGGAGAATACAGAAATAAAACAATCTTTGGACGGATTTAAAAGCAGAATGGACGAGATGCAAGAGGCCATTGATGGATTAGAAACCAGAGAACAGGAACGCATAAAAGTTGACGAAGAGAGAGATAAAAGGATCTCCAGAATTGGAACAACATTAAGAGAACTGTGTGACCAAATCAAAAGGAGCAATATCCACATTATAGGGGTGCCAGAAGAAGAAGAGACAGAAAAAGGGATACAAAGTGTATTTGAAGAAATAATTGCTGAAAACTTCCTGAAACTGGGGGAGGAAATAGTCGCTCAGATCACAGAAATACTCAGAACCCCCAACAGAAGGGACGCAAAGAGGACAACACCAAGACACATAATAATTAAAATGGCAAAGATCAAGGACAAGGACAGAATTTTAAAGGCAGCTAGAGAGAGGAAAAAGGTCACCTACAAAGGAAAACCCATCAGGCTATCATCAGACTTCCCAACAGAAACCTTACGGGCCAGAAGAGAATGGCATGATATATTTAATGCAATGATACAGAAGGGCCTTAAATAGACAACTCTGTATTCAGCACAATTATCATTTAAATACGAAGGAGGGATTCAACAATTCCCAGACAAGCAAAAGTTGAGGGAATTTGCCTCCCACAAACCACCTCTACAGGGTATGTTAGAGGGACTGCTCCAGATGGAAGCACTCCTAGGGCGAAATAGATGTCACCAGAGAAAATAAAAACACAGCAGAGAAAGCAGACCAACCAACTACTAACTAAAGGCAAAAAATAAAATCAACTACCCACAAAAGCAGTCAAAGAAAACACAAAAGAGCACAGAATAAAACACCCAACATATAAAGAATGGAGGAGGAGGAATAAGAAGGGAAACAAATAAAGAATAATCAGACAGTATTTATAATAGGTCAATAAGCAAGTTAAGTTAGACAGGAAGATATTAAAGAAGCTAACCTTGAACCTTTGGTAACCACGAATCTAAAGCCTGCAATGGCAATAAGTACATACCTTTCAATAATCACCCTAAATGTAAATGGACTGAATGCACCAATCAAAAGACACAGAGTAACAGAATGGATAAAAAAGCAAGACCCATCCATATGCTGCTTACAAGAGACTCACCTCAAATCCAAAGACATGCACAGACTAAAAGTCAAGGGATGGAAAAAGATATTTCAGGCAAACAATGAGGAAAAAGAAGGTGTTGCAGCACTAGTATCAGACAAGCTAGACTTCAAAACAAAGAAAGTAACAAGAGATAAAGGACATTACATAACGATAAAGGGCTCAGTCCAACAAGAGGATATAACCATTATAAATGCACCTAACACAGGAGCACCAGCATATGTGAAACAAATACTAACAAAACTAAAGTAGGAAATAGAATGCAATGCACTCATTTTAGGAGACTTCAACACAACCCTCATGCCAAAGCATAGATCCACCAGACAGAAAGTAAGGACACAGAAGCACTGAACAACAAACACACTAGAACAGATGGACCTAATAGACATCTATAGAACTCTACATACAAAAGCAACAGGATATACATTCTCAAGTGCACATGGAACATTCTCCAGAATAGATCACATACTGGGCCACAAAAAGAGCCTCAGTAAATTTAAAAAGACTGAAATTCTACCAACCAACTTCTTGGACCACAAAGGTATAAAACTAGAAATAAATTGTACGAAGAAAGCAAAAAGGCTCACAACCACATGAAGGCTTAACAACATGCTCCTAAATAATCAACAGTCAATGACCAAATTAAAATAGAGATCAAGCAATATATGGAAACAAATGACAACAACAACACAAAGCCGCAACTTCGTGGGATGGAACAAAAGCAGTCTTAAGAGGAATATATATACAGCAATCCAAGCCTATTTAAAGAAGGAAGAACAATCCCAAATGTATAGTATAACGTCACAAGTATCAAAATTGGAAAAAGAAGAACAAATGAGGCCTAAACTCAGCAGAAGGAGGGACATAATAAAGATCAGAGAAGAAATAAAATTGAGAAAAATAAAACAATAGAAAAAAATTAATGAAGCCAAGAGCTGGTTCTTTGGGAAAATAAACAGAATAGATAAGATTCTAGCCACTTATTAAAAGAAAAAGAGAATCAACACATCAACAGAATCAGAAACAAGAAAGGAAAAATCACAACAGACCCCACAGAAATACAAAGATGAGAGAATACCATGAATACCCATACGGTACAAGCTGGAAAACCTAGAAGAAATGGACAACTTCCTAGAAAAATACAACTCCAAGACTGACCAAGTAAGAAAAAGAAAATCTAAACAAATCAATTACCAGCAAAGAAATTGAATCGGTAATCCAAAAACTACCCAAGAACAAAACCCCTGGACCAGATGATTTACCTCGGAATTTTATCAGACATACAGAGAAGATATAATACCCATTCTTCTTAAAGTTTTCCGAAAAACAGAAGAGGAGGGAATACTCCCAAACTCATTCTATGAAGCCAACATCACCCTAATACCAAAATCAGGTTAAGACACCAACAAAAAAGAAAATTATAGACGAATATCCCTGATGAATGTTGATGCCAAAATACTCAACAAAATATTAGCAAACCAAATTCAAAAATACATCAAGAGGATCAAACACCATGATCAAGTGGGAATCATCTCAGGGATGCAAGGATGGTACAACGTTCAAAAATCCATCATCATCGTCCACCACATCAACAAACAGAAGGACAAAAACCACACATTCATCTCCACAGATGCTAGAAAAAGCATTCAACAAAATTCAACATCCATTCATGATAAAAACTCTCAACAAAATGGGAACAGAAGGCAAGTACCTCAACATAATAAAGGCCGTATATGACAACCCCACAGCCAACATCATACTGAACAGTGAGAAGCTAAAAGCTTTTCCTCTGAGATCGGGAACAAGACAGGGATGCTCACTCTCCCCACTGTTATTCAACATAGTACTGGACGTACTAGCCACGGCAATTAGACAAAACTAAGAAATACAAGGAATACAAACTGGTAAAGAAGAAGTTAAACGGTCACTATTTGCAGATTACATGATATTGTACATAAAAAGCTCTAAAGACTCCACTCTAAAACTACTAGAATTCATATTGGAATACAGCAAAGTGGCAGGAAACAAAATCCACACACAGGAATCTGCGGCTTTCCTATACACTAACAATAAACTAATAGAAAGGGAAATCAGGAAAACAATTCCATTCACAATTGCATAAAAAGAATAAAATACCTAGGAATAAACCTAACCAAGGAAGTGAAAGACCTGTACCCTGAAAACTGTAAGACACTCTTAAGATGAAATTAAAGAGGACACTAACAAATGGAAACTCATCCCACGCTCTTGGCTAGGAAGAATTACTATCGTCAAAATGACCATCCTGTCCAAAGCAATCTACAGATTGGATGCAATCCCTATCAAATTACCAACAGCATTCTCCCACGAACTGGAACAAATAGTTCAAAAATTCATATGGAAACACCAAAGATCCCGAATAGCCAAAGCAATCCTGAGAAGGAAGACAAAAGTGTGTCTGTGTGTGTGGGTAGGTGCGGTATCTCGCTCCCCAACATCAAGCTCTACTACAAAGCCACAGTCATCCAGACAGTTTGCTACTGGCACAGACCAGTGGAACACAATAGAGACTCCAGACATTAACCCAAACATATGTGGACAATTGCTATACGATAAGGCAACCAGGGACATACAATGGGGAAATGACACTCTCTTCAACAGATGGTGCTGACAAAACTGGACAGCTACACGTAAGAGAATGAAACTGGATCACTGTCCAACCCCATACAGAAAAGTAAATTCAAAATGGATCCAAGACCTGAATGTAAATCATGAAACCATAAAACTCTCAGAAGAAAACATAGGCACAAATCTCCTGGGCATAAATATGAGCGACTTCTTCAAGAACATACCTCCCCAGGCAAGGGAAACAAGAGTAAAAGTGAACAAGTGGGACTATATCAAGCTGAAAAGTTTCTCTACAGCAAAGGACACCATCAATAGAACAAAAAGGTACCTTACAGTATATGCAAGAATATATTCATAAATGGCAGATCCGATAAAGGGCTGACATCCAAAATATATAAAGAGCTCACACACTTCAACAAACAAGAAAAGCAAATAATCCGATCAAAAAATGGGCAGAGGATATGAACAGACACTTCCCCAAAGAAGAAATTCAGGTGGCCAACAGGCACATGAAAAGATGCTCCACATCGCTAATCATCAGAGACATGCAAATTAAAACCACCATGAGATATCACCTCACACCAGTCAGGACGGCCACCATCAGGAAGACACACAACAACAGACGGCGAGGATGTGGAGAAAGGGGAACCCTCCGACACTGCTGGTGGGAATGTAAATCTCAGTTCAACCATTGTGGAATGCAGTATGGAGGTTCCCCAAAAAGCTCAAAAGAGAAATGCCATTTGACCCAGGAATTCCACTCCCAGCAATTTACCCTAAGAATGCAGGAGCCCAGTTTGAAAAAGACAGATGCACCCCTGTGTTTGTCGCAGCGCTATTTACAATAGCCAAGAAATGGAAGCAACCTAAGTGTGCATCAGCAGATGAATGGATAAAGAAGACATGGTACATTTATAAACAATGGAATATCATTCAGCCTTAGGAAGAAAACAAATCCTACCGTTGGCAACAACACGGATGGAGCTAGACGGTATTATTACTATGCTCAGTGAAATAAGCCAGGCAGAGAAAGACAAGTGCCAAGTGACTTCACTCATATGTGGAGTATAAGAACAAAGAGAAACTGAAGGAAGAAAACAGCAGCAGAATCACAGAACCCAAGAATGGACTAACAGTTACCAAAGGGAAAGGGACTGGGGAGGATGGGTGGGAAGGGAGGGATAAGGGTGGGGAAAAAGAAACGGGGCCTTACGATTATTAGCATGTATAGGGGGGGGGGGGGGGGGGATGCGCATAGGGAGGACTGTGCAACACCGAGAAGACAAGTAGTGATTCTACAGCATCTTACTACACCGATGGACAGTGACTGTCACGGGGTTTGTGGGGGGGACGTGGTGAAGGGGGGAGTCTAGAAAACAATGTTCTTCATATAACTGTAGATTAATGGTAACAAAATGAATAAACATAAAAAAATAAAAGTAAGAAAATAAAAAGTGTTTCCCAGTTTACTGTGTTGTGTGACTCGTATACCAGACACAGGCCCCAACATGAGACCAAAGAGAAAATCTGGGCTGCCAGGCTCAGTCAGAACATGGCATGTAGCTATGCTGAAACCTCGTGGTCCCTGACCTACGCTTCCTGGGAAGCGAAGAAAGAACCTGCCTATTAGCTAGAAAGGGAAGTCACGCAGACGGTCCCCTCCTCGGAATCTGTCACCCGCCTGGCTGGCCATGGCGGAGAAAGCATGTCTGGCTCCAGGCCTCCCAGAGAAGATGGGAAGGCCCGGGGCGAAGGCGGGCGGCGCCCCGGCCTCAGGGACCGCGGGGTCGCAGCATTGGCCGCCGCACCCCGGGTGCTGAGCGCGTGCAGAGCTGACACCCGGGCGGGCCTAGCTCTGACAGACGAGGGCACTGCGGCCCTGAACAGTCTGCATGGAGGTCTCGCTGGCCCAAACACCTGCACGGCCCTCGGCGGGCAGTCCCGGGGCGCTAGGGACTCTACTGGGGTTGGCGTTGGGGCCACGCCCTGTGACACTGGGCCACGGTCTCCCTCTGGGTGGTGCTGGTGTGCTCACGGCAGTGGGGGCTCCGTGACCATCCCACCCTGGATGACATCACGGTTGCCCGGGCAGCTGCTCTGTGATGCGTCCCCTGGCTGACCTATCAGAGGCTGCACTAGCTGGGCAGCTCAGGGTGCGCCCGGCCTGAGAAGGAGTTGGAAGCTCTCCCTAGCTTCGTACCCTATTCTCATGCCTGCCTCAAACGAAGGACCTATGGACAAGATGCCGCTGGGGCGGGACTCTGAAGCGGGGGGCGAGCCTATGAACACCACGCCGCCCCCGGGGGGCCGCGGTTCCACTGCCGGACTCTGATACGGAGGGCAAGCCTAAGGACACCACGCCGCCCCCGTGGGCAGTTGACCTGGGGCGTGGGCAGTTGACCTGGGGCGGGACTCTGACACGGAGGGCGAGCCTACGGACACCACGCCGCCCCCGTGGGCCGCGGTTCCGCTGCCGGACTCTGACACGGAGGGCGAGCCTACGGACACCATGCCGCCCCCGTGGGCCGCGGTTCCGCTGCCGGACTCTGACACGGAGGGCGAGCCTACGGACACCAAGCCGCCCCCGTGGGCCGCGGTACCGCTGCCGGACTCTGACACGGAGGGCGAGCCTACGGACACCACGCCGCCCCCGTGGGCCGCGGTTCCGCTGCCGGACTCTGACACGGAGGGCGAGCCTACGGACACCACGCCGCCCCCGTGGGCCGCGGTTCCGCTGCCGGACTCTGACACGGAGGGCGAGCCTACGGACACCACGCCGCCCCCGTGGGCCGCGGTTCCGCTACGGACTCTGACACGGAGGGCGAGCCTACGGACACCACGCCGTCCCCGTGGGCTGCCATCCCGCGGCTAGACTCTGACACGGAGGGCGAGCCTACGGACACCACGCCGCCCCCGTGGGCCGCGGTTCCGCTGCCGGACTCTGACACGGAGGGCGAGCCTACGGACACCACGCCGCCCCCGTGGGCCGCGGTTCCGCTGCCGGACTCTGACACGGAGGGCGAGCCTACGGACACCACGCCGCCCCCGTGGGCCGCGGTTCCGCTGCCGGACTCTGACACGGAGGGCGAGCCTACGGACACCACGCCGCCCCCGTGGGCCGCGGTTCCGCTGCCGGACTCTGACACGGAGGGCGAGCCTACGGACACCAAGCCGCCCCCGTGGGCCGCGGTACCGCTGCCGGACTCTGACACGGAGGGCGAGCCTACGGACACCACGCCGCCCCCGTGGGCCGCGGTTCCGCTGCCGGACTCTGACACGGAGGGCGAGCCTACGGACACCACGCCGCCCCCGTGGGCCGCGGTTCCGCTGCCGGACTCAGACACGGAGGGCGAGCCTACGGACACCACGCCGCCCCCGTGGGCTGCCATCCCGCGGCTAGACTCTGACACGGAGGGCGAGCCTATGGACACCACGCCGCCCCCGTGGGCCGCTGCCCTGGGCTCAGACCCGGATCCGGAGGGCGAGCCTATGGATACAACGCCGCCCCCGTGGGCCGCCGGCCTGGGACCAGACTCTGACCTGGACGGTGAGCCTATGGACACCACGGCTCCCTTGCGGGACGTCTTCCCGTCCCCACGGGCTCGATGCCACACGTGGCACAACCGCCGGACTCAGCCCTACCCCCGACGACGGTGACGCGCTGCCCATGCCGCCACCCTTGCGGCCGTCTACCGGTCTCCCCCAGCCCCGTACAAGGCCTATGTCCTTTTGTCAGGGCTTCCTATCCTCCCTGTTATCCATTAAAGAAAGTCTTTCCCTGTTCTTACTAATATGCCTCTGGTTGTCTTTACTCTTTCACTCTGCTAGAGGAAGAACTCACATACACGAGTGATAATGTTTTGAGCCACACCTAACAATGTAACATGCCCCATGCCCCAGTGACTGGGATGTGGAAGTAGCCGCGTTTTATAACTGTGCGTGCTCAACGCGAGGTCTGCGTGCTGCGCGTTTAAGGGAAAACAGCCCAGGGGGAGGCAAGTCCAGAGGAGGGAGACCGGGTTGGCTAACGAGGTCCCTTCCCTCTTCTCTGACACTGCTCTGAGCTCGCCGCAGGCTAGGGAATCCCTGCTGTGACACAGAAAACCACTCTTTTCATTTTGGTTTTTAAACATGTTTAATTCTATGTGTGTGTGTGTGTGTGTGTGTGTGTGTGTGTGTGTACCGCTGCCCCTGTCGGTCTAAAAGTAACAAAGAAATGCACGATAGAGCGAAAAACTTGCAGTGACCAGAAGGAGTAAGCTTTTCCACTAGCCTCTGGGGATATAGATATCCCAAGGGTTTCTATGCAATTGTAGAAAGATTTTGCTGGAAATGTCGCTGGGACCACTCTGAACCATCACGTTAGTTAAGGCAATAAGCCAGGACAGGCGAGCAGCAAAGAGCACCCACGGTGCGTCTCCTACGTATAAGGCCAAGGGGTACAGGCTTTAATTCTACTACCTCACTTCATCTCACCATGACTGACGTGGGGTGACCTTACGCACCACCTTCATACAGGAGCAAAAAGTTACTTCAGAATCACTTCCCTTAACGGAAAACAAATAAATGCAAGGACATAAACATTCCTACAATTCCTGCCACCGCCACCCAACTCTTTATGCTCAGCACCCTTCCCATACGAACAGAAAACATAGCTCTAAATGCTACTATTCCATTTCAGATAGACCTCACTCACATCTAAATGCCTAAATGCACTGAAATTCCACCTCCACCTTGACAACAGAGGGGAGCAGTTTCCCCACGAGCTAGCTGGCCTGCCACCTCAGCAAGCCCACGGGCCACTAGCCCACACCAGCCCCGCATGTCCCCAAAAAGGCGGCTCACTGAACCTGTGACTACACATGCTCTCCGGAGATGGGCAGGCAGCCAAGCAGGGCCACCAAGGTGACATCGGCGCGCAGGCACAAAGACCTACTACTGGGCGTGCACCTGCCTCGGCCCCAGCAGGCCAGCCGGGGTGCTCCCTGTGTGGGGCCTCAGATCTGGCCCGCAGCTCATGCAGCCGCCCCCGGCAGGGCCAGCCCCAGGGCAGAGCACCCGGAGGGCCCCAGCCCGCACTGGTCAGAGTCCAGCCGGCCATCTACACCCAGAGGACTCGGGCCACCTACCCAGGTGTTCCAACCCATGGCCACTCCTCTCAAGACCCAAAGACACAGCTAACTCACAGAAACAAACACAAGGAATCAAGAATGAGAAGGAGACAGAGGAATGACTGTGCGCCTAGTGACGGTACGTTCACAAAAATGGACAAAATAGATAGACAGATAGATAGATAGATAGATAGGTAGATAGATACATAGGCAGATACATTAGATAGATGGATAGATTAGATTAGATTGATAGACTGATAGATAAGATAGATTACATAGATCATATAGATACATATAGAGAGATTAGATAGAATAGGCAGACAGACAGATTAGATAGATGATACATGATAGATCAGGTGGACAGATTAGACAGACACCTATAGATACACATAGATAGATGACAGGTAGATTGATAAGATGACAGACTAGATAGACGATATAGATACATATAGATTAGATAGACACATTGATATAGATACATATAGATGACAGATAACAGATAGGTGATAGATTAGTTTGGATAGATAGACACATAGATGACAGTAGATAGATGAGAGTGGAGAGATCAGACAGATAAGTTAGATAGATAGATAGACAGACAGACAGACAGACAGACAGACAGGAAAGCATTATACTAAACAATGCTATCGCTCATAACCAGGAGAGCAAGGATGAAAAAGCACAGAGAAGAACTATGAGCAAAAAGAAGAGAGAGATCAAGTTGAAAAAGTGCAATAAGGACACCGCTATCAATTGTCACAGTAAAGGGAAAGACTTTAAATGCTCCAAACAAAAGACACAGGGTTGACTGAATGGATGAAAACTCACGACCGCCTACGTGCTCCCTTACAGGAGGCTCACTGAAGATCCAGATCCAAGCACACAGACAAACTACAAGTTGAAGGGGTGGGAAAAGATAGCCTACACAAGTGAAACTGAAAAAGAAAAAAAAATTAAAGATGGCTTGGTGGGATTAAAGACGGCAGCGTGAGAGGGGAGGCAGAAACCTCCTCCGAAGACCACATACATACATACAATGTGGAAATATTAACAACTACACCAGATCCCGGAAGAGAAGCAGGAGAGAAGGCTGCCGCGGCAAGCTGTCACCTCAAGGTGAAGGGTGACGTACCAAAGCCGTGATCCAGAGGGACCCGGCAGGCCCTTCCCGCACCCGAGCTCACCGGAGGGAGGAAGAGAAATGGAAACGGGGGAGGCGGGTGGAGGCCTAGGACTGCTGAACACCCAGCCCTGGAGATCTGCTTTGGGAGCACGAACCTACCTTACATGATGCTCTGGAGGATCGGTGTGGTTGGAAAGCAAAGAAAGGCGGAGTACGTGGAGAGACTTGAGATTCCTGCCACTTGCGGAACACAGGGATCCACATCCGGCTGCTGTGGGATGAAAGAGAGGCGGGCAGTCTGAGAGACCTCCTAACGGCGGGAGAGCTGCTAAAGGGGCAAGGATTGCGCAGAGAGCTTGTCGCTCAGGAGAAAGCACAGGTGCGCAAACCTGTCCGGGTGTAGTCTTGCCCAGCAGGTGGGGGAGCTTTTAGGAGCTCTGGGCGCTCCACCCCCCTGGCTGCCTACGCAGCTCCAAGGCCCACCACCGTGATGTGACTGATACACAACACGGCGTGCTGCACCTTCCCCCCACCACCAGCACCGGCTCGCAAACCGGCTGCCCCCACCATCGCGCCAGGCCAGCGACAGGACGGGCCCCACCTAACGGGCCAGCTAATGGGTGCAAAGCACAGAGGCTTCTCCCCTGCGTGCCCCACAAACTGTCCCTGGCTGTAGAGACGGGCACTGCGGCCGGGAAGCAGGAAAGGCCTCTTTCCTCCCGCGGGCACCATCGCCGCTCCCGTGACCCCTGCCTGCCATCACCCCAAGGGGCTGAGCAGCTCCAGAGAGGAAAGCTTCTGGGTGCTACAGGGCGCCACCTACAAATACGAAACGTCAAAGTCAAAGGAACCTGGTTAACTGGACTCAATCAATCTTTGTGAAAGGGATCTCAACATAAAAATCAGAAACATGCTCACGGAGCTCCAGCAAAAAGTTGCCCCTGCCTCTTGGGCATGATTCTCTCTCTCTGTCTGTCTCTGTCCCTCTCTCTCTCTCTCTCTCTCTCTCTCTGTCTCTCTACCAGGAGCATTTTGGAGGCCTTGATCTGAGAGGGACGCTGGGACAGCCCAGCAGGAACGGGCAGAGCTCTCAGATCCAACCCAGCCAGTGCCAGGGCAGCCCCACACGGGGTCTGACCGAACTGCAATGGGGGGACGCCACACGTGTAACTCCGCAGGAAATAACAGTGAGGCATGCCAGCCTGCCCATTAATGGCTAGTGGCTAGGTGGCTCCACCGATAACCAGGTGATGTCCACATCCCAGGCCTTAACTCCGTGGCAACCTTTTTTCCCTGTGAACCTTGAAAGCAGCACATGGAAAGATACTACCAGTCTCCACCATCTCACCTCTCAGTTTAGGCTCGATGTTCCTGTATCACATCTTCTCCTCTTCGTTTCAGTTTCCTTGGTGGGTTGGGTATTCTGAGGAAAAAAAAAAAAAAAATTGACTCAGAATTGGAATGAAATGGCAGGGGGTATAACATTCTGTTTAACCACCATCAGTAGAACAAAGACATCCGACAGTATGGGAGGACAGATTCATAGATGGCATATCCGATAAGGGGTTGACATCTAAAATACGTATTAAGTGCCCACGCATCTCCACACACAAAAAGCAAATAATCCAATTAAAAAATGGGCAGAGGATCTGAACAGACACTTCTCCAAAGAAGAAATTCAGGTGGCCAACAGGCACATGAAAAGATGCTCCACATCGCTAATCATCAGAGACATGCAAATTAAAACCACCATGAGATATCACCTCACACCAGTCAGGACGGCCACCATCGGGAAGAGACACAACAGACGTTGGGTGAGGATGCGGAGAAAGGGGAACCCTCCGACACTGCTGGTGGGAATGTAAATCTCAGTTCAACCACTGTGGAGAGCAGTATGGAGGTTCCTCAAAAAGCTTAAAATAGAAATACCACTTGACCCGGGAATTCCACTTCCAGGAATTCACCCTAAGAATGCAGCAGCCCCGTTGGTACATATTATATACAGTGGAATATTATTCAGCCATAAGAAGAAAACAAATCCTACCATTTGCAACAACATGGACGGACCTAGACGGTATTATGCTCAGTGAAATACCCTAAGCGGAGAAAGACAAGTCCCAAGTGATTTCACTCATATGTGGAGTGTAAGAACAAAGAAAAAAGCTGAAGGAGCACAACAGCAGCAGACTCACAGAACCCAAGAATGGACTAACAGTTACCAAAGGGAAAGGGACAGGGGAGGATGGGTGGGAAAGAAGGGATAAGGGCGGGGGAAGAAAGGGGGCATTATGTTTAGCATGTATGATGCGTGGGGTGGCGGGGCATGGGGAGTGCTGTGCAACACAGAGAAGACAAGTAGTCATTCTACAACATCTTACTACACCTGTAATGGGGTATGTGGGGGGAACTTGGTGATAGGGAGTGTCTAGTAAACATAATGTTCCTCATGTAATTGTAGATTAATGATATCAAAATAAAAAAATTAAAAAAAAAAGATATTGGCTTTGAAAAGGTTTAAAGATGGCAGTGAGAAAAATGAGGCAGTAACCTACTCTCAAAAAGCAATTTAAGACGAAAATACAGCAAAAACAACTAATCCTGACAGAGTGACACAAAGATGGCAGAACAGACTGCTTACATCTGGGGAAAAGAGAAAATCTCACAGAAAAGGGTAAAGTACCAAAGCCATGATCCAGAGGGACCCAAGCCCTTTCCCCATCCCAGCTCACAGGCAGGAGGAAGAAAATGGAGCAGGGAGGGAGTAGAAGCCCATGACTGCTAAACACCCAGCCCTGGAGACCTGCTCTGGGAGCATGAACCCGCTACATGGTGCTCTGGAGATTAGGGTGGTTGGAAAGCAAATACAGGCAGAGTTCTCAGAGAGACTGAGATTCCAGCCACTTGTGAAGAATAGGTGTGCACAAACGGCAGCTCCAGGACAAAAGAAGAGCGGGAATTTTGAATGACTTCCCAACAGTGAGAGGGGCGCTAAAGGGGCAAAGGATACACAGAACTTGCTGAAAAGGACAGGTGGACAAAATCATCCCGGCACACTCCGCGCAGCATGTTGGAAACTTTCAGGAGCTTCAGATGCTCCATCCCCCTGGCTGGCAATGCAGTCCCAAGGCCCCCGAACTGCGGTATGCAGCCAGCCGCTCCTTCCTCCAGGCAGACACCGATTCGCACAGCTGCTACCCCATCTAACACGCCAGGCCGCCCAGAGGGTGGCCCCACCTATAGCAGATACAGGTGCGTAACACAGAAGCTCCTACCAGCACGCTTGGCCCAGTGGCCCTGGTAGTGGAGGCAGGCACAGCAGCCAGGAGGCAGGAAAGAGCTCTTTTCTCCCGGCAGGCACCGGTACCACTTGCCTGCGACCCCCACCCTCACTGTAGGTGCAGGGCAGCTCCAGAGAGTAGAGCTTCTGGGCACTAGAAAAATGAAATGGCAAAAAAATTTTGTACAAAGAAAGAATCAGAAGAAGCCAGAAAGAGGGCTAAATGAAACTGAATCTCCAATCTTTTGATAAAGATTTCAAAATAAAAATCAAAAACATGCTCATGGAGATACAAAAAATATATTCACGATCTCACGGAGGACATCAGGAAAGAGATAGAAACTTTGAAATATACAGTACATGAAATGAAACATACAATGGAGGGATTTCAAAGTAGATTAGGTAAGGTAGAGGAGATGGTAAATGAAATAGAAATTAGAGAAAAGGAACACAAAGAAGCTGAGGCACAGAGAGGAAAGGGTTTCTAGGAATCAAAGAATACTGAGAGAACTGTATGGCCAACCCAAGCAGAAAAATATTCGCAGTATAGGGTTACCAGTAGAAGAAGAGAGAGAATAAGGGATAGAAAGTCTCTTTGAGGAAATAATTGCTGAAAAATCCCCCAGTCTGGGAAAGAAAATAGTGTCTCATGTCATGAAAGTGCACAAATCTCCCAACACAAGGAACCCTAGGAAGACAACACCAAGACATATAATAATTAAAATGCAAGATCATCATTGAATTTGAAGCGGGGATTAAACAATTTCCAAATAAGCAAAAGTTGAGAGAACTTACCCCTTAGAAACCAACTCTACAAAGTATTTTAAAGAGACTGCTGCAGATGGAAGTGCTCCTAAGGCAAAGTAGCTGTCACGAGGGAAACTGAAACCACAGTAAAAGAGGTAGACCAATTAATTACTAAGCAAATACAAAATTAAATCAGCTACCGAAAAACTCACTCAATGGATACACAAAGAGTATAGAATGATATCTAACATATAAAGAGTGGGAGAGGAAGAAAAAGAAGGGACCAAAAAAAAATGACCTTTAGATTCTGTTTGTAATAGCATAATAAACGAGTTAAGTCAGACTGTTAGACAGTAAAGAAGCCGACCTTGAACCTTTGGTAACCACGAATCTAAAGCCTGCTATGGCACTAAGTACATACCTATCAATAATCACCCTAGATGTAAATGGACCGAATGCACCAACCAAAAGACATACAGAATGGATAAAAAAAACAAGACCCTTCTATATGCTGCCTACAAGAGACTCACTTCAACCCCAAAGATAGACACAAACTAAAAGTGAAGGGATGGAACACGTATTTCATGCAAATAATGGAGGGAAAAAAACAGGAGTTGCAGTACTTGTATCTGACAAAATTGATTTCAAAACAAAGAAAGCTGCAAGAGACAAAGAACGACAACACATAATGATAAAGGGGTCAGTCCAACAAGAGGATACAACCATTATAAGTATCTATTCACCCAATATAGGTGCACCCAAATACGTACAACACATACTAACAGAATTCAAGGGGGAAACAGAACGCAACACATTCATTCTAGGAGAGTTCAACACACCACTCACGCCAAAAGACAGATCAACTGGACAGAAAATAAGTAAGGAGACAGATCCATCGGTTCTACTGTGTTGTTCATTGCTGTTAACAGACAGCTACGGAACACTCCACCGAAAAGCTGCGGAACACAAATTATTCTCAAGTGTACATTAAATGTTCTCCAGAATACATCAGATACTAGTCCACAAAATGAGTCTCAGTAAATTCAGAAACACTGAAATTGTGCCAACCAGCTTCTTAGACCACAAAGGTATCAAACTAAAAATGAATTCTACAAAGAAAAGAAAAAACAGCACAAACACAGGGAGCCTTAACAACATGCTCCTAAACAATCAGTGGATCAGAGACCAAATTAAAACAAGGTCAAGCAATATATGGGGACAAATAAAAACAACTCCACAGCCCCAAACCTGTGGGATGCAGTGAAAGCACTTCAAAAAGGAAAGTATATTGCAAATACAGGCTTACCTCAAGAAAGAAAAAAAAAATCCCAAAAGAACAGTCTAAACTCACAGTTAATGAAACTAGGAAAAGAACGAATGAGGCCCAAAGTAGATGAAGGGACATAATAAACATCAGAGCAGAAATAAATAAAATTGAGAAGAATAAAACAATAGAAAAAAAAATCAATGAAACCAAGAGCTAGTTCTTCAAGAAAATAAACAAAATAGATAAAACCCTAGGTGGACTTATCAAGAAAAAAAGAGTCTACACACATAAACAGAATCAGAAATGAGAAAGGAAAAATCACTGTGGACACCACAGAAACACAAAGAATTATTAGACAATACTATGAAAAATTATATGCTAACAAGCTGGATAACCTACAAGAAATGGACAACTTTCTAGAAAAATACAACCTTCTAAGGCTGACCCAGGAAGAAACAGGAGAATCTCAACAGATAAATTACCAGCAATGAAATTGAAATGGTAATCAAAAAACTACCTAAGAACAAAACTCATGGAACAGATGGCTTTACTGCTGTATTTTATCAAACATTCAGAGAAGACCTAAGACTCCCTAAAGTTTTCCAAAAAGTAGAAGAGGAGGGAATAATTCCAAACTTCACTCTAATACCCAAACCAGGCAAAGACACCAGAAAAAAAAAAAAGAAAATTACAGACCAATATCCCTGATGAACAGAGATGAAAAAATACTCAACGAAATATTAGCAAACTGAACTAAAAAATACATAAAAAAGATCATTCATCCTGACCAAGTGGGATTTACTCCTGGGAGGCAACGATGGTAAAAATTCGAATATCCATCAACATCATACATCGCATCAAATTAAAGGAGGACGAAAATCACATGATGATCTCTATAGATGCTGGAAAAGCATTTGACAATATTTAACATTCATTCATGATAAAAACTCTCAACAAAATGGGTATACAGGGCAAGTACCTCAACACAATAGAGGCCATTTACAACAAACCCACGGCCAACATCATACTTAACAGTGAAAAGTTGAAAGCTTTTCCTTCAGGATCAGGAACGAGACAAGGATGCCCACTCTCCCAACTTTTATTCAACATAGTACTGGAGGTCCTAGCCATGGCAATCAGACGACACAAAGAAATAAAAGGCATCTAAATTGGTAAGGAAGAACTTAAACTGTCACTGTTTGCAGATGACATGATATTATACATAAAAAACCCTAAACTAAAGAATCTACCCCAAAACTACTAAAACTAATAAGTAAGCAAAGTTGTACGATACAAAATTAATACACAGAAATCTGTTGCATTCCTATATACTATTAATGAATTAGCAAAAAGAGAAATCAGGAAAACAATTCCATTTACAATTGCAACCAAAAGAATAAAATACCCAGGAATAAACCTAATCAAGGAGAAAGACCTATACCCTGAAGATTTTAAGAAACTCATGACAGAAATTCAACACACCATTAATAAATAGAAATACATCCCATGCTCATGAATAGGAGGAATTAGTGTTGTCAAAATGGCCATACTGCCTAAAGCCGTCTATAGATTCAATGCAAGCACTATCAAAATACAAACAGCATTCTGCAACAAACTAGAACAAATAGTTCTAAAATTCATATGGAAAGACAAAAGAGCAATCCTCAGAGGGAAGAACAAAGCTGGGGAGATGATGCTCCCTAACTTTAAGCTCTACTACAAAGCCACAGAATTCAAAACAATTGGTACGGGCACAAGAAAAGACACATAGATCAATGGAAGAGAACAGATACCCAAGATACAAACTCACACATATATAGCCAACTAATATACAATAAAGGAGCCATGGATATGCAATGGGGAAATGACAGCCTCTTCAACAGCTGGTGGTGGCAAAACTGGACAGATACATGAAAGAGAATGAAACTGATTTATTGGCTACCTCCATACACAAAAGTAAACTTGAAATCTATCAAAGACCTGAAGAAAAGTCTTGAAACCATAAACCTCATAGATGAAAACATAGGCAAAAATCTCTTAGACATAAACATGAGCAACCTTTTCCTGAACACATCTCCTCAGGAAAGGGAAGCAAAAGCAAAAATGAACAAATGGAACTACAATAAACTTAAAAGCTTCCGTACAGCAAAGTACACCATCATTAAAACAAAAAGACCTCCTACAGTATGGGAGAATATATTTGAAAACAGCTTATCCAATACCGGGTTAACATCCAAAGTATATAAAGAGCTCACAGTCCTCAACACCCAAAAACCAAATAACCCGATTAAAAAATGAGCAGAGAATCTTAAGAGACACTTCTCCAAGGAAGAAGTTCAAATGGCCAAAAGGCACATGAAAAGATGCTTCAAATCGCTAATTATCACTGAAATGTAAATTAAAACCACAATGAGATATCACCTCACACCAGTTAGGATAGCCAACATCCAGAAGTCTAGGAACAACATATCCAGGCAAAGATGTGGAAAAAGGGGAACCCTCCTGTACTGCTGGTGGGAATGTAAATTAGTTCAACCATTGTGGAAAGCAATATGGAGGTTCCTCAAAAAACTCAAAATAGAAATACCATTTGACCTGGGAATTCCACTCCTAGGAATTACCCAAGAAGACAACTTCTCAGATTCAAAAGACATATGCACCCCTATGGTTATCACAGCACTATTTACAATAGCCAAGAAATGGAAGCAACCTAAGTGTTCATCAATACATAAATGGATAAAGATGAGATACATACATACAATGGAATATTATTCAGCCATAAAAAGAAAAATTCTACCATATGTAAGAACATGGATGGAGCTTTAGGGTATTATGCTCAATGAAATAAGCCAGGAGGAAAAAAAATGTACCAAATGATTTCATTCATTTGTGGAATATAACAACAAAGCAAAACTGAAGGAACAAAACAGTAGCTGACTTCACAGACTCCAAGAATGGACTAGCAGTTAACAAAGGGAAGCGGGCTGAAAGGGTAGGTGGGGAGGGAAGAAGAGGAGGATTAAAAGGCATTATCATCGGCACACACAATATACCTAGGTCATAGGGAAGGCCATATAGCACGGCGAAGACAAATAGTGACTCTACAGCATCTTACTATGTTGATGGACAGTGACTGCAATGGGATCTGTGGGGGAGTTGACATTATGGACGAATATTGAAACCACAATATTGCTCATGTGAAACCTTCATAAGATTGCAGTATCAATGATACCTTAATTAAAAAAAAAGATGTTGGTTTCATACTCAAATACCAGTAACATAATGTACATCTTCATGCTTTAAATTAAAATATTTAAGATGCAAATATATCACTTGTTAATGATTCCCCCCATGATATCCTGTTTTCTTTTATTCCCTAACTCAACTTTGAGTTTCATAAAGGGCAAATACAATATGGAAGAGAGTAGTTTATAACTCCAGGGGTTAAAGCTAGGAGCAAGAATGACTTTAGTTTAATACAAGATAGGACTTTCCCTTTCTAATAAAGAAATGCTGCATGATTAGCATCATTTGAGGTGCTGAGCCTGTTAGGGATATTAAGAACTGATTCTTTTAATATACATTTTCTAAAAGTCTGCTATGAATCAGGCATTGCACTGGCACAAAATATTAATATAGTTCCTTCTCTCAAATACTCACATTCCAGTAGGAGACACAGACCTACAAATAAAAAGAACCGTATTACAAATGCTCATAACAGAGTAGTGGTTATAAATTCTCAGAGAGCAGGGTGGGCAGCGCAAACCCCTTTGAAAATTTGATGAAAGCTTTAACCGTTTTTTTCAAACATACATTCCCACATAAACTCTGAATAGTACTTAAAGGAATTCATGGATAAGCAATACCGATCCATGAATTCACAGAAGTATAAACATTGTTAAGGGGGTAAAGTGTTCACGGACTTCAGAGAGGCAGTAACATCTCAGCTGACCTCTGGAGGAGCTCTCTAGGCAATGAAACGAACTAAAGGGCTCCTGGGTGGAGGAAACCATATGAAGTGGGCACCATATCTGTCTAAGCTGCCACTGTACTCCTTGTGTCTGGCACAGAGCTGGACTCATAATGTAAGCTCTTAAATATTTGTTAAAGGACTGAACAAGCATGTTCTGACAACTGTAACACACAAGGCCCCTAGTCGGGTCTGTTGCATACTGACATGAAAGAGTTAGCAAGCCTTTTCCACTGCTGCTTTAGAATGTGACCTTTGGTTTAACCACCTAGCTCTGTTACCCTGGAAACCAGGTAGATGGCAGGTGTCAATTATATTGCTAGGCAACAGTGCTTATGGTAAAAATGATCCTGACAGGTAAATTGCATCTGGACCGGGAAGAAGTATGAATAAGCTGTAAATACTTGATAAGGATCCATGTTTGGGACTTCCCTGCATGCAGGCCTGTGTGGAGAACCCTAGGAACTATGCCAAAGAATCACCACAAGGATACTGGCTGGTCAGGGCACGGAACTGCTTCTCAGCATAGCTCTTGCACCAGCCTGATGCGGATCTGGAGCAGTGTACCTGGAACCGTGTCACACAGGGAGACAAGAGTCCGCAGACGAACATGTGAGCTGTCATGGCTCGAAGTGCGACAGGACTCCTACCAAGAGGAATTCCCGAGCTGTCTGACTGGCAAGCTGGCGAGACATGCGACCTGTGTTAGTGTCACACACCCGTACCTTTGGTTGCTCAAGCAGACCTCTGGTGGGCACCACACACATCCAATTCCATCTATGCTCACTACAGCTGTGTGAGTTAAGAGTTTCCATTCCCCTGTTACAGAGGAAGAAAGGTAGGCTCAGAAATGTGAAATGATCTACATAAGTTCACAGAGCCAGAGGGCATGAGTGAAGGCAGGATCTTAACCCAGGTGTTTCTGGCTCCAAAACTATAAACTTTCATTTGGAACATATTTCCTCCCCTGGCAACCAGAATGCCAGTAAAGGAGCCTGGGTGCTGGCAAACAGTGTGGGGTACTACATGTGCCAACCTAAGGGGCAGGCATGTGGTTCTACAGGTGGGTGGGATGTGTTACAGAATTTTAAGCAGGAAGTTATAGGTCACATTTGAATTTTTACAAAGAAGAGGAAGAAGGAAAAGAAAAGTGCCTGTTTAGAGTGGGAGGTAGGCCTAAAAAAGGCTCCTAGATCTTCTCCATTACTAAGAGTATCTTGTGACATTTTGCATGTAGTGCCAATAGATTCTCAAAACAGTGCAAAAGACAGTAATGCCAAAATCTCATACATGATCAGAGATATGAAAGTGCATCAAAATTAACAGAGATCTGGGAGACTTGACGCACGTTAGCACAAAATGCGTTATTTCAAACTTAACTTGAGCCTGTATCACAGTGAATAAAAGTTTTAACATATCCCATAAGTATCGACATAAGACATCAGGAGCAAGAAAGTGCCTAATTCACAAATCACTGCAAAGTTCAAAGTGTCTTAATAGCAGAAATAAATGTTTCTGATGATTTGAAAAAACATAAAATCTTTAAGAGCAGATTATTTTAATCACAGGTCTACTGAAAGTAAGTACTGAAAACGCTAAAACTTTGATATAATCTACTTCCCAAGAGAACTTTCAAAATAGAAAACATTCTTTTCAAGGTAGTGTTTAGGTAAAAAGCTCATAAAAAAGAGTCAAATGATTTCTTGAATTTTCATTCAGCTTAGGATTCTATGACAAACAACAACATGTTTATAATAAATTGAAATTTCCTAGTTATTTTTAATGAATGGTAAGTATAAGCTTTTGAGAAAAATAATGTAAAATGTACTTCTAATCAATGCTATTAATTATGCTTATTTAAAACTTAAAGGTAGAGACAAGAAAATGAAATGCCCCTTAACTTTAAAATCAATTACTGAAAACAGTGGTAATAACATGAAGTTCTTATAGATTGGATAATAACCTACTGGACATTAAGAATTTTAAGGATATCAAATATCTAAAGCTCAAAATATGGCTGCTGGAATTTAGATAAATTGAGCTGACATTATCCAACTGGTGAGCCACAAATCCTATGAACTTGGCTTTGCATTTTATTAACATTGTGTACATAGTATCATTAGACCCATAAAAGTATAATGATTTTATTCAAAAAGTTTGTACAGTGTTGCCAACAATCCTTATTCACCTCTGTGTTCTCTTTCACAGCAAAGATTATATTCAGGGGAATAGTTACTTCCAGAGACTACAATTACAGCTGGTCTGTCAAGTGGATACATTCTGACATGTCCTATGTTTCCAGAAAGCCCATTTTGCTCATTTCCTTCTAGAGTTACAATGCCCTCACGAGCTTCTGGGCTGATTCCTAGCTCAGCTGGTGTACGCAGAATGGGGAGGCCTGTCCAGAGACCTCAGGAAACTTCTCAGATGGAGTGAAAATCAAAAGCCTTGCTTCAAAGTCTGGCAACTGATGTAATTCAAATCTGACATGAATTTATTCCTAGGAGACATAACAAATTCCAACACAATGACTATTGAAATGTTTCTGAGACTATTCACAAAGTAGATTTTGTTATTATTGCTGCTTAATATTAGAGCCTGTTAGTCTCAATAACAGCATAATCATAAACTATATATGTTCAGATAATTTTTGTAGAAAAACTCTGCTAAACTGATAAAATGTAAACTGGAGAGTTTTGTATTAAAGAAGCATTATTTATTTTCAAATAACCAAAACAAATAGGCAAGAGCATGTGGTTCTAAATTAGCAAAAAAAGAGTGTTGTAATTAGCAGATTTCTTACACCCTGGTACTAAAAAGTATTAAAAGCCACTAATGAGTCTTAATAAACAGTCCCCCACACCTTATTTCTATAATTTGCCTGACAAATTTTATTTTGTTAAAAAAGAGGAAGAAGCATTCGTCTTGCATTACCCAAACAATCATGAATCACAGAACCTAAGGTACAACTTCATGATTCACCAGTCACAGAATTTCCACGCCAGCAGGGCTCACAGGCTCACCTAATCTATCCTCCTCACTTTACACATGAAAAACACTGGAGCCTAAGGAATTAAAGTGACTTGTTCCCACATCACAAGGCTAGTCAGCAAGTAGATTCTAACTCTGCTCCATGGCTGCTATTTGAGGAGCTCCCAGTACAGATAAACCAACATATTCCTAGGTACTCTCCTGGGAAAATAGCTTACAATTAGTTGATTTTGATTATAGCACCTACAAGCCTCTTCTGGAATAGCTTTGTTTTATTTTCTATTCAGTAAGCACAGATGTCCTTACCACCCGCATAAAACAGATAACTGAGGGAGGAGTGAGAAGACCACCAGGCTAATGAAAACAGTCAAGATAAAATCCTTGTGCAGATACTGCAGGATGCTTTTTTTCCCATAAAATAGTCACGGGGTATGCTGCCTAAGAGGGAAGCGTACGCAAAGCCTCCGATCACTTACTAAGGGATTTTCTGCATTGGTCAAGAGGCAGTCACATGCCAGACACACAGGTGTGACAGGAAAAGGCGTGCGGTAAGTCTTGCCTACTTGAGGCAAGGGCTAAGTCAACTCCACAATTTGTCTTCTCAGTAAGAAAAAGGGGGAAAGGTAGGTCATTTCCCTGACACACTTGAAAAATAGAGTTCTGAATCATAAGATTTGAAATACTAACAAACAAGATAATGTTAGTCTGCTAATAAAACCAATTTGGAAAAGGGATTGGAAGGCATCTCTAAAACCAATTAAGAGACTGTTAAGCATTTACTATTACACATGTTACAGACTTAAACTTTTCTGGCAAGTTTGGAAAACAGGCCTGCCTTACTGTGCTTACTTAAGAGGCTGGGCAGCATATGGACGAGGCTCCCCGGCTACTAAGTATAAAGCTGGAGGTCACTCCCCATTCCTGCCTCACACCACATAGCCTCCTGATGGCCTGGGTCAGGGAGAGGGAAACTGTCCTTGGTGTTGGCCTCTAAGAGCCTTACTAGTTATCAAATCCATAATCATAAGAAGAATTTTTGTGTCAACAAAACAGAAGATACAGTTCCTGAATAGGAAAAATGGGGGCTACGCATAATGACTTCACATCACTCTTTTCCAAAGAAACACAAATTTCATGAATGAGCCTATCATTTACTGTAAGAAGCACCAGGAAATACTGTTATGCTGAACGTAACTTGTTCCTACTGTATCTCTTGGGTAACCTTATTTGTAGTATAGACATGCATGTTTCAGCAACTTTATATGAGAGTTAAACCAAAGCCTGAAGTGGACTGGGAAAAGGAAAAATCTCCTGGTTAAATGACTATGTACATTGGGATCCCTTGGACATTTCAGGCTATGGTGGGCCTTCCACAGAGAACATACTCTACAGCAACTTCTGCCCTCAGGTAATCTGAGCAAGGATGTTCTCCTCTCCTTTACAGCTGCTGTTACCTCATTTCTTATCCAAGATAACCATTCAGAGGATATGCTGTTCACAACGCCCCACCGGGATAACTTTCCGTGATCTCACCTACATGGGACATTGCCAGGAATTACAAAGCAAGCATAAGAGGTTGGTGGAGGGCCAAAATAAACACCCTCACATTTACTCAATTCAATCCAGCAATAACTCATTGTGAGTGCGCTGTTCACCATCTGCCCAACGCTGGAGATGATGAAGATGGTGATAGTGATGATAATAAGAATAATAATCGTAGCAGTGGCTATCACATCGCTCACCATGTGCCAGGCACTGTTACAAACACTTAAAAACTCATTGGATTCTCCTAGCAAGCCTATAAGGTAGCTCCTATTGTTATCTATATTTTTATAGCCGTCAGCAAAAATCCTGTCAGTCAGAAGCTTACGCCACCTGCCTTAACACTGATGTTTCCTCTTAGTAATTTCCAACTACTGATCTCCTTAAATATAAATTCCTACTTTTCCTTGTATTCAGTGCCAAGCCCAATCTCTCTCCCCTGCAAAGCCCCATTGCAGTGGTTCCTAAATCTATCCCAGCAGTCCCCCTGAATAAATTACCTTACTGTCTTTAACAAGTGTCGTGAATAACTTTAACAGAATTACATTATTTTTCTTTAAAACAATCAATAAACATGGAGAAAAAGTGTAACATCTTGAGTCTCAAACCTCAGTATCCTCAAATTCCCTTTCTAAAGCTTCTTCAATATGCATATTGACTCTACAAATATAGAAAATATCTGGTATGTATATGTATATACCAGATATACATTTAGCATGTTATGTGTACCGGAAGATTAAGTGGAATTTACTTACTCCTTCATTCTTCATCTCTGGCTCCTTCCCATTTGACTGATGTTCTGGTCATCCTTCCCTTGCCCCCACCTCTCTTCAATGGCAGGGTATTGTGGGGATGTAAGAACCTCAGCCCCTCCTCTCTGCCAAGCCCGTGTTTCTGACCCTGTCCCATCACTTGGATCTTCTGCTGAGGACTTCTCTCATGGCTCCAGATTCTCTGGTTTGGGATGGTATCTTCAGCCTGCCATTCAGACAAAAAATGGTATGGGATTCATACTGGTATACTTCCTATGGCCTCATCGTCACCCTGTTGTTGAAAAAGATAACTATATTTATTGGAGTGCGGTGGTTTTACTTATCAAATATTTGCTTATCAATACAGGCATCATTACTTAAAATGGCCAAGGGCAAGCCTAGGCGAGCCTTAGGAAGGATCTGACACGGGAGGCCCGTCTGGCTTCCAGATCCCTCGGCCTTTCTAGATCCTTGTAAAGGGCAGGATGCAATTCCCTTGCAGCTCAAGCTTAACTCAGATTTATCTCTGATTGTGAATTTAGCTAGAATGTTTCCTTCCTTTCTTTTCTTTATTCTTTTACCTGGTCATTAGTTTAGTGTGTCTGTTAGATACTCTCAGTGATGTCACTGTTTTCAATTTCCAAGTAATTGTAATTCTACCTGCTTAATACAAATAGATTTATACTTATTTCCTGTCTCTACCCTCAGTTTTTTATTTCTTTTGAGTACAATGAGAATGTAATCACACTTCAGAAATTTCCTTTATCTTGTTTATCTAGTGGCTTATCTTACAGTGACAAGAAGAATCTGTTTTTGCCTGGACTACTCATTTTGATGACATTTGAAAAAGTATTAGATTTCTGATAGATATTTCCATTCACTATAAATTCCTAGTAGGAAAAGTATTTGGGAATATCAGCAAGTTGCAAATGATTATACAATAATACGTTGCTCATTGGCAGAGCCAAACTCATAGTGCTTACCTTGTGTTTCATTTTCTCTTCAGTTTCTAAAACTTGCCATTTTAAGTAATGATGTCTGTATTTACAAATGTCTGGGTCAGAAAAACTAAAACAGAATTTTGGAGAAGAAAAAGGTAAAGGAGCAATTTATGTGGGGTGGGAGGGGGTTCCATGTTTTTCTCTCATTTTCTTGCAACTTTCCCCTCATGGGTGGGCCTAATCTTGGAGTTAAGTAGCAGTGGTGGTACCAGAGAATAAAAACCCACAGAAACTTTCTCTTTCTATCCAAAGAATAGGCAGCAGGGCCTCTTTTTGTGCAAAAAAACTGTGTTGAGGGCAGAATCCTGTTGTTTTTCCACCTTTCCTTCTGCACCTTTACTGGGCCACCAGTAACAGAGGTCCTCATGGCAATGGTATGCCCATCTAAACTCTAAAAGAAACTACAACTGTCAGGCCAGAGTACCTAGCAAAAAATGACCATCACGGGCTTGAGAATGATAGTAAAATTTCAGAGAGGAAAAAGCTCTAAAGAGTGCCAGTAATCTTTTATGTGGTCCTTCACGAGTCTGGGGTTCAGCCCTGAGCTGAGCATGTGGGAGAGACCCAAAGTATCACAACAAAGGCACTGGGAGATTTCAGCCTCTCTTTGAATGTCATGTGTGCGTGACAGACCGAAGCAGCAGAGCCACTGCCAGCACTTGATAAAGGTTAAAACCACCACTCCGAAAAGGGAGAGAGAGAACTCATGGTCTGAAAAGCTAGTGTTTTGATTGTCTGAAAACAAAACAAATCAAATCAGGAAATGAGCAATTATAACTCCATAAGTGGACCAACTATGCTCCATGAGTTTAAAATTTTAAAAATTAGTAATAAATTGAGGAAAATTCTCAGCAGCCAAATAAAAACCACAGCAAATAATCAGATGGGAATTTTAGAGCTGAAAAATACAATATCTGAATTAAAAAACTTATTGGCTAGGCTCATTAGCAGAATGGAGATGACAGAGGAGACAGTGAACTTGAACAATGAAAGGATTCATTCTAAAGATCAGAGAGAAACGGGAAAGAAACAAAAGGTCTAACACCTGTGTCATTTTGAGTCCAAAAGAAGAGTAGAGATTGCTGCAGAATAAATATTAGGGAAAGTGGCTGCAAACTTCCCAAATTTGGTGGAAGATCCACTTATAAAACCGAGAAAGCCAGAAAATGTCAAACAAAATAAACTCAAAATCATGTTTAGATACAGCATAAACACCTGAGAGCTAAAGGTAAAATATATAGACAGACATACAGATCTAGATTAGATAAATAATATTTATATGTAATATGTATTTCTTTATATCATTCTAAATGTACATCTGTGTACATGAATGTATCTTGAGAGCTCCTAGAGGAAAATGTCACTTTATATAAAGGAATACAGTGATTTGAATGACTGAACAGTTTTTTTAAATCCAGTATGGCACCTGGAGACTGTAAAAAACATTTTTGATGTTCTGGAATAAAATACATGCAACAATCAACAAAAAATATCTACCCATAATTTTATGTCTAATTAAAATACATTCAAGAATTAAGGCTACAAAACACATTTGCAGAGGATGGAAAACTAATGAAATTACTCACCAGCATGCTTGCTGTTAAAGAAATCTAAGGCAATAACTGGAGAATGAAAAGAAATTATAACAAAGGGAAACTTGGAACTCCAGGAATGCATAAAGATCAGTAGAAAGTATACAAATCTGAGTGTGTATAAAAAAATTAATTCTTCCTTCTTCAGTTTTAAAAAATAAGTCTGAAAACTGTATCAATTCAACATATTAATTACACATTAAATGTAAACTATACATTTTCTGTTAGCAATAGTGTAATATATATGTTTAGCTCTGTTGCAACTGATCAACTTTGCCACTAAAGTTCACAGCAGTCATAAACAATATGGAAGTGCATGAATGTGATCAGGTTGGTCTGCAGTAAGCTGGATTTGACTCACAGGCTGTAGTTACTATCCTAGGTCTAAGCATAACAAAGAAAACATAGGTGTTGACACATTACATAAAAAATACAATACTCAGTTATGCTCTCTACAAGAAACTTGTCACAAATATAAATAAATAGATTAAATGATGATCAGTTGCAAACAAAATCAGAAGCTGGAGTGGCTATACTGATAACAGACAATATACACTGCAGAACAAGGAATATTTCTAGAGACAAATCATCATGATAACAAAAGATTCAATTTACCAAATACTCGTAACACACTAAATGTGTATACAACTAAGAGCAGATCTTCAAACCAAAAGCTAATAGAACTGAAAGGGGAAAACAGACACGATTGCAATCGTAATTGGGAACTTTTGTCTTCTTCTCTCAGCAATAAAGAGAACAAGTAGAAAGAAAATCAGCAATACAAGAGAAAAACCGAACAAACCTTAATAAGCTTGACGTAATTGACATTTATAGAACATTCTATCCAACTACAGCAGAATGCACATGTATATAAATCATCTCGATGTTCAGCCTAACAAGTTGTAAAAAGAAAAGCAAATCAAAAGAAGCAGAGGAAGGATAAAAAGTGATAAAGTACCAATAAAATCGAAATGGAAAAACAATAGAGAAAAACAACTAAACCCTTTGAAAAAGATCAATAACATCGATAAAACTTTAGTCAGACCGATCAATTAAAAAAAGGAAAGACCATAAATACAAATACAGGAATGAGAGAGGATATAACTACAGACTCTAAAGCCACAAGAAGGAAAATAAGGGATATGACAAACAACTTTTTGCCTTTAAACTTGACTTACATGAGCTAGACTAATACCTTGAATGACACAAACCCTCAAAGCCCACTATTTAAAGAAAACCTCATTATTTCTAACTCAATTTCAAAAACTGAATTTAGAGTTAAAACCCTTGCAACAGTAACAGCAAGAAAACAAATCTTAGCCTCAGCTACGTTACTGGCATCCACTGCCAAACACTTCAGGGGGAAATAACAATTCTACATAAATTCTTCCAGAAAAGGGAAGAATCAGAGACACATTCCAACTCATTTTATGAGGCTCTGTTCTTGTGGTTCCAAAACTTGACAAAAATATTACAAAAACTGAAAACTAAAAACCAATTGCCATCATGAAGAGATGCAGAATGCCTTAAAATATTAGCAAATCTAATCAGTAATATATAAAAAAGGATAAAAATATGGTGGCAAAATGCTGCTTATCGTGAAGAAGCTAGGCTGGTTTGATTCAACATTACAAAATTAACCGATGTAATTTATTACATCAAAAGACTAAGAAGAAAAAGCATATGATCATGTTAGTTGATGCAGAAAAAGCATGTCACACAACTTAATACCCACTTATGAGAAAACTCTGACTAGAAAGGAATTATTAAACATGACACTGAACATCTACAAAAAAACCTACACCTACTATGGTATTTAAAACCAGTGTCGTCCTTAATAGTGCTTTTCCTCTAAGACTGGAAACGAGGCAAGGATGTTTATTCAGCCTTATACCGGGGATCCCAGCCAATGCAATAAGGTGATAAAAAGGAATTAAAAAATAAAGATAGGAAAATAATAAATAAAATGCCTCTATTTTTATTTATTATTGCAGACCACATGATCCCTAAGTAAAATAACCCAAAAAAATTTACAAAAGAAAAGAACAAAACAAAGTGACTAGAACAAATGAGTGAGTATAGCAAGGTTTCAGGATACAAGGAATAAAAATAAATTGTATTTTTAAACACTAATAATAATAAAAAATTTAAATACAAGTGTCATTTTTAATAGCTAAAGAAAAGAAAATAATAAATGTGTTGTACTTTGTTATACACCTAACAAGTGTGAAGGATCAGGATGCTGAAAATTACTCCAGCAGGCAGGCAATTAGCTTGGCTTCACTATGCACAGATTTCAAGTATCATGACTTGGTTTAATAATGCCAGTACCCGCCAAACACTGTCAGATTCATTTGCCACAGTGTATCAACAGTGACTAATTGCATAAAGTATGAACTTTACTGCTACTTCTTTAGTCCACAAATTACTGTGTAAATTACAGATCTGCAGCATGATCAGCGACCGATGATGTCATCTTTCAAACTCTGTTCATGATTGGTCCCTGTGCATCTGTTATTTAGTTCACACTCACCAAAATGTATAGTTGTTTTATCTCCTTGTCTCCCCGTGATAAACCCACATGACATTTTACAAAAATAAATAATCAAAAGACGGAGTGCCCAAAAGAGGGCAAGTGGAGCAAAGGATCAAAAGTGATCATGCTGGAGGTGAGGTTATACTCAAGCATGAATGGAGTTACAGGAGTAGCCAAGGAGAATGCTGACAGTACCGTTTGAGAACCTCTACCTAAGCAGCTGGGGGAAGTCAAAACAAAACTTACCAACATAAAAGAAAGAAGAACATAGTGAAAAAGATGAAGACATCCCAGAGGAAGTAATGTTGACAAGAAACTTCCTATCAAGGGAACTCTTGAGAGAGATTGTATACACCATAAGTACCAAATACAACGATGGAAGCCAATCCAAGCTTACAAAGAAATGCGACAACTCACGAAAGCACAGAAAATATGCTTGCTCCGTATCGTTACTGATATGACAAGAAGTAGGCATGGATGTTCAAACATCTCCAAAATTGTGGCAAGAACATAAATCTGTAAAAGTAAACATGAAAAGTAATGCAGCTTGCTAAAGAAAATAAGACTGCTACTTACCTTTGCCATACCATGTTCACTGACTTTTCTATAGTATTTTCCTCACATTTTTACACTTATTTTATGTGATTATCAATTAAAGTGATATAATTAATTATTTCTTGTTTGTTTACTGAGCAAAGCACCATGGTCAGTGAAATATGTTTAATTTATTGCAATAAACTTCAGCAGAATATGAGTTCAGAATAATTTTATCAAATCTGATAATGAAATTCTTTTTTATAAATTACTTTCTTTTCCTTCATGGTTTGAACCATCAGTACCACTACAAATCTACAAACTGTAACAAAAGTTAGAAGAATCTTACAAAAGATGTAATTTTAAATATCAATAGACTACACTTTATTTTTTCTCCCATTATAATTCTACAATATTTTATCTTCTTTTTACTAAAATCAAACTCTGAAGAAAAAATCAGGAGCAGTTCTTTATAAATACTCATTTCTCTGATAATATTCTCCCCTGCTATCTGTGGAAAGGTCCTTTAATGGTTTCCACAAACCTCAAGGAATGGTTTTAGTTCAAATAATTAATCTGATAGATGAATCTAATGGTAGATACCATTAGAAATATTCTTTTGATGGTTTTAAAATTCATTTACAAAAAGGACAGTATTTTTAATTCATTTATTAACTTTGGCATTCATCATAGTTGAGAACCATTTTCAGTTCCTATTGATTTCTTTATTTTGAGGCAACCAACTACCGTGTGTGTGACAATATTTGGCATATTCAGACACCATGGAAGGGGAATACTTCATTCTTTCAAAGCCATCAACAGAAGTTATCACCACCACCATTACCACGAAATGTGCTTGTTTCCTATTATTATTTTCTTATAGGCCTTGGCCTAAGCACTTCAGAAATTTTAACTCCCTGAATCCATACAAAAGGAACTGTTATTATTTCCCCCAGTCTACAGATGATAAGACAGAGGCACAGAGAATCTAATTGCTCACTGTAGCACAGGCAGTGGGGAAGCCAAGAGTCAGACCTAAGCATTTGGAATCAGAATTCATGATACTATCCACCACACCAAACTGACTTAGGACAAGTCTTGGGAGGAAGTCCAGTGCAGTTAAAATGTATTTTCTCTGCCACTGACATCAGTGTGATCTCAGACCGAAGTGTCTGCTCTCAGTCGAGTTCATTTCCTATAAAGTGTGATGTTGGACTGAAGCACTATTGATGACTTTAACAGCTATTCTTTTACTTGTAGATGATTCTGTTTATTGTGGCTGGTTTGAAGTTTCTTTTGAGCAGGTCATGCTATACAGACCTCGCAGACTATCTTGCAAGCAAACGGTTAAGCACTTCATGTTTATTTTCTCGAAACCAGAAGGATGAGTAGATAGGCACAAGAATCTGGATGATCTTCACTTATCCAATGATGAAATCATGTGGTTGAACTGATGAAATATGAAAATATTTCTCTCAGCACTATGCTCTCACCCATCCTGTCAACTAGGATTGGAGAAACCCTTACTATACTTTGCAATGCATATGTATATACACATACTGAAAACCCACATGAAATCAAGCATAAACACAGAAAATTATATAAGAGCCATACAAAATTTTATCAGTTTATGGAAGACATCTGTAGCTAAGGGAACTATGTCAAAGAAACATTTATTTTTCTGATGGTGTCTCCTTAAGACTTCTCTTAGGGACAGATCAACTACCAGATGAGGGTGTCCTTAATAGAGGTGCAGTTGGAGCATATGACCCCAAAATTCTACTTAATGTAGAAAATATAGTTTATTGGTCAAGCCATGTCAGTTGTGTAAGTATGAATAAGTCAAATCAATGTCACCTTCACAAAGTAGTCAAACAAGGTGGCTGGCATTCTGTTCCCTTATTTTCCCTAGGCCAAGCACTTCTGTGTAGGGCAAATACCGTGCAAACACATTTGACAGCTCTAATCAAGATTAAAGGGCACGCTGTTACACTGGCCCCAATATCAAGAGTTCTTTTTAATTTTTTTTTAACAATTTCAAAAGTGAACGGAGTAGCAGCAAGCAGATATCCATCTCTGACTTCAATCAATAGAGACCAATTCCTGTAACACACAGGTGACATGGCAAAGGTCAGTGAGGTCTTATCAATCAATTTGCTGAAAGAAGCTATAGTCAAGCAGGGCCAGGACCTAAACCATTCGCTAACATTTGAGAAGAATTATAGAATGTTAGAGCAGGAAAACTCTTATATATGATCATATGTGGCCCTTTATTATTAAAAAGATGAAGGAAATTGAACTTAAATACGTCTGGAAACTTTCCCTCAGATCAACTGTACCACAAAGGCCTTGCAAATGACTGATCCAAGTAAACTGTAGAGAATGCATGGAAGATATACTATAGAAACATGAGTAAATTTAGTATCTTAAATCTTTCCCCATTTGTGGCAACAGTAGTCAGTTTTTTCTGCAAATAAGAGATGCAACAAATGTGAGTAGTGGTTTCACTTACTGATAGATATTTAGTAAGTGCTTACCAGCCCATTCACCTTGCTTTTTATACTGTAGATACCACTTTAAGAAAAAGGAATCACCAGCTAAAGATTGGCCATGTTGATTATACAATATAAGCCTTCTGCCAACACAATCGAGCTTATCTGTGCAATATAGTGCAGTTGGTTAATATATGGCCTTATTCGTCTGTTCCCACCCTTATTTCTCTTTCTTCACAATACAGCATAGCATCTAGAACATTGTATCTCTCATCATTTTCTGGTCTTCCTTCAGAGTCAAAATTGACCAAGATTCAGCTATTTCTAGACTCAGGGAGCTCTGTCAGTGCTCTTTCTAGACCATATCCTAAGTCAGATCAGTGTTATTACAACCATTACATTTTTCTAGTAACTATGCTAACCTACAGCATACTTGAAGAGAGACTGTAAGTATTCCCCTTCATTTAAGCTTGATCACGAGGTTTCCTTATCTCAGAATATTTTTCATTTCCTTTTCTACTTTCCAATTCCTAAAAATAAAATTATTTTTGAGCTGTGGGCGGAAGAACTAATCTTTAGCATATGGTCTCCTCACAGACTGTGATAGTGTTATTTCTCTGAATCAACCAAGGCTCAGTAATTACTCCTTCCATGAGTTTGATTCTCTGTAGGGAACTAGAATGAAGGAAAATTTGAGGTGCGTATTGGCAGTAAGCAAAGATGCCAGAGTGATCAGAATCTTTAGCTTTCCCAAACTTCAATCTTTAGTCCAATATTAATCTCTGATTGAGCCATCCTTTGTCCTGTTCTTTTTCAGACTTCGGAAGCTTTGCTGACTAGGTGCTAGACTGACACTTTTGCAGAGAAAGAGGCATCGTTTCCTCTTGCCTCTGGCATCTTCAAATGTCTATCTGTACTATGTGAGGATATGCAGTAACTGACCGCCAAGGAACTACTTAAAAGTGCACAGCATGCCACTTTTGGAGGATCTGCCTCGTGGTCCCCACAGGGCTTTGGCTTTGGAGTCTCTGCCCTGGGAGCCCCTGCGCCTTGTCTCTCCAGTCTTTGGGCCAGTGGTTTGACTGGTGTTCTCCTCTTTAATGTACCAAGTAGAGTTTTTATTTTTCAATCTGTTCAGCTTTCTACTTGCTGTTAGGACAAAGTGGCAACTTTCATGCTCCTTACATGTAGAATCAGAAACCAGAAGTCATTATAAGCATTTTTAATTCATTTTAGAGTGAATTAAAAACATAATACTTCTTTCAAACTATTTCTACTGCAGTTTATGTCATTTTATGTTCATATATATTATAAACAATACAATTTATTCAAATTTATAACTTTTTAATAGATTAAAACAACTTCCAATTTATCACTGCCTCTTTTGTTCTTAGTGGTAAAGATCCCTTTATCTGGCTATTAATCGAATTAATATATATCATAGCTTACTTTCTTTTTCAGTGAAGAGTTGGCATTTTGACAGAATTCTACTTAAAACTATTGCATTTAGCTTTTCAAAACTTGTAATTGCTAAGGTAATAGTGGATTAGCAAATACTAGATGATTAAGACAATGCCACTGTCAGATGCTATGGGGACAACACATAAGCAAAGGCAAGCATTAGCATTTGGTGTCTCTCCCATTGATCGTCTCCATAGTTTCCGCGTGATTTTGCTTTTTTTTTCTGCAGTAGATGCTGCTTCCCTCTCTGGTTGTTCCATTCTTACCTCATTCTGTAGTTTTCTTTCAGTGAGACTGACTGAGAACATCACAACTGTATGCATCTGAAGTCAGTAGACCGAAGGCCAGGGGCACAGGTATGGCCGTCCGTGTCAAGCTGTCATCTCTGCGATATGACAGACTGGCTGAAAGGTCCATAGTCTTCAACACAGACTTTAAAGAATGAGGAGAAAAGAAGACCACAATAATACAAACCAATTCTATTATTCACAGAATACTGCACACATATAAATAATAATTAAGTTCATAATCATGATGATATAGGTAATAATAACAAGAAGAAAGAGTGGGAAGCTTGGCTCCACAATTAACTGGCTACAAAATGATAAAAAGGAGGAAAATCAATCCAATGATAATTGAATTATAAGGGAATTGGTCAAGAGGTAAAATAAGCATTCAAAAAAGTATGTGAGATACCCCCTAGCTTCAAGCATCCCTAACCTTCCCTGCAGGAGCTCATCCCCTAGGCTCCCCAACCAGTCAGCCTCCCCCTACCAAAAAAAAAAAAAAAAAAAAAAATTATGTGAGAGCCAGAGCAGGATGCTGAACCAGACAGCGATACTGGCTTTGGATTTTCGCTCCGTTCAGTTACTGCCCAGGGTAAGGGGGTTTGTTAAGTATTTATTATGCCTTGCATTTATATAGTACCTTATAATTTACAAAGCATTTTCATTTTTTTGGCACATTATATTCTCATTTTGCATATTAAAGCATATTAAAAAGAGAGAGATATAGGTTACATTTTGGTCTAAAATTCATTGCTAGTGACAGAGGTGGGCCAAGACCTCAGGATATTTGACTGTGCCCAACATCTGTTACAGTACACATCATAATTTTATGCCTAATTCTTCCTATTTATCCCCACCCATCGCAGTCCTTCAGTAAATTCACCTCCTATTAAAGGCAGCTGTTTGGAAAGGATCTGGGCACTTGTAAAGGAATCTGGATCCACTGCCTCTTTCTCACCCTCCTTGTCATCTGTGAAAGAATTCTGATACCATGCAATCAGTGCTTGCTGCTGATAGTTTTGACATTACTTCTGAACAGGAAAATTTATATGCTATTGAGTATCTTGAATAATTTTTTATACTAGTAAATTCTTCGTATCTAGTAGCTAAAATGCGGAATAATTATTTTTACTATCTTTAACAGATTCTTGGTAGATAGAAATTTAAATTGGGGTTTCAGAGACTAACATATCTTTATACATACAGAATTGCTAATCTAGCATAAAGTGTGCATATAAATTCAGCTAGAAATTAAGGTAAGTATTAAATCATTAGACTCAAACACCTTCTTCACTATTCCTCACACATCTTTAAAAGAGTTAATAAAATACTAAGTGTCATCATAGCAATTTTTTATTCAAGGACAGAAATGAATAGAACAATCTGTATTCCCCGGTCCCTAATTATCAAACTAAGACCAAAAATCTTTTTTAAACTCATGACACTCTTCCATTAATTATTTTTAATAAATACTTACTTTTGGCATTTAAAAAATCATTTTAACTCACTACAGTTTTAAACAAACCATAATTTTATTTGTAATTACTAGTCTTGTGAGTCAAACAGGGCCACCAAAGTATAATTTACTGACAGACTGTTTTCTAAAGACACAGAAGAGTTTCAGATTAAGCAGAGTAATGAGAAGACTCTAAAGTAAAGTAGGCATAATACACTGGCTGCAGACACAAACACTTTTCCATATATTCTATCATAACACTCAGATAACACAGGGGAAAAAAATCTTAGAGGGGTAGGACTATAGTCACATTTTGAGTTTTAATAGATGGGGCATAACTTATAAACAGCAATTACTTTTGAAAAGAAAAGTAATAGCCAAAGTTAATTTTGGCATTACTATGGACTTTTTCAACTATTCAAAGTATACTGCATTACAGAAATCAGGAAACAGACATATGTAATTCATCAGTATATTAAAGAGAAATCAAAATGGTTTTACGTGATAGCTTTAGTACCTTTACAATCTCATATAAAATGTTTACCAATGTCACAAGATTGGAATCTGCTGAAATAGAAAATAAAATATCATTATATTATACTTTAGAAGGAGTACCTCAATAGCATATTTAAAATGCTAGTTTCTCTGGGTCTTAAAAAAGATTTCCAAACTTCCCAAAGACTGTTTCTGGAAATCACACTGTAACATATTTGTACTTAAAGGACTAATTTCAAATAATATGTTATGATAGCAGCTCTGAAATCTAGGAACATAATAAGAAGGCAAAACTCATCTCATCATGACATATTAAGATCTAATCCTAATATATACGTGGGAATATCTTCTTAACATCCTTGTCAGCTGTCCAAGGAGTCTTCCAACTTTGAAAGACCCACGTAGGAAAATGCATCTCTGGTTATTAATTTATGATTACATAAAAGCTTTTGCCTAAAGACGGTTTTGTGGGCAGTAAATGAGTATCTCGAAATTTATAGGTATGATTATATAATGGTGTACCCTGAATGTCCAAGTGAAATAACCGAAATTTAAAAAAATAATAATAATAATTCAGTAGACGTGAAATATGCAAACTCTTTATAAAAAAAATTTTTATGACATAATAAGTATATAATATAATGGAAATAATACGAATAATAAACAGTACATAGAAATACATTTTTAAAAGTAGTAAGAAGTTTCTTAATTGTAAATATTACAAAATTTGACTAGAAATGTAAGAAAAATCTAGATGAATTATAATTATGTACCAGTGTATTCATGGATAGGCAAGCCTCACTACTGTTAAGAAGTTTATTCACAAAATAATAAAGAATATTTTGAGGGCAATAGGATTTGTATCCCACTAAGACTAGTGTGTCTATGTTATACTATTTATTTATTTATTTACCTGCTGAATTGCATTGTAGCTGTAGAATGTCTCAGCTGTACTTTCAGAAAAGGGTCTTCCCCACTGGAGATTAAAGCCTTAGAAACTCATTTAAGGGTAAAAAGAACAAACTCCTAAGTCAAAACAAGAATCACTGCTACAAGATAGTGCAGCTACTCGCGAACTTATACCCACTTAAAATTTCTTTATGAGGATAGGGGTGGAGCCAAGATGACAGCGAGAGTAGAGCAGCAGCAATCTCCTCCCAAAAACATATATATGTTTGAAGATACAACAAATACAACTAAATTCCAAAAAGACAGACCAGAAGATACAGGACAAGAGCCAGACTACATCTACACCTGCGAGAAACCAGCACCTCGCAAAGGGGGTAAGATACAAGCTGCAGCCCGGCAGGACCTGAGCGCCCCTTACCACAGCTCCTGGCCGGAGGAGAGGAGTTGGAGCGGGGAGGGAGAGGGAGCCCAGGCCTATTAAACACCCAGCCCTAGCCATCTGCACCAGAGCGCAGACACACAGTGAGTGGGGTGCTGGATATTACGGGAATGGGGCAGTAAAATCTGCAAGCAGGTCCCCGCAGCTAGCACCCCTGAGACAAAGAAGAAAGAGTGCCCTTTGAAAGTCTTAAAGGACGGAGGACGGAGGACGGAGGCATCCCGGCACAATCAGCTCAGCAGCTGGGAACCCGGGGAACTCCAGGTACCCTAAACCCCTGGGCGGCAGCACAGCTCTGAGGAACCTCACGGTGATAAACAGCCTCCCACCTGTTCCCGCTCTGGCGCGACCTCGCCATAGCAGAGACCACAGCAAGCACAAGCGGAGCTTCCTGCACAGCGGCCAAGCAGGAATCAGAGACCCCATTTGCGCACAGCTGCCCAGGACAAGCCGCTAGAGGTGGCTGTTCTCCCAGGAGAGGAAGGCCACAAACTAGCAAGAAGGGACATTCTCCCCACTGACACGTGCCAACTACCCATGACTATCTCTATCGCCATGAAAAGGCAGAAGAATTTGATACAGACCAGATTAACCCTGACAGTCTCCCTTGAAAAGAAATCTGGGGAGATAGACCTAACCAATCTTCCTGAAAAAGAATTTAAAAGTAAGGTCATAACCATGCTGATAGACTTGCAGAGAAACACGCAAGAGCTAAGGAAGGAGAATACAGAAATAAAACAATCTTTGGACGGATTTAAAAGCAGAATGGACGAGATGCAAGAGGCCATTGATGGATTAGAAACCAGAGAACAGGAACGCATAAAAGTTGACGAAGAGAGAGATAAAAGGATCTCCAGAATTGGAACAACATTAAGAGAACTGTGTGACCAAATCAAAAGGAGCAATATCCACATTATAGGGGTGCCAGAAGAAGAAGAGACAGAAAAAGGGATACAAAGTGTATTTGAAGAAATAATTGCTGAAAACTTCCTGAAACTGGGGGAGGAAATAGTCGCTCAGATCACAGAAATACTCAGAACCCCCAACAGAAGGGACGCAAAGAGGACAACACCAAGACACATAATAATTAAAATGGCAAAGATCAAGGACAAGGACAGAATTTTAAAGGCAGCTAGAGAGAGGAAAAAGGTCACCTACAAAGGAAAACCCATCAGGCTATCATCAGACTTCCCAACAGAAACCTTACGGGCCAGAAGAGAATGGCATGATATATTTAATGCAATGATACAGAAGGGCCTTAAATAGACAACTCTGTATTCAGCACAATTATCATTTAAATACGAAGGAGGGATTCAACAATTCCCAGACAAGCAAAAGTTGAGGGAATTTGCCTCCCACAAACCACCTCTACAGGGTATGTTAGAGGGACTGCTCCAGATGGAAGCACTCCTAAGGCGAAATAGATGTCACCAGAGAAAATAAAAACACAGCAGAGAAAGCAGACCAACCAACTACTAACTAAAGGCAAAAAATAAAATCAACTACCCACAAAAGCAGTCAAAGAAAACACAAAAGAGCACAGAATAAAACACCCAACATATAAAGAATGGAGGAGGAGGAATAAGAAGGGAAACAAATAAAGAATAATCAGACAGTATTTATAATAGGTCAATAAGCAAGTTAAGTTAGACAGGAAGATATTAAAGAAGCTAACCTTGAACCTTTGGTAACCACGAATCTAAAGCCTGCAATGGCAATAAGTACATACCTTTCAATAATCACCCTAAATGTAAATGGACTGAATGCACCAATCAAAAGACACAGAGTAACAGAATGGATAAAAAAGCAAGACCCATCCATATGCTGCTTACAAGAGACTCACCTCAAATCCAAAGACATGCACAGACTAAAAGTCAAGGGATGGAAAAAGATATTTCAGGCAAACAATGAGGAAAAAGAAGGTGTTGCAGCACTAGTATCAGACAAGCTAGACTTCAAAACAAAGAAAGTAACAAGAGATAAAGGACATTACATAACGATAAAGGGCTCAGTCCAACAAGAGGATATAACCATTATAAATGCACCTAACACAGGAGCACCAGCATATGTGAAACAAATACTAACAAAACTAAAGTAGGAAATAGAATGCAATGCACTCATTTTAGGAGACTTCAACACAACCCTCATGCCAAAGCATAGATCCACCAGACAGAAAGTAAGGACACAGAAGCACTGAACAACAAACACACTAGAACAGATGGACCTAATAGACATCTATAGAACTCTACATACAAAAGCAACAGGATATACATTCTCAAGTGCACATGGAACATTCTCCAGAATAGATCACATACTGGGCCACAAAAAGAGCCTCAGTAAATTTAAAAAGACTGAAATTCTACCAACCAACTTCTTGGACCACAAAGGTATAAAACTAGAAATAAATTGTACGAAGAAAGCAAAAAGGCTCACAACCACATGAAGGCTTAACAACATGCTCCTAAATAATCAACAGTCAATGACCAAATTAAAATAGAGATCAAGCAATATATGGAAACAAATGACAACAACAACACAAAGCCGCAACTTCGTGGGATGGAACAAAAGCAGTCTTAAGAGGAATATATATACAGCAATCCAAGCCTATTTAAAGAAGGAAGAACAATCCCAAATGTATAGTATAACATCACAAGTATCAAAATTGGAAAAAGAAGAACAAATGAGGCCTAAACTCAGCAGAAGGAGGGACATAATAAAGATCAGAGAAGAAATAAAATTGAGAAAAATAAAACAATAGAAAAAAATTAATGAAGCCAAGAGCTGGTTCTTTGGGAAAATAAACAGAATAGATAAGATTCTAGCCACTTATTAAAAGAAAAAGAGAATCAACACATCAACAGAATCAGAAACAAGAAAGGAAAAATCACAACAGACCCCACAGAAATACAAAGATGAGAGAATACCATGAATACCCATACGGTACAAGCTGGAAAACCTAGAAGAAATGGACAACTTCCTAGAAAAATACAACTCCAAGACTGACCAAGTAAGAAAAAGAAAATCTAAACAAATCAATTACCAGCAAAGAAATTGAATCGGTAATCCAAAAACTACCCAAGAACAAAACCCCTGGACCAGATGATTTACCTCGGAATTTTATCAGACATACAGAGAAGATATAATACCCATTCTTCTTAAAGTTTTCCGAAAAACAGAAGAGGAGGGAATACTCCCAAACTCATTCTATGAAGCCAACATCACCCTAATACCAAAATCAGGTTAAGACACCAACAAAAAAGAAAATTATAGACGAATATCCCTGATGAATGTTGATGCCAAAATACTCAACAAAATATTAGCAAACCAAATTCAAAAATACATCAAGAGGATCAAACACCATGATCAAGTGGGAATCATCTCAGGGATGCAAGGATGGTACAACGTTCAAAAATCCATCATCATCGTCCACCACATCAACAAACAGAAGGACAAAAACCACACATTCATCTCCACAGATGCTAGAAAAAGCATTCAACAAAATTCAACATCCATTCATGATAAAAACTCTCAACAAAATGGGAACAGAAGGCAAGTACCTCAACATAATAAAGGCCGTATATGACAACCCCACAGCCAACATCATACTGAACAGTGAGAAGCTAAAAGCTTTTCCTCTGAGATCGGGAACAAGACAGGGATGCTCACTCTCCCCACTGTTATTCAACATAGTACTGGACGTACTAGCCACGGCAATTAGACAAAACTAAGAAATACAAGGAATACAAACTGGTAAAGAAGAAGTTAAACGGTCACTATTTGCAGATTACATGATATTGTACATAAAAAGCTCTAAAGACTCCACTCTAAAACTACTAGAATTCATATTGGAATACAGCAAAGTGGCAGGAAACAAAATCCACACACAGGAATCTGCGGCTTTCCTATACACTAACAATAAACTAATAGAAAGGGAAATCAGGAAAACAATTCCATTCACAATTGCATAAAAAGAATAAAATACCTAGGAATAAACCTAACCAAGGAAGTGAAAGACCTGTACCCTGAAAACTGTAAGACACTCTTAAGATGAAATTAAAGAGGACACTAACAAATGGAAACTCATCCCACGCTCTTGGCTAGGAAGAATTACTATCGTCAAAATGACCATCCTGTCCAAAGCAATCTACAGATTGGATGCAATCCCTATCAAATTACCAACAGCATTCTCCCACGAACTGGAACAAATAGTTCAAAAATTCATATGGAAACACCAAAGATCCCGAATAGCCAAAGCAATCCTGAGAAGGAAGACAAAAGTGTGTCTGTGTGTGTGGGTAGGTGCGGTATCTCGCTCCCCAACATCAAGCTCTACTACAAAGCCACAGTCATCCAGACAGTTTGCTACTGGCACAGACCAGTGGAACACAATAGAGACTCCAGACATTAACCCAAACATATGTGGACAATTGCTATATGATAAGGCAACCAGGGACATACAATGGGGAAATGACACTCTCTTCAACAGATGGTGCTGACAAAACTGGACAGCTACACGTAAGAGAATGAAACTGGATCACTGTCCAACCCCATACAGAAAAGTAAATTCAAAATGGATCCAAGACCTGAATGTAAATCATGAAACCATAAAACTCTCAGAAGAAAACATAGGCACAAATCTCCTGGGCATAAATATGAGCGACTTCTTCAAGAACATACCTCCCCAGGCAAGGGAAACAAGAGTAAAAGTGAACAAGTGGGACTATATCAAGCTGAAAAGTTTCTCTACAGCAAAGGACACCATCAATAGAACAAAAAGGTACCTTACAGTATATGCAAGAATATATTCATAAATGGCAGATCCGATAAAGGGCTGACATCCAAAATATATAAAGAGCTCACACACTTCAACAAACAAGAAAAGCAAATAATCCGATCAAAAAATGGGCAGAGGATATGAACAGACACTTCCCCAAAGAAGAAATTCAGGTGGCCAACAGGCACATGAAAAGATGCTCCACATCGCTAATCATCAGAGACATGCAAATTAAAACCACCATGAGATATCACCTCACACCAGTCAGGACGGCCACCATCAGGAAGACACACAACAACAGACGGCGAGGATGTGGAGAAAGGGGAACCCTCCGACACTGCTGGTGGGAATGTAAATCTCAGTTCAACCATTGTGGAATGCAGTATGGAGGTTCCCCAAAAAGCTCAAAAGAGAAATGCCATTTGACCCAGGAATTCCACTCCCAGCAATTTACCCTAAGAATGCAGGAGCCCAGTTTGAAAAAGACAGATGCACCCCTGTGTTTGTCGCAGCGCTATTTACAATAGCCAAGAAATGGAAGCAACCTAAGTGTGCATCAGCAGATGAATGGATAAAGAAGACATGGTACATTTATAAACAATGGAATATCATTCAGCCTTAGGAAGAAAACAAATCCTACCGTTGGCAACAACACGGATGGAGCTAGACGGTATTATTACTATGCTCAGTGAAATAAGCCAGGCGGAGAAAGACAAGTGCCAAGTGACTTCACTCATATGTGGAGTATAAGAACAAAGAGAAACTGAAGGAAGAAAACAGCAGCAGAATCACAGAACCCAAGAATGGACTAACAGTTACCAAAGGGAAAGGGACTGGGGAGGATGGGTGGGAAGGGAGGGATAAGGGTGGGGAAAAAGAAACGGGGCCTTACGATTATTAGCATGTATAATGTGGGGCGGGGGGGGATGCGCATAGGGAGGACTGTGCAACACCGAGAAGACAAGTAGTGATTCTACAGCATCTTACTACACCGATGGACAGTGACTGTCACGGGGTTTGTGGGGGGGACGTGGTGAAGGGGGGAGTCTAGAAAACAATGTTCTTCATATAACTGTAGATTAATGGTAACAAAATGAATAAACATAAAAAAATAAAAGTAAGAAAATAAAAAGTGTTTCCCAGTTTACTGTGTTGTGTGACTCGTATACCAGACACAGGCCCCAACATGAGACCAAAGAGAAAATCTGGGCTGCCAGGCTCAGTCAGAACATGGCATGTAGCTATGCTGAAACCTCGTGGTCCCTGACCTACGCTTCCTGGGAAGCGAAGAAAGAACCTGCCTATTAGCTAGAAAGGGAAGTCACGCAGACGGTCCCCTCCTCGGAATCTGTCACCCGCCTGGCTGGCCATGGCGGAGAAAGCATGTCTGGCTCCAGGCCTCCCAGAGAAGATGGGAAGGCCCGGGGCGAAGGCGGGCGGCGCCCCGGCCTCAGGGACCGCGGGGGCGCAGCATTGGCCGCCGCACCCCGGGTGCTGAGCGCGTGCAGAGCTGACACCCGGGCGGGCCTAGCTCTGACAGACGAGGGCACTGCGGCCCTGAACAGTCTGCATGGAGGTCTCGCTGGCCCAAACACCTGCACGGCCCTCGGCGGGCAGTCCCGGGGGCTAGGGACTCTACTGGGGTTGGCGTTGGGGCCACGCCCTGTGACACTGGGCCACGGTCTCCTCTGGGTGGTGCTGGTGTGCTCACGGCAGTGGGGGCTCCGTGACCATCCCCCCCTGGATGACATCACGGTTGCCCGGGCAGCTGCTCTGTGATGCGTCCCCTGGCTGACCTATCAGAGGCTGCACTAGCTGGGCAGCTCAGGGTGCGCCCGGCCTGAGAAGGAGTTGGAAGCTCTCCCTAGCTTCGTACCCTATTCTCATGCCTGCCTCAAACGAAGGACCTATGGACAAGATGCCGCTGGGGCGGGACTCTGAAGCGGGGGGCGAGCCTATGAACACCACGCCGTCCCCGGGGGCCGCGGTTCCACTGCCGGACTCTGATACGGAGGGCAAGCCTAAGGACACCACGCCGCCCCCGTGGGCAGTTGACCTGGGGCGGGACTCTGACACGGAGGGCGAGCCTATGGACACCACGCCGCCCCCGTGGGCCGCGGTTCCGCTGCCGGACTCAGACACGGAGGGCGAGCCTACGGACACCACGCCGCCCCCGTGGGCCGCGGTTCCGCTGCCGGACTCTGACACGGAGGGCGAGCCTACGGACACCACGCCGCCCCCGTGGGCCGCGGTTCCGCTGCCGGACTCTGACACGGAGGGCGAGCCTACGGACACCACGCCGCCCCCGTGGGCCGCGGTTCCGCTGCCGGACTCTGACACGGAGGGCGAGCCTACGGACACCACGCCGCCCCCGTGGGCCGCGGTTCCGCTGCCGGACTCTGACACGGAGGGCGAGCCTACGGACACCACGCCGCCCCCGTGGGCCGCGGTTCCGCTGCCGGACTCTGACACGGAGGGCGAGCCTACGGACACCACGCCGCCCCCGTGGGCCGCGGTTCCGCTGCCGGACTCTGACACGGAGGGCGAGCCTATGGACACCACGCCGCCCCCGTGGGCCGTGGTTCCCCTGCCGGACTCTGACACGGAGGGCGAGCCTACGGACACCACGCCGTCCCCGTGGGCTGCCATCCCGCGGCTAGACTCTGACACGGAGGGCGAGCCTATGGACACCACGCCGCCCCCGTGGGCCGCTGCCCTGGGCTCAGACCCGGATCCGGAGGGCGAGCCTATGGATACAACGCCGCCCCCGTGGGCCGCCGGCCTGGGACCAGACTCTGACCTGGACGGTGAGCCTATGGACACCACGGCGCCCTTGCGGGACGTCTTCCCGTCCCCACGGGCTCGATGCCACACGTGGCACAACCGCCGGACTCAGCCCTACCCCCGACGACGGTGACGCGCTGCACATGCCGCCACCCTTGCGGCCGTCTACCGGTCTCCCCCAGCCCCGTACAAGGCCTATGTCCTTTTGTCAGGGCTTCCTATCCTCCCTGTTATCCATTAAAGAAAGTCTTTCCCTGTTCTTACTAATATGCCTCTGGCTGTCTTTACTCTTTCACTCTGCTAGAGGAAGAACTCACATACACGAGTGATAATGTTTTGAGCCACACCTAACAATGTAACATGCCCCATGCCCCAGTGACTGGGATGTGGAAGTAGCCGCGTTTTATAACTGTGCGTGCTCAACGCGAGGTCTGCGTGCTGCGCGTTTAAGGGAAAACAGCCCAGGGGGAGGCAAGTCCAGAGGAGGGAGACCGGGTTGGCTAACGAGGTCCCTTCCCTCTTCTCTGACACTGCTCTGAGCTCGCCGCAGGCTAGGGAATCCCTGCTGTGACACAGAAAACCACTCTTTTCATTTTGGTTTTTAAACATGTTTAATTCTATGTGTGTGTGTGTGTGTGTGTGTGTGTGTGTGTGTACCGCTGCCCCTGTCGGTCTAAAAGTAACAAAGAAATGCACGATAGAGCGAAAAACTTGCAGTGACCAGAAGGAGTAAGCTTTTCCACTAGCCTCTGGGGATATAGATATCCCAAGGGTTTCTATGCAATTGTAGAAAGATTTTGCTGGAAATGTCGCTGGGACCACTCTGAACCATCACGTTAGTTAAGGCAATAAGCCAGGACAGGCGAGCAGCAAAGAGCACCCACGGTGCGTCTCCTACGTATAAGGCCAAGGGGTACAGGCTTTAATTCTACTACCTCACTTCATCTCACCATGACTGACGTGGGGTGACCTTACGCACCACCTTCATACAGGAGCAAAAAGTTACTTCAGAATCACTTCCCTTAACGGAAAACAAATAAATGCAAGGACATAAACATTCCTACAATTCCTGCCACCGCCACCCAACTCTTTATGCTCAGCACCCTTCCCATACGAACAGAAAACATAGCTCTAAATGCTACTATTCCATTTCAGATAGACCTCACTCACATCTAAATGCCTAAATGCACTGAAATTCCACCTCCACCTTGACAACAGAGGGGAGCAGTTTCCCCACGAGCTAGCTGGCCTGCCACCTCAGCAAGCCCACGGGCCACTAGCCCACACCAGCCCCGCGTGTCCCCAAAAAGGCGGCTCACTGAACCTGTGACTACACATGCTCTCCGGAGATGGGCAGGCAGCCAAGCAGGGCCACCAAGGTGACATCGGCGCGCAGGCACAAAGACCTACTACTGGGCGTGCACCTGCCTCGGCCCCAGCAGGCCAGCCGGGGTGCTCCCTGTGTGGGGCCTCAGATCTGCCCCGCAGCTCATGCAGCCGCCCCCGGCAGGGCCAGCCCCAGGGCAGAGCACCCGGAGGGCCCCAGCCCGCACTGGTCAGAGTCCAGCCGGCCACCTACACCCAGAGGACTCGGGCCACCTACCCAGGTGTTCCAACCCATGGCCACTCCTCTCAAGACCCAAAGACACAGCTAACTCACAGAAACAAACACAAGGAATCAAGAATGAGAAGGAGACAGAGGAATGACTGTGCGCCTAGTGACGGTACGTTCACAAAAATGGACAAAATAGATAGACAGATAGATAGATAGATAGGTAGATAGATACATAGGCAGATACATTAGATAGATGGATAGATTAGATTAGATTGATAGACTGATAGATAAGATAGATTACATAGATCATATAGATACATATAGAGAGATTAGATAGAATAGGCAGACAGACAGATTAGATAGATGATACATGATAGATCAGGTGGACAGATTAGACAGACACCTATAGATACACATAGATAGATGACAGGTAGATTGATAAGATGATAGACTAGATAGACGATATAGATACATACAGATTAGATAGACACATTGATATAGATACATATAGATGACAGATAACAGATAGGTGATAGATTAGTTTGGATAGATAGACACATAGATGACAGTAGATAGATGAGAGTGGAGAGATCAGACAGATAAGTTAGATAGATAGATAGATAGACAGACAGACAGACAGACAGACAGACAGGAAAGCATTATACTAAACAATGCTATCGCTCATAACCAGGAGAGCAAGGATGAAAAAGCACAGAGAAGAACTATGAGCAAAAAGAAGAGAGAGATCAAGTTGAAGAAGTGCAATAAGGACACCGCTATCAATTATCACAGTAAAGGGAAAGACTTTAAATGCTCCAAACAAAAGACACAGGGTTGACTGAATGGATGAAAACTCACGACCGCCTACGTGCTCCCTTACAGGAGGCTCACTGAAGATCCAGATCCAAGCACACAGACAAACTACAAGTTGAAGGGGTGGGAAAAGATAGCCTACACAAGTGAAACTGAAAAAGAAAAAAAAAATTAAAGATGGCTTGGTGGGATTAAAGATGGCAGCGTGAGAGGGGAGGCAGAAACCTCCTCCGAAGACCACATACATACATACAATGTGGAAATATTAACAACTACACCAGATCCCGGAAGAGAAGCAGGAGAGAAGGCTGCCGCGGCAAGCTGTCACCTCAAGGTGAAGGGTGACGTACCAAAGCCGTGATCCAGAGGGACCCGGCAGGCCCTTCCCGCACCCGAGCTCACCGGAGGGAGGAAGAGAAATGGAAACGGGGAGGCGGGTGGAGGCCTAGGACTGCTGAACACCCAGCCCTGGAGATCTGCTTTGGGAGCACGAACCTACCTTACATGATGCTCTGGAGGATCGGTGTGGTTGGAAAGCAAAGAAAGGCGGAGTACGTGGAGAGACTTGAGATTCCTGCCACTTGCGGAACACAGGGATCCACATCCGGCTGCTGTGGGATGAAAGAGAGGCGGGCAGTCTGAGAGACCTCCTAACGGCGGGAGAGCTGCTAAAGGGGCAAGGATTGCGCAGAGAGCTTGCCGCTCAGGAGAAAGCACAGGTGCGCAAAACTGTCCGGGTGTAGTCTGCCCAGCAGGTGGGGGAACTTTTAGGAGCTCTGGGCGCTCCACCCCCCTGGCTGCCTACGCAGCTCCAAGGCCCACCACCGTGATGTGACTGATACACAACACGGCCTGCTGCACCTTCCCCCACCGCCAGCACCGGCTCGCAAACCGGCTGCCCCCACCATCGCGCCAGGCCAGCGACAGGACGGCCCCACCTACGGCAGCTATGGGTGCAAAGCACAGAGGCTTCTCCCTGCGTGCCCCACAAACTGTCCCTGGCAGTAGAGACGGGCACTGCGGCCGGGAAGCAGGAAAGACCTCTTTCCTCCCGCGGGCACCATCGCCGCTCCCGTGACCCCTGCCTGCCATCACCCCAAGGGCTGAGCAGCTCCAGAGAGGAAAGCTTCTGGGTGCTACAGGGCGCCACCTACAAATACGAAACGTCAAAGTCAAAGGAACCTGGTTAACTGGACTCAATCAATCTTTGTGAAAGGGATCTCAACATAAAAATCAGAAACATGCTCACGGAGCTCCAGCAAAAAGTTGCCCCTGCCTCTTGGGCATGATTCTCTCTCTCTGTCTGTCTCTGTCCCTCTCTCTCTCTCTCTCTGTCTCTCTACCAGGAGCATTTTGGAGGCCTTGATCTGAGAGGGACGCTGGGACAGCCCAGCAGGAACGGGCAGAGCTCTCAGATCCAACCCAGCCAGTGCCAGGGCAGCCCCACACGGGGTCTGACCGAACTGCAATGGGGGGACGCCACACGTGTAACTCCGCAGGAAATAACAGTGAGGCATGCCAGCCTGCCCATTAATGGCTAGTGGCTAGGTGGCTCCACCGATAACCAGGTGATGTCCACATCCCAGGCCTTAACTCCGTGGCAACCTTTTTTCCCTGTGAACCTTGAAAGCAGCACATGGAAAGATACTACCAGTCTCCACCATCTCACCTCTCAGTTTAGGCTCGATGTTCCTGTATCACATCTTCTCCTCTTCGTTTCAGTTTTCTTGGTGGGTTGGGTATTCTGAGGAAAAAAAAAAAAAAATTGACTCAGAATTGGAATGAAATGGCAGGGGGTATAACATTCTGTTTAACCACCATCAGTAGAACAAAGACATCCGACAGTATGGGAGGACAGATTCATAGATGGCATATCCGATAAGGGGTTGACATCTAAAATACGTATTAAGTGCCCACGCATCTCCACACACAAAAAGCAAATAATCCAATTAAAAAATGGGCAGAGGATCTGAACAGACACTTCTCCAAAGAAGAAATTCAGGTGGCCAACAGGCACATGAAAAGATGCTCCACATCGCTAATCATCAGAGACATGCAAATTAAAACCACCATGAGATATCACCTCACACCAGTCAGGACGGCCACCATCGGGAAGAGACACAACAGACGTTGGTGAGGATGCGGAGAAAGGGGAACCCTCCGACACTGCTGGTGGGAATGTAAATCTCAGTTCAACCACTGTGGAGAGCAGTATGGAGGTTCCTCAAAAAGCTTAAAATAGAAATACCACTTGACCCGGGAATTCCACTTCCAGGAATTCACCCTAAGAATGCAGCAGCCCCGTTGGTACATATTATATACAGTGGAATATTATTCAGCCATAAGAAGAAAACAAATCCTACCATTTGCAACAACATGGACGGACCTAGACGGTATTATGCTCAGTGAAATACCCTAAGCGGAGAAAGACAAGTCCCAAGTGATTTCACTCATATGTGGAGTGTAAGAACAAAGAAAAAGCTGAAGGAGCGCAACAGCAGCAGACTCACAGAACCCAAGAATGGACTAACAGTTACCAAAGGGAAAGGGACAGGGGAGGATGGGTGGGAAAGAAGGGATAAGGGCGGGGGAAGAAAGGGGGCATTATGTTTAGCATGTATGATGCGTGGGGTGGCGGGGCATGGGGAGTGCTGTGCAACACAGAGAAGACAAGTAGTCATTCTACAACATCTTACTACACCTGTAATGGGGTATGTGGGGGGAACTTGGTGATAGGGAGTGTCTAGTAAACATAATGTTCCTCATGTAATTGTAGATTAATGATATCAAAATAAAAAAATTAAAAAAAAAAGATATTGGCTTTGAAAAGGTTTAAAGATGGCAGTGAGAAAAATGAGGCAGTAACCTACTCTCAAAAAGCAATTTAAGACGAAAATACAGCAAAAACAACTAATCCTGACAGAGTGACACAAAGATGGCAGAACAGACTGCTTACATCTGGGGAAAAGAGAAAATCTCACAGAAAAGGGTAAAGTACCAAAGCCATGATCCAGAGGGACCCAAGCCCTTTCCCCATCCCAGCTCACAGGCAGGAGGAAGAAAACGGAGCAGGGAGGGAGTAGAAGCCCATGACTGCTAAACACCCAGTCCTGGAGACCTGCTCTGGGAGCATGAACCCGCTACATGGTGCTCTGGAGATTAGGGTGGTTGGAAAGCAAATATAGGCAGAGTTCTCAGAGAGACTGAGATTCCGGCCACTTGTGAAGAATAGGTGTGCACAAACGGCAGATCCAGGACAAAAGAAGAGCGGGAATTTTGAATGACTTCCCAACAGTGAGAGGGGCGCTAAAGGGGCAAAGGATACACAGAACTTGCTGAAAAGGACAGGTGGACAAAATCATCCCGGCACACTCCGCCCAGTATGTTGGAAACTTTCAGGAGCTTCAGATGCTCCAACCCCCTGGCTGGCAATGCAGTCCCAAGGCCCCCGAACTGCGGTATGCAGCCAGCCGCTCCTTCCTCCAGGCAGACACCGATTCGCACAGCTGCTACCCCATCTAACACGCCAGGCCGCCCAGAGGGTGGCCCCACCTATAGCAGATACAGGTGCGTAACACAGAAGCTCCTACCAGCACGCTTGGCCCAGTGGCCCTGGTAGTGGAGGCAGGCACAGCAGCCAGGAAGCAGGAAAGAGCTCTTTCCTCCCGGCAGGCACCGGTACCACTTGCCTGCGACCCCCACCCTCACTGTAGGTGCAGGGCAGCTCCAGAGAGTAGAGCTTCTGGGCACTAGAAAAATGAAATGGCAAAATAATTTTGTACAAAGAAAGAATCAGAAGAAGCCAGAAAGAGGGCTAAATGAAACTGAAATCTCCAATCTTTTGATAAAGATTTCAAAATAAAAATCAAAAACATGCTCATGGAGATACAAAAAATATATTCACGATCTCACGGAGGACATCAGGAAAGAGATAGAAACTTTGAAATATACAGTACATGAAATGAAACATACAATGGAGGGATTTCAAAGTAGATTAGGTAAGGTAGAGGAGATGGTAAATGAAATAGAAATTAGAGAAAAGGAACACAAAGAAGCTGAGGCACAGAGAGGAAAGGGTTTCTAGGAATCAAAGAATACTGAGAGAACTGTATGGCCAACCCAAGCAGAAAAATATTCGCAGTATAGGGTTACCAGTAGAAGAAGAGAGAGAATAAGGGATAGAAAGTCTCTTTGAGGAAATAATTGCTGAAAAATCCCCCAGTCTGGGAAAGAAAATAGTGTCTCATGTCATGAAAGTGCACAAATCTCCCAACACAAGGAACCCTAGGAAGACAACACCAAGACATATAATAATTAAAATGCAAGATCATCACTGAATTTGAAGCGGGGATTAAACAATTTCCAAATAAGCAAAAGTTGAGAGAACTTACCCCTTAGAAACCAACTCTACAAAGTATTTTAAAGAGACTGCTGCAGATGGAAGTGCTCCTAAGGCAAAGTAGCTGTCACGAGGGAAACTGAAACCACAGTAAAAGAGGTAGACCAATTAATTACTAAGCAAATACAAAATTAAATCAGCTACCGAAAAACTCACTCAATGGATACACAAAGAGTATAGAATGATATCTAACATATAAAGAGTGGGAGAGGAAGAAAAAGAAGGGACCAAAAAAAAATGACCTTTAGATTCTGTTTGTAATAGCATAATAAACGAGTTAAGTCAGACTGTTAGACAGTAAAGAAGCCGACCTTGAACCTTTGGTAACCACGAATCTAAAGCCTGCTATGGCACTAAGTACATACCTATCAATAATCACCCTAGATGTAAATGGACCGAATGCACCAACCAAAAGACATACAGAATGGATAAAAAAAACAAGACCCTTCTATATGCTGCCTACAAGAGACTCACTTCAACCCCAAAGATAGACACAAACTAAAAGTGAAGGGATGGAACACGTATTTCATGCAAATAACGGAGGGAAAAAACAGGAGTTGCAGTACTTGTATCTGACAAAATTGATTTCAAAACAAAGAAAGCTGCAAGAGACAAAGAACGACAACACATAATGATAAAGGGGTCAGTCCAACAAGAGGATACAACCATTATAAGTATCTATTCACCCAATATAGGTGCACCCAAATACGTACAACACATACTAACAGAATTCAAGGGGGAAACAGAACGCAACACATTCATTCTAGGAGAGTTCAACACACCACTCACGCCAAAAGACAGATCAACTGGACAGAAAATAAGTAAGGAGACAGATCCATCGGTTCTACTGTGTTGTTCATTGCTGTTAACAGACAGCTACGGAACACTCCACCGAAAAGCTGCGGAACACAAATTATTCTCAAGTGTACATTAAATGTTCTCCAGAATACATCAGATACTAGTCCACAAAATGAGTCTCAGTAAATTCAGAAACACTGAAATTGTGCCAACCAGCTTCTTAGACCACAAAGGTATCAAACTAAAAATGAATTCTACAAAGAAAAGAAAAAACAGCACAAACACAGGGAGCCTTAACAACATGCTCCTAAACAATCAGTGGATCAGAGACCAAATTAAAACAAGGTCAAGCAATATATGGGGACAAATAAAAACAACTCCACAGCCCCAAACCTGTGGGATGCAGTGAAAGCACTTCAAAAAGGAAAGTATATTGCAAATACAGGCTTACCTCAAGAAAGAAAAAAAAAATCCCAAAAGAACAGTCTAAACTCACAGTTAATGAAACTAGGAAAAGAACGAATGAGGCCCAAAGTAGATGAAGGGACATAATAAACATCAGAGCAGAAATAAATAAAATTGAGAAGAATAAAACAATAGAAAAAAAAAATCAATGAAACCAAGAGCTAGTTCTTCAAGAAAATAAACAAAATAGATAAAACCCTAGGTGGACTTATCAAGAAAAAAAGAGTCTACACACATAAACAGAATCAGAAATGAGAAAGGAAAAATCACTGTGGACACCACAGAAACACAAAGAATTATTAGACAATACTATGAAAAATTATATGCTAACAAGCTGGATAACCTACAAGAAATGGACAACTTTCTAGAAAAATACAACCTTCTAAGGCTGACCCAGGAAGAAACAGGAGAATCTCAACAGATAAATTACCAGCAATGAAATTGAAATGGTAATCAAAAAACTACCTAAGAACAAAACTCATGGACCAGATGGCTTTACTGCTGTATTTTATCAAACATTCAGAGAAGACCTAAGACTCCCTAAAGTTTTCCAAAAAGTAGAAGAGGAGGGAATAATTCCAAACTTCACTCTAATACCCAAACCAGGCAAAGACACCAGAAAAAAAAAAAAGAAAATTACAGACCAATATCCCTGATGAACAGAGATGAAAAAATACTCAACGAAATATTAGCAAACTGAACTAAAAAATACATAAAAAAGATCATTCATCCTGACCAAGTGGGATTTACTCCTGGGAGGCAACGATGGTAAAAATTCGAATATCCATCAACATCATACATCGCATCAAATTAAAGGAGGACGAAAATCACATGATGATCTCTATAGATGCTGGAAAAGCATTTGACAATATTTAACATTCATTCATGATAAAAACTCTCAACAAAATGGGTATACAGGGCAAGTACCTCAACACAATAGAGGCCATTTACAACAAACCCACGGCCAACATCATACTTAACAGTGAAAAGTTGAAAGCTTTTCCTTCAGGATCAGGAACGAGACAAGGATGCCCACTCTCCCAACTTTTATTCAACATAGTACTGGAGGTCCTAGCCATGGCAATCAGACGACACAAAGAAATAAAAGGCATCTAAATTGGTAAGGAAGAACTTAAACTGTCACTGTTTGCAGATGACATGATATTATACATAAAAAACCCTAAACTAAAGAATCTACCCCAAAACTACTAAAACTAATAAGTAAGCAAAGTTGTACGATACAAAATTAATACACAGAAATCTGTTGCATTCCTATATACTATTAATGAATTAGCAAAAAGAGAAATCAGGAAAACAATTCCATTTACAATTGCAACCAAAAGAATAAAATACCCAGGAATAAACCTAATCAAGGAGAAAGACCTATACCCTGAAGATTTTAAGAAACTCATGACAGAAATTCAACACACCATTAATAAATAGAAATACATCCCATGCTCATGAATAGGAGGAATTAGTGTTGTCAAAATGGCCATACTGCCTAAAGCCGTCTATAGATTCAATGCAAGCACTATCAAAATACAAACAGCATTCTGCAACAAACTAGAACAAATAGTTCTAAAATTCATATGGAAAGACAAAAGAGCAATCCTCAGAGGGAAGAACAAAGCTGGGGAGATGATGCTCCCTAACTTTAAGCTCTACTACAAAGCCACAGAATTCAAAACAATTGGTACGGGCACAAGAAAAGACACATAGATCAATGGAAGAGAACAGATACCCAAGATACAAACTCACACATATATAGCCAACTAATATACAATAAAGGAGCCATGGATATGCAATGGGGAAATGACAGCCTCTTCAACAGCTGGTGGTGGCAAAACTGGACAGATACATGAAAGAGAATGAAACTGATTTATTGGCTACCTCCATACACAAAAGTAAACTTGAAATCTATCAAAGACCTGAAGAAAAGTCTTGAAACCATAAACCTCATAGATGAAAACATAGGCAAAAATCTCTTAGACATAAACATGAGCAACCTTTTCCTGAACACATCTCCTCAGGAAAGGGAAGCAAAAGCAAAAATGAACAAATGGAACTACAATAAACTTAAAAGCTTCCGTACAGCAAAGTACACCATCATTAAAACAAAAAGACCTCCTACAGTATGGGAGAATATATTTGAAAACAGCTTATCCAATACCGGGTTAACATCCAAAGTATATAAAGAGCTCACAGTCCTCAACACCCAAAAACCAAATAACCCGATTAAAAAATGAGCAGAGAATCTTAAGAGACACTTCTCCAAGGAAGAAGTTCAAATGGCCAAAAGGCACATGAAAAGATGCTTCAAATCGCTAATTATCACTGAAATGTAAATTAAAACCACAATGAGATATCACCTCACACCAGTTAGGATAGCCAACATCCAGAAGTCTAGGAACAACATATCCAGGCAAAGATGTGGAAAAAGGGGAACCCTCCTGTACTGCTGGTGGGAATGTAAATTAGTTCAACCATTGTGGAAAGCAATATGGAGGTTCCTCAAAAAACTCAAAATAGAAATACCATTTGACCTGGGAATTCCACTCCTAGGAATTACCCAAGAAGACAACTTCTCAGATTCAAAAGACATATGCACCCCTATGGTTATCACAGCACTATTTACAATAGCCAAGAAATGGAAGCAACCTAAGTGTTCATCAATACATAAATGGATAAAGATGAGATACATACATACAATGGAATATTATTCAGCCATAAAAAGAAAAATTCTACCATATGTAAGAACATGGATGGAGCTTTAGGGTATTATGCTCAATGAAATAAGCCAGGAGGAAAAAAAATGTACCAAATGATTTCATTCATTTGTGGAATATAACAACAAAGCAAAACTGAAGGAACAAAACAGTAGCTGACTTCACAGACTCCAAGAATGGACTAGCAGTTAACAAAGGGAAGCGGGCTGAAAGGGTAGGTGGGGAGGGAAGAAGAGGAGGATTAAAAGGCATTATCATCGGCACACACAATATACCTAGGTCATAGGGAAGGCCATATAGCACGGCGAAGACAAATAATGACTCTACAGCATCTTACTATGTTGATGGACAGTGACTGCAATGGGATCTGTGGGGGAGTTGACATTATGGACGAATATTGAAACCACAATATTGCTCATGTGAAACCTTCATAAGATTGCAGTATCAATGATACCTTAATTAAAAAAAAAGATGTTGGTTTCATACTCAAATACCAGTAACATAATGTACATCTTCATGCTTTAAATTAAAATATTTAAGATGCAAATATATCACTTGTTAATGATTCCCCCCATGATATCCTGTTTTCTTTTATTCCCTAACTCAACTTTGAGTTTCATAAAGGGCAAATACAATATGGAAGAGAGTAGTTTATAACTCCAGGGGTTAAAGCTAGGAGCAAGAATGACTTTAGTTTAATACAAGATAGGACTTTCCCTTTCTAATAAAGAAATGCTGCATGATTAGCATCATTTGAGGTGCTGAGCCTGTTAAGGATATTAAGAACTGATTCTTTTAATATACATTTTCTAAAAGTCTGCTATGAATCAGGCATTGCACTGGCACAAAATATTAATATAGTTCCTTCTCTCAAATACTCACATTCCAGTAGGAGACACAGACCTACAAATAAAAAGAACCGTATTACAAATGCTCATAACAGAGTAGTGGTTATAAATTCTCAGAGAGCAGGGTGGGCAGCGCAAACCCCTTTGAAAATTTGATGAAAGCTTTAACCGTTTTTTTCAAACATACATTCCCACATAAACTCTGAATAGTACTTAAAGGAATTCATGGATAAGCAATACCGATCCATGAATTCACAGAAGTATAAACATTGTTAAGGGGGTAAAGTGTTCACGGACTTCAGAGAGGCAGTAACATCTCAGCTGACCTCTGGAGGAGCTCTCTAGGCAATGAAACGAACTAAAGGGCTCCTGGGTGGAGGAAACCATATGAAGTGGGCACCATATCTGTCTAAGCTGCCACTGTACTCCTTGTGTCTGGCACAGAGCTGGACTCATAATGTAAGCTCTTAAATATTTGTTAAAGGACTGAACAAGCATGTTCTGACAACTGTAACACACAAGGCCCCTAGTCGGGTCTGTTGCATACTGACATGAAAGAGTTAGCAAGCCTTTTCCACTGCTGCTTTAGAATGTGACCTTTGGTTTAACCACCTAGCTCTGTTACCCTGGAAACCAGGTAGATGGCAGGTGTCAATTATATTGCTAGGCAACAGTGCTTATGGTAAAAATGATCCTGACAGGTAAATTGCATCTGGACCGGGAAGAAGTATGAATAAGCTGTAAATACTTGATAAGGATTCATGTTTGGGACTTCCCTGCATGCAGGCCTGTGTGGAGAACCCTAGGAACTATGCCAAAGAATCACAAGGATACTGGCTGGTCAGGGGATGGGACTGCTTCTCAGCATAGCTCTTGCACCAGCCTGATGCGGATCTGGAGCAGTGTACCTGGAACCGTGTCACACAGGGAGACAAGAGTCCACAGACGAACATGTGATCTGTCATGGCTCGAAGTGCGACAGGACTCCTACCAAGAGGAATTCCCGAGCTGTCTGACTGGCAAGCTGGCGAGACATGCGACCTGTGTTAGTGTCACACACCCATACCTTTGGTTGCTCAAGCAGACCTCTGGTGGGCACCACACACATCCAATTCCATCTATGCTCACTACAGCTGTGTGAGGTAAGAGTTTCCATTCCCCTGTTACAGAGGAAGAAAGGTAGGCTCAGAAATGTGAAATGATCTACATAAGTTCACAGAGCCAGAGGGCATGAGTGAAGGCAGGATCTTAACCCAGGTGTTTCTGGCTCCAAAACTATAAACTCTCATTTGGAACATATTTCCTCCCCTGGCAACCAGAATGCCAGTAAAGGAGCCTGGGTGCTGGCAAACAGTGTGGGGTACTACATGTGCCAACCTAAGGGGCAGGCATGTGGTTCTACAGGTGGGTGGGATGTGTTACAGAATTTTAAGCAGGAAGTTATAGGTCACATTTGAATTTTTACAAAGAAGAGGAAGAAGGAAAAGAAAAGTGCCTGTTTAGAGTGGGAGGTAGGCCTAAAAAAGGCTCCTAGATCTTCTCCATTACTAAGAGTATCTTGTGACATTTTGCATGTAGTGCCAATAGATTCTCAAAACAGTGCAAAAGACAGTAATGCCAAAATCTCATACATGATCAGAGATATGAAAGTGCATCAAAATTAACAGAGATCTGGGAGACTTGACGCACGTTAGCACAAAATGCGTTATTTCAAACTTAACTTGAGCCTGTATCACAGTGAATAAAAGTTTTAACATATCCCATAAGTATCGACATAAGACATCAGGAGCAAGAAAGTGCCTAATTCACAAATCACTGCAAAGATCAAAGTGTCTTAATAGCAGAAAGAAATGTTTCTGATGATTTGAAAAAACATAAAATCTTTAAGAACAGAAGATTACTTTAATCACAGGTCTACTGAAAGTAACTACTGAAAACGCTAAAACTTTGATATAATCTACTTCCCAAGAGAACTTTCAAAATAGAAAACATTTTTTTCAAGGTAGTGTTTAGGTAAAAAGCTCATAAAAAAGAGTCAAATGATTTCTTGAATTTTCTTTCAGCTTAGGATTCTATGACAAACAGCAACATGTTTATAATAAATTGAAATTTGCTAGTTATTTTTAATGAATGGTAAGTATAAGCTTTTGAGAAAAATAATGTAAAATGTACTTCTTAGCAATGCTATTAATTATGCTTATTTAAAACTTTAAGGTAGAGACAAGAAAATGAAATGCCCCTTAACTTTAAAATCAATTACTGAAAACAGTGGTAATAACATGAAGTTCTTATAGATTGGATAATAACCTACTGGACATTAAGAATTTTAAGGATATCAAATATCAAAAGCTCAAAATATGGCTGCTGGAATTTAGATAAATTGAGCTGACATTATCCAACTGGTGAGCCACAAATCCTATGAACTTGGCTTTGCATTTTATTAACATTGTGTACATAGTATCATTAGACCCATAAAAGTATAATGATTTTATTCCAAAAGTTTGTACAGTGTTGCCAACAATCCTTATTCACCTCTTTGTTCTCTTTCACAGCAAAGATTATATTCAGGGGAATAGTTACTTCCAGAGACTACAATTACAGCTGGTCTGTCAAGTGGATACATTCTGACATGTCCTATGTTTCCAGAAAGCCCATTCTGCTCATTTCCTTCTAGAGTTACAATGCCCTCACGAGCTTCTGGGCTGATTCCTAGCTCAGCTGGTGTACGCAGAATGGGGAGGCCTGTCCAGAGACCTCAGGAAACTTCTCAGATGGAGTGAAAATCAAAAGCCTTGCTTCAAAGTCTGGCAACTGATGTAATTCAAATCTGACATGAATTTATTCCTAGGAGACATAACAAATTCCAACACAATGACTATTTAAATGTTTCTGAGACTATTCACAAAGTAGATTTTGTTATTATTGTTGCTTAATATTAGAGCCTGCATAATCATAAACTATATATGTTCAGATAATTTTTGTAGAAAAACTCCGCTAAACTGATAAAATGTAAACTGGAGAGTTTTGTAATAAAGAAGCATTATTTATTTTCAAATAACCAAAACAAATAGGCAAGAGCATGTGGTTCTAAATTAGCAAAAAAAGAGTGTTGTAATTAGCAGATTTCTTACACCCTGGTACTAAAAAGTATTAAAAGCCACTAATGAGTCTTAATAAACAGTCCCCCACACCTTATTTCTATAATTTGCCTGACAAATTTTATTTTGTTAAAAAAAGAGGAACAAGCATTCGTCTTGCATTACCCAAACAATCATGAATCACAGAACCTAAGGTACAACTTCATGATTCACCAGTCACAGAATTTCCACGCCAACAGGGCTCACAGGCTTACCTAATCTATCCTCCTCACTTTACACATGAAAAACACTGGAGCCTAAGGAATTAAAGTGACTTGTTCCCACATAACAAGGCTAGTCAGCAAGTAGATTCTAACTCTGCTCCATGGCTGCTATTTGAGGAGCTCCCAGTACAGATAAACCAACATATTCCTAGGTACTCTCCTGGGAAAATGGCTTACAATTAGTTGATTTTGATTATAGCACCTACAAGGCTCTTCTGGAATAGCTTTGTTTTATTTTCTATTCAGTAAGCACAGATGTCCTTACCACCCGCATAAAACAGATAACTGAGGGAGGAGTGAGAAGACCACCAGGCTAATGAAAACAGTCAAGATAAAATCCTTGTGCAGATACTGCAGGATGCTTTTTTTCCCATAAAATAGTCACGGGGTATGCTGCCTAAGAGGGAAGCGTACGCAAAGCCTCCGATCACTTACTAAGGGATTTTCTGCATTGGTCAAGAGGCAGTCACATGCCAGACACACAGGTGTGACAGGAAAAGGCGTGCGGTAAGTCTTGCCTACTTGAGGCAAGGGCTAAGTCAACTCCACAATTTGTCTTCTCAGTAAGAAAAAGGGGGAAAGGTAGGTCATTTCCCTGACACACTTGAAAAATAGAGTTCTGAATCATAAGATTTGAAATACTAACAAACAAGATAATGTTAGTCTGCTAATAAAACCAATTTGGAAAAGGGATTGGAAGGCATCTCTAAAACCAATTAAGAGACTGTTAAGCATTTACTATTACACATGTTACAGACTTAAACTTTTCTGGCAAGTTTGGAAAACAGGCCTGCCTTACTGTGCTTACTTAAGAGGCTGGGCAGCATATGGACGAGGCTCCCCGGCTACTAAGTATAAAGCTGGAGGTCACTCCCCATTCCTGCCTCACACCACATGGTCTCCTGATGGCCTGGGTCAGGGAGAGGGAAACTGTCCTTGGTGTTGGCCTCTAAGAGCCTTACTAGTTATCAAATCCATAATCATAAGAAGAATTTTTGTGTCAACAAAACAGAAGATACAGTTCCTGAATAGGAAAAATGGGGGCTACACATAATGACTTCACATCACTCTTTTCCAAAGAAACACAAATTTCATGAATGAGCCTGTCATTTACTGTAAGAAGCACCAGGAAATACTGTTATGCTGAACGTAACTTGTTCCTACTGTATCTCTTGGGTAACCTTATTTGTAGTATAGACGTGCATGTTTCAGCAACTTTATATGAGAGTTAAACCAAAGCCTGAAGTGGACTGGGAAAAGGAAAAATCTCCTGGTTAAATGACTATGTACATTGGGATCCCTTGGACATTTCAGGCTATGGTGGGCCTTCCACAGAGAACATACTCTACAGCAACTTCCGCCCTCAGGTAATCTGAGCAAGGATGTTCTCCTCTCCTTTACAGCTGCTGTTACCTCATTTCTTATCCAAGATAACCATTCAGAGGATATGCTGTTCACAACGCCCCACCGGGGTAACTTTCCGTGATCTCACCTACCTGGGACATTGCCAGGAATTACAAAGCAGGCATAAGAGGTTGGTGGAGGGCCAAAATAAACACCCTCACATTTACTCAATTCAATCCAGCAATAACTCATTGTGAGTGTGCTGTTCACGATCTGCCCAACGCTGGAGATGATGAAGATGGTGATAGTGATGATGATAATAATAATAATTGTAGCAGTGGCTATCACATCACTCACCATGTGCCAGGCACTGTTACAAACACTTAAAAACTCATTGGATTCTCCTAGCAAGCCTAGAAGGTAGCTCCTATTGTTACCTATATTTTTATAGCCGTCAGCAAAAATCCTGTCAGTCAGAAGCTTACCCCACCTGCCTTAACACTGATGTTTCCTCTTAGTAATTTCCAACTACTGATCTCCTTAAATATAAATTCCTACTTTTCCTTGTATTCAGTGCCAAGCCCAATCTCTCTCCCCTGCAAAGCCCCATTGCAGTGGTTCCTAAATCTATCCCAGCAGTCCCCCTGAATAAATTACCTTACTGTCTTTAACAAGTGTCCTGAATAACTTTAACAGAATTACATTATTTTTCTTTAAAACAATCAATAAACATGGAGAAAAAGTATAACATGTTGAGTCTCAAACCTCAATATTCTCAAATTCCCTTTCTAAAGCTTCTTCACTATGCATATTGACTCTACAAATATAGAAAATATCTGGTATGTATATGTATATACCAGATATACATTTAGCACGTTATGTGTACCGGAAGATTAAGTGGAATTTACTTATTCCTTCATTATTCATCTCTGGCTCCTTCCCATTTGACTGATGTTCTGGTCATCCTTCCCTTTCCCCCACCTCTCTTCACTGGCAGGGTATTGTGGGGATGTAAGAACCTCAGCCCCTCCTCTCTGCCAAGCCCGTGTTTCTGACCCTGTCCCATCACTTGGATCTTCTGCCGAGGACTTCTCTCATGGCTCCAGATTCTCTGGTTTGGGATGGTATCTTCAGCCTGCCATTCAGACAAAAAATGGTATGGGATTCATGCTGGTAGACTTCCTATGGCCTCATCGTCACCCTGTTGTTGAAAAAGATAACTATATTTATTGGAGTGCGGTGGTTTTACTTATCAAATATTTGCTTATCAATACAGGCATCATTACTTAAAATGGCCAAGGGCAAGCCTAGGCGAGCCTTAGGAAGGATCTGACACGGGAGGCCCGTCTGGCTTCCAGATCCCTCGGCCTTTCTAGATCCTTGTAAAGGGCAGGATGCAATTCCCTTGCAGCTCAAGCTTAACTCAGATTTATCTCTGATTGTGAATTTAGCTAGAATGTTTCCTTCCTTTCCTTTTCTTTATTCTTTTCCCTGGTCATTAGTTTAGTGTGTCTGTTAGATACTCTCAGTGATGTCACTGTTTTCAATTTCCAAGTAATTGTAATGTAATTCCACCTGCTTAATACAAATAGATTTATACTTATTTCCTATCTCTACCCTCAGTTTTTTATTTCTTTTGAGTACAATGAGAATGTAATCACACTTCAGAAATTTCTTTTATCTTGTTTATCTAGTGGCTTATCTTACAGTGACAAGAAGAATCTGTTTTTGCCTGGACTACTCATTTTGATGAAATTTCTAAATGTATTAGATTTCTGAATAGATATTTCCATTCACTATAAATTCCTAGTAGGAAAAGTATTTGGGAATATCAGCAAGTTGCAAATGATTATACAATAATACGTTGCTCATTAGCAGAGCCAAACTCATAGTCCTTACCTTGTGTTTCATTTTCTCTTCAGTTTCTAAAACTTGCCATTTTAAGTAATGATGTCTATATTTACAAATGTCTGGGTCAGAAAAACTACCACAGAATTTTGGAGCAGAAAAAGGTGAAGGAGCAATTTATGTGGGGTGGGAGGGGGTTCCATGTTTTTCTCTCATTTTCTTGCAACTTTCCCCTCATGGGTGGGCCTAATCTTGGAGTTAAGTAGCAGTGGTGGTACCAGAGAATAAAAACCCACAGAAACTTTCTCTTTCTATCCAAAGAATAGGCAGCAGGGCCTCTTTTTGTGCGAAAAAACTGTTTGTGTTGAGGGCAGAATCCTGTTGTTTTTCCACCTTTCCTTCTGCACCTTTACTGGGCCACCAGTAACAGAGGTCCTCATGGCAATGGTATGCCCATCTAAACTCTAAAAGAAACTACAACTGTCAGGCCAGAGTACCTAGCAAAAAATGACCATCACGGGCTTGAGAATGATAGTAAAATTTCAGAGAGGAAAAAGCTCTAAAGAGTGCCAGTAATCTTTTATGTGGACCTTCACGAGTCTGGGGATCAGCCCTGAGCTGAGCATGTGGGAGAGACCCAAAGTATCACAACAAAGGCACTGGGAGATTTCAGCCTCTCTGTGAATGTCATGTGTGCGTGACAGACCGAAGCAGCAGAGCCACTGCCAGCACTTGAGAAAGGTTAAAACCACCACTCCGAAAAGGGAGAGAGAGAACTCATGGTCTGAAAAGCTAGTGTTTTGATTGTCTGAAAACAAAACAAATCAAATCAGGAAATGAGCAATTATAACTCCATAAGTGGACCAACTATGCTCCATGAGTTTAAAATTTTAAAAATTAGTAATAAATTGAGGAAAATTCTCAGCAGCCAAGTAAAAACCACAGCAAATAATCAGATGGGAATTTTAGAGCTGAAAAATACAATATCTGAATTAAAAAACTTATTGGCTAGGCTCATTAGCAGAATGGAGATGACAGAGGAGACAGTGAACTTGAACAATGAAAGGATTCATTCTGAAGATCAGAGAGAAACGGGAAAGTAACAAAAGGTCTAACACCTGTGTCATTTTGAGTCCAAAAGAAGAGTAGAGATTGCTGCAGAATAAATATTAGGGAAAGTGGCTGCAAACTTCCCAAATTTGGTGGAAGATCCACTTATAAAACCGAGAAAGCCAGCAAATGTCAAACAAAATAAACTCAAAATCATGTTTAGATACAGCATAAACACCTGAGAGCTAAAGGTAAAATATATAGACAGACATACAGATCTAGATTAGATAAATAATATTTATATGTAATATGTATTTCTTTATATCATTCTAAATGTACATCTGTGTACATGAATGTATCTTGAGAGCTCCTAGAGGAAAATGTCACTTTATATAAAGGAATACAGTGATTTGAATGACTGAACAGTTTTTTTAAATCCAGTATGGCACCTGGAGACTGTAAAAAACATTTTTGATGTTCTGGAATAAAATACATGCAACAATCAACAAAAAATATCTACCCATAATTTTATGTCTAATGAAAATACATTCAAGAATTAAGGCTACAAAACACATTTGCAGAGGATGGAAAACTAATGAAATTACTCACCAGCATGCTTGCTGTTAAAGAAATCTAAGGCAATAACTGGAGAATGAAAAGAAATTATAACAAAGGGAAACTTGGAACTCCAGGAATGCATAAAGATCAGTAGAAAGTATACAAATCTGAGTGTGTATAAAAAAATTAATTCTTCCTTCTTCAGTTTTAAAAAATAAGTCTGAAAACTGTATCAATTCAACATATTAATTACACATTAAATGTAAACTATACATTTTCTGTTAGCAATAGTGTAATATATATGTTTAGCTCTGTTGCAACTGATCAACTTTGCCACTAAAGTTCACAGCAGTCATAAACAATATGGAAGTGCATGGATGTGATCAGGTTGGTCTGCAGTAAGCTGGATTTGACTCACAGGCTGTAGTTACTATCCTAGGTCTAAGCATAACAAAGAAAACACAGGTGTTGACACATTACATAAAAAACACAATACTCAGTTATGCTCTCTACAAGAAACTTGTCACAAATATAAATAAATAGATTAAATGATGATCAGTTGCAAACAAAATCAGAAGCTGGAGTGGCTATACTGATAACAGACAATATACACTGCAGAACAAGGAATATTTCTAGAGACAAATCATCATGATAACAAAAGATTCAATTTACCAAATACTCGTAACACACTAAATGTGTATACAACTAAGAGCAGATCTTCAAACCAAAAGCTAATAGAACTGAAAGGGGAAAACAGACATGATTGCAATCATAATTGGGAACTTTTGTCTTCTTCTCTCAGCAATAAAGAGAACAAGTAGAAAGAAAATCAGCAATACAAGAGAAAAACCGAACAAACCTTAATAAGCTTGACGTAATTGACATTTACAGAACATTCTATCCAACTACAGCAGAATGCACATGTATATAAATCATCTCGATGTTCAGCCTAACAAGTTGTAAAAAGAAAAGCAAATCAAAAGAAGCAGAGGAAGGATAAAAAGTGATAAAGTACCAATAAAATCGAAATGAAAAAACAATAGAGAAAAACAACTAAACCCTTTGAAAAAGATCAATAACATCGATAAAACTTTAGTCAGACTGATCAATTAAAAAAAGGAAAGACCATAAATACAAATACAGGAATGAGAGAGGATATAACTACAGACTCTAAAGCCACAAGAAGGAAAATAAGGGATATGACAAACAACTTTTTGCCTTTAAACTTGACTTACATGAGCTAGACTAATACCTTGAATGACACAAACCCTCAAAGCCCACTATTTAAAGAAAACCTCATTATTTCTAACTCAATTTTAAAAACTGAATTTAGAGTTAAAACCCTTGCAACAGTAACAAAGAAAACAAATCTTAGCCTCAGCTATGTTACTGGCATCCACTGCCAAACACTTCAGGGGGAAATAACAATTCTACATAAATTCTTCCAGAAAAGGGAAGAATCAGAGACACATTCCAACTCATTTTATGAGGCTCTGTTCTTGTGGTTCCAAAACTTGACAAAAATATTACAAAAACTGAAAACTAAAAACCAATTGCCATCATGAAGAGATGCAGAATGCCTTAAAATATTAGCAAATCTAATCAGTAATATATAAAAAAGGATAAAAATATGGTGGCAAAATGCTGCTTATCGTGAAGAAGCTAGGCTGGTTTGATTCAACATTACAAAATTAACCGATGTAATTTATTACATCAAAAGACTAAGAAGAAAAAGCATATGATCATGTTAGTTCATGCAGAAAAAGCATGTCACACAACTTAATACCCACTTATGAGAAAACTCTGACTAGAAAGGAATTATTAAACATGACACTGAACATCTACAAAAAAACCTACACCTACTATGGTATTTAAAACCAGTGTCGTCCTTAATAGTGCTTTTCCTCTAAGGCTGGAAACGAGGCAAGGATGTTTATTCAGCCTTATACCGGGGATCCCAGCCAATGCAATAAGGTGATAAAAAGGAATTAAAAAATAAAGATAGGAAAATAATAAATAAAATGCCTCTATTTTTATTTATTATTGCAGACCACATGATCCCTAAGTAAAATAACCCAAAAAAATTTACAAAAGAAAAGAACAAAACAAAGTGACTAGAACAAATAAGTGAGTATAGCAAGGTTTCAGGATACAAGGAATAAAAATAAATTGTATTTTTAAGCACTAATAATAATAAAAAATTTAAATACAAGTGTCATTTTTAATAGCTAAAGAAAAGAAAATAATAAATGTGTTGTACTTTGTTATACACCTAACAAGTGTGAAGGATCAGGATGCTGAAAATTACTCCAGCAGGCAGGCAATTAGCTTGGCTTCACTATGCACAGATTTCAAGTATCATGACTTGGTTTAATAATGCCAGTACCCGCCAAACACTGTCAGATTCATTTGCCACAGTGTATCAACAGTGACTAATTGCATAAAGTATAAACTTTACTGCTACTTCTTTAGTCCACAAATTACTGTGTAAATACAGATCTGCAGCATGATCAGCGACCGATGATGTCATCTTTCAAACTCTGTTCATGATTGGTCCCTGTGCATCTGTTATTTAGTTCACACTCAGCAAAATGTATAGTTGTTTTATCTCCTTGTCTCCCCGTGATAAACCCACATGACATTTTACAAAAATAAATAATCAAAAGACGGAGTGCCCAAAAGAGGGCAAGTGCAGCAAAGGATCAAAAAGTGATCATGCTGGAGGTGAGGTTATACTCAAGCATGAATGGAGTTACAGGAGTAGCCAAGGAGAATGCTGACAGTACCGTCTGAGAACCTCTACCTAAGCAGCTGGGGGAACTCAAAACAAAACTTACCAACATAAAAGAAAGAAGAACATAGTGAAAAAGATGAAGACATCCCAGAGGAAGTAATGTTGACAAGAAACTTCCTATCAAGGGAACTCTTGAGAGAGATTGTATACACCATAAGTACCAAATACAACGATGGAAGCCAATCCAAGCTTACAAAGAAATGTGACAACTCACGAAAGCACAGAAAAGATGCTTGCTCCGTATCGTTACTGATATGAGAAGAAGTAGGCATGGATGTTCAAACATCTCCAAAATTGTGGCAAGAACATAAATCTGTAAAAGTAAACATGAAAAGTAATGCAGCTTGCTAAATAAAATAAGATTGCTACTTACCTTTGCCATACCATGCTCACTGACTTTTCTATAGTATTCCTCACATTTTTACACTTATTTTATGTGATTATCAATTAAAGTGATATAATTAATTATTTCTTGTTTGTTTACTGAGCAAAGCACCATGGTCAGTGAAATGTGTTTAATTTATTGCAATAAACTTCAGCAGAATATGAGTTCAGAATAATTTTATCAAATCTGATAATGAAATTCTTTTTTATAAATTACTTTCTTTTCCTTCATGGTTTAAACCATCAGTACCACTACAAATCTACAAACTGTAACAAAAGTTAGAAGAATCTTACAAAAGATGTAATTTTAAATATCAATAGACTACACTTTATTTTTTCTCCCATTATAATTCTACAATATTTTATCTTCTTTTTACTAAAATCAAACTCTGAAGAAAAAATCAGGAGCAGTTCTTTATAAATACTCATTTCTCTGATAATATTCTCCCCTGCTATCTGTGGAAAGGTCCTTTAATGGTTTCCACAAACCTCAAGGAATGGTTTTAGTTCAAATAATTCATCTGATAGATGAATCTAATGGTAGATACCATTAGAAATATTCTTTTGATGGTTTTAAAATTCATTTACAAAAAGGACAGTATTTTTAATTCATTTATTAACTTTGGCATTCATCATAGTTGAGAACCATTTTCAGTTCCTATTGATTTCTTTATTTTGAGGCAACCAACTACTGTGTGTGTGACAATATTTGGCATATTCAGACACCATGGAAGGGGAATACTTCATTCTTTCAAAGCCATCAACAGAAGTTATCACCACCACCATTACCACGAAATGTGCTTGTTTCCTATTATTATTTTCTTATAGGCCTTGGCCTAAGCACTTCAGAAATTTTAACTCCCTGAATCCATACAAAAGGAACTGTTATTATTTGCCCCAGTCTACAGATGATAAGACAGAGGCACAGAGAATCTAATTGCTCACTGTAGCACAGGCAGTGGGGAAGCCAAGAGTCAGACCTAAGATTTGGAATCAGAATTCATGATCCTATCCACCACACCAAACTGACTTAGGACAAGTCTTGGGAGGAAGTCCAGTGCAGTTAAAATGTATTTTCTCTGCCACTGACATCAGTGTGATCTCAGACCGAAGTGTCTGCTCTCAGTCAAGTTCATTTCCTATAAAGTGTGATGTTGGACTGAAGCACTATTGATGACTTTAACAGCTATTCTTTTACTTCTAGATGATTCTGTTTATTGTGGCTGGTTTGAAGTTTCTTTTGAGCAGGTCATGCTATACAGACCTCGCAGACTATCTTGCAAGCTAACGGTTAAGCACTTCATGTTTATTTTCTCGAAACCAGAAGGATGAGTAGATAGGAGTGCACAAGAATCTGGATGATCTTCACTTATTCAATGATGAAATCATGTGGTTGAACTGATGAAATATGAAAATATTTCTCTCAGCACTATGCTCTCACCCATCCTGTCAACTAGGATTGGAGAAACCCTTACTATACTTTGCAATGCATATGTATATACACATACTGAAAACCCACATGAAATCAAGCATAAACACAGAAAATTATATAAGAGCCATACAAAATTTTATCAGTTTATGGAAGACATCTGTAGCTAAGGGAACTATGTCAAAGAAACATTTATTTTTCTGATGGTGTCTCCTTAAGACTTCTCTTAGGGACAGATCAACTACCAGATGAGGGTGTCCTTAATAGAGGTGCAGTTGGAGCATATGACCCCAAAATTCTACTTAATGTAGAAAATATAGTTTATTGGTCAAGCCATGTCAGTTGTGTAAGTATGAATGAGTCAAATCAATGTCACCTTCACAAAGTAGTCAAACAAGGTGGCTGGCATTCTGTTCCCTTATTTTCCCTAGGCCAAGCACTTCTGTGTAGGGCAAATACCGTGCAAACACATTTGACAGCTCTAATCAAGATTAAAGGGCACGCTGTTACACTGGCCCCAATATCAAGAGTTCTTTTTAATTTTTTTTTAACAATTTCAAAAGTGAACGGAGTAGCAGCAAGCAGACATCCATCTGTGACTTCAATCAATAGAGACCAATTCCTGTAACACACAGGTGACATGGCAAAGGTCAGTGAGGTCTTATCAATCAATTTGCTGAAAGAAGCTATAGTCAAGCAGGGCCAGGACCTAAACCATTCGCTAACATTTGAGAAGAATTATAGAATGTTAGAGCAGGAAAACTCTTATATATGATCATATGTGGCCCTTTATTATTAAAAAGATGAAGGAAATTGAACTTAAATACGTCTGGAAACTTTCCCTAAGATCAACTGTACCACAAAGGCCTTGCAAATGACTGATCCAAGTAAACTGTAGAGAATGCATGGAAGATATACTATAGAAACATGAGTAAATTTATTTAGTATCTTAAATCTTTCCCCTTTTGTGGCAACAGTAGTCAGTTTTTTCTGCAAATAAGAGATGCAACAAATGTGAGTAGTGGTTTCACTTACTGATAGATATTTAGTAAGTGCTTACCAGCCCATTCACCTTGCTTTTTATACTGTAGATACCACTTTAAGAAAAAGGAATCACCAGCTAAAGATTGGCCATGTTGATTATACAATATAAGCCTTCTGCCAACACAATCGAGCTTATCTGTGCAATATAGTGCAGTTGGTTAATATATGGCCTTATTCGTCTGTTCCCACCCTTATTTCTCTTTCTTCACAATACAGCATAGCATCTAGAACATTGTATCTCTCATCATTTTCTGGTCTTCCTTCAGAGTCAAAATTGACCAAGATTCAGCTATTTCTAGACTCAGGGAGCTCTGTCAGTGCTCTTTCTAGACCATATCCTAAGTCAGATCAGTGTTATTACAACCATTACATTTTTCTAGTAACTATGCTAACCTACAGCATACTTGAAGAGAGACTGTAAGTATTCCCCTTCATTTAAGCTTGATCACGAGGTTTCCTTATCTCAGAATATTTTTCATTTCCTTTTCTACTTTTCAATTCCTAAAAATAAAATTATTTTTGAGCTGTGGGCGGAAGAACTAATCTTTAGCATATGGTCTCCTCACAGACTGTGATAGTGTTATTTCTCTGAATCAACCAAGGCTCAGTAATTACTCCTTCCATGAGTTTGATTCTCTGTAGGGAACTAGAATGAAGGAAAATTTGAGGTGCGTATTGGCAGTAAGCAAAGATGCCAGAGTGATCAGAATCTTTAGCTTTCCCAAACTTCAATCTTTAGTCCAATATTAATCTCTGATTGAGCCATCCTTTGTCCTGTTCTTTTTCAGACTTCGGAAGCTTTGCTGACTAGGTGCTAGACTGACACTTTTGCAGAGAAAGAGGCATCGTTTCCTCTTGCCTCTGGCATCTTCAAATGTCTATCTGTACTATGTGAGGATATTCAGTAACTGACCACCAAGGAACTACTTAAAAGTGCACAGCATGCCACTTTTGGAGGATCTGCCTCGTGGTCCCCACAGGGCTTTGGCTTTGGAGTCTCTGCCCTGGGAGCCCCTGCACCTTGTCTCTCCAGTCTTTGGGCCAGTGGTTTGACTGGTGTCCTCCTCTTTAATGTACCAAGTAGAGTTTTTATTTTTCAATCTGTTCAGCTTTCTACTTGCTGTTAGGACAAAGTGGCAACTTTCATGCTCCTTACATATAGAATCAGAAACCAGAAGTCATTATAAGCATTTTTAATTCATTTTAGAGTGAATTAAAAACATAATACTTCTTTCAAACTATTTCTACTGCAGTTTATGTCATTTTATGTTCATATATATTATAAACAATACAATTTATTCAAATTTATAACTTTTTAATAGATTAAAACAACTTCCAATTTATCACTGCCTCTTTTGTTCTTAGTGGTAAAGATCCCTTTATCTGGCTATTAATCGAATTAATATATATCATAGCTTACTTTCTTTTTCAGTGAAGAGTTGGCATTTTGACAGAATTCTACTTAAAACTATTGCATTTAGCTTTTCAAAACTTGTAATTGCTAAGGTAATAGTGGATTAGCAAATACTAGATGATTAAGACAATGCCACTGTCAGATGCTATGGGGACAACACATAAGCAAAGGCAAGCATTAGCATTTGGTGTCTCTCCCATTGATCGTCTCCATAGTTTCCGCGTGATTTTGCTTTTTTTTTCTGCAGTAGATGCTGCTTCCCTCTCTGGTTGTTCCATTCTTACCTCATTCTGTAGTTTTCTTTCAGTGAGACTGACTGAGAACATCACAACTGTATGCATCTGAAGTCAGTAGACCGAAGGCCAGGGGCACAGGTATGGCCGTCCGTGTCAAGCTGTCATCTCTGCGATATGACAGACTGGCTGAAAGGTCCATAGTCTTCAACACAGACTTTAAAGAATGAGGAGAAAAGAAGACCACAATAATACAAACCAATTCTATTATTCACAGAATACTGCACACATATAAATAATAATTAAGTTCATAATCATGATGATATAGGTAATAATAACAAGAAGAAAGAGTGGGAAGCTTGGCTCCACAATTAACTGGCTACAAAATGATAAAAAGGAGGAAAATCAATCCAATGATAATTAAATTATAAGGGAATTGGTCAAGAGGTAAAATAAGCATTCAAAAAAGTATGTGAGATACCCCCTAGCTTCAAGCATCCCTAACCTTCCCTGCAGGAGCTCATCCCCTAGGCTCCCCAACGAGTCAGCCTCCCCCTACCAAAAAAAAAAAAAAAAAATTATGTGAGAGCCTGGACGGCAGAGACAGAGCAGGATGCTGAACCAGACAGTGATACTGGCTTTGGATTCTCGCTCCGTTCAGTTACTGCCCAGGGTAAGGAGGTTTGTTAAGTATTTATTATGCCTTGCATTTATATAGTACCTTACAATTTACAAAGCATTTTCATTTTTTTGGCACATTATATTCTCATTTTGCATATTAAAGCATATTAAAAAGAGAGAGATATAGGTTACATTTTGGTCTAAAATTCATTGCTAGTGACAGAGGTGGGCCAAGACCTCAGGATATTTGACTGTGCCCAACATCTGTTACAGTACACATCATAATTTTATGCCTAATTCTTCCTATTTATCCCCACCCATCGCAGTCCTTCAGTAAATTCACCTCCTATTAAAGGCAGCTGTTTAGAAAGGATCTGGGCACTTGTAAAGCAATCTGGATCCACTGCCTCTTTCTCACCCTCCTTGTCATCTGTGAAAGAATTCTGATACCATGCAATCAGTGCTTGCTGCTGATAGTTTTGACATTACTTCTGAACAGGAAAATTTATATGCTATTGAGTATCTTGAATAATTTTTTATACTAGTAAATTCTTCATATCTAGTAGCTAAAATGCGGAATAATTATTTTTACTATCTTTAACAGATTCTTGGTAGATAGAAATTTAAATTGGGGTTTCAGAGACTAACATATCTTTATAGATACAGAATTGCTAATCTAGCATAAAGTGTGCATATAAATTCAGCTAAAAATTAAGGTAAGTATTAAATCATTAGACTCAAACACCTTCTTCACTATTCCTCACACATCTTTAAAAGAGTTAATAAAATACTAAGTGTCATCATAGCAATTTTTTATTCAAGGACAGAAATGACTAGAACAATCTGTATTCCCCGGTCCCTAATTATCAAACTAAGACGAAAAATCTTTTTTAAACTCATAACACTCTTCCATTAATTATTTTTAATAAATACTTACTTTTGGCATTTAAAAAATCATTTTAACTCACTACAGTTTTAAACAAACCATAATTTTATTTGTAATTACTAGTCTTGTGAGTCAAACAGGGCCACCAAAGTATAATTTACTGACAGACTGTTTTCTAAAGACACAGAAGAGTTTCAGATTAAGCAGAGTAATGAGAAGACTCTAAAGTAAAGTAGGCATAATACACTGGCTGCAGACACAAACACTTTTCCATATACTATCATAACACTCAGATAACACAGGGGAAAAAAATCTTAGAGGGGTAGGACTATAGTCACATTTTGAGTTTTAATAGATGGGGCATAACTTATAAACAGCAATTACTTTTGAAAAGAAAAGTAATAGCCAAAGTTAATTTTGGCATTACTATGGACTTTTTCAACTATTCAAAGTATACTGCATTACAGAAATCAGGAAACAGACATATGTAATTCATCAGTATATTAAAGAGAAATCAAAATGGTTTTACGTGATAGCTTTAGTACCTTTACAATCTCATATAAAATGTTTACCAATGTCACAAGATTGGAATCTGCTGAAATAGAAAATAAAATATCATTATATTATACTTTAGAAGGAGTACCTCAATAGCATATTTAAAATGCTAGTTTCTCTGGGTCTTAAAAAAGATTTCCAAACTTCCCAAAGACTGTTTCTGGAAATCACACTGTAACATATTTGTACTTAAAGGACTAATTTCAAATAATATGTTATGATAGCAGCTCTGAAATCTAGGAACATAATAAGAAGGCAAAACTCATCTCATCATGACATATTAAGATCTAATCCTAATATATACGTGGGAATATCTTCTTAACATCCTTGTCAGCTGTCCAAGGAGTCTTCCAGCTTTGAAAGACCCACGTAGGAAAATGCATCTCTGGTTATTAATTTATGATTACATAAAAGCTTTTGCCTAAAGACGGTTTTGTGGGCAGTAAATGAGTATCTCGAAATTTATAGGTATGATTATATAATGGTGTACCCTGAATGTCCAAGTGAAGTAACCGAAATTAAAAAAAATAATAATAATAATTCAGTAGACGTGAAATATGCAAACTCTTTATAAAAAAAATTTTTATGACATAGTAAGTATATAATATAATGGAAATAATACGAATAATAAACAGTACATAGAAATACATTTTTAAAAGTAGTAAGAATTTTCTCAATTGTAAATATTACAAAATTTGACTAGAAACGTAAGAGAAATCTAGATGAATTATAATTATGTACCAGTGTATTCATGGATAGGCAAGCCTCACTACTGTTAAGAAGTTTATTCACAAAATAATAAAGAATATTTTGAGGGCAATAGGATTTGTATCCCACTAAGACTAGTGTGTCTATGTTATACTATTTATTTATTTATTTACCTGCTGAATTGCATTGTAGCTGTAGAATGTCTCAGCTGTACTTTCAGAAAAGGGTCTTCCCCACTGGAGATTAAAGCCTTAGAAACTCATTTAAGGGTAAAAAGAACAAACTCCTAAGTCAAAACAAGAATCACTGCTACAAGATAGTGCAGCTACTCGCGAACTTATACCCACTTAAAATTTCTTTATGAGGATAGGGGTGGAGCCAAGATGACAGCGAGAGTAGAGCAGCAGCAATCTCCTCCCAAAAACATATATATGTTTGAAGATGCAACAAATACAACTAAATTCCAAAAAGACAGACCAGAAGATACAGGACAAGAGCCAGACTACATCTACACCTGCGAGAAACCAGCACCTCGCAAAGGGGGTAAGATACAAGCTGCAGCCCGGCAGGACCTGAGCGCCCCTTACCACAGCTCCTGGCCGGAGGAGAGGAGTTGGAGCGGGGAGGGAGAGGGAGGCCAGGCCTATTAAACACCCAGCCCTAGCCATCTGCACCAGAGTGCAGACACACAGTGAGTGGGGTGCTGGATATTACGGGAACGGGGCAGTAAAATCTGCAAGCGGGTCCCCGCAGCTAGCACCCCTGAGACAAAGAAGAAAGAGTGCCCTTTGAAAGTCTTAAAGGACGGAGGACGGAGGACGGAGGCATCCCGGCACAATCAGCTCAGCAGCTGGGAACCCGGGGAACTCCAGGTACCCTAAACCCCTGGGCGGCAGCACAGCTCCGAGGACCCTCACGGTGATAAACAGCCTCCCACCTGTTCCCGCTCTGGCGCGACCTCGCCATAACAGAGACCACAGCAAGCGCAAGCGGAGCTTCCTGCACAGCGGCCAGGCAGGAATCAGAGACCCCATTTGCGCACAGCTGGCCAGGACAAGCCGCTAGGGGTGGCTGTTCTCCCAGGAGAGGAAGGCCACAAACTAGCAAGAAGGGACATTCTCCCCACTGACACGTGCCAACTACCCATGACTATCTCTATCGCCATGAAAAGGCAGAAGAATTTGATACAGACCAGATTAACCCCGACAGTCTCCCTTGAAAAGAAATCTGGGGAGATAGACCTAACCAATCTTCCTGAAAAAGAATTTAAAAGTAAGGTCATAACCATGCTGATAGACTTGCAGAGAAACACGCAAGAGCTAAGGAAGGAGAATACAGAAATAAAACAATCTTTGGACGGATTTAAAAGCAGAATGGATGAGATGCAAGAGGCCACTGATGGATTAGAAACCAGAGAACAGGAACGCATAGAAGTTGACGAAGAGAGAGATAAAAGGATCTCCAGAATTGGAACAACATTAAGAGAACTGTGTGACCAAATCAAAAGGAGCAATATCCGCATTATAGGGGTGCCAGAAGAAGAAGAGACAGAAAAAGGGATACAAAGTGTATTTGAAGAAATAATTGCTGAAAACTTCCTGAAACTGGGGGAGGAAATAGTCGCTCAGACCACAGAAGTACTCAGAACCCCCAACAGAAGGGATGCAAAGAGGACAACACCAAGACACATAATAATTAAAATAGCAAAGATCAAGGACAAGGACAGAATTTTAAAGGCAGCTAGAGAGAGGAAAAAGGTCACCTACAAAGGAAAACCCATCAGGCTATCATCAGACTTCCCAACAGAAACCTTACGGGCCAGAAGAGAATGGCATGATATATTTAATGCAATGATACAGAAGGGCCTTAAATAGAGAACTCTGTATTCAGCACAATTATCATTTAAATACGAAGGAGGGATTCAACAATTCCCAGACAAGCAAAAGTTGAGGGAATTTGCCTCCCACAAACCACCTCTACAGGGTATGTTAGAGGGACTGCTCCAGATGGAAGCACTCCTAAGGCGAAATAGATGTCACCAGAGAAAATAAAAACACAGCAGAGAAAGCAGACCAACCAACTACTAACTAAAGGCAAAAAATAAAATCAACTACCCACAAAAGCAGTCAAAGAAAACACAAAAGAGCACAGAATAAAACACCCAACATATAAAGAATGGAGGAGGAGGAATAAGAAGGGAAACAAATAAAGAATAATCAGACAGTATTTTTAATAGGTCAATAAGCAAGTTAAGTTAGACAGGAAGATATTAGAGAAGCTAACCTTGAACCTTTGGTAACCACGAATCTAAAGCCTGCAATGGCAATAAGTACATACCTTTCAATAATCACCCTAAATGTAAATGGACTGAATGCACCAATCAAAAGACACAGAGTAACAGAATGGATAAAAAAGCAAGACCCATCCATATGCTGCTTACAAGAGACTCACCTCAAATCCAAAGACATGCACAGACTAAAAGTCAAGGGATGGAAAAAGATATTTCAGGCAAACAATGAGGAAAAAGAAGGTGTTGCAGCACTCGTATCAGACAAGCTAGACTTCAAAACAAAGAAAGTAACAAGAGATAAAGGACATTACATAACGATAAAGGGCTCAGTCCAACAAGAGGATATAACCATTATAAATGCACCTAACACAGGAGCACCAGCATATGTGAAACAAATACTAACAAAACTAAAGTAGGAAATAGAATGCAATGCACTCATTTTAGGAGACTTCAACACAACCCTCATGCCAAAGCATAGATCCACCAGACAGAAAGTAAGGACACAGAAGCACTGAACAACAAACACACTAGAACAGATGGACCTAATAGACATCTATAGAACTCTACATACAAAAGCAACGGGATATACATTCTCAAGTGCACATGGAACATTCTCCAGAATAGATCACATACTGGGCCACAAAAAGAGCCTCAGTAAATTTAAAAAGACTGAAATTCTACCAACCAACTTCTTGGACCACAAAGGTATAAAACTAGAAATAAATTGTACGAAGAAAGCAAAAAGGCTCACAACCACATGAAGGCTTAACAACATGCTCCTAAATAATCAACGGTCAATGACCAAATTAAAATAGAGATCAAGCAATATATGGAAACAAATGACAACAACAACACAAAGCCGCAACTTCGTGGGATGGAACTAAAGCAGTCTTAAGAGGAATATATATACAGCAATCCAAGCCTATTTAAAGAAGGAAGAACAATCCCAAATGTATAGTATAACGTCACAAGTATCAAAATTGGAAAAAGAAGAACAAATGAGGCCTAAACTCAGCAGAAGGAGGGACATAATAAAGATCAGAGAAGAAATAAAATTGAGAAAAATAAAACAATAGAAAAAAATTAATGAAGCCAAGAGCTGGTTCTTTGGGAAAATAAACAGAATAGATAAGATTCTAGCCACTTATTAAAAGAAAAAGAGAATCAACACATCAACAGAATCAGAAACAAGAAAGGAAAAATCACAACAGACCCCACAGAAACACAAAGATGAGAGAATACCATGAATACCCATACGGTACAAGCTGGAAAACCTAGAAGAAATGGACAACTTCCTAGAAAAATACAACTCCAAGACTGACCAAGTAAGAAAAAGAAAATCTAAACAAATCAATTACCAGCAAAGAAATTGAATCGGTAATCCAAAAACTACCCAAGAACAAAACCCCTGGACCAGATGATTTACCTCGGAATTTTATCAGACATACAGAGAAGATATAATTCCCATCCTTCTTAAAGTTTTCCGAAAAACAGAAGAGGAGGGAATACTCCCAAACTCATTCTATGAAGCCAACATCACCTTAATACCAAAATCAGGTTAAGACACCAACAAAAAAGAAAATTATAGACGAATATCCCTGATGAATGTTGATGCCAAAATACTCAACAAAATATTAGCAAACCAAATTCAAAAATACATCAAGAGGATCAAACACCATGATCAAGTGGGAATCATCTCAGGGATGCAAGGATGGTACAACGTTCAAAAATCCATCATCATCGTCCACCACATCAACAAACAGAAGGACAAAAACCACACATTCATCTCCACAGATGCTAGAAAAAGCATTCAACAAAATTCAACATCCATTCATGATAAAAACTCTCAACAAAATGGGAACAGAAGGCAAGTACCTCAACATAATAAAGGCCGTATATGACAACCCCACAGCCAACATCATACTGAACAGTGAGAAGCTAAAAGCTTTTCCTCTGAGATCAGGAACAAGACAGGGATGCTCACTCTCCCCACTGTTATTCAACATAGTACTGGACGTACTAGCCACGGCAATTAGACAAAACTAAGAAATACAAGGAATCCAAACTGGTAAAGAAGAAGTTAAACGGTCACTATTTGCAGATTACATGATATTGTACATAAAAAGCTCTAAAGACTCCACTCTAAAACTACTAGAATTCATATTGGAATACAGCAAAGTGGCAGGAAACAAAATCCACACACAGGAATCTGCGGCTTTCCTATACACTAACAATAAACTAATAGAAAGGGAAATCAGGAAAACAATTCCATTCACAATTGCATAAAAAGAATAAAATACCTAGGAATAAACCTAACCAAGGAAGTGAAAGACCTGTACCCTGAAAACTGTAAGACACTCTTAAGATGAAATTAAAGAGGACACTAACAAATGGAAACTCATCCCACGCTCTTGGCTAGGAAGAATTACTATCGTCAAAATGACCATCCTGTCCAAAGCAATCTACAGATTGGATGCAATCCCTATCAAATTACCAACAGCATTCTCCCACGAACTGGAACAAATAGTTCAAAAATTCATATGGAAACACCAAAGATCCCGAACAGCCAAAGCAATCCTGAGAAGGAAGACAAAAGTGTGTCTGTGTGTGTGGGTAGGTGCGGTATCTCGCTCCCCAACATCAAGCTCTACTACAAAGCCACAGTCATCCAGACAGTTTGCTACTGCACAGACCAGTGGAACACAATAGAGACTCCAGACATTAACCCAAACATATGTGGTCAATTGCTATATGATAAGGCAACCAGGGACATACAATGGGGAAATGACACTCTCTTCAACAGATGGTGCTGACAAAACTGGACAGCTACACGTAAGAGAATGAAACTGGATCACTGTCCAACCCCATACAGAAAAGTAAATTCAAAATGGATCCAAGACCTGAATGTAAATCATGAAACCATAAAACTCTCAGAAGAAAACATAGGCACAAATCTCCTGGGCATAAATATGAGCGACTTCTTCAAGAACATACCTCCCCAGGCAAGGGAAACAAGAGTAAAAATGAACAAGTGGGACTATATCAAGCTGAAAAGTTTCTCTACAGCAAAGGACACCATCAATAGAACAAAAAGGTACCTTACAGTATATGCAAGAATATATTCATAAATGGCAGATCCGATAAAGGGCTGACATCCAAAATATATAAAGAGCTCACACACTTCAACAAACAAGAAAAGCAAATAATCCAATTAAAAAATGGGCAGAGGAGCGGAACAGACAGTTCTCCAAAGAAGAAATTCAGATGGCCAACAGACACATGAAAAGATGCTCCACATCGCTAGTCATCAGAGAAATGAAAATTAAAACCACAATGAGATATCACCTCACACCAGTAAGGATTGCCACCATCCAAAAGACAAACAACAACAAATGTTGGTGGGGTTGCGGATAAAGGGGAACCCTCCTACACTGCTGGTGGGAATGTAAATTAGTTCAACCATTGTGGAAAGGAGTATGGAGGTTCCTCAGAAAGCTCAAAATAGAAATACCACTTGACCTGGGAATTCCACTTCCAGGAATTTACCCTAAGAATGCAGCAGCCCAGTTTGAAAAAGACAGATGCACCCCTATGTTTATCACAGCACTATTTAAAATAGCCTAGAAATGGAAGCAACCTAAGTGTCTATCAGCAGATGAATGGATAAAGAAGATGAGGTACATATTATACACAATGGAATATTATTCAGCCATAAAAAGAAAACAAATCCTACCATTTGCAACCACACAGATGGAGCTATAGGGTATTATTATTACGCTCAGTGAAATAAGCCAGGCAGAGAAAGACAAGTACAAAGTGATTTCACTCATATGTGGAGTATAAGAACAAAGGAAAAACTGAAGGAACAAAACAGCAGCAGACTCACAGAACCCAAGAGTGGACTGACAGTTACCAAGTGGAAAAGCACTGGGGAGGATAGGTGGGAAGGGAGGGATAAGGGGGAAAAGGGGGCATTCCAATTACCACACATAATGTTGGGGGGGCGGGGGAGTGTTGGCACGCAGGGAAGGCATTACAACACAGAGAAGACAAGTTGTGATTCTATAGCATCTGAGTACGCTGATGGACAGTGACTGTAATGGGGTATGCGGTGGCGACTTGAAATGGGGGGGAGTCTAGTCACCATAATGTTGCTCATGTAATTTGTACATTAATGATAACAAAAAAAAAATTCACAACAAACTATCACCTCACACCAGTCGGAATGGCTTGTACCAAAAAACAAGAAATAACAAACGTTGATGAGGATGTGGAGAAAAGGGAACCCTCGTGCTTTGTTGGGTGACCTTGTAAATTGGTGCAGCTACTGTGGAAAACAGTGTGGAGGTGCCTAAAAATATTCATAACAGTATCATATGACCCAGCGTTCTTTTTCATACACAGCACTGGAACTCCTTTCAGGATACTGGACCTGTTTCCAATGCATATAACACCAAGCAATTCTCGAACACCAGTAGGGTGTCTGAGAACTCAACTCTGAGGAAATCTGCCTGGAGGCAGCACCAGATTCCCCAGGGTAAGGTTTCTATTCTCAAGACTGCCCTCCACTCCAACTCCAGAGCCCAGTTGCCTGGCCCACGCAATTATCCTGTGCTTCCCACCTAACAGGCTATGATTGGAGGTTCCAACGACCTCCCCCTTAGGTCTGCCCAAGTTGCTAGGGTGCCTCAGAAGCTCAGGGAACACGTTTACCAGTTCAACAAAGAGTACATACCATAGGCACACAACAGCCAGATGAACACACACATACGGCAAGGTCCCAAATAAAGCAGCTTCTATCCTCCAGGTGCTTGGGGCCTGGCATGGTGGCCTGTGCAGGCGACCTGGTTTCCCAAGCATGGAAGCTCTGATAGAGATGCAAAAGTTGAGAGAGAGATGTGCTTTTCTCATGGGCTTTTCTGAGGGCTTCACTGCAGAGTCATGACTGACTAAATCGCTGGCCATTGCTGATTCAGCCTCCAGCCCTCATCCCTTTCCTATTCTTCCCTGGGGGCTGGAGGCTGAAAGTTCCCACCCTCTAACCACAAGCCTGGTGCCCCTGGCAACCAGCCTCTACCCTGGGCTAGGGCCCCAAAGCCTCTGCATTAACCTAACAAGACACCCATTGGACAGTTATGGCTCAGCAGGATTTTCACGAACTGTGGATGAGGAGCAAAAATACCTAGAAAATGTATTTTGGTCATCTGAATTACCAAATATTTACTTCTTATCAATCATTACATCACAACAGGTGTCTCCACATACCCATAATGCCTGCAGGAACCTCTCTCTCCCCGAGAGGAGGCACAGAGCTCCCCACTTCCACTATTATTTCCTTCCTTCTTGTGTCATTGATCTGCACCAAAGACGATCCCTTTCAGGAGAATAAAGTCAAGGCTTCCGGCATATGCCAAGGCCGAGGCCCTCCTCCCCAGGGACATGAGCAGAGAGATGGGAGAAATGGCTTCAGGAGTCTGTTTTCCTGTCAGCTGCTCTCCCCTCCCCCAGCCGTCACCTCACCACCCAACCTTACACACAGGGGCCTATGAAGAACAAAATCTTGGAGTCAGAGCAGCTGAACAGCTGCCGTGTGTGCTCAGCTTTGCAGTGCAAGGGGCTCCGCTCCTCTCAGGGTTCAGATTGGAAAAACCCGACAGGGAAGAGGAGGTGGCCCAGCGACTCCCCGTCGCCATGTCAAATGGGGCAGCGCAAGCTCCACTTCCGCTGGAGATGCTTCCTGGCTGTCTGAGCACTTGCAAGGCAGCACGATAGGGTGTAGTTAGGGGGGGAATTTCCCAAACCTAGAATTTTAATTTCCTGACTATGAGCAGACTTTATGCTGCTCTGACTACAATGGAGCACAAAGAATGTCTAAGCAGCAGGTCCCACTTCTGAGTGACAGCACCCACGTCACCCGTTCGCAGCTGCCTCGGGTGACCAAGATGAGAACTAACTGGATGTTACTGGGAAGTTTTGACTGTCAAAGAAAGTGCAGAAGTTTTTGAGACACCTTCTCAATCCACGCTCTGCATTTGCAGTGACACAGAGCAGGGAAATGGGATGAGGGTCGTGCCACTGTAAAATACACTCAGCCTAAAAAAAGCCCACTTTATACTTTAACTTCATCTACATGCTGTTCTGCTTCTTCCAGCCCCTCTATCAATTAAGGAACATTGTAACCACGATGGGAGAGACCTGAGAAGGGCAAATGAACCTAGGGGGATAAAAAATGCTGAGAAATGGATCAACACAGTCCCCTGAATAACTCTACTCTTAAGACAAAACTTCAAAGGAATTAGGAATCAGCTGTATGCAGCATGCCTTACGCCCAGAGCTACCCAAAAGGCCCTTAACTGCGCCTCCTCTCTCAGGTCACTCCACTCCCATCTGGGTGTGTACATTGTCTGACAGTAAATGAACCTTCTTGTTGCACAAGCCAACTGGACTTGGCTCTGAACTATTTACCCTAAGACAAAAACCCTCTGACCTCCACGTCCAGAGCTAAATGTCTCTGTCACCTTTGCTACTTTATCCAGCTTTCTAGTTTTATAATCCTTTCTCTCTCCCTGTTTTATTTAAGGCCAATGGGGAAGCAGTAGTTCTTAGGACATAATCTCACTCCATCCAGTGCTCCATGGCTCCCCAAATTCTGGGACTGTAGGGATATAATTCTCACGCCATGCAGATCAAGTGGACACCGGATGCCAGGAGTTGCCAAGGAATATGCCCTGTGCCAAGCAGCAATTCAGTGAACTTGTTTTTCTCCCTCTGTTCTGCCCTGCTCTCTACTGCCTGCACAGCTGCTGACATTCGCTTTCTACTCTTGCTTTAATGAATTCCTTTCTTCCTGGCGCACATTTGACCTGGTCGAGAATTCTTTCCCTATCAGAGTTGAGAACTGTCCCTGATTCGGGGTGAGGTTTCACCTAGTACCCAGGGAGAGACGTGCCCAGCAACACCAGCATTCAGCTGCTGCTGTATAAGAGAGGGACCCACATGGGCTGAGTCCACACCCACAGCCACGTTCCTGGAAAAGCACGTGAGGCCAGGCTTCCACTCCTAACCCAGGGTCTTGGGCTCCTGAATTCTTTCCAATTCCCCTTTCCCGTCCGTCCCTGGACAGTGTCTGCCACTGCCACACCTTCTATAGCACTGCAGTCCATCTGGCTCTCTCCAGGTCTCCCCCAAGGACTCCAAATAAAAATACTTGCTATAATTCCTATTTTAATGAAAAAATTCAATCCACGATCTATAAAGGCAACAAAATATTTCCTAGTACGAGCTACCGCCCGCATCTATATTACTAATGCTAGCCATCACTACCAATCTCATATTCTATGGACAATGGGCTATTACAAAAATGTATGATACCATGGCATCTATCATCATTACCACCGCCATAGCCATAAAACTGGGAATAGCCCCATTCCACTTCTGAGTTCCAGAAGTAGCACAAGGAACCCTGCTGTCATAGGGCATACTACTATTAACCCGACAAAAAATCACACCCATCTCAGTTCTGTGTCAAATTTCACCCACAGTTAACATAAACTTAACACTCTCAATTTTAATTGGAGGCTGAGTGGGTCTAAACCAAACAAAATTACAAAAAATTACAGCTTACTCCTCAATTGCCCACACAGGTTGAATAATAACAACAACATATAACCCAACTATTACTATTCTAAATCTCCTAATGTATATTATAATGACCCTATCAGTATTTGTAATGCTAGTACACAACTCATCGACAACAACCTTATCTTTGTCTCACCTATCAAGTAAGACACTGCTAACTACAACCATTATGCTCACAATCCTAACTATCACTTGGAGGCCTTCCACCATTATCCAGATTTTTACCAAAGTGCATGATCATTCAAGAACTTAGCAGAAACAACAACATAATATTGCCACTAATAGCAGCAATAGCTCTACTAAACTTATATTTTTATATGCACTGACTTACTCCACAACACTAACAATATTCCCAATAACCAACAACATAAAAGTGACAATTTGAAACTATGAAACACATAAAATTAGCCCCACCCCTAATTATTCTATCCACAATAAATACTTCCACCAATTCCGACCATATCAATTCTAAACTAGAAATTGAGATTACACAGACCAAGACCCTTCAAAGCTCTAAGCAAGTATAAAAAACACTTAATTTCTGATCCTAAGGACTGTAAGACTCTATCCTACATCACTTGAATGCAAATCAAACACTTTGATTAAGCTAAATCCTCACTAGATTGATGGGATACAAACCCATGGAACTTTAGTTAACAGCTAAAAACCCTAATCAGCTGGCTTCAATCTACTTCTCCCGCCGTAAAAAAAAAAAAAAAGGTGGCGAGAGAAGTCCCCGGCAGAATTGAAGCTGCTTCTCTCAATTTTCAATTCAGTATGTAAAACACCTCAGGACTTGGCAAGAAGAGGACTTTACCTCTATCTTTAGATTTACAGTCTAATACTTATTCAGCCACCTTACCCATGTTCATCAATCGTTGATTATTTTCAACTAATCACAAAGACGTCGGCACATTATACCTTCTTTTTAGCACTTGACCTGGAATAGTGGGACCTGCTCTAAGCCTCCTTACAGTGCTGAACTAGGCCAGCCTGGAACCCTCTTAGGTAGTGACCACATCTATAACGTAAGCATAACCGTGCACGCCTTTTTAATCATTTTCTTTATGGTGGTACCTATTATAATAGGGGGCTTTGGAAACTGACTAGTGCCTTGAATAATTAGTGCCCCAGACATAGCATTTCCCCATATAAATAATAACATAAGCTTTTGACTCCTCCCTCCCTCCTTTCTTCTTCTCCTAGCATCCTCTACAGTCGAAACAGGAGCAGGAACCCAGTGAACCGTATATGCCCCCCTTAGCAGGTAATTTAGCACATGCAAGTGCCTCAGTGGATTTAACCTTTTTTTCTCTTCACTTAGCAGGTGTCAATTCTAGGAGCTTTAGTAACTGCATCACAACTATTATTAACACAAAACCGCCCACTATAAGCCAATATCAAACTCCACTACTTGTGTGATCAGTTCTAGTTACAGCCGTACTCCTAACTAGTGTCTCTACCGTGTTCTAGCTGCCAGCATTACTATGCTTTAACAGATCTCAACCTAAACACATTTTTTGATCCTGCTGGGGGAGGGGATCCAATTTTATATCAACGCTTATTCTGATTTTTGGTTACCCCGAAGTATATATTTTAATCCTTCCTGGCTTTGGAATCATCTCTCATATTGTAACCTACTATTCTGGGAAACAATAACCTTTTGGGTATATGGGCATAGTCTGGGCAATAATGTCCATTGGTTTTCTAGGCTTCATTATATGAGCATACACATTTACAGTAGGCATAGATGTTGATACACAAGCCTGTTTTACATCCGCCACTATAATTATTGCAATTCCAACAGGTGTGAAAGTATTCAGTTGATTAGCAACTCTGCACGGTGGAAATGTAAAATGATCCCCGGCCATATTATGGGCCCTGAGCTTTATTTTCTTGCTTACAGTAGGGGGCTTAACTGGTATTGTACTACTTAATTCACCATTAGATATTATTCTTTATGATACTTACTATGTAGTACATTTTATTTATGTGCTCTCCATAGGTGCGGTTTTTGCTATTATGGGGGGATTTGTACATTGATTTCCTCTATTTTCAGGATATACCTTCAACCCTACATGAGCAAAGATTCACTTTACAATTACATTTGTAGGTGTTAATATAATTTTTTCCCCCTCAACATTTTCTCAGACTTTCAGGAATACCACATTATTCTGATTACCCAGATGCTTACACAACATGAAATACTGTGTCGCCCGGGGGATCCTTTATTTCACTAACTGCCGTTAAAGTTTTCATAATCTGAGAAGCTCTAGCTTCTAAATGAGAAGTGCACATAGTAGAACCAACTAATACCAATCTTGAATGATTACACAGCTGCTCCGCACCTTACCATACATTTGAGGAGCCTGCCTTTGTCAACTTAAGCAAACAAGGAATCAAACCACCAAAAAATGCTTTCAAGCCAATATCATGACCTCTTTCTCAACTACTGAAGTATTAGTAAAATTTACGTAACTTTTTCAATGTTAAATTATAGGTCTAAGTCCTTCATACTTCCATAGCATGCCCCTTTCAACTCAGGCTAAGGCCTTGGGAGCCACAAGCCTAGAAGGAGAATGAACTCGATGCTACCTGACATTTACCCCAGGAAACTGACCCTCTGGCTGGGCTTCCCGGTACTCATCAGGGTCTGTAAGTAACGCCAAGGAGAGGGGGGCCAGGAGTTTATGTGTGCTTCAGGCCTCCTCACCTCCTCTGTCCAAAAGCTACCCTCTGTTTTGATAGCACCATGGGACAAAATTTTAACTCCTATACTGTACTTCATTATTTATTAATTTTCTAATAGCATGCACCAGACTGGGTTGCATCAGCAAACAGGAATGACCACTTCACTAAGTAGCCTGCCTAGACAGCTGCACGATGGAAACTACCCACTCCTACACCCATGGATGCATGTATATTAGAGCAGCCCAAGTTCACCTCCACAGAGTGCCACAATACACAGTGTGTCTCTCCAACACTGACCCTTGTCAAAGGACCTTAATTTTTGTTCTTAAAAAAACTTTACACCAAAATACATACAATAAAATGCACAAATCGCAAAGCTCGATGAAGTCTGATGTATGTACACACATCACCATCGCCTAGATCAAGATATCAAATATTCTCATTTTCTCACCCCTCATCTACTTCAGACATTTTTGCCAAGGAGGCATACAGATGGCCAACAGACATAAAAAGATGCTCAATATCACTCATCATCAGGGAAATGCAAGATTAAATCCTATGAGATGTCACGTCGCATTAGTCAGACTGTCCAAAATCCAAGAGACAAAAAATTACAGGTGTTGGCAAGGATGTGGAGACAACGGAATACTGGTGGGACAATGGCTGCAAGTTGATGCAGCCACCACAGAAAGCAGGAGGGAAGTTTCTCAGAGAACAGCTGTGCTCTCTGTAATGCTATGGGATGAGGAAGGACAATGAATGGTGGCTTGCTAAGGATGCTAAAAGGACTTACCTACTTGCCTCGTGTGACCCTGAAGGTAGGGAACAGCAGATGTTTGCAGAAATGGATCAAGTAGAACTTTCATGAGTTGACTTCAGAAAGACGAAGTTGTTCCCTGTGGAGACCTTATAGGGAAAACAAAAATGTCACTAAGAGGGTGAACCTCACCCACTGGGCTTCCCCACTAAGAAGGGACAGTCCACTACCAGATGGCTTTTTCGAAGGCAGGGGCAGTGGGTCACAGGGGAAGCCCTGATTTGCAGGCAACCTGCCAGGTGGAAGGGGGTGAGGAAGGATGCTCTCACCTATGACTATGCATGCTCCAGGGGCCTCCCTGCTGAGGCCAATCTCCCCAGCAGCCCGCCCCAGTCTCCCCACTTGACTTCTCTGCTAGGCAGTTATGGAAAACCAGCTGCCTTCCTCAAGCTCTCCTAGTGCACAGGCACCCAGACACACAAACACTGTCCCAGGCCGCACAGTGCTCTCACACAACACCACACGTACAAGAGCTACCGCACACACAGCAGACACCACAGCGACACATTCACCAGTGGGCCAAGCTGCCACCACGCAGCCACAGGTACCTTGACACACTCCCTGGACTACTGGCCTACTCCCGCGCTGACCCGTTTGGGAGCACAGGAGACCCCCCGAACCCCGCGGATGCACCCTCGCAGCAGCCATGCCCGCGTACCCACGGACCAGACATCCGAACCATTACCGGAAGTCAGAGAAGCTGGCGGGCCTGCGGAGCTCCTGGCTGAGATCCAGTCACCTTCCAGGCTGGGTAGGTGCATGCGCTGCCCATTGCTTTCCAATGCCCACCCACAGCTTTCCATTTCCTCCCAAGGACCATGCAACACCCCCAAACTCCCTGATAGAAAAGCCAACATGGGGGTGGCTACTTACTATGAACTGAGGTTGCTGCAAGGCGGCGAGGCCTGCATAGGAACCAGGGAGCCGGGTCCCTGGCAGGCGGGCCCCTGCTGGAGGTGTTACCAGTCTGAGGGATCTCGCAGTGGAGGGCCATGAGCCCTGGCGAAGGCAGCAACGTCGGCATCAGCGGAAGAAGGCACTGGAGGGCGGTAGCAGCGGCAGGCATCTAGGGCGGGTGTCAGCGGGAGGCGCCGGCAGGCAGGGCAGGAGAGAGGCGGGCTCCAGGACGGGTGGCTGCGCTTTGGTGGAGAGAAGCGGCGATGGAGGCCAGTGGCTTTGCCTGGCGCGGGGGGAGGGGGGGGGGCATGCTGGGCGTTGGCTGCGGGCCAGCTCCTCCCCCAGAACCGACACCATCGCCAGCCATGGACTCTGCCCTCCCACTGCCAACGCCCCCATAGCCTTGCTCTCGTCTCTGGCTGCGCACCTGCCGACGGCAGTGTCGGAAGTCCGCCTCGGGCACAGACACCCGCGCAGCGGACGCCACGGCCCACCATGGAGCGCAGCCTGTCCACGCTGCCGCCCACTGGAGACCCTGCTCCCCGCCACCGCCTCTGCCACCTCTCACGGCGCACCTGCAGCCGGTGGGCTGGACTCCGCCCCGGCCGCAGACCCCGCCACCGAGAAGCAACAGCCTGCAGTTTCCAGCAGCGGACTCCTTCCCCGCCCCATCCTTCCCCAACCCGAAGACGCCTGCCCCCTGGGGATGGCTGCTTACAGTGAGCTGCCGCTGCGAGGCCAGGCCTGTGTAAGTGCGCAGGGACCCTGGCAAGGTGGGGCCCTGGAGCCGGCGGTCGGCAGCCGCTGTTGGAGGGCTCCGGCCGGCAGTGCAGGGCTTTGGCGAGCGACGGCGACATCAGCGGGAGGAGGTCTTGGCCGGCAGGGACGTATGAGAGGGAGGCACTGGCGAGCGGCGGGCGGGATCAGGCAGGAAGCTTCCTTCTCTGCAGCAAGTGATGGCGCAGCTGGAAGGACACGTGCCGGGCAGGGAAGTAGGTGGCGCTGGCCAGCGGGAGGAGCGTGAGCAGCAGGCACTGGAAGTGGGCGGTGCTGGAAGGCAGGAAGAGCGGGCGCAGCCTTGGTGGCTGGCAGACACCGCCCCCCGTGCACGGCGGGCTCCGGAAGTGGGCGGCGCTAGTCGGTGGGACGAGTGTGCGCAGCCTTGGTTGCGGGCAGACCCCGCCCCCAAACCCCTCCGACAGAGCACGCGCATCAATCCCACACTCCCCTATCTGTGCAGCATCCATGTAAAATAAAAGATGGTACTCACAGAACCCAAAAATGGACTACAGTTGCCAAAGGGAAAGGGACTGGGGAGGATGGGTGGGAAGGGAGGGATAAGGGGGAAAAGGGGGCATTACTATTAGCAGACATAATGTAGAGAGGGGCATGGGGAGGGTTGTACAACACAGAGAAGACAAGTAGTGATTCTATAGCATCTTACTAAGCTGATGGACAGTGACTGTAATGGAGTATGCGGGGGGACCTGGTGATAGGGGGAGTCTAGTAAGCAATGTTCCTCATGTACATTGTAGATTAATGACACCGAAATTAAAAAAACAAAGACGGCATACAACAAAAATTCAGGAGCTCAAAATAAGTTAGCAGAAACAATATTCTGGGAAAATCTTGGTAGCTGGAGTCCAAGCTTCATGCCAAAGCCTCCTCACCATGTCTATATATATGGAGAAGCTGGAAGGACAGGGTGGGAGGGTAAAATATGGGAACAGGAGGCAGTACTTGCACTGAGCTGACGGAATAGACAAGTATACTGGACACACACACACACACACACACACACACACACACACACACACACACACACTTCCCCTAGAGAAACGTAGTCAACAAAAAAGAAAGGTAACTTAAAGGCCATTAGCTTGGGGTTGGTTTGGCCCGTCCCCACAGCTCAGCAAGGCAGGACGTGGCTCTAGTAGGGCAGGGGGATGTTATCAGGCCAGCCCAGAAGGCTTGGGATCAGCTCTCTCAGGAAGCCAGCTCCACTCAGACAAGGCACGCGGACGCGCGCACATGTCAACAAGCATCCCTCAGAGACTTCAAGACCCAGTTCAGTCCCTGCCCTCGGAAAGTATGATCTACAGGGAGAAGTCTCAACAAGTCCTGACCTGGGGTGTGGACAGGCCACCAGGAAACTCAGAAGGGTGTCAGAAAGAAGTGAGGTCTGAGCCGGGCTTGAGGAATTTCTCCAAGTGAGACTCCAGGCAGAAGGGAGCCTGGACACAAGTGGTGTGTGTGTGGTGGGGCAGGGGCAGAGGCTACCACAGGACGTGGGCAGCTGTGAAGGGACTGAGGGACCCACTTTCAGAGGCCTCCAAGCCCAAGAGCGGACTCCCTTGGCCCAGTGGACAACAGGAAGGGAGTGGTATTTACTGCACACCCCTGGCTTGGCACCACCAGCAGTCACCTCACTGAGTTGGACGCTCCCCCCTACACCCAGCTGCCTTGGCAGAAAACACTGCTTCCTTGTTAGGCTGGATCCGACAAGGGTCAGAGAGGGCAGGTCTCAGGGAGAAGGCCTCACAGCAAAGCGGCTGAGCCACCCATATGTGAGGAGAGCAGGACAGGAATGGTCAGCAGAACATAGGAGGCCCAGAACACCCCTGAGAAAGGCCGCTCAGCAAGGGTGCACCCCACAGTGCACAAAAGACATGGGGAGAGAAGGTCGCAGGCATTCAGTCAGCCCAAATAGCAATCCATCAGCCACTCAGCCCCAGGAGGGCAGGGCCCCACACAGTCCCCCTAGGGATGACACAGGGAGAGTCCTAGCATCTCGGGTGACCCCACAGCCCTTGTCCTCTACCACTGCAAGCCCTGACCACATACATGTATGCCCAGCCTCGGTGTCCTAGACTTGAGCATAAGGATGGTCTTCGTGATCACTGCATTCCAGGTCCCCAGAACAGGGGCTGACACACAGTGGGGGCTCAGCAGGTATCTGATGAGTAAATGAACCCAAGTTAACTTCTTAAAGGCTGAGGCTGAGTTGTTCCTTTAACAATTAATTGAGAACCCACTGTGTGCCGGACATGTTATTGGTGCTTGCTACATAACCATGAGCAAAAGAGCACAAGAGCCCTGCCCTCCTGGGGCTGACAGCCCAGTGGCCACATTCACCTTTGTGTCCGCATCACATCACATGTCAGAGCATCCCCACCCCCTATACCAGGCTCACTGAAGCAGAATGAATGGACTGTGGGAGGCGGGGTGTCCCAGAACTGGGTTGAAGCCCTGGCTCTGCACTGACTGGTTCTGAGCCCAGCTAACACCAACTGTCATCAGACGCAGGCGGTAAGCAGCATGCAGTGCACCAGAAGCCCCATCCGCATCCACACTCCCCACCCCCACCCCCCCTGCGGCCACTGCTGCCCTGCCGGCTTCCTCCCCCTGTACAGGACTGAGTATCTGGACCTTTCCATCAGTCAGGCTGCTTCAGACAACACTGATACCCAAAACATGGCTCTCTCAGGAAGCCAGCTCCACTCAAGACAAGGCACACAGACACCCACACATATCAATAAGCATCTCTTGGAGACTTCAAGCCCCAGTTCAGTCCCTGCCCTCGGAAAGTATGATCTACAGGGAGAGAAGTCTCAACAAGAGAACCTTAGGCCCCCCAGGAACCCAGCTGCACCCTGCAGTCCTGGAAATGATGCTGTCATTGCTCCCTCAAGGAGATATTCTGTCCCACCACTTGGACAGTCATGTTCACAGTCTAGTCCTGGAACTCCCGGAGCCACAACCACCTGGCAGCTAGTTAACAATCCTGCTTCCTGAACTCCAGCCGCACAAAGACCTCCCAAAGCAGAAGACCACCCTCCACAGGCCAGCCTCACTCCTAGGCCGGGTGCCCTCATGGCCACGAGATGGCTGCAGGTCCAGGCCTCAAAAGTGAACAACATTCTCAGAGGAAAATGACCATCCTTCTTCCCTCTTAGGCATGTACGGTGCCCACTCCTACCACCAATGCCTCTAATGTCTCATTGGCAGGAACTAAGTCACTCAACATGCTCATACCTCAGCCAATCCCAGGCAAGGGAGCAGACCCACGAAGCCAGAGCCCAGGGCCACTGTCTCAACAATGGGTTTCAACCCCAGGCAAGTTTGCTATGGATTCAGTGTGACCAAAGAAAATGACAGCAAAACGTTCTTGGGGTGAAAAGGTTATACCCAACTTTATTTCCAGGTGGCAAGTCAGTCACTAAAATCCTGTTCACTCAGAGCGAGTCTGCATGCAGCAAGCTGGTCTCTGCCTCTGGGCCCCTCTGTCCACACAGCTGTCCACTGGGCCCCTCTGTCCTCACAGCCATCCTCAGGGCCACTCTGTCCGCACAGCCATCCTGCACAGCCGTCCTCAGGGCCCCTCTGTCCACACAGCCATCCCACACAGCCATCCTCCGGGCCTCTCTGCACAGTCGTCCCACACACAGCTGTTCTCTGGGCCTCTGTCCTCGGCACTGCCACCACTCCAGCCTCTGCTCTGCTCTCCTGCAGCCTTGAAGCCCTGCCACCATGTCGCACCCAGAGCACTGGGCGGAGCTCTTTATATAGAGTCAACAGCCATGTATTGCCCACAGGTGTGCAGTGAGCTTAGTCAACAAGGGCCAGGTGAGAATACTGGCCACAGGAACTCTCATTTTATCCACAGCCACCAACAGTGAAGCAGAAGGCAGGCAACTGGAGAGGCTGAGAACTGAGCAAACCTGGGCTAGTCTGGAAAACAGTGAGTGCAGTGGAAAATGCTGGACTGACAACCAGGGGGCCCCTCGATGTCCCCAGGCCACCTGACAACAGCAGCCCCAGAAGTAAACACCAGTCCTCGCAGGACACCACTTCTCAGGGACAGCCACCACCTGTACTTTGGCCCTCACTTCCATTCCAGAAGGCCTTTGGCCTCACTTCTCTAAGCCTGTTCCGACTGCTGAGGCCCCTAGAGAAAGTCCTGTGGGCCAGTTCAGCAAATGGCACACCAAGCGTGAGCCTGACAGCTCATGACCACACAAACACAGCCCTCTGTCCGCTTGACACCAACCACCTGGGTGAGGAGACAAGGTGCACACTGAGATGGACAGTGTCGGGGAGAAACAGCCCTGAACTGGGAGATGGGGGAGGGGACGACAACACCCGCCAGAGACAGTGGCTGAAGGCTCACCCCGCACGGGCATCTGACCTGCACTTACAGGCGGGGGTGCTGGTTGGGGTTTTTCCTTCCCTGTCATCTGGCCTTTACCCTAGAAGTTTGGCACTATTATTACAGGTTCATGATCCCTTATCCATAATTTTTTAAATCCAGAACTCTCTAAAAACCAAAAGCTGATTTTGTTGTTAATTGATTGGGCAGCAGAGCTTCAACTGAACCAACACAAGACTATGACCTATCTACCCCTTCTGCAATGACTGCTCATACGTTTTGAATCAGAAATAGTGACATGTTTTACGCAGTGTTGCCCCTAAACCCCACCAGCAGCACCATATAATCCAGTATATGTTCCACATTCTGAAAAGTTCTGCATTCAGAAACACATCTGGCCCCAAGGGTTTCAGAACAGGGACTGGGGATGTGTATTACTACTCTACACAAGATAAAGTAACTCTCTTAGGAAAAAGCAGAACCGCACTTGGAACTAAGCAACTCAACTCACAGGCCAGAGCTATGACTCACTGTGCTTCCATCACTCACCCCCTGGTGATTTTAAGGAAGACACCACCCCACCCCACCCCACCCCGTAGACCTCATCTGGTCTTCTCATCCATAAAATGGGGAGCTTGGACTAGATCAGCGGGTTTCAAATGTGGTTTAAAGCCGATTGGCCCTTCCTTCAAGGACACCTTAAGGAAAAGTGTCACTGCTCCAGTGAGCATGTTCGCAGCAGGGTTCCTCAACAGCACAGTTTGAAAACTGCTATGCAGTGATCTTTTAGGGCCATCTGGTTCTAACATTATATGGTTGTCCTCTCGAGGCAAACAGCCTTTCCCATGAATGAAGGATACCTGGAAAGAACTTGAACCAGACCCTGACGAACAGATAGGCTTCTGACCTGCAGAGAGGACTCCAGAGCCAAGCAGCATGCATGCAGGTCAGAAGACCATAAGTAAGGTGTGTGAGAGGTTCCGGGAAGCTAGGCCAGCCAAGGGGGTTCCTGGGACAAGGTGACAGGAGGACGTACATGCTGGAAAGGTTGGCTGATCAGCCAGATGAGTGTCAGGAATCCTCTCCCCTACCCCCTCGGAGCCTGAAATTCCTCCAAACAGGAGGCCAGGGGACAAGTTGGGCAGTCCCGGCCCCACTGTGTGCAACCACAAATTCACAGTCCTGTCCTCACTATAGCAACCAAGAGCCTCAAAGCTTAGCTCACAGCCATCAATATGTTATTGTCAAATAAGTGACTCTTGTGATTCCAAAAATAAGAGCATATGATCTCCCACAAAGACACATCCTTCAGAGGACAACAGGACAGAGTAAGAGCAGGATGGCGGCCCTGGGCAGGCCAGAATGGAGGGTCACCAAGGTCCCACTGGTGTCCTTCCCACTGTCTAGGGGCAGTATGACTCCCAGGAGTCTGTAGCAGCCCAGGAAAGTCCACAAGCCATTCTAAACAACAGTGCCGCCTTCTCGCCTCGGCCCTGAAGACTCTCAGGCTGTTTCCAAAGAGGCCCTTCAGGCCAGTGGGCAGCCCCCCTGTCCACCATTAACTCTTCCCTCTCTGGGAAGGCTCCAGAGGCCTTACTGAGACCACTACCACATTCCCGTCTCCCATTTCTGGGTGCCATTCTTCCTGCTTTACAGACAGAGGGAACAAGACTCGGCTTCCTAGGTCGCTTGGTAACTTGTCTTAGGGGAAGAGAAGCCCAGAGGCTATGAATATCTGTAACAGTGGGGCTGTGGGGCCCAAGGAGAGGCAGAAAGGCTTCCTGGAGGGATGGAGCAGAGGTTATCTACCCTAGACTTACCTGATTCCCAAATCCATTCTTTCTCTAGCCCCGCAAATTAGAATACATCTAGAAAGGAGTAAGAGGTCAGCAGAACTGCAGACCTACAAGAAGTCCAAGAGATGGGGGCTGGATGAGGCAAAAAGTCAGAAAGAATGGAGCCACTGTGACCCTGAAGGTGGGCTCTCTGCAGACCATGTGAATGGGAATGAGACCGGGTGGGGGATATGTGGGAAGGAACAAGAGGCTGTAAGCACCGATCATGTGTTTGAGAAGAGTGGCCAGGAAAGGAAGGAGGAAAATGCTTAGGGGTAGTGGGTTTGTCGCGGGGGGCTTTACTTTTTTGTTCAGTTATAAGTTTTTTTGGAAGAGTAAGAAGGGTATGAGAAATTGATAGTATCCAAAAACAGGATTGTTTTCCTGACCAAAGATCAGAATGGAATAATCACAGGCTCCTGGCAGAGGGTGAGGAGGGAGGAACTTACTTGGCAGGGTGCTCACCCAAATGAGAAAGGCGGGTTTGAAACTGATATTTGAGGGAGAGGCAGGAAAAACCTTGACTGAAAAAGAGGAGCCAAATGCTGTGGAGACTGAGTAGATAAGGAAATGGAAGCACCGCCAGGATAGCAGCCTGGAAGCCTCTACAGGAAAGAGTAGGATTAAATCTCATGGCTCCGTATTACTCTGTAATATGGCTATCACAGAGAATAGCCAAAATTCAAATAATTGTATTTGATAAATACAACATCTATTACTATTGAGTGTTTCCTAAGTGCAAGCTTACATGTATTACCTTTCTGCATGGCATTCAAATGAAATGAAACTGAAGTTTCAGGGAAATTAAGTTAATTTACTCAATTCATACAAGTTTGCATAACCAGAAAGTTGCAGTCGAAACTCAAACCCAAGTTTGTCCATTTCCTGAACCATCAGCCCTACTGAGTCTTCAGGCTGGCAGAGATGACCTCAGGGAACATATCTGGATGGAAAAGATGAATATCAATAAGAATTCCTTTCTGAAAGGCAGTAACCAACAGAAGCAGTAGAGAATGAACTTGGGACGTCTGGGAAGAGGTATATCTGAGTGGGGATTCATACCCTTGGGGACAGAGGTTGGGTGGTGAGTCACTGGACAGGAACTCATCATAGGAGAAGCTACAGGTTACAGGTTCTTGGCCCTTGAACACTGTGGATAGGGAAGATGTGGCTTTCCTAACATGGATCTCAAAGCTGGTCTAATAGAGGCAAGACAGAATAGTTTCTTCTACCATCTCCTGAGCAGTAAAAATCTCATGTACTATACTATAAAGCAGAACTTCAGATTATTTCTTGAGTTTCTCAGTAGACAATTCGATCTCCCAAAGAATACAGATGGCAGCAAAAGAAAATCCCATCTTGTGCTGAATTCAGCTACTTCAAAAAGAACTAGTTGTGAAGTGGAAGGAAAGGAACTTTGGGGAAATGAGTTACTTCATATGAGCCAGGCAGATCATACATAAACCTGGACGTTAAGAAGGCATATTAAAAAGCAGAGAAGATTTAGGCCAGAGACTGTAAAGAGAGGATAGCTTGAGACCAAAAAGTTCACAAAAGCAAAGTTGTGAAGACACAACCACAATCAATAGGCAGAAATAAGTAGAATAAGGAGAAAATGGACATGCTGGCATATGTATTACTAGTTTTTCAGTCACTCGGAAATGGCAGTTGTATAGTGGTCAAGTTATTGAAGATCAGAGATGGATTTCCAAGGGACAGGCACCATGAGGGAGCTCTGGAACACAGGAAAGATTATGACATGCTTCCTAGATCTGAGTTGTATACAAACGTGTCTCTCTCAGTACTTAAAACAGAGTAAGGACACAAAAAGTGTTCAAATCAGCTTGGGGAAGAACCAAGTGAAATTCTATAAATCGATTTTATTGTGTTGAATCTGATAAAAAGATATTGTCAGTATTACAATAGCCATCATTTATTAAGTGGATCCCACATGGTAGGCATCATTTGAACTATTTTCCATGCATTTAATATTTACAATAACCCCAAGAACTAGGTGTTATTAATATCCATATTTTATCCTCATATGACGATAGAGTTGATTAACTTGTCCTGTAGAAGGTGGTTTACAGTCATTACTGTAAGTGAAAGTGTTACTTTCACCAAAGGCTGATTCTCTTTGAATGATATTCAGGAATCCTACTGGAAGGGATTTCATTATGGTGGTTTCTGTGTCTGTTACTGCATCATATGGATCCTGCTTTACTCATGGTGAGAGACATATCCTGTTAGAAGAGAAATTCTGCTTCCCAGATTTGTTCTCATTCTTGAGTCAGTCGACTTTGATGCTGAGCTTCTATGCTGTAATTGTTCCTGGGGATCTGAACAGTGCAGCTGAGGCACAGTGGTCCTGGAGCAGGAAGACCTGGCATACAGGGCCTTCCCTAGAGCTTGGACAGGTCACCTGCCACCATGGAGACAGTTAGCAGCAAGCTGAGGTCAGGACTTTGGTTCATGGTTAGTTCTCTCTCTCTCAGATGGTTGAATGACTGTGCAAGTTAATGTCAGCAACACAACCCCACTGCTATGGGCTGGACTGTATCCCCCTAATTCATATGTTGAAGCCTTAACCCCCAGTGTGACTATAATTGGAGTTTGGGCCTACAGGGAGGTCCTTAAGGTTAAATGAGGTCATAAGCGTGGAGCCTCATCCAATATAACTGATGTCTTTCTAAGAAGAGGAAGATAAATTAGAGATCTCTCTCTCCATACATGCACAGAGAAGAGGCCATGTGAAGACACAGCGAGAAGGCAGCCACCTACAAGCCCAGAAGAGAGGCAGGCCTCACTGATAATCAACTTGAATGGCACCTTGATCTTGGCCTTCCAGCCTCCTGAACAGTGAGAAGATAAATCTGTTGTTTGAACTATCCAGTCTCTGGTATTTTGTTATGGCAGCTCTAGATGATTAACACACCTGCCAAGTCTGCTTTCCTACCAGGTGGGGATTAATGATAATACATACTCATAGCCCCTGTCTGCACCTGTGGTCTAAGAAAGGCCATGTAAAAAGCTGAAGGTAGTGCCTTGTGCACAGTAAGAGCTTGATGATTTTCAGTTATGTTATTAATACTGAAATACAGTTCCTTCTCCAGTATCCTGGACATGACAGTCCTACTTCCCGCACAGTAGTTATGGGGATGCAATGAGATGTGTTTCTTAAGTCTTCCTTCCCTGACAACAGTCCAACAGGAGACAGTGCACATACACACCTGGGGACAGGGGCGTGACAAGAAAGGTCTACTGGAATGATTTTTGGTCTCATGTTCTTTCTTAAAAACACATATGCATCTTGCACTTTAATTCATATATAGTCATGTTTGCTTTAATTCGTAAGATGTTTGCCGTTATTTATCAGGTAGACAACTTATGATCTAGACAGATAACTTGGTCTTGTACACCTCACCCACATGACCACTTCATTCAAATTTTAAGAAGGCCTTTGCAAGTCACAAAGAACTGTCCTGGTGTAAGGATTTAGTTATTATTTTTGAAAAATCAACATTGCAATTAATTAATTTGGGGGGAACCATAAGGTGTGTTTCATATTACTAATTAACTAACTGAACCAACCACTGTTAGTGAGCTTCTACTATGTGCCAGCAGAGCAACCACACAGATCCATTCCCAGCCTTCCATTAGCTTACAGTCAGGCAGGCGGGTGGACACCAAACACACAGTCCAATAACTAACTGTTAAGAGTTATGGCACATCATGACAAAAGCTGTGAAGGAAGAATGCTAGGAAAGCCTGCAGCAGCAAGGGAGATGGTAAGAGCCCTATAACATTCTGAGTATGAACAGATTCCTGGGAAGTCCAGATTCCTAAGGAGAATGCTCTGGAGGCAGCCTCCTGAAGTGAGGTGTCAATTATTACGCTTTTAAAGCTCAGTTATTGTCACCCTTGGTTTGTCTAAGGAGGATATTGTTTCCACAAGTCTGAGAAGGCTAGGTATGAATTTTTATACTGGGGACCAGACAGGGTGGTATTTGACAACTTTCAGGGAGGTGATGGACTTGGGGACAGTGCTCTTTGCCTTAGATGTACGGTATGATGTTGCAGGTGGGAAAGTAGGCTTGAGGGACATTAGAGGTGCCTCCTTTCTCTTCCTGTTTTTCTTCCCTAGTGAGCGTGTATGCACTTTGCAGACTTGTCCAGGAGTCACTTAACACATGAGAACTGCTTGACAGATCACAGTCTTAGTACCGGAACAGCCAAACAGAAGAAGCCCCATCCATTTCCTGCCTGCCCTTTCAGGCCCTGAATGGAGGAGGTGTTTGCAGTATTTTGTTGGGAGTGGGGGGGGGAGGGACGTTGTCGCCAACATATTGGACTGGAAGCCAGGGGTTCCCTACAGAACTCCTGCCGCCTGGCTTTGCCTGTACTAGGAGTGCAGGGAAGCTTATGCCAAATCCTGCTCATGTGCTCATCCCTGTCACCAGCCCTCCTGTAGCTTCCACATCCCCGGTCAGTGCGTGTTTCCTTCCTGGGGGCCTCAGCACAGCAGAGTGGCAGATGGAAGAAAGGTGTAAAATTAATGTAGGGAGGGGGAGGGACTTTCACAACATTTGGCAACAATGCTTCAGTATGTTGGCACAGCACTCTACAACTTACAAGTACATTCACACCTGCTTTCTGTCTGGCTCTCAGAGGTGGGCACTGATCCCCAGCCTTAGATTCTGCCTCCCATTTCTTTACAGACAAATGCCCTTTGAGATGTCTAGGTCTTTTCTAGACCACGGTCCCAGAGGAAGAATGAATTCTTTCCTCATGTCAATTCCAATTTCTGCAAGCCCTCACCACTTCTGTGAAACTTCTATCAAACACATTTCTGAAAGAGTAGGGGCAGGAAGGGGCTGCAGAGACTATCTAATCCAACTTAGTCATTAGCACAAAGAAGAAAAGTGACTGAGCTAAGGCCCCACAGCCTGTCAGGAACCCAGCAGGGCTCAGACACCTGAAGGTAGACATGCACACGTACACTGCCCCCATTCTCCCAATGCCTTACATAGCTGCAAACTTCGCCCTCCTGGGGCTTCTCACGGGCGCACAGTGGGTGCTTCCTAAGTCAGGGTGTTTGGGAGTGTAACCTGTCAACCTTATTTTACCCTTCCTGAGGGGAATGCGGTGAGAGGAGCTCGCCATTCTCAGGGATCCTGTAGGGAATTCTTTTACAAAATGAAGACTCTAGTATGAAAACTGGTTTTGCACACAAGAGGCGACTCAGTCCTGGGACTGAGGGACTGACACACATGTGGGCTGCCCTAGCAGGAGGCACCTGTAAACACAGCATCCGGCCTTCCAAACCCTGATCACGTGACCCCTCTGAACGCTGCTCAGCCCACTGCCACCTCTCCCCTCCACCTCCACCTCTCCAGACGGTTCTCCCAAGGTGGGCTGAGGTCTTAAACGTCTGTTTGCTGAACAGTAAGTTAAGAATCTGACTTCTTAACTTCCTGGGTGTTAAAATGCAATCTTATCCTTAAGATGGGATCCATTCTGCCTTTTACTATATATTGTTTGTGGCTGGGCTTACTTGCTATATTAATTGCCCAGGTTATATATTACTTGATTAGGGGCTGGAGAGGGAAGAGCAGCATCTAGGCAAAGTTAAAGATAAACTGGGCCTTTTAGCAGGCTAAAGTAAATTTTACAATAGCCTCATTTAATTGACACAATGCAGACATGGGCTACACTGAGGTATTTTCTTATCTGGGGGATGTTCAAACATTCCAGGCCAGGTTACTCCTGGCTTTTTAGTTTTAACTCATCTTCACGGAAGAATGCTTATACGACCAGTTTGATACTTTACTTTAGAAAATTAATGTGACTCTGACTCTGCTGAATTGTTTAATACGGAGTTTTGGTACGGGTCTTTTTCCAGAGGCCCCCACCCTACTCTGACTACACCCATGGTCCCTGTCTCAGAATCCCTGTGGCTAGTTATAAGTTAGTTACTCAGCTGCAGATTTCAAACCTAAATGACAGAAAGATACTAATTTCTAAATACAAGAAAATGCACTGTCAGTTCCCAGATCAAAGTAAAGAAACTTCGTTACCAAATAAAAATTACGAGAGATACCTAATGAAAAATATTTTAATTTTAAAGGCGCTGCTTCCGGGCGGCCTCTCCCCCGGCGCGGGTCACACTTGAACTTCAGCCGGCCAGGCCCTCGCCGAAAACACCCACACACGGCAAAACGCCCGCCGGCCTCCCCGTCTGCGCGGCCCCGGCCCGGGCGGCGGGAGCAGGACGGGGGCGCGACCCCGGGCAGAGCGCACGCGCGCCGCGGGACCGAGCAGCCACCCTCACAACCCGGGCCGGGACGGAGGAGCGGCGGCTCCGGCGGGCCCCACCCCCCGGCCACGGCGAACTTGCACTGGGCGCACCTGCACCGCACCCTCCCTCCACGGGCGGCCCCTCCAGCGGAGCGCGTCAACTCCCGGCCCCGGCCGGGCCCCACGAGCCCACCACCCACGTCGGCCCCTTCCCGGCCCCGCGGGCCACGCGCTGCCCGCAGAGCTACCTGCACGGTCGCCCCCTCGTCCGGCTCCACCACGCCCTCAGGTGGAGGCAGGGGTCCCCGCGCCCCATCCGGGTTCCGCCGCGCCCCGCGGCCACGTACCTTCCAGCCCGCAGGGCTGTCGCCGTCGCCTTCACCCCTGAAGTAGGGCCCGCTCTGGACCCTCCACTGCAGATCTGCGACAGCGGGAGCCGCTTCTCGGCCGAGCTCTCTGAAGTCCGTACTGGGCAGCGGCTCCAAGTCCGGGTCGAGCGCAGCCCTCCGCCCGCCGCGGGAGACACGAGAAAGGCGAGTACCGCACCGGGAGCCTAGCGGGTGCGAGGCGGCGGTCCGAGGCCGGGGCACGAGGTCGGTGCCGCCCCCGCATGCGCGCCGGGAGGATGGCGCAGCCGAGCACGGCGCGGGTCCATCAACATCTGGTCTTCGCAGGGGCCCGCTGCGCGGACAGGACGGCACGAGACGCTCCTGCCCGGGCCAGCGGACCGAAGCACGGAGAGTGCAGCCGAAGCTGCCTCGCCCGCTGCGCTCCAGACGCTACTGACTTGAATATAGCGGTAGCGGAGCCTACAGCTACTACGCAGCCGCAGGACTTACGCGCCTGCGCCCAATGACTGCCCGCCCCCGACTGACGGCCCTTGCTACCAATGAGCGCGAGGCGCCGCGGCGTAGGCCCGCCTCCGACTGACGGCCCTCACAGCCAATGAGCGCGCGGCGCCTCGGCGCTGGAAGACAGGTGTGTCTATTCCCTGCTGCTACCGTGGCCAACCCTCCCTTCCAGGACCCACCGAGACCTGTGGAGCCCTGTGAACCAGGCACTCAGGGTCTGCGATTTCCTTGTGCGGTTCCAGCCTTGCTCTAAGTAACACCACACATTACCAGGCAGGAAGACAGGCCCTTCTACCTACCACGTGGTATGAACTCCATTAACATCTGCTCTGACCTGCGCTGATTCCATCGTTAGCCGTACATACATCTCAAAATCTCCCTAATGACAAAAAGCAGTAATGGGCGTCTGCTATGCTTGTTTAGTGAGTCGTAAATGAGCCAGTGGGACGATGTGTTTCTTCCCATCCAGCCCCCAGCTAAGTAATGGCCAGGAACTGGAAGAAGGGCAAGATGCACCAGACAGTAGCTCAAAGCGTTGGATCTTCTAATCACAACTGATTAAAAGGCAAAAATATTTGCATGCACATACTGTTTTCCATTACCTTAAAAAAATCTCAGTAATTACTTCTCCATCATCATTTTGGGAGAATGTTAACAACATTGATCTTTGATCCTTTAATTATGGTAAGCCCTGATAGGAGGATCCTAGGGGCTGGCTCCTCCCCACCTCCGCTCCTCTACTCAGACCGGCCTGCCTGCCTCACCTGTGGCGGGCTTCCCTCTGTGGTCCCCACTCCCCAAGGCTGTTCCAGCTCAGCAGGGATCCCCTGACCTGAACTCCTTTCATGTCTTATATTTTAGCAAATGCTGACTTTTTGTGAAAGAGAAATTTGAGAAGAAAACACACCCATAATTCTTTTACTGTACAAATTCGTGCTCCCATTTGCACACATCCACTACCATTTTCATTACTAATGTGGACGTTTTACGTGGTCTCTCCCTAGTGCACATATCAAATTGTTTTTATATCTACTCAGCACTATTTTCTCAAGATCTAGGTCTCTGAAAACGACCACTGTATGAACTGCATCATATTCCAACCCCCCTGGAGCCATCATTCATCTTCCATCCCGCAGGTGCAGACATGGTTCTTCTCCCCCCGTGTGAGCACTCACAGGTAAAGCCACCGGGGTCTCCAGGAACGCGAGCCTACCTCTTGTTGTTGTTACTAAGCTTTCCTTTGTTTCTACAGTTGATTTCCTTGTGGGGTCCATGGGGATGAATAGCTTTGTGGGTCTTGATTCCCAAGGAGGCCATGCAGATCTGCCATGACACCTGTGGCACCTGGGTGGGTTTCCCAAGGACAGAGTTGGATGGAGCCAGGTGACAGGCTCACAACAGGTGACTCGCAGGGCTCTGTGTCGGATAGGGTCCCCTCCCTTGTGCATGGCCAGGCCCTGGGGACTGAGTTCTAATGGCGGGTGACACGACAACGGCTCTTCCTGGGGCATTCCATGTCTCTCTCCCACCCTCCGCTGCTCTGGGGGCACTGCAGCTCCTTCGTCAGGCTGTGTGACAGACAGCGAGTCTCAGAGTGCTGGCACCAGCCACTAGCCTCCCTGCCTCAGGCCTCTGACCATGCAGCCCACTGAGAATCTACCATCTGGGGCCCGATGCACATCCCTGTTCCTCATGGCCCATGACTTCCTAGTTCTCTGTGTCCCAGACTCAGGGCAGGCCACGCTCCTCAAAGGCCTTCCAGGATGGCTGCTTAGTGAGCTCAGGGTCAGGGAACCAGATGCAAGGCCACCGTGAGCCCCAGAGGATTACTCCCAGGGGCCCACAGTGCTGCCAAGGGCGGCCAGGAGCTGGTGGGTCTGGGATCTGTGGGCAGGCTTGCCCCCAGTGGGTCACTGGCCATCCTGCTGCTGTGCCCCTCCCATCTGCTTTCCAAGGGTCCAGAAACTTGACTCTGCCTGGAGACACAAGATAGCTTTGAGACCTAGTAGGGGGAAGAGAAGAGGTGCTTGGTGGAGACAGCCCTTTCCTGAGCCGTACCCCAGTGACCTAGGACCCTCCCAGGTGGTTCTGAGCCAGGCAGGCAGAGCCCTGCAGTTCTGTCCTCTCTGTTACTCATCTCCGTGCAGCGGCTCCAGGTGGGGGCTGACGCCCAGCCTCATGCGGTGGGAGGAGCCGGGGTCTGGCTGGGGCCTCCAGACCCATCCAGAGAAGTCCTGTTCCTCCGGGCCTGGGGACATGGCATGTACATACATATATGAGTTCACATGTACACACACACATATGCACAGAAGAGACTCCCAGGTGTGTCCCTCATCTCTCAGCTCTCCCCCCACAGGGCTCATCCTAGCTTCTTTGTGCAGAGGTCATGTCTAAGTTCTGAGCTCTCCGAGTATGCTCCAGAAGGCACCTTAAGGAGCTGGGGCACCCGTTGGGGCAGTCCTGTTCCTTCCCCCTGAAATCAGGCTCTCTGCAGCCAGGTCTCCCTTCTGGGCCTGCATTTCAGAAGGACCAGTGCCCACTGTTCTGAGGCCTCTCTCCATGTGTGACCTTGGCATGTGCCTGCCCTGGCTTGCCTTAGTTTACCCACTGGTGCAGTGAGCAGGTTAATCAGAGCATCGCCAGGGGCTACTGTAGCCTTGCTGGTGGAGGACTTAATGCCGCATTGTCCCAGTCCTGGCCAGTTCTCCCCGCATCCTGCAGTTTTCTGAGAGTGGGGGGCATGTAGCACTTGAAGTGTTGTCACATCCTGCTATTTTTGCAAGAGGCCTGAACACAGTTGTTAAAAATAGAAATAATGAGGGAAAACAGCCACTTCTGACTTTGAGTCATGAAGCAAGGACAGGATCCCAGTATCCTCTCTGGCTCCTGATGATAAATGATCATCGCACTGTGTCTGTCCTTAGTTAATTTATCCTTGGCCCAGAGAGAAGTTTCTGCATTTTTTTTTTTTTTTTTAGAAATCTGGGAGTTTCTCAAAGCCTAACAGCTTCACCTGCTCTATTCTGTGTGTTCTTTGCTGGAATGCCATGAGGAGCCTGTTCCCTCTGCTCTGGGGCATTGCCAGAAGCCAGCATGGTATGGCAGACCTGAATGTGCTGGGGTGATGCCCCTGCTCCTTCAGTTGTGTCTGGCACCCTGCAAAGGGGCCCAGGAGGCAGGGCCTTCAGCACCCTCGGGGAGACTGTGTCAGAGGAGCTGCCAGGGCAGGGTACATGGTGTTCCAGGCCCCATCCTCTGGCTACTGTGTGTACAGTGTCTCTTGAAGATGCAGAATTCCGCACCTAAGAAGCCCTTACCATCTGCCCCAGGTGGCTCCTCCTGAATCCAGGAGGATTCAGGTGTTGGTGTCTCTTTTAACTCCCCACACACACACTGCCACTCCCTGCGCTGTGCTGTCGCTCTTCTGATCAAGAGGAACCCCAAGTGCCCAGGACCCTCAGAGTGTGGAGGAGGTCATCAGAGAGGCTGGCACCCACCTCCAAGGCACCCAGAAGTGAGGGTAACACTGCCTCCCCTGGCCTTGGGCTCATGGTCTGCACTGATATCAGCTTCAATTTTTAAATTCCAGGTTGAGCTCACAATGGTGCCTTCTGTCTTCAGAGTGCTAACCCAGGAGAGACTCAGGAGGAGACAGACTAAGACTCTCCTGGAAGTTACAGGGAATGCATGCACAGCTGGGCAGCAAGAGGTATGTCCCTGGTCCACAGGGGTACCTGGCCCATGTTAGCGCCCCAGTGTGTTTGGAGAGGGGGCAGGTTAGCCTTTTTTTCTTTATAGTTTACTTCCAAGGGAGGTTTTGGGTCCATGACAGGAGCTACCTAAACAGTTGCTTCTGCCCATCTGCTGTGTCTGCTCGGACATGGACATGGATGTCAGCCTGCTGTCATATCTGCCTTGCATTTGTGTCCATTCACAGTTCTCAGTGTAGTTCCTGCTGGTGCAAAGAGTGGGTGTGGAGCTGTACATATATGTGAGTACACAAACAAGTGCATGCACATATATGTTAACATACATGCACACGTGTGTGACATACATGCATGTGTGCACCTACCTATCTCCTGTGTGTGCACATAGGCACGTGCCAGGTGTGGAAAGGCATGTGCAGGTGTGTGTGTACATCTGCCCAGCCACTCAGTAACACTCTGCACTAATTCCCTGGGGCCTTGCAGTTGACAGCTGGCTGGTAAGCCCTGGTGAGCCTGTCCTTGGCTGGCTCGTCCTGCTGCTATGACAGAGTAGCTCTTATACTAGATGAGTAGGAGCTGAACTGCCTACTGGGGATTCCCAGGGTTTCTTCTGGTCCACCAGGAAGATGACAGCATCGAGACAACCTCATACAACAGTGATGCCTAACATTTGCATAATTTTTCATGTCATTCAAAATAATGTAAAAATAGCGCAGAAGATTAAAGGGCTAGCCCAAAGTCACACAGCAACTCAGCAATACAGCTGCTCCCAGGAAGCCTGCCCTCACTGCACAATTTAACTGGCCAGCTTTCAGAGAACTTGTGACTCCGACAGAGGCCCAGGGAAACACATCCTGTGCCAGTGAATTCCTCCATGTTCCAGAAAATGATGCACAGCTGTAGACTCAGCAGCTTCCCAGATAGGGTATGACATGCACCCCCAGAGCCCGAGGGTGGGTGACCTGGCTGCCAGTGGGCTCGAGGGATAAGGGGAGGTTAGAGGGCCCAGGGGTCTTGCTTTGAAACCAGCATCAGCTGCTCAAGATGGACAGGAAGGTGGTGCCAGGTGGGTTCAGAGGAAGACAAAAGCCTGCAGTCCTTGTGGGGCTGAGAGTTTGTGACGTGACCCCAGTGAAAACTGCTTTGTGCTTTGTGCCCGGCCAACCCTCCTGTCTGACTCCACAACCACCACGCCAGAACAGCACATCGAGAGCACACACAACCACAGGCGCCTGGGCCCAGCCAGCCTCATGGGCAGTGCCCAGTGCTCTGTCTCCACTGGGCTCTCTGGGAGGGCCGCTCCCTGAGGGCTCACAGGCAGACGTGGTCCAGGGGAGGGTGTGCCTGAGTGGCCTTCAGCAGCATGGGCTGGGTACTCCCGGGAGTGTCCAGGGCCTGACACTGTCACCACGTTAGCTCCTGCCTTTCCTCCTCGGGACAGGGAGGCCCCACCTGAGGCCCTATGGCTACTAGACACCCCTGCTATGCTGCCTTCACTGGTTTCCTCACTTTCAAAACCTCTCCACTTCCAGAGCACAGCCCAGCCACCCTTCACGGGCTCCTCTAATGTGGCAATGCCTCCCATGGGCAGGAACCCTGTTCTGAGCACCTTTGGGCATGCCACACTTCACACACCCGCTCTCCAGGCCTGCTTAGCTTGTCATTTCCTCCTGTGCCCTAAAGAGGAAACTGAAACTTTGTGCCACAGAGCTGAGCTGTAGGGTCTGGGGTCCCCTTACTGCCCAGGACTCCAGGTAGCCTCAGAGAAATGCCAAGATTGGCTGTCCCACAGGCCACGCACCTGTTCCCTCCATCCATCCACGGCGGAACCTGCAGCACCAGGCCAGTACAGGCTGGCACAGAGGTGGCAGCAGAGGGATGTGAGGAGAGCCCTGGCAGAGGGGCAGTGGGCATACGGGCACACGCCTGGGTGTGAATCCCAGCAGCAGCATCATGCACAGATTTTAAAAACGGGCAGATTTGTTGGTATGAAACCCCCACATTGCTCCTCACTGTAACTGTGAAGATTCTGAGGATGCGGGGCCAATGCTCTTCCCCTCCGCAAAGGTCAGCCAATGAAGAAGGGTCTGCCACTCACCCTCCTCATCGCCTGGACCCACCTTGTGGTGTCTCTGCTTCCACACCTCCTGCTGGGGATAGGGACCACCTGTCGGTGTCGTGGTGATGAAATGCAGTGGGGGACTCCTCGCACCAACACTCAGCATGTGCTCGGTTGCACTAACTCCTGGGTTCCCAAGTCCCCGGCCTCCATGATCCTGGCCCCCACAGTCCCTCTGCCGGCACCTTTCTGAGGCTTGAGCCCTCCTCCAGCACTGCTGGTCTCAGCTCCCTTGTGAAGAGGCCAGGCCAAACCATGCCCAAGTGAAGATGGTGGGCCACCTGAAAAGTCAGAGAGAGTGGGGAGGCAGGAGCCAGAGGAGCAGGGAAAATCAGGCCCTGCAGGGAGGGGTCCCAGGAGCAGGGACACTAGAGAGGTCTTGAAGCATGTGTAGGAGCTCACAGGAAGAGGGCCAGTGTGTCCCCAAGAGGACTGGGTCTGCTTTGGCATCCTACCAGGATGCTTTCCTGAAGCTCTTGCACCAGTAGTTCAGCAAATTCACCCTTTATGATTTTTCTGTTTCTAGTGGCCAGAGCTACAGGGTTGTTAGGCTTTCAGAAATATGGTGCTTTAAAGCCCATGTCCCAGATCAGTGTCCTCCAGAGAGCAGGGATGTCTGTGTGGATGAGGGAGATCCTGGCTATGGTGCTGAGAGGGCCCAGCCACACGGGAAATGCCACCCCCAGCCCACCCCAGGGAGGGAAGGGGCAGGGAGAGAAGTAGGACAGACCCCCAGGTCAGGGGCAAACCCAAATGGCCTGAAGAGCCCCCCTGAGCACACTGTCCCTCTTTACTCTGCTGAGGCCCCGCAGAGCCCTGAGTCGGCAGCACTGGGAAGGCCCCAGCTCCAATGCCTGCATGTGGGTGCCCTTGTGCAGCCAAGGCCCTGGGTTTCTGAGGAGCAGGCACAGCTCTTGATATGAGACCCAGAGTGAGCAGGGTTTGACTTGGAAAACCACTGCTGCTGACACATGCAGCACCCTGGGCCCAAGGGGCCTCATGCTTGACTGGTGGCCCCCTCCCTGGCCTTGGTGGTCTCTGGGGGTTCCAGGGTGGTCTCCTCACCACAGCAGGAGTGGCCAGAGGCTTGCAGATGGTGCAGGGTGGGCGACTGTCCCTTTCCTGGGTGGGGCACCGGCAGGGGTGTGGGGCGGCAGGGTGGGGGTGTGGCCCGCAGTGCTCTCATCCTGCAGGAGACTCCTCTGGGGTGCCCTCTGCGTTCTCCCTCTGATTCGCAGCCTCCCTGTTACCCTGTCCTGCTGTCCTGGGTCTGGGTGCTTCCGTCCCTCATGCTGTTTACATAGTGGGTGATCAGGATGCGGCCAGTCAGGCAGGGCCAGTCCCCTTCTAATTTATGGTGAATTTGGGCCCTGGGATGAGATTTGACCCCAGAACATTTCCTGCACTACTTCTACAACAGACTGAGGACTTGTGTCCCCCAAAGCAGATCCTGAAGCCTGACGGGGAGGGGCCATTGGGAAGTGCCTGAGTCGGGAGGGTGGAGCCTCCGTGAGTGGGATCGGTGCCCTTGCGTGAGAGCCCAGAGAGCTCTTTTGTCCCTTGGGCCATATGAGGACACAGTGAGCAGACAACCCTCTAGTGACCAGGCCCCAGGCCCCAACCAGACACCAGATCTGCCGTATATCAGATGCCCAGCCTCCCAACTGAGAAGTGAACACTGGCTGTTCATACCGCCCTGCCTCTGGTGTTTGAAATCAGCCATGACCCCACACTCCCTTTGTTCTCTGTCCAGCAACACCAGAACGCCCCTGCACTGGGCTCGCGGGTGGGCTGGGCCCTGGGCCCTGGTCTGCTGTCTTGCCCAGTCCCCTCTGGGGCCTCCATGGTCAGGGGCAACATTAGAGTCCAAACGCCCCTTGGGTGCCTGGGTTTGAAAGCTCCAGGACCCAGAGGACCTCCCGGGAGTTCGGGAATCAGCGCACCCCAGAACAGCCCTGGCCTCTGTACCCTGTCGTGTTGGCTCTGTGTGGGCCCTGAGCCCACAGCAAGGACAACTCCGGAGCCCAGGGGCAGCTGTCTGGGCAGGCCGTGCCCACCACGGGCGACATGGGCCATCCTGGAACACAGAGGAACATGGGCAGGGCCGGGAATGCAGCCCTGGAGGAGGAGGGCCTGGAAGCCAAAGTGGAATGTTCTAGAAAGTTACCCTTGCTTTGGCGTCACTGTGGGCACCCAGTGTATTTCCATCCTTTGACTTCTGCTTCTCCACTTCTCATTATGACATATTTATAGTCCAAATTGCTGAGACCTCTGAAAATATCCAAATCTTCACACCCGTGTTCTCACCTGAGGGGCCAAGCTAAGAAGAGAGAAGTGAGGGCGGGGACTCAGGAATAAGACCACGGACGGAGGGGCATGTTCCAGGGGAAGTCAAAGGCAGCCTGGAGCCCCCATCTCCATGGGGCCCCCTGATGTCTGGGGCTAGTAAGGACTCAGTGTCCCCGCAGCCTGTGTATGTGCTTGGGGTGGTCCTCCCTGGCTCTGCTGAGGCAGTGAAGACATGGCAACGGTGGGGAGCAGGGGCCCGAGCGACCTGGAGCACACTCTGCTCAGAGTGAGAGACACCACCTGGCCATGGGGTGGGGAGGCTGGCTTGGGAGGCTCAGGGCTAGGGAGTCAGTGTGACGTAGGACCCGTGGGGCCCTGGAGAAATCCAAGCTGGCCCCAGTGCTGACGGGCTCTTCCTGGCCCAGATAGACTGCTGCTCCCCCCGGACAGCCTCCTTTCACCGCAGCACTGGTGGTGGCTCCTGAGGGAAGGAGCCAGTCTTTAGAGTGCCCTGGGCACCAAGACCCCCACCCCCAGCCTGTGCCCCCTGCTCCTCTCAGGCCAGCACCCAGCATCACCACAGCAGGTGAGGGCAGACTGGGGCTTCTGGGCTGGGCCTTGACTCATCCCATCCCTGCTCCTCACCTCATGCGGCGAGACCTGCTCATAAGGCACTGGATCGGCCCTGTCCCTGGGCTTCTTCCTGGACTTCTGGTGTCACCAAAGCAGCCCAGATCCTCTGTGGCCACCATATGGGGAGCCCCACTCAAGGCCAGATATACAGGCTCTGACTTCATGCACCACTCAGGTGCTCACGTCTACAGGAGACTGCCAGTCCTGTTCCCACAAATGACAATGCCAAGATGTGATAAAAGCCACCTGTCAATCATAGAATTCAATGTCGCCTTTCTGTAAAGCCATAAGCCATCTGTGCCTCAGCCAGGAAATGGCCTATAAAATCCTGAGTAATGACCTTTCCAATATAAAGAATATTTTAGGCAGCTGTTTCCAGGATTTATCTGTGTGAGTAATTTTATGCCCCAACCTATTACGTGCTCAGTGTCTGATGCCCTGTTCAGCAGCTCCTACACATTTTATTAATTCACATCTTCATTTGGGCATTATAAATATAAATACAGGTAGAATAGAACATAGTGCAGGGAAGACTCAATGTGGGATTCATTTTGTGTCATCTTATGGATTCCTTGCATTGCTTGTACTGAATGTGATTAAGGCACAAAGTAAGCTAGGCCACTTGTAATAAAACCTAGATTAAGCATGGAAATGGGTTGGTTCCAACTTGGGGGTGATAGAAGGACTCCCTCACCATTGCCCGTTCTGTTCGGAACAGTAGGTGACGAGTGACAGGTTTTGCCTAGGTTCTCTGTCCCTATCCAGTGTATCCGTAGTTCCAGGTTATCACATCCTCTTTACCTTACCTTTATAATTTTGAGATTACAGGGTACAAATGAGGAGTTGAAATGAAGCAAAATGCAGTGGTATTTTGTTCCCTCTGATTTTTCAACAAACCTAAGTAGATAAAAGATTTCATTAAATTTGTTTTTCTTCTATATATGATACTTCATGCTGAGAAAAACAAATGAACTTGATAAAGGCTTTCCAAGAAGCCTATCTTACATGCAGAGAGAATGATGGGAAACTGTCCTTAAATTGTGTTATTAATCTGTATATGTCTGTCTGCTTACTACACATCTACATACATCCTGGGTAACTATGCCTATTTAGCCTGAACTATCTCTTCAAACATTAATTTATAAACTTCCATCAGTAGGGAATGCCCCTCTGTTCTGTTTTGTTTTTTTCTGGCTTATCAATATTTTATTTAATGGTTCATACTTTTTTGTCTTATCTGAAAAATCATTTTTTAAATTTTGGTATCATTAATCTACAATTACATGAGCAACATTATGGTTACTAGACTCCCCCTCCCATACTCAAGTACCCACCCCATACCCCATTACAGCCACTATCCATCAGTGTAGTAAGATGCTACAGAATCACTACTTGTCTTCTCTGTGTTATACTCCTTTCCCAGTGCACTGCCACCCCTGCTGCCACACCCCCTACAATTTGTGTGTGAATCGTAATGCCCCTTTTTCCCACGTATCCTTCCCTTTCCTCCTATCCTCCCCATTCCCTTTCCCTTTGGTAACTGTGAACCCACTCTTGGGTTCTGTGAGTCTGCTGCTGTTTTGTTCCTTCAGTTTTTGCTTTGTTCCTACACTCCACAGATGAGTGAAATTATTTGATGCTTGTCTTTCTCCATCCTGCTTATTTCACTGAGCATAATACCCTCTAGCTCCATCCATATTGTTGCAAATGGTAGGATTTGTTTTCTTTTTTTCTTGTTTGTTTTTTTATTTTATTTTGGTGTCATTAATCTACAATTACATGAGGAACATTATGTTTACTCGATTCCCCCCATCACTAAGTCCCCCCACAAACCCCATTAGGGTCACTATCCATCAGCGTAGTAAGATGATGTAGAACCACGACTTGTCTTCTCTGTGTTGCACAGCCCTCCCAGTGCCCCCACCACCACATTATACATGATAATCATAATGCCCCCTTTCTTGCCCTCCCTTATCCCTCCCTTTCCACCCATCCTCCCCAGTCCCTTTCCCTTTGGTAACTGTTAGTCCATTCTTGGGTTCTGTGATTCTGCTGCTGTTTTGTTCCTTCAGTTTTTGCTTTGTTCTTATACTACACATATGAGTAAAATCATTTGCTACTTGTCTTTCTCCACCTGGCTAATTTCACTGAGCATAATACCCTCTAGCTCCTTCCAGGTTGTTACAAATGGTAGGATTTGTTTTCTTCTTATGGCTAAATAATATTCTATTGTGTGCATGTACCACATCTTCTTTATCCATTCATCTACTGATGGGCACTTAGGTTGCCTCCATTTCTTGGCTATTGTAAATAGTGCTGCTATAAACAAAGAGGTGCATATGTCTTTTTCAAACTGGTCTCCTGGATCCTTAGGGTGAATTCCAAGGAGTGGAATTCCTGGGTCAAATGGTATTTCTATTTTGAGTTTTTTGAGGAACCTCCATAATGCTTTCCACAATGGTTGAACTAATTCACATACCCACCAGCAGTGTCAGAGGGTTCCCCTTTCTCCACATCCTCGCCAACATTTGTTCTTGTTTGTCTTCTGGATGGTGGCCATCCTGACTGCTGTGAGGTGATATCTCAGGGTGGTTTTAATTTGCATTCTCTGATGATTAGCAATGTGGAGCATCTTTTCATGTGCCTGTTGGCCATCTGAATTTCTTCTTTGGAGAAGTGTCTGTTCAGCTCCTCTGCCCATTTTTTAACTGGATTATTTGCTTTTTGTTTGTTGAGGTGTGTGAGTTATTTATATATTTTGGATGTCCACCCTTTATCTGATATGCCATTTATGAATATATTCTCCCATACTGTAGGATGTCTTTTTATTCTACTGATGGTTTCCTTTGATGTACAGATGCTTTTCAGCTTGATATAGTCCCACTTGTTCATTTTTGCTTTTGTTTCCCTTGCCTGGGGAGATATGTTCATGAAGAAGTTGCTCATGTTTATGTCCAAGAGATTTTTGCCTATGTTTTTTTCCAAGAGTTTTATGGTTTCATGACTTACATGTAGGTGTTTGATCCATTTTGAATTTACTTTTGTGTATGGGTTTAGACAATAATCCAGTTTCATTCTCTTACATGTAGCTGTCCAGTTTTGCTAACACCAACTGTTGAAGAGGCTGTCATTTCCACATTGTATATCCATAACTCCTGTACCATATATTAATTGACCATATATGTTTGGGGTAACATCTGGACTCTCTATTCTATTCCACTGGTTAGTGGGTCTGTTCTTGTGCCAGTACCAAATTGTCTTGATTACTGTGGCTTTGTAGTAGAGCTTGACATTGGGAAGCCAGATACCCTCTGCTTAACTCTTCCTTCTCAGGATTGCTTTGGCTATTCGGGTTTTTTTTCTGGTTCCATATGAATTTTAGAACTATTTGTTCCAGTGCGTTGAAGAATGCTGTTGGTATTTTGATAGGGATTGCATTGTATCTGTAGATTGCGTTAGGTAGGATGGCCATTTTGACAATATTAATTCTTTCTAGCCAAGAGCATGGGATTAGTTTCCATTTCTTAGTGTCCTCTTTAATTTCTCTTAAGAATGTCTTGTAGTTTTCAGAGTATAAGTCTTTCACTTCCTTTGTTAGGTTTATTCCTAGGCACTTTATTCTTTTTGTGCAATTGTAAATGGAACTGTTTTCCTGATTTCTCTTTCTGCTAGTTCATTGTTAGTGTAGAGAAAAGCAACAGATTTCTCTGTATTAATTTTCCATCCTTCAACTTTGCTGAATTCAGATATTAGTTCTAGTAGTTTTGGAGTGGATTCTTTAGCATTTTTTATGTACAATATCATGATATCTGCATATAGTGACAGTTTGACTTCTTCTTTACCAATCTTGGTTCTTGTATTTCTTTGTTTTGTCTTATTGCTATGACTAGGACCTCAAGTACTATATTGAATAACAGTGGGGAGAGTGGGCATCCCTATCTTGTTCCCAATCTTAGGTGAAAAGCTTTCAGCTTCTCTTTGTTAAGTCTGATGTTGGCTGTGGGTTTGTCATATATGGCATTTATTATGTTGAGGTACTTGCCCTCTATACCCCTTTTGTTGAGAGTTTTTATCATGAATGGATGTTGAGTTTTGTCTAATGCTTTTTCAGTGTTTATGGAGATGAACATGTTTTTTTTTGTCCTTCTTTTTGTTTATGTGGTGGATGATGTTGATGGATTTTCAAATGTTGTACCATCCTTGCATCCCTGGGATGAATCCCACTTGATCATTGTGTATGATCCTCTTGATATATTTTTGAATTCGGTTTGCTACTATTTTGTTGAGTATTTTTGCATCTATGTTCATCAGGGATATTGGTCTGTAATTTTCTTTTTTTGTGGTGTTTCTGCCTGGTTTCAGTATTAGAGTTATGCTGGCTTCATAGAATGAGTTTGAATGTATTCCCTCCTCTTCTGTTTTTTGGAAAACTTTAAGGAGAATAGGTATTATGTCTTCTCTATGTGTCTGATAAAATTCAGAGTTGAATCCCTCTGGCCTGGGAGTTTTGTTCTTGGGTAGTTTTTTGATTACCGATTCAATTTTGTTGCTGGTAATTGGTCTTTTTAGATTTTCTGTTTCTTCCTTGTTCAGTCTTGGAAGGTTGTATTTTTCTAGGAAGTTGTCCATTTCTTCTAGGTTATCCAGGTTGTTAGCATATATGTTTTCATAGTATTCTCTAATAATTCTTTGTATTTCTGTGGGTTCCATTGTGATTTTTCCTTTCTCATTTCTGATTCTGTTTATGTGTGTAGATTCTCTTTTTCTCTTAATAAGTCTGGCTAGGGGTTTATCTATTTTGTTTGTTTTCTCAAAGATCCAGCTCTTGATTTCATTGATTTTTTCCTATTGTTTTATTCTTCTCAATTTTATTTATGTCTTCTCTGATCTTTATTATGTCCCTCCTTCTGCTGACTTTACGTCTCATTTGTTCTTCTTTTTCCAGATTCAATAATTGTGACTTTATTCATTTGGGATTGTTCTTCCTTCTTTAAATATGCTTGGATTGCTGTTTACTTTCCTCTTAGAATTGCCTTCGCTGCATCCCACAGAAGTTGCAGCATTGTACTGTTGTTGTCATTTGTCCCCTATATTGCTTGATCTCTGTTTTTATTTGGTTGTTGATCCATTGATTATTTAGGAGCATGTTGTTAAGCCTCTGTTTGTAAGACTTTTTGTTTTCTTTGTAAAATTTATTTCTAGTTTTATACCTTTGTCATCTAAGAAGTTGGTTGGTAGAATTTCAATCTTTCTGAATTTACTGAGCCTCTTTTTGTGGCCTAGTATGTGGTCTATTCTGGAGAGTGTTCCATGTGCTCTTGAGAATAATGTGTAACCTGCTGCTTTTGGGTGTAGAGTTCTTTAGATGTCTGTTGGTCCATCTGTTCTAGTGTGTTGTTCAGTGCCTCTGTGTCCTTATTTTCTGTCTGGTTGATATGTCCTTTGGAGTGAGTGGTGTGTTAAGTCTCCTAAAATGAATGACTTGCATTCTATTTCCTCCTTTAATTCTGTTAGTATTTGTTTCACATATGTCGGTGCTCCTGTGTTGGGTGCATAGATATTTATAATGGTTATATCCCCTTGGTGGACTGCCCACATTATCATTATGTAATGTCCTTCTTTGAAACCTGTTACTTCTTTGTTTTGAAGTCTATTTTGTCTGATACAAGTACTGCAAACCTGCTTTTTTCTCCCTATTGTTTGCATGAAATATCTTTTTCCATCCCTTCTCTTTTAGTCTGTGTATGTCTTTGGGTTTGAGGTGAGTCTCTTGTAAGCAGCATACACATGGGTCCTGCATTTTTATCCATTCTATTACTCTGTGTCTTTTGATTGGTGCATTTAGTTCATTTACATTTAGGATGATTATTGATAGATAATTACTTATTACCATTGCAGGCTTTGGATTCGTGGTTACCAAAAGTTCAAGGGTAGCTTCTTTACTATCTAATTGTCTAACTTAACTCTCCTATTACACTATTATAACCACAATCTGAATGATTCTTTATTTCTCTTCCTTCTTATTCTTCCTGCTCCATTCTTTATATGTTAGGTATTTTAATATGTACTCATTTGTGTTTCTTTTGTCTGTGTTTGTGGATAGTTGATTTTATTTTTTGCCTTTACTTAGTATTTGGTTGGTGTGCTTTTTTTTACTGTGATTTTATTTTCTCTGGTGACATCTATTAAGCCTTAGGAGTGCTTCCTTCTAGAGCAGTCCCTTTAAAATATCCAATCAAAATATATAGAGTCACTGAAAGGATAGAAAAACAAGACCCATCTATATGCTGCTACAAGAGACTCACTTCAAACCCAAATACTTACACAGACTGAAAGTAAAGGGATGGAAAAAGATATTTAATGCAACTAATGGGGAGAAAAAGGCAGGAGTTGCAGTACCTTTATCAGACAAAATAGACAAGAGGATATAACCATTCTAAATATCTATGCACCCAACACAGAAGCACCGACATATGTGAAACTTAATAAATGCTGTTCTGTTGCTCTCACGTGCTTCAGCCACAACCATGCTGAGCCCCTTCTTTCAGCACAGGTGAGTCCGAGGGCATACTTACGCCGGGCGCTATTACTGGCCCTGGAAACACGCGCAACAGGAGGGGACCCGAGACATCATGAAACTCTCATTCAGCTTTCCCTAAAATAATGCCACTGGGATATCTAGAACAACAGCTTTGTATTCATGCCTGTATATTCATTGTTTAATTAAGCCTTGCGTTGCATTTGGCTCATGAAGAAAATTTCTCTCTTCTTCCTTGAAGAGTTTTAAAGAAAATTTAAGGTGGTCTTTTCATTCATGAAAAGAAAGAAAATCTATGTTTACATTGTCTACTCTTTTCCAAGGGTTAATACAAATTTCCAAAATAATACTTGAAGACACAGTATAAATCACATTTTCATTTAGAATGATGCGTGCCCATATAACCCAAAGATTTCCTATCACTATAAGGAAAATTTGGGTATCATCATTTTAACTTAGGCTCCTTCATAAAGCTTAAAGGTACTAGGAAGACTACAGATGAAATTAAACTCGGACAGAGGCTTTGGACTGACGATAGTATTCCGCTCACTGGCTGAAAAGGCGATCAGATATGCGCTCTGATGTCAGACAGATATGAGTTTGAATATATCCTGTCAATGACTAGTACTATAACTTCTGACAAATTACTTTGTTTTAAGTAATCTGGGGAGTAATAATCACCTTACACAATGTGGGGAGGTATTTAACTGAGAGAGCATATATACAGTTACTACAACATCAAAATGAAAGAGCTCAATAAATGGTAGTTTCTCTCTTCCTTCTATAAACAGTGCAAGCAGTTTAGAGGAACTTACTCTAGTGTGTAGGGGGATGGAAACAGAGCCCTTTCAGGGCTCGAATCATATCCTCACCACTATGATACTTTGGTGTCCTAATTTACACATCACTTTACTCTTAGAGATGGTGAAAGGATTGAATGAGTTATGCTATATAAAGAACACTGGCTGAAGTATAGTTAGTAGCTTTTCTTACTACTGTATTATTATTACAATTATATTTAAGGAATAGAAGGAACCCTCTCACGCAGGGCTAACCCATGTGTAGCTACTCTGTCTGCAAATTTGGTGAGATACATGTAAGGAAACAGTATTTCTTCAATCCCTGAGCTAAAGAAGTTTAAGAAATCAATCAACATTTGTACATGATCAATTCCCTTTATTCAATTCTGGTACTTATAACTTGGGGAGCTCATGAGAGAACCAAACCATCTTGTAATTATGCATGGGGAATAATTTTCCTGGTACAAAAATGACTTCATAACCAAACCAGAAAAAACAGTCATCACTTCTTGGAGTCATCAGCACCCTCTGGAATTCCCATATGTGTGCCCAGGACATTCCAACTTACTCTGCTTCAGTGTATAATTAGCTCAGTTCTCTCTTGCCCTTCTTTCTCTCTCCTCTCTCCTAAGGAGCCAATTTCTCAAGATTTTTTTGAGCCTTCTTTCTTCTCTAAGAGTTATATTTCAGTCTGCCCATCTCTAACTAGTTATTTTTATAGCCTCTGATAAGTTATAGCTTTTGATAGTCTTCTTTAATGAAGACTTAAGCTAAATACTTTTGCCAGGTATCTTTTATTTACTTGACAAATTCTTAAGAAAATATCTTGATGTTCCATTATTTTAGATAACAATAGAAGAATATATCTGTAAAATTATTTCTTTTCCCACTTTATTTTGAAAATAAGAATTGTAAAAACACGGAAATTGTAATATGTGTGTGTATTATGCATGTATATATATTATATGCAGTATAATAAAAATATATATAATATTGAACCAATAACCCTTACAAATATTTTTCTCTTTTTCTCTACCCTACAAACACAGCTTTACCTGCCAAGTATATTTTCTAAATAACAACACACATTTTTAGGAATGAATATGGAAGATAGAATTTGCAATGTCTTAAACATGGAGATTAGTTGTGAACACTCATATGTATGCATGTGTGTACACCTACGTCCTATTTTTATTGTGCATTCCTTACTTCAGCCTAATATCCATCCATGTCAAACCCTTGGTTGTGTAAAATGAGGGGAATGAGATTACTGACTGAGGCCTTGGCAATAAAAGCACAGCACTCTGAGGACTTCAGGAAAGCTTTTTACTCAATGCTTCTCCCTCAGGAGTTTACATTTTCTGTTTTATCTCTGGGATTGAGTTTAGTGACAAGCACACATTGAAAGTCTGTGAGAAATGCGGTGGGAACTGCTTAACAGCACTCAGATGAGGAGATGGCATTTGAGTCCCCAGCATCTGGCCTGCCTCTTTTGCATTAGAAATCTTAATCAGGTGAACTCATAGGGTAGTCAGAAAAGAGACCATCTACATACCTGTTTTCACCAGTAAAAGATGCATCTTAGTTTTGAATCATGTGTAAACGTTAGACACTGGAATAATTTTCATTTGATTGGCATGCCTAAGGTAATAAAGTGGCTGGTTCTTTGAAACAACATGTAGAACTTACATTTTACTACAATCGTTCTACGATGTAGAACAGTTTACAAATTGACCCATTTTATAAATCATGTATTTTGCTACAGTCCTCTGCTCTGTGATTCTGCTCAATTTAGTCTACATTAAGTGGCCAACATGTTTCAAATTATACTATTGTAGTATTTGTGCGGCATTTTAGAGACAAAAATTAAGCTGTTGACTGGTAATCAATAGCAAGCTTTATATTTAATTATATTTCATACTCAGAGCTTGAAATGGGTACACATTTTATTTCAAATTGTAATTTAATTGAGTTGTTGCAGTAATCCTTCCACCATTAAATATTTCTAGAACTCCAAGTCTGAGCTATACAGTGTAATGAGCAATGAAGATATTTTTCTCCATTCAGTGATAAGTACAATGTAATTCATTCAATAGTGTGAAATTTAAAAAGGGACAAGAAATGAATATAAAAGCAAATGACTGAATTGGAAAAGTAATAAAAATCTAATTACTGAAGCTGTTGAGGTAAGGTACTTAGCAATGTTAGTACTCTGAACTGTTACTAAAATATAAAATAATTTCATTTTGCATGATATTGAAAATTCAGGTAAACCAATTGACTTAAATTTGAAATCTTTGAAGTACAAAGAATTAACCTCACCTTCCAGACAATATACTTGAGGTTAAGTAGAATAGAAACATAAATATGTAAGTCTTATTAAAGGAGAAATATCTGCAGTTTCTGAGTTAGATTTCTTTCAATCAAAAACTCCCATTCTGAAATGCTAGCATTCTGACATGGTGACAAATTGCTGGAACAAATGCTAACTAGTTAAATGGACAGGTGATGGATGGCCTCATAAGCCTTGCAGGGCAGCCTGTGTAAGATACTAATTGGTTCTGTGGAACTGGTTTTAGTCAATAAATACACTTAAGAGATTTTTTTTATGTGTTAGACATCTTTAAAGAAGGCAGTGCTGTAGGTGACAAAACCTGTAAAATTATTTCTTTATTACACCCAGCTGTGCATGGCATTTCTCTTCTTTGTAGATCCAGCCTACACTCAAACACTAACATTAAATATTAGTGCCCAGGGGAGGTTCTGTATGGGTTCTCAGTTTTACCATCTGACCTTTTGAGACTACTTACTTTTGTCACTCTCAAAGATTTCTTAATTTTTTCTTCTTCCAGCAAGCACCTCAGGCTTTCTCAACTAAAATTTAAGTGATAAAGTTTTAAAATTTTCCTATAGAATCAGAATGTAAAGAATAATATTTTTCTTCCAATGTATGTGAAATCTTAGTAGATCTAATATTTTTAGAACAATTTGAATCTCTTCTTTTTAAAAATAATAAAATCATGTACTATGTATTAAAATTCATTTTCAAATTTCCAGAATCTTATTTAATGGAAGGAAGGTAGAAAGGGAGGGAGAGAGAAAGGGAAAGAAGGTAGAAAAGCATTAATTTCCAAAGGAATACTGTGGCTTTAGGAAGTCAGTGAGAAACTAAACTAAACTTTCTTACATTAGGAGAAATAAATACTAACAAACCAATTTGTTCATTTTTTGCAACGGCTTCAAGTCTTTTTGTACAGTAACAGAGAAGGTCAGTTACCAATTCCAGTGGTCCAGCATAGAAGAAAGTTCTTGTGAATCCCAAACTGTGATTCCATTTTCAAAATATCCCAGACAATCCTTCCTTCAACTGAGCCAGGACTATGAATTAGAATACTTGTTCTGCCCACAAATATCCCACCTTTGCCCAAAAAAGAAATGAGACACTTTGTATATGACATGCAAATAAGCTCTGCTGAGCTGAAGAACTGCATCCATTTAAACTTACTCTAGGATTTACTACTGTGTGACCTTGAGCAAGTTACTTTATCACTTTGTACCTTAGTTTCCTCATACATAAAACTGGCAATAGTACCAGATTCATAAGTCTGTAATTGATGTGTGTATAAATTAGTAATACCAGCATCCAGAACACAATAAGTACTCAATAAATTTCAGCTATCATTCTTATAATTATGATTATTATTCTGTGTATTTGTTTTCATCTCTTTAACAAACCTGGTTTTATAAAAATTCTGTGAAATGGAGTGTTTAATGTAGAGATTTAGGCTTAATATTATTAGTCATTATAATGTGAATAGGAAACAGGATATGTATTAACCTACAAAATATTAACCGTAAATCAATGAAATACTTGTCTTTCTGTTTTAACGATACTTCTTGCAGCATGCCCAAGTATTCTCTCTGTGTGTATGAGACACAGCCAAAACTGTGCTAGCAAAGTAAAATGGAAGTTTATCAATTAGCTCAGAAATTTCTGACAGAATGTTGAATTGTCTTGGTAACCCTTATTCTACTGACCTGTATTAACTGATTGCTGTTTTGATGTTATGAATTTTCCCAGCAAATCACCACTTTTCCTGCTTTCATGAACAGTGTAAATCTAACCATAACCATTATACAAAATAAAATTTGCTCATTGAAATAGCCAACCTGAAACAAAATAAAGAAAAAGTATTGTAGAGGTTAAAAGTACATTTAGCTGTCAAGAACAACATTAATATCAATAAGAATCAACTTGACCTACAGTGTCCTAAACAAATAGGAGTCAATATTTCTCACAGATGAAGAAATAAGGAAATAGGTAGCTTGTGACATTAGTTTGAGCAAAAATGTATATCTGTGGGTGGTAATGGACGTTACCTAGGCTTATTGCAGCGATCATTTCACAATATCTCAAGACTCAATATCACAGTATCTGAGTCATTATGTTGTACACCTGAAACTAATATAATGTTATATATCAACTATATCTGAAGAAAAAAGGAACTGAATGATATTGGTCTTGGAATCTTGGAGTTTCTCTACCTTTTTGTCATGGTGGCATGAACTATGCAGCAGCTCTAAGCCTCATGTACGAGTTTAAGAGGACAGACATGAATGGCACCGCTGCATCTGTTCCTATTTTAGGAAATGCAAAACCCTTCTTCAAAGTTTTCAGTACCTTCTACTTGCAGTTCATAAATCAGATCTGTGCCCGTGGCCATACCTCACTGCAACAGAGGTGCAAAAAATGACTAGGTAACCTTTCCAGTCCAGAGAGTAGAGGTGGCAGAAAAGAAACGTGGATCTGTGTCTGGTTAGCCAATAAACAGTATCAGCACAATAGTATTATTTGTATTTATAGAAATAAAAATAATATTGATAATACTTTTTCACCTTTTGCTAAACTGAGCTTTTTGAAAAATGGTTGTCATCCTTGATGTTTACTATATCAAAATTATATTGTACTTTGGTATATTAAAAACATTTTTTAAAAATTAGATGTAAATGAAAGTAGTTTATTAAGCTAAGAATTAAATGGACCAATAGAGATCAGAAAAATCATTACTGTTGTAACAAAGTTAATCAATCTGTCCACTAATTTATATGTAATAGATTAAGTCAAGAAGTTTTATATATGACTTTGCTAGAATGAATATATTGACAAATTGATCATATTTTGATATATAAAATTGTGAATTTATCTCCCCGTTATTCACACATTTCTCAGAAATAACATATTTCTGTTACTCTTAGAAAAATTTCACAACCTTTTCCACCAGACTATATACAACTATATAAAATTATAGAACTGTATTTTGGGAAGCAAAAGTTAAAAAAAGTAGAATATCAGAAAAAAGGTTAAGCATTCAAATTAGAAAGATTTCTTCAGTAACTGAAATTAAAATGGTGATGCATATAAAAGCCAAATCTGAATCATCAGTTTCTGACACATTCAATAATAAAATAGTTTTAATTTAATCTTTAATAGTATCAATCGTATTGATGTTAATGGCAATTTGATCTGTTCTTCCAGAAACCAGCATTGCATATTTTGAGCACTCATTTCATTTTTCTCATTTATTTATTCAACAAGAAAAAAAAGTTGTATGTATGACAATGTAAAAGTCATGTTGGTGGTAATTGTAGTTTATATAGTATCTAGAAAAGGAGAAGTTATCATCTGATATTTGTAAACTGAATATATTTTAATCCTCTTTTCTCACTTGGTTTTTCCCCTCCATATAAAAAATATAGTTAAATAAACATAAGCCACATAATAATAAAAATAAAGCTATAATAGTAACAACGATAGACATGTTAATCTCTAAATCTATTTTTATTACAAGATTATTGTGGAAAATGGTTTATGTAAACTGGCAAATTATCTAATAATTTTTTTGTTCACTTGGAAACATCATGTGATATTTAGCTATCAAGTGAATGAAATTTAAGGGAGGGAAACATACATTGAAGTAAAATATAATCTTTGTGCTGTTTTTAAGAAAATCAAAGTCATTATGTCTATATACTATAATCAGAAATATACAGGAAAGAAGCCTATATCATGTAAATATTTGACTAAAATTGGAATTTTACCTCTATATGTAATTAACAGACAGTAACTTACATTACAGTGGTTTACAGGAAAATTAACAAATTAGCCTGAATATCATGATGACTAATTATTACAAAGAAGATTATTTTAAGCTTAATAATTTGCTATCCTTCACTGGGGACATCTAAGAAACAAAGAAGCATAGATAATATTACCCGATACAATACAGGAGTGCAACCCGATACAATACAGGAGTGCAACAAAATTTTAAAACTGGTAAAATTTAAGCAATAAGTAACATTCCAGCAGGAGCTGGAGGAATATTCTTAATATATTAAATTCAAATTTTATACAAATATCTCCAACTTTGTATCTTAGAGGCTTTACATAATTCAGACTCTTCTTTCTGCATTAGACCACTGTCAAAAAAATTACACCAATTATTTTTAAACAGATTGAAACGTAATTGACATACACAAAATTTGACATATTTTAAGTGTATGTTTTGATGTTGTATGTGTTTATACATCCATGAAATGACCACCAAAAGCAAGAGAGTAGCATGTTCAACACCTTCCTTGCAGTTCTCTCCTGCCCGACCCTCACCTCCTTCCCCAGTAGCCCTCTTACTTTCCTTCTTTGTCACTGTAGGTTAGTTTGCATTTTCTAGAGTTTTATATGAATAGAATCATAAAATATGTGCTTATTTTTTCCTGACTTTCTTCACTCAGTATAATCACTATGAGATTTATCTTGTTTTGTGTACCAATAGATCAGTCTGGTTTATTGCTAGTACTATCCCATTGTATGGATATACACTGAATTCTTAGTATTTGAGGTCGTTATGCTCTATAAATCCGAGCAAAGACTAAATTAGCAGATACCGAGTCATTGCCCCTAAGAAAGTACAGGATTAGGCTCCTGCCAGTCTCCGGTTACATTTTCATCAATCAATCCATTCATAACCCTGTTTTTTGTGTGTTTCTGCTTAAAGGCACTTTAATATACATTTTAATTCATTAACATTGAATTTACAGTCAATAGCACTATAACTCATGTCCCAAAGCAGCTTATCTGGCACATATTTTCTCTATAAGGTAAGCACCAGAAAATGCTTCAGCAGTATGTTTGGGGTCATTTTAAACAAAAGTCACCAACAAAAATCACAAAAATGCAAAAACACGACATTTATTGTACAGTAAAAAAAAGGAGACTTCTTTACTAGTTTGAGAGCTGAAACAAGACCTCAGAATGTCACCTTGTTCTTTCTCAGCCTGGAAAATGTGTGTTGAGTGATTCAAAATTTACACTGTCCTGTGCTCTCTCATGCCCTCCCAGGGCCCATGAAAGTGCTGCACGTTTTGATTTGGGGGTTACAAACAAATCTCAGCTGGTAGCAGAATTCATAAATGAAGAAATCTTTAGTACAGAATTAGTCAATAATGAGGACTGAACTGCTATTTGTTTATCCATTTGTGCATTGATGGGTATTTGTGTTGTTTTACAGATTAGCTATCATTATCACAAATAATGCTATGATGAAAATTAATGTACAGTAAAATTGTTGATATGGACATATGCTTTCTTTCATCATAGGTCAATGCCCAAGAATGGAATGGCCAAATCATATTGCTTGTGTAGGTCTAACTTTCAAAGAGTTTCTAACTTTCAAACTGTTTTCCAAAGTGGTTGTAGTATTTTACATTCTCACCAGAAGGATATGAGACTTTCAGTTGCTCCAAATCACTGCCAATACAATCAGTGTTTTCAATTTTACCCATCCTTGTAGGTGTGAAGTATCTCATTGAAGTTTTAATTTGCATTTTTCTAATGACTAACGGTGCTGAGCATCTTTTCATGTGCTTTTTGCTATCCTTAATCTTCACTGTTGACTATCTTTCAAAATTCTCTGCCCATTAAAAAAATTCAACTGTCTTCTTACTGTATTTTGAGATTTTGCATACATTCTGGACACAAGAAATATGCTTATTATTTTCCCTCAATCTTTGGCTTATTTTTTTATTTCCCTTTTAAAAGCATAAAATTGTATTTTTAGAAAGTCAATTTCACCAAAGATTTTCTATAATGAATTAATCTTTTGATGCTGTTTTTTTAAGGAACTTGAGCATAAACCAAGGTAAAAAATTCTCCTGTTTTATTTTAAAATTGTTATTGTTTTAGACTTGACATTTACATAAATGATACATTTAGAGTTAACTTTTGCATACAGGGCAAAGCACAAATTGTTCTTTTTTGCATACAGATTTTCAATTGTTCCAGTACCATTTGTTGAGAACAGTTACCTTTTTCCTTCTCAAAATTAGTTGTTCATATATCTGTGCATCGATTGTAGATACTCTATTCTGTTCTTTAATCTATTCGACTATATGCCACAAACCATACCTTTTCTATTTTTTATTCTAGCCTTGATTTTTTCCCAAAGTTATTTTAGCTATTCAATTCTTAGCATTTAAACAAAAGCATTTAAAACAAAAGTGTAAATTCTACAAACAAATCCTCCTAGGATTTTTATTAAGATTGTGTTGAATCTATAGACAGGAAAATTTTATACCATAAAGAATGAGTGCTCTGAATCAGCAACACAGTAAAATCTCAGTGTTTACTTGGGTCTTCTTTACATTATGTCAGCAATATTTTATAGTTTTAAATGTGTAAGTCCTAACAAGTATTTTGTTAGATTTATCCCACAGTAATCATATTTTTATTCTGTTGTGAATAAAATGAATCTGTTCATTGCTACAACAAATATGTAACAGAACTGATTTTTATGTATTTGATGTTCTATCCCAAAACTTCTAAACTCACTTATTCTAGAAGCTTTTCTTGATATAGATAATAATGACTAATACAAACAAAATTTTACTATTCTTAAAAAATTTACCCTGATGGTTATTGTTTGTGGTTTTCTTGTCATCCTTTATATGGTTTGATGTCAGAGTGATGATGTGATGATGATCTCCTAAGGTGAGCTGGGAGGTACTTTGACTCTTGAATTTTCTGGAAGGGTTTGTGAAGAATTGGTATTATTTCCTTTTGTTTAGTAGAATTAATCGTTGAATCATGTGGGCCTTGAATTTTCCTTATGGGAAGATTTTCCAGTCAGTTATTTAATGGATATTGGCCTATTCAGTTTACCTATTTGTTTCTGAGTGAGTTTTGGCATTTAGTATCTTTTAAGCAATTTGTCTAATTTGAGTTAATAAACATATTGTTATAAAATTTTTCATAATATTATTCCCTTATCAACCTTTTATATTGATAATTTTTGTCTTTTTTTCCCTGAACAGTCTGGCTATGTTTTTATCAATTTTATTAATTTCAGAGAAACAGCTTCTAGTTTTATTCATTTTCATTATTGCTTTTCTGTTTTCTGTTCATTTGATTTTCTGTCTGACCTTTATAATTTTCTTTATATTGTTTACTTTGGGATGAATTTGCTTTTATTTTTCTGTTATTAGAGTGGAAGCTGAAGTCATTAATTTGTGACCTTGCTCCCTTTCTAAGACTAGGCACTTAGTGCTCTAAATTTCCCTCTGAGAGCTAGGTTATATTTTCATTGTCATTCAGTACAAAATACTTTCCAATTTCCTGTTGACTTCTTCTTTGACCTATAGGTTAGTTAGAATTGTGTTTTTGGTTCCTAAAACCTTTCTAAGACTAGGCACTTAGTGCTCTAAATTTCCCTCTGAGAGCTAGGTTATATTTTCATTGTCATTCAGTACAAAATACTTTCCAATTTCCTGTTGACTTCTTCTTTGACCTATAGGTTAGTTAGAATTGTGTTTTTGGTTCCTAAAATGTTTGGAGAAATCTTTAGAGATCTTTTTGCTATTTATTCCTAATTCAGAGAACACACTGTGTATGGGTTGAATCTTTTTAAATGTACTGACACTCAATTTATGGCCCAAATTTTGGGCTACCTTATCCTATGGCTTTTAGGTTGAATGTGTATTCTCCTGTTGTTGGGTGGAACATTCTAGAAGAAGAGCAATCATGGAACAAGCAGTATTGCCAGTAAATACACAATGGTAAAGGTGTTCATACTCTTTTACCTTTTCATTGTCGTTTGAGGATTTCTGCATAAACAAACTTTTTTGTATTTATTGAGCAAGAGATTTTACCTACATTGTTGCTGATCCTTGCACTGGCCCTGTAAGGTAGGTTTTATTTATATCCTAGTCTTGAGGAAAATGAATCTTAGAGAGGTAGAATGATTTGACCAATTATGGGTATTTTGAGTATGTCCTCTTTCCAGTTATTCTGTATTTAAATTAAAATATGAAATGTTAAAGCTAATACATACATTTACTGAGTGACTAGATAATTTGGAGTCTGATTTTTTTCAGTGCCACATCCTTTGGACAAATTTTTAAAAATATAATTATATCGTATTTGTAGCCCAGCATTTATGAGAGCAACATATTGCCCTCTCTGAAATTTCCTCCCTTTGCTGGTCCACTCTTTCATATCATGTATTTGTTCCCAATTTTCAGAGCTTAGATTCTGTACCTCAAAGGGAGCTACTGTAGATATCATCTCAGGCACCTGGGAAACATCCTTGTGCAAGTACAATATTCCCAACCATTGTAAGGTGGTTTGAGGAAGCATTGCTAACTCACTGACTGATGCATTTTGTCAAAAATCTATTCATCCTGACTGCTTTACCGCTACCTCTTGCAGTTCCTGAAATTTGAAAATTGCAGCCCCTCATCCAGAGCATTTTCCTGGGCATTAAGTGCTATGATAATATGTTTGAATATTAAAGAACCGACTAATCTTAAATGAACATTATATTCTTCTAAAGTAACCATGCTAGACTCAAAGGTAAGAACATTGTCTCTTTAAAAATATGCATAGAATATATAGTTTTATAAAAATACATTTTTCAACCAGTGTTATGCCGATTAAAGATGTACAGGAATGAAATTTCTCATGGTGGATGATATTAACATGACTCAGAATTGCAAATAATAAATGTCAATAAGAGCAATCTATTTTCATCAAAAGTATCTTGAATTTAAAACTTACTAAAATGGAATTATTATTCAGTTAAACACCCATATAATTTGATTTGAAGTCAAAGTAAAAGCACACTGCTGATTCATGTGTATGTGTTTTATATAAATGGGAGGTTTATCCTGCAGTTTAGTGATTAAAGACATATGGTAAATTGAATCGATTTGCAGTTGAGTTTCAGGTACACTTCTCTTGTTTCAGTGCTGTGTTCAAATAGGGAACATATTACAGGAGTTAAGAGCTAAGCTGTAAAGAAAATGAGCTGGATTTGTAGCCACCTGAGAGCCTTTGGTCATGCTATGTATTTCCTTGCATTTTATCAGACTTTGTGGCTCCTCAATATAGGCCATGGGTCTCTTAGGAACTGATCTATAATAAATATTTAATTTTATTAATACTAAGAACTGTAGCCATACACCAAACTGGACAAACAACTGTTATGTGATTTCCAATAAAATGCTTTACATGTATATGTCATAAAAGCCAAGGGTAGACTTACCTAGAATATTGAACTATCAGCTTAACTACTGAATCAAATATAGCTGTGAGATAGAAATTGTCTAAATAAGTAAAATAATTTTATAGAAACACTTGCCTTAGATTTTGTTATTTTTATAAACTCTTGCCCAGGATTTGAACTATTTTAAAATTCATAGATTCTAATATTTCCACAATCTATTCAAACTCAAGCTTGGCAACTAATAAATGTTTCTTTATAGTGAGATATAATGTGCCATTTCCAATTAGCTTTTATAAAATTGGGGAATACCAAGTTCCAATAATGCTATTGTTTTTTAAGAATAATATCATAAGGCCTTTTTTCTTTAGAAATTCATAATAATTTGTCTTTACTATTATTCCCATAGTTAATAATTGATGTCAGCTAGTACAAAACTAAACCCAAGTAAAGGCTCCTGAAAAATTAGGATTTTAATATAAAAATGTAGCAGATAACGTTAGGCAGCATTTAATGGTTAGCGTTTATCCATAAGAAACAAGATTTGTGGGTTTTTCTGGAAGATAAGCTTACAATAAACATTAACCAAAGTCTCCAAGTCATGTTAGATTTTGGAAGATATAAAAATGAAAATTACCATTCTTTTTCCTCCCCACAAATTTCTGTGGCTTTTCAGCTATAATCGTTGTTAGTTAATAATAATCATGGGAGACTTACTTTCATGTCAGTGACTTTTAAGGAAATTTTAAGTTAACAAAAATGAATGCAAGTAGCTAAAAGATGATGGGTTTGAAACTGGAGAAAATAAGCTAATACTGCTACTACATCATAGTAATGTGTTTGTTCTTTCTGCCTTTCTGGTCATTATAAATAAAGAAAAGGTATACTTTCATGTACTTGATTTTGCTTTGCTTATTATTAGCATTTTGCTTTTTACTAAAAATCATATCCAAAATTACAGTGCATATACAAAAGTATTCTCTAAAAGGAAGCAATGATCAGTTTGATATTTTTAAAGTATATAAAAATATTTGTGAATTGCTTTTCAGCTATAGTGGAGAAAGTCGTGCCAAAATCCAGTAAGTTTTTCATCTTTGTTTTCCAGCTATCATGTTTAGGGTGTTACCAAAGGAATTACAGGAAGTGGAGAAAGCAATAAGGGAATAAATGGTGATGATATGCTTTGGAAGAAAAAGGTGATCTAGACATCATTTCTTTGTGCTTGTCGTATCTAAGGCCCATCCGTAAGCCCCCATCAAATTTACCTATTGCTGCCTTAATCATGCTATTCAGAAATCCAAGACAAATAAAAGAGTGGTGTCACAGCCATTTTTCTTTAACATTTCACTCTTCATAACTGGAATGTCTCCTGAGAATGCCAAGCTGAGTTTACTGGGGAATATTTCTAGAGAGATACTACTGCGGTCAATACAGAGATTGCAAACACTGTACTGCTGGGCTAAATATATCAAAGCCATGCTGAGGAGATAAAGTGTATTTCTTCTCTAAACTATGAGATCAACTGTATCTCAATCCCCTTGAGCCTTCTAGCTTCTATCATAGTACCCACAATGCACCAGAGCTCATTTGATACACTGACTTCAAACTGTTACTTGGGAGGTTTAGTAGTAGAGCAAACCATGAACAAGCCAACAGACCACACTGTAAAAGTTTGAAGTGGGGCTAATAAAACTAAGAAGCTGGAATGGTATGAAGGAACTGGCACTGGGGCAAAATATGAATGAAGAGAATTCTTATTTTGAAATTCAAACAGCAGCATTGCTGTGACTAAGCAATCATGGGATGTTTCAGTGAAGAGCTTCTGATTCTACCTCTGTCTGTGCTGTATATAATTAGTAATGAGGTTATGGTTTCTTTACATTTTCCTCACCATACAGCCCCAGTGAAATGTCCTAGTCAAGTTAGGCTTTATAGTTGGTCCCGTAACCCAGAATAGTATCCTCTCCCTTCCCATTGCATCTGTCTCTCTTAAAGAAGGTACCAGCTGGTTCCTCCTCTCCCCACAGTTTCCAGGTTGTGGTCTGGTAGAGTGTGTGTGTGAACATTGGGAAGACAAGGGGGGAATGGTCTGGGAAATGATTTGAGGTTTTCTGTGGCTGTGCTTAAGCAGAGCCTCCTTTCATCAGAGAAGGAAGTGTGATCTGGCAGTAGAGACAGTGGAAGACAGACAGATAGAAAATAGGACAGGCAGGTACTGTGAGAAATCAGCAAAAACAGAAAAAGACAAAGGGGTGTAAGCACAGACAAAGAACAGTGAAGGGAAAGAAAATCTGGGAGAGAAACTTAGTAAGAGAGGCAGAGAGGGACACCTTTGGGGATACTTAAAGTAATGAGTGTCTACCTGCCATTATTTTAAGGTTGGAAGGCCTGAGAAGATTTTGATTTTTATTTACTTTGTAGAGATATAATTTACATATACTAAAAGCCAGCAGTATTATGTGTATAATTCTACGATGGCTGACAATATACTGAATCATGTGACCACCACCACTCTCAAGATGTAGAACACTTCCACCAAAGCAGCACGTTCCCTCAGACCCCCTTGCGGTCAGTCTTCTCCCCCACACGCAGTCTAGACCTGGCTCCTATCTTTTGCTATTAGTAGTCCTTTATTATAAAATAATTTTCAGCATGAAAAAATATATAAGGAATAATGTAAAATTCTGCCTACATAGTTACTGCCTGGCTTCCTCAGTCTTAGCTTTCTTTTTAAAAATCCAATAAAGATAAATTCCATGCTTACCCCGTGCAAATTTCTTTCTCCTGTCTTAATTTGGCATATATCTTCCCTCTGCATATTTTTATTAATTTACTATGCACCCCAATGGGCATAAGTTATATATGATTATTTTCTGTTTTTAAAGGCCAGTATAGGTGGCACACTACTGAACATATTATGCTGCTGTTTTTGCTCAACATTTGTTTTGACATGTATTAATTATACCTGTTACTATAGGTCATTCACTTTATCCCCTTTAGATTATTCTACTCTACTCTCATTTTTTATATTAATAATTCAGGTTATTTCCAATATTTCATTATTATAATCTATGAAATAAACATTCTTGCACATATATTCTTGTACAAAATGTAAGAGTTCCTCTAAGATGTGTATGTGGTAGTAATTTGCTGATCCACAGAATATATTCCTCCTAAATTCTCTCATATTTTGATAAATAACTCATAAAAATTATTGAATATATTTACACAAACTCAAAAGTATATACATGTACATGTTATTCCATTATTTACTAATGTTGATATTAAATTTTTCTTAGTGTTCTGACATTCTAATGGGTATGAAAAAGTATTCACTATACTGTATGTAAGCCATTATATGTTTTCTCCTCTTTGAAAGGCCTTCACATTTTGCCATTGGATGTATCATCTTGTTCTTATTGTCTTGCAGCATTAAAAAATGTATTGTAGATATTAACTGCAAGCTATTCATGTGAGTCGCATCTATTTTCTCTGAGTCTTTGGCACACTTTGATTTTTTCCCCCCATGGAATTGAGGGAACACAGATGATTGTCCTCAGAGGTGGTGGCACCAAGTGTTAAATAACATGAAAATGTCAAGGAAAAATGCCTCAACCACTGTTGGCATTATTACAGTCCTGTTGGAAGACACTGTATCAGGCCACAATATTCCCTTTCTTTTTTTTTGGTAGGTGTATACACAGAACAGAGTTCATCTAATGGTGAAAAATGAGATTTCCTAGGCTCAGCTTGTATTTTGCTATTAGAAACTATGCTACAATGAATAACTTTGTGCATATATCATTTCATGTGTGCAAGTACATGAATACACCATTTTTAAACTTTTTTTTACCTTTTCACCCTTTCACTTGATTTTTTAAGTGTAAAAATATTTAATTTTAATGCATTCTTAATGCACATATATATCATCCTCTTCCTTTAAGTAATATGTCCTTTTAGTATATAGTTTTAAAATTCTGTATTCATGAGTAGTTATAAATAGATTCTTCTAGGTTTTCCTTTAGGATTTTTATTTTAGTTCACATTTTTCAGTCTTTAATTCAACTGTAGTGCAATTAAGTGTAAAAGAAAACATGAGAAGTTTTTTTTCCCATGCAGATAAAAACTGTCCAAGCCCCACTGACTGAATATTTAAAGTACAGTCTTTTCTCAATGAATTGCAGTCCTGCCTCTGTCTTGTACGTGGATTCTCTATGTTCATAGGCCTGACTTTTGGCTATTGTTCCTCTTCCACTGGCCTATTTCTCAAGACCACACTGTCCTAATTATCAAAGCAATTAGGACAATTTCTGATATTTCGTAGAGTAAATCTGCATCTCATTCTTCAGAATTCTTTAAGATATTCTTGGTTTTTTGCTCACAAATGCACACATTAGATTTTTATTAAGAATTTAAAACATTTTGTTGCTATTGTATATGATATCTATTAAAATTTTTTTTATTAAGGTATTACTGATATACACTCTTATGAAGGTTTCACATGATAAAGCAATGTGGTTACTACATTTACTCATATTATCAAGTCCCCACCCTTACCCCAACGCAGTCACTGTCCATCCAGTGTAGTAAGATGCCACAGATTCACTATTTCCCTTCTCTGTGCTACAATGTTTTCCCCGTGAGCCCCCACACCATGTGTACTAAACAAAATACCCCTCAATTCCTTTCTCCCTCTCCCCCTCACCCACCCTCCCACACCCCTCCCCTTTGGTAACCACTAGTTCCTTCTTGGAGTCCTCTGAGTCTGCTGCTGTTTTGTTCCTTCAGTTGTGCTTCATTGTTAAACTCCACAAATGATGGAAATCATTTGGCACTTGTCTTTCTCTGCCTGGCTTATTTCACTGAGCATCATGTCCCTCCAGCTCCATCCATGTTGTTGCAAATGGTAAGATTTGGTTTCTTTCCTTTGGCTGAATAGTATACCATTGTGTATATGTACCACCTCTTCTTTATCCATTCATCTACTGATGGACACTTAGGTTGCTTCCATATCTTGGCTATTGTAAAAAGTGCTGTGATAAACATAGGGGTGCATATGTCTTTTTGAATATGAAGAAGTTGTATTCTTTGGCTAAATTCCCAAGGAGTGGGAATCCTGGGTCCTATGGTATTTCTATTTGTAGTTTTTTTGTGGAACCTCCATATTGCTTTCCACAATGGTTGAACTAGCTTACATTCCCACCAGCAGTGTAGGAGGGTACCTCTTTATCCACATCCTTGCCAGCATTTGTTGTTCTTAGTCTTTTTGATGCTGGCCATCTTTACTGGCATGATGTGATACCTCATTGTGATCTTAATTTGCATTTCCCCGATGATTAGTGATGTGAAGCATCTTTTCATGTATCTGTTGGTCAGTATATGATACCTATTTATAGTTAAAATTTCTAATGCTTACATGCTGATTTGTAGATAAAACTTTATAACTGATCATTAGTTTTGTATCATGAAACCTTATTAATCTCTTTTATTGGTTCTAGTACTTTGTGGTTCTGTGGGACTACATGGACTATCATTTTATATGCAATAATGGCAATTTCTTTTCTCCCTTTCCAAATGTTGCATACCTTTTTTTTTCTCAGTGTGTCATTTAGAATTGAAAACAGTATTAAAGAGAAATGGTACTGCTAGCCATCCTGCCTCATTCTTGATTTTTAAAGGAACTGTTTTTCATCCTTCTTTGAAAATGAATTTGCTGAGATACAGTAGATCAATTTTATCCAGTGAAAGTAATCCCATCTATTACTAGTTGGTAGGAGGATTTTTAAAAATTCAAAGTTATTGTTGTATTTGTTGATATCTCTTCCACTTATCGGGATGATCATATATTTTCTCTTTTTTAAATTGCTGTATGTGTGATTTAGCTTGATTATAACTTTAAACAAACATATGTATAAGTCTCCATTTATATGCACTTACATGCACATAAATGTGTACAGACACATTTCTGCATTTAGTTTTTTAATATCTTGCTTATAATTTTTGCATCCATATTTACATGTGATATTGGCCTGCTGTTTTCCATTCTTCTTGTATTTATGCATAGTTTTGGTACCCAGCTTTTACTATTCACATAAAAGTGATTAGGAGACTTTTATTCTCTGAATGAGTTTATGTAAGACTGAGTTTATATGTTTAATTAACATTGGTGGTATTTTGCCTGTAATATAGATAACGGATGAAATATATGTATGAATCCTATAGCCTAAAACTCATCAGCACTCACCTTCTAACCAGGGAACCTGCTCTTAATGTTACCAGCAAACCAGAGGGGTTATTCTGTTGGTTTCCCAGTGAAACTCCCTTTGCCATTTTTAAGGTGAGATTTTATACATTTCTGGTTTCTCCTGACTGATTTGGAGCTAATCTCTGATACCAGTTTCAAGTCACTAGTAACAACCTAAACCATTTCTGAATGTTTACTCAAACAATACATAATAAATCCATTTTAATGTGTTCACTTATTTGATGTACCAGGCATATGTTAAATACTTGATAAATATTATTTCATTTAAATATGAAGAAAATTTGTGAAGCTAGATAAAGAAACTGAGACACAGATAGGTGAAGTAATTTCCTGTAACTCCACAGGGAGGTGGGGGGGATGGCAGGAATATGTTCCCTGCCTGGTGCAAATTACCTTTGAAGCTGAAATCATTCAAAGAGAGAAATGAAGAGGGAGAAACCCATTTGTGACTTACAAGCAGTTGTCTACTTCTGCTCGCCCAACCATGTCTCTCACAACCCGACTGCAAAAAGGGACCCCACTCAACTTCTCTGGTCCAGGTATGCCCTGCTCTGCCTTAGAATCACCTATTGATATGGAGGTGCACTAAGGCCAGGCCAGAGATTCTGGAAATATTGCAATTTTAACCACACTTCCAAAGGTCATACAGCTAGTGACAGAGACAGGATTCAAACTCAGGCATTATGTATCCTTGACCCCTGTTTATCTCCACAGGTGATGTGCCTCCCCTCTATTTTCCAGGTACAGTATTCCCCTAACAGACCCTGACTTTAGTACTTCCTAAAGGCTAACTTTTGATACTTAATAAATGTAAGACGAGGTACCATTATGTTTTCCAAATATTAACAATTACTAACAGAAAATTAATAGTAAATATATATATGAAAAGCAAGATACTATATGTTTACACGTGTGTAGATTATAAACTATAGAAATGAAAACTTTGCTTTATGCAAAACTAGTGCACTTAGTTGAATCCAGAAAGCTAATTGTATTTAGAATATTCTGAGCTGAGAGACTGCTGTTCACAGAAAAGCATATTGAGGAAATTAAGAAATCAGGTACTTTACATAGAACACATTGCACATATTTGTGCTTCTGTGAATTCTTATTACTTTAAATGGCAAGTACAGTTCTGAGGCCTCTGGAGTTGGCTATTATTAGTTTCTCATCCAAATAAACATTGGGAAGTAGCACCCATGTAGTGTGCTCCTAGTTCACGGTGGCCTAGTTTGGTAGCATCGCCCTTACAGTCAACTCACTGGAAATCCAATGGTTTAAAGAAGCATCACAGATCCATTTGGTGCCCCGGCCTGATCCTCTCAGCATTCCTACCCCGAATAGCCCCCTAGTGTCTCCTGTCAGCCCCTGGGACTCTAGGACTGAAGACTGATTCTCAGCTTACACATACGATCGCCCAGAAATGCTGAGGGGTCAATGCCTCCATAAGCAGTCCAGTGATGAATGGAAGCTGAACTCAAGTTCCCTCAGCTTCCTCACCTCTTTCACAGGGGTTGGGACAACTCTGAGGCACCGTGTACTCTGCAAAGTTCCATAAGAAGTCTAACCACAGTTTCCCACAGTGCTTTCCTATTCAATAATCACACCTTTTTTTTGGTGGACAGGGAAGCAGTTATAACTTCTTTGTTTCTCTTTCCAACTCTCTGTTTTACGTTTCTTGGAATCACATCGCAAATAAACTATGTCCTCTCATTACCAGTATATACTCCTATAATTATGACTCTGTAGTTTCTTTTATCTCTAATATTCACATTATCACCCTGAGCAACAGGATTGGCTACATAATTTTTGGGCCCCAGTGCAAAATGCAAACACAGACAAAAAGTGTCCTTAAAGGTACTAAAATATAAAACATTTTTATTTCTTCCACCATCTCTCTCAACATGTCAGGGTGTTTTTTATTTGCAATTGAATATTGTAGAATACAGACGCTCAGTGGTGCTAGACAGCCTCACCCTGCCACTCTGTAGGTTAGCTCAGAGCCCACAGGCTGCTGGATGCCCCTTCCCACCAGCCACTGATATGCTGATACATGGCTCACTCCAGCCAAGGGCCAGGAAGTCAAGCTCCATTTCCCATGGGCTGGCTGCTCCAACCAATAGTGGACAGGCAAGTCCCAAGGAATTACAGCCTCTGTACAGGACACACTGAGCACCTACATCAGCGGTAGCTAAGGCTTACTCCTACCAAGTTACCCACCAGACTTGCTGTGGTGCTGCAAGCCCTGGGCAGGGATGGGCACAGCCGTGCCCCACTGTGAGGAGACCTTGAGACATGCACATCCAACTGTGGCTGTCTTCAAATGTATGTCCAGCACCCTACCACGGATGAGAGTCAGCAACTATGGCTGGATGGGTACAGGTTGAGGGAGGCACGCAGGTCCCTGGTCACCAGGGGCAGGAGGTGGTAGCTGTCACTGGGGGACCAGTGAGGAAAAAGAGGCCAGGAAGGGCCCAGCTGCTTGCCATTGCTGAGGCAGGCACAGGCAGCACTGAATCTTTCCTGGAAAGGTGGAAGGTGGGGAATGGGGGTAAATTGGAGGTAGGAATGCATATGAGTTGAGACTCCAAACTTTGACACATGTTCTATTGTCCCATGGACTTCACTGATGAGACACAGGTTTGAAAACCAAATTATTAAGAACTTCAAGATGTTAACCAAAGAGCATTATGTGACAAGTGCAGGACCCTTCAGACCAGGAGGCCCTGTAATGACTGTACTGGTCCTTATATCTGTAGGGCCAGCCCTGCTGCACACCAGGCCTTGACCTCTGTTTCCCCTAAAATTACATTCCTATCTTTCTCAATCCTATTCTACTGATCACATCCATCATCTTACAAATCCCTTATGTTGAAGCTTTTGCATTGCCCAGTTTGCAAAGGCTTTCAAAGAAACCACAGACATACTACACAGTTTACATTATGTACTTACAGGTCACTGTTTATCACCTTTCCTTTTTCAAGTACAAAGACCTATGACACTGAATTCCCATTCTACCTCCAATTAACTTAAAAAGGATATTCTCCCACTGCCTTAATGGCGGCCAATTTATAATTTCTTTCTCCATATATATCCTGACATTACCTTCAGCATTTTTAGAATGCCCGATGACATACTTATAAGGCTAAAGTTCTCTGTCAGCTGCATTTCTGATGAATACCCTCCTCGGCCCCCAGCTAGTCCCCTGAAGCCCACCTCCAGAACAATCTCTCACAATCATTCCCATTCTGTCTTAGATTCTGAGCTGGTCTCTGTCATATGGGGCACTTCACAAATGGTGTTGGCTCCCTGGGTGCCCACCGTCCACAGGACTCCGTGTAAGCCACCGCTGATCGCACACACAGGCCCAGAGAAGCAGGGTTACTCCAAGAGACTGCAGTCAGTGGGGCCGGAAACACAGGGAGAATTTAGAAGCTACAATTTCCTCTGGGTCTCTAACCCAATTATTCCTCTACTAACAAGATCAAATTCGAAGGGACTTGATAATTCACAAATTTTTAACTCCCATTTTCACCACTAAACACAGTTGCAGATGAACAGGAAACTGTGCTGAGTACAAAGTAATGCCATCTCACCATGTCTCGACCAACACTTGGCAATGCTTCTCATCCATAAGAGACTCCTGTGGCGTTCCCAGGTTTTCCAACTTTTCCCGCTCTCATTTCTAACCCCTCGTATCTCACCTGGCCCAGGTACCTGCCTGTCATTCTCTCACAATCACCTCATCCATCAGCCCCACAGAGACCTCCCAAACCTCCAGGGGCAGGTCATGGCAGCCACCAGTCTGACGTGACTTCCAGTCAGGTATAGTGTGTGCCTTTACTCCAAGGGCCAAAAGTGTTCAATGTGCAAGCATCCTTAATCCAAGCAATGTCCATCCTTATTCAATAAATTGTCTTGTTTCCAACTTTACCAAGAAAAAGACCAGAGAAATGCAGGTGCACTGGCTTTGTCCTATGAGTCCACGCCTTTCAGTGCCTTTCCTGCCCACCCTTTCTCTGTAACGTTGACCAGCCTATAGGCTCTATCGATTGGGATACGCCTGTGACCTCTTGCCTAACTATACAGGAAAGATCAAGTTAAAATTGGCTACCATAGATTATAAAAGAAGCTGTAATCTATTAGGCAGAGAACTGAAGTTCATTCTATCTATTGGAAGAAAATTGAATATAAAATTATTTTATATTATTTTTAAAATATTGACTAACATACTTTAAATGTATAGATTTTTAGCACATTTTTGTTAATATTTTTTGTGGCATAGCACCTAGATCTTATAGGTTGATTTTTTTATTCAATTTTTCTTACCAGAAATTCTTAAGAATTGAGTAAGTGAATAAGTATATATATGACTATAATTACTGAAATAGTATCTTAAATAGGATGCTTTTTGTAGGGTTTCTTTATACTTTAAATGGAATATCTAAAATTCTTTTCCTACTTACTTTTATTCATATTTCCTACTGTTGGGCAACATAGGATGTATGGAACTATTTTGATTATCAAAAGTGTAGTGTCAGTGTATGTTCAAAACTTTCTCTTTTATTTTTCTACAGTCCTCAAAGTGAAACCCTAAAGGTGATAAAGTGAGAGAGAAAGAAACTTGGTAATAGGAACTCAGGAGACAGCAAAGTTCACACTTTCCACCTTCATGTTCTCGCAGTTTTAGCCTGAACTGTTCATTGTTCTTACACTTAACTCCTTAGTGCCAGCAAAAAAAAAAGGAATACACTCCCATGAAAAAGTATTACCATTCTATTATAGTGCAAGCAGAATTTTCATTTAAAGAAAGTTTGTGTCAGTTTTTATTAATGAAAATAAATGTAAATATTCACATAGTCCCTTTTGCCAATCTAATAGTCTGAGAGATGTTTGGAAGTCATTTAAATATTTTTCACTAAGCGGTACTAAGATGAGTAATGTACATGTCTCTCTCCTGAAATTAATTTCATACAAACTAGAAATAATTTTTTTCCAGTATAACCAACTTTTTCAGTGTTAGAAATGAAGTTCACAGAGCTTAAATTTTTCTTTGAGGAGGAAACAAAATTCCTCAAAAAACAGCTTTGACTGTATCAATTACTACTTAACCATTCATTCTCATAAAAAAACAACAACCATTTTCTGGTTCCACCCTGCTTCCCATCTGACTCCCCTCCCTCTGTCGGAGATGCAGGAAGAACCATCAGAGCCCTGCTCTCCTCCCTCCATTGTGACGCAGAAACAGTTCGGAGTCTTCATAACTACAGCACTGCACACGCCATAGTCAGAGCCCTGCCAGCGGCCGACTGAGCAGCTTTAGGAGAGGCTGGGAAGACAAATCAAGGGCAGTGCTTCAGATTGTATAATAGAAGCCTGGAATTTAAGCACACACATTTTCATATTTAGCACCTCTTGAAAGGAAAATTTTATAACAGAACTGCTTTCTATTTAGATCGGTACCGTCTCTTGTTGCCTTGTCTTGTTACAATCCTCTGAGGACGCTCTAGAAATAATAGTGACACGAAAGCCTCAGCATCTTTTGCAGAGGGAAATGTTCTTTGTACACAAAGATGTTGCAGCTGGCTCATCCTTACTTGAACCTTTACTCTGCCTGTTTTTAATATGTCCTTGCCTTGTGACTTTGTAATAAAAAGCAGATGAAAACAGGGATAAACATGATTTCTGTCAATGTGAAGTCCATGATGCTTGCTCATTCACTTTTGAACATGCAGCACTAGTATGTGCTCAATAATTATTTGTTGAATGAACAGCGCCATTGTGCTCTGACCAAGTTAAGATGTGGTCTTCCTACCACGGCATTTTTGGTAATTAATCTTAAAAACAAACATCCCACATATCCTATTGAGACAGGGACCATGGATGTAGTCAGAGTGAGGGTGTCCGGAAAAAGCAAGGCAGGATAATTACAATCAGAGCAGTGTAACTACGTGCAAGGAAACCCCCACCAAAACTCCGTGTTAAACATTAAGCTCTAGAGTCTTTCTTCAGTGAGATCAGTTGATATTCCCCAGATAAAGGAAAGTAGCCCATGTTTTTATTATACTAATCATTTGTAATCATGTGTAAGATTCACTTTAGCATGCTAAACGGACTTGATGTCTCATCGAGGACAAACATCCTAAGACCGCTTTTAACAAGTCCACTCCCTTAAGTCCTTTATCAGTTCCCCCAAATCCTCAACTGCCTATAAATCCCCTGGACAACACCACCCTGGGCTCTCTTGTCCCCTCCTGGCACAAGCCAGGAGCTCTGTCGTCTCACTGTATCTCTCAATAAAAGCCTCTCCCTGGCTCTCCTACCTTGTGTGTTTGCTAAGTTCATTCTTTGACTCCACAAACAAGAACCCCAGCATCACTATTTTGTTCTTTTTGATACCGTTTCTTATTATAATTATTATTCTTATCTATCCTATAAATACAATAGACTTCTGATTTGTATTGCTATATATACTCCCAGAGCCATTCGTTTACTTGTCTTGCAAATACTTATTAACAATCTACTAAATAAAATGCATGGAGAACATAGTTCAGCCTCAAAGACCTTATAGTTTGGAGAAGGTGTGAATGAAACCATCACATAATGTATTTTAGTCGTAATAAATCTTATGAAGGAAAAGTTCAGGTACTATGATGGCATTAAATGGGAGAAAAGTGCTTTGACATTATCGTGCTCTATTGGATAGATGTCACTTTAGTGGGCAACTTTTACCATGAGTTTCATCTCTTATATTTTTGGATCTAAACTTTGAGATAATTTATTAAATTTAGAAATCTCTTTCACCATGAAACCAATACATAGCTAATAGCTGTATCTAAATTATAAAAATCTATAAATTATAAACACTGATAAAATATATTTCTGATAATTTTATAGCTCATTCCAGTTGAGATGCTATTAGGCAATGCCTGGTAATTGAATTATTAAAAAACCAGTTGTGGAAAAAGTGAAGGTTCCTATGGCCAGGATTCTCACCTGGCCCCGGTCGGCTTGCTCACTACAAACGTGTGGACAATACATTTGTTACTGACTGTATCAAAGAGCCCTGCCCAGTGCTCTGGGCTGCTGCACAGCTGCAGGGCTGCAGGGCTGCAGGAGAGCAGAGGCTGGAGGGGCAGCAGCGCCAAGGACAGAGGCTGAGATGGCTGCAGGGCAGAGAGGCCCAGAGGCAGAGACCAGCTTGCTGCGTGCAGACTCGCTCTGAGTGGATGGGATTCTAGTGATTGACCTGCCACTGTGAGAATAAAGTCGAGTATAAGCCCTTTCACCCCAAGAAGTTCCCACTGTCATTTTTTTCTATGTAACTCTTGGGGGAGTATCCCGGGGCAAATACATTTGAAACCAAAATCTGTCAAAGGGAGAAATAAAGTGGGAGAAACCAGTCCATTTCTTACAAACAGTCCACTTCCACTCTCCCATGTCTCTCCTGACCCGGCTGCAAAGAAGAGACCCCACCCAGCCTCTCCAGGTCCAGAGAAGCCCTTGCTCTCCAGCCTGTGAGGTCCCCTATTGATATGGAGATGGACTAAGGCCAGGTGAGAGATCGTGGAAATATTGCAATTTTACCCACATTCTGTCTCACTGAATTCAGAGTGAACATGTCTGGGGCTGAAATCTATTTGCAAGACAAAAGTGTTTTGAATATTTTACAATAATTAAAATCAGTTACGTGTCTTCCTATTTAAAAACTAAAACCTACTGTGATCATAGGAAAGATAAAACACCCGAGTTAGGGTGCAGAAAAAATCTGATCTTCCCCTAATTGCCAACAAACTATGTAATGTTCCCTCATGAAAGGTCAAGTCCTTGACTGACATTCAATCTGGGGTCTGGCATTGTTTCTTTCCCCAAATCTTTTCTTTCTCTCTATTCATGTGTGAAAAAGTGGAGTTTTGAAAAGGCTTAATCCTTGTTGGCTACTACTATAGAATTGCTGCACATTGCCACACATACTGACTATAAACAGAGGTGGTATTTTTTCACAGCCTCTCATGGAGCTTTTTAGGATATTTGGAAGTGTATATCTTCAAATGATTGTCAAGCGCTCCTTTCACAAAGAAGAGCTTTTTCAGAATAGCTAAGGAGGAAAAGTTCCCCAGAATGTAAACTCACAGTGTATCTCTTTTACCCACAAGTCTGTCTTTCTCTGAACAATGTCCAGGTCATCATTTAAGAGCGTAATAAATGGACTGCAATTTTCCTTCACATTGTTTGGAAACTGGTTTGAAAATTCTACAAGCATCTTACACCGTACTCTGCAAGGTAAGCTTCTTATAATGATGCCTTCATAATGAGATAGTAAGGATGGCGGGCTTGTTTGCGGAGTGGAAAAATGAACTTAGCAAAGAGTCAAGGTAGGAGAGCCAGGAAGAGGCCTTTTTTAGAGATACACTGAGAGAATAGAGCTCCTGGTAGGACAAGGGAGTCCGTAGCCGGTGCATTGTCTAGGGGATTTATAGGCAGTTGAGAGACAAAGAACTAGGGAGGCAGATCCACCAAATGGTCTCTAAATGTTTATTTTTAAAGAGACACTAAGTTTCTTATCAGTTTTCCAGACTATTTTGCAGAGTTAACATAAGAAATTTACTGCTTTGATTCTTTCTCAGCATAGCAGTTTCTTGATTTGGAAGCATATCAATCAAGGCTGCTTGTCTTGTTTTCAAGGTGAGCTGAGTTATTGTCTGTTTGTTAAATAGTAAGTTAAGAATCTTCTTAACTTCTTGGGTGTAAAAATGCAGCTTTAAGATGGAATCCTTCCTGCCCTTCACTATGTTGTTTACGCTGGACCTTCCTGTTATATTAATTGCCCAGGTTATATATTACTTGATTAGGGGCTGGAGGAGGAAAAGCAGCATCTGGGTAAAGTTAAAGATAAACTGGGCCTTTTAGCAGGCTAAAGTAAATTTTACAATAGCCTCACTTAATTGACACAAACAAAACATGGGCTATGCTGAGGTATTTCCTTATCTGGGAGATGTTCAAACATACCAGGCTAAGTTACTCCTGGCTTTTTAGTTTTAACTAATCTTCACTGAAGAATGCTTATATTCCTAGTTTGATATTTTACTTTAGAGAATTAATGTGACTCTGTCTTTGCTTAATTGTTTAGTATGGAGTTTTGGTAGGGGTCTTTTTCCAGAGGCCCTCACCCTACTCTGACTACCCCCACAGTCCCTGTCTCAGAATTTTGATAATTAAGAGTTTATAATTTACTAAATGACTTTTGAAAATTATATAAACATGAAACAAATACATGGTCCTTCAAGAAACACATCTCCATTCCTTAGAAACCTGGCCCGAGGAGCTCTGCGGAGGGGCTGCTCGGCAGCGGCAGGGGCGCAGCCGGCAGCGCTGTGCCGGGCGCCCGTCTCCCGCGCTGTGTCCGGGGAACAGCGGCCTGGTGTCCTCGCGCTGCGGGTGCGCCTCTGGCCGGACCGCCTCCCACGCGCTGGGCTCAGTCCCCGCGATCCTCGCGGCGCCGGGAGTGTCGGACCGCGGGGGCCGCCCCTAGTCCCGCTGGCTATTCCCGAAGGGTCACGAGGGGTCCGCCTGGGTTCTGCAAAGCTCGGGAAAGCCCCTCTGGGCCTCGGTGATGGACGTGACACAAACAACGCCCTACGACGGCCTTCTGTCTGCCTTTTTGTCCTTGTGCGTTTGATGGCCCAAGGTGATTAATGGGAGACTTGGATGGAAAAAATACTGCCTGGTGCACTGTTTCAAGGCTGTTAGGTGACCGCTCCAAAGGAGAGGCAGGCATTTTGTCTTCCAAGCTGATCTCTGGGATACAAGAACCCCCGTTACCCAGCCGCCGAAAGGGCGGCGGCGTTGGGGAGCTGGTTTGCCGTGCCCCGACCTCCGCGGAGAGCCCCCGACGGGCCGGCTGCGCCCCCCACCCACTCTGGTCTCTGGTCCGGGTTAGCGCTTTGCTCCGCCTTTGCACGACGGCCTTTCTGCTTTTAGTACCTTGGCACGTGTGACTCTCTGGCCTTCGGTTTCTGTCCCTCCCTGAACAGTCCACTTAGATGAGCAGGAGCTGTGTCAGGGAGAGAAAGTAGGGAAAACTCCCCCTTTAGGGTAGGTAAGGGGTTCGTATTTCTTGATATCTGACTCTAAGAGGGAGACTTGACTTGCCGGCTCCTGGCCGGCCCAGAAGGTGGTGGCGATGCTTCTCCCTGAGCCAAGCGAGTCGCAGGACCACCTGCTGTCCCTGGGCCAGGCCCCCAGCTGGGGGTCCAGGCTGTGCGCAGACGTGGGGAACAGCACAGCTGTGGGGCGTGCTGCTGAGGGAACGGAAAAGACTCTCCCATCTTTGTTTTCTTGATTGTTTTGCATACTTACTGCTATTTTTCTGTTACCTACTTTGATACTAGATGAAGCCTCATGCCTCCCTTAGCTCTGTGTATTACATTGACAGTGATGCTTGGTTTACAATGAAAATGATATGATAAAAGCAGACTTCATCTTATTTTCCTTAAGCAAGGATTATTCTTATGTTTTTGACTTCAGGGAGCAAAGTGAATCCCATGTTTCTCATTATAACTGTTAAATTAAATGAATGCCTTTGAGTTTTTTATTATAATTTTATTCAGTTGTCTAGGGCACATAGATCGATGATCCACATGGTGAATTTGATGGGAACTGGCTGATTCCTCAGAGGGCTGTTGGTGACGCCTGAAGAACAAGCCTCAGCTCCTCCATCCCAGACGAGCATTCTTCGCTTCTGATAATGCAGTTCTGGCTAGTAGTCACTGATCTTACCCTGGGTCCTGGATACTCAGATTTCAGGCAACATCACATTTAATCTTTACGGCAGCTCCATGGTAGTGACAGTAGGTACTGTTGTTATTTTCCTGTTCCTGGTGGGACAACTGAAACTTAGATCATTTTTTTATTAAGGTATTATTGATATACACTCTTATGAAGGTTTCACATGAAAAAACAATGTGGTTACTACATTCACCCATGTTATCGTGTCCCCCCCATACTCCACTGCAGTCACTGTCCATCAGTGTAGTAAGATGCCGCAGAGTCACTATTTGCCTTCTCTTTGCTACACTGTCTTCCCCATGGCCCCTCACACTATGTGTGCCAATCATGATACCCTAAAAACCCCTTCCCCTCCCTCCCCATCCTTCCTCCCTCACCCCTCCCCTTTGGTAACTGCTAGTCCCTTCTTGGAGTCTGTAAGTCTGCTGCTGTTTTGTTCCTTCAGTTTTGCTTAGTAGGTATACTCAACAAATGAGGAAAATCATTTGGCACTTGTCTTTCTCCACCTGGCTTATTTCGCTGAGCATAATATCCTCCAACTCCATCCATGTTGTTGCAAATTGTAGGATTTGTTTCTTTCTTATGGCTGAATAGTATTCCATTGTGAATACGTACCACCTCTTCTTTATCCATTCATCTACTGATGGACACTTAGGTTGCTTCCATATCTTAGCTATTGTAAATAGGGCTGCAATAAACATAGGGGTGCATATGTCTTTTTGAATCTAAGAAATTATATTCTTTGGGTAAATTCCTAGGAGTGGAATTCCCAGATCAAATGGTATTTCTATTTGCAGTTTTTTGAGTAACCTCCATATTGCTTTCCACAATGGTTGAACTAGCTTACATTCCCACCAGCAATGTCGGAGGGTTCACCTTTCTCCACATACTCGCCAGCATTTGCTGTTCTTAGTCTTTTCTGTACTGGCCATCCTAACTGGTGTGAGGTGATGTCTCATTGTGGTTTTTATTTACATTTCTCTGACCTACCTGAGGTCTTTACCTACTGATCTTCTGAGTGTGATCAAGAGCAATTAGAGAACTGTGTAGTTGTGGATGAGTTAACAGTTTGTATACTTGCCTTTCTCCATTTTGCAGGGTGGAGATGTCTGCCCAGAGGTTAATTTCTAACAGAACATCCCGGCAACCTGCATCTAATTCTGATTACACCTGGGAATATGAGTATTATGAGATTGGACCAGTTTCCTTTGAAGGGCTGAAGGCTCATAAATGTGAGTTTTATACAAACTTCCCATTGTAAGCATAATATGTATTTGTCTTACCATGTGAAATGCCCAATGAATATTTTCCCTAAATACTCTATCTTTTTATAGAGCTCTACCTGCAAAACCCCAGAAAACAGCCCCCTCCAAATAAGGGATGGTATTACATGCATCTCAAAGAACTGGAAAGGTTCCCTTAGTGGGGGAACGTGATTCAATATCATTTTCAAATTAAGATTTTTGAAAAAAGTACTGATGATTCCAGCTCTCCCAAACTGTGTGAATATTTGGACCATCAAAAATGTGTACAAAAATACAATCTGGAGCTATTGTTTGAAGAGCCTTCTTCTGTAGCACACAGTCAGCGGCATCCTTTCAGCTCTCTTGGTTTCCTGGGGCTGTGGAGAGCCGTCTGTGCATGCCTGTAAGGACGGGCGAGGACAGCCTGTGGTCATTCCTAACTCTGTGTTCCAGACATGAAGTGTGTTTCATGTCCTGGAGTGATTAATGACTCAGCACAGAGCAAGGTAGTATAATTCTGTGAAAGGTCACTCTAATTCCAATCATAACTAAATGCTGACCAGTCAGCATGAAAAGGCATTTTTTTTCACACAATGATCCAATTTATAAACACACACACCAGAAATAACACCATACAGTGATACATGCACATATTTTTTCATAAATGCGTAGAGAAGGGGCTAGAAATATATGCACTAAACAGTTGACTTCTGGAAAAAGGAGGGAGATACGGTAGGAATAAAAGGGGGCATTTGTTTTACATAATTTTTTTTTTAGTGGTTTAAAACAACAGAAATTTATTATACCACAGTTCTGTATGGTCCCAAGTCCAAGTGAAGTATGGCTTGACTGGTAGGAACCAGTCCATTTCACTGCTGACTGTCTGACATGGGTCATTCTCACCGAGAGGCCGTATTTCCAGGCTGTTGTTCCCCTTCAAAGCCAACAGTGTTGGGTCTTTGAATCTCTTTGTGTCTTCTCTGAAAAGGCATCTTGTTTTCTAAAGTAGAGTCGACATAATTAGCAGAAACGGCTGCCAACGCCACGTCCCATCTTGGTTATTCCACATAAATATTCCAGAGATGTTTGGTTGTTTTAGAATCTACAAAAATTTTAGGTGGTTAACTGGTTTAGATTAATGGGATACATTAGAAACTACAAGAGAGATTATGGTTGGACATGCAAATATGGCAAAGGACATGCTTTTGTCCTTTGTTATATTCTGGGCACTGCCCCTCTGCCCTGTCTTGGCATCCATGATCCCTCACACCCACTTGCCGCTCCCTTGCAAAGAGGGTTTTCTGTTTCAGCTTTATCTAGGTATAATTGACAAATAAAACTGTCATGTATTTGAAGTGTGCTAAGTGATGGTTTGATATATTACACATTGGAAAAGGGTTGCCCTCATTGAGTTAATTAACCCATTCATCACCTCAGATATTTCTTTATTTAAGTTCTATTCTCTTGCAGATTTCAATTACACAGTACAGTTGCCCATATTTTAATTTTTTTTTGTCATTAAGTTTTATGAGTTCCCTTATATTTTGGATATTAACCTCTTATCAGATATATGGTTTGCAAATATTTTCTCCCCTTCCATAGGTTGCCTTCTCATTTTGTTGATGGTGACTTTGGCTGTGCAGGAGCTTTTTAGTTTGATGTCACCCTTTTTGGTATAGTTTTGCTTTTGTTGCCTTTGCTTTTTTTTTTTGGTATCATTACTCTACAATTACATGAGGAACATTATGTTTACTAGACTACACCCATCACCGAGTTTCCCCCACATTCCCCATTGCAGTCATTGTCCATCAGCATAGAAAGATGTAGAATTACTACTTGTCTTCTCTGTGTTGTACAGCCCTCCCTGTGCCCCACCTCACATTACACAGGCTAATCATAATGCCCCCTTTCTTTCCCCCTGCCCCTTATCCCTCCCTTCCCACCCATCCTCCCCAGTCCCTTTCCCTTTGGTAACTGTTAGTCCATTCTTGGGTTCTGTGATTCTGCTGCTGTTTTGTTCCTTCAATTTTTTCTTTGTTCTTATACTCCACATATGAATGAAATCATTTGGCACTTGTCTTTCTCCGCCTGGCTTATTTCACTAAGCATAATACCCTCTTGCTCCATCCATGTTGTTGCAAATGGTAGGATTTGTTTTCTTCTTATGGCTGAATAATATTCCATTGTGTATGTGTACCACATCTTCTTTATCCATTCATGTACTGATGGATACTTAGGTTACTTCCATTTCTTGGCTATTGTGAATAGTGCTGTGATAAACCTAGGGGTGCATCTGTCTTTTTCAAACTGGGCTGCTGCATTCTTAGGGTAAATTCCTAGGAATGGAATTCCTGGGTCAAATGGTATTTCTATTTAGAGTTTTTTGAGGAACCTCCATACTGCTTTCCACAATGGTTAAATTAGTTTACATTCCCACCAGCAGAGTAGGAGGGTTCCCCTTTCTCCACATCCTCACAAACATTTGTTGTTTCTCTATTGGATGGTGGTGATCCTTACTGGTGTGAGGTGATATCTCATTGTGGTTTTAATTTGCATTTCTCTGATGACTAGTGATGTGGAACATCTTTTCATGTGTCTGTTGGCCATCTGAATTTCTTCTTTGGAGAACTGTCTGTTCAGCTCCTCTGCCCATTTTTTAATTGGATTATTTGCTTTTTGTTTCTTGAGGTGCATGAGCTCTTTATATATTTTGGATGTCAACCCTTTATCGGATCTGTCATTTATGAATATATTCTCCCATACTGTAGGATGCCTTTTTGTTCTATTGGTGGTGTCCTTTGCTGTACAGAAGCTTTTCAGTTTGATGTAGTCCCACTTGTTCATTTTTGCTTTTGTTTCCCTTTCCCGGGGAGATATGTTCATGAAGAAGTCGCTCATGTTTATGTCCAAGAGATTTTTGCCTATTTTTTTTTCCTAGGAGTTTTATGGTTTCATGGCTTACATTCAGGTCTTGGATCCATTTTGAATTTAATTTTGTGTATGGGGTTAGACAATGATCCAGTTTCATTCTCTTACATGTAGCTTTTTTGGCCAAGTCCAATTTTGCCAACACCAGCTGTTGAAGAGGCCTTCATTTCCCCATTGTATGTCCATGGCTCCTTTATCATATATTAATTGACCGTATATGTTTGGGTTAATATCTGGACTCTCTATTCTGTTCCATTAGTCTGTGGGTCTGTTCTTGTGCCAGTAGCAAAGTGTCTTGATTACTGTGGCTTTGTAGTAGAGCTTAAAGTTGGAAAGCGAGATGCCTCTGCTTTATTCTTCCTTCTCAGGATTGCTTTGGCTATTTGGGGTCTTTTGTAGTTCCATATGAATTTTAAAACTATTTGTTCCAGTTTGTTGAAGAATGCTGTTGCTATTTTGATAGGCATTGCATTGAATCTGTAGATTGCTTTAGGCAGGATGGCTATTTTGACAATATTAATTCTTCCTAGCCAGGAGCATGGAATGGGTTTCCATTTGTTAGTGTCCTCTTTAATTTCTTTTAAGAGTGTCTGGTCGTTTTCAGGGTATAGGTCTGTCACTTCCTTGGTGATGTTTATTCCTAGGTATTTTATTATTTTTGATGCAGTTGTGAATGGAATTGTTTTCCTGATTTCTCTTTCTGCTAGTTCATCGTTAGGGTTGTTGCCTTTGCTTTTTGTGTCAAATCCAAAAAATCATTACCAAGACTGATGTCAAGGAGCTTACCCCCATCCTATGACCACTATTTTGAATGTTCCGTCTGGTAATTCGCCTATCTCCATTTCTAGAGATTTGTCTTGTTCTTTGTCTTGCAACATATTCCTCTGTTGCTTCATTTTCCTTGACTCTTGTTGGTTTTCTGGGTCTTAGGTAAAACAGCCACCTCCCTGGTTGCATCAGAGTGGACTTGTGTGGGAGATGGATCTTGCCTTTCAGTGCAGCCCAGCCCCTAGTTGTCACTCAAGCTTCTATGATTGTCCCCACAACCTTCTCTGTTCTTAGTGGCTCCCAGTAGTTGAGGTTGTATGGAGACCTGCCTTTGTCCCTCAGGGGAGGACTGTGGTCATCAGCCATAACAAATGCAGTCTGATTAGAGGCCAGACCCTCAGGCAGCAGCTGGGAAAGCATGTGCTAAACCCCTTCCAGGGAGATCCTGGGAGATGAGTGTTTTTACATGCTGTCTCTATTCTCCGCCCAGGGTGTAGCCATGGAAAGGTGCTGCTCTGCTTTTGAAGAACTGCTTTTTGTTTACTGTAGTCGGGTGGGACTGGAACTTGTAAGCTCCGTTGGCTCTCGGGGCCGGGAGGTCAGGAGCCTGGGCAGCAGCCCAGGAGCCATGGTGCCAGCCCTGAGTACAGTCTCCTTACAGGGAGAAGACACAGGTAATGGGGTTTATTATTAGAGTGGGCTGGAGAGAGAATGTGGGGCAGTGTCTGCAGATGCCCTGGCCCTGCGCAGGAGCACAGCCCTAGGTGGCTGCAAAATTAGAAGCCCGGCCTTCAAGCAGCATCTTTTAAAGTCTGTGGATAAAACCCTTTGAGGGGAACACAGGAGGTGGGTGTTCCTGCCCGCCCCCCCCTGCACTGAGCCCTGCAGGGGTAGCCATGAGGTGGGCTTCTGCACCCATTAAGAACTGCTTTTTTGTTTGCTTAGTCTTGGGTTCTCATGGACAGAAATCCTGTTGGCTTTCAGAGCTAGATGTTTGGGGGTCCATCCCTCCAGGGGGAATCTTAAAAATGGGGCTCTAGATGTGTGATCCGAACCCTTTCCTCCTGGGGGGAAGTGGGGAGCTGGGAATTCCCTCAACACTGCGTCGCTGTGCCGGGGGTGGGACTGACGGTGAGAGAGCCTCTCAGTATTTCTTATTGACCTGATGTGGATACTTCCCCATTTGCCCGATGTGTAGGAGTCACCCCGCTAGATCATGTGATTCTTTCAGAAGGAGTCATGCCATATTTACTAGTGTCTTCAGCACGTCCAAGGGAGGAGGAGCGCTCAGGAACCTCCTGACTCCCTAGCTCGGTCAGCTCCTAGTTCCAGCTCATTACATAGCTGCGCCTTGGTCCCCACCTCCCCGTCGCAGGAGGGAGGGGAGACCCGGCTTCCCCTGCGGATGCCGGGAGCCCAGGGGCCGCTGTCTGCAGTGGCAGCTGCAGGGCCTCTGCTGTGCGGCTCCGCGGGCCCCACCTCCAGGGCTCCGGCAGCACGGCTGTAATGGGCTTCGGAGTTACTCATTTCCCAGACCAATGGCTTTCTATATTTGGTCCTGAAAAAATCATTAACTAAGTCACATATCTTTACTCTTGAAGTGAACAGTAACAATTAAATGCGTTCTCTCATTCCTTTTTTGTATCTGTTCATTAGTTCTTTGTGGAAATAAAATGAGCACATGGAATCCATTGGGATATGCTGTCATTGATTATTTTAAGGAAGGGTGTAAAATAATCCTCAGCTTATTTTAATTCTTTCATCTGCTGCTTTTCTTGGACAACCATTAGGTAAGGTCACTTGCTTGTTAAGAACTTTATTGGAAATCAGAATGACCAGGCAAACCGCCAAACATTTCCCTGTAATATGGGCTTTTACAGCTTGGTGACACAAATTTTATTTTTATGTCAGTTTGTTCTTATCTACTTCCCTTAGTTTAAGTGGCAAAAAAGACAGGCTACTGCAGTAATTTTTATTGGTACATTTCCAGAGATTATTGAAAATCTTTTTTGAGCCTATTACATTCTGGAAATTATTACAGCATGAAAAAAATCCTGCAAAATGTAGGCAAAGCATGAAACATTATATACTTACTTTACCTACTCTACTATTAATCAGGTATGCTTTTAGTTTTAATATTCACATCAGGAGAAAATGCCTGGGTGAGTCCTTACTGTTCTAATATAAGAGGTCTGATTAAAGACCCCAGGTTCACAAACCTGACAAGATATGAGATACAGAGAAAGTAAAAAGCATGCCACCTCCCAAAAAAACCCTAGACATGCAGGAATATAAAAAAGATTATGTCAGCTGTCAGACTCTGCATACTAGTATAGTCGCTTCCATTTAAAAATGCTATGATTCTGACCTTCAAGTGGGTCTCTTTGTTTTGCTGATCCAAATTCAAAGCCAGTTAGTTGCAGGTTCAAAAGAAGAGAAGGATGATATTTCAAGGGGAGCATTTCTTGAGGATAGGAATGACCATAATAGTTATCTTCATTTGCTTTGCCTGGGATGGATAATACTAGGCAACCATAGCTACGTCTTTTGTTAGAACAAGTTCTTCTGCCAGCTGAAGTCAAGAGTCCCACCCTTCAAGGAGGAACAACCTTTGGTGGTCATTGTGAATTCTTTTGCCCTCAGTTTGGACTCTGGTATTAAACCTTATCATGTATCAGAAGTGGACATATAACTGACCCCCAGTTGGTACCAGCAGAATGCACATTCATTCATTCATTGTTTCAGCACATATTTGTTGAGTGCTTGTTATGCACGGAACTATTCTAAGCACTGGAGGTACAACAGTGAACAGAAAAGACAAAAAGATATCCTCTTATGGATCTTGCCTTCTAGTGGGAGAGATAGACAATAAATAAATAAACAAACTATGCTAGATGGTGATGAAAAAAAAGAGAAGGGAAAGGAGATGTGGGGTGCAGAGGTGAAAGTATAGAGAGTAGCCATGGAAGGCCTTACTGAGAAGAGAAATCTGAAAACAGATCTGAAGGAAGTGAGAGACGGAGCCATATGGTGTCAGGAAGAACATTTCAGGAAATGCTCCATGGCAAGAGTGAAACGGAACACACAGGAGCACAGAGGCCAGCATGGTGCCAGGGGAATGACTGAGAGGCAGCGCAGCAGGGGAGACGGAGTTGGACAATGGGGAGGAGGGTGTTGGGACCTCACCGGTCATTATGGGGATTCCAGCTTTTTCCCTAAGAAGTCATCTGAAGGTTTGAGGAAGAGGAGAGGCATCTGGCTTAGGTGTCAATAAGACCACTCTGCAGTTGAGGAAAGAAAGGGGTGAGACTGGAGACATAAAAGCAGTCCCGGGACTGTTAAAATGGTTTAGTCAGCCGGAGATGGTGGGGCAGGGAAGTGGTGAGAAATGCATAAAACGCATTTAAAGTGGTGTTAGTGGAGTGGTGGGAGTGAAAGGCTGATGGGATTGGCTCAAGAGAAAAATGAGAGGAAAGGAATTGGAAACAGCATGTACTAGAAAAATCTCAAAATAATTTTGCTATAAAGGGAGGGAAGAAAATGGGACATTTATGAAGGGCTTGGCTGGGTGAGACAGAGTTTTCTTAAAAGAAGTAGAAGCAAAAGCCTATGAGCCAACGAGTGGACACTTACAGTCACTGGCTGCTGCTCTGAGGGAAGGCTGAAGGAGTATCCCCTTACCCTGAGTCATCAGTGGTGGCCACGCTCCATGCTGTTTTCACATGCCTACATGCAGATGATGCCAGACGCACACATGGATGAAGAAGCCAGGTCATCAAGGTGGGCCGCGGAGCTGGGGCTTGTGAAGGCTTGGAGGAAGGTGTGTCATGGGGAGTGAGGTAGAGATGGGTGCAGCAGCCTCCCTGGTGGCCCCTGGCCAGGTATTTATACCATAAAGCTGAGCCGGACACATCAGGAACTTGACGCATCTGGAACCAAGAGGTGTGGGGACTGTGCTGACTCTGGTCCTGAACCTGTCTTTCTAAGTAAGTATTAGCCCTTGTTTTTCACACACCCATGAAAGGGAAAGGGGACACTGTATCCTCCGGAGGTGGGAAGGAGGGGACCGGGACGGGGCAGTTGGTCCTGTTAGAGCGGAAGAGATCATTCCAGTCAACACCGTAGTGTCACCATTCAGCTCCCATTTCATTCCGTCTGTCACAGGTCAGGGTCAGGGAAAGTGACCATATTATGAAGTGTTCCATTTGGCCTTGCCCTGCGCACTTTGCCCCAGCCCTGTATTGCAGTGGTCTCTAAGTAGCTCAGTTTCTAGACAGGACAAAAGTGGCTGCTCGGCTCTGTGAGAAACCCCTTTGGGGATTCCCGTGGCTCCCTTAACCCCCGGCCTGCCTGGAGCTGCGCTCTCTGCACACACCCACTCTGCTTCCCAGGAAGAGGGTTTTGGAGAAGGCCAGGGCTCTGCCATCTCTGTTTTACTGCAGTGCCCATGCCTATGAGATCCGGTGTAGGAATCAGACTTCTGGAGGATTTGGGTATTCTGGGATGAGATAAAGGTCTCTGATGTCCCCTGGAAGTGGCTCGGGGGAAGAAAGTGGCCTGGGGTCAGGCCATGTGTCAGACAATGAGGTAGAGGAAAAAGCATGAAAATAATTTGAGGGAGCGGTATTTTGTTTGCAGGGAGCATGAATAAACACAGTCATTTAAAGCACATTGTGACAGCAAACGTGGATGCCGCGTTATCGAGGGAACATTTGCAATGGCTGGTGGAGCACGGGGATCCTCACCTTCTAACCACAGCCCTCCTTCTCCCCGCTCTGCTCCCCCAGGACCTCATGGGAGGGCTGCGACCCTTCTGCAAACCACATTAGCGCTGCTTTTTGATGGGCTCCCTGAGCACTGGAATAGTGGGGGGCAGGGCCAGGCCAGGGGAAGGGCCCCTTCACCCCCTTTGATCTGCCACGGGCCATGGAACAGGAGAACTGGTGCGGATCCGGCCCACATTTGCATGAGAGTCAGCAGGATTGAATTCTCAGTTGAGGACTGAAACGTATGCTGCACGTCCTTTCCGAATGTGCTGAGCCACGCGGGCGGCTGGGGAAGCGCCGCGTTCGGAGCCGTCGTGGTCTGCGTGCTGAGGTCAGTGCCCGTCGCTGGGGTGTCATCACATATCAGTTGTCACACGTTAGTTGCGCTTGCATGCAAGTGACTCTGGGTACTTGTCATTTTTAGGGCTTATTTCTATTACATTATAAGGCAAGCTCTACGATTTCTATTCTTTGGCACTCTTGGCCCCGGAAATGATACATTAGTTTTGTATCCAGAGTGCTGAAGACATATTGTTGAATACATGTTTTTAACATCTAGGCAATAGTTTATGTAGAATGAAAGCATGAATTATGCAGAGTAAATTGCTGATTTGATTTTTCACTTAAGGAAAAAATTTCATATACATACAATTTAATTAGAATTATGCTTTGCATTTAAGTTCCAATCATTTTTATTTAAAAATTGCTATGCATCCTCCCTGTATTCCCTCCCATATAGGTAAATTTAGAATGTACTAGAAGATGTAAAGTAATCAAACTCTGTTACCTCCCTCAGATCTGAGATGCTATTGTATATGTGCCAGACTCTGTAAACAGTCTGTGTCATCCCAGAAACCTACACTTGGGACTGTTACCTTGGGAGGATAAAGGAAGCACCCATGTAAAGAAGCACAGACAAGAGTTACAGGAGGCAGCACTTCAGGGGGGCAACGCACCCAGGCGCTGAGAAGGAGACGGTGCAAGGAATGGTTCTTCAAGAATGGACAGACTTTCATTAGCCCTAGTTCGGGGAAAGTTGTTCCAGCCAAGTGAAGATAAGCACCCTGGAAAGGTGTGGGTGTTCGGAAGCTGTGGCCGAGAGTCACAGTAAATACAGGGACACATGTCCTCTAGCCTGATGGGAAACCTGGGTTTCACAGCAGGGGTAAGCTGGGGGCAGATGATGATACTGTTAGTGATAGCTAGCAAACGTGGGGTGCCATGTTCTCAGATGCAAGTGCTATACATATGGAATCTCTTTTCACCTGTAAAAGGTCAGTATATTTTTGTTGGAGAGTTTTTCATAAAAGAGCAACATTGTCAGAGCTACGTTAAAGTCAGATCATACAGAGGAAGCACAGGGGGAGAGGGGACAGGGAGAGTACTCCAGAGGCCATCTGTAGGTCTCTGCAGAAGTAATGAAGATCTGGGAGCTTAAGTGGAAATACAAAACTGAGCTAGTTTGAACCAGGGTTCATTTTAATCTTCATATTGCAAAACAACCAAAAACATAAGTTTTTGTTCGCTTATAGCTTGAAAAATGTCTTCTAACTAAAGATACTTCAGTGGAGTCTTAAGCACCTACATGGTCTGCGTCCTCTGTTAGGTTCCTTCACTGGGCTATGAAAACCAAGAACCAATAATGCCAAAGCCTCTTACTGTTCCTGGAGTGGAAACCCAGAGCGACTCAGACTCTTCCCTCTCCCTCATCCCCTGCGTCTTATCTGTCCCTGGCTGACTGATGGTCAAGATCACCTTATCAGATTGTTGGCTTCCTCTCTCACCTCATGGACCAAAGTACCCATATTCCTTGAATGTTCAAGTTTTAAGCAGCTGTGAAATTCTAATCATGGTACTAACTGTCTTGCAGATTCCATTGTGATTGGATTTTGGGTTGGTCTCACAGTCGTCGTGATCTTCATGTTTTTTGTGCTGACCTTGCTGACCAAGACAGGAGCCCCACACCAAGAGTAAGTCTGGGCTGCTCCGAGGGTCTGTTAAGCTCCATGGGAAACTGGTGAAATGGAAACAGTGTCCGGGCCTGGGGTTGCTTCCAGCGGGTGGAGAAAAGCTGCTTATGGATTCGCTGCTGGACCCAGGCACCTTTGGGTGGGACCACCTTCGTCCTGGTACTTTGCTTCCTGCTTCCACTTCCCAAGTGTCCCCTTATGAACCTGAGTTCCTTGGTCCTTTCCTAGGGTCTTAATGCTGATCCAGGCCTGATTTTTATTTTGAAATGTTTATTAATTAGGATGTATATTCTCCTTACTCCCAGAAGAATTTAGTTGACTCACCAGACCAAAAACAATGAAAAAGACAACAGCAAAATAGGATGAAAACCAGTTTTAAAAACCCTTTCAGGGAGCAGAAATTGTTGTTACTGGGCACTCAGTTGAATTGATGATGGACAATGAACACTGACTTCAACATTTAGTTTCCTCAAAACTAGGATAGAAAGGAAAACGCCAGGGAGTATGTAGTCCTGATGGCAGAAAGGAAAACACTTGTGTAGAGCTTTGGATTTACGGAGGAAGTTAGCACATGGGTGCTCAAAGAACACTAAGTAACATCAGAAGGTTTTTGTTCGGTTATGGCTTGCAAAAAGCTCAGACATGTTTTACGGGATTTATTTTTATCCCTACTCATAACAAAGAGGGGTAAAAATAACAAATGTTGACTGTCCTGTCAGTCAGTCCCAGCAGGCACAGACGGCACACTCAGAGTGGGTAATGAGAGAGCTTTCCATGAAGGGACTACTCACAGTGGCGGCAGGGAGAAGGACACCCCCAGGGTAGGGCAGGCCCGGGGCTCCAGCCGACTGACAGCGGTTACCACCGTAGGCCTGCAGGGGGCTGTGAGTGCACCCCAGGTGTCCTCTGGAGAGGGCGGCTGAGAGGAGCTGTAGCTTTGGGCCAGGGGAGACCGCGAGCCCAGTGTGACCGCCAGGAACAAAGCTTCAGATTACATACCAAGACCTTCCTTTCCTCCCCTCCTGCCCACCACCCACCATTGCTCCCCACAGGCTGAACATGGCTGGCAGCCAGAGGCTCCATAAATGGCACAGAATGGGGAGGGTGGAGAGCCACCTGGGAGAGTAAATGGAAGAAATTTAGCCCAAATCCTCACATTTCCCATGTGGCATCTCACTTAATCCTCCCAGCCGGCAGCAGTATTTGCACTGTTCTGTGTCACCACAGTCTGTTCGGTCTGCAGCCTGCACTTGGACTCTCACAAGGGCCTGGGTAAGGGAACAGCTCTGGCCATCACTTGGCTGTTGTCAGACACTAAGGTTTGGGAAAAAATTTAAACACATTTTAAATGAAAGGAAAATAACCACTTTATTCAAGCCTAAGGAGACCTATGATTGAGAATCTCTTTAACAGCCACTGAAAAGCCACTAAGAAGACAAGAACTTTCCCTCTTCTCTCTCCATGTCCTCACAAACATCTGTGATAAGAGCTGCTGGTGACACGCTTAGATGGGGCACATCCCAGAGAGGTCAGGGCACAGTAGCTCCTTTTCCTCGGAGGGGCAGATGGGGTCTTGCAGGGTTCTTGATACACATTTGCTTCATGTAGGATACAGAGCATTTTACAGATGTGAAAATTGCAGCCCCAGATAGAACATGACTTCGTGTAATGATGAATATTATGTGTCAACTTGTCTAGGCCATGGCACCCGGATAGGTGGTCCAACATTATTCTCGATGTTTCTGTGAAGGTTCTTATTTTTTAAAGGAGATGACATTTAAGTCAGTATACACTGAGTAAAGCAGATCATCCTCCGTAATGTGGATGGGCCTCATCCCATCAGTGGAAGGCCTTCCTGTAAACAGAATGACCTCCCTCAAAGGAATTCTCCAAAAAGGAATTCTGCCAGAACACTACCTTCAGACTTACACTGCAGCTCTCCCCTGGGGCTCCAGCCTGCCAGCCTACCCTGCAAAATGTGGACTTGCCTGCCAACACAGTCATATGAACCAGTTCCTTAAAATAAATCTCTGTCTCTGTGTCTCACAACCCTACTCCCCCACCCCCCTTGCACCCCCCTGTTAGTTCTGTTCCTCTGGAGAGCCCTGACCACACATTTCCTTCACATGTCATGGGGACTCTGGGTAGCTGAGACTTGCATTTCTATTCTTTCAGTTGGCAATTCCACCACTAGATGCTTTCTCTATTGATGGAGGTTCTGAATAACCTCAAAGAACAGGGGCCATTGTGGCTCTACACACTTTTAATGAAGTTAAGGAGAAGGTCAAATCTTTTTTACTTTAATAAGGGATAAGCCCTCAGGGCCACATTTTGTATGTGTGTGTGTGTGTTTTTTTTTAAGTCTGAGGCAGTGTAAGATATGGCATTTGGTTGCAGTATATCTTAACAGAAAACTGAAAGAAACAGACATAGAAAAAGTACATAAATGCATCAGTAAAAAGGCTTTTAGTTCTTAGTAAACGACATTTATTTGGCAGAAATTTTCTCTAAAACAGACATTATTTTTTCATTCAGCCAACTTTAATATGAAACAACCAATTTTAAGTTTGCCTATGATAATTAGCGTGAAGAAAGAAGATAAATCATTGAGAAGAAGAATAAGAACCTTAAAAGTGTGTTTACCATATGCCAGGGTCTACTAATCACTTTATAGGTATAATCTCACTACATCCTCACAGAAAGATGAAATAAATCCCATAAATGTTCCAACTTTACAAATGAGAAGAATGGGGCTGAATCATTTGTCTGAGATCTTACAGCAGAAAAACTGTGGAGCCATGCCTCAGACTAAAGTCTCTCTTTTATTCTGAAGCGCCTGCTGTTAACCACTACATTAAATTACCTCATGACATTAATTTCAAATATCCTTCTTCTATTGACCCAAAGGTACTAGAAAGCAATCAGATCTGTTTTCTTTCTCACATACTGGACCAAGCGTCGGTCTGGAGCCGGACACTTCTAGATTTGCTTACTAAGACTTTGGGCTGGATTCTAAGCCTCTCTACCCTTGAGATTCTGCATTTGTAGAATTCCAGTAGTGTCTGTCTCCTGGGGCTATTGCAAAGATTAAATGAGCTAATGCCGTGGAGCTGCTGGCTGACATGGGGCTCAACGTGTCACCCAGTAAACTCTAGCGCAGCCCTTCGCTGTGGTAGAAGTCCTGGTGAGAGCTGAGGGTCTAGTTAAAGACAGAGGGAGAACCAAGAGGCAGCCATCCTCCCACTGGACAGCCAGGCCCTGAGCACCCACGCTGTGTCTACACTTGCCAGAACATTCCCCATTCTAGCCCATTTTCACCAGGGGCGTGTGGCTCAGTGAAATGGTGAAATGATTGTACACAGGAGGCTAAGTGGAGAATGTTGGTGATGGGCAGGAAGGACTGACGTGTCTGAATTCTGACTTGTATACAGCAGGCTCTCTGGGTGGTTGGTCATGAAGAACAGTTATGCCCACAAGTGGGGTATCAGGCAGCATCCTTTTGGAGTATGACTCCCAACACCCTGATTAAGAAAGCCAATCAGTTCTGCAAGTTCAAAATGGGCTAGTGCTGAATCTACCACTTAATTTTATCGTTTTCTCCATGGAGACAACTCAGGGCAGGGCTGAATGGCTCTCTAGGATCTCATCCACAAGGGAAGTGAATGTGTTTCCCTTTACAAGTAGTAAGACACAAGGATGGCAGATTCCCCACCCCATACCCCTCTCCTTATGCCCACATCCACAACATATGTCACTGATGAACTGTGTTATCTTCCCTGCATAGCCAAGACTTTGCCTCAGAGTGGTTTTCAAATTGGCACTGCAGGCGGCCATCAGGAAACAGTCACAGTTTACCTGAGAGAGAACAGGTCCCTGGCTGGACCTCCATTTAACAGTGTTGGACGGCAAGAGCTGACATCCATTCAACTGTATAGAATCCATGACACAACAGTAAAATGGGCAAGTTTCTCCCTGAAGTTTTCACCTTGGGATCATACTGGCATAAGTGCTTCAATTCGGGAGTCACTGTGTACTCAGTGGCTTCTGTTAAGGGAGGGAATGTGTAATAATCCGACTAGGTTGGAAGACATTAACAGTCAAATCCTTGAATCTCAGTATAACACAGCAGATTTATCTCTTGCTCAAGCTGCATGCCTGCTGAGGGGTGGACAGAAGCTTCTCCATGTGCAGCTGCACTGTCTCCAACATCCAGCCTCCCAGGTTACTGAGACAAGGAGGAAACATGTGGAGACCCACCCACGCCTGCCCTCAGCTCTTCAGCCAGGACGGGGCGTCCGCCCCTCCTCTCACAGCTTGTTGGCCAGAGCTGGCCACACCCTCCTGGCCACTGGGCTGGGAAGGGTGATCTGCACGCCCAGGAGAAGGGAGAACCAGATATTGGGAGCACTTACAGAGTAAACTGCAGAGGGAGAAGGGCTATTATAAAGCTCACGTCACCGTTCTTAAAAGCTTCTCAGCCCAAGAGGCAGCTTTAATGGGGATTATTTTTCCCATGTAATATTTGTTGTTGTGTGTGGGGAAAAAAACCCTTTTACCTGGATCCTTTATGGACAGTGAAGATAAAAGAACTATTGCCCCTGCTTTCTCAGCTGAGAAGCCATTTACTGTGTAGCTGTCTTGTTAAGGCACCATAGTCCATTATCATAAATCTGCCAGAGAGACAGAGTAAAGGGAAAGGCTTCAATCACATTTTTATGTTGAATGTTCTGGAGTTCTTTAAAAAGCTACCAAATCCCAGGCATCATATACCTCAAACACCCCCCTTTATAGCCTTTGTGAAGTGCTCCTTGTCCGGGTGGGGATGTTCTTCATTTAGGTGTGAATGCAGGATTACTCAGGGCCTTGGACAAATAGAATTACATTTTACCTTGAAATGCAATTTACCTGAATATGCACTCACTGAAGGATGGGTCCCTTTGTACCTTAAAGCTAATAGCAGGAAAATGTCACTGCTCGAGGTCTTTGATAATGGCCAAGGCCACAGGAACTAGCTGGCAAAGTGCAGATGTAGTGAGTGGTTCCTGAGGGGGTCCTGAGATTCTGAGATGTCCACCACTATCAATGGTTAGAGAATATGACTATTTTATGTATCGGAGTCAACCGACACACCTTTGTTCAGGAGTTGCTTTTAATTCCTCATCAATTAAGAGGCATTTACTGAGTGTGTAGCTGCAGCTGACCCCAGACTCTGCTCAGTGTTGTTCTCATGTCCCGGCATCGTCTGGTAAGTCAGAGCTATCAACTAAAGCAACCCAAAGCCACTTCCACACAGAGGGAGGGCTTCTGTTAGAAGCTTGCTACGTGAGATAAAGCTCTCAGCACAGGCTGTGTCTCCACGAGTGTTGGTGGTTATCATCATCTTCTCATTCATTGTTAATCACAGAGCTTCACTCTTAGTAGGTCTTTGTTGTAGCTTAAACATCTCTAAAAGGCCACTGAAAGTGGCTGCTGGGAATGCCAGGTGCCCACAGGCTGGTCTGCCGGCTGCCTTTCCTGGGCTGAGCGAACCTGAGGACAGCTGCAGGCACGCTGACACTCAGCACAGCAGCCGGCGCTCCACCTGTAAGAGTCTGTCAGAAATCTGGGAAATCCCCCAAGGAATAACCCAGTGCATCACAGCCGTTTTCCCTCTGACTGGAGGAGGGAGGCGTCTGCCCTCCTGAGCTTGTCTGTCATGCGAATCCAGAGGAAGGAGCACATCGCTGATGATGGAGGTGGCTGCACCTCTCCGGGAATCTGGGCTGTGGTCCGCCTGCAGATGCAGCTGTTCAGTGCGCACCGTGAGGGTTCAACGTCTGCAAGGTCCTCTGAGAGAGGCAGAGATGAGAGAAACCCAGCTCAGTGGACAGGAGAGGAAGACTGGACACAGTGGTTTGGACGTGAGGCAGGAAAGGCTGCGTCCCATCAGAGAAGTCAGTGAAATACCGCAGAAGCGCGGAGCAGGGAGGAAGTCCTTCCCACTTGGAGGGCTGAGTCTCCACAGAGGCAGCGACATTTGACCTGGATGGTGAAAAAAGGTGTTTGATTTTGACAGACAGAGGAGTGTGGAAGGGCCCACCAGGGAAAAGGAACAGCACGAGCAAAGGCACAGAGGGTCAGAATATTGCACAGGTGCAGAGAACACATGACACAACCCATGGTGATAAGAAGAGAAACTCAAGACTCAGAACAGTCTGGACAGTATTTTCAGTCTGGCTGGTGGAGTCCGTGGTGTTGCAGTCAATAGATCATCCAAATTGCATTATAACAAGCTGAAAATGAGGAATACAAATTCTCAAAACAAATAACTTAAGCAAATGAATCTTCAAAGTTCAAGATTCTATCAAACAACTGTAATTTAAAAAATGTTAGGATAACTCAGAACTTTTCTGCTAGTGGTTCCCCATATTTTTAATTCTTTAACTATTTGAAGTATTTTTTTATCTATTAAAAAAGTTTTTGTGTTAATAATGGAGCTCCTCTGTGGTTCACATACAATCATAAGTAAACTTTAAATTCCATTTTACACAAATATCTCAAAAAGTACTGGGAGTGAAGTATGGACGAAGTATTGCTCACATTGCTACTTAACATGCATGTATGAAAGGAGGAAAATGTTTGCTAGTGCCTACACCTCCAGAGCAAAGGCCCACGCAGACAAAAGGTCTGCAATGCAACATACAGTAGCTGATTGCAAAAAAGATAATGTCCACAGCATTACGTTGTTTACGTTGTTCATGCTTTTCTCCTTTCCTGTAGTATGCATGTCAGGTCGTCCGTTTGTGGGGCTCGATGCTGATACTCGAGGCATACGAAGGATACCTGCACATTGAGGAAAATCTGTCATCTTAAGAGTTGTTTCTTTGTGACTCACTGACCACACAGTTCTCAGTTCTGAGAACCGAGTGAGATAAATGGAAGTGACATTGCTTTGGCGACCAGGAAGCTAACGGCGTGGGAGTGTGTTCTTTGTTCAGGCTGGCCTGGGTGTAGGTCCGTGGTTCTGCACTTGGGCAAGAGTAGTGATTCTTGGCAATTCTATTAAGATACAGATTGTCAGTCCCTACCTCCAGACATTGTAAAGGTCTGCAGCCCAGGGCTCTGCATTGTAAGAAGTACTTCAAGTCATTACAATGCCAAAGAGCGAGAGGCCCCGAGACCTGGGGTCCCATGCAGACCGCCAGGGCACACCTTGGCAAGGCGTCCTCCCCAGGGGCGCCCGGGGGTCTGCAGCTTGGGGCTTTGCCGGGGGTTTGTTTACATTTCAGAAGGGATGTCTCTCAGTTCTCATGTTTGTCTGCACTCTGTAGAGGGACTTGCAACTCAGTAAGTGCTCAGTGGAAATATGCCTGCCTGCCCTACATGCTGAAAGGCACAATTCTGCAGGTGAATGAGACAGGGTGTAAGAAATTTTTTTTTTTCCTTCTCTGTACAGCAGTGCAGAGTCCTAGAAGAGATTCAGTGTGAACAGCTTTGTGTCAGACTTCGGAAGACCACTGGAGCCAGATAAAGTATTTTCTTGACAGGGCAACAAGGAGTCCAGGTCTCTCTTTCACTACCACGCCAATGAAGTGGAACGCTTGGGCAAGGCCGAAGCCTGTCACCAGGCCACAGCCCCTGGCAGCAGTGTGCAGCTCCAGGAGGTCCACGGGGGCCGTGGGTGGCCAGAGGAGGAGCTGGACAGGCCCAGGGACTTCGACATCCCCATCTTTGTGAACACGGACCAGAGCTCCCCCTTTGGGAAGGATGAGCTTCTGATTTCGGAACCACCTATCGTTCTAGAAAATAAGCCTGTTTCCCAGGCCTCAGACAAGGACCTGGATTGAGAAAAATGCTCTGTGAAGTGTTTTCCTGATGATGTTGGGCCTTTGTGTAGCAAGAAAGTTCTCACCAAAATTGTGTGTGGGGGTGTGTGAGAGACAAAGAGACGGGACAGAGAGACAGAAGGCCCCCTCCGAGCTGATCAAGCTGAGTTTTTATGCCTTTAAACACACTGGGGCCTCTTTGGGGAATACCGTATTTACACCATCTCACCCTCCTTGCTGAAAGCTTGGCCGCATGCTCAGCGTCAGCATTCCTGGATGGGGGCCAGCGCGCTGCGCATCATTCTGGCCCTGCCCCTACCATGCTCCACCTTTAGCAAACTGCTTTACCTCTCCAGCTGCCACAGCTTTAACCGTGAGGTGAAGGGTCTGGAGCAGAGGATGCATCCCAGCTCTAATCATTCATGAGTTTGTGACTGCTTCTAGACAAGGCTGGGATGTACCTAAGGCAGTGTACACTAAGGCACCGCCTCCTAGCTCTGGTTATAGGATCCCCTACGTCTCTGCCTTAACCTGCCCCAGCAGGGCGTGAGTGTCTACCAGGATGTCAAGAGACATGCCCCACACAGTCCCTGTGGTTGGCATTTGCGTCGGCTCTGCTGGAAGAGCTCTTCTGGGAGCCTCTGGCCACCCCTACTCAGACCTGGGGACAGCCCTGGGAAGCCTCCCCTAGAATCAGTACCCATCTGGGGCATATCGCACAGCACTTCTGTCCCCAGGAAGGGCAGAGGAGGCTGTCTGCTGGGTGAGGGAGGTGCCATCTGTGTCTGTACTGGTGTATCTGTGTCTGCACACACTGCTCTGCCACTGGCTGCTGAGCAAGAAAAGTGCTGTTTGCCATACTCTCTATTTCCTTGGTAAATGTGTAGCTCATGGCCATGAGGCTAGTGTGTGGGCTTTGAGCTGAGATGGTGAATGGGTCGTAAGTACCCCACCAACGATATTCAAGGTGGCCTGGTGCAACACAGTTAATTTCATGAAGAAATCAAACCTACATGAAGGTATTGGAAATGGCTTGATTTTGCACACACAGTCAGTTGCGTGCCTGGCCTGATGCTAATCTCTGGGTGGCATTTTCATTATGTATTTGTTTACCACCTGTCTTGCTTAAGAAAAAAAAATAAACAGATTTGATTGCACAGGAATTTTCTCTTGTTCTTTGTTTTCACATCCAGTTTTTTCATTTCCTGTAAAAACTGTTCCATGTTTATGGTCCTCCTAACTTCTATCATCTATAGGATCCCAGTGGTCTAAGTCATGTACCAGATTTCATTTAGCATTTGTTCCCATAAGAAATTCCTTTCCCATAATGTCCTTTGAGGAAAATAGTCTTCCTTAAGACTCTAACACTAAATAACAGAACAAAGTATGGAATATTTCTTGTAATTAAAGCTGCTTTAACACATTCTTGTAAATCGGTATTTGCTATTTTGATGACTATTTTCAGGCAAGAGAGCAAGAATAGTAAAGAATGTTGATTGTATTAACTTCTAATATGAGTATGATTACTCATACTTTACTTAACCAAATATACACTGTGGTCTATTTCTTATTAGGATTCCAAGCTACTTAAGTGGTATATTATTTTTAAGTAGGCTGTCAAGTCAGTAGGTTGAAGGATGTTTAAAGGTTGGAAAAATACCCACAATTATATTATCATTTTTGAACTAAATGTCAAAAACTGTGAAGGTCTAAGATTTTTACCCCTCTTGCAAACTTAGAAGTTAGCCGGACCCATCTGCATGGATGCTGGTAGAAGACACGAGACTCCTGGGTCAGAGACAAAGGGCTTCATCACAGCACAGTCGGGGGCGTGCGCTTCACACTCATGCTGCTTCCTGAAGTCATTTTAAATTCTGTTGTTACAAAGTACCGCAGACTCAGTGAGTTAACACACACATTTATTCTCTTGCGGTTCAAGAGTGCAGAGGTCTAAAATCAGTGTTAGTGGGCTAAGGCCAAGGTGTCATTAGGGCTGTGTTCAGCTTGGAGGCCCTATGGGAGAATCCATTTCCTTGACTTTTCCAGCTTCCCGAGGCTGCTCACACTCCTCCGCTCATCGCCCTGTAACTCTGCAACCTCTGTTTTTACTTAACACCTCTGTCTCTGTTCATACTGCCTCCCTCTTCTAAGAACCCTTGTGATTACCTTGGATTGCCCACAGTGATCTCGCATCTCAGGATCCTTAATGTATCACAACTGGAAAGTCCCTTTGGCCACATATGGTAATATTCACAGGTTCTAGGGATGAGGACATAGATACGTATGGGGCCACTAAGCTACCACTGTCTTCTTTTTGGCTCCAGAATTAATGTCCATCATCATATGCAAAAGATATTCACCTCATGTGAACCTCTTCTAAAATCTCAATTATTACAGCATCATTTCAAAGTCTAATATGTAGTCTAAATATTATCAGCTCAAAATCCCAAATCTCACCATATTAATCATCTAAATCACATATGGTGAAACTCTGCATATGATTCATCCTGAGGAAAAATTCTCCATCTATGGACTTGTGAAACTAGAAAATAAGTTACATGTTCCAAAAATTCAATGGTGGGACAAGCATAGGATACTGGTTACAGACATTCCTATTAGAAAGGGAGGAGCTGGAAGGCAAAAAGGAGTCCCAAGTCCCAAGCAATTTCAAACTTCAACTGGGAAAATTCAAGTTGCAAGGCCTGGAAATAATGCTCTGTGGCTCATGGGTTTACCCTCTGGGCCAGCAGCTCCACCATAGGAATTATCTTTCCTTTTTCTTAAAGTGCCAAATGTGTTTCTAATGGAGAAGTTAATGAGCCTGTTTTCTGCATGTAGAATCTGGGGAGTCTGCCAGTATTATTTATCTTGTCCATTCTGTCCCATAAAGCTGAAGTTGGTGGTGTTTCTGCTGATATAACATTCTCAAGAACATTGTGAGTCTCCTCAATATGTCACATGTATTCACTCCATTAGGCAAGAGGCCCAAATTGAGCCACAAAGTCATTCCTCCTTAAGGCTACCTTTTGTAGCCCCAGGCCAGTCAGGCTAAGGTGACTTCTGCTTTAGCCAGGGGCAGTTCTCTATAGAAAGGGCACTAGAGGGCCAACATTCCCAGAAGCTGGGAGACACACATTGGATAGTAAAAGAATCTGGGGAGAGGGGAAGGGACACTACCAGCATCATTATAAACACCCTTGTAAACATCTTATGGCATCTCTTGGGCATAAACAGCCTCTGAGTGAAGTTAATTTTTGAAGCCCTCCTATGAGAACTCAACACAGAAGCTTAAGTGATCATTTTAAGTATAAGTCAGGTTGCTTCTCTGCTCAAAATCCTGCAATGGCTTCCTATGCCATTCGGTGAAGAGGCTGCGTCCTTACAGAGCCCTCAAGGCCTCGCTCCCACTGCGCCGCTGGCAGCACCCACTCCTCTGCCCCCTGGCTCACTCACCCATCACACTGCCCCCCACTGTCCCTTGGAGACATCAGACATGTGCCCATCTTAAGGCTGCCTCCCTGGCTAGTCCCCTTCTGGAACATTCTGCCCCACATGGCCCCCTCCCTCACTTCTTTCAAGTTTTTCCTCAAATGCCCCCTGTGAGGGTCAGATTGAGTGTGCCCCAGTTCATATGTTGGAGTCCTGACCTCCAATACCACAGAATGTGACCTTCCTTGGAAACAGTATTGCTGCAGATGTCAGCAGTTAAGATGAGGTCCTTAGGGTGGGCCCTAGTCCAGTATGACTTGTGTCCTTAGGAAAAGGGGGAATTTGGACACAGACATGCACAGAAGGAAGACGATGTGGAGAGATGGTAGAGAGAAGACGGCCATCTAAAGGACAGAGTCTGGGACAGATTTGCCCTCGGCCCTCAGAAGGAGCCTGAGCCTACTGACACCTTGACTTTGGACTTCCAGCCTCCAGAACTGTGAGACAGTGTGTTTCTGCTGTTTAAGTCCTCCAGTTTGTAGTACTTTGCTGTGGGAATCTTAGCAAAGTAATATCCACCTCCCCAGTGTTCTTACTCTGGCCGTCCTGTTGTAAATTGGAAACTGCTTCCTCCTCATCCCTGCCCAGCATTCCCAGATTCTCTTTTTCTTTCTCTACAGTGCTTATCACCTCCTATCATGTTATATAATTCACATGATTATTATGTCTGTAGCTTATTTTTTGCTCCTCCTACTAGAATGTAAGCTCTGCAAAGGCAGGGATCTTTATTTTGTTCATGACAGACCTTGGGCTAGCCCAGCGCCTGCACACAGTTGGCGGTCAGTAAGAACTGGCTGCATGGAGGGGGGCTGTTTCTCATACCTATTATTACAGGTGTACTAAGAAAACAAAGGCTCTGGGAGATTCAGTATTTTGCTAAGGCGCAGAGCTAGTAAGTGGCCGATCAAGCTGAGTTTCAAGTAAATAGTGAATCTGGAAAGTATAGATTATTTTCTTTCTGTTGGTTAGTATTATCTGATATACCATTTTTCTACTCTTGTTGATCTCTTTATGTTATTCTTTTAACTTTCAATCTGTTTTATGTTTTAATTTTGCTTTGTTTCAGGTAAACAAATGAAGTCTGTAAATCCTTTGATTCTTTTATTCCATGTAAACATATGTGGCTCCCAATGATACCTTGTTCCTGGCACCTTACCTGTGACCTCTGTCCCCTTCGCTCTGCTCTTCTCTCCCTCTTTACGCCACGCAGTCTTGGTCGAGGGCACAGGGCCGAGATGGTGTGTCTGGGCTTGGTTCCGTTGCTCGGTAACTGCGATCTTAACCTGGACACTCAGTCCCTTTGAGATTATTTCCTCATATACAAAAAGGGGTAATAAGCCCACCGAGAGGTTTGTGAACATCAAGTGATGAAATACATAAAGCACTGAGAATAGAAGCTCCATTGTGGCCCCTTTGTTTTTATTCTCTTTTTAAACAGGAATTTCAGAGATTACTCTTGAATTTTAAAGAACATACTGGATGTTTAAAGTCTGTTGTTAAACCCACCATTGAATTTTATTTATCAACTGTTACGTATATTTTGTTTCCATAAGTTCTGTTGGTTCTTTAAAAAAAAATTCTTTTTTTCATAATGTCCTGATTTTTCATTACATTTTCTATGATAAAAAAAAAAAAGATTCAGCCATACTCATTTTATGCTCTCTTAGATTGTTTCATTATTTTATGCCCCGGAGCACTGTCGTCCTGGGAACCTGGGCTCTGCCCCTTCTTACTTAGGGTTGATGATTTCTCCCTGTTCATCTTGCACGCAGTTGTGTGAGCTCCCCTTCAGCAAGTACTGTTTTTTCCTACGGTCCTCCATGCACCCTGCTTTATAAAAGTTTTCCTAGAGAACAAATTTCTGTTGCTTATCCTTAGGCCCCAAATGATTTGATCAATCTGAAATTCCGTTATTGTTATTTTCTGCTTGGGGATTCCCGCATCGTAAGTGAAATGTAGGTTTGGATTCCACATCCACATGAGGCATGAGTTTCGAGTTCAGCTTTTTTAAGGGAGACCTTGTTTTTTCCTAGAGACTCTGGTAGAATCAGTTTCCCCATGCCTCCCTTGTGTGGGTGCACAGAGATCTTTGAGTCTCCCTTTCACCCAAGAGGCGACCCCACCCAGTAACTGTCATGCGGTGGGTGTCAGAAAAGCAGGAGTCTTTCCATCTGGTATGAAGCCCTCTTTCTGAATGGACACTGTAACCCCATTCACGATACAGATGAAAACCCCTTTCCTCTGGGGAGCTGTGGCAAAAGCTTACAAGCTGACGATTCTGACTGCAAGTTTGCTGTTTATTTTTGTCACCTGGGCTTACTTTTAAAAGGAATTCAAATTAACTTAGTTCACCGTGTTTCCACAACTGAAAGCTTCAATTCTAGAGTATCAGTTTGGTTTTTCTTAATAGTACATTTCAGCTTATTTCTCTGGTGAAACTGTTTATCCTTTCATCTGTTTTGTCCATCATTCCTCTATTTTATTGAACATATTAAGAGGAATTATTTTGTAGTTTTTATTTGTTAAGCCTAATACCTGGATCATCTGTGGGTTTGCATTTGTTGCCTAATATTTCTTATTCTCATATTACCAATCATGTAGATTCAACACTTTTCCTGTCCAGACACTTTTTTATTATTTGGCAGACATTGTGAATGAAGAGTCCACTGATGCCACACATGTTTTCGTCCATGAATTTCCCCTACTTCCTTTAGGCAGTAAGGGCTGCCTCATCTCTTTCAGTCAGGCATTCAGATGGGTCAGGATTAGACTGCATTTTTTTAAGCAACTTTGAGGTATACTTGACCAAGTAAGTTTTACATATTTGTAAAGTGTACAATTTAATACATTTTAACATGTGCATATACCCAAGAAACTAGCACCACAATCAAGAAAATGAACACATCAGTCACCCACAAGTCTTCTCATGCCCTTTCGTAATCCCTGCCTCCCCATCAACCCCTGATCTTCTGTCTGCACTACATATTGGTTGGCATTTTAAAATTATTTATATGAATGCAATCATGCCATATCTCTTCTATGTTATCTGGCTGCTTTCATTCAGCATAATTATTTTGAGATTCATCCATGTTGAGCGTATCAATACCACATTACTTTTTATTGGAGTAGTGTTTCATTTTAGGGATGTACTCCATTCACTTCCTGATGGACATTTGGAATATTTACATTTTGGGTATTATAAATAAAACTGCTATGAATATTTGTTAACAGTCTTTGTATGGACATGTGCTTTTATTTCCTTGAATTCCTAGAAGAGGAATGTCTGGGTCATGTGGTAGATAGGTGTTTACCTTTTTAGGAACTGCTAAACAGTTTCCAAAACAGCTGTGTCATTTTAAATTCCTCATGGTGTATATGAATTCTGGTTGCTCTACTTCCTTGCCAAGACTTTGTAAGGTCAGTCTTTTGAATTTTATCTATATTGATACGTGTGTAGTAGTTATCTCTCAGCAGTTTTCAGTTGCATTTCACTAATAACTGATGGTGTTCAGCATCTTTTCATATGCTTATTTTCCATCTGGGTATCTTTGGTGAAGTGTCTTTTCAAGTCTTTGGCAGATTCCTTTATTGAGGGCATTTGTTATTGTTGAATTTTGAGAATTCTTCACTCTGGATATAAATCCTTTTAAATTTTAGATATATGATCTACAAATTTCAGCCTATGGCTTGTCTTTTTATTTGCTTAATAGTGTCTTTGAAGACCAGAAGTTCTTCACTATGGTAAAGTCTAATTTATTGATTTCTTTTTAAAATAAATCATACTTTTGGTGTTATAGCAATCTTCACCAAACTCAAGGGCATAAAGGTTTATTTATTTTTTCCTAGAAGTTTCATAGTTTAAGGTTTTCTATTAAGGTCTATGATCCATTTTGAGTTAATTCTTGTCTATGTTGTAAGGTATGAATCAAAGTTCTTTATATGTGTTAATTTATTTCTGGATATTCTATCCTGTTCTATTTTTTGATTTGCCTATGTTATGGCAATATTATACTTCCTAGTTACTGTAGCTTTATAGTGAGTCTTGAAATCGGATAGTGTAAGTCCTCCAGCCAGATATTTGCTTTGTTTTGACTTTTTGAGGTTCTCTGTATTTCTCTATGAACTTTAGAATCTGTTTTAAAATTCCCTTTCTTACATCCCATTGTACCAAAATTCCACCCCTTCTTAAGATCAATATCCAAAGCCTAAAGCCACATTTTCCAAGAAAAAGGTCTCTCCAGATTCCAGGTGATGGGAATTACTCTTCTGTGCTCCATTCACACTTCATAACACTCTTGTTGCATTTATTCATATTTGGCTGTATGTACTTGGCTGGTCTTTCCTGCCATACAGTAAACCTCTCCAGAGCAGGAATCTTGGCTTGTTCCCCTGTTGAAAAAAACTAGTTTTATACATTTTAGGAATGAGTCCTGAATTAAGGGAGATCTGCAGAAGACATCTAGTTCATTTCCTCTATATTGCCAAGGAATCCAACATTTAGAATGGGTTATTCCATTGTTTGTTATCTCTAAGACCTCTTAGTCTTTATTATGTGTATTGATTGCTATTACTGTGCTTTCAAAGAATAATGGGATAATTATTTTCTAAATATGAAAACATACTTTGACTTGTGATGATAATTTTATGTAACTATGTCTTAACAATCTATTCATGCTCATATATGAATATCCATCTTTTGGGTATTCATCCAGCTTTTGCTGGAATGTCTTATCTTTGAGAAATCAAGAAAGTTTTGGCTGCCAGGGCAGTTGCACCTTGGCGCAAGTGCTGTATCTCCACTGGCCCCTCCAGCCCGGCTCTAGCTCTCCGCCGGGAGGAGCTGCAATTACACCCTTGCCCTGTAGAAGCCTGCTGTTCTCAGAAAGAAGTTTTGTATGGAATATAATCATGTCCTTTTCGTGGGACCATTTCAGCCCAGTGATCTGACAGCATGGGAATATGTTCAGCCTGCTTTTTGTAGAGTCTAAATTGTTCCATATGTATTCAGAACAAATACAGTAAGGGAACTGTTTTAGCACCCAACAGATTAGCAGTGTAACCATGTGAGGAGGGAAATCGGCTTTCTTGTAACACTCAGGCATTACGCTGAGGTGGCCCCCCCTTGGGAAAAGGTTTCTCTGTGAGCAATTTGAAGTCCGAGACAGTTATGAACGGCCTTCTGTTGTCCTTCCTTAGTCTTTCCACATTCATTACATCTGGTGAGATTAGATGAATCTTGCTTATTTTTTGCACAGCACTAATCTGTATTAAGCCATCACGTGTTTAAAAGGCTAGTAGACAAATTGTTAGACGATACAAATCCTCTTAGATTTTTGTCATAATGCAGAATCTTGGTTAGCATTAAAGAAAATTCACATTAGAATCTTAAATAGTAGTATGAAATTTACAAACAGCAGTTATTTGCCCTGAAGCCTGTTTCTGTGGCAGCTTTGCCCTGCTTTTCCTTCTTTATCAGAGTCCTTGAGAGGCTTGTGTCATCGCTATCAATATCATCTACTGACTACTCTAGAATACCGCAGGGAAACGAGGAGCTGGACAGGGTGTGTGTGTGTGTGTGTGCGCGCGCGCGTGTGTGTGTATGTACACAATGAGAACAGTCATCAGACATTAGATGCACAAGACATGTTTATAGGAAAAATGCAAGTTCCCATTGCCAGGATGCTCTCCTGCCCTACTGCGCAGGCACACGCTTCCATGCGTGCTGGCAATGAGCTGCTGTTCGGTGCTGCTATACAGAACCCCCCACCCCCACCCCAGTGCTCTGTGCGGCTCTGAACGGCAGACTTGCTGCATGAGGATGTTGCGAATGTAATCTAAGGACTCGAAAGGCCACCGCGAGAATGAAGCTGGGTAAGGACACTTCCCAATGCTCCTTTGTTGTTTTTCGATCTTGCCAAATGCCGAGTGGATGTGCCCGGGGCTAAAATTCGGCGATACAGTGTTCCATTTAAAGAAGAATATTATCATGAAAACTTCTTGTGGTGAACAAGGGATGTGGTGGGAGTGAGATGGGGAAAGAAGAGGAGAACCTAAGAGGTAGTAATATGGACAGCATCATTTGAAGATCAGATCGGTTGGAATGAAGGGGAGTGGCCAGCTGGTTTCAGGGTGAAAAACAAGGAGCTGGTTTTGAATATGTCGACCTTTATGACCACAGTAGGTAATTCTGGCAGGAATTGAGAACTGGGGCAACACTCAGGAGAGAAGAAATGTAGAGACGCAGCTCCAACACGCCCCTGTTGGTAGAGGTAACTGCTGTATGAGAGTAGATACCATCTCTAGGGATTGGAGGGAGGAGAGAATTGTATTTGTAGATGGAGGTCAAGGTATCCCTTGAAGGTGATTCATTTACTAAGCCCCGCATATGTTTGAGGGCTTGGGCTGCTCTGAAGGCCCCAATCCCACGCCAGGAAAATGAGCACCTGCTTATTCTCATTAGGGCTCCTTGCATGTGGTCGTGATAAATGAGCAAAACCGGTAAGACCTGGGCGTATGCACATGTGTGGTTCTTACACCACCAGAGTTGGTGGGAGGAAAAGCACCCAGACGCTTCACTCCATTCGGTCCTCCTTAGTAAGCAGTCTCAGGTTCACCCTGTTATAAACCTTCTCTCCCTCATGAGCTCTTTTCCCTACCTCACAATCCTTCCCCCAAGTTCTCTGCAGACTTTCTCCAAGGAGGTACACAGTGTGCAGCCCCACTTCTGCCCGTCCTCTGCGTCAGGACTTCCTCACTGTAGTATCAGCACCCTAAGGCGGGGCCATCGGCAGGCACCCAGGGGGGGTCCAAGGGCAGGACAGACTTACCGAGAGTCACTCCACGGGGTCAGACCCCCGTGGTGCTCTTGTCTCTTCTCTTTAGTGCCCCAAAGATGCATACGTGGTACAATTACCCTCTATTATTTTTTGTCTGCTTCTCCACCGTCTAGTCCATTTCTCTTGTTCCTGAATTTAATAACAACTCATTTTATTCTACGAATGAAACTCAATGCTTCTCGTATGGACTAGATTTCCCCTCTGATTAATACTGCCCTTCAAATTTATTTATGACTCCTATAAAGCAGGTATAGGTGAGAAAGTGTATGTTTCCTCCTATTTGTACTATTTATGTGGCTGTGATTGAAGCTTTCAGCAAACCTGGAGAGAAAAATGGACCTACTATGGTTTAGACTAGAGGGGAGGAAATAGGGTAATTAGGGCTGGACAGGTGCTGAGAAGGAATATGTGTGCGTTTCATTAAAGATTCTTCTATAGAGAAACTGACAGAGAAGGCTAGAATTAGAAGGGTTCCTGTACTACTATCAGGAACTTGGAGGGACTAAAAAAGTTTCAAACTTCACTCTTCCCATCATTCATGTTAAGCCTCTCAAAACAGAATGGCTGCTGAATTGAATAGAAAAGTCTACCTTATTCTGAGTAAGATTACCTCTGTGGTACAACGTGCCTGCAGATCTTGAATTAGAGCCCTTCGTAGGAGTGGTGGGAAAGGGGAATACATTTTCACCTTGGCATTTACTCACAAACTTAGGATTTTTGCAACACAGAATGGGACTCAATAGTAGAGATCAAATTTCTCAGGGTTGTTTTGGTAGATACTATAGAATGCTACAGGCTCACAAGTAATAGATGTGATCTGGTGTCTCTGCACACAAGCAGTGGTGCCACCAGCAAGCCATCTATCCTGATAAAGTTTCTGAAGGGAAGTCCTATGGATGCATATGCCTTATAACACTGTGAGGTGGATGCAGGTGGTAAGAGAGGACTGGTAATTTCTGGAGCTTAAATCTTCATACAAGCTTTCCTATTCAAGATAGCCTAAACGTGCCTATCTTTTGTTCTCATCCTAGATGCTTTGTGCAATGGCTAAGGACTGGGATATGGTTGCTGAGGTTTTTAGTTGTAACTAATGATTTTGACAGTGCTTGTGGATCATTAATCTAAATAGAACTGAACATCTGCCATGAACACAGCTCCACAACAGAATACAGAATTCTCATCTAAGTAGGATGCATGTCCCTGGAGTGATCATCCAGCTGATGTTCGCACCTCCTTGTGCTTCAGTCGTGTTTGTGCTCGGGATGGACGGCCCGCGGCTCTCCCATCAGAAAGACAAAGGGAGGGATGGTTGCGGCTACGAACTAATAGCCTTGCAGATAAAAAATACACAAAAGCCCACTCAAATCATGACCAAAATAGCTTATATTATAACTTAAAATAAAAAATTGTCACAAGAAATAGCAAACTGTAACTAATGCTTTTTCTATCCTCTTAGGAAAAGGACATTAAAAAATGCTGGACAATAAGACATTAATTGCATTCCTTCTATTTAATTTCCACATTTCACTTGCTACCCATAATTTCACCAAAATTGATTTCACCTGTCCTTTATAAAGTGTTTTAGTTATTATTCTAGAATTGGATTTATTGGCATGTTGCTATCGAACACTTGGGATGTGGCTGGTCCAAACTGAGATATGCTGTAAATGTTAAATACACCAGATTTGAGAGACTTGGAATGAAAAAAAGAATGAAAAAATTCCATTTTTATATTGATATTTTAGAAAGATTACATAAATTACCAAAATTAACTTTATCTGTTTCTTTTTATCTTAAAAAGATAAATGTGGCTACCAGAAAAATTAAAAATTACATGTGGTTCCATTATACTTTTATTGGATAGCAACTGGGCCAGAACACTTGAAAACAAAGTGGCCATATCTTTAACTTACTAGTATCTTTTATACTTACATCTGCTTTTGGGATGGGATTGTAAAATAAAACAATCACACAAGTATGCGTGCCTTTTTCTAATGAACATATGTTAGTTTTTAAGTAGAGAAAGTAAAAATGTTCTGTTCTGTTTATAGTCTTAGAGTTACAGATAAAGACTTGCATTTAAGACACACAGCATAAAAGATTAAAACAATGAATAAACCAAATCCTCAGCGCTGATAAAATACATTTTCACCTGATGGCGCATACAGACGGGAGGCAACTAGAGGCAGGAGTGGAGCTCCGAGGGAAAACGCGAGAGCTCACCTGCTTCCCGTGCGGACGTCACAGGTCTTGTTAAGTCATCATGGAAGCTCTGCTACTCAGGGGACTGTCCATGTGACTGTGCATGCTACGTGCTCACATTCCTCCCCGTTTCCAAGAGAAAGAGGAGCTGCTTTTCTGTCACCGAGAATTAGGAATAACAGTTAGTCAATGATGGCTGCATATCTGCGCTTTCCTTTCCTTAGCATGTGTCAATAAACCTTACTGGTTCTAATCATGGACATAAAGGGCCCTGTCCATAAATGATTTATAAAGTGTGACTGGTTAATGATTTTCAGTAAGATACCACAGTGCTATTTTTTTCCTTATTGGTTAAGGGCAATTTGTCTTGAAATGTTCCTTTTGTGTTGGTTGCTTGTTGTGTTCAAAACTTCCTTCAAAACTGGCACAATCCCGTCCACCATCCATCCCCAAGTCTTCCTGTGAGGCCCTGCGAGTCTCTAGGGACACTCTGGTGCCCTCGGGGCGGCTGCCGGAGTAGCGGGGACCCCCGCCCCCTGCTGGTGCAGCTCTCAGAGGATGTCTAATACGGAGTCCAGCTCTGTGCGGAACTTGTCCAGCTCACGATTCTTCAACTGGGCAAGTCTTTTCCACTTGTCAATTTCTTTGCTTTGTTCGGCTTCTACTACTTGCTGGGTTTGCTGTATGATCTTGGAATAGAAAGTCCCTTATTACCGTTGGAGTTCACAGTGGGGGTTGTTACAGAAGATCCTCTGAAACTTGACTAAAGTAAAGGCAATTTGACTACCACAGCCATTTTAAATGACAAACTGCTGGGCTACATTCCAAACAAAGGGACCAGGACACTCCCCTGCCCCAGCCTGCAGGCTGGAGACACAAGGACTGCAAGGATGTTCGCTGAGTCCCTTGAAACTCAAGATAAGCACCAGCCTGTGCTTACATGCCCCCTGCACGTAGCCCTTTCCCGATCCCGATAAGAGCCAGCCTAACAGGTCTGCAGTGGCCACTTCTGTGCAGCAACCACGTGAATGCCATCCACTGTTCCATAAGTAACCCCTTAATAAAACTCATTTACTCACCAAGCTGGGCTAGTCTGAGTCACTTTTTGGCCTGTCAGTTCCCTCACAACTAAGGGGAAGGGGCTTCTTTTACATCTCCCCAGGAAATTCACAAAGTGGGCTAAGTACATTTAAGAGATTGCAAAGAGCTACAGTGGGACAACGCCGACTATGGTAAACCAGTGACTGGTGTATCAGAGAAGGGGAGGGAGGAGAGGGCGCCTTATTAACAGGCTCCCCCTGTGTCTGAAAAGGTTTGCAGGTGAAGAGGGTAGGAATTGGGAAATCTAGTATCCAGTTCAGATAGAGTTTTACAGTCTTTTTGAAAAAAGCATTTAAAGCATCAGAAAATTTTAATACCTTCGTATTAATCCAAACATCCCTAAGATGCTGTTCCTCCTAAAAATGGCACTTGAGATGCTGTCAAGACAGTTTTAACATACAACATATGCCATTAATGAACCACACATTATAGCACCAGAAATAATGATAAAACCACATATGTAGCATCATCATGTGCCAGGTTTGGTTTTAAGCATTTTACATGTATCGAGTCATGTAATTTTGACAACATACTACATATAGATTCTGTGTACTTATCCCCATTTAACAGGTAGGGAAATGGAGACACAGGTAAGTTTAAAGAAAAATTTTTTTGCCCAATGTTCACACACAACCCATAGGAAGCAGATTCAGGATTCACACCCAGGCAACCTGGAGAGTCCTTTGTCTTGACTACCACACTAGACTGCCTTGCTTATGTGGATCTGCTTTTTTCAACTGTGAAATGACCATCCCCTCATTAAAATGAGGTTTAGTTTTTTCAGGAACCTCCACACTGCTTTCAGTAGTGGCTATATAAATTTACCACCAACAGTGCACAAGCGTTCCTTTTCCTATACACTTTTGCTGATACTTGCTATTTTTGTCTTTTTGATGATAGCTCTTCTAACAGGTGTGAGGTGGTGTCCCATTGTGGGTTTAATTTGCACTTTCCTAATGATTAGTAATGTGGAACTCCTCTTCATGTATCTGTTGGACATTTAGATATCTTCTTTGGAAAAATATCTGTTCAGGTCCTTTGCCCATTTAAAAATGCATATATATATTTGCAGTTGAATTATGAGTTCCTTGTATATTTTGTATATTAACCCCTTATCTCATTTGTGACTTTTAAATATATTCTCAGTTCATAGGTTGCATTTTTCATATATTGATTTTCTGTTCATGCAAATACTTTTTAGTTTGATGTATTCCCAGTTGTTTATTTTTGCTTTGTTGCTTTTAGGTGTCATACCCAAAAAACCATTGCTAAGACCCAGGTCAAGGAGCTTTTTTTCTGTGTTTTCTTCTAGGGGTTATATGATTTCAGGTCTTACATTTAAGTCTGTAATCCATTTTGAATTAATTTTTGTGAGTTGTGTAAGATAGGGGTCCACTTTCTTTTGTGTGTGAATATCAAATTTTATCAGAACCTTTTATTGAAGAGACTGTCTTTTCTTCATTGGGTATTTTTGGTTTCCTTGTCAAATATTAGTTGACTGTATATGGATGGTTTTTCTCCTGGGCTCTTGATTCTGTTCCATTGGTCTATGTGTCTGCTTCTAACACCAGTACCACACTGTTTTGATCACTATAGCTTTGATTATATTTTAAAATTAGGAAGTCTGAGGCTTCCAGCTTTGTTCTTTCCCAGGATTGTTCTGGCTATTCAGGGTCTTTTGTGGTTACAAATTTAGAATTGTTTCTTCTATTTTTGTACAAAATGACACTGGAATCTTGATAGGGAATGCACTGAATTTATAGCTGGAGTTGGACATTTTAACAATATTGATTCTTCCAATCCATGAATATGAGACACCTATCCAGTAATTTTTATCTACTTTAATTTCTTTCACAATGTCTCACGCAACTCTTTCATCTTCTTGGATATACATTTATTCAAAAGCAGTTCATTGTTTATGATGCTTCTATAAATGGGATTTTCTTTTTCAGATAATTTGTTACTATATAGAAACAGTATGACTTTTGTATATTGATTTATATACCCTGCAATTTCACTGAGTTTGTTGACTAACCAAATTTTTGGTGGAGTCTTTATGACTTTCAATATATAAAATCATGTCATCTGCAAATAGACAATTTTACCTTTTCCTTTTCAATTTTGGTGCCTTTCATTTCTTTTTTTTTTTTGCTTGATTGATCTGGCTAGGACATCAAGTACTATGTAGAATATGAGTGATTAGAGTGAGCACCCTTGTTGTATTTCTGATCTTAGAGGAAAAGCTTTCAAATTTTTACCACTGAGTATGACGTTAGTTGTGTCTTACTATATATGGCCTTTATTATGTCTAGGTACATTCTTTCTATACCTAATCTGTTGAAAGTTTTATCATGAATGGATATTGAATTTTCTAACAGGCTCTTTCTGCATTTATTGAGTAGACAAGACTTTGTCATTCTAGCAATTTGATGTTATCACATTTACTTATTGGCATATGTTAAATCATTGTTACATCTCAGGAATGAACCACACTTGATCATGTTGTACAATCCTTTTAACATGCTGTTGAATTTCATTTGCTAATTTTTTTTGAGAATTTTTACATCTATATTCATAAGGGATACTGGCCTCTGGTTTTCTTTTTTGGTAGTGCCCTTATCTGGCTTTATTATGAGGGAATGCTGACCTTGTAAAATATGTTTGGTAATGTTCACTCCTCTTCTACTCTGGAAGAGTTTGGGAAGGGCTGATACTAATTTTTCTTTAAAAGTTTGTTAGAATTTACCAGTGAAGCCTTTTGGTCTTAGGTTTTTCTTTGTTGGGAATTTTCGATTACTGATTCAGTCTCTTTACTAGTCTATTCAGATTTTCTATTTCTTCCTTATTCATTATTGACGAGTTGTATGTTTCTAGAACTTACCTCTGTCTTTTAGGTTGCCCAGCTTGTTGGCATATAGTTTTCATAGTAGTCTCCTATGACCCTTTGTATTTCTGTAGTATCAATTGTAATATCTCCTTTTTCACTTGCATTTTGAGAGTTCCCCCTTTTCTCTTGGTTAGTCTAGCTAATGGCTTGTCAATTTTATTCAACTTTTTGAAGAACCAACTTAATTTTGTTAATCTTTTCTATTATTTTCCTGTCCTGTATTTAATCTTGGTTTCCTTCTTTTTGCTTTGTTAGTTTACAACGTGTTAAGTTAGGTTGTTTGAAATCTTTCTTGTTTTTTGATGTGTGCATTTATCACTGTAACCTTCCCTCTCAGAACTGCTTTTGTTGTGTTCTGTAAGTCTTGGTATATTGTGTTTCCAATTTCATTTGTCTCAAAATGCTCTTTAATTTCACTTTTAATTTCTTCTTTGATCCACTGGTTGTTCAGGAGAGTGTTGCTTAATTTCCATGTGTTTGTGAGTTTTCCTCATTATTGATTTGTTTCATACCACTATGGTCAAAGAAGGTACTTGATATGATTTTCATTTTCCCAAATTTGATCAGACTTGTTTTGTGGCCTAACATACTATCTATCCTAGAAAATGTTCCATATGTGCTAGAGAATATGTATTCTGTTATTGATGGAAATGTACTGTATAAGTCTGTTAGGTCCATTTTTTAGACTGTTGTTCAAATCCCACTATTTCTTTATTGATGCTCTGTCTAGATGATCTATTCATTGCTCAGACTGGGGAGGTACCCTACCATTGTATTGCTGTTCATTTATCCTTTTAATTCGTGTTTGTTTTATATATTTAGGTACTCTGATCTGGGTGCATATTTACAATTATCTTATTGATGTATTGACTACTTTATCATTACATACTTACCTTTTCTCTTCTTTTAGTTTAAAATTTTAATTTGCCTGATAGAACCATAGCTACTATTGCCTTTTTTTGATTACCATTTGCTTGAAATATCTTTTTTCAGTTTTTTCACTCTCTATGTGTGTCTTTAAAGCTATAATGAGTCTTTCAGCTTTACACCATTATGATGTTAGCGTTGGGGTTTGTTGTATGTGGTCTTTACTGTACTGAGGTATATTCACTCTGTACCCACTTTGTTGAGTTTTTATTATGAGTGGATGTTAATTTTGTCAAATGCTTTTCTGCATCTATTGAAATGATACAGTTTTATGTTTCCTTTTGTTAATGTGGTGTATCACATTGATTTACAGATGTTGAACCATCCATGTATATCTGGAATAAGTTCCACATGATTATGGTATGTGATCCTTTCAATGTATTGTTGGATTCAGTTTGCTAATATTCAAGATTTTTGCATGTATGTTCATCAGGAATGTTGGCCTATAGTTTTCTTTTCTAATAGTGTGCTTGCCTGGTTGGTATCAGGGTAATGCTGACCTCACAGAATGAGTTTGGAATTTTTCCTTCCTCTTCAATTTTTCTGGAATAGCTTGAGAAGGATGGACATTGACTCTCCTTTAAATGTTTGGTGGAATTCTGTGAAACACTGTGTGGTCCTGGTGTTTTTTTTTTAATTTAAAAAATACTGCTGCGATTTCATTACTAGTAATCTGTCTGTTCGAATTTTCTATTTCTTCCTGGTTCAGTCTTGGGAGATTGCATATTTCTAGGAATTTATCCATTTCTTCTAGATTGTCCAATTTGTTGGAATATTATTTTTCATAGAAATCTCTCATAAATATTTGCATTTCTGTAGTGTCAGTCTTTTTTCATTTTATTTATTAGTGTCCCCTTTTTTTCTTGATGAGTCTAGTGAAAGGTTTTTCTACTTTATCTTTTCAAAGAGCAAGCTCTTAGTTTCATTGATTCTTTTTATTATTTTTTTAGTCTATTTCATTTATTTCTGTTTCAATATTTATTATTTCCTTCCTTCTGTTAACTGGCCTTGTTTGTTCTTTTTCTAGTTCCTTTTGGTGTAGGGTTAGATTGAGATTTTTCTTGTTTCTTGAAGTAGGTCTGTATTATAAACTTCCCTTATAGAGCTGCTTTTGCTGAATCCCATTTACAAGTTGCCTATTTTTAATATTGAGTACCCATAACAAATTGATGTAGTTAAGACTATTTTAATATGCTTATTTTTTAACTTTTAACCGAGAGTACTAAGTGAGTTATGTGTTACCACTATAACAGTAGAGAATCTGACTTTGACAATGTTTACTATTACTATTCATTTTTATACCCACATTTATGATTTTACTGTTAAATAGCATCTTTTCATTTTCACTTGTTGACAATTATGTTTCTTGTTTCAGCACTTTTTAAGTTCAATCCTTTTGTGCTCCTCTGGGCCTCATGAATCTGGATATCCATGTTTTTCCCATTTTGGAAGCTTCATTATTACCTTAAATATGCTTTCTGCTCTTGTCCTTTCCCTGTCTGGGATTTCTGTAATGGGGATAGTTTGTTCTGATGGTGCCTCCATAAGTTCTGTAAGATGTCCTCACTTTTTCACTCTTTGCCTTTTTTGTTCCTCTGACTGGTAATTTCAAATGACCTTTCTTTTGTTAGGTCAAATCTTCTGTTGAAGCTGTCCTTTGAATTCCTATTTTGTCATTGTATTCTTCAGCTCAAGGAAGTGTTTTTTTTTTTTTTTTTGCATTTTTTTATTGAACTTGTTTTTGCTCATGCGTTATTTTTCTAATTTTGTTTAGGAAGTTGTCTTTCAGAGTGTTCTTATAGTGCACTAAACTTCACTAAAAGGATTATTCTGAATTGTCAGAACAGTCCACAGATCTCCATTTTGTTATGAATAGTTATTAGATCTTTATTAGCTTCCCTTGATGGTGTCATGTTTACCAGATTTTTCATGACCCTTGAGTTGATATCTGTGCATTTAACTGGTCTCCTCTTCTGGACTTTACAAGTTTGCTTCCACAGGCAGTCCTTTGCCAGTCAGCTCAGCTCAGGGTTTTGGACAGGGCACAGCTGGTGGCATTCCTGGGCAGGTGGGGCTGTCTACTCTACTGGGGTCTCTTTTTTGGATGAGGCTGCTGCCTGAGCACTGAGGACAGGGGGATGCTGGCAGCTGGGAACAGCTGGGTAGGACTGGTAGCTTGGTTTGCTGCCCAAGCACTGCTATAGGATGTGCTCTACAGGAATCTGGATTCTCTAGTCAGGCTTTCTAGTTGGGTACTGCTGGGCACTATACTCCACAGTACATGGGGCTAGGAATTAGCTTCCTTTCCCAAGGTGGGCACTGATCTTTGTTTGGGGACCCAAATCAGGTAGAACTGTGGACAAAGAACCCTGGACAGATGGTGTTACTAAGTAAATTGGCTTAACTCTTCAGACAGGCAGACCTGCTGGCTGGGCTTTCTGCACAAATGCCATTGTAAAGAGCTGTAGGATGGGCTATGGGCTTCTTGGTTAAATGTGACGGGAGGTTGTATTCAGCAATAGATGGGATGATTAATTAGCTTCCCCGTCCAAGCACAGTGGCTGAACTGGCTCCAAGGCTGGCGGGTGCTGTTGTTTGGGTCCTGAATGAGGCAAACTGCTCACCGACTCCCAGTAGTCTTGGTTCTGGCCACCGTCTTGGTTCTGCAGTGGATGCAGCACTGGTTCTCTCTCTACTTTGATACAGCTTTGAGGAGGGCCTCAGGCTACCAAGAGCTGAGTGGTGCTTGCTGTAAACTTTTTTTGATCACAATTTGATGTCCTGTGTTCAAGCTTCACAGATTCTTCCTGAAACTCCTATAATTTGAGAAATGAGTGGGCCTCCTGGGAAGCAACCCATAATGGTGGGTGAGCTCAGTGTTAACCCTGGGCTCTCTTTTTTCCCATTGGAGAAACCGTAGGTTCCCGGGAGCCCCCTGTTGCAGTGCTGTGCTAGCCGGGTGAGGAGGATGCCTTCAGTGTGTGGACACTCCTCTTACCCTTCTAATGCCGTCCTTCTTGGTCTCTGTGCTCCAAGTGGGTGCTGCAGTCACACCTCTGTGTCCGGGATTTTCACAGGTGTGTCTTCTTGTCTTCTTGTGAGGGAGACTGAAGTCAGGAATGATCTATGGGGACATCTTGATGACATCCTAATTTAGCGTCACCTCCTCTATAAATGTCCTACAAGGATGTCCTACAAGTCCTACTACATTTTTGCTTAGGCAAATAAAAGCCAATTTTGTAGACCATATTGAAATTATATATTTAAGATATACATGTATTTGTTGAAAAATAATCCTGTATATATTTTAGAATTGTACTGTGTACTATATAACTTATTTGTGTACATATTAGTTGTATTTATAACAAGACTATAACAATTATTGGTGATAAAGCTATAATAAAGTATGTGCTTATAACAAGTAAAAAGGTAATGTTAAACAAATTTATCAACTTATAACCATTTTCTAGAACAGGAATTACAAAGTCCTATACACACACAGGTGTGTCTGTTGAAATGGTGATGCACTATGATGCCTCAGTTCTGCTAAGGCTGATGTTTTCTTGGTATTCCATGTTTTTAAGAGAAGTCCACAAATAAAAGTCCAAGAGTAAGAATGAGAAATCAGTTACAATAATTTCTTTGTTCTCCATTTTATATTTCAAAGTTCCTATAATGATGAAAAGCTACAATCTTGATATGATTTAATAGAACTAGGGTTTCTCTGTGGACCTCATGTCAACCATAAAGCTTTGCATGTATATATTTTTTATTTTCAAAGAATATATAAATTTACACTGTTACAGATGGAACATTTTTGTGTGCCCCCACTCGCATTCATCTATTGAAGCTGCAACCCACAGTGTGGCCACATTTAGGGTAAGGAACTAATTAAAGTTAACTGAAGCAATAAGGGTGGGGCCCTGATCAGAGTGCAGCAGTGTCCTTGTAAGCAAATGCATCAGAGAACTCTTTCTTTATTCCCCTCCCACAGCCTGCAGTCCACACACATAGGCAGGGCCACCTGCAAATCAAAGAGGAGAGTTCTCACTGGAAACTGAGTCAGCTGTAACCTTGATCTAGGACTTACAGCCTCAGAACTGTGAGAAGTGTTATTTCTATTGTTTAAGCCACCCAGTTGATGATACTTTGTTGTGGCAGCCCAAGGAGATTAATACACTGTTTATGTGAAGCTAATAACAGCACCAAGGCTGGCACCTAAAAATAAATCATGCCCTTAGTTCTGCTATTTTTAATTTCTATTAATTAATTTGTTTGTAATTAAGTGCAGTAATCATACTACTAGTGGTAGGCACATATTATTTTTAATGATCACATTTTAATGTAAATTGATTTCTTACAAACATTTATTGAAATCACTTGAATATGGAACATGTTTCCCAAACAAAGCCCTGTTCCCAGGGTTTAAATGCCAAACTTTTTAAGTACCAATCAGTAATTAAGAAAGAACATGATACAAGTTGCTTCTCTATTTTTCCAGATAAAAGGCATACCAATATTTAGGTATTTGAGATTTAAAGTCTTATTTTGTCTCAAAACGTATGCATTTATTTTTTTTATAAACTCAATACCCAGTGGAAACAATAAGAAGTTTGCTAGGGATGACAATACTATACCAAGCTAGAGATACTTAAAAGTGGTGAATTTTATAATATGTAAATGTGATTTACTACTTTACCTGTTGAAGTTCCTGCTCTCTTTGTTCATGTCTGGTGTATGGTTTTCTTTGGCTTCTTTCAATTCCTCTAAGAGTTCTGCTATCTAAAATTGAGGTAAGAAGTAAATGAAAAACTATGATAAGGAAGTAATTTTTTAACAGGTAGTCTTAAGGGGTAAAAATGTTCATCACCTCTTCTCTGTATAAACTTCTCTAGATAAGAGGTTTATTGTTACAAAGGTATCTTGAGTAGTTAGAATAATTAATAGCTTTCATTCCATACATCTAGGAAGTAAAGGTTCATCCTAGCCCTGAAATGACCTCATGTTCCAAAAGTTTCCAGATGACTGGACTGCCTTCTCCCTCCCACATATACCAGGCTGGTTATGGCACTCAAAATGAAGTTGGGCATTCTCTTTGCTGTATTCAGCTTTGCCATAAAGTGTTTAATAGGTGATTACTTTTGGGATTAAACAACACATTGAAAGCATCCAACACACAGAAGGAATTCAAAAACTATGGATCCTTCTTTAGTCCACTCCCTATAATTCTATTTGCAATTCTCTTCTAGATCTTATTGCTATAATTTATAATAATTCACTCCACAAATAAATGTATGTGTATAAAGTAGAGATAATGAAGTACTGAACTCTTTCTGTGCTGGCTGCTGTTTAGGTCGTGAGGATGCAGACACTAAAGACACAGTCCCTGTCCTCATGGAGGGTTGGTGTAGTGCAGTACCTCCTTTTTCATACCATGGCTCACAGAGAAAATGGTAATATTTTGGGGGCACCAGGAGTAAAATGGAGAAGATGTGATGAATCTCTAAATTGGGTTTAGTGGAACAATTAATTGCATTTTCTTTATGCTATATAATTATGATAATTTGGTAATTGTTAACATCAAAAGGCAAAGTAAAAAACAAGCAAATGAAAATGGTTAAAATGAACAAATTCAATGTTTTACCTAATAACAATAACAGTAAAAAACAAAACAAAAAACCCCACATACTTCTCCTAAGTAAGTTAAAAAAATGTGAAAATACAAGCAAATTAAATCTTGTGAGTCAAGTCTAAATACTTTAAATGTGGAACATTCCCTAATGGCATCATCAGTGAAAAAAGAAACATGTAGATGGGAATTGGGATGGTTTGCAGAAGGGTCAGGGAGAGGCCTTACAGAACATGCTGTGGTGATGGGTGCTGGGTGTAAAAATCTTATATGCTAAAACAATGATTATTAAAAATTGTAGCTAAACAAAACAAAACAAAACAAAAGGATTATTGAACTAAGGAAGTTGTCAGAGGCATTGTCATACACATACTGGTCAAATATCAACTTTTCTGTCAACTTTACAAAGATTAAACGATTCTGAGTTTGTCATAAGAACACTTCCAGCTATTACTATCTCGTGATCCATAGGTAACCCACTCCTGGGACACCAGACGGGAAGTTCTAGCCCAGTGAGAGCAGTCAGATGGATAGGAATTCTCATCGGGTGCGCTACGGTGGAGAGATGGGGATGCGGGAGGGACACAGAACTTAGAGTGGAGGCCTGTTCACTGGACGCAGCTAGGTTTAAACTGGTTCTTAAATGACAAGTAGTACTAAGTCATGACATTATCATGTGCTTGGCACTATGCTATGTACTTTATACATGTTGTCTCAGTTACTTTTATTTATCAAACCTTACATTTATTGTCTGATTCCCCAAGTAAAGCATAAGCTCCATGAGAGCAGGCATTTGTCTACTTTGTTCTCAGTATCCCCACCACCTGTAGCTATGCATGACAGAGAGTGTTTAACAATTATTCATAAATTAATTAATGAATTCACCTTTCACTGATTATTCATTTGTAAATTACATAAATTTAGAAACTTGGTTCCAGACAAAGAGAAAATGTCCCTTCATTTGTACTCATTTAAAAGTAACTCTTAAGAGTATAAAGTTGAATATTTTTAAGAAAATCCTTGTAGTTCAGTGAATTTATTATTCTCTGGAGGTAAACGGGCAAACAGACAAAAAATGCATGATCAAAAATGCTTCCTGCTACTTGATACTACAGAAAACCTATGTGGTACCAAATGGCAACAGCCTGAATGTCCAAAGGGAAGGCACTGGTGAACTGTAATTGGGAGCCTGGGAGCTAGTATCAGAGGCCCTAGATTCTAATGCTGGCACTTCTACGTATTGATTGGTAAACCTCAGAGAAGTTATGTCATTTTTTGTAGTATCAATGTCTTCATCTATAAAAGGAGAATAACAACAATACTTTTGGGTTATGCTGAGAAACACAGAGCACTTCACACAGTGCCTAGTACCTACTGAACAAATGTTTATTATTACTATTTGCCTATTATACAAATGTATAGCAAAAGTGGTAATAAAGACATATTAGATATAAAGATGGGATGGGTGATGTCATGATGGTGACATAGGTTATTCCTGCTCCCCTTCACAGGAACAGCTAACAGCTATTCATGGACAAGACACCACTACCAAGAGAATCCTGGAACACGAGGCTGGGGCTGAAGCACTCCTGCACCAGCCCGACCAAGACAGGCCATATTAGAAAAGTAGGAGCAGCAGCTGCGTGCTGCCCACACCGCCCCTCTGCCAGGCTGGTGACACCTCACCGACAGAGATCTCCCGAGCCTGTGGCTCCTCCAGGTGGACAGGAGAGCCCAGGATGGAGACCCAGCTCCGCAGCATGTGTGTTACTTCCTGGAAGCCCCAACTCTGGTCTTGCCCCATGGAGATTACGGGGGACTCCGTGAGACTGACTACTGGGAGTCTGACTGTGATGGAGAAGTAGGGAGGGGCTGGTGAGAACCCTGGCACTGGGGTCATGGCAGACTGAGTTCCATGGCAGACCTGCAGCACCCGGACAGCGATCCCAACTGGCAGTTTTGCTCATGTGTAGAACCAAGTCAGTGGTGCCGTCTACAAGGTAGTGGGGTGAGGGTGTAGGTCTCCTGATCTGGGTCCTTGAATGAAGAGATTTGCCAGCCCTGGCTCCCGGTCTGTACCCTCCCAGGCATGTGAGCTAAGTCATGGTCTGGACCACTTCTAAGTGACGGTCGCAGCCCCACCTGACCAGGAAGTTGATGGAACATCTGGAAAGCTGAGTAGCCCAGCGACACTAGAGCAGAGTATGGATGTCAGAGCTGACAGTCTGCAGAGCAAAGCCAGTGACCTGTCTGGCCAGGGTATGTAGGCTGCTTGGCTGGGTCAGGACCACAGACAAAGAACGTCACTGGTATTGGAGCTGGGTCTCCCACGGCCTGAACCGGGAAGGAGACTGACTGAAGGCCCCCAACCACTGCTGCCTACAGCTCTCAGCCTGCCTGATCGCGGGTCCAACCGCAACACACGGGAAGCTGTGCAAACCTGCAACAGCCCTGCTTACAAAGCACCTGAAGAGAGCACAGACTCTCACTCACTCTGTCTGGCCAGAGAATGCACGGCACAGGTCTTGCCTGGTTTGGGTCTCCAAACACCCAGCTGAGCAGGCCTTGATGGGGCCCATAGCCCCACCTACTGCTGAATATAACCCTCAGTCATGAGAGGCTAGTGAGCCTGACCGGAGAACTCAGGCAACCAGGGTTTCCCACCAGTGGACAAAATTCAACCAAGAATTTCACACTAGGCCATCCTCCTCCTGCCTCACTTTGGCAGGGAACCGAGGCAGAAATCTCACCCAGCTGTGCTCAGCTGGCACCCCACTCACCCAGCCTGAGAGCCGGGGCAGTGGCCTCACCCAAAAACAGGCCCCCAGGGCACGCTCCTCCTGCCCAAGAATGTTACCAGCAGACTCACCTAGAAGCCCAAAGTGAGCCGACTGGGAAGAACTGTCTCTGCCAAGTCAGACCTGTAACATATTAAAGAGAAGACTGGTTTCTCAAATATGCAGATAACGAAAAAGGAATCAAAGACCATAAAAATCTGGAAACCGCCATCAAGGTAAGTAATAAAGCTCCAGGAATCAACCATAAAGAAATGGACATCTATGAACTATCAAGGAACTGTTAAATTTAGAGAACAAGAACATACAGACAACTAAACAAAATTAGGAAAACAATACCTGAACAAAATGAGAAGTTTTACAAAGAAATCAAAACCATCAAAAACTCCAAAACAAGTTGAAATCCTCAAGCTGAAAATACAATGACTGGCCTAAAGAATCCAAGAGCGCCTGGACAGCAGACTCAACCATGTAGAAGACAAGAGCCCACAATCCAGAATACAGGCAATTTAAAATTGTCAGAGGAGCAAAAAGGAAAATAAAAATGGAGAAAGCCTATGGGGCTGAATGGACACAAATAAAAGAAACGATATCCACATTATGGTAATTCCAGAGGAAGAGAAAGAGTCAGAAAGTATACCTAAAGCAATAATGGCTGAAATGTCCCAAATCTGGGGAGAGAAGTGGATATCCAGATCTGTGAAGCCAACTGACCCCAAGGAGGTTGAACCTGAACAGGGCTACACGGAGACACACCATCATTGTCAGAAGTCAAAGACAAAGAATTTTGAAAGCAGCATGAGAAGAGGAAAAATTTATATACAAGGGAACTATCATAAGACTATCTGTGGATTTCTTAAATGAAGTGTTTCAGGGCAGAGAACTAGCTGACAGATTCAAAATATTGAAAGAAACTGTCAACCAAGAATTCTACACATAGGAAAGTTGTTCCTCAGAACTATAGGTTCTGAACAGACAAACGCTGCAAGAGCTCATCACCACTACACCTGCCTTACAAAGAGGGGATTCTTTGAGGGGAAATAAAAGAATGGTAACTAATGCTGCAAAAACTTAAGAAGGTAACGTGAAACTCATTGGTAATGGTATATATAGAGTAAGTTAGATTTTGTAATATGGTGATGGTGGGGCATAATTCATTTATAACTCTAAGAGTTAAACAACTGTGGTAATAATAACCATAGTTATAATAATCTGCTATTAAACGGTATAAAAGATATAAACCGTAACATCAATGACCTAAACTGGGAGAGGGAGAAGTACAAATGTGAAGTTTAGGAATTCTATTGAAGTTAACTTGTTACCAGCTTAAAAGAGGGTGTTATAATTTAAGATTACGTTACATATATTTTATGTAAGCCTCGTGGTAACCACATGGGAAAAACCTTAGTATTTACACAGATGACTATAAAGAAGTAAAAGCATACTGGTACCAAAATCAAAACACACCAAAAAATGGAAGGATATGAAACAAGAAACTAGAAAATAATGAACAAAATAGCAATGGCAAATTGTTACCTATCAGTAATTACTTTAAATTTAAAAGGATTAAAGTCTCCAGTTAAAAAAAAAACTCCCAAAATGGCAGGATAGATTTAAAAAAACAAACAAAAAACATGATCCAATGATAGACTGAGAGTGAAGGGATGGAAAAAGATATTCGAACAAATGGTATACAATAACAAAGCAGGTGTAGCCATACTTACATAAAACAGACTTTAAACTAAAAATGTAAAAACAGACAAAGGAGGTCATTATATAATGGCAAAGAGGTAAATCTTTGAAGAAGATACACCAATCATATCCATTATTTATGCATCCAACTTTGGAGCACCCACATATATAAAGCAAAAAATGAATGCTAGAAAGAAAAATAAACAGCAGTACAATAATAGTTGTGAACTTTAATACCTCACTCTTAACAATGGATAATCCACCCAGAAACAGAATAAGGAAACAGGAGACTTAAACATCATTATAAGCCAAATGAACATAACAGACATAGACAGAATATTCAATTCAGCAACAGTAGAAGACACATTCTTCTCAATCACACATAACATTTTTGAGAACAGAAAATATGTTAGGCCACAAAACAAGTTTTAGCAAATTCAAGAAGACTGAAATCATATCAAGTATCTTCTCTGACCATAATGGTATGAAACAAGAAATCAATGAGGCGAAACTCACAGACATATTAACATTTCATAATACAATTAGTTGGTTTGCTTGTGCTAATTTAATAAATCCCTTAGTAATAAAAAATGGTGTATATGCTTCAAAGAATAGAAAGCACAGCTTATCTGTTTTTTTGGACTTTCTATAAACAAAAGGATCTTAGAGTCATAAAAATGGTGTATTTGCAGGGAGATCTAATTCCTGTGGTGATACTGTCCTGGGTAATCCAGCATCACTGCCATGATTGCTTTACCTATTTCTTTACCAAATTAAATAGTGTAGTACTTAATGTAGAAATGACTTTAACCATTCAATTCCCCACTGCCCAGAAAATCTCAACAACAAACACAAATATATAAGTTAATCAGTTAAATATTTGAGCTTCATCTGGAGAAAGCATTATTTCCATAAATAAGTCACAAATATGTTCTTGACAGGTGACAGGTATTTTCAGGTTATATCTATTTCTGCATTTAAGTTAAACATTTATACAGAAAGATGAATATGATTGAAACAGTTAAGAAATGTTACGCTGGCTCAATATCTTGTTTATTTCTTACTTCTTTCTGTAGAATTTCTTCTTGAACTTGAGAAACTACAAGAGACTCCTGTTTACCCTGCAGCTCATTAACCTGATTTTGGAAATGCTTTATAAGTACCTAGGAAATTATGTTAGAAGTACAATGTAAATAAGTTTTTCCTTGAACATTATTTGAGACACAAAGAAAGCCAACTTTTTTTGTTCTAAAATATTAAAAAGATCTTAATATTTTTAAATGACCAAATTCAATGTCAGAAATAAACTGCCACAAGTATAAAGTCTGTTGAATTAATTAAACTCACAGAATAAATTTATTTTGTTTTTTTCAACATTTAACATAAAGCATCATATATATCACAAAGTAATGAATATAATCTATTTGGTTTCTTTAGTACTCTTCTTCTGAAGTTCCAAAAAAAATCTTTTAAAATAAACCTCCATAAAGTCCAAACATTTTGAAAGGTGACCAATTATCTTTGTAACACTGGACAATGTTTCTATTAAAGGGCAATTGACTGAATAAAGACAACATGAGCCTAATAATATCTGTCTTTTTTTAGAAATAACTGTCACTTGTATTTTTAGACAAAGAAACCAAAATTTATAAATACTTCCATCAAGAAACTGAAAAAACCTAGGGAACATTTTTATCTCTTATCTCTAATGCTTTTTAAAAAAATTACTATTTTTATGATCAGACTGTGCTGACTTTCATTTAACACACAATTTACCATGTTACACTTCAAACTGTGGGAAAGTAATCCTCAGGGCCCTCCAGCACAATGCCACCACTCCTCCTGCCTCTCCCGGACTGCTCCTCAGTCTGTAGTCGTTTGGTACAATGTTTACGCTGCCCACTACCATCCCACTCCTACGTGGGAAGAAGCTAGACAAGTTATTTGCAAAGCTGTATAATGGTTACTTTTGTAAAGCACTTTACATCTTTTTCATTAAAATATTCATTTTTCTGAGCTACTTGAAATTCAATTACGAACCTCATTACATTTCACCCTAAATACTCCAAATATTTCAACATGCATCCTTATAAGGGCATTTTCTCATAAAACCACAATAACATTTTTATACCTAAGAAAATTTATAATAATTTCAAAATATCTAATATCCAGTCCATATTTAAACTTCCCCAATTAAGGGATTTGTTTTTAATCAAGACTATTAAATAATTATTGATGAGAGAGGTGGTGGTAAGATAATTATTCTTGAAGTTTTTCCCCCTCAGCTTGTGTTTTACAATTAAAACCTACAGAAAAGAAGAGTACAATGAATATTCATATATTCTTCAACTTGATTTACAAACTGCTACCTTCTTGCCCTATGTGCTTTTTCCTTTTTCTTTTCTGGGGACATGATTTGAAAATAAGTTGGGGATATAAATTCTACTTTAATGCTGTGTTTTCACCTTGCTAACAAGCACAGAAGATGGACCAAACAGTAGATATTCATAGATATTCCAAGTAGATATATACACTAACCAAGATGGAAAATACATTTATTCAAGGAAATGTGGATGAGCTGTCAGCTACCCTGTGGTAATTCTTAGAGACTATGCTTCGTAATACTAGAACTGTGACTACAACTGTGTCTATCCCTCTGTTCATTATTTTGTCCCCAGTGCCTGACTGTAGGCCCCGAATCATTATTTGTTTAATGAATGAAAAGTAATGGGGCAGGAATAACAACTAGGATAATTACTTGTCAGCTGGGACTTGGGAAGGAGGGAGATGGTTCAACATTCAAGTACCAAGGTCTTGACCATCCATTACAACTAACTTAGGAGAAGACCTGTTTGAGAAATGTAGGGACAAAATTGTAAAATCAGATATTTAAAGGGTATGATTTTAAAGTACAATAGTTAAGCATATGGTAATGGCATCTTGTCCTATTAACAAAAAGCCAATCATTTCACATTTCTATTACCAACCTCAAAAAAGTAAAGTAAAAAATATTTCCCAATTAAATAATGTTCGGTTAAGAGTCCTGAAAACAATCATGTTAAAGCCAAAGAAAGTTTGTTTAAGTCATTACCTCTTGAATTGCTAGTTTGCGATTTAATTCGGTTACTTTGGAAGAAGAATTTTCTAATGCATTTTGGCAAAGGAGTTTCTCTATTTCCCTCTGATGAGAGGCTTTGGGAGACGTGATGTGTGCTGCAGCATCTTCCTTGATCCTGTAGAGCAAATTAAAGAAAACCACACATAAAAGCAGCTCTTCAATTCAGTTAGCACAAAAATAGTATAAGAAGCCTGAAACTTAGAGAAGCAAAGGGAGAGCGTGCCCCAGTATTGTCCTGTGTGAGGAGCTTTATGCATTATTGCCTCTGAGTTCTTAGAAGCATTCCACGGGCTTGCTATTATTTGCTGAATTTTATAAGGACAAACTTGAGTTTACAAATGAGTGATGTACCTGGGGTCTAGATCACTAAACTGCAGAGTCAGGGTTCAAACCCAGCAGAGTTGGACCTCAGAATCTGGGCCTTCCATTTGACTAGTCTGGGGCTGAACTTTTGGAAGGAATTAAAGGTTCTAAATGTCTGCATGGATTTAAAGCAAAGGGCTTGACATTTTACCTTTTAAGATAAACTCAGATTTTTTTGTGCAGACTTTTATTTGGGTAACCTCAGTTCCCTACAGAATCTCCAATGCTTTGTCTCTAGGCAACATGCCTCAGTTCCTGGTCTATGCATATGACTCCAGGCTAGCTCCTGCGTCACAACAATACAGTGATTTTTATGGCGATTATCAGGGCCCAGGGTAATGTGCACGTAATTCATTTGTACCATTAAGTGTGAGAAACCATTGGTTTTTCTCTGTGACAAAATCTATGCACTCAGAGGCAGTTAGTAAATGGTAAAGTTCTGACTAAAGACTTGATACATTTCTTACAGAAAAACATTTTCTCTCTTACTGGGAAAATTATTTAAAAATGACAGGGTTTGAGACTCAAAACAGGTACTTAGTACGTCATTGTTGATATATATTAATATGGAAATTCTGAAACTACAAACAAATTTATCAATTCCTTACTTAACTATATGAATTATTTCTTCATGGAAACAGTGAGATTAGGGTCCTAAGAAGAGCATAAATAGCTAAAGCACTCATGATGTAACTGATTTAAAGTGAAAAAAACAGCCTAAAATTTTTTTTTCTTTAATTGATTTTATTTTTTACATAAAAAGTTCAGTAAAAATTGAATAAAGTAAAGTGATTTTAAGCAGTAAATCAATCTTATCAACATAGCACAAGACTGGCCGAAACCACAAGGCAGCTTGCTTTGGAATATTTACATGATGACAAATTAAACCTTGCAGGAAAACTTAAACTGTCCTTTCAAAGTCTTCCTGTGATCCTAGCATGGAGAGGCTAAAAGCAAAAAAAAAAACCCACAAAAACCAGGAAAAAACTAATTATTTTGAATATATTCACATATACATTAAAATATAATACAGATCATCAGGGTAACAGGTCATGGGGAGGGATGTGCATGGATCTGTGTTCTGACAGCACCGCCAAGGAGACCCAGGTTTGAGAGTGGGGTCAGGCCTGGCCCAGGTCTTAGAGAAAAGGGTCTTCCATAAGCCCTCGCCTCTGCTGGCCTCTAACAACCATACCCCAACAGCTCACAACCAGGGATCACTTGTTATAGATGGAGCTCATTTTTGTGGCTTTCAGTTGAAATCTGAAGGTTTGAATTCCCCAGGGCGATGTGTCATCAGTAGCACAGCCCTGACAGTAGGGTGGGGCAGAGAGGACCCACAGGACTTCTCCCCAGAGTCTGTCCCCCTTGGTCACCCATCCTCCCACCCTGGCCCCGTGAGTACATACCCCGCGAAAAGTAAAGCTGGGCCCAGCAACTGAAAAAATATGGTTATAAGCAGAGATGAGGAAGTTGGGAGGAGGACCTAGTTCACAGGTAGAAAAGATAATATTTGAGATACAAGAGGAAGAATTCAAAGGAAAAAATATATATATACACATATATATGAACCCAGGGAAGAGAACAAGCCTTGCAAAGTAAATCTAACGTCATGGCTCATAAACGGGGGGACTAGGAAAGATTACTCCTCACTTCTCAGGCCGCATTATTTGAGAAACACACTGACAATACTAAAAAAATTCCCAATTAAGTTTAGGACAATTTATAGGAAAAATCTTTATTTTAAATTATTTCTAGGAAAACATGTGATTCCTTCCAGACAGCTCCACTGCTACTATTGCATTCAGGACTAAAGAAACAAGGTTTCAGTTTGGAGGCAGTATAGTTGCCACGATGATTCAGTCGCGTGTGGCTGCGAATCAATCAGTAAGCATTTGTTGGGCGCTCCGGATGCTCATTCTGCTCCTACACCAGGTTGCAGAGTAAGTGTGATTTTATATCAGTTCCCGGGCGCTACAAGGCTGTGTGCGGACAGTGCTTTCTCGGTACACATCACAGGTCACCCAGGAGTCGGAAGTGGGAGCAGGACACTTCCTGCGAAGCTCAGGGAAGTATTTGGTGGAAGAAGTAGGGCTTGAAACATTCAAGAGGCAGCGAGTACAGTGAGCCCCACAGTGGAGTATTAGACCAGTGATGGGGACTCGTGACACCAGGCAGAGAAATTCAGTCTTGATTCTTCAGGAAGCTGGGAGTCAGTGGAGAACAGAGTAACTCAGACACAGGAGTGCTTAAAGAATACTAATGGTTTTTAAGCAAGACGAATGGGGGAGACAGCAACCAAAACCAAGGTGGTCAGGGTGGGGCACCGGCTGGCGTACTAGGGAGGCCGCTGCACTGTAGTTCAGAGGAAAGAAAGATGAGACCTATTTCTAAAGTACCCCATAAACTGAACCCAAGAAATGAAGGAAGTAAAGCTGCGCCTGGCAATTGAAAAAATATGGTTATAAACAGAGATGAGGAAGCTGGGAGGAGGACCTAGTTCACAGGTAGAAAAGATAATATTTGAGATACAAGAGGAAGAATCCAAAGGAAAAAATATATATACACATGTATATGAACCCAGGGAAGAGAACAAGTCTTGCAAAGTAAATCTAACGTCATGGCTCATAAAAGCCATATGAGTGATGAGTTTAGCAATGGAGAAAAATAAACAGAAAGTCTAAAACTGAAACCGTGGCAGAAAGTCGGATTTTCAAGGAGGGTGAATGAGAGTCAGGAGTCAGTTAAAGGGAAGAGAAAAGGAATTTCGGTCAGAGCTGCTGAGTCATGGAGGCTAAGGGAGGAAACCGTTTCAGGAAAGGCAGTGTGGTCAACAAAGTCACGGAAAACTACGCTGACCCAGAAAGGTCGTTCCTGAGGATGAGAGCCGTATTTAAGAATAAGTGAGGCAGAAATAAAAGAAGCTGCTGGCAGCAAAGTGGTGCTGAAAGAGGACCAGCACTTGGTTTGATCAAGTGCAAAGGTCTGAGCATGTGGGGCGGCTCAGGGGAGAGGCCGTGGATAGTATCTGAGACTCTGGGGAAGCAAGGGATGAGCAGACACGTTCCTCAAGGAATGAATGGGTGTGATCACTAGACTAATAAGAAGAATTATTTGGGAAAAGAGGACCTTTTCCTGTTAGAATATCACTAGTTTTAATAGTGGCTATTTTGTGACAGCATTTTCCTGTGGTAATTATAAATTATTATACTCGTTTGTAAGAGGGCCCAATGGGTCAGCTTATCAACACCATTTGGACACTAGCAGAAAAACAGGACTGGTCAGCCCAAGTGCATGGTTTGGTTTGACGTGGAGAGTCCAGTTCATCGGATTCTGGGCAGAGGTAGAGGATCTCACTCTGAAACAGATCTATGCTTAGCAATGTGATTTGGTAATAAATTCAGTTAAGGGTCAAACAAATTACCGGAAGAAATACATCTTACAATTTTCAATTTTTTATCTTTTCATGTCCCCATGTATTTTTGAATTCACATTTTACCTTTTCATGGAGTCTTCAAATTGACTCATTGCTATATCAGATTTCATCTGCAGCTCATTCCTCTCTACAGTTAACCTCTGCAGTTCACTTTTCAATCTGCAGTTTTCCTGTAAAACCTCTGAAAGATGGGAACCTGTAAAAGCATCTGGTTGGTAAAGTCTGCCCCCCAGCGCTGCAGAGGAGGAGAGCACGTCCCCTTTCCCTGCAGGCACGCCTTTCTTCACCCTGTTTGTAGTCGCTTCCTCTCTGCCCTGGGAACTCTGACTAGAGAGAATCGTCCTTCTCTCCTTCTGAAGCCTCTCCACGGTTTTTGAAAGGTCTTGTATTTCTCTCCCCTTTGCAGCCAGCTCCTCATTAAGCCTCATCAATTTAGCTTTGGCATGAGCCTGTTCCACCTGGAATTCTATAGACTGGAAATCTTTATCATCTTTCAATCTTTTTTTTTTGAGTCCCAATTCAGCTTTCTGATGTTTAAGAATTCCTATCTGAGCTTCAAGGTTTCTTACAGTGACTTGATGGGCTTCCTTCATGTCGCTGAGTTCCTTCTCTAGTGCTTTAACTCTGGAGAGGTCCCCACGCTGTTTCTGAGGTGCTCCCCTCAATCTGGAGGCAAGTAGCTGCTCTTGCTCCTCTAGTCTCTGTTCATACCGAATCTGAAAGGAAAGAATCCATGTAATGCCAAACCACTGCTACACATTTCACTAGTCACTGAAGGCCTGCGTTTTCCCATTCATTCATTCAGGCAGTCATCACATATCCTGATGCCTCCAATTCCATGTTCCTTGCTTGAGTCTGTTATGTATTGAAATCCCAGTCTTAGAAGGTCATACCATTGTATATTCTCAAGGTATTTTATATAATTTCATAAGTAACTTGTTTCATAAACATTACATTAGATATTTTGCTTTATAAACACTACATTAGACATTCTGTATACCCCAGAACTTATTTTAAATCTCACAATCAAACTTATTATTGTGTATCCTTCTCTATGCAAACTATACTCTGATGATGAATAGCGAAAGCAACTGCTGGTATTGAAGTCTTTAAGAAATAGCACAGTTTCAACTTTCTAACATCGACTTAGAAATCTCCTAGGTAGTAAGTCAGCTTGGAATTTATTTACTGGAGCTTTAGTATTGTAAAAGTAATAATCTATTACTTTACTCTGTGTAGGGAGGTGCAGTAGTGTTTGTTCATTTACTTAATGAGTATTTATTGAGTTACTGCTGAATGCCAGGCACTGTGCCAGATTCTAGAGGGAAAGAAAGTTAGTTCTTGCCTTACGAGTTCCTGGCCTGATTAAGGAGAGTGACACAGCAGTAGCTGCAGAGTCCTGTGACTGGGATGGTGGGCCTCCTGATGCAGGGGGGACGAGGCACCTGAGTTATCTGGATGTCTGAGCGAAGGTGGGCAGAATACACATTTAAGTTCAGCCATGAGGGATGAGTATAAATTTGGGGAAAAGTGGAGGCAGGGACATTTTGGAAGTAGGAAGAGCCGTATAAAGACAAGCAAGTGGTTGGTGTGTACTGGGAATCAGAAATGAAAGAGGAACAGGCAGGAAGTAACCAGGGCAGGAGTGAGATGTGGTCAGGGACTGCAAACAAGAAAAATGGATGGGTAGATTTAGATATATAAAAATGGGGTCATGGGTTGGAATTTATGCCTCTTTTTGGTCAGTGGAATATTAACTGTAATTATTGCAATCATTTCTTGAGTGTCTGCTGTGCTCCAGGTATGACACAAGGGCTTTACATACACTCTGGCACTCAATCCTCCTGATAACCTTACAAATTTTGGATTAACTAGTTAAAGTGTTTGAGCATCTACTCTGTGTCAGGTACTTTGCTGAGTGGTGGAATACAACAGAGAGCAAAAGTGGGGTGGTTGTGACTCCCAGAAGCTGGATGCGGAGAGGTCACTCACGATCCTCCAGATGGGGTGGATGCAGTGGAGGGGAGGGGTGCGGATGCAGTGCTTATAGAGGGAATCTATCTGCCTGCGAGTCCAGGGAAGGCTTCACAGGGGAAGCAATGCTTGTTTTGAGAGCTGGACAGGATGCCCTAACTGTGAGAGGGCCGAGAGTACCATCAGAGGGCAGAGTACACAAATTACTGTGGCTGAAAGACACGTGGCAAGGGGGATAAATAGGTCAATGTGAGTGGGCAGCAGACCCATGGCGTGGGGAGGCACTGAGGGGCAAAAAGGGGCCTGGCCATAGGAAGTCATTGAGGGGTATAAACAAAGACAGGTATATATATGTGTGTGTGTGTGTGTGTGTGTGTGTGAGAGAGAGAGAGAGAGAGAGATGACAATATGATTTTGCCTTTGGTGTCAAGAGCTGATTAGAGAATGGGGTGAATGAGGTGGGTATGGGTAGACTAGTGGGGAGGTTCCAACAGTAATTGAGCCATCTTTTATTAATGACGGTAGGAGAGTGACATGGTGATGAAAAGGAATAGAGGAACTGAAAGAAACTTAGGAGTAAAAGTGGCATAATTAACAGTACATCAGAGGCTAAGTTAGGGAAGCTGAAAACTGGGTGGTTAAAGGAGGAGAGCAACTCAGAATTTAGGGAAGTGAAAAAAGAAAATGAACCAGGTAAGCGGCAGAAAGATTTGAGGAGGGTGGGGTAAAGGAAGGCCCCCCTCCTTGGTAAGACCTTAACTAGCAGGCCAAGGAACTTCCTGGTTTTCAACCTTTTCCTGTTTCTGAAACTTAGCATTCTACCACCGTTGCGTCTCTGAGGACAGAAACCCATGAGGAATGAGGTCCGCGTCCTAGAGGCAACGCAGCGCGAAGTTGGAGGCTTTGCTCTGCGTCTCGCCAGCGGCAGAACCTCGGGCGGGAGTTAAACTGCGAACATCTCAGGTCCCTGATCTGCAAAGTGAGTCAGCAGGATCTATTTCTCACAGGTGATTGGAAAGATTACACTGGATGGACCAAAACGCCTGTGAAAGCGTCCGGCATGAATTACTACAGAGACCATGCGCTCAACAAGCTCTTAGGAAGTAAATTAAGTATCACATCCTGTTTCATATTTGGTCATTGCGGCACTTGTACTTTCTGATACATTCCTGATGAGCACTCAGAAAACTCAGTAAGACATTTGCAGCAGACACTGCCCTGCCTCTTGTATTCTAAAAATTTACTCTCTGTCCCATTCCCTCTCCGTTGTCCAGGTAAATTCGGACAAATGTTTTCAACCACAGTAATTCAGAAAAATATTTACACTGAATATGTAACAGATGTTTTACTCTGTCTTTTCATGACTTAATTTCAAATAATTCTAATATCACTGAGAGGGGCTTATGTAAAGATTGTCCTTTGCTTGATTATTCCATGTTGGAAATAAAAAGTTGCTGACGGAAAACAAAAAGGACGGACCTAGTTTTCCTTCGCATCTGTTAACACTCAAAGGTTTCGTGGGAAAGGACGATCGCAGCTATTTGTTACAATGCCGTCTAAGAAGCCTCCGGTCCTCTTGGTACCTCTGAGCCCGTCATCACGGCTACTTGGTGCTGACCTTCATTTTCTGAAACTGTTGTTCCATGGTACAAAGGCTTTTCTTTGCTTCTTCATCTTTGCCCTCCAGATCAGCTTCCACTATTTTTATCCTTTTTTCCCATAAATTCTACTGTATTTCTGCCCACTGTATCACCAGCTGCTGATGCACCCAATATTAAAGCAGGTAAAGAACTGGGAAATCTTCTCTTTAGAATTCCTTCCATTTCCTTCACCTATTAAAATATTTTTGTACATTTGTAAGGTCTGATGTATATTAAAATTAAGCAGTTTAATGCATAAAACTTACATTATACTATATCAATCATGTTTAGATTTCAAAGAGATGTTTAATCTATTTTAAAATGATGTCTTTCAATTAGGAAGCAAGGAGGAATAGGTGATATTTAATGATGTCTTTACAACACTTCTCATTCAGTCTACCATGACACAGCACATGGTCTTTCTGTAAGCTGGAACTGCACCAGGGTCCACAGAGATTAGAGCTGGCTATTATACATGCATATATGTGTATATCTGTTTCTGCTAAAGATATTATGATTTAAGATATCTTTGGAAAACATGTGAGCATCAAATGACATTTCTCCCGGTAAAATGTGTAGGTAGCAGAGCATATAGTAAGGGCTTGATAATGTTGGCTTTTATTATAACCTGGTCTCAAAAATGATGTTTCCTAAGACAAGATAGGTTGCTGGTGCTGAAAATCCTATTTACAGACTGAACATTGTTCATGTTAGGTATTTAAGGGTCACATCATTTGCAAAACTAATAGCAAATATTTCCATTCATAAAGATTGCTTGCACATTCATACATGTAATGGAAATTGGGATATAAATACAAATATTTATACAGATAAAAATATTGATAATTACATCTGCAAAATTTTCAGTTTTGCTTCCTCTGGTATTAAAAAACTAGTAATTAGATGTGAGCATGTAAAGATATATACATGCTTATACCATGTATATTGAAAAGAGACAGATTTTTTTTAAATCAGTGTTTTAATATACTTATAATTAATGCATTCACTGAAAATTTTAAGACACATTTTCAACCTAATTTTGATATCTTGAAATGTATATTACAGTTTTGGGGAAAATTAGATTTTATTGGTAGCTTCTTTGATTTGCTTTTTAATATTATTCTTTGGTTACAGATATCAGTGTGGCTGTCATACAAAGTAAAAATTTTTTAAATTCTCACTGGAAATTAACCTGTGAAATACTATATTAAATAAAAGCATGAATGAATGCATGTAACCTGAAATTTTCATTGTAACATGCAATTCCAATTAGCTTCATTTTTACTTATGTGCTATTTAGAAAAGAAGATATTTTACTCTATAATTATAATCTATTTTATAATTCATACATATGTATCTATAATCTATTTTATAGTATATATCTATAATCTATTTTAGAATATGGCTCCAAAATGATTCTAGATATTTTGTGACATACATTTATTATAAAATATATATTAATATTACTTAGTCTATAGGCACAGACCTGATCATCTACATTTGCCCTCTTACAGCACTAAATTATGTTTTCTACCTTTATCTTGCATCTACCTACCACTTCAGCATTTTATTAAAAAAATAATAATAATAATAAGGGAGAAATATGGGATTCACATATAAATCAAGTATAAAAATCAAATGAATAATCATATCTGACTTGATTGTTTATAGTTCCTGATGCATGATCAAAACTGAAAGTTTCTGTGATATGACTGCCCTTGCACTGTTCACCATGTAAGAACTTGTTCATTATGCTTCAGAAGATTGGAGACTGTTGGGAATTAGGCTTGGGGTTGATTAATGATTGTGCATTGAGTCCCCTATACAGAATTTTATTGTTGTTAACAACCATTTGGTCAATAAATATGAGAGATGCCCTTTCAAAAAAAAATATATATATATATATAAAGATTTAAAATCATAAGGCTAGAAATGTTCATGGGCACTGAATAAGATCTGAAATGTATATGCAGCAAACTATATAAAATGGTATTAATGAGTAATATTTTAGAAAGATATAATCTAAGATGATTAAGCAATACATTTTAATGAAAGTGTTAATAAAAAGAGTATTTACTTTAATAAAGTATTATATTTCTCATCAATATGGATCACCACTTCAAGTGTTAAGTTTGCTTTTGAAACATGCTTTATTTTTTTATTCTAATACATTCAGCTCTACATTACTTCTCTTGAAGTTACCAGGAGAAGTGGGAGTTTCTTTGGTCTTCTCTCTGTCATAATTCTGTATGTTAAACACTGAAAATTCTTGTTTTTACTCATTTATTTTGACATAGAACTGCTCCCACTTTAAATAAACTGGCTACTCTAAATCTTAAACACTGAAAAAATGCCAAGCAATCCTGGACTACACTTACTTCAGAATATTTCTAGCTCTTCAAACTACCTTTGTCCTGTTTCTTTCCTGGCCACTGAGCCAAACTATCAAATTATACCTTTGATAAAAGAACAGGTCCTGTGAAAGTATCAAAGTTAATATTTTGCTTTTTTTCTTTCTCATAAAACTGGGATAATATTCAGCCCAGTGATGACCTCACTTTTTGGGTTTGTGATGGAATAATACCTGTATGTTTAAGTGTCATGACTTGACTACAGAATCTTGCTCCCTTATGAATGAGGCTGAACATCCTTATTTTGTTTAATATTTAGTTATGAATAAAAGTGTTACTTTATAGTTTTAAAAGTAGAATGAAAAAGTTAATATTTCACCCTAAAAAACTACATCAATGAAAAAAATCTTTACCCTAATCAGTGTACTATGATTTTTGAAGAAGGTCGTCCAGCCACATTGACCATGAAATATTTCTAAGCCTGTACAGTGAACAAGAACTCAAAATTAGGGCCAGCTCTTTGGGAGGCTGCCTGCTGTTTCTAGGGTGTCTCACCTTTCCCGAGCACTACTACCACGGTCCCCGCTCATGGGTCTCCCTTGCTGTATTCCTCTCTCACCTGTCTTTCAACAGAAGGAATTCTAACTCCACACCCAGTGTTTCAGATTTCTACTTCCTTCTTCCCAGATACCTAAAAAGAGCTGGGATGCAAAAATAACTTTCCATCAATAGTTCTACCATCTAATGAGGCACATTAGTCTAAAAACCCTTTATGTATAAAGCCACAGATTATATAAAGTGATGCTGCTTACTACTTTTATTAGTTACTTTAAATATTACATATCAAGTTTATTTAAAGTAGGAGCAGTTCTATATCACAATAAATGAATAAAAACAAGAATTTTCAGGTTAATATATTTTGTAGGAACTCCTGGAGCAAAAGAGAACATAGAAATGCACTATATATGAAATACCTTAATGAAAACTTACCCTGAATACATACTTGTCTCTCTAGATCCTGAATTTTTTTGGCATCAGCTGCTCTATCTTTCAAGTGTATCTTCTGCTGAAGAGACAGATTTCCAGATTCAGCTTTCAGTTTCTCGACCTATCAGTAAGTAAAGAACATATTAAGAAGCATATTTAAAACATAGAGAAACACAAGCAGAGCAGCATGATGGTGGTTCCCTAACTCATACATGAATTCCCAGATGTGGCACTGCATGGAGACAAAGCGGGCAAACAAGCCAAGTCCCTGCTTTCAGGGCACTTACACTCCAGGGAAAGGAGACAGCTGATCAGCTAACAAAGTAAGTCACTCAGTGAATAAAATAACTTCAGAGAGCGACAAGTGCTATGAATAAAATAAAACAGAGTGAAGGCATGGAAAGAGAGTCAGGGAAGACACTGATGGCTGCATTAGATTAGAGAATGTCAGGAAAGGTCTCTCTGGGGAGAAGTTTGAGATGAGACTTGAACAAGGAGTGAGACAAGGGAAGAACCTAGGCCAGAGGCATCAAGTGGAACAGGCTCGGCATGTTCAGGAACCAGGGGGAGGTCTGGTGCGGCTGGGGGACAGTGACTCCTGGGGCTGAGGTACGATGACTGGGCAGGCAGGATCCAGACCACATGGGGCCTGACAGGGCACGGCGAGCAGCTTGGATTTACTCTCAGTCTAATCTAAAATAGGCTACACACCTAAGTGCAACCAAATGTCAAACCAGCAATTTGAGTGAACAGAGTTTAGATATTGATTCTAGAACACTTATAAGGCTAAGAACTAATTATTGAAGGTGAAGGGTCACTGCAGAAATACATTCTGAAATGACTACCTCAAGTTTGAGCTTCTCAATTTCTTCATTTGCTTCTTTAAGCCGAACTGCATCTCTATCCAGAAGTTCCTGATTTTCAGAAAACCACTGTAATCTTTTTTGCAGAAGACTGATTTCCTCTTTATGTGTTTCTTCTAAAATTTTTATTTCACATAATTTTTCACCTATAAGATAAACTCAATAACTTGACTGCAATTTTTCAAAATATGGAAATAAACTATATTAAAATATTTTACATGAAAACCAGTGCTTACCTAATAAAAGCATTATGAAAAAATATGAGGTAAAAAACAACTGATGTGTGCAAGGTGGTGTCTAGTTTAATCTACTATTAGTAAAGAGAGCTAAAGATTGTGTTCATAGTCCAAATTCTTAAACCTGCAGCAAAGTTGACTATGTAGAAATTTTTGATAAATCAACTGTTTTCCCACTCACTTTCATTATAAAAGTAAAGTTATTTCCATGAAAAAATAAATGTTAGACTTGAGAGATAATAAGAATGAAGAATTCCCATAATTATATTAAGAAGTAACAATTGCAAACATTAAAGAACGCCTGTTATGAATGATTTTTTCTAGCACAAAAAACTTACATGATGGATACTATTGTTATTATTATTCTGTTTTACTAGTGAGAAAAGTAAATGTGGTTTTCTTACAAACAGTAGACTTTATTGTACGTATCTTACACTGCAGATTATACCTCCACAGAGGAGAGATCCTTACTTGAGCAGGTAAGGGCTCCTCCGATCCACCTTCCTAGTCCTGTGCTCTCCTGTCTGAAGCTCCAGTCCACAGGTACACTCAGTAACATGCTCATGACACACCCTGGGCAGCTCCCCCCACTCCACTTCTGAATTTTCCCATCTGTCAGGAACTGGCTCAAATGACAGCCTTCCCTTTCTTAAACTCTTACATAGCACCCATATCATGTTTATTTGCAATTTTTAAAATACTAAACTTTTCTGCATTCTTATCTTTGATTTCCCTGGTGGGGAATACCATATTTATCCTTGTGTTTTCTACAAAATTTAGTGCTATTTGTTCATTTGGCAAATAGGTGGGAGCCTATGTTTCAGACCCAGGGATAAACAGACAGACTATGCTCTCAGGAAGGTCACAGTCCAGGTGGGATGGCAGATATGTGAACAACTAAACATAAAATGCCACAAATTCAAAATAATCCTTGATTTTCTTTTATCCTGCAATTACCCCTGCTAAAACCTATTAAATGTACATATGTATTACAACTGATTTGAAAAAAAAGGTCTCTAAAATTAGGATATACTTCAAGGACCAGCATTTTGATCACACTATCCAACTGCTGTTACTTAAATTCAAGAATAAAGAACAGCCATGAATATGAAGGTAAGCTGCTCCAGCCCAGGGTCTTACCTGTGGTATAAGCAATCTGATCCTTGGCCTGGTCTCTCTCTTTCTTCATTTTTTCCAAGTCTACTTCATGAGCTTGTTTGTCCTGTTTCAGTCTTTTGATGTCTTCTAATAAACTTATTTTTTCTTTCTTGATATTCATAAAATTACAAAAGCAAATTATTTCTAACCATAAAAAACTGTGGTATAATCTCTCTTTCACTCAGTCTTTCATAAAAACTGGTGCTAATTATTTTTCCTAAATTTCAGTTCTGATTTTATCACTTCCCACAATTACCAGTAGCTCCCTAGAGCCTACGAGAAAGTTTTAATGATTTAACCCACCGCAGCCTGAAGACCTTCCGATCTGCTCCTCCACCTCCCCTGGATCACTGCGCTGACCTCCTAACCGGTCTGCCTCCTCCGCCTGCAGCAATACAGTCTGCTCTCCTCAGTGGCCACAGGAATTGTGTTAAAGAATCAGTTAAGATCACTCCTCTGTCTGAGGCTCTCTGGCGGCTCCCATCCTCCCAGGGCAAATCCAGAGTCCTCACCACGCCTTTCAGCGTCACGTAACCCAGCCTTGCCCACGCCTCTGACCTCAGCTACTACAGATCTTACCCCTCCACTCCATTTCAGCCAGAGACTGCTGAGTTCTTTGAGCGGACCCAGCACACTCCTGCCCCGAGGTGTCTGCTCTGTGTCCTCTGCCCCCAGATATGTAGGCGGCTCACTTTCTATTCATCAGGATTTCTGCTCAAATGAAGCCCCACGAAGTTCTTTCTAACACAGCAAACCCACTCCTGTTGCTTTATTTTATTTTTGTAATGCTTATCACCACCTTTTATGTACTTACTTAAAATTTACTTGAAAAAAGACATCATGTATTTACTTGAAAGCAGTACTTTATTTTGGTAATCCCTTTATCATAAATGCATAAAAAATGCTTGGCATATCAAAACACTGTTGCATGAATTCTCAATATGCTCTATGTTCCATGCTACTCTTAGCCCCTCTTCCTCTACTTGATAAAAATCATACTTACCCTTCAAAGCTTAGTTCAAATGAGCCTATTCCTGCTATCCCCTCCACTGCATCACCATAAACTTTTCATTGTACCGCTAGTCTAGCATTTATCTCTTTCTGTCTCCTATGACATTGACTTGTGCACAAGCCTCTTCTCTTTATTAGGCAGAAAGCTCTATGGGGACCAAGACTGATTTGTTGCTGCATTAGTTCCCCCATCTGTAGTTTGCCTTCCGAGGTTTCAGTTATGCATGCTGGCTCACGATGGCTTGTTTCTCTGTATAATTTTTAACTGTAGGTAATTATCAGTGGGTTTTTTACCTGTAGGAATACTGTGGGAGCTGGGTTAAGGGTGTATATTCCAAGAGCTGTATATTCCAACAGCACACTTGTAAAAGGTCACTAAAAACAGCCTTTGAATAAAACTAATGCTATGGTTGGAACCTTATGTTTTTTTCAGCCTTCATAAAATATGGTACTCTTTTAACTTGTTAATTTTTTAGGCCTACTGATAGGGAGAGGAAAGTGCACTCACTCTTTAATCATTCTATACATGCATACATACATGCATCAAAAGAAAGTTCCCTAATGGATTCATATTTGAAGCTGTACTTAATATACTACAAAAACCTGTTAAACATCAGTTATCAAACTATGGTATGTTTAGATTTCTATGTAATCTAATTTTATATAATAAATTTCTTCTTAAAGGTGGCATGTAATTGGAATTTTCCTAATGTATACAATCATTCAAATAGACTGGAAGGGCCTTTTAGTTCAGTGGTATGGTTCTTAATGGGAAGGAGTGGGGAGAATTAACTGCCCTCCCACAGGGGATGTTTTGAAATGTGGCAGTAGTTTTGATGGTTAAAATGACTGGTGGGTGCTGTAAGCACATAGTTCCTGGTGACAGGGGTGATAAAAGTTATGCAGTACATGGAATTGTTCTGCTTCAAATAGAATTAACCTGACCAAAATTTCAGAACTTCTGCCATTGATAAATGTGCTCTTGAAAATTCTAGAACCATATGTTTTATAACACAAATCAATAAAAATAGAGAAAAAAATTATGTAGCAGCTATGGCATTTCACATATATGTTAGAAAAATGTGATATAAATAGTTGTAGATACAGTCTCTGCCATTTAGAAGTACACAGTCCACTTAAGGAGACAGGTTAAAAGCTAACGAAACTTTCTATGGTGAATAACCATCTACACATTATTTTCCTATTTTAGACATACATTTCCAATGAGAGATTTGTCTGAATAAGCTGTACATGCCCCAAGCGTGGTGATGCCTCCAGTATGACTCCACGTGGTAAGTGCCTGGCAAGAGGTCAGATTATAAAAAGACGCCATCCAAAACCAGTGTGATGTTGTTTTCTCTACAGTGAGGTCACAAGCTAATCTTGATATTTCTTAATTTTTTAATGGTATGAAATTTAAACATTTACTCATAAAGTAACAAAGTTTTTTACACACATAGGAATTTTTATAATCTTTACTCTCATTGATATTTAAAATCCCTATGCAACTTACCTGTGCCACCCGTAGTTCTGTTAACAGATCTGTAAAACTCCGGTTTCCAGAAGGCTCTGAAGTCTCAGCTACTTGAGATAGGAAATGACTTTGGTGCATCCGCTCTCTGATTTATTTTGAAAAGAAAAAGATTTCATTTTGCTTTTTACAAGGTACTCCATTTGATGCAAAATATTCAATTCTTAAAGATTAAAAGCTGTAGTGGATATTGAAACTATGTGAGATGCTAAGGAAAAAAGCTTATTTAATCTAAAGTTTAAAATACTAAAAGAAGTTATTTTAAGGGAAATTTTAAGTTTAACATGAAAGAATAGAACCTTGAAGTTGTTTTTAAATATATTTTCTCCCAATTCTTAGAGAAAAAAAAAAATCAATGTCCCAGAAAAATGGGCCCCATTTTTCTTATGGTAATGTGTGTTGGTTGTCACATCATTCTAGATTCCTTTCTGCGAAATACAAATTGCCAATTACACGTGGAAACTGACAAATAAAACCAAACACAGTCTACTATTTGGACATTAGAATTGTATTTGTTTTTCCTGAGATACTATAACAAGGAGTTTAGGACTCCATGTAAGAGCATCTAGCCCTAATGCACTAATGAAACATTTAATTGTGAAAGTTCCACTGAGAGCTTCAGTTTTGGATTTTGGAATAGATCTTTTTTAAAAGCTAGACAATATAAGATGACATTTAAAAATACTGAAGCATTGAAAAGAAAGCAGATGTAAATGCTTTCATGCACTGGAACTGGCAGATTATCACAATTGGCCTGGGGTTACGCTTACCAGGATTAAGAGGTATTTTTTCCCCTAATTTACACAGAAGTGCCCTTACTTGCCACCGTGTACTGTCTAGCTTTGTATATACAAGGTGTGCCTTTTGCTATTTTTGCATAAAGATCAGCTGGAGCTGGCAGCAACCCTGCCTCTTACTCCCTAGGTTATCTAACAAAAGAATGAAGGAAATATGTGCATAAACAGAAAGTTCATGACATTCATCGCCAAAGAAGTTCCTCCAATAGCAGTCCTATCTGAGTGATTAGGTATTTATGAAAATCCAAATCAGCAGTCATTTCCTAAAAGAAGGTAGTACCCTGACTTGCCCATGTTTGCGGATCCGGCCTTTTACCTAACATGTTAAAGTCGGACGGAGTAACATCCAAAAGATCTTACAGTCCGAACTACGACGCCTAAGTAGGGCTGGTGCTCCACCGGCCTGCCACGCTGAACATTGGTCGACAACTCAGAAGTTCTCTTCCTCTGGAGAAATGCCTTCAGCCCACTGAGAGCCCTGCCCCACGGCCTGGGGAATATCCCCCAGCCCCTTCCTGGGGCATACCTCAGCCGGTGGTATAAAAGACGAGGGGTATAAAAGGCTGCCCCCCTTGCCTCAAGCAGAGACCAACTCTGTGGGACAGTCTGTTCTCCCAAGCTTCCGGTGAGAGCAGAATGAAACCAGTCTCCAGCTGAGACCATATGCTTACTTGCCTTCCCCCCACCCCATCTTGCTTCTCTTATTCCCTTTCTCCTGGATGTTATCCACTAGGAGATGACCTCCACAAGGATCCTTGCCTCAGGCTCTACTACTGTGGTATGGAACCTCTCCTAAGACATTACGTGATATTGTATGATACATACTTTTCATTATTGTTAATCCCATGGTTCCTTAGGAAATGTTAAGCATCTCAGGCTTAATGACTGATCAAGAAGAATACTGTATATTCAGTTTCCTAAAACTGATAATCAAACTCAAATATGAATAGGCTGAAAATACCAAGGTATCCACTAATCATTTAACACTAAGACAAACCCACTGAATATTAAAATATAAAAGTTACAAAACTATAAATCTTCATTCTTAGTAAAAATAAATGTATTCTTAATATAATAATAAGACACTTAGAAATAGTCTGTTCGGTTCTAAGAATTTAAAAAGGACTTACTTTAAGGAAGCTAACTCGCTGAATAAACCGTGGTTTTCCTTGAACATTCGCTCCTCATTTTTCTTGTTTTGTTCTTGGAGATCTTTCACTTGATTATACAGTCTTTCATTTTCCTTCATAAATAGAAAATCACATATAGTTAAAAGTTGCTAGTACTTATAAAACATAAGTATATATGCTCACAACAGCTATATCCTTTAAACATTTTTAAAGTCTTTTAAAATTTTCAGTTTTTCAGTAAGCAAAATCTTTTTCAAACTACTTATATCATCTCAGAAAAAAAGTTTTACCTGAAAACAATTCTTCCCAAAATGTTTTCTTGGAAAAAAAGGTTGCAAAAATGCCCGGAGTCAAAGGGCCTTATGTCAGTGTTTGCACATTTCACAGGAGTAAGTGGGTGAGTGGCTGTAGGAATAAGCACATTCTGACTGTGGGGACCAGGGGTGGAAAGGTCGGGGGGACTATCTGCACCCTCTTTTTTCTGTTTCTGGCTTGGTTTCCCACAATGAAGAAAATGAAGAAATTGGTTATAGTCACACTGGGCGTTCATGTTTCTGGAACTTTCTGTGACCAAACTTAGAGACTGGATATTTCTGAAAACGTCAGGATGAGGGAGAGCAAGGACTAGACCCAGTTTACCCCCAGCCTTGAGTGACTCAAACTGAGATCAGAAAGTACCAATCTGTGCTAAGGTGCTCTGGGTTATTAACCTCTTTAAGAACCTGATGAAAATCAAGGACCTTTGAAGATCTAATGAAAACCATGCACTATCTTACTGTATCTGGCCTAATGCCTGGCAGATGATCTGTGCTTAATATTTGTAGAATTAGTGAAAACCAGAAAAAAATATAAATATATACACAGATACATAAATTTTGTGTTATCTTTGTGGGAGAGGGTAGCTAGCATGTTAATGGGTCTGTGAAATCCTTAAAAATGCATGTTCTAAATGGCATGATCAGAATGGTGGGCAAAGGGTATGGAAGATTCTCACAAACTTCAGGGCATTGTGTCTTTTAAAATCAGTACTCCACAGGTAATAAATGTAATCACTGACACTGGAATGCTTTCTCTGGATGTTCCTGGAAGACAATTCTTGTTATTGACAGGCTTGATTCTTAGGCTATGCTGTCAAAGGAGAAAAAGATGAGAGAGAAAGGGAGGGATTTAAAAAAAAAAGGGAGTGGTGGGGAAGAAACTGAGATGAAATCTCAGGCTAGAGATCACTAAATCTGTCCCGGCCAACTGTCAGGTCAACATCACCAAGGATCCGTCACGGTTTGCAAATGTCTGCCTTCTGCAGGACACAAAGATTTTCTCTAATTCATTTTTCACTCATAGTGCAAATGCCAATTGATTTCAGATTTGTATTTCTGAATATATCAAAACATTCCACTGAAAAGTGTTATAGAAAACTAAAGAAAATTGGGATAGTTTTAAGGAAATGGCTATTTAAAAAAACAGGCAACATTCATTAGCTAGTTACTGTGTGCCAGGCACTAAGAGGTTGGTTTGCACTGTCTTATTTTCATTTCACAAACTCCTTATGAGGCACCTATTACTATCATCATACTCAATTTCACAAATGAGGAAACTGGGTTATATGAAAGTTAAAGTGATTTGCCCAAGGCTGCACAGCAGGTGGTGGAGCTAAGACCAAATGAGATTCTTTGAATGCAAACCCATGCTCTTAACCACTTGAATTCTGTTCATGAAAAAGTTCAGACTAGTCAAATTATTGCTTCCTCATATTTTCCAGAATTGCCATTACCTGTTAAATGAGCACAGGAATACTTTAATATGCTTAGTTTTATAACCAAAGGATCTCAAGAACAAATTTTACTTTTGCGAAGAGTCACCTTACCTGTTGATATCCCTGAAGGAGTGTCTCCTGTTCTTGTATTTCTTTTTGGATTTGCTTCAGTTTTTCTTCAGTTGTTTCTTCAAAATGTAACCACCTCTGTTTTTGGTCAATGGATCAATGACCAAAAACAGAGATCAAGCATATATGGAGACAAATAAAAACAACTCAACACCCCAAAACATATGGGATACAGTGAAGGCAGTTCTAAGAGGAAGTTATACTGCAATCAATACAGGCCTACCTCAAGAAAAAACAATCCCAAATAGTCTAACCTACAGTTAATGAAGCTAGAAAAAGAACAAATGAGGCCCGAAGTCAGTAGAAGGGACATAATAAAGATCAGAGCAGAAATGAATAAAATTGAGAACAGGATCAGTTGTTTCTTCAAAATGTAACCACCTCTGTTTTTTGTTTGTTTTTTCAAAGTTACTTAACTTTGAGAAAATGCAAAAATTGTTTTTTCATTTGGAAGGAAATGATTGAGAAGTGAGGAACAGTAAGAAAACTCAAAGTGCAAAGGCCTAATACTATCTTATAACCACTATGGAATCAACATAATCATAGTTAAATAATATGAATAGAAACATCTGAAATGGAGTCAGGAATGTCAAAGGGCCCTAAAATAAGGCTGAGAGGCCTTGGGGAAGTTGGTCTTATGCACGTCCATAACTAGATGGAACATGAATTTCTGCACTGTGCTAACTAGAAGTGGCTACGTCCTGTTGCAGTCTCAGAATGAGGCTTATTTTGCTGAACTCCAATCTAGCAACTAACACAGTGATCTATCCTATATGGAGCAAAACTAGTTATTTTGCCTAGGCCATTATAACTCTTTCTATACAACTTACCTAAGACTGCTTTTCTTTTTTTGAATAAAACTGTCTTTCAACACCAAGACATATAATAATTAAAATGGTAAAGATCAAGGACAAGGAGAGAGTATTAAAAGTGGCCAGAGTAAGAAAAAAGATCAAGTAAAAAGGAAAGCACATCAGGCTATCTGCAGACTTCTCAGCAGAAACCTTATAGGCCAGAAGGGAGGGGGCATGATATATTTAATGCAATGAAACAGAAGGGCCTTGAACAAAGAATAATGTATCCAGCAAGATTATCATTTAAATTTGAAGCAGGGATTAAACACTTTCCAGATATGTAAGAGTTGAGGGAATTTACATCCCATAAATCATCCTCCACAGTGTATTTTAAAGGGACTGCTATAGATGGAAGTGCTCCTAAGGCTAAACAACTGCCATCAGAGAAAATAAAACCACAGTAAAGGAAGTAGACCAGTTAATTACAAAGCAAATCCAAAATTGAATCAACTCCACAAAGTTAGTCAAGGGATACCCAAAGAGTACAGAATAGGATACCTAATATGTAAAGACTGGAGGAGGAAAAAGAAGAAGGGGGTAAAAAATGAACCTTTAGATTGTGTGTGTAATAGCATAATAAGCGAGTTAAGAAAGACCATTAGATAGTAAGGAAACTGCCCTTGAACCATTGGTAACCACAAATCTGAAGCCTACAATGGCAATAAGTACATATTTATTGATAATCACCCTAAATGTAAATGTACTGAATGCACCAATAAAAAGACACAGAGTTACAGATTGGATAAGAAAACAAGACCCATCTATATGCTGCCTACAAGACACTCACTTCAAACCCAAAGACATACACACAGACTGAAAGTAAAGGGATGGTTAAAAGATAATTCATGCAAAAAATAGGGAGAAAAAATCAGGAGTAGCAGTACTTATGTCAGACAAAATAGATTTCAAAACAAAGAAAGCAGTAAGAGACAAAGAAGGACATCACACAATGATAAAGGCATCAGTCCAACAAGAGGATATAACCATTATAAATATCTATGCACCCAATATAGGAGTATAGGCACACCTAAATATGTGGAACAAATACTAACAGAATTAAAGGGGGAAACAGAATGCAATACATTCATTTTAGGAGACTTTAATACACCACTCACTCCAAAAGACAGATTAATCAGACAGAAAAAATGTAAGGAGACAGAGGCAATAAACAATGCATTAGAACAGATGTACCTAACAGACATCTACAGAATTCTACACCCAAAAGTAATAGGATACACATTCTCCTCAACTGTACATGGAATATTTTCAAGAACACATCATATACTAGGCCACAAAAAGAGCCTCAGTAAATTCAGAATGATTGAAATTGGGCCACTCAGCTTCTCAGACCACAAGGGAATGAAACTAGAAATAAATTATGCAAAGAAAACTAAAAAGCCCAGAAACACATGGAGGCTTAATCATGTGCTTCTAACTAATCAATGGATCAATGACCAAAAACAGAGATCAAGCAATAATATGGAGACAAATAAAAATAACTCAATACCCCAAAACATATGGGATACAGTGAAGGCAGTTCTAAGAGGAAATTATACTGCAATCAATACAGGCCTACCTCAAGAAAAAACAATCCCAAACAGTCTCACCTACAGTTAATGAAGCTAGAAAAAGAACAAATGAGGCCTGAAGTCAGTAGAAGGGACATAATAAAGATCAGAGCAGAAATAAATAAAATTGAGAAGAATAAAACCACACACAAAAAAATCAATGAAAGCAGGAGCCAGTTCTTTGAGAAAATTAACAAAATAGTCTAGCCAGACTTATCAAGAAAAAAAGAGTGTATAAACAAAAACAGAATCAGGAGAAAGGAAAAGTCACTATGGACACCATGGAAATATAAAGAATTATTAGAGAATATTATGAAAAATTATATCATAACAAACTAGACAACCTAGAAGAAGTGGACAACTTTCTAGAAAAATACAACCTTCCAAGACTGACCCAGGAAGAAACAGAAAGTCTGAACAGACCAATTACCAGTAATGGAATTGAACTGGCAATCAAAAAACCCCCAACAAAAATCCATCATCAGATGGCTTCACAGCTAGATTTTACCAAATATTTAAAGAGGAGCTAATACTCACCCTATTTAAAGTATTTCAATAAGTAGAAGAGGAGGGAATACTTTCAAACTCATTCTATGAAGCCATCATCACTCTAATACCAAAATGAGAGAAAGGTACCACAAAAAAGAAAATTACAGACCAATATCCCTGATGAAAACAGATGCAAAAATCCTCAACAAAATATTAGCAGAATATTTTGAATTCAAAAATACATAAAAAAGATCACCCATCATAATCAAGCAGATTTATTCCAGGGATAAAAAGATGGTACAATATTTGAAAGTCAATCAACATCATCCACCACATCAAGAAAAAGAAGGACAAGAATCACATGATCATCTCAATAGACACTGAAAAAGCATTTAAAAAAATTCAACATCCATTCATAATAAAAACTCTCAACAAAATGGGTAGGGAGGGCAAGTATCTCAACATAATAAAGGCCATATATGATAAAACCAGAGCCAACATCATACTTATCCACCAAAAGCTTAAAGCTTTTCCTCTAAGATAGGGAACAAGAAAGATAAGGATGCCCACTCTCACTACTTTCATTCAACATAGTACTGGAGGTCCTAGCCATGGCAATCAGACAACAAAAAATAATAAAAGGCACCCGGATTGGTAAGGAAGAAGTTAAACTGTCACTGTTTGCAGATGATATGACATTGTACATAAAAAACCCTAAAGAATCCACTCCAAAACTACTAGAACTAATAACTGAATTCAGCAAAGTTGCAGGATACAAAATTAATACACAGAAAGCTGTTGCATTCGTATATACTAATGATGAACTAGCATAAAAAGAAATCAGAAAAAGAATTCCATTTACAACTGCATCAAAAAGAATAAAACAGCTAGGAATAAACCTAACCAAGGAGGTGAAAGACCTATATACCCTGAAAACTGCAAGACACCTATGAGAGAAATTAAAGAAAAAAACCAATAAATGGACAGGAAGAACTAATATTGTCAAAATGGCCTTCCTGCCTAAAGAAATCTACAGATTCAATGCAATCCTAATAAAATACCAAAAGCATCCTTCAATGAACTAGAACAAATAGTTCTAAAATTCATATGGAACCACAAAAGACCCCAAATAGCCAAAGCAATCCTGAGAAGGAAGAACAAAGCTGGAGGGATTATGCTCCCTAACTTAAAGCTTTACTACAAAGCCACAGTAATCAGAGCAGTTTGGTACTGGCACAAGAACAGATTCATAAATCAATGGAACAGAAGAGAGAGCCTAGATATAAACCCACACATAAATGGCCAATTAGTATACAATAACGGAGTCATGGATATACAGTGGGGAAATGTCAGCCTCTTCAACAACTGGTGTTGGCAAAACTGGACAGCTACATATAAGAGAATGAAAGTGGATTACTGTCTAACTATACAAAAAAAGTAAACTTGAAATGGATCAAAGACCTTTATGTTACTCATGAAACCATAAAACTCGCAGAAGAAAACACAGGCAAAAATCTCTTGAATATAAACATGAGCAACTTTCTCCTGAACACATCTCCTTGGGCAAGGGAAACAAGCAAAAATGAGCAAATGGAACTACATCAAACTAAAAAGCTTGTGTACAGCAAAGGACACCATCAGTAGAACAAAAAGGCATCCTACAGTATGGGAGAATATATTCATAAATGACATATCTGATAAGGGCTTAACATCCAAAATATATAAAGAGCTCACATGCCTCAATACCCAGAAAGCAAATAACCCAATTAAAAAATGGGCAGAGGATATGAACAGACACTTCTCCAAAGAAGAAATTCAGATGGCCAACAGGCACATGAAAAGATGTTCCACACTGCTAATTATCAGGGAAGTTCAAATTAAAACCACAATGAGATATCACCTCACACCAGTTAGGATGGCCAACATCCAAAAGACAAGGATCATCAAATACTGGGGGGGATGTGGAGAAAGGGGAACCTTCCTACACTGCTGGTGGGAATGTAAATTATTTCAGCCATTGTAGAAAGTAGTATGGAGGTTCCTCAAAAAACTAAAAATAGAAATACCATTTGACCCAGGATTTCCACCCTTAGAATTAACCTGAAAAAACAAGATCCCTGATTCAAAAAGACATATGCACCCTTATGTTTATTGTAGCACTATTTACAATAGCCGAGATATGGAAGCAATGTAAGTGTCCATCAGTAGATGAATGGATAAAGAAGATATGGTACATATACACAGTGGAATATTATTCAGCCATAAAAAGAAAAGAAATGCTATCATTTGCAACAGCATGGATGGATCTAGAGGGTACTATGTACTATGCTCAGTAAGATAAACCAGGCAGAGAAAGACAAGTACTAAATGATTTCACTCATTGGTGGAGTGTAACAACAAAGCAAAACTGAAGGAGCAAAACAGCAGCAGACTCACAGACTCTAAGAAGGGACTAGCGGTTACCAAAGGGGAGGGCTGGGGGATGGCGGGTGGGGAGGGAGGGAGATGGGGATCGAGGGGCATTAGTATTAGCACACTCAGCATAGGCAGGTCATGGGGAAGGCAGTATAGCACGGAGGAGACAAGTAGTGACTCTAGCATCTTATTACAGACAGTGACTGCAATGGGGTTGGGGGGACTTGATAATATGGGTGAATGCTGAAGCTACAATATTACTCATGTGAAACCTTCATAAGACTGTATTTCAATGATACTTTAAAAAACAAAACAAAACTGTCTTTCTTCACATCCCTCAGAGCACATTTCAGGCTCTTCCTGAATCTGTTTCTCAGATTGAAATTCCTAAAGACCCCAAATAAATTCTGGTTTGCTTTTCAGCCCCAGTTCTTTCTTCTTGCACACCAGTGCTGTTCTGTGCTGACGGTTTTGGTGACGGAAGTGACTCAGAAATGCTATATAGTGTCATTCTCTGAATCTTGACCTTCTATAGCATTTCTTACCGAAATTTTTTCTTCTTGAAGGTCAAGGGAACTAAGGGATTTATTTTCAAAAAGGACTGCTAACAGAAGAAAGCTATGAAAAAGAGCCCACTTAAATTTTTATCTTTTCCCCATGGGATCGATGTAGGCTCTTCTGTGAGGAGGCGCTCAGGAACGTGTTCTTGTCTTACACAGCGGATACATCACGTCAGCAACTCCAGGAACAAAGGATGACAGTGCATTTAGCAGGAAGTTCTAGTTCTTTTTTAATCAATAAAAAGGAAAAAGAGGTATGTCTAGTACCTTGGCTTGAAGAATATAATTGTCTTGATTCAGTTTGAAGAGCTCCTTCTCTTGTCTGTTTAGTTCTTCCATCTTATTTTCCAGCTCTTTCTCCTTTTCTGAGAATGTGACTTTAATTTGGTCAATTAGGGCTTGTGCCCCCTCCATTTTTCCTCTGCTTCCTAAACTCTTTTAAACATAATTAGTTCTGTCTCCTTTATCCCACCATGGCATCCTGAAGAATCCTTTTAAGGAAGAGCATTACTTCATTGTAGCAGATTTACATATTAGATTCAAACACAGGTGGTTAGGAAAAAAAAAAACACCCCAAAATGATACGGTTAACACTGTTCTATGTAAGAAAACCAATGCCCCATATGAGTGATTAGGATATCACTCTTGATACAAAAGAAACTTCATGTATTTCATTATTTATAATTCAGTTTTGACATAATTATAGAACATAAAAAATTATGAATATTCTTTGGAAATACAATACCTACATTCCGAGACTGAACACAGGACCCTGTTTCTGCAGGATGTGCAGACTTCTCAGGAGTCAGGCAGCTTTCAGTTTGGGGAGCTGGTCTACCTGAAGCTGCAGGCTTGAGGAGTTTTGTCCCAGATAAGATTTCTAAACAAAATTGAATGTGTATTCAGCGATTACATAACAGTAAGCACTAATATGCTGGAACACTAAGTTAAATGAGGATCTCAGGGTAGGCTGATGTCTAACACTCCAACACAGCTGCTTCACTGTACTCAGAAGTGCTGCCCATTCTACTCAATGCTGGCACAGAAGGCTAATTGACCCAAGATTCATGTCAAGTGACAAATGGAGGAAATAAATGTGAGGAGGATGTGGATTGGGATCATTTCAGGCTTTATTGTTTTTAAATGTTATTCACATGTTCACAGCAATAACAAATAAGAATATCTAAATGATGACTCAAAAACCAGATAACTTTATGAAGCATTTTAGTTAATATTAACTATGCTTTCAAAGCACATTTTTTTATAAATAATGTATATCAAGTACAGTATCAATGGAATAATACAAATTGCATGGAAACTTCATAATGGCTAGTCTATATCTGATTTAAAGATAAAATTACAGTAGTTATAATACCTTGAAAATATGTATTATTTAGAAAAAATGTGATTAATGTATATTCTGGTCAAATTTCCAGCTTTTAAAGTACCTTGTAAATTCCCAAATAGGAATAATTCTAAAGCCAATAAATTACTCATTTAATCAAAAAAAAAAGTTTAAGGTAAATACCTAGAAGAGATCTTGAGGCCCACATTCAAGTACTACAGGTTCTGAGCTGTACACTCAGTAAAACTTAACTGCTTTAGAGGTAAATGAAGAGTTTGAAATTTATATTTTTAATGTAATTTCTTCAAGACACTAACTTTTTAGAAGTAAAATTTGCTTTTTCATTAAAAGTGAAATAATGGTTATTAAAGATTTGGAAAGTATAGTAAAGTCAAAAGGAGAACCTAGTCACCTCACCCAAAGATTTCTTTCTAATCTTCTGTGCGGACACGGGGAGATTTTCCTTAGAGTGTTATCATCATGTTTAATGGGACTGTTTGATGTAGGTTTTCTCAAGGAATTTCAAAAGCGTTCATACAGAAACCAGTTTTGAGTCACTGTAAAAGCAGGTGTTAATCATTCCAAGTCACTGAAGTCCATGAATGTGGCCAGTGACTGGGGTGTGATCTGCTAGCACTGTGGTTCCCTCTAGGACACGGCAGCCAAGGGTGGCAGGTGGCTCCTGTTCGAGTTGTACTCAGCCAGTGCTTTTTTACCGAATTCTCCCTTCCCACGTTCTCAATTTTGATTTCTCTAAAGTAATTATTTCAATAATGCTACAGGGACAGTATCTTTTCTTTATACATGAAGAAAATTTTCTTGGCTATAAATTCCAAGCATGAAAACACTGCAGAATCTGGAACCCATGAGCCCTTCTTGAAAAATGATGGATTAATAAGAAAGTTCAGTCAAATAAGAAATTAATCAAAGTAATTCCAGTATGGAGAAGCTTTGGCTAAAGGACTAGTGAAAAGCATTCCACCTGTTTGGTAACAAGACCAAGATCTAACCTCAAAAGCTCAGGGACTCAAGGTTGCAGGAGAGAATATAATAAATATACCTTAAACAAGTAAAAATAAAACCAACAAAAATGGGTAGGAGACGTGTGAGTAGGGGATGCACACGTTTCACTGCTTTATATTTCATACAAGGAAAACTGAAAATGTATACAATTGAAAAATGTAGTTAAAAACAACATGGTTTTGGAAACCTTTGGGGGATTTAGATAATCTATTTTTTTAATGGAACTCTTGGGATGTAATATTTCTTAGGATGAAGTTTCTTACAGATTTAAGTAAAAGTAAATCAAGTATTCTATTTAAAAAGATTTTGTAAAGTGTGATCCCAGTCTTATGAAATGTTCTGTCCATTTATACATATATTTGCCATTCTCCTTCCTTCATCCATTCATCCATGCTTACTTCTATCTGCAGATGGATATACACATGAGAAGTATAGAATGTGCACCCAGTTTGATACAACTGTTTCCGGCTCAATTATTGCCTTCTTTTTACTTATCTGTATTTTGGAATTTTTAAATAATGAGGAAGTATCTTTTGTGACAATAAATTTACTAGTCTAAAAATAAAAACATAAGAGTTAATGGCCAAAGAAAATCAATTTAGAATAAAAAGGAAAACAACCACATAACAGGTACGGCTAGCTGCCAAACTCCTTTCTCCTTGATAAAAGAAACCTAATTTTGCCCTGAGCAACAATGTGCCCAGTTAAAAATATTCATCTCCCTGGACTCCATGCAATTGGGGGAGGACATGAGATCAAAGTTCTGGCCAATAAGATGGAAGCAAGTTTCCTCCACTGGGCTTGGGAAGTGACTATTTTCCTGAATTAAAGTTGATAATTTAACTAGCACAAACCTTTTACCTTTTGCTTCTCCTGACAAGGCCTGAAGGTTGGGTAGTCATCTTATTAACAATGAAGACAAAAGTCATGGACTAAGGATTTTGTAGCAGTAAAAAAGGGATCCGATTCCTCGCACGGTTGTACCACCTCTAATTGTCTATCCCTGGCTTCTCTGATGCATGAAAAAAGCAGCCTTTTATTTGAGGACGCCCCAGTAGTCGGTCATCTTTCCCATCTTAACCAATGTTGATCCCAAGAGCATTCTCTAGACTTTCTGTACACTACTCTCTATCTGAGAGCTGCTTCTCAGACAACCCAACCTGCATAACCATGCCAAAGGAATTACAGTTCTGAATAAAACTAAAATTGTTGTGGGAAATTTTACAATGAAAAGAGATTTTTAAAATTCACTTAATAGTCTAATGAGAAAAAGTAACTCAGTATAAAAATAATCATGGTTTATCACTGTATAATCTAAAATTTAGTGATGTGTTCTATTTTTATTTTGGTAGTCACAAACACTAACATTTTGAAATAGGGAAAAACACTCATAAAAATATTATTGTCTTCAACTATCAACCTCTACATCATCCCCCTCTTTTCTTTTCCACCTACTGTGACATTACTTGTGTCTTCATTCTTAGTAATTTCAATATACTCACAGGTGAAACTTGCGACCCCCTGGCTTCTGGCTCCTTATACTTCTCTCCACCTAGCTACTTATGCCCACTGGCATACTCTGTGTCTTTTTCTATTACCAGTAAATCACTCCTGATTCTCAGTCTCTGGCATTTACTCTCTATCAATCCTGTCTCCCACCTCCCTGATACCTGGATTCCAAGAACCCTTTGACCCCACTGGGACCCACAGTCTATTGTTCCTACCTGTCTCACACTGTACCACACCACTTGATGTTCCTTCCTTCATTACTCAACTTAAATTCCACATACATCATTAGCCCTGTCTTCCTCCTTTCAGTTGGCAAAAAACACTCTGATCTCATCTCCTACAATCCTCTTTGCTTACTCTGCCCTAGCCACATGGGCTTCTCTGCTGTTCCTTGAACACGCCAGGCAATCTTTTGTACTTTAGGACTTCTGCACTATTTCATCTTTCTGGCATATACTTCCCCTAGATATCCACATGGCAACTTTTTTATCTCCTACAAGTCTTTGTTCAAATGGCTCTTTTTCAATGAGGCCCACTTTGCCTACCGTATTTAAAATTGTAACCTGCTAGACTCTACCACTAACACTCCTGCTGTACTTTCCATTTTTCTTACATATAACATCATTTTCTTATTTATTACACTTCTTGTTAAATGTCTGTCTCTCCTCAGCAGATGAAAGTTCCACAAAGATGGGAGAGGGTAAATATCTCTGCCTGTTTTGTTTACTGATGTATTGCATGGGCCTTAACTGCCTGACCAAGGTAGGTGCTCAAAAAGTATTTGTTAAATGAATGAATTTGGATAAAGTAAACCTCAAAAAATGTTGGAGGTTAATTTATCTAAAATAAATAAATAATATTAAAAACAAAACTTCCTCTTCTTGCTCCCAAAAAGTACAGAATGAACACTCCTAGAACATTAATGAAACATTTTCATACTCCTCTTTATGATTCTAAAATCTGAGAAATGTTCCAGGTGCTTTTTTTAATCTTAGGTACTAGACCCAATGGATGGTTAATTTCTAATGAGTAGATGACATCACAGACAGATGTTCCACAGAAAAGAGAACACAAAAGACTTCTTAGGAGAAGGGATTAGGGGTCCCTAGGTTAAGAACAGGAGAAAAGGATGCTTGTATTAATCCTCTACAATCATATTTCTGTCTCTCCAGAATAAGCAATCTACTCTCTGTTCTCCTTCATGCTGACAAAAATTAGCCCTAGGCTTCCCATCTCATATGCACAAGTTACCACAGCAAATACACGCCCACAAGGACAGAAGTAGCAAGTCATTAATGCCTAAAGGATTTTAAATGTAGTCAAAGTGGTCCTGGAATTCACAGTTGTAGGAAAAGGCCAGGAAAGATACTGTAAGCTAGAAATGAATTTCCAATAAAGGTAGCTCTCCTCATGACAAATATCACCACATAACAATGATAAAATTGGTCATTCATTCAATTTAATCACAAAAGAAAGGACAAAATGCTTCTGGTTTCCTTGCTCTCCCTTCTCCACTGGGGTCTAAAGGTAGCAGAAATGTTGGTCTGACCTGAACATTTCTATTTCTTTTAATAGCTGAATGGGCTTCTGAGTTGAATATAGTCAATATAAATGACTACATTAGGAAATAACAGAAATACTGTGATGTACACAAATGTGTATTATGTGACATGTAAAACATCCTGCCTCTCCAAGTCTATACTGAACTACTCTCCAGATAATTTCTATATTGCAGGTTACCATTTGCATTCTGAATTGATTGTTCTTCTCTGGAAAACATTTTGGATGTTACAAAGCCAGCCAGATGAAGAGGGGTTTGAAACTCCCATCTTCTATTCACTTCCCACACTATGGATCTCACAGCAGGAGAGCCCAGAACTAATGACAAAAATCTTCTGTAAACTGAACCTTTCAGAAATGGAATGTAGTACCTTAAGATTAATCCTTCTTTATGAGTAAGGAAGGAAAGTTCACAGAAGAGAAGGAAATAGGGAGAGGAAAGAACATGGAAAGTAAACTAATACACTATATGCACAGAATTCTATTATGAAAGGAATATATGATTACCTTTTTTCCTAGTTTGATTTGATGTGGGAATGGATCTCAAGTTTTTGCTTTTCATGTCCTTTGAAGTTTTCTTTTCAAGAGTAGAAAACGTCTTGAATGGGGAACTGGGTTTGCCATAGCCTGAGCTCCTAACTGATGCATATAGTGCACTCTGGAGTTTTCTCTTAAGTAAAGGAAGGGCACTTCCAGTCTCCTTGCATGGCACCTGTTTACCAGTTACAGCCTCTTCCTCTCCAGAGCTGAGCTGAGATCTGTAAGTCTATGCACAAGTACAAACTTCAACTATAGTTGTAAACATTTAACAGATGGCAAAACCATAATGATTACTAAAAAACAATTTACAGAAGACAAATCCCTATGTTAAAATTCTCTAAGTCTAATTCATCAGAATTTTAGTATTTTGAAGCACATCTTCAAAGTCAGAACTAAAATAAGCAAAATAATAAACAGCTTGCAGAAAGCAAGATGTGTAATTTACTAGTATGAACATGGAGGAGAGCAGGGATGAGCACATTTTGAAGTGACATAAAATCTTATCTCTTTTCTCTAGCTTTCTCAAGATGAATGTTTATTAACACCCTGCTTTAACTACACAAGCTCTGGAGATGATTTATAATAAATGTGTAACTCAAAATTATAAAATAAAATTGAATATTGGAATCATGGAAACCAGCAATCAGAACAGATCAAGAACAGAGAAAAAAGGAACAGTGAAATAAAAGCTCTTAACAGTTGAGAACAGCATTTATATGAAATGCCAACTCACATAGTAGGTGCAGAATACAGACCTACTTGGGAAAACTGAGTAAAAAGCACTAGAATGGTGAATAAATTTTATTTTCTTATACTACTCAAATCCTAGACTATGTTTACTTAAAAAAGTGAAAAATAGAAAAGATGACTTCTAAAAGAAAGCTAATGTTATAGTGGAAATTTCCAGTTTGGGGACTGCAAGGTGTTATAATAAATATTGTTCACAAACATACAGGATCTATATGGAGATTAGTGTCTAACTAATTGCATTAGCTTAAGAAATAATACAGACAATATTAATATAACATAATTTATCAAAATGTCAAATCTATTTAGATCATAAACACTTACTTTATTTAATTTGTCATCCTGAGGTAATAATGTAGGACCAACAGATATCTTTTTCTTCAAAATATCAAGGTACATTTTATCTATATGTTCTTCCATAGTATTTACTCTTGGACAGCTACTTTCTATACATTTGTTTGTTGTCATTTGTAAAACCACATTCTCTTGAGTTCTGTCAAAAAATTGGTTCCCAATTTGTGGCTCTTGAGATATAACATTTGGGTTCATATTCAGGGGTGAAGGGCTAACAAATTCAGTTTCTTTACTATCAGCCAATTTCTTACAGCTATAAAACAAAACAGTACATAGATAATGAACCCTATATGACTCCTCAAATATCAGTTTTATTAATACAATGCACATACACATAATATACATATAAATATATTTGTATTATTAACATATAATATTTAATGTATTTAATATTTGTAACTATTCAAATTAGGTCATTAATGTCAAATACATTATTTACAATTCTGGCCTAAAGTATATTCACATGGTATGATATAATTGCTTTAAATTTTAGATAATTCTAATGCAGTACAACACGAGGGATGACATGAATGACTGTGAGACCTACATCAAAGCAATGCCAAACCAAGCAAGACTGAGACTGCTTCTGTGCTAGAAAAAAATATAAATTTCTAAGTGGACTTTTGGTAGTATTTTTTTATCAATAATATTTTATAAAGTCAACATGCATTTGAGGCAGGAAAAATATTTTATTCATTTCTAGAAGAAACTAAAGAAGTAATTGTTATTTATGTTAATGAGGCATAGGGTATAAATATTAAAAACCATAAATTTCATCACAGTATAGAAAAACTTTAAAGTAGAACAGGAACATCACTAAGATTTTGAAATAAATCATTTCTGTGGTTTAAAACACCTAAATGCAATAGAACATTTTAGACAACTGGATCTTAAAACTATGGGAATCCCTTAAGGAAACATCCTAAATGTGGTTAAATATCAGCATATTCTGGGAGTTCCAAAAAATATAGTCATTGCTGTTTTCAAACTAATAATGGTCAATTAGATAATTTAATTTTATAATTTATAAAATGAGATTAAAAAAATTAATAGGTTACCATTTCCATAAAAGTAAGGTAGAATGGCTTTTTGGTAATTGTTAGAAGCCTTAAAGTAGCTAGAATCATTAGAAAATAAAATAATTCTTTCGCTCTTTGTGGTCGCAGAACCTGACTAGATGCTCATCAAAACTTGCCTGTGCCAGTTAAACTGCATTTCCTCCCTGCCTCAAATCTGGATGGGTCCGTTTTCTAGTCCTTCCCTTTAGAATGGGAGTGCTCTGGTGACAAGAACCTAAGATACGTGTTGTTGGCTTAATGGCTGGGTTTTGGACAAGGCAGCATACGAACCAGAGGCCAGAGGGAGGCAGTGCACATGTCACAGTGGCAAACATTTGTTAAACTGTCACCTGCAATAGTTTATGAGGCAGACCACATGGCTACAGAGTCTGGGGTATCAAGGAGAAATGGCAGGAGAGAACAGCGAGTTCTTAAGTGCCAGCTACTATTGGCTACTTTTGGCAATTTACGATAAGAAAGATGAGCTCACAATAGAGTGGGCCAGTCCGAGAGAAGCAATCAAAGGGAACAGAGAGTCTAGAAACTCAGGGTTTCTTAGGTTCACTCTGTGTCTAGGTTTAAACAGTAAGATTTGGCATTGAAAAATGCTATGAAAAAGCAAGATTTCATAAGACTTCTTGTTTGAAAAGTGATTCAGTTCCTAGGCAAAGATCATATTAAAGGTGTCATCTTCGCACTTAAGGTTGTTATTCCAACAACAGCCAGACAGCTGCAATTAAACTGAGAGAAAATAACAGAGGGACAAGAAAGCAAAGACAGAAAGCAGGTTTAAAACACCTTTGTCTAGCAAAAAGTTGTAACTGCAGTTGTTGGCACATGGGACTGAATGGAACCAAGTGGATCAGAAGCCTACTTAACTTTTTGAAGGAACTGTAATGACAAAGAAACCGCAACCCTACTTAAAAAAAAAAGCCAGAGACTTGTTCAGGAGATTTAACCCACCAGCGAGTAGGAAGTGACCACAGGAGGGCATCCTCCAAGATGGGCATGCCCACCCCCAAAAGCCCACTCCGGCTGCAGCTGCAGCCAAGGGTGACAAAATGCAAGACAAATCTGTCCCGGAGCTATACAGCTAGGTGCTATGTGGAACAATGTATTATAAGGCAGCTCCTTCTTAAGAGCAGAATAATGGCCTGATTATGGAAAATTCCCAACTTCAAAGGAGGAGGTCTTTATAAGGTCTTTCCAGTGGATTCTGAAGTTGCATTACTGACTGCATAAGGAAACCAAAATCAAAAGTTTCCTCAGAATTTCCCTTTCTGAATGGGAGTATTTGTTGCAGTTTTACATCATTGGGTGCGGGGGAGGAAGTCACTGCACAGCAGACAATGAGGAGCTAAATCAAGCCTGATGGAGAGGACTGTGCTTCACCTGGCAATCCTGGCCATTCACATGGACACAGCCCTGAATTGGACTTTGGGTTGTTTGCTTTGGGGATGGGATGAGGGGGTCTTTGTATGAAAAGAGTGAAATGCATACTTGGCTATTAGAAAGGTAGATTCTATAAAGACTGGCTAGATGCCTAACAAACTCGTATTTCACTTTTCTTTCTGAGCACGTAAGCAAACCCCATTTTCCAGCCCTCTTGTACCTTGTTATCTGGACATACTGGTTCTTGTCAATAGAATATGAGCTGCAGGGATACAAATGATTCTGTGCTGAGGCAGCTAAAAGGAAATATTCTAAGTCATTTTTTTTTCTTTTTTTATCAACTGGTTGGTTGAGACCATAACAACCTTAAAACCATGTGTCGATGATCGAAGTAGTCTAGGTCCCTAAATGATGGTGGAACAGAGTCCCTCCCCAGCCCCACAGACACACATATGATATGAGCAAGAAATAACTTTCTGATGATAAGCTTCTGAAATTTCAAGGGTTATTTGTTATAGCAGCTAGGATTGCCTACCCTACAGTTTACTAAAGAGTATTTGGATGTGTGTAGTAAAGTTTATACTACTGACATTTCTATAATTATTGTTATGTCTTTAAGGTAAGTATTCTGGTTTTCAACTTCTTAACACAAGCATAAAAAACTATATTTAGAGTTCACATTACTAGCATGGTTCCACCTATGCCCACAAACACACACGATGGGTAAAGAGAATCTCTTCAGTTACACTACCAGAACCCTAAACAGCAATCCTAAGTGGGCATAACCTGCCCCTTATAGATGCCAATGCACACTGGAGGCCAGCAGAACAGCAGACTTAGCATTCAAGTGGGTGGGCTTTAGAGTAAGCTTCGCTGCATCATTTTCTCTCAACCAGCACAAATGCAGAAACAGGGCAAGCAACACTCCAAGTGATGCACACGATGGGGATATGGTACTAGTAGGGCCTCAAAATGTGTCTGTTGAAAACACAAACGAATGAATGAATATGTGAAAGGATGATAGGCTTTTGACAGAAATATTTCAAGGAGATCAGAGAACTGACAATATATGTGATTCACAACACAGATTTCTCTGGTTTTAGCCGTGTCATCTTGAGCAATTTATTTAACTTCTTTAAGCTTTATTTTTCTTATCTATGAAATGGGGATAGGATAATGATGGAATACACTTCAGGGAGCTATTCTAAGATGAAATGAAATCTAATATGGAAAGCACTTTGTACAGTAACTCGCCTACTATAAAATGTGATAAAAATGGTAGCTATCATCATCTGGTTCTGGAGAGAGCTCCACCGCTGGACTGGTTCACTTCACTTTCATCACTTGAGTAACAGAGATAAAGATGCCAGAGGGTCACATGAGATAACGGATGTGATACCCTAAGCATTACACATATGTAAAACTGTCTTACGACAAAGTTGTTGTGAGGTGCTACTCTGTGTGCTGGAGAATAACAGCAAGGTCCCACAGGTTTCCTTTAAAGGGCACTGGAGAGGGAGCATTTCCAGGAAGCCCATTACTCTTGTGACCAAAGACTCACCTTGTGAGCTACTGGCTGGTCTGTGACTAAGTGTAAAATGAGCTGATTTATAAAGAAGGAAATGTATGACTCATATACAGAAGAAAATTCATGTTCCCTCTCACTGTTCAAATCAACTATCTGAGATATGTAAAGCTGAAAGGATTTTGTTTTTCAGTGAAAAGCTTTAAGACTACTTAATGGTAGCAACTTTTTTGGTAGCATCAGCCTTTTGTTTTAATTTTAGCATTAGAAGAATTTTGATGAACTAAGTGAGGACTAATAAAGAAAGCAGTGACTCACAGGTAGACTCATACAAGCTTCCCATTTATTAATCATTCACTAGGAATGATTAACTAGAATAAATGACTCTAAAATTTTTCAGTGACAAGGCAATAAACAAACAAACTGTACAATTCATTCCAAAAAACTCATACCTGACAGGTTGTAAGTCAAAACCACTGACTCCAAAGGAATTTATTTTCATAGGTTTCATCAGCTCCTCTACTGTGGGCAGATCTAAGAGGGGAAAAAAGTTAGAACAGCAACCAAAAATGTTTTGTAAATTGCTAAATTTTATGTCACCACCAAAATTACATTTTCTGATTGACACACTTAGCAAAATGTCATTAATAATAAGCCCCGTTTCCCACTGTAAACTTGCTTGTACCAAAAAAGAAAAAAACCTCCTTTGATGTTTACATTTGAAATGCATATGCGTATGTACTTGATAGATCTATACCATTTATGTATGGAATATCTAAATATTAAATGTATGTATATGGGTGTATCCACACACTATCTCTTTCTCTGTTCTCTGTTCAAAAAGTAACTTCGGTACATGTACATGGAAAAGGGTAAAAAAATTGAAAACACTTAAGTGATTTCTTCATTTGGTCAAGGCAATTGGAGGAATAATTGAAATTTTATCCCATGTTTAACTTCACAGTTAAAACAATGATTCCAGATTTCATTTGAACCCTTTAAATAAATTCCGAGATGAGAAACAATCATTACAGAAACTGTATTTAAATTACACTACACTGGAAACTGTTCAGAGAGAGTCTCAATAAATCAACTTTTACCAGATTCTGTAGTAGAGATGTGTTTAGGGGACTCCCTATCTTCCTGAGGATGATCTTTCACTGAGCTCTTGGCGTTCTCCCCTGCACTGCTCCCAAGTCCTTCCTCCCCTGCGTCCCCCCCAGAATGGGTAGATGGTAATAGGCCTGATGCAAAGCTTCAATGTCACTGCTGCTTCGCCCACAAGAAACAGCTGTTGAAATATAAATGTGATCTACAGCATAATCACACAAATACATGAGAAATGTAAAACTCTAATATTATCCCTTAGTCTGTTAGGAATGGTAAACAAGGCAATAGGACAAGGCTGATATAAATACAAACATTGGTAATACGCAGCATAGCCTACCAGTATGACATCACAGCAGGCTCAGTGTGTCAAGAGCCTGTCCTGACAAGGTAACTATAAAATCTAACCCCAGGAGTTATTGCCGTCTCTTCCTACTACGCTTAATCAACCCCTCTACGTGGGACAAAACGTCCTAAATCTCCCAAACTGACATAATCTTCCAAGAACTCTCTCTCCCTTACCATTATCACTCACACTCTCTTTCCCTTCCTATCTTTTTCTCTCTCTCTCTCTGCTTTCCTGTGCCACACAGCATCTTGTAGTCTGCATTTCTCCAGCTGAAATTCACTCCTCTAACTTTACGATCCAATTTTTTCTTCTCGTCAGCCCTGCAGAGACCCCTACCTGGGGCTCTTCCTTCTGCACAGGTTCTTCTCCTTGTTCTTCCCACTACTGTTTCTCCACCTTTTATGGTCAGTGACTGATCTCAGGGCTCCACCTTTAGCCCCCTCCTAAAAAGCTCTCATTTACTTTGTTTTTGGCCAGGCTAATTTCAACAAGACCCTTAGCTTAACTATTACCCATGTGCTCATGACTCCCAAATCTGTCTTTTGTCCTTTTTTCTGAATATTAAACTTTCTAACAGACATTTAGATTGTTAAGGAAATCATATTTAACATATCCCCAATTGAATTAATTATATTCCCCAACAAAACTTGCTCTCCACTACCTCGTTTTGGCTGATGGCATCACTATTCACCCAGTCAGCCAGATAAGAAGGCTGATGCCATGGTTACTTCACTCACCCCTCCTTCCCTATTGAGCTCCTCTGCTACATACCAACTGATAAATAAATTCTGGAAAAAAGAATTCAAATAACCTAATGACAATAATGATTTAAGATTTTTATGAGTTATTTTCTTACTCATTTTGTACCTTTCATTACTAACAGTGGAATTTTCAGAATTAGAGAAAAGAATACAAGAGTCATAGAAAAGTGGAAAAAAAGAACAGAAACAGGGTGACCAGCCTACTTTTCTCTTGATACCCACGGTCAATTTTAGTGCTTAAAATATAATACACATCCTCCTCTCCCTCTGTATAAGTTGTAACTTGCACAGTATACACTTCTGAGAGGATATTTCCAACTCTAAACATAAGAGGTCGCCAAGTGCCACATATAAGACTGTGTTTAAGAATGCTTTGCAATGGGATATCCTTCTATCTAATGTTTCAGGTTACCACTGCTATTTGAAGCACACCCAATAAATATGATTTCCTTAAATAAATTAAAAACAAAAAAGGAGGATACTGTTAGAGAAGAATCACTAAGACTTAGGTGGCAGGGATTTTCAGTAGGATCTGAGGAAGAAGATCTTGCCTGCTAAGGTGAGCCTGACTTTCCCCCTAAACCATCCAGCAGACCCAGAGGAGCATGACTGAGGGAGAAAATTAATCTTTATGAAAAAAGAAAAAAGGCACAAGGTGTTTTTTTCTCCTCTACAGAAATAGCACAATACTTAAGTATCTGCTGAGTATATAAAAAATATGACACGTAAATAGCATAGCAGTACTGAATGATTATACTTAATTTAACAGGTGTGAGGTGTCAAGAAGAGGTCCTAGGCTTAAAGCAACAGTAAACACTCAGAAAAAGAAATGACCTAAAAGTTAGAAATTAGAAATGGAAGACAGAGAGGTATGAAGGGCTGTTCAGAATAGAGCAGGGGAAGTACTTTTCTCTTGAATCATGAATCCAAACTGATATTAAAAATAATTCCAAGCTCATATGTTAATTTTTTTCATGCATTTTATGAAAAGGGCTAACTTTTCTGCCTTTTAAATAAAAAAAGAAAGACCCACTGTGGTCAAGAATAAATTACTAGGGGGAGCAAGGCCTGAAGTGGGCTATCAGTTAGGAGGCTCCTACAATAGCCCAGGGAAGAGATGATGGCGGCTGAGACCAAGGCGGTGCCGGGAGAGGGGCTGAGGGGCGCTCAGATTCTCAGCATGAGGAATTAACAAGGTCTGCAATGATTAGATGCTGGGTGTGAGAGAAAGAGAAGAAAAAAGGGGGACTCCATGGGTTTGGGCCTGAGCAACTAGAAGGGTGACAGTGCTTTCAGCAGAGGAGATGGTGGTCAAGTAAGGAGTGGGGAGATGAAGAGGGCAGATTTGGACACCCCTGTAGAGGGGAGGAGGAAAGTACAAATCAGGTGTCCTTGAAGCCCAGTGAAGAAAGCATGTGAGGGAGAAAGAAGTGGAGGGACTGACTCTGCTAAGGGCTGCTAGTGGGTCAGCTAAGATGGAAACTGAGCACTGGATTTAGCACCATGGAAATCATTTGCACCATTCATTACTGAAGCTCTCAGGCACTGTACCATGCATGAAAAAATTCAGGTTCTGGGGTGTGGAAGAAGCTGGAAGGAAAAGCAAGCTCTTAACTCCAGTTTCTGCTGCTGTGTGGGGAGTCAGAGCAGTAAGTTGCACCCAGACTAAAAGGCATCATGTTACTGATACCAGCAGGCTCCTCTTAGTGAAGACAGACAGGTAGCAGCTGGGAGTTCAGAAGGAGGATTCCTCATTCGTAGCCAATTAATGGGCTCCTGGAATATGTAATGAAAACAAACAAGCCAAAGTAGTTCAGAAGCAAAGCAAAGTAGTATTTGGAGAGGCGACAGCAGCAGTGGTTTTATGAAGGTGTCAGAGATCTAATCACCGCCATTTCCAGTAAAAAGCAATTAAGAATAATTACCAAGTTCCCTTAGGGAAGAGACTCTGCTTCCTAGCTATACCCTAGGGCTGTCACAAAGTAGATGCACAATAAATATCTGCTTGTTGGCTGGCTGACTATCATGCATGGTACCTGTTACCTCATTTAATATTCACAACACCCTGTGATATAATAGTGCCAAGAGGAGACATACCAATTAAAAAAAGAAGACAGGACTCTATGTAATTATTTTATATACTACTGCAAGTCAAGATTTTTCCACTTTAGGAAGTTGAAATATATCAAATCTTGTTTTGCAGAGCCAAGGGTCTAGTCATGGAACAATACTGTCACCCTGACTGTTCTAGTCATACAGCCAAAGCTCAAAATGGTACTTGCCCATGAGATAAATGGAAATATGCAAAGGCTAGCTCTGGCCCTCATTTTTATAGTTACCAACCTTTCCAAAATAATAAAGTACAAAAAATTTCATAAATATTATTTTAAAAAGATGATCTTTGATAATGCATCATCTGAACCTGTTTAATACTGGAAGAAACATGGTAAAAAACAAAACCAAACAAAACAGCCCACTGATCTTTTTCACTTCTTAAACCGATTTGAAGATTTTCAAATAAATTTTTGAAATACTAGATAAATTTAATACCCCACAATCAAGAAGTATTTATACTGTATGCCTTCAGGTTTTTAATTATAATTTGTACTATTAACAGAGGACTGGTATAAATAATAAGAACCATACCGTTGCTACTGCTGGTTGAATCTTAACAATATATGCAGCACTATACATGATCTCAATCGACCAAACCAAGATCTTGTTATAAAGCGGCTTAGAGGCACTAATTGTCCAATGTTACACAGCTGATAACGGGCCAGGCTGGGAATATAAACACAAGGCTACACAACAATAAAATCATATGCTACTATCTTCCAGTAACTGACTCATCAAATTATTTCTGAGTCAAGAATATTTAAGAAATAAGACTAAAACACTGTAGTTTAATATTACTGCTTGGATAATCTTAATAGAATTTTTATCTTCAGTAATACATTTTTTTATTTCTGAGTTTTTCTTATAACCTACAGCAGTAATATTCATACTGTGTTTTATAAAAAGACACGTTTTCAGAGAAAATCATGGGTTCTACAGATGTTTGGAATTTCATTTAAAATTATCCTTTAAAACATAAGAACTATAATAAAAATTAATCTGTACATGCAAATGTGCCATGTATGTAACTGTAATATTTTGAAGGCCACTGGAGTGGTAACTTTTGTCTCCTACTTTGTTTACATGTGTATCCTAGAATAAAGTTTCTCTGGCCATCCTGTACATATATGAACTTCCTTCATGGGTCTACAAGATCTACACTGGTCTTTTAGAAGAATTCATGTCTGCTTATGAAAATTGTACAAGTGGACTATCATGGCACATATGTTTCATGTATATAAATAAACAGCAGTAAGACAGAGGAACATGTGCTCTGCACATGCTTCCATCGTGGCAGAACATTCTACTGGGTAATAACAAGTAAGGGAGTAACATGTATTGATGGGAAATTCTGTTGTCATTTTTTCACTGTCATATTTGTATTTTAATATACAAGTGGATGAAATAAGATAGTGGTGACTCTTAGAACGGCAGTGACTAGAAAGAGGAAATCTGAGCGGGCTTTGTGGTTTCAGTCATGTTTTGTTTTTTTGATCTGATTGCCGGTTACATGAGTGTGTCAGTATTTGAAAGTTCATCAACTTGCACTGTTATGATACACTAACTTTTATATAGGCATATTACACTTCAATAAAAAGCACAAAGAAGTAAAAAAATAAAATGCAAGCAGATGTTTGGAGTTGGTTAGTGATTTATCATTTCTATTGCTCTTTTTTCCCAAGTGTCTGGATTGGTTTAATTGAGCCTTGCAAAGCAAGCTAATTAAGACGTTCCATGTGCAAGTATTTGTGCAGTAACCCAGTAATATTTTTATACTATACTACAATAACAAAATATAAAAACATACTGGAAGTCTGATGATGATATAAGAATATAACAAATGCCTGTAATTTCTGATTTCAAAAGTTCAAAAATTTCAAAAGACCATTATTGTTCTAACTTTATAAGTAAATATTATAAATGTAAACATGTTTATACCAAAAAAATACCATTTTTAACTACACACAGAGTATACTACATGAGATTTCATTTGGAAATAAGTATTCCACCTACTGCTTTAGAAAAAATTTTGAAAAAACAATCTTAAAGACCTTTACAACTTAGAGTGTAGATGGTCCTAGGCATTTCAGAATTTGGAGATGTGATCTAGCTTTTACCTACACACAGGGAACTATGGAAAATCAAAGTAAGTCCAAAGTCTCATTTTTCCTGCACATGGCAATTTTAACTGAACACTTTGGAGGGCCATAGAAAATTAGTTATTATTTCCCTACAGTGCTATACTTTTTATCAATAGCATTTATTCATTTATTAATAAGTATTTACTTGAAAACACACTTGACTTGGCTTACTAGCATTAAGTGTCACAATTAATAAATTCAGGTAATTTAAGTTGTCAATTATGGTAGAAAATGTGAGAGTTAAAATTTTATTGTCAACATAGTTATTATACATATTATTATATACAACATATATTCCCCTGGAAGTGTAATCAATTAATAGAGAACAGCCAGTTTTTCACTTTTACCTGTTCCTGTCATTTCATTATCAGTTATTTCTGGCAGGGCTTTTTTGGCTTAGTTGTTGCTCTATCCTGTTCATCAAGGTTGACCTCTGCAACAGAGTCTAATGAATCCAGCAGCTCCACTGGAACAACATAAAAAATATATATTAGGAATATAGAGAACTGTGTATAGTTTCTTTAATGGAACATTTTAATTATATGCAAGCTGTATAAAAACAAAGAAATATTTACATATAAAGAATATGTAATCATGTATCTTTCACAAGCATGCCTTTCTTAAGTACAAGAGATCAGACTTACATCAACATACATTATCTGTGCTTGTATATAGGTCTAATGTACATTTAGGTGTAGAAGGCAAAGGGGATGAGGAAAGTAACAGAAAGAAATATTCTTTTTTCCCCCCAGCTTTATTAAAGTACAGTTGACAACTAAAAATTCTAATTTTTACAATTGTAATTGTACAATTTGATGATTCAACATATGTATACATTGTGAATACATGTATTTACCACAATCAAGCTAATATATCCATTACCTTATATAGTTATCTTTTGTGCGCGTGCTGTGAGAATCCTTAAGATTTCCCCCTTAGCAAACTCAAGTATACAATATTTTTAGCTGAAGTCACATTGTTAGACCTCTAGAACTTACTTATCTTGCATAACTGAAACTCTGTACCCCTTAACCAACATCTTCCCATATTCTCCTCACCCAGCCTCTGGTAACCGTTATTCTGCTCTGTTTCTGAGCTTAACATTTTTAGATTTCAGACATACATCAGATTATGTAAGATTTGTCTTTTTGTATCTCGCTTATTTCATTTAGCATGATGTCCTCCATAATATATTATGTATGTTACACTTTCTTTATTCATCCATTGATGGATATTTAGGTTGTATCTATATTTTGGCTATTATAATGCTGCAATGAACATGGGAGTACAGATTATCTTTGAAATATACCCAAAGGTGGGACTGCTGAATAATAAGGTAGTTCCATTTTTTTTTTTCAGAAACCTCCATACCATTCTCCACAGGGGCTCCACCAATCTATATTCCCACCAACACTGTACACAACTTCCCTTGTCTCCACATCCTCACCAAAACTTATCTTTCCTTTCTGATGATAGTGCTTCTAAGTGTGTAGTGATATCTTTTTGTATTTCTCTGATGATTAGTGAAATTTAGCATCTTTTCATATACCTATTGGCCTCTTGCATGTCTTTTTTTGAGGAATGTCTATGTCTATTCAGGTCATTTGCTCACTTTCAATCAATCTGGGTTTTTTTTTTTTTTTTTTGCTCTTGAGCTGCATGAGTTCTGTGAATTTTGGATATTAACCCCTTACCTATTATATGGTTTACAAACATTCTCTCTCATTCATTCCATAGGTTGCCTTTTTTAGTCTGTTGTTTCTTTTGTTATGCAGAAGCATTTGTTTGATGCAATCCCATTTGTGTATTTTTGCTTTTGTTGCCTGTATTTATAGGACCATATCTAAAAAATTATTGCCCAGTGCAATGTTAAGAAGCTTTCTTCTTGTTTTCTTCCAGTAGTTTTGTAGTTTTGGTCTTTAAGTCTTTGATCCATTTTGAGTTAATTTCTGTAGGTGGTGCAAAATAAGGGTCCAATTTCTTTCTTCTGTACGGGGATATCGAGTTTCCTGAACACTATGTATTAAAGAAACTATCCTCTCTTCATTGTATATTCTTGGCAGCTTTGTTGAACATCAGCTGACCATAGATACATGGATTTATTTCTGGGCTTTCCATTCTGTTTCATCAGTTTTATATCTGTTTTTATGTCAACACCATATTGCTTTCACACCTATAGCTTTATAATATATTGTTATACCAGGCAGTGTGATGCCTCCAAGCTGTGCTCTTTCTCAAGCTTGCTTTCACTATTTGGGGTCTTTTGTGGTTGACCAAAAATTTTAAAATTGATTTTCCTGTTTCTGTAGAGAATGACATAGGGATTTTGATAGGGATTGCATGCAGACATGTAGATCACTTTGAGTAATATGGACATTTAAAAAAATACTCATTCTTCCAGTCCATGAAAATGGGATGCCTTTCATTCATCTGTGACTTCTTTAACTTCCATGTTTTATACTTTTCAGTTTAAAGGTCTTTCACTTCTTTGGTTAAGCTTACTCCCAAGTATCTTATCCTTTTGGTTCCTGTTGTGAATGGGATTGTTTTATTGATTTCTCTTTCAGATAGTTTATTGTTTGTGTATAGAAAACAAGACTGATTTTTGTATGTTGATTTTTTTGCTGAATTCGTTTACTAATTCTAACAATTTTACGGAGTCATTAGGGTTTCCCATGCATGTGATCATGCCATTGGCAGCCAGATATAATTTTACTTCTTCCTTTCTGATTTGGGTATCTTTTATCCTTGTCTTCTCTAGTTAGAACTTGCAGCACTATGTTGAACAAAAGTGGTGAGAGTGGGCATCTTTGCCTCATTTTGGATCATAGAGGGAAAGTTTTATCATTTTTCCCCTCTGATTGTGATGTTAGTTGTAGGCTTTTCATAGATGTCTTTATTGTGTGAGGCAGGTTCTATTTTGTTGGGAGTTTTATGAATAGATGTTGAACTTTGTCAAATGCTTTTCTGATGTTTATTGAGATTATTAGTTTTTTTTGCTTTTATTTTGTTAACATGTTGTAACATACTGACTGTCTTGCACATATTGAGCTATCCTTGTATCCAGGGATAAATCCCATTTTGTCATGGTATATGATCCTTTTAATGTGCTGTTAATTGTGAGGGGTTTTGTTTGTAATTATTTTCATCAGGGATATTGGCCTGTAATTTTCTTTCCTTCCCCTCTTCTTGCTTTACTACATTTTACTATTATCAACTAACTTTAAGGTAATTCATATCAATTGTCTCTGTATTCTTTCTGAATAGTATCTTCATAGTATTCCAGCATGTTGTTATCTTGCAATCAATATGTAAGTATTTACACCATAAAACAGGCAAAATCTACAAAATAAGGCTTTTTCTTTTCTTCCAGAATCTTTTTGTTAAACATATATCAACATATCACTGGTTGGGACCCTGTAAATTACTTTTCTTCTTTAATTAACTATGTTTGTTTTTTCAAGATTTACTGAGGCAATACTGTCAAATAAAATTGTAATATATTCAATGTGTACAACATGATGATTTCATATATGTATATATTGTGAAAGGATTTCTGTTAATTACATCCGTCACCTCACATGCTGTTTTTACTGTTGAGAACACTTACTTTCTACTTCCTTACCAAATTTCAATTACATAATATTAATTGCTCATAATGTTATACACTAGATCCTTAGAACTTATTCACTCATCTTATAACTTAATATTTGTACCTGTTTACCAGTCTCTCCCATCCTCAAACCCCCAAGCCTCCTGTACCCTCCATTCTACTGTTTCTATAAGTTGAACTTATTTTTTAAGATTCCACATAGAAGTATTACTAGGCAGTATTGTCTTTCTCTGTGGTTTATTTCACTTAGCATAATGCTCTCCAGGTTCATCCATGTTGCAAATGGCACAATATCCTTCTTTTTTAAGGATGAAAAATATGTCATTAGTATATATAGTCCACATTTTTATTCATCCATCAACAGGTCATTTTCATACCTTGGCTATTGTGAATAATGCTACAACGAACATGGGAGTTACAGATATCTCTTTAAGACTTCATTTTCTTTGAATATATTCCCAAAAGTGGATTGCTGGATCATACGGTAGTTTTCTTTTTAATCTTTTGAGGAATCTTCATACTGTTTTCCATACTGGCCACACATTTATATTCCCACCAACAGTATATGAGGGTTCCCTTTTCTTCACATTCTTGCCAGTTTTGTTATCTCCTGTCTTTTTGATAATAGCCATACTGACAGATGAGGGGTGATACCTCATTGTGGTCTGGATTTGCATTTCCCTGATGATTAGTGAAGCTGAACATCTTTCCATATACCTGTTGGCCATTTATATGTCTTCTTTAGGAAAATGTCTATTGGGATCCTTTGACCGTTTTTTAAAATTCAGTTGTTTTTTGACTATAAAGCTAGATGAGTTCCTTGTGTAGTTTGGGTATTAACCTCTTCTTGGACAAGTGGTTTGCAAGTATTTTGTTCCATTCACAGAATGCCTTTTCATTGTGTTGAAGGTTCTCTTTGCTGTGAGAATTTTTTTAGTTTGATGTAGTCCCACTTCCTTATTTTTGCTTTTGCTGACTTTGTTTTGGTGTTAAATCTAAAAAATCATTGCCAAAACCAAAGTCAAAGAGCTTACCTCCCATGTTTTCTTCAGCTGTTTTACAGTTTCAGGTCTTATACTCAAGTATTTAATCCATTTTTAATTGATTTTTGTGTATCATGTAAGATAATGGTCCAGTTTCATCTTTTGCTATCCAGTTTCCCAAATACTATTTATCGAAGAAATTATCCTTTCCTCACTGTGGATTCTTTGTGCCTTTGTCAAAAATTAAATGATCATATATATATTTCTGGGTTCTCTAACTGTTCCATTGATCTCTGTGTCTATTTTTAAGACTAATACCATACTGTTTTGATTACTATAGTTTAGTAATATAGTTTGAAATCAAAAAGTATGATGCCTCCAGCTTTGTTCTTCTTTCTCAAGACTGCTTTGGCTATTAAGGCTTTTTATGATTCCATACATGTTTTAGGATTATTTTTCCTATTTCTGTGAAAAATGCCATTGGAATTTGATAGGAAGTACACTAAATCTATAGATCATTTTAGGTAGTACAGACATTTTTAGAACATCAATTCTTTCAATCAATAAGCACTGAGTATCTTTCCATTTATTTGGGTGTTCTTCAATTGCTTTCATCAATGTTTTACAGTTTTAAGTGTACAACTCTTATCTCCTTGATTAAATTTATTCCTAAGTTATCTTATTTGTTTTAATGCTGTGGTAAATGGAATTGTTTCTTGTGATTTTATTTTCTTGAAGTACTTTTCTCTGGTCTTGATTTCAAGATGATGCTGACCTCATAGAATGAGTTTGGAAGAATTCCCTCTTTTTCTGCTTTTGTAAAATTTTAAGAAAGATTGAAACGAATTTGTTTTTGAATGTTTGGTAGAATTAATCCGTAATGCCATATAATACTAGCCTTCTAAAAAAGAAAATTTTCCTAAATATAACAAGATGGATTCAAAATAAACATAAGGTACATTTGTTGAGAAAATTTGTGAACTTCAATTCATTAGATATCTAACAACAGAGATAGTGATTCTGAATAATTTAGATGCAATTCTGAACAGACCAATTTTTTTCCAACTAAAATATACAAACATAAATATTTACCATTAGCCAGCATGCCAGTTTTCTCTTCTTCCTAAATTAAAAGAAAACAATCATTTGACTTGAAACCAGTTACATAAGATGACCATGATGCAGATGGTAACAAAATTTGAAAGTCAGTGCTTTTCTCCATTATTAAAAGGTCAAGAAATGTGTCTTCTAGGTTTTTTCTATCACTCTCATTCACCAATAAACCTACATGGTTAGAGAATGTAACTGTGAGAGAACTTCTACAAGTCTCTTCAGAACCTTGGCAATTACTAGTAATTAATTTAGGCTTTTATAACCTTGGTTAAGAGTTTCTAGATGCCATCTGTTCACCTACCTTGCTCAGAAATTCTATTTTTCAAACTTCAAGGTAACATGACTGTTTTATACATAATTCCTACTATTATACCATCACCAGTCATTTTCCTCTTATTGTTCAAAATGAATGATCAAATATAACTTGTAATCATTGTTTCATGCATATTTTGGAAAAAAATTTTCAAAAAGGCAGGCTATCAAATGGTATGGAAGTTAAAATTTGTCAAAACTGTAAGTTCCTTTAAAGTAAGTTTTCTAATTAGTGCCATCTACATTCTCCACTTGGATAGGCAGTGTGTAGGATCATCCCAATGAAAGAGCTCTAACTCCTTCCTATTTTGATCTTTACCCAGATGGCTCTCTATTAGGGTTCCATATTTAGGATGGCACATTTTCATGCAAGTTGTGCCAAATACACCGAACTATCACCTCTTCTACTGACCTATTTATTTTTCACAAAATATTATAATTGCCATATTACAAGTATAAATCCCATTAAGTACCTAAGAATAATCATGTCACATTAATCTTTGTGTATTTCTAAAGTCATCTTATCTTTCCCTCCAAGTTGAGTAACATAGACACCCAAGGACAAAGTATTAAGTAAATTTAAAAATAAGAGTGTTTATTAATACCTAAAAAGTGTCTCTCACTTCTATTTAGAATCTACGGTTACATAACATCTTCAAAACATCTAGTCCTAATACACAGTTCCAAAAGAGACCGTGTCTGGATCAAGACCCATATAACAAATAGTTATTATTCTACTATTTAGTATTAGGGATCTTCAAGGATAAATTTTACATGGCAAGCAATATGGAAGAGAACACTTGGCCAGTCTTGGTAAGAACTGCGATACCAGAGAACTAGAGTACAGAAACAACGAACAGGAAATGTAGTAATTCAGCCAATTAAGTTTCAGACAGTAATGTCACTTTTAGTATAAATACTGAGGAGGGGTATTTACTGTACTTCACAAGGACAAGCCCTACCAAAGAAAAGTGTGTTTTAATATACCTGTTTAAAAACACAAAGATCACAGGGTCAGAAAGTCAAATTTCAGAAAAAGACTGGATTACCAAAGGAAGAAGTCTGTATAAGAATAATTTATTAAAATGTTAACAGAAAGATAGCTTTAGAAACACCTTTTCTTGCAAAGATGTAATAGAATTCAACTCAAAAGACAGGTTTATTTCATTTTTCTTGTACTTCAATTAGTTATAAAAGTTTTACCTTTTTAATCTTTTACATTATTAACTGACTAAAATATTATAGGGCTGTTCAAAAGATTTTATATCTTTAAAACAAATTTTAATATTTGTTTTCAAAGACAAAAATCTCAAACTGCTTACATATGAACTGTTACAATTTTTGTTACAAATCATTATATACAAATTGTTACATATATTAAAACTTTCACATAAAAAAGAACATTGGAATTTTCTAAATAACAGTAGATATAGTGAAATTCACAAAAGAGTTATCAAGATATTACTTTGTATTAGACATAATTCTGGGCGCTAGGACTAATATATGATAATTAAGATTCTAATGTCCAAGGTAGGAATGACTGAATTTTAAGTAACCTCAGAGATTAGATTTGTTAAGTAAAAAATGAACAAGTTGAGGAGACCTGGGAGGGTAGAACAGTGAATTTCAACAATACTCGGGTTTTGAGAACTCCCTGAGATCAGTGGAAGGAGGTGTAGTGCAGTGTCTGCGTGACTGCTGAGAGGTAGTATAAGCAGCAGTTCACGTATAACAGCATAGAGCTTAAGAGCATGACCAGGAGCCTGAAGGCCTGCATTCAATTCCTGGTTCTGCTACTTTCAACTGCAGAACCATCACCAGGTCAAAAATTCTCTTTGCCTCATTTTTCTCATCTATAATGTTGGGATGAAAATAGTACTTATCTCAAACAAAAGGTCACTGACAAGATTAAAAATGAAAGTGTTTAGAACAGTGACTGATATACACTATGCATTATATATACAAGTGTTAGGTGTTATATTTAGTAGTAATAATTGTCTGTTAGTATTATTACAGCTAGCATTGTACTTACTATGAACCAAAAGTTAATAAAGCCAAATATTATTTCTGATTGGGAAAAGTGCTAGTCAATTGTGAATTTTTAAAAAATAGATTTTGTCAACTGCACTTAGCAACTGAATAGTCTATAGGCAAATATTGTTGTCCAACATATTCCTTCCCCAGGAATTTGTCATGAATAAACTAGGTTTGAAGTAGGAAGAAAATGTCACTGGTAGATAGAAATGAGATAGAGAAAACAAGAAATAAAGGGAAGGAAAATAGCACATCAAAGATTCCAGAAAGAAATACCAAAGCAAATTAAGTTTATACGAAAACGGAAGAATAAAACCAAGCTGAGAAGGTGGTGCCCCACTGAGAAATATCAGAGCTAATACCCAGGCTCTCCCATATTGGTTGGAAAAGAAGGAGAATATTTGTAGTGTTCCGATCTTTGCGGGAGGAGGATGTTACACATACAAGGTACTATTTCTATTATTATATTCCCTACCCCTGTCACTTTGAAAATAGTATTTGCATAAATGGAAAATGTTTTTAAAATTCAAATAAACAATAATCAATTTAAAAGTTCTAAATGATACATTTTGGAAACATTTTTCATTGTTAGAAATTAGCTGCAAATTTTGATTCAAGTAGGAGGCACACTAGAGGACTTTCTCCTCTACCATGTTGGATTTTAAGGACTTTGTAAACAATGAGTCAACTGAACAAAATGTATGAAACAACTGTTTTCAGACACTGGACAACTGGCAGCACAAAAATTTGATCTCCAAGAAAAGATTAACAAGTGAGTTGATCCCTAACGTACTTGAAAGTATATACATTTTAGAAAGCTGAGCAGGGAATGTGGAGATCAAGATGGTCTTGTGTTAAGCAGACAGAGATAAGAGATCAGAAAAGTTGAGGCAACTGGAAGTTACAGGGCAGTGATAATGATAGGAAGTACCTACGTAGAAACAGAGCTGTAGTAATCTGCCTGCAGTCTCCTTGAGTATTTGCTGAATACTAATCCATTCTTGTGTAGTTTCAGCAAAGAATAACTGGGATGGTTCAGGCTGGACAATTCCCAGAGTTCACACAGGGTAAGAAGACTGGGGCTTTAACCATCTTGAGTGGAATAAGTCCTCACTGTGAAGTAAGGGCATTCAGCAGAAACCTCAGGGGGGCTGTGCCTTAGCAGTAGTGCCAAACTCAGCTAGGTCAAAGGTCACTCTAGACTTCCCCTGACAAAACATAAGAGGCTGAAAGGATTAAACTGGCAGCATCAACTGCCAGAACGAAGCTCAACACTCTTTTAAAGAAGAAAACAAAATCCAGACAATTAACAATGTAAAAAACTACATATCCAATACCCAACTAAAAAAAAAAATCACTAGACTTACAATAAGGTGGAAAAAAATGGTCATAACTAGAAGTCAATAGAAAGAGACCCAGAAATGAACAAATGTTGGGAATATATTGGAACAAATGTTGGGAACACATGCAGAATATGCTCAATGCTGAGGACTTGAAAAAAAATAACCATGAGGGAAGAGACTAAAGAGATTTTGGGGAAAAAAATCCAAAAGGAAGTTCTAGAGTGAAAGAAAAATCATTTGATGAATTAACAGAAGATTAAAGAAAAGAAGAAAAAAGATTAGTGAACTTGAACAAATAGCAATAAAAACAGAAGCACAGAGGGGCAAAAAGCTTTAAGAAGGAAACAGTCTGAGTAACTTGTGGGACAGAATTCAGTTTTCTAACCTATTTGTAATTAGAGTCAGGGGATGGGGAGGACAGAAATGATATCTGAAGAATTAATGGCCAAAACATTCTGAAAACAGAAAAAAAACCCACAATATATACAAAATAACAATAACAGGGATTACCAGTAACTTCTCTTTATTATCAGAAGATAATAAAATGAAATCATTAAAGTGCTCAAAGAAAAAAAAACTCTACCTAGAATTTTATATCAGGCAAAAGTATTTTTCAAAAACAAAGGCAAATATATTTTCAGACAAAAACAGAGAATTCACGGATAGTACACTTGCACTACAAGAAATTTGTTAAAGGAAGTTCTTCATGCTGAAAAAAAAATACTGGGTAGAAACTCAAAATTAATACTAGAAAGCAACTATATGAAAATTGCTAAGTGAACAGATCTTAAAATTATCACAAGAAAAGCAAATTATTTTTTTGTAATTATGTAAGGTGACAAATATTAACTCAACTTGCTGTGGTAATCATTTTGCAATGTATATATATGTCAAATCAGTACGTCGTACACTGAAAAATAATATGTTAATTATACCTCAATTTAAAACTAAATTTTAAAAGATTCATTTCAAAATAAAGTTACAAAAGGAAATTCAAATCTGTCCAAAGGAATACAAAGCACTGGGAATGGTAAATATGTAGATAAATATAAATTTTTATATAAATATAAATTTTTATCATCTTTAAGAATTAAGTGATAATATAAAAGCATTAATATTAATAATAAGTAATAATGTATTGTGGGGTTTTTAAGATACATAGCAGAAAAATGTATGACAAAAACTGCAGTGTTTGGAGAGTGTTACTGTTAAGCCTTATATAAACTAGTATAATATAGACTAATAAGAAAAGGACACATATTGTGACTCATGGGGCAACTAAGAAAAAATATAGCAAACAGGTATAACTAACAAGACAGAAAAAGGGGATAAAATGGAATGCTATAAATAATCCAATAGAATACAGGACAAACACAGTAACAAGAAAAAAAAGGATGGAGAGCTAAAAAACAAATGGCAAACAGAAAATAACCATTGTCAATGAATATATTTTTGTAAAGGGTATAAACATTTCAATTAAAAGTCAGAGGTTAATAGATTGGATAAAACACCAAATCACAGCTATATGCTATCTATAAGAAAATCATTTGAAAAACACAGGCACATTAAATATCAAAAGATATTAAAAGAAATACCCACTCCCCTCCCCCATCCATGCTTTGGAGGTGTTTGCCCGGATCTTAGCACAAAAATCCTTTTTCCTGTCTTCCCACTGGTCCACTGTTCACTGCCAACAAACGATGCAGGAGGGCACTTGCAACAATTTCTTAGTAGCTCAGATTGTAACAGGGAATTCACTCTATTCGTTCAGAGCTCTTCCCAAGATAATATGATTTTCCTTTTAACTATTTTTCTCTTATTAATGTCTTTATTAAAAGCTATATTATCTTTTCAAATATTATAAATGTTAAAACCAGTGAAATTACCTGGCTGTTCTTCATGTTTTGATTCATTCTCCTGTTTATCTTCAGTAAATTCTCCATTAGCTTGATTACTGTAAAAATATTTACTTATTTAGTATTACATGTTAATAATACACCTCCATGCAATCCTTTGTGCTAGTTTTTAAAAACCTCTAATATTATATATTTTTTCTCAAGTACTTGTGTTCTATGTAAAGCTAAAAATTCGGGAGCTATAAGGATAATGCTTTGAAACTAAAAGATTCTCAAAGTCTAAGACTAACTGTAACTGCCAAATACAAAGGGTAAAAAAGTCACTATTTCTTAACTTCAAACATAAATATACAATTTTATACCTAAATCTATCCATTTACATGTCTCAGGGCCCAGATATTCTTTCTACAGGGAAGATTAGGAATTGACCACAAGTGATGAGACCAGTGAAGTCTACGTGGAGGCCAGAAAAAAAATGCCAGGGTCAACATTTACATGCCAATAAGCAATTTAATCCTGAAATGGAAGCTGAATAGGAGCCTTAAACTAATAAATATTCAGACAAGGGACAAAGGAGCTTGAGCAAATCACCTACCGCTTTCTTTCAACCAAGGAATCAGTTCTACCTTCTCCAATCCATCAACCTCGTCTTTAATGAGATTATTAGCAGATACAAGAAACTATAAAACTACAATAATAATAAAAACAGCAAACAGCATTGCATACTCAATGCTATGCAGCACTCTGACTACCTTGTTCTAGAGCAGAAATATCAGAGGGTAAGAATATTTTTAAGAAATAACAAAAAGTTAAGAATTATTACAAAGGGTGAGGCAAAAACTTGTGGCCAACAAGCCTGTGTGCTTAATCTGCACGGACACGGTGGGGAGGGGCAATCCGCGCAGGTCCTCGGGTGGCCCTTGGCAGGGCGTGCCATGAGCTCCAAGCACAGGCGCTCCTTTCCCAGGGCGTTTCTCCGGGTTGTGCTGGCAGAGAGACCTGACAAAGCCAGCAACAGCATCGCCCAAAGAGAAGGCGTGGCTCCACTAACTGTAAGAGCAATAGGTTCCGCCAGCTCAGTGATCCTCTCCTGGGAAGCAGCCGACTGCGCGTGCAGACAGCCATCATGGCGCGGTGCGCTGCCTCCGAGGGCCTTGTGGGACATGGGGAACTGAGGGAAGTAACCATGACACGCGGGCACTGCTTTTGTTGTGAGGAATAGTCCTTCATTTCTGACCCAGGAATCCTGTCTCTCTAATCGGCATCCACGGAACTGGCAGGCTAACTTGTCAGCTTGCAGGGAGGGTAAAATGAGGCAGTAGTGCCCTGAGGAGACATGTCAGTCCCCGCACGGCTAGTTCATGACAGTCACTGTACTGCTTTATCCGCTGTCGGCAAGAACCTACGCAGCCTGAGGGGGCCAGGTACTGCACATCCAGAGGTTATGATTCTCTGCTCCTTACTTTATTAACACTTGGTGTTTGTGAAGTTGTAATCTGACTTCCTTCTGTAATTTTAAAACTTAAATTGAAAACTGAACCTGAGGAAATTTAAGATACCAGGCGTCACAACGGTGACAATGTCAAAGGTCTACTGTACGTACCAGAGGACCACTTCAGTCAACCAGTAGGATTTCCAGGATACATGGTCACCTCCTGATAATCATCAGGGTGAACCATCCACGAAGGGAGGACACAGACCAACCCTGCCTGCTTCCCCTTCTTTCCTGTTCCTTTTCTCCCTGAAGCTATATCAGCTCCCTGGACTTTCTTATTTACCCTCTCTGTGGAAAATCACTTTCTAATTACTTTCCTAGTAGGATCTTTTTGGCAATGTACTGTTAGTCTCCGTATCTCAGGCATGAAATTTCAGATATCTGGAGGCAAAGAGGGCTCTCGAATACAAATCAACACACGCCATTCATGTAGCAGTGATATCCTGACCAAAATAATGAACAGAGAAAAGACTTAAAAATGAGATCTAACCTTTGCCTGTTACAATGTTTACCACTAAGTCCACGCAGATACCACCCTTCCAAAAACATACACATGAAAAGCATTTAATGATTAGTTTATGTTGAATTTACATGACCTACGTAAAGCTTTAAAATGTATGGAGTCATTAGAATCTAATTCCTTATTTAATCTTGAATAATCAATGGAAGATGTTAAGCCTTTCTCAAGCCTGGCAAAAAATTGTTCTTTTTCTTCTTGTTCTTCTAATGTGTCCAGCCCCAATCCGAGGATACTGTGATTGAGCTCAGAAACTACCATCTCTAAATGGGAAGCACAAATATATTTTAATGTACATAATTTTGAATAAAAATTAATTATGATAATGCCTTTTTTGACATTTATAGTAAATTTTTTAAAAATTAAAACATACTTTAATCTCACCCACCAGATTTATATTCATAATCAATATGTAAGGTTATAATGCTTTTCTAGATGTGTAATTCTAAGCTATTAAAAGAATTAAAGGTATAACAGCTGTTTCATGGTTCAGTCAGTAAAGGCAGCTCCAAGACTGTTATGAATTAATTTTTGCGAAAATTCTGATTATAAGCACAGTATTAGCCTGTCAGCTCATATCCCTTAACATTTCTTACCATTTGTTTCTAAACTGTCAATACTTAAGACAGACGTTCCACTGCTCTTAAGAACCTGAACCCGTCTGGCAGAGGGCTCCTCTGTTTCCGTAATAGGCTGAGTGGTCTGCTTTGTTTTCAAATAGCTTACATTTGTTCCAAGCAGTCCTAGGGAGGAGAGTTAATATCGTTAGATATTTATGTTTAGGAAATTTTTTTCAGTACTATATCAACTCAGTAATACTGTTATACTAATTTTGTGGACAGTAGCTACAAAATAAATCTTGGTTTACTAAATAAGTACCCATCAGACCTAAAATTCACAAAAGAAAAATTTAGTTCTACTTGCTAGCAGTAGATCTTATTAGACAGACTATTTCAAAAATTTGCATAGTGAGATGATATTTTAACAATTATTTTGAAGCACAAGTATTTAAAACAGTATACCATGCCACCTAAGAGTATCTTCAGCCTTATATGAAGAGAAGGATGTCACTAGGTGAACTGGAAAACAGAGACAATTCCAGAAGGAAGAGAAGGTACAAAGGGTCCACAGAACACATTTGAGGGTGTGTGCAAAAAGGCCAGGGAGGCTGGATGCAGAGAGTAAGGGCGCATCTGGAGGAAATAAGCCCGGAGCGGGAGTTGATGGTCAGACTATTCTTGTCCTCTAGGCCAGGTAGGGGTTTGCTCTTTATTCTGAAAGCAATAGAAAACTGAAACACTGAGAAAGTTATTTCTCCCTCAGAAGGTTCTACACTTTTGATGTCACGAATCATATCTTGGCTTTGTGTGCTAGGGTCTAGTACTCAAAACATAACATAAACTCAATAAATATCTGTGCTGAATGAGGGACCTGGTTATGGCCTTGGGCCGAGAAACCCTCTCCCTTGTTTAAGTGGATACTGTCAGTTTGCTTCTTAAGTATCCTTCTTTGTCTTCCTTATTAATCCAATCTACTTCTGACTGACAAATTATTTCTTAAAAATTATTAGTACTTCAGTCAATTTACATTCAAGTGTTGGTCTATGGCCCAGTCATCTTTCTTTTTGGGGGTGAGCTGCATACTCCATCTCTGATTCATTACTTTCTAGAAGTGAGACTTTAATGCTAATAAAATTTCAAATCTATGTCAACAGTTCCAATAGTACTTCATTATATAATGTCCTTTTCAAGCACCAAAGGGGGAAAAGATTCTAAAAAAGAATTCCTTACATGCAAACTTCAGCACTGTTGCATGGTTTGGGGTTTTATGAAAAAAATGCACTGAATTTTTCATTAAGACAATTCCTTACTGTATAGTATTATGAAGAACAGAAAAGTGACTATCAAATTCACTCTAACATTCATGTATCAAACACATTTTTATTTACTGTTCAGAGTCAAGGGATACAAGAAAAAGATGTGTTTCCTGCCCTCACAAAGCTCCTAACCTCAGTGGTAACCTTATAGGCTAAGACTATCAACACAATATGTAAGTGTTTGTGTGGTGTTTGGACACTAAAACAAAGGAGAAAACAACTATGTTACAAAGGAAGCTAGAAGAATTAGGGAAGGAGTGCAAAAAAGAGGTAATGCCAAGCTTTACTGGACAGGAAGGATGAGAGGAAAGGAATTCTAGTGGCAAGAAAGCATGAGCTAATGCACAGAGGCATGGAGCCAATGGCATTTCCAGGAAATGAGGAATAACTGAGCGTGGCTGGAGCACATGGGGCCAGAAAAGGAGGGTTCTAATCAGACTACCTAGAGCACTAATCATCACATTAAGGAATCTGGGCTCAATTTTATGTGGAAAAAACAAAGCCATGGTAAATATTCCCCTAAAGAAGAGATACAAAAATCCTATCAGTTTATAAAATGGTGCTTCATGATCCACAAAGAGCGTGAAGGTCGGTACTTAACAGAAGTGGCCTGGGGTTCCTTACAGACCCAGCAGTATCCCGTATAGCAGGCATACTGAAGAAACATCCCAGAGTCATCTCGCATTTGTAAACATGTGACCAGGAATAGTTCTGGGAAAGCTGTACACAAGTACAGACAGACTCAATAATTAGTTTTATTACCATTAAAACAATAAACTATTTTTTACTATTATAAGTAACAGATTGTGATATCAAAGTCTATAGATTTGTTAAAACCTTTTCAATGTGATGACTAATTAATATATTATAATCATATTTTATTAAATCACCTTAAATTAATTTACCATTAAATATAATATGCAAATGTACTGGTCATCATAATTTGAGAAAATATAAATTATCTCAATGTAAAGTAAGTGAATATGCAGAAGTATTTCTCAATTATGTAATAAGTAATAAAGAAAATCAATTCATACCTCAAAAATTCATGCTCTAAGTATTACTATTTTTTATATATTATAGCAAAGTAACAAAATCCTGAATTAGTCTTGACTGACCCCTTGTGGTCACATCATCTTAAACTAAAAATGAGTAATATTTACCACCATCTTCAAAATCATCTTCACTCATCCACCATGGCACTGTATCTTTCATTTTCACTTCTCTTTTGGGTTGTCTTGGTGTTTTGGTTGACTTTTCAAAAGATTCGTCTGAAAGCTGAATCAGATTCAAGTTACTGAATTTAAATTCAAGAATCCCAGATTCATGACTAAAAACATTCAGCTGCCACACACATGAACAGTACTCTCAGCAATAATGGATAAATTCGTATTTCTAAACATGTGGCCAGAACAGGTTAAAAATCAAGCATTTATCTCTGAACATTAATTTAATATCCAGAATTAAACATGTAAACTAGCCAGGGAGAAAAAATCAGCGACAACAACAATGAAATAAAGACAAGGCGACCAAGAAACTTAATCAGGAAAGGAGAAAAAAGGATGCAGTCCCATTCTAGACATTCTCTCAGACCTAAGAATAAATAATGACTGAGCAAAATTACCTAGCATCGGTCTAGAAGAACACAGAATTCTAAGATTGGTTAGAATTGAATTTTAGGCATTTACCAGAGAAATGAGCATTCATCGCAATGATTAATAAGCTTTAATAAGCGTTTATTTGTTCTTTTCTGCTCCAAATTTTACTAATTCTAAATCTCTGCTCTAACACCAAGCTACCCTCCCTTGCTCGCAGCCAATACTCTGGCCTTTGTCTTCACAGAGAAAATAAAGACCTTCAGTCAAAAACCACCATCCTTCCCCTCACCCCGCCACTGAACTCCCCTACCAAGACACTGTCTTCCTGTCACAGAAGAGCAATTCTTTCCTCCTCTCCCAACAGAACCTGCCGAGGGGTCACTCCCAGCTCTCCTGGTTTTCTCGCCCTTGGGTATCCCATGTCATCTCGGAAGCTCCCCCGCCTCCTCTTTCCCCTCCTGCCTCCCCTCAGATCATAAACCTGCCCACCACTGCATCCCCAGGCCTAGCAGAGCACCAGGCACAACCGTGGAATGCAAGCACGAGCACTAGGGTCTACACGACCTTTTAAAAAAAAGAAAAAGCAAAGCAAAAACAAAACAGAACAACCAGGAAGAGTTCCTCATCCTCACCTCCCCTTTACTCTACTGATCACTTCTTTATATGACAACTTTGTGAGTTCACCACTCAACCCCTTAAAATCTGGTTCCCGTTCAAAACAGTCCTCCAGAGACCAAAGACCGCCTACAACCCAAAGATGAAGGATCCCTGCCAGTCATCCTGATCACATCACGGAATTTGACACTGGTGACCAACTCCTGCTGCTTGAAACTCTTTACCTTGGCTTCACAGCATCACGTCCTCCAGGTCAGACTTGAGCTCTGTGACCTTTCCCACTCATCCCTTTTAGGAGATCCTGGCTCTTTAACACTAGACTTCCCTAGTGTTCGACTAGGATCGACTCTTGGTCCTTTCTATTCTCATTCTACACATTTTGTCTGGTGCAGAAACCAACATTTATTTCATGCCTGCTCTTTTAGGATATATACCTAGGTTATGTCACCCCTTAAGTAATCTTAAGCAATCCTGAAGCCCAAGTTTCTACTGTGAGTGTTACAGAGCTGGGATTCAAACTGAAGCCTCTCTGACTAAAACCTTCCTGTCTTCCACTACCCTGTGTTCTGGGGTGACCTTATAAACTTCCACACTTCCCCCTGCCAACCAAACAATTCTACCTCAATGACTTGTAAGAATATCAGTTTCTAAATATTAAAAAAAGAACTGATTGTCTTCCCTGACAAACAGGCAGGAAGTAGGAAGAAGGAAAAATATTCTTTATACCATCTGAATTTTAGTTGCATCACTTTCCAATCAGTCTCTAAACTATCACTTTGAAATGTGCCACTTCTCTCTCCTCCCTACATTTCACTGTTTACCAAATGCAGACAATCTGCCTGAGACTCAGTCTATTCCTTCTAAACCCCACGGCCTCATAAGAGTGTGGAAGAAGGAGTGTAGGTTTTAGGGGCCAGGCAGATTTTCAGACTTTAAAATATGCTAGCTCTGTTGTTTAGGGAAAGTTACCCCTTTTTTTAGTTTATACATCAGTTATAGTCATAGTACCACTGACCTTGCAAGGTTGTGGCAAAGATCAGAAAAAGAAAAGAACACCCACCACCTACCACATAGTTGGTATTCTCACCTTTGACAATCTTCTGCTTTCCAGATTTCTATCATTAAAAACAAACAAAACAAAAAGCTGGTCGCCAGATAACAACAGTGCTGGCAAAGATATGGAGAAACCGGAACGCTTCTCTACTGATACACCACTGTCAGGACATAAAATGGCACAGCTACTTTAGAGAACATCTGGCAGTTCCTCAAAAGATTAAACATAGAGTTACCATATGACCCACTGTTTCCACTACTAAATATATAAACAAGAGAAACAAAAACACAGTCCACACAAAAACATGTACACGATGGTTCATAGCATTATTCATAATTGCCAAAAAGTGGAAATAACTCAAATGTCCATCAACTGGTATGTGGCTAAACAGAATGTGATAAATCCATATGGAACATGGTTTTGCTATAAAATGGAAGTACTGAGAGATGCTACAACATGGATGAACCCTGAAAACGTTACGGGGAAGAAGCTGATCACAAAAGAGTCCATACTGTATAAATCCACTTCTATGAAATATCCATAAAAAACATATATTCAGAGACAGATTAGTGGTGCCGAAGGCTAGAGAAAAGGGTAACTGTTAATGAGCACAAGGTTTCTTTTTGGAATGATGAGATGTTGTGAAAGTGTTTGGGTTGATGACTGTATAACTCTGTGAATATACTAGAGAACCATGAATGGTACACTTCCAATGGGTGAATTGTATGGCATATGATATCTCAATAAATCTGTAGAAAAAAAAGGCTGGTCTCACCAATCTCCTTATAAGCCAAGATATGTAAACCTATCTTGAACAAAGAGTTTGAACAATAGTTTATCAAAATGACTAAAGAAGTTAGCGTTGACTCTAAAATCATGGTTTTCACTGTAAAAAATGAGACACGGCCTTACCCAAATCTCTAACATGAGGTAAGAGCTTCCGTGAGTTGAGGCTGAATATGAAAGGAAGGGAGGGAGGAAGAGGGAGAGAATGTTGAAGGGGTTGTAAATGAGGGTTGGGAAAAAAATCGGTCTGTAACTGCTTTCTTTTACAATGAAAATATTTCCTGTAAACCTAATTTTCAAAATGTGCCCATTTTTTACATTAAAAAAATCAATTTTCAAATAGGAAGTGGTACTCATACCCTGAATATCTGCTACATCCTGGGAATTGGTGAATGTTCTTTTAAATCCTGACAACAATCCTACAAAGTAAGTACTATTTTTCCCATTAGATAATGAAACTGAGGTTCTTTCTACTATCAACGCCCTTTATGAACAAGAATGTTAGCGTAACAGTTTAAAATGTCTCTCCTGAATGTCCTGCAAGGCCTCTCCATGTATATAAGTACCTAGGATGTAGTACAATCCTCTTATTTATTCATTCAGCAAATATTTATTAAGCATCTATTCAGTATGGCAGGTATAGCAATGAACATATAGCCATCACATCACAGACCATACATTCTTATGAGAGAGAGGCAGAAACCAGACCTACACAAGTAAAATAATGAATCATGCTAAATGCCACACAGAGCATTAAATATGTGGTCCACTAAGAAGTGCCTTGGTGGTCACTGTTTTACTGGATAAGCTCTCTTAAGATGAAATCTTCAAATAGTGGTATTTAAAATGAGATCTTTGCAGCCAGTGAAAAAAATAGGGGAACAGCATTATTGGCAAAGGGAACTGCTAGGGCAAAGCTCCTAATGTAAAATGGGCTTGGCATCCCTGGGGGAGAAAAAAGGCCACTGCAGTGTGAGTGGATAAGGGAGGAGAGTAGTATAAGGTGAGTAAGGTAGACATGAGCAAAATCACCCTGGGCTTTATAACCACAGGCAAGAGTTTGGGTTCTGTTCTACGTAATGGGAAGCCAACAGTGTTTTACATAGAGGAGGAACAGTCTGATTTACAGAACAATCATGCTGGCTGCAGTGTGGTAAAGCAATGCTTGGGAACAGCTGCAGTAGCCCAGGTGAGAAGACTGTCCTGGACTAGGATGGTAACAGTGAAAAGGGAGAGGCCTAGGGGGTTGATAGATATATCCTGGAGGCAGAGTTACAGGGTTTGGTGCTAAACCTGTGACACTGGACAAAGGAAATCTCATTTACAATGGACCTGGGCAGCCCAAAGTGGGAGCTCTCACACCCTGCCAACCCCTCAACTGCAAAGCCTAGGATGACGCTTACCTTACACTTTCCAACAGGAAAAAGCCTACTTTACTCCCCCAGCAGGAGGCAGGAAGGTTTTCTCCAGGCCCAGCAACAGCCCATCCAGTGAGAAATGTCTACAACTCAGCCAACGGGAAACCACCACCCTGAACTCTGGCTTTCCTCCCAACGACTTTCATTCACAGCGGCCCCTCCCGGCTTCCACTGTTCTCTATAAAGTAACATTCCTCTCCTTTGATCTCTGGGCTTGCCTATCGTTTTGCCACAGCTTGCATGTCCCGAATTGCATACCTAAATTGCTATTCCTAAATAAACCCATTTTTCTGGTAAAATAACTGGCTGCTTTATTTTCGAGGTTGTCGTCACTTGGTGATCAGAAGTAGGACCCAGATGTCCTCCAACAACACTGAGGCTAGTGAGTGCCCAGGTGCTGATTCCCTCTGAGCTGAGTGCTTTCCGGCTGACCCTGGCTGGGGTTGGAGGGTCAGTCCCTCTCGGATCCATGCTCCACCCCCTTTGCATTTTGAGCTCTCCAGCTTTATTCTGACTCTGTTTAAAGGCTTAGTCACTCTTGCTTTTGTGAAGGCTTTGTCCTTTCTGGTGAGTATGTGTTTGTTTTTCTGAACGTCTGTCTTTGAGGAATGGGATCCCAATCCTCTGAAGTCCCTCAGGAGAGCCTCCCTTCTGGGACCCCAGCCAACTCTAGGTTTAAAGCTATGGTCCCTCCTCATCTGTATTTTTAACCAAATGGATCAACTTAGCTAAAGATAATTTAGACTTCAATTGCTGTTATGAGAAATATTTGATCCCTCCAAAGTTAACCTTTCTCAAAAGCAAATTAGAAGACCACAGCTCTAAAATTAAGCAAAGTGAAAAGAATGCCTATTTTAATTGGTACCAAATGTATCAGGACACTAAAATTACCTCTTTGCAATGTCCAATTTCTAAATTATCCAAGGCAAATAAACTACTGAAGTAAGTCAAAATGGCTTCCGAGGCCTCTTTCCCTTTCCCCTCTTCTTTGTCTTTCAAGCCATCTTGTGTCAAGTCCTGCCTTGAGAGCCATTCTCCTTCTTCCCTTAAATTCTCTGCTTCCTTGTTCTAATCATCTCTCTGAGCTTTGTTTTTTCTTCAGACCTTGAACCTCTCCCTGCTCCCGCCTCCTCTGAACCGATCAGAACCTGCCCCTTTGAAGTTAAGTCCTCTGAGGATCTGACTGCCAAACCCTTAGTTTCTTGTGTTCCCTGGAAGAAAGCTGAATTACAAGCTAAAGTCAAAGACTTTTGCAAAGTGACTGAAGTTCTGCATAGATTAGCTGAGGAATTTAAAAATCGTTATTTAAACCTATCAACCCAGTAGTTCATATGCTTGCTGGTGAGGGCCAGGCCCAACACTGGCTGAAACTGGCCTGATGAAAAAATCCTAAAAGGGATTTAAAAAACCAGACCTCACTTTTGGCAGGAGGCTGAACCCTGGCCCTAGGCCTCCACAGAACTACAAGAGCTTTCCCTACGCCTGCTGACCGGATCATAATTCACACTTGCGCATAAAAGCCTGACGGACTTGTTCATGATTATCGCAATCAACTTCAGTTTTTAAGGAAAACTCTGGTCCTCTTTTGGATGTCAAATCCACTCAGGTAGCCCTTAATTCTGTGTTCATTAATGGATTGAGCCAAGATCATTGCCTTCTAGTTAAGAGGACCAGGATGGAATGGGAAACTATGTCCACCCCAGATCTAGTTAACTTAGCAAACCAGGTTGCCCACACTCTAGATGATTCGACTAAAAGGAAAACCACTAAAATTCTTCATTTTTAACTCCAACAAAATGCAGGTCCCTAAACAAAAACAAAACCCACCTGAGCTCTGACACTACTGCAAAAAACCAGGGCATTGGAAAAAAGACTGTTACAAACACGCCCTCCAGATGCCTTCCGCCCTCTACCCAGTCTTTCCAATGTCCTCTGAGTCCCCAGTGACGGGGCTCCAAGAGATACAGGGCTCGTCCCGTCCTCCCTCTGACTGGCTCACAGAAACGCCTCCTTAGACTGGGAATGAGTCTACCTGCCCTCTCCGATATTGAGCTACATTCTCAGGGCTCTGCCCACTGGAACAGAGCAGCCTCTGCCCCAGAGAACCAAAACGGTCTACACAGTGGGGGTCTCTAAGAAACCGCAACAGTTCCCGTCTCCACACCATCCCTTTGCGTTAGGTCCTCTCAAATATACCCACCATTTTCTCCTCAGGTCCTCTGACCTGATTCACTTACTGGGCTAAGATTTCTTGGGAAAATATCATGCTGGATTTTTTTTTCTTTAAAAAGGGGGAAATAATGATAGAATTTGATGGCAGCAACTAATATAAACCTGGGTGAATCAAGCCGCACTTCACATCTTTTACTTGTTCCATCTCTGATGGCACTGGAGCTGGTTCTAAGGACACTAACCATTTGTCACTGTTGGGTCAGCTACCACCTTCCCTATGGGCAAAATTCTCAACTGATATTGGCAGAATCCACAGTGTACCTCCTAGTAAGATTCAAATAGATCCCTCACCACCTCTTCCCAGAGTTAATCAATAAAAACCCTATAAATAAAGAAGCCATCCAAGGCATCACACTTATAATAGATTATAAAGCTCAGGACCTCATTATCCCCTGCATTAGTCCTTGTAACACCCCTATTTTACCTGTAAGAAAACCCAGTGGCCAAGGATGTTGGTTTGCACAGGACCTCCAAGCAATAAATAACATCAGTATCCCTCAGCACCCTGTTGTTCTTAACCCTATACACTACTAGCAACTATTCCTACTGGGATTTCACTATAACTAAAATTCCATGAAATTTTTTGCTATAATTGATCTGTGCAGGGCATTCTTTAGTATTCCAGTTGATAAGGCTAGCCAGTATCTTTTTGCCTTACTTGGAAAGGAAAACAATATGTATACCCAGACAGTATTGCTCCAGGGTTTTTCTGAGTTCCTCTTATTTCTTGCAAACCTTAAGAGCTGACTTAGATGACACGACCTCTCCTGGAGGCCCAACAATGTGTGCATGACTTGCCCCTCTGCTCCCTTTCCCAGGCATCTCCACAGGGGGACAGCGGTCACCCAGGAACACTTTCAGCCTAAGAAGAACATAAAGTCTCCAAAGAAAAACTGCTGTTTGTTCAAACTTAAGGTTCAATATTTAGGGTACCAATCTCGTAGCAAGGACTACATTTAGATCCAGCTTCACAGTATCCTGAACTTCCCAATACCTAAAACTAAGAGCCAATCATGAAGTTCTTCTCAGGCCTGCTGGTTACTGTCACAGTTGAATTCCAGGCTTCTCTTACAGCCCAATCCCTATATGTTTTACTAAGAAACAACAAACCTGACTCTATAATTTGGGAAATCAAGATAACATAGCCTTTGGGGCCTTAAAGAAAGGCTTAATAAAGTCCCTGCTTTCAGACATCCCAACTGTCAGCTCCCCTTTTTCCTTTTTGTATGTGAGAAGAAAGGGAATTGCCCTTCAAGTACTCGCCCAAAAATATGGAAAGCATCATTAACCCATAGGGTATTCAAGCCACCGAGTAGGCCCTGGGGCCCACGGACAGCCCACCTTGTCTCAGAGCCATTCCCGCCATTGCCCTTTGGGTAAGGCCACCAAGGAAATGACCGTTGGGTCCCTCCAACCATCCCTGTGCCCCATGAGGCGGCCCTCGTGAGTCCGCACCGCATCCAGTGCTTTTCGGCAGTCATCTTACCTCCTGTGAAAGCCTTTGCCAACTGCTCTGCTTGAACTCTTTCCCGCTGTTAACAACCTTAGTCTTGCTATTCTTCTCCCCTCCTTCACCGACAAAACCCATCGTAGCTGCTTGATGCTGAAAAGATCACCTTTTAACTCCATGATATGTACAGAAAAGTTCTCTAACCATTGCAGATTTTTCATGGTTTACTGATTGGTCTTATTTAAAAGATGAAAATGGTAAGTATCACGCAGGGTGCACTTTTTTAACTCCTTTCCAAGTCACTGAAGCAGCACCTTTACCTTCAGCCCCACAGGCCTAATTGTACGCTCCTTAGCTGGGCGTGTACCTTGGCCAAGGGTAAAACCACAAACATCTATATACTTATAATCAATATGCTTTTGGGGAAGTCCATGATCTTGAGATGTTATGGAAACAGCAAGTTTCCCTTACTTCTAATGGGATAAAATTGAAATGGCTCTACCGTCCAAGCTGGTTAGAAGCCATACTTGTGCCAGCTGCTCTGGCTATTACTGAGGTTCCCAGGCATTCCAGCTCTGACTCCCTGGAGGCCAAAGGAACCTACAAAAGATGCTGCTCTTAAAGGAATCAATAACCAAACCTCTGCCATGGTCCAAAGGAATGATTCAGCAAATGATCATCTAGGAAAACTGACAAGAGATGCCCAAAATGGACCCAGAAAGGTAGAAGCAATAACAGCAGTCTAGTAATTGCTGGTTTGCTAAAAAGAGAGAACTCCAGCTTGGGCCAAGTAACAGTCTAGTCCTGCCAGAGACTAAAATCTCTATTACATGTCACTGTACATGCATTAAGTCACTGGTCTACTGACAAAATGACAGTCTTCCTGAACCAATACTGGTGGGGAACCATTAAAAAGGCTGCAAAAAATACCTATTTTGCTTATCCACCAATCCAATATATGATTCTGAGAAACCCATCCATGAGACCCCTGCCCCAGCCTAGATTTGGCAAATGGGTTTTATTCTGTCCCCCCTCGTGGATATAAATGTTTTAGTCATGGCTCATATGTTTGTTCATTTTGACTGAAGCTTTCCCTTGTAGACAGGCTATGTTGCCTTCTGTGGCTAAAATCTTATTAGAAAATATTATTTTTACCTGGGGAACCCCTCTCAAATGTCCTAGTAACTGGGGAGCCCACCTCATTAGTCAAGTCCTTTGACTTTGACAGGTCTGTGCAGATCCTATAGCACTTGGACTACTTACTACCCTCAACCCTCAGGGCTACATGTACTAATGGCATTATTAAGACCCAATTGGCAAAATTTATAAAGAGCCTTCAAATACCCTGGCCAAAAGCATCCGCACTGATCCTTCTAAATTCCAGATCTACCCCTCTGGGACTCAAACTCTCTCTTTTTGAGACTGTTGCAAGGTGCCTGGGGACCCTGGCTCCTGCCTCCTTTGATTCAGAGCTGAAGAAAGGAGATCTGCTTCAGCACTGCAAAGGCCTTATTGCTGCTGTTGAGAATGACCTCTGTAGTAGAACCATCCTCTCACAGCATGCTCCCGGGAGACAATGGCCGTGAACATCACACCTTGCAACCAGAGATTTTTGTCTGTTGGAAAAGATACCTCTACAAGTACTCTCTTCAATCTTGTTGGAAGGGCCCCTACCAGGTACCGTTAAACAATCCTTGGGCTGCCAAGCTGCAGGGAACAGACTTCTGGATTCACGTGTTATCAAAAGAGAGTACCAAACCCCGACTCGACCTGCACACCGACTGGTGACCTGAAAGTAAATATTTCTAGGAACTGAAGCAGATGACATCTCATGGAGACAAAGTTTTCCCAAGATGTCCAGACTAGTCCTGTGTACCCCTTTCTCACTGTTGCTTCTTATACTATATTTTCCCCCTTTCTTCCTCGGACAGATAACACTCATCCACATTTCCCACTATTGCAAAAGGGTGAAACTTCTCTGATTGTTTCATTTGTCACCAGAAATCTCAATCTGTTCACAATAACAGTGATCCCTTAGTTTACACTCTAAGTAATGTAACCAGAATCCCGAAAGTCACTGCATGCCTAAAATGTTCCGTAGTTCCCCTTTATCAGGATAGAACACTAAATCCACAACCCTTGGTCCTGCTCAATTTAACCCAACTCCATATATATACATATATAATATATACATAAAAGACACTACAAAACAGCCAATGTAAGTTGACCCTTTGTAAGCTGGCTGTCATAGCCACATATAGGAAGGCTTTCTGTATGTGATAACATGGTATTTGAGCTTTGACTAAAAGATGCTAATACCTCTCTACCAACAATAGGTCCATAAATGCTACTACTTAGGAGGGAGCCCTATGTGCATCTCCTGGCTACCCTTTTCTGTGTGAACATTTTGGTAATGGCCTCTAGGCTTCGGCAGCCCACCACCTTGATGGCTGGAGAATAAAAGGACAGTGTGCTCTTGCTGCACTCACTCTTCTACGTTTTTCTTCATAACAAAACAGTAGCTTCCCTCTGGTGAACCTTCATGGGCACCTTAGACAACTTTCAAGAGATGTCCGAGACTCCAGGTTTGCCTCCCCGGGGAGAGCCTTTCTCCCTCAGTGGGAATAAGTACCAGTGACGACACGATCAGCTGTCCCTCCCTAACATCAGGGGAGTCGGCCGCGTCCCTAGTCAAAGCAGAAGCAGCCCAACAAGGACCACTTGACTAATTGTCAGAAGCAGTTTTGGACAATCACATCGCCCACTTTTACTTATTTTTGAACAAGGTGTCTATGTGATAGTAACACCACCTATTGCACGTGGATAAACTCTGGGGAAGTAGAAACCCAATTCCGTTAAATTAGGGAATAAGCAGTTACCACAACAAATTTCACCTGATTCTCCATGGTCCTTTGATTTGTTCAGTTGGTGACGTTTAGGCCTAGGGTCCTGGTTCAGAACCATCATACAATTTAGAATAGCCATGTTATTTTTAATTATGTTTGTATAATTACTTTTAAGTTTTATAACTGTTGACTATCAAACCTTTGGAGAAGCAGTGTACCAAATTGTGATGTTAGCTCAGTGCTTCAAGATGATCTCCAATGTGTACAACCTTGAGAAGATATAGATTCGGATGGCAAATGCTTGAGAGTTCTCCATCCTAACCTCGAATGTGGCCTTAAATGGTTTCCAACTGCTATGCACTTTGGCTCTGACATGGGATACAACACAAGAAAGGTCATTCCTGGAACTGAGGGACACAGATGATCCAATTCCTGGTCAGTGATGCTTTCAAGGAAGATCTTGATCAAAAGGGGGAAATGTGAGACTGAAAAGAGGGCACTTCACTTGAAATACACCTGGGAGGGCTCTCTCACCCCATCAACTCATCACCCATCGCAGAACCTGACAGGGGTACCTTAGTTTCCAACAGGAAGAGCCTATTTTCCTACCCCAGGAGGAGGAAGATTTTTTCCTCACTCAGCAACAGCTCAGTCAACAGAAAATCGTCACCACCCTGAATTCTCTTTCTTCCAATGTACTTTTATTCAGAACAGCCCCTTCCAACTTCCTCCTTTTTCCTCTATAATGTTCCTCTCCTTTGTTTTCTGGATTTACCTATGGTTTTGCCATAGCTTGCTCGTCCCAAATTGCCATTCCCAAATAAACCCACTTTGCTGGTAAAATAACTAGCTGTCTTATTTTCAAGGTAGGCAGACTGTATCTTAGGGGTGAGAGAGAACTGAAAGATGAATTTATGAGACAAATTTACAATAAAACCTTTAAAAACATAAACTTACCTCTTTCATGAACTGTTCAAATACTTCATCCAGCTCTTCTTTGGAATAGTAAGCCAAAATCAACAGTTTTCACTTCTCAAACTAAACATTCCACTGAAAACATTGAAAACGCTATAAAACAAGAAACAATAATAAACACCTTTTTGATGAAATCCACATTACATCATGAAAACAACCAGACTTAAACCTCAAACACCTCTTATTTCTCTTACGACTTAGCATAAATGCACAATACGGACCAGTCAGCTGGACAAGAGATTCCTAATTCACTAATAAAACTGATCTGGAAAAGCAGCTTTCACAGTTTGTCATGCACTTAAGATCCAGAATTACATTTTCATTGTTAACATTGAATTGTTAAAAGATGGCTTCCACAATATTAACTAAATCTGTACATATTAGAGGGCTGTGTGTGTGTGTGTGCATGTGTGTTAACATTTCTTAATCAAACCAAGTCCACTTGAAGAATCTTTTAAAAATTGTAAATTAGCAATCCAAAACACTTTCTTTTTTGCAAAGCACAGGACAGAGTTTTTGCACCTTATTGTTCAGCTATTTATCAATCCATATTAACAGTTTTGTGAACTAGATAGCTTACAGATATGGATGTTTCCAGATACAGACAAATGTAATTTTTTAAGACTCAGAATCTACCAAAAAATTAAATTAATGGAGTATTCAAACCAGAACGAATTTTGTTTCTTTTGAAGAGAACAAACTATGCAATAGTGACTTGGAACGCAAAGCTCTCTTTGAATCCAACTTCAGATCTCCTACAGATTCTGGATTGTAGCTCCTTGAGGCAGCTCAAACTGCAGCTTATTTCCAGAGGCAAGGGAGGGAGAAGTATGTGTGCAGACCTGGATAATACTTTGCTCAACCTGCAGAACAATTCCTCCCACACACTGCGCATTTCCGATTCGGCTGAGAGTGTGTGTGGTTAAGGTCAGGGCCTCAGATCTTGGTGAGAGGCGGATCCCCCCGGAAGGGCTCAGCTCCACCGGGGCCCCAGCAGGAAGCGCCGGCTCCGGACTTGGCAGGAAGACAAAGACGCACCTGCAGGGGAGACTGGGCGGAGGGGAGAGAGTGGCCCTGGAAAGTGAGCCTGAGGACAATCTCGGCCATGGTGAACCGGATGCAAAGCGAGCGTCCGCGACTCGCCTACCTACCTCTCTAAATTTCGCGCTTCCCCGGAAAGCTGTGGGGGCCGGTCAGTTGCCACGGTAACAGACTTTCGCGGCCCAGCACCGTGGTCACGTGACACTGGCCGGTCACGTGGCTCGTGCCCGGGCTGGAAAGTTGTAAGAATCTTTTAGGGGGTAAGAAGGAAGGTGGCAAAAGCCATGGCCCGGAATAATCTGGTGGATTAGAGCCGCCGCTGCTCCATCAACGAAGACTCCCGCGGCTTTCTCTGCACTCCTGAGAAGACCGGCTAGGGCCGGAGCTCGGGTATGATGGGTGATGTAGGCGCAGCCCGACGCCTCCTGGGAAATGTAGTTTAGCTCTCCCCCGCCCCCGCGGTCCTCTTATTTCCTGAATTGTCATCACTTCGCATCTTCTCTCTTCCCTGCACTTGTCGTTTCCGCTCTTTGCTTTCCATGCAGAAGTTTTGAAAACTTTTAACTTGATTTCCTCCATGTGTAAAGCCCTGTGGGGGCGTTTCAAGAAAAATGCGAACCTATGAGACAGAACTGTTGTCAGGATACGGACTCTTCCACCATCTAGTGGGCAAGAACTGAAAATACACCTACACACCGCAACCCGCTACTCATTTAAGAATATCTGCAAAGTGTGCCGGTACCCCTCCTTTCCCCCCATATATCGGCATCTTACAATTACTTATTGGATTTTATTTTATTTTAGCTTTTTCTTCTTTCTAAAAAGGAAAAAAAAATACCCACAAGCTGGAGTTTCAGAGGACAGCATTTAGGATTTCACTAAGTAAAATAGCTGAAAGTGTTGCTACTAGCGGCTCAGGGTTAAGGAACCCCATCTCCGGCCCTAACTTCTCATTCAGCAAGTCTATTATGATACAAATGTATATATTCCAAGAACTGTTCCGAAAATAAAGATTTGGATAATAATAATATTTTTTAAAGGCTACTATTTATTGACCACTGAAGTTGATAGCCTTGCATGCATTATTTCACTTAATCCTTACGATGTACACGTCAATTCAATTTAGGATATTTTTTGTTTGTTTCTAAGTGTGATACATGAACCCATTGGCAAGACAGGGCTGATGATTCCCTTTTGGCCCCAGGATGGGTTTCAGCCTCAGGGAAGTTCACTATGGATTCAATGAGACCAAAAAATGACAATAGAACGTTCTTGGGGTGAAAGGGTTTATACTCAACTTTATTCCCACGGTGGCAGGTCAGTCACTAGAATCCCATCACTCACAGCGAGTCTGCATGCAGCAAGCCGGTCTCTGCCTCTGGGCCTCTCTACCGCCGCAGCTGCCTCAGTCTCTGCCCTGGTGTTTTGTGCCAGGTGATAATGGTGAATGGGAAGTTACAGCAGTTATGTCCTGATGGCGGCAAAGCAAGCCAAACCCAGACTAAGAAGGTCTGAGTCACACTATCAGGTAAACAACCTTAGATCAGCTGAGGTGCTGGCCAACACAGAAAAACGTGTCATCAGTAGAGGAGGAGAGAAATGATGACTATCAGCATGGCTTTGGGGCCACCTGCAGCAACGGGGACTGGCTAGTTCACAGACGCTCTTGCAGAAACTGGGGCTGGCCAGCACCTTGTAGGAAGCTCAATGGCCGACTGGAGTTAATGGACAGTAAATGTAGGGTTGAGAGGATTTTGAGTGATGCACAAACTTTTCTGACATAGCAATGTGTGGTTCCCACTGAATTGCCTTGTAAGTGCAATCTACAAGTGGTTATGTGGTAGTCAAAGTCCAAAGCATCAACGTCACCAATGGGACATGGAAACTCATGGAAAAATCCTTCTTTTTACTTCATGGATTTCATTAGGACGACTTGATAGGACTATGGAGTCCAGCATTCTGCTATATAAAGTGCACACATATTTAGAGATGTAAAGACTGTGAATAAGAGGGTATTTTTATTCTTTTAGGTGGTATTAAATTGTCCAACATTCTGTCTATGTTTATGAATAATTGATAACAATACATTCTCAAGGAAATAATGTATGAAAAGACGGGAAAGGATCTTCAATAACAAGGTAAATGGAATTTGTGGCATTATTTCCATTGTGGCATTATTCCATTATTATTCCATTTGTAATGTCAGTTTACGCTTTTGCCATCAGAGGTCATGAAAGGACAATGTTGAACAGAAAATCTGAGCTTTCTTTGAAAATTAATGTAAGTTTGAAATTTGAGTTGTAACATTCCTAGAATGCTTTGTTAAAAAGAAAATCACAATCTACTTAATGTTGTTTGTAAAGGAAGAAAATAATTTTTAAGAATGTAATGATCTGATGGGTGACAAGAACATCAGGCTACTATTTGACCTAGGTGCTCTCAATTTTTAGTCTAAGAATAAAACTTTAAATGCAAGGTATTGATGACTATTTGTCTTAGAACTATATTGTATTTAGTTTCCACTGGACTTGGGTATGTAATTGACAAAGGTATTCCACTTATTTAAAAAAGGCAATAAAGTTAGAACAGAAGTCTCTAGGAATACATCTCTTAGTGAACATAGCATATATTTCATAAAACATAGATATGTCTCATAAACTTTGCATCTGATAAACTAAATGCAAAATGTATTAAATATCTTATTGGTAATAAATTTTATTTTACATGTCTACTGTTGATATGTATTTTGTTTATCATAGGTAGCATGTGTTGGTTCAAAACTTTTCTTGCTCTAGGTAAATTAATTATTTTTTTTTACACTTTAATTTTTTTATTTATTTTTTATTTTGGTATCATTAATCTACAACTACAGAAAGAGCATTATGTTTACTAGGTTCCCCCCTTCACCAAGTCCCCCCCACATACCCCTTCACAGTCACTGTCCATCTGCGAAGTAAGATGCTGTAAAATCACTACTTCTCTTCTCTGTGTTGCACAGCCCTCCCCGTGCCCCCAACGCACTATACATGCTAATCGTAATGCCCTCTTTCTTTTTCCCTGCCCTTGTCCCTCCCTTCCCACCCATCGTCCCCAGTCCCTTTCCTTTTGGTAACTATTAGTCCATTCTTGGGTTCTGTGATTCTGCTGCTGTTTTGTTCCTTCAGTTTTCCTATGTTCTTATACTCCACATATGAGTGAAATCATTTGGTACTTGTCCTTCTCCACCTGGCTTATTTCACTGAGCATAATACCCTCTAGCTCCATCCATGTTGTTGCAAATGGTAGGATCTGTTTTTTTCTTATGGCTGTGTAATATTCCATTGTGTATATGTACCACATCTTCTTTATCCATTCATCTACTGATGGACATTTAGGTTGCTTCCATATCTTGGCTATTGTAAATAGTGCAGCGATAAACATAGGGGTGCATCTGTCTTTTTCAAACTGGAGTGCTGCATTCTTAGGGTAAATTCCTAGGTAAATTATTATAAATGCAAAAAATAAGTTAAAATAATTTCCATTGGGGTAATAAAAATACACAAGTCATCCATTGTCATTGCCCTTTTTTTGTAATAATAAAAACCTTTTATTTTGATTGTTAATTTTTTGCATTAGCATAATTTTATGTTTGTGAAATTTCTGTGGCTCATGAAGTGAGTTATGAAAAACAAACGTTGATTCCACTTATGAGGTAGATTAGAGTAGTCATATTCAGAGACAGAAAGCAAAATGGGTCTGTGGATTATTGAATGGGTGTAGAGTTTCAGTTCTGCAAGACTTGAAAAGATGTCTGGGGAATGGTTGTACAGCAGTGTGAATGTACCTAACACTACTCAACTGTACACTTACAAACACAAATACTTAAGGTGGCAAATTTTGTTATCTTACTATAATTTTTTAAAATGGGAATAAAACAATACTGTGGCACATGAGTCAGCATTGGACAATCAAAATCCTTTCCACTGAAGTTGGAGTCCAATGTCACCAGCACCTGGAGCTGTCTGGGATGCCTCTCAGCAGCTGTCAGTCTGGCCAGCCGGAGGAGCTACTGGGGGCAAAAGCAATCCCTGCAGGCAAGGGCCTGCTTGAGAGACTTGTATTTGACTTAACAAGAAATTTAGATTAAAATGTGACACCATCCATCCTAAATTCCTCCTGATTAAGCAGGCACAGTAGTATCTACACAATAGTGTTGTGAGGAATAAATGAGTTAAAACATGTAAAAATGGTGAATGGTGACTTGTACATCATAATGCTCAATAAACATTAGCTGTCATGTCATTTGTGAAGCACGTCATATGGTGCATGTGGTAAACAATGATTTGATACTCATTATTATCACCATTATTATGCATTCCATTTTTCCCACCTAATGTATGAAAAGACATTTGTCGTTGTCTCTTGGAGCCCCAGGAGTATCACAGTTATCAGAAAGCCCTAAAAATAATAATTAAAAAACCCTCATCTCTGTGACTAATAGAGGAATTCATTTTTATGGACTATCTGTTTAAACAGGCAAATCTTAGTCCTCACCAGCATCCACACAGTTGTCTTTCCCCTCATGTCTGCTGTCGTCTTTGAGTCAGTTCGGTCTTACTGAGTTTACTCTCTAAGACTCCAGCGGCCCTCAGGTTGTGGAGCCCACCACTCTGCTGACAGGCGCAGCACGTTCCTGCCTGAAATCACTCTCTTCCCATACAGTGACAATGGGTGTGTGGTGCTTGGGGAGGTCGGCTAGAATCTGGAGTTTCTGATATCTTCACCACAGATTTTATTATTTTAACTCATGCTCTTTCTTAATAATAATACTTTTTCTGAAGTCATTCTTTGTTTTCTTTTTCCAAAATCAGTTTAGAATTTTTGTTTCTCACACTTGCTTGATTCATTAGTAAATTTAGGGTCCATCACCTTTAACATGAAAATAGATTCTGCTATTGTATAATACTGATGTGCTCTGTTAGAAATATTTTACTCTACTTTTGTTTGGTTTGGTGATGTAATCAGTCTTAAAAGGAAAACTATAAATTATAAATTAATATTCAATATGAAATGGGAGAAAATTTTGGTTTTTTTCTTGAAATCATTCTCTGAAGAACTCCTTTATCTGGAAAGTCAAAGCACACATACTATTTTCTAGTCACCATATAAATCTCACTGATGGAAAACAAGATTTCTTTGAAAGAAAAAGAAAATATAAAGAGACTGTTTCTACAGTTCCACCAGACCTTTCACCAATGCCTCTAACAGGTTCCAAAATGAATTTCATCTGCATTGCCTCCCTTGTTTGCCCTGCGCAGGAAGTTTTAAAGAACAATGATTTGGTTCTTATGATGAAAGCCAGAGGAAGAAAATTCCTGGGTAGTTCACCACCATCCTGCATTCAATAATTGATAATACTGAGAGTAGCATTTGGTCCTATTTTATTATCTAATGGTTTAAGTTATAACTTAAAACTTCCTAAGTGTTAATACTGCTTGATGGTTGTCCAACGTGTGGTGGGGGTAATACTCTCCCCACAACCCTCACCTTGCAGCCCACTGCTGTGCATTAGTAGAAGGATTGTCCTTGGGCCTAAGCAATGGCAACACGTTATTCCCAGGAAGGAGTATGACAGTTACAATATAATGTGGTGGTCCACCATTACTTTCTCTGATAATGGTGATGGCAATGATAACCAAATGTCCAGGGGTAGAAAAATGAGAAACATGGGAATTGTACAGGCTCTTCTATCAGCTCAGCAGTTGCACAGCATCATTGCACATGTTTACCTCCCTAGGGTCTAGCATATGGATGAATAAATTGCTTCTTCTAATCTGTATGTTGCATCAATGGGAAAATTCTTTCCTTTTGTGCCTTAATTCTGAAGGCCTGGAACAAATAAAAAATCTTGGCTAATTGCTTACTGCTCCAGAATAGGGCTCCTCAGAGTCCTTAGGATGAGGGTGTCCAATGGTGGTGCCTTCTGGATAAGTTACCTGTCTAGTGTCTTTGGGAAGCCTGAAGAAGCTTTGCTAACCTTATCATATTTTTCTCATAAATTAATGTAACTTAAAGTAACTTTCTTCAGAAGTTTCATTTCCTTCCTTTTATAACAATAAGCACATTTAAGCTATTTACCTACTCTGAAAAGCTATTTTGTAATACATAGGAAAAGATGCAGAATTTATGTCCCCTCCCAGCCAACGAAGAGTTAATGCCTTATTTTTCTTTAAAAAGATAATAAAACCCATTAGGTTATAACCTCCATATTTCAAGGTTTGTTGTGAGTTCTTGATACTTTTTTAAAGGAGGTAAATTTGATTTAACTTTAGTAGAAATTAACTTTTTTATTTGAAAATATGTAACACGGACACTGCAAGAAATGAAGAAACAAGTCACATGGTAGCATTGGTAACATTAGCCCTGGGTTTTTAAAGCATATTTGTTTTTGTAAATCTAACAAGAGGCCATAGGCTTTGGTTTTAAGTGGAGAATGGACCCTTGACAGAGCTTGGAAATATCACCACCATGAACGTACTTTGCTTGAAGCAAAACATCTAGTAGGTTTGTTTTGACACCAGAAATATGTCAGACAAATGATGCAGAGATGGCTACCACCATGGAGGATTAAGTTGGACAGTCTGAGAATTTCCAGCCTTCTGCAGCAGAACCCCAGCCTGGTGAATCATGCGGGTGGGGAGGCAGGGCTGGCAGGAATCATCATGAAAACCAAGTAGGAACCAAGATGCTACTGAGAAAATAGCATCTGAACACTAGAAGAGAATTGTATACTTTTGGCCCAGATCAAGTCTTTTAAGGTCAGATAACACAACCAGAATACATGGCTAATCTGAGTTTGTTTTACATTTTTAGTTCTGGCAACTCTTCAAGGACAAAAAGCAACTTTCTATTTCTTGTTAAATTCTCGAAAATTCCTTAGTCTTTGAAATCTTAGTATATGACAGAATTTAAATATCACATTTAGAATTTGCAATTCAAAATTTGTTATATATGGATTCATATAAAATCAGTAAAAATGCATAGGCTACACATGAAAATTATCTGGGCTGGGAAGGCATATTGGATTAATTTTTTTATACTTTATTATATTTTTCTAATAATCTTCATTGGAAGTATAGTCTTTTTGAAGTTAAAAAAAGGAAAGTACAAAATAATTTATGAAGCATGCAAGTATGCACTACTTTTGTTTACATGTTTAAAAATTTTGATTGAGATTTTTTTGGGAAAAAAATGATCAGATATAAAGTTAAAGTTCTATATTTAATTGTAAAATTAAATACAAAATTTAAGTTTATATTTAAAATATATTTATAATCAGAAAAATCAATAAAGCCTTTAATTATCTGAGAAGTTATTATTAACATACTTGAGTTTCAGATGTTTGTGCATCTTCCATGGGCAGTTCCTAATGTTAGAGTTTTATATTTGAAAAAAATCCATAGATTACTGAATGATCAGTGAACTTTTAAGTATATTTATAGCTTAGGTGATAATAATATAAGTTGTATGTTCATAATAAAGACTTCATGTTGTGGAAGGGGCCCAAAATAATACTGCGGTAATAATAAAATAAATAAATATTAAAATAGGAATGGTTAATATGCAGGTTGAGACTTAAGACTTTCCCCTTCCATGTTGTTTCTTTATCTAGGTCATGATGAATCTAAGTATTTCTTCATAAGTCTGGAAACTCACACATTATTTGATTTCTTGTTGTACTGAACCAAGTGCAGGGGTCCAGGGTGAAGATGAGAAGACCATTTAGGGACAGAAGTAGGGAAAGGACAGCAATACAATCTAATAGTTTCTCAAAATACTGCCCACAGCTACAGTGGCAGAACATGTGACCAAACACAAGGAAGACTGAATGGAGCAGAAAGGTTCTCAAAGACTCAGGTTAAAAACTCTATCAAAACACATTCCTGAGGACTGCTGGAGGGCCAAGACTTCCCAGGCACCCTGGTGGAAGCAGTCAGTTGTACAATGAAAAAATAAGTGTACATAGGTATGAAAACAATATATGGCTGACTCTCACAATGAGAGAATAATTACATTTCCCCCTGAATTTATGGGTATTTATTTCTCACAGTTTTCCCAGGTCAACTCTTGTAACATTTATTTTTTCAGCCAGCTATTTCAGCTTAATTTCCTTTTAGCAAGGTCGGTGCATGTTGGTGGAGTGATCACCGTGCGTTCTGACCGCTACCTCTCAACTGCCTGAGGAGCAGCAGCTCCCTGTGCCTCCAAGAAGCATCCAGCTGACAACCGTCAATGTATTTGCTGAAAATCATACTGTTTTTATGCTAGCATTTAACTGGGTACCAAGTAAAAAAATTTCATCCCTGAAACAAATGAACATGATTTACAAATACTTTACCTCTCAGTTAATATTAATAGTATAAAGAATGTTATCTTCCATTATGTCATTGATCAAAAAGTTGAATACTTCGCATGAAATTTACTGTCTTTTGAAATGTAATAATGCATGCTGAAAACTATCAAATTTTATGTTATATTGACATATTATACAATATTAAAGAGTTTAAATAATTTATCTAGTTTCAATCTGAAATATAGGTAGAGACAATGGGCTCTTTACTGTCTTCATGGCACAGGGAAGACAATATAAATTTTGGTGTCCATGAGTATTACTTTACAGGATTTGGATACTTTAGTAATTCCTTTAGCCCTCATTTATGAAACAATGGAAACATTTTCACAAGATTGCTCTACTACCCAGCTTATAGGTAGTTTGGGCAGTAAAACAGCCACACATAAGCTTTTGTGTAGGCATAACCTGCATATGCCAAAGACCACACCATATTGAAGGTCAGAACTGAGAATGGAGTTAAGAGGTGTTGGTTACGAGGTTAACAGTCAGTGTTCATATCTGGAGCACCTTCCAGCTTGCAATTGTTTTGTAAAGTTCTGGGAACTGTCAGTTTCTGTCACTGGGCAAGAGGAACCTGATGCCTCTCCTATGGACAGTAGAGGCCAGCATCTTCTGAGGGTCACACATAGACTCCAACACATTGTCCCTAGGGGAGCCACAAAAATTATTTAGCAGTCTTTGCTAAGGACATATCTTGTCCCAGGTGCAATGCCTGGCTCTGAAGGCATGAAGATAAAATAAGTAATCCCTGCACAGAAGAACTCACTGCTGAGATGGGAAATTGAATGGTGAAATGACAATTACAACACCCTGCTACAGTACCATGTGGCGACCACCAGCCAAAGGATTACCAGCTCTGCCTGCTACCAGCCACTGCTTCACAGCAGAGGTGATAAATGTCGTTCCCTTACTAGAAAACAGGGAACCATCTTTTCAAATATTGAGAACAGCATTTTTTAAAAGGGCAAAAGGAGTATTTCTCCTTAGGAGAATGTTGCATAGCCTACGGAGCTGGAGTATAGATCGAGCCTCTGTTGAATTTTTGTTGTCCAGCATCTGATACCACTTTTTGTGCCCAGCCTCACCCTGTGAAGCTGGAAAATCTGCCTCTTGTCATTGTCACCCTTCCCACCCCTCCCTTCGTGGCAAGCAGTGGGTATTTAATGCCGGCTATGCCAGTCAGGCGGAGCAAAGGAGGCAGCAAACACATCGAGTGGAGAGTCCTTCTGGTGTTAACAGCATCACTGGGGTTACAGCTTCCAAGGGCAGTTGCTGTGGGACCAGTGCCCCACTCAGTGCCCAGAGACAGTATCCAGACAGAGCAGCCGTCATGGTCCGAACCAAAGGACCAGTGTCCTGTGGTGGCAGTTGGTGGTGGTCTCAGCTGCCTTGGTTGTATAGTTTACTTTAGGCTGTCATTTGTTTTGCTTAGCCTCCCTTCCTTCCTGCTTTTTCAGATCCTGATTCTTCAACCTTCCCAAGATTTCTGTAAGCTCCTCAGTGTATGTCATGAATTCCTTTCTTGTTTTATAAGCCATAATTCTTGGAACTAATGACCCTGTTTAGGTCAAAATTGCTCGTGCTGGAGTTGGGAAGGCTGGGATAGAATATGAAGCATTCCAAATGCCATCCTAAATAGTTTTTTTTCACACTGAAGGCTTCATCATAGGGAAATTATGTGATCATATTTTTACTTTTAAGAGACAATTCTGTTATCTGTGTTATCAATGCTCCTTTATTTGGGACCTTGCCCTATGTATCTTTTTACCTGGTTGTTAACTCGCATTCTTTATTAAACTGATAAACATAAGTGCTTTCCTGAGTCCCATGAGTCATTCTAGCAAATCAATAAAACCTGAGGGGGTCATGGGCACCTGCAATCTGTAACAGGTTGGTCAGAAGCACAGGTAAGCCTGGGGCTTGCAACTGGTGGGGGAAGGGGGCAATCTTGAAGGATGCAACCCTTATCTTGGGGAATCTGGTACTGTCTCTGGGCAGACAGCATCAGAATTGAGTTGAGCTCTCAGACATCCTGCTGGTGTTGGAGAATTGCTGGTGTGGTGCATAGGACGACCCCCTCCCCCCCACCATGAACCACTGTCACACATGCATTGATATCAGGTCCGGGAATCTGAAAGAAATTCTACTATTATTGCTGTGTTCTATTTTGTAGGAAACAGAACACAAGTATATATTCATTGGACCTTCAAACAAGAAATATATCAATAATTCTGTAAAATAGTAGAAGTCCTCTCTTCCTGTCCCCCTCAGTTGTAACGCATGCATCTCCCCGCCTCTCTGGAAGCCCCATCCGACCACACCGAGACTCCTCAGAGGACTGGTGATCTTTGTCTATTTCCTCATACTTAAATGAGGGGATCTATCAGCTGATTGGATGCTGTGTGCATGTGGGCAGGTCTTGGTAGTGCACTTGACTGTAGAAAGACCGGATTGGGCCATTTCGTCAGGGAATCCTGGATGGTCTCTTGAGGCTTTTCTCTTGTGCTGATAAGATGCCCAGCAAAGAATCTCCTAAACGCTTTCTTATACAAGGGGTGAGGGATAAGTAAACACAATGAGGAAACTATGGTAAAGGTCTCAAGATATGCTGACTTAGTTCACATTTCATGGAGAGGAAGGAGCCTGTGTACTTATTATTCTTTCCTATGAGGCATAAACTATATCCCTTTTCATATGGTGCCAACACCTAGCATGGCATCTAACACAGGGTAGATGCTCAGCAAATGTTTGCTAATAATTGGAGAACATAAAGCTGGAAAGCCTGGGAAGAATATTTCCTGATGATTGGGAGTCTAGATATCTGATCTTCTCATTCCATCATATTTTCCACCTCTTTCTTAATTATAATTTGACATGAGAATGCCAATGAATCCATATTTCTTACTTGTATATTTTCTTGTGGAGTTTGTCAGAAAAGATTACTAAGTCTATGAGAGTGAGCAAAAATAGGAAAAGAATATTATATTCAAGTAAAATGCTGATTTCTACTTATTTTTTCATTAATTTTTATTTGTTAAGTGCTGTCTTACTTCTTAAATGACTTGTTTGTTTAGAACCACTTACAATCATTATTTGAATTAACATAGGATACTTTCAGTTTACTTAATCAGTTCTTCTCTATTATTAAAAATTATTTAATTCAGTCAAATTTTAAGTATGTGTTAAATAAAAACAGTAACTTAGCAACCAAATTTGGATATTTCCCAGTCATGATAGTGTCATAGAACTCAATCTCCAACTTTCTTGAAATTATAGTAGCTTAAGGACAAAACTTTTAATTAATACTCATTTTATTAATTCATATAAGAGTGGTCATATATGCTTATGATCTGATTTTCTACAATTGTTAATTACCCTTATGAACTTGACATCTCTCTAATGTATGCACTAGATGAGGCAGAGACTGCTAAGCATCCTCTATCTGTTCTCCACTTCTTCTTTTTAATGACAGAACCCTTGAGTTTTAGATGGGCACATGTTTGCCCAGCTAAAGAGAGCACCTCTATTTCACAGACTCTTGCAGAGCAATGTTGAGAGCAGCAGGGATGTGTGCAACTTCTGGCTCATGCCTGCTTTCCATTTCTTTTTTCTTTTCCTTTTTTTTTTTCTTCTACTACTTCTTGAAGTTAGAATGTAGACAAGATGCTAATGAGCCAGTTTTGATTATGCTGCCAAAGGGGACACCCCTGAGGAATGGTGGAGCAGCAGGATAGAAGGAATCAGGGTACTTTTGTGGCACTTCTACGGGAGAGAGAAATAGCTTCTAGTTTTCTGACACACTCGTACCAAGGGATTTTCCCATACCATGCTTAATGAATCTGAGTATGAAATTCTATGGATTTTTTTTTTAGGATAGTATATAAGGCAGGTTTAAGCACTTATAAATGTATATTATCAGCTATTTGTGTCAATAATATGTTACTGAAATTGGGTTTAATCTTTTTCTGGCAAAGAATTTATAAATATTGTCTTTGTCATTAATCCAAATGGGTTCTCAATAATTAATTTGAAATTTCTTTAAAATATATGATTTTAAATTTATGATAAAGCAGGCTAACCCAAATATTCTGATGTAGTGAGATATTTTGTATAATTACACAATCATTGTAATAATACTTAAATATATTTCTATACCATGCTATGTATATTACATATATACACTCTCTTCTACATTAGGTTAAAAGAGAATAGTATGTTTGCATGTAACTGAAAAGAATGAATGAATGTAAAACTTTCTGAATTACAGAAAGATTTATTTTTGCTGCTTTTTATATGCTAAGGGACTATGTAGAGAAATCTGTTAAAGCTAGATACTACTGTCTTCCTAAAATTGTATGAGCCATGCCAAATAAAGAAATGTCTTTAAGGATATAGAAATAAACAGCAGATTCAACATGCTAGTAAACAGGGATGTAAATTTATGAGGTATCTAACTAAGCAGAGCGAATGAACTGTTCAAGTGGAAATGAAGTCTATGTCTTTGCCTTATCTTTTAGAATCTTAGCAAACAAGCTCTAAATGGATTAACATGAGTTATACACGACATTAGTGGGCTAATTTTAAAATAGAAAAAAATAAAAGATACACTGAGATATTTTTCAATGTTGCCCAAGATCAGGTAGGTTGATAAATACCTCAGCTGTTGCTAAGCAGAAACAATCAAACGCTATTTTGATTCACTTTAATTCGTAACAGATAATTCTTCCACATGATGCAACATAAAGTCCAAGTGCATAGGGCAGTAAAAGGACATTAATGACAATCCTATATGAAAAATGTATCTTAATTTGAGGGGACCCAGTAGTTTGAAAAAGCTAAAGATAATTCCCCTGTAGTTAGGCAAGAGTTTAATGAGCAGTTTTCTGGAACTTTCTGTATCGGCTATTGCTAGCTATCTCTCAGCCTTTTCCCCCCCTTCTCCCATTGTTACTGACTTATTTAGCTGGTCACTATGACTATAAAAATAATGACTCTATTTACCAGCCTTCCCCTTGAAGCAAGGTGTGGCCATGTGACTGGTCTGGCCAATCACAGAAAATTCTTGTGGTAGCTTTTTGGGACCTTCTTCAAAAGACAACTATTATGTGACCTTGACCCCACACTTCTTCCCCCCTTCTTCCATCCTGCTGGACTGAAGCATGACAGGCATAGCTGTCCATCTCGAATCTCACAGAGTATGACTTCATCTTAGAATGGCAGAGTGATGAGCAGTACCCAGGGTGGTTTGGGGAACATAGCCCCACACTGGTTCTTCACTCCTAATTCCCACACTTTCATTTAAGATAGAAATTTATTTTCTTTCCATGCCATTATTTTGCATCTTGGTAACTTGTGCACAAAATCCATTTTTCTACCGATAAATTGGCTATAATATCTACAAAAAGTTTCACTTAGTAGGATAGAGAACACCATGAATACATTAAGAAAAATGAAAATTGATTCTGAATAAAAAATTTGAGCACTTAATGATGCCAGTTGAAGAAGAATCTGTAACTTCCCAGGGTTAAAATGTGATGGCACAAGGAGTTAATCCTCTTTCCTTCCAGGGACTCATTATCCTACCCAAGAAAGAAGACAGGATCTCTGAAATGCCCAGGGGAATAGTGCCCACACAGCCTCAGTGATAGCGCTGCATGAAAGCAGAACATTAATCGGCAGAGGGTACATTCCTCAGTTCAACTATCAGGCCTGCCGCTGATTCTCCAGGGGTCTGGGTCCTTATTGTCTGGGGGCCTAAATTCAGAGCATTGACATATACTCGCCTCACTTGAACTTGTCCAACCGCAGAACTACGTTCCATTAGCTGGTTTTACTCATTTTACAAGATGTCTGTTTCAGCACCATTCATCAGCATCCTTGTTCAATTCCAGAAGAAGCGGGGTATGGGGGGGGCATGACTTCATGAGGAAAAACAAAAATCTTCCTGTAATCTCTGGAAGTCTTTCCCTATGTTTCATTGGTTGGAACATTGTCACAGGGCCCATTCTAGCTGCAAAAGTTGAGTACTTTTGCTAGGAGCTGGTTTTCATCACTGCCTCAAGGAAAAACTGGTTTATTCAGAAGGAAATAGGTGAGGGATGTCTGTCACACTGTATGTAAGCACACAGAGAAAGAATGGGGGACAGGTGACTGGAGGGTACACACTCCAGTAAATAAAGGGGGCTCCCTTTATTCAGTGTTTCCGTGATTTCTGATCTTTTCAGATAAGCCAGAAATCTAGGTTTTTTATGAGAAAGTTTCTGATTCCTAAAACACTGTGCAGGACTAAATAAAATGTTTTACTTGTGACCTTAGACTTAGGCCCCTTAGGCTTAGATGTATTAATTCACACCGTGAACCTCAGGTCCTTCTCCACCCCACGGCTCACTCTTTGTAGGATTCTGAAGTTGTCTACTGCAGCCACAGAGGTCCTGGGCATTTTGACTACTGCTTAACATCTAGTGTCCAACCCAGCCAATCCTGGCTTAGAGAGTGGTATTTCTCTCTGATGCTTGCTACCCATTTAGGTGCCATTTTTCTGTGACATGCTCCAAAAGTGATTCAGCTTCTTTTTTCTAGTCCCAGAACCTGTGAGAATGCTTGGTTACCTTTTTCAAATTTCAAGTAGCTTTCCTGTTTTGAAGGGTGCTCAGCTGGTTGTCTTCTGGTGGCCTTAATCTCCAGAACCTGATATCTGAAGTTAACACACGGCAAAGGTCTTGAACCAGTATGTCACTGATTTCCTTCTGCATCCAGGGACCCCAATGTCTTAAGAAATATGATGTCCGTGGAAGAAGGGGTTACTAAACAGATTGCCAGTTTCTCCTGCTTCCTGCCGCAGTTTGGTGAGCCCCATTGAGCATTCTTAGAGCAGTCTCCGTCATTCCCCCTCTGGCTCCAAGAATGGCCACTTTGTACTTCTGGACTCTCAGAGTAAAGGTGCTGTCTTTGCACAAAATATGAAGTGACTATTTTGTCTGAGGCCAGGTGAGTGCAGAATTTTAGGCTCCATATCTTTAATGGTATCGCCCAGTTACAGCACATATGAGGCCAAGTGTGTAGAGGCACAAAGAAAACCTGGCATCCCATTAAAAAATAATTAAAAATTTTATTGCCCTCTTCTTGAGAAAACACAAAGCCATTGTTTCTTATATTTCACCCATTTTTCTAAGTTGTCTTAGCAAGGGGGGAAAAATCTAATCCCTGTTCCTCTATCATGGCCAGCAATGGTGGTCAAAAACACAGCCTACCTAAGTCTGTTTACTCTTATACTAGTGATTCTTTTCCTTCTAGAAGTAGCTCTTTATTTCCACTCTAAAATATTATTAACATCTCTGGATTTTCTAGTTTTTCTTTTTCTTTCTGCTATCTTGCCCAGGACTTCCATTGACACTAATTTGATAAAAAGCTAATTGGCTGCCATGGAAAACTCCAGGGCACCCTTTACCTGACATCTGAAAAATCTGGGGACTGGGATAGGGGTCAGTGGTGGGAAGAATTAGATGGCAGACACAGCCATTAACTTCTTTTCTTTCACCCCTGTTACTCCTATTTACATTTTATATTACTTGTTTTACTCCCTACCTCCACCACTAGGAGGCTCTAATTCTCTATGAGGATAGAGACCACATCAGTGGTATTGTGTGTACTTTACTCATAAGAAGAAAGTCAATGTATTTTTTTGAATAAATACATATGATATGAGAAATAAATCAATTTGTACATGTGAATGGAGTCAAGGCAGAAAAACTTTGAGGAACTTTTTTTTTAGAAACACTGCAACTCACCCTAAAACTTGTAATAGTTTCTGTATTAAAAAAACATCTAAGTTAATTATTATTGGGGTTTGAGGCAATTTTTGATCTTATAACAATTATACAAAGCTTGCTGCTTACTCTTTGTAGGATTCTGAAGTTGTCTGCTGCAGCCACAGAGTCCTGGGCATTTTGACTACCTGCTTAACACCTAGTGTCCAAAATTCACAGATTTGGAGACCCCAGTGACCTAAAAGGGCATATAGGAAGAACCAGACTTATTGTCAGATAATTTCAGGGATCATATACTTAAACTCTGACTTTGGAGAAGGAAAACAGAATACATAAAGGAAGGAAATGTTGCTATTTTTATCAAGTAAGTTAATATCAGTAGGAATTTTGAAAATCATTAATTTTGAAACAAATCTACTTAACTTATACATTTCCTGTAACATTTATAAAATCCCTAGGGTTTTGTTTGCTTGTTTGTCTTGCGGAGGAAGAGAAAAAATTAAGTTTCACTCTGTGTGGCAAGCCCTTACGCTATTGATTACTGCATGGTATTTCTGATGTTGGTATAAATGAAATTCATTTGCAATGAGAACAATGTTTTGAATATCATAATCATAATTATGGAATATCATAATCAAGCAGTCACATTTGACTTTCATTAAGAGTGAAGCAGGCACTGTATAGCAGCTACTGAGTTCTATAGGAATTGATGTCTTTCTTTAAGAACTTACATAATTGTTTCCTTTCATACATGACATAGATAAATGATAAGGTCTTAAAATTGTCAATTCAAAGATGTTTGAGAATTTGTGTCTCTCAGCATTAAATATCTTCAATAGCAAGTTTGGGTCTTTTTGTGAATGATCTTTTACCTCCAGCCTCCTGCCCACGCTGGAGCTATTCTCTCTGCCCTCAGAAAGGCCAGGTTCAGGTGTCAGATTGCAGTGTGCTTGCCCTAGAAGGGACTGTCCCTGGTCTCACCCACCCTTTGAGAGGTCTGGCCAGGGAGAGTCTCGATTCATGGCAGATGCTGAATGGGGCTCACATCAAGACAGGTTCCACTTGAGAATCATGCTCTGCTTTTCTCTCCCTTACCCCCACCACACCTCAGCTTAAGTTTCTAACCAGATACCAAGATCTGTCTGTTTTATGTACTACGTATGCGAAAATTCCATCTTTCCCTTTGTTGCTGCTAACGTAGTTCTATCAAACCATCGTTTCTCTAAGTAAAGAGCTCCTGACTAACCTCCTTTTTAAAAATCTTTCAGTAGGCTCTGTTACTTACAAAATTAAATTAAACCTTCTTAGCATTAAGGCCAAGGATGTGGTAGGCCATGTGTAGTCTGTGCCCTCTTTGCTTCTTCCAGTTAATGTCCTTCAAACACTTTCTGAAGCTGAAGTACTAGGTGACTGGTGGTTTCCTAAAGCCATCACAATGCTTCCAGCCTCTGAGCCTGTATGTCTCATGATCCCTCATCTGTTTGGCCATTCCCTATTCAGCCTGTAAAACTCTGGCCAGGGTGAGTTCTCTGGGAAAGCATGAGACACCCAGGCTCACTAGTTTTCCCCCTGTTTTGTGGAGTCCCATACCTGCCACATACCTGCTATGGCAGCCATGTAACCTACACTGAGATCATTTGCTTTCAGCCTCTGTTTCCCTGGTGTACAGGGCTGCTTTCCCCTGGTGTAGTGGCTCTTCAGTGGTCCCTAGGAAGGTGGAATGCAGGTAATCAAGACTTTTTTGTCTTCTTAAAGCTTTATGCCTTAGTTTCTGTTTATCCATCTTTGATGGTGGATGTATGTCTTTATATGTCCATGTAGCCAGATTAGGAAACATGTAAATCACGGTATGTCCATAAGAGAAGAATTATTCCAGCTAAAGGCATTTACTGGGTGACAAAGGCCCTGATCACAATAAGCTGTCAGTGTAGCTCCAGAATGTTGTCATATTTTTAATTTTGTAAGGTAACTAATGATCAAAGATTAAAGTTATAATCATTTCAGATTATGCTGGAAATAAGAAATGTGGGTAGTAAAGAAAATTGGCCATTAAAATCTATTTAGAATAAGTCATGCTTCTTTTAACTATGGAATTACACTATAATATAGATGTCATTTGATATAAATAATAGAGATATTTTTGTTGAATAAGTTTGCCAGGAATATATTTAATTAATATAGGTCATGGCAGTTTGAGTAAACCAGCATTTGATTAAGATGGATAGAGAAAAAATAATAGGTTTTTTATGCCAACCAATGAAAAGGAGTCACCAGAAATATCACTAGATAGTTTTATAGGCTTATCTACATTTAATAAATACTCATTTCAGAATTTGAACTAAATTATGCTATACTTGGAGAAAGTTTTTAATATATCAGATAGCACATAGCTATTGAAAAATGTTAAAATTGCCAGTGAAATAGCAAGACAGAATATCTTTGAAGTTTGAAGAAAAGTATCTCAATTGTTTAAGAGTATTTAAACATGTAGAAATTCTTTGATGTATCATTTATACTTATAGGCGATAAACGTAAAATAAATGACATACCCTTGAAATACAGTGAGAAAAATGTTATTTTACAGAGACAAGGTTGAATGGCCCAACTGATGGCTGAATTAGAATTATGACAAAATATAATGTAGCATGGTAAAATTTAAAAGAGTTGGCTTCTCAAAAAATTACACATTGATTATCATATGGCCCAGCATTTCATTCCTATACCCTAACGAACGGAAAACAGGTATCAAACGAATAGATGTATATGCATTCCTAGCAGTATTCATAATAGTGAAATATCCCAGATAGCCCAGATATCCACGAGTGGATGAATTGATAAACTAATTGTGGTATATACATACAATGGAATATTATTCAGTTTTAAAAAGGAAAGAAGTACTGATACATGCTAAAATGTGAGTGAATCTTGAAAAACATTAGGTTGAGTGAAAGAAGGCAGATGTAAAGGTCCCATAGTGTATGATTCCATGTATGTGAAATGCCCAAAATAGGTAAATCCAGAGAGACAGATTGAAGATTGGTGGGTGCCAGAGTCTGGTAGGTGGGGGTAGGAGGGCAAGCAACTGATTAATGGGCACAGGGTTTTCTTTTGGGATAATAAAAATGCTTCAGAATTAGATAGCTAGAGGTGGTGGCTGCACAATACTGTGAATGCATTAGATGCATTGAACTGTTAAAGTGATTAATTTTACTTCATGCAAATTTCACTTAAAAAAAAAATGCAAAAGGTCATTTTCCTAAGCAGTCCAAAAGTGTTAAGTGGGAACCACAGTTAAAGGACATAGGAAGCATAGTTTGGGAAGAAATCTAAGTGACATTTAAAATTTGCTTTGCTTTTTCAGCAGCTCAACCATTTCCATTTGTTTTTTAACTTGTCATAAGACTGCATTAGTCAACTTTTGACTAATAAATTACATAATTTTCTTCAGAACACTAGTGTGTTAGTAATCTCACTACTTTATATTGAGTACTGAGGAGTAGACAATTCAGTGTTGTTCTGATAGCCGCAGTCAGAGCTTGATGTCCTTTTGCATATGTGGCAGTTGTCAGTCACACAGCCCCTGGCAGAGTGAGCCTCATCACACCCCCGCTGTAGATGCAGGTCCTTTTCGCCACAAGGCAGAGTATACACTTGCGGCGTGCAGGAAGGTACTCGGAGAGAGAGGCAAGAGCCAAGCATGCCTGCTTTTACTTCAGTTAGATTGGTCACTTCTCCTCCTCTAAGAATGAGGCATCAGTGCTGGGGAAGAGAATCCAGGAACACGAGGACTGAGGGAAAAAACAGCGGTTTGCTTGAACAGTGGTTTCAAAAAATTTTTTTGTCTTTGACATCCTAGGGTTTCACTACGACCTGTCTGGGTGTAGATTTTTTTCTCTTACTTGGGATTCATAATATTTCTTCAATCTAATGATTAATAAATTTCATGATTTCTAGAACATTATTTTTTTGAATGCGGACTTTCCCTTGTCCTTTTACTCTACTCTTTAAGATCGCCTGTCTATCCTGCATGTTTCTTAACCTCTATTTTATAATTTTCATCTCTCTCTGAGCCATCTCCTTGCCGATCTTTGGCATACCAATTATGTCTCTGCTTCAGAGTGTTTGGTGTTTCTTTTCTAGAATGGTCTTCTTCCAGCACTTTCTTTAGCTATCTGCTCAAGTCATCTCCTCAGAAATGATTTCTCTGAGTCCTATCTAAAATAGCATCTACTTTCATTCTCCAGCTCTTTTATCTTTCTTCAAAGACTTATTACCTGACACAATATCATGTATTTTTGTTTATTTGATTATTATATATTCTCATAGATTTGTAAACTCTGCAAGATCAGGAAAACGACTTCTCTACTTAGTTCCGTGAGATCTCAGCAATGCCAAGGACAGTGCGTGGCATATATTAGCAATCAAATAGTCATTGAATGAATAAATCAATTACATTTTGGTGTATTTTCTTAGCTCTGTTTTCCAGTTTACTTATTTTCTCTTCATTTTTGTCCACTATTCTGTTTACATTGTTTATTGAAGTTTTTCTGCACTTTAAAGATGTTGCTTTATTGTGTTTGGCCTGTATAGCTGCAGATGAGAATTCTGCTATCATTCTTATTTTTCTTTCTTTCTAAATGCTTTCATTTTTGTCTGTCTGCTTTTAAATATTTCTTTTTACTATTGGGTTTTAGCAATTGGATTATGATGTTGCCCTGGTGTGGTTTCCTTATGTTCGCTCTGCTTGGAGTTTACTGATCCTTATTCTTGTACCTGTGGGTTTATAGTTTTTATTGAAATTTGTATAATGCTTTACCATTACTTTTTTAAAAATCACTTGTTCATCTCTGGGACTACATTTAGATACATTTTTGATCATTTGATATTAGCCCACAAGACACTGAATGCTGTGATTTTTTTAGTCCCTTTTCTTTTTGTGTTTATTTTAGATAATTTCTAAGTTAAGTGTCCTCAAGATCACTTTTTTTTCATTGTCTAACATGCTGTTAATCACAGCCAGAATATTATTATTTAAGTCATTGTATATTTCATCTCTAGAACTTCTGTTTGTGTTCTTTTACTTAACATTGTTCATTTTTTCCTCATTATGCTCATGTTTGTTCTCTACCCTCTTGAATATATAGAGTATAATAACTATTTTAATGTCCCTTGCTTGTTAATTCTCTTTGTAATTTATGCATCTGTTTCTATTGATTGATGTCTTTCTTCTTGGTTATGGGTTAATATTTTCCTACTTTGAATGCTTAGCAATTCTTGATTGGATGCTAGACCATTATGATTTTACTTTGTTAGGCATTGAATTGTGTTGCATTCTTTTAAGGAATGTTGAGCTTTGTTTTGGCCTATAGTTTAGTTACTTGGGATTAGTCTGATTCTTCCAAGTGCTGATTTCAAACTTTGTTAGGGCTGGTCTGCAATAGCCTTTATGGGCTAATTTACATTTTTAGGCAAAACCCTTCTGAGGACTCTTCCCATGATATATGGATCAGAAGATGTCTTTACTTTGGCTGGTGGTAATGTGAACAATTTCCAGACGTGTGTGAGCCTGGGAATTGTTTTTGACCTTCTTTTTCTGGAGTTTATCAGCCTTACAGAGTGTCCATTGGCATTTATCGATATTTGAAAATTTAGTCAAAGCTCTGAGTAGACACTCCTGCGTGACCCTTGTGAATCTAGAGCTTTCTTTTTGTACAGTTTCTTTCTTTATGGCATTTTGTCCCCACGTATTGTAGCCTAAGTGGGAGTGGGTAGGGTATGTATGTGGTTGCACCAAGATGTGATACTCTTAGGCTTCTGGCCGAGCTGCCTTTGGACAAGTGTCAAGAGGGAACTGTACTAGAGAGGGAGAGTAAGTTAGAGCGTTTGTCATAAGGTCTTCCGTTTAAAACTAAGAGGGCATACATTGTGCTGCTTTGAGATCGAACACGGACAAGAAAAGCTGAACTTCCCCCATTGGTTCTGCTTCTTGCTTTGAGTTGGGAGAGAGGATTTTGATGGGCCTCAGTTAACTGAATTCTATGGAAGGGGAGTAAGTCAGAGAAATATTGGTCTGTTATTTTTTGGTAATTTTATAGCCTGGTGAGATTTCCATTGGTCAGTGCATGGGCCAAAAATAAGAGACTAGCAATGACCTAGATGTGCCACATTAAGGGCTGAACTCTCATAGCCACGTATCAGAAGGAAGAAGAGTTAGTGTAAGGAAAATTTGGAGCCAGCGTAACTGCGGAGTGTCTGGAAAGGACTTGTAGGTCATCCTATTCCATAATTGATGACGGTCTTAACTTGCTGCACCATTGCTGCTCACATTTGCCCACAAGGGGAAAAACAATGTCCAAATATATGTAAAATGCATGATTATTAAAAAAATTATATCTGCATTGGGTCCCAGCAAATGTTGCTGGACTGAGTGGTCTCAAGCAGTACAGATTGGTAAGGACAGGCTCTTTTGGCTTTAGGATTACATGATTTTCTTCTATTGTTTGAATCTGAGTGGTAGTTCTGAGTACGAAAATGGATTGAATTCGGAGGGTTGAATTTAACCTGGAATACCTGCTCATCATCTATGTGTTTGCATAGTGGCCCTATGAATTATAAATACTGAGAACTAATATTGCAGAGGTAATTTAGGAAACAAATTATGCTTTATAAACTGTAAGTTTTGTTCTGGAAAACCAAAGGTTTTATTAATTCTTTTTTTTCCTTTTTTTCCCTTAATGTATCCTTTTATAGTAGAAGTAAGTGATCCCTTATCATCTTAGAGATCTATGAGGGCTATAATTTTACAAGTCTGTGATTTGTACAACTATAGGAACATGGTTCAGTGTACTGGAGAAAGTAAATATCAAGTAAACAGAATACCCAACTAATTATAAAATTTTGTGTGAAAAACTAAATACTGTTTTGTGATAAAAAGAAAAAGAATAGATATTATTGCCTATACATTTAACTTTCGGTATGAATTTAAACTACTTTAAATGGATCCTTCTGTTTTTAACCCATTTTTTCTTTCATTAAAATTTTACTTTGAAAAATATTCAATTACAGAAGTTATAAGAATAGTATAATAAAGTCCTTATGTTTTCCACAAATACATGTACACATCACAATTATTTTTTTATTTTTGTTGGACCATTTGAGAGCCAATTTCTTTATTTTTCTGATCCAGATTCAGAAATCTGGGATCAGTTTTTGAATGATATTTAGTTTTCTCCTTCATCTCACTTAATTTGGAACAGTCTTTCTGTCCTTTCATAACACTGATATTTTTAAAGAGTTCAGGTCAGTTGTTGTGTAAAATGTCCCTTTGGGTATCTGATGCTTCTTCATGATTAAATTGAAGTTACACATATGAGTTTTTTCCTAAACATGATGTCAGTTTGTCCCGTTTACTGGTGACATTAACTTCATCAACTGGTTAAGGTTATGTCTGCCAGGTTTCTCCTTTTTAAGTTACCATTTCTGCAACTATTAAGTAATCTGTGAGGAGAATCCTTTGAAACTGTGTAAATATTTTGTCCTAATCACACTTTTACCCCACGCATTATAAAATCTATTGGTGATTCTTGCCTGAATCAATTATTATGATGATGATTGCATAATGGCAATTTGCTAATTCTGTTATTTCATGTTTGCTTATAGGAAAGAGCTTTTCCTCCTGTATTAGTTTGCTAAGGCTGTTGTAACAAAGTATCATAAACCGAGTGGCTTAAATAACAAAAATTTATCACCTCATAGCTGCAGCACCTGAAGCCTGGATCAGGGTGTGGACAGGGTTGTAAGGAAAGGGTCTGTTCCTGGCTTCTCTCCTGGACTTGTAGGGGAATGTCTTCTCCCTGTGTCTCTTCATGTCATTGTCCCTCTATGCATGTGTTTGTGTGCGCATGTCTCCTTTTTATAAAGAAACCAGTGATACTAGGTTAGGGTCCACCATAATGACTTCAGTTTAACTCTTTATCTCTGTAAATCTTCAGATTACCAGAAATAAAAGTGGGAGACCTTTGGCACAGAGATAATATTTGAAGCTGTGGGAGTGAGTGTAGTGAAAGGGGAGAGGTGAAGTGCGGGAGTAAAGGTGCTAATAAAGGAACATCAACATTATAGGATCGGTTCAGAAAAGAGGGGGTTGCACAGGAGGCAGAGAGATGGCCAGAGCGGTAATGGAAGACAAGCAGGGCGGGGTCATGGACGCAAGGGAAGCAAACACTTTAAAAGGAGAGTATGAAAGGTGTGAAATGTTGCCAAGGGGAAAGTAAGAAACGGCAAAGGCATGTGGACTGGATGGTGTCAGAGTATTTGTTGGTGAGAGGTTTTTTCTGCCTTGGTAACTTGAGGGTGCAGTGGGTTGAGAAGAAATGGGACGTGAAGGAAGAGGAGAAATTTGTATCTGGAAGGGAGAGGAGAGTGGTAGCAGCTGGGCAGAGCATGTGGGCTCAAGGAGGGTGTCTGTGTTTTTTAACATACGAAAGATATGGACAGTTTCAAAATGATAGGAAAAGCCTTCAAACCAAAAAATGTTTTAAGATAGGAGAGAGATGACATGCTGGAGTTGAGGTGGGAAGTGAGAAGTGGAGGCCTTGCTGGGCAAAGTGGAGGAAAGACGCTTAGAGAGAAGGAAGAACGAAGTCCCAGGAGGGGGGCAGGGAAGGTGGAGGGAAGGTCGGAGCAGTAAGTCTGTAAACTCACTGCCGTTGTTCTCTGTGTACAGCAGGAGGGAAGGTCAGCAACTAAGAGTATGGGAGGAGGAAAAGACGGGGGTGTAGGGAAATATGAAAAAAGTAGAGAATGTGGGAAGCAGACATGGGAAGGATGAGGGAGAACTGACTCTGGAAACAGAGAGGCTCACTCTGCAGCCTGGGCATCCTTGTTGAGGTTGTTGGCATGAACTTACAGTGGCATCCGTCTATGTTTGTAATCTTTCCCAGCAGCCTAGATGTAGAAGAATACAAATCTTGGAGATTCCAACTATTACAATCTCGAGTCTTTCCACTTCTCTTTATCCCCACTGCAAATACTCTTTAGTTTGGCTCAACATGATCTTTGACCTATCTGTTCCCTACACTGCCACCAGAGGGAACTTTCAAGGTAAATCTGATCACCTAAGATTAAAACTGGTGGTTCCATTGCTTTAGGAATCGGTGTTAGGGATTACAAGATCCTTCATGACAGTGTCTGCTTATCAGTCCAGGTTTCACTTTAATGCTTACTCCTTTGCACTTTATTTTCCAGTCATAATAAAATTAATTCAGTTCTTTCAATAAAGCATGCATACTCTCTTCTAATCCATTAAGCCAGTAAGAAATGAACTAATTCTATTTTTCTTAATTGATTGGTAAATGCACTGCGTTTTCTTATGTGGGAAAATCTTTTTATATTTACATATGGAATCATGTATAAGGTAAAGGAAAAATCTTGTGCCTATCACCTTTAAGAACGAGTATTCTTTGAGATATACCTGCATCCAGAGTTCCAGGAAGCAAAGATTAGACCACCTAATAATAATAAAATAAAGTAGTTTGGTTAGGTCATTCTGTCTTTAAGGTTGGGGGACTGATACGGCTTCTATTCTGTCATTTCCCCATCCTGCCTTGTTGCTAATTGACCAAGGCCCTTGTTTCTGAGCAGCTCAGACTCAGCATCACCACCTCATCATAGCACTCCAGGAAGTCACTGCCAGGAGCACTGTTCCTAAGATGAAACCTCTCTGTCATTTGTGTGTGTGTATATGGCAAGCTGTGGGTTTGCCATCTGTGTGTGTGGGTATTTGCACTGAGGACTTGAGGATAAATGAGCCCAGGAAAGTGAATTCTTAACTGAATTTGATTCTTGTTTCATTTCTTTCAATGACGAGATCATAACTTGCTGCATAAGGAATCCCAGTGTGGATATCTTTAAACAGGGTATGTATAGCCCTGACGGCACTTGAAGACTTTCCGGGGGTACATCGTTCGGACAGCTTTAAGGAAATCATTTTGTAGGTGTCCACCTAAAACTGTGTCCTTTCCTAAAGCTGATCTGTCTGAGAACCAGTCCCTGTGTCAGTTTTTTTTCCTTTCTTATCTTCCTTTCCACAGTTGACTGTCTCCTACTTTGCAAAGGAAATGTGTGCCTCTTTCCAATCTGAATCTTATGAGGGATTTTTCCAGGGTATAAAAGACAGAGGTACTAAACAGAGGGATGTTTGAAAATGTAGAGCTCTTGAATGAGACTCCTGGATTTGGTATAACAAATAAACAAACCAAAAAAAAAAACCCAAAACAAAACAGAAGAGAACAATGCCTGATTTCATTCAGATCACAAACTCATGGAAGGGCTCTCTGCCCACCGTGTCTCTGCCTATGTATGTTAGAATTAGGATTTGAAATACAGGGGTTGCCATGGAGCACATGTTGACATACTTAAATGGAAAGAAGTCGGACTTTTTTATGGCAAAAAGAAAGTCTCATTTGACTAATTGGTTTGACCACGAAGACTGGTTTTGCCAGTGATATTTTATATATGGTTATGTTTCATTAATTGAATGGGCTAAATCTGCGACTTCAAGTATATTTTAAAATACACTTAAATATGATGTGTAATATACAATCAACTAGAAATTGCATCTTTGTAGCTTTACACTTGAGATAAAAATTTAGATTCAACTTAAAAATACATGAGAAGGTACACAATTTTTCAAAATTGTGATGTCTAGTCGACAATATTTACATATAACCTAAAGAAAGCTTCAAGTTTAGTATCCTATGATGATTTCAAAACAACAAAATCATACTTTGAATAACAAAGCTTGAGCACTTTCAGAGTCCAGTGAAGACCCCTTCAACTTAATCATGAGAAAACTAGGATGCAGAAAAGTCAGTGACTAGCTCATACCCATAGTCTAAGCTAAGGGCAGATCCATCTCTTCCTCCTAATTTGTCCAGACACTGCCGATTATACTTCTTTTAAAAGGCCTGTAAAATTGGCATTGACACTACACAAACTTTGATTACACAAGGAAGTGAATATATTATAAAGTACAAGAAACACACATGCATATGACTACTGTGTGTTAAATTTAGCTTAATAATGATATGTATAATAAACATTAACTGAGCATTTAACTAACAGCAATTTTTCTTACCTTCTTAATATTAATACGGGCTTTTAGAAGTTATTTTTATAGGACAGATCTTTTAAAATGCCATCCAGGGAGCTATGGGTCAGTGTTTCTTTCTTTCAGTAATTTTCCCCTTGGCAAATGAAGGCATTCCAACCTGTCATGAATATCATTAATTTAGTAACTGGCCATCATGGTACCTTGCAGAAGAAAGAGCACTGGTCTCAGGACACAAGAGTTCTGGACCCTCGTCCCAGATCTACCAGCACCTGATCCCCAAAGACCAGGTTCTTGAGTTTCAAAGTTACAGAAATGCACATGGAACTCAAAAGAAAGAAAGCAGGCAGAATTTATTAGCAATAGCATGTATACAGGGAGCTGACAGAAAGAGAGGTCAGGCCCCCTGGAAAGGAGATGGTGTGAGGTTTACAAAGGCAGTCTTCGAAGGTCCAGGGGTTTGGAGATATGACAATGATTGATCTTTCCTGATGATTTCACGCCAACATGTCGCAGGACTACTGTGACGTTTAAGACATCAGTTTATACTCTCACAGTCTATTCATCAAAAGGTTTCTTTTGATGTCCTAGAACAGAGGCTTTCAGAAAAAAAGAATGTTAATAATAAATCACCACAGGTCAAGTTAACCTAAAACTTGTGTTTGAGCAGGGACTATTGTAAGAATATGTTTTCAAGTTAGGTCCCAAGAAGGAGTGTTATTCCAAAATAGAGTCCCTCCTATTCAATCCCTGCCAGTATGTCACTGTTTTTATGTGACCTTAGAGCTGTGTGTGTTGTGTGTGTGTGTGTGTGTGTGTGTGTGTGTGTGTGTGTTTAATTGTCAGAGTGTTGAATAGGTTTCACTCTGAGGACTGGCTGTACTTGATGACTAGCATTTGTAGGAAGGGGTCCTTTGATTGTTTTAGAATATCTATTATGGGCATAGATGAGAAATATTGTATGTTTATCAGCTCACATGATATAAAGGATACATTGTCAGTATTTTATCTTCTGACCATGGGGTATATGTGTTTTTGTGTTTCCTCCAAACAGGGGCTCTTTAAAGAAAACAAAAGTCATATTCCTTTAATTAATGTTGCAGTGGATGTCACTGAGGAGTTTTTAAAAATAACTGACAAGATCACCTTACCATTTCCCTAGAGTTACAGCCCACAAGAAATCTAGTGATGAGAACCAGAAATACATTTATAGGAGCTTGAGGAAAGGCCAGTGAGATTGTTATTTGGGGATAATTCAGTTACTGGTAGAGCCTCTTAGGAAAACACATCTTGCTTCACTCAACATTTCCTGTTTGTCACATTCCCTTGCAGTTCTAGGAACAAGATTTTCTTGGTTAAACCAGATATTATTTTCTCTTGATGATAGACTCATTGCTGTTTAATTTAAGTACATCTCATGCATAATAACATTATATTCAATTTATGCAGTGTGATAGATAAATGTATTTCATGATTTCCTTATCCAATATATGCTCTTCCTAGTGTCAAAGTATCTGGTAAGTGAGCTTATTACTGATCAGAAGATGAGCCTAGAATTTTAGTCCTAAGAGTAGGATGTGTTGCAGTAGCATTAAAAAGGCCCAAATGGTATACTGAACACCTGGCTTAGGGAGCAAGGTACTATGATCAATATGGGACATGTATTCCATTTTATCTTAAAATGTCACACAGTACATTTATGTGACTGTGTTTGATTAAATCATATTTCCATAAGTCATAATTTTGGTGGAATTTGGGGAGGATAATACTTGGGCTGAGAAGGTTGGCCATGCACAGCTCCATCTGGGGACTACTGTAGCTAATAAAAAGGTGATGTGTGCACAGAATTCCAAGAATTTCAACATGAAGAGCAGATAATAAAGACAATATTTAAGTAAGAACATTCCAGAATGGAAGCAGCAGACTTACATGCTAGTTTGCTTCCTTCTTTCTTCCTTTTTGTGGGATGTGAAATATAGGGAATGGGAGGCTGACCTGGGATGGTGCACTGTGTTTGGGGCTCTAGTCAATGCAAACCCATCAACAGTGAATCTTTGGGTCTGTATTCAAGATGATACATTGCATACTCTGCTTTGTAGACTCTTAGGAACCCACATAAAAACAGGGAATCAAAACAATGGAGTAACAGTGGGCTGGGATTCTGAAATCCGCATGTGGCAGAGACTACTAATCATTCATCACTACCATTTTACGCTTTCTTTTTAGTAACAGAAGCCCTCTCCAGCCAGTTTTAGTGGAGCCGGTGGTTCCCCAGAGAACACATATGAACAGAGCTGTGGCTGTATCAATACGTTTAAACCAAGGGAATATAAGCAGAAATGTGTGTAATTTCTAGGTGATCTCCTTAGAAGGCACCTGTTTGCTATGGTTTGTTTCTTCCCTCCTCTCTGCTGGCTGGAAAATGGGGACAACTGGAGCGACCTTGAGCATGTGTCACAAGCGGTAGAGCCACTGGCAGGTTCTAGACTGCCTTGTGGGAAAGTAATGAACTTCATTCTTTGTATAAGCGACTCTGCTTTGGTGTCTTTTGTTATAGCAGCTAACTAATACAGGAAATGTTACCCAGATGTGGGGTCCTAAATAACAATAACTGAAAATTATGCTTAGCAGTCCAATGGTGGGTTGCATGGCAACAGATACTGCTCTTTCTCATGCAGCTGACTTTAGGCTATTGAAAAATGTTTGACAAAATCTAGTTGACGCAGGCCTGGATTGAACAAGAGGGACTCTATTTTGGAATAAGACTCCTTCTTGGGACGTGTACCTAACTTGAAAACATATTCTTACAGTAGCACCTGATCAAGTACAAGTTTTAGGTTAACTTGACATGTGGTGATTTATTATTAACATTTTTTTTTCTGAAAGCCTCTGTTCTAGGACATCAAAAGGTTAGTTAGTGTACTTATGAAGACTGTCTCCTAAAGTATAGTCTTGGGAATATCAATGTGTTTGTTGGTATAAGAATGTGTACAGACCGTGAGATTATAAACTGATGTCTGTTAAACATCACAGTAGTCCTGAGACATATTGGCATGAAATCATCAGGTAAGATCAATTGTTGTCATACCTCCAAACCCCTGGACCTTCAAAGACTGCCTTTGTAAACCTCACACCATCTCCTTTCCAGGTGGTCTGACCTCTCTCTTTCTGTCAGCTCCCTTGTATATAAGCTGTTGCTAATGAATTCTGCCTGTTTTCTTTCTATCAAATTCAGTGTTCATTTCTGTAACATGAAACTCAACAACCTGGTCTTTGGGGGTCTGGTAACATAGTCTCTAATAACTTGAAAGACAGGACTACATGTTTATGAGTCTGCTTATCTATAGGGTAATTTCATGTAAAGACTCAAACTTTTGTTATTTACTCACTCTTTCTTGCTGGTTTTTACACAAAAGCGATGAAAGCAAACAAGATTCCCCAGTTTTGGAAGCAGAGATGAGAAGGAATATAGATCTGTTAGAGGAAAGTCTCTGCCTGTGACCTACAAGTTAAATTTGGGGACTTGCAGGATTGGGAAAGTCAACTCTTCTGAGCAAAATTCTGAAGATAACAGCCATTCAGAGCTTTTCTCACCTGTTAAGGGGCCAGTGATAAAGAGGAGAACCACTCAGTGTAAGAACTACATCCGGAGGAGAACTGTGGAGCCGTAATTGCACTTGGAACTTGGCAGAAAGAAGCCACAAGAGCCTACCACAATTCTGAGGGAATTGTTTCATCAAAGAAACCACAAATCTGGCCTGTACAAGCTTATAATTGTTCTAAAGCACCCTCCCTACCCCTGAACCTACACCATCAGAAAGCTAGAGTATGTGTCAATGACCATTTCTTTGGTTATTTGGCCACTGTGATAGTGGACAAGAAACCCATCCGGAGAGCAATGCCAGTGGCTGCAGAGAGTAATCGACAATCTTGGTGGTCAGAAGCACCTTCCAACGAAGAGAACTCTTGTCCTTCCGAAACAGGGGGTCCCATAATCCCCAACCAGCAGGAAATACAGCTCAGCTCCTGGGCACATGTAAGATATCCCATTGCCACATGCACATTAGGAGGGAGAGAAAGAGACCCAAGAGAGCCTCATTATAATCTACCATTTTAACACAGCCAAAATTATGGGAATCCAGTTTGCAGTGTGGTCTTACTGAGGCAAGGATCTGTCATAGTTATAAATTATTAACTGATCTGAGGCATTTCACACAAAATATACCACACATATAAGGAAAATTGAATAAGTATGATGCATGGTGGGGGATGTACACATTCTTATACCAACAAACACATTGATTTTCCCAAGACTATACTTTAGGAGACAGTCTTCATAAGTACACTAACTAATGGGTTAGTGACATTGTTACTGTCAATATTATAATTAGCTATTAATTTATGTAATATGTAATTTATTATAATATTAATTATATAATAAACACAAATTATATTTTAAATATTATATGCAATATATTATGATATTGATTAATAATAATAATAATAACACAAAAAATAAACTTTGTAGAATTAACACAAGACGGTATGATAAAATTGGCACTCCAATATGTTTTGGGACAGGCCAATAAATACATGAGGAGATACAACAAAATATCAAAACAAAGATAATATTCTTGGTATCAAAAAAAGTTTTCCAGTCTGAAATAGCTAATTTCCAAGAGCTTGGATTTAAAATCATGATCAATAAGGGAGCTTTCAGTGTTGGTTATGAGGCTAGGCAATTAAAATATTACCATAATCTGCTTTTTATACACGGAGATCACGATGGTGTCTGATTCACGGCTCACAGAGAATGCACTTTGATTACCATAGGCAGTGATTGCATTTGTGTGTGTCCAGCCTTCCTCTCTACTTCTGATAATAAGGGGCAAATGTTTACAAGGCAGCTGATGGGAGCTACAGGGAAACTGACTGGTTTTCATGTTTGGTTTGATCTGTTAGTGTTAGGTTTATAAACTGAGGTTCTAACCTACTGTAATTCTGGGGGAAGCCTGGGGCAAATAAACCATGGAAACCTGTGAAGCCAAATTCAGTCAAAGGGAAAAATAAAGTGGGAGAAACCCGCTTATTGCTTACAAGAAGTTTTCTACTCTCACTCCCCTGTGTCTTTGTCAGTTCCGGCTGCCCTCACCTCTTCACCTGCTCCTTGTAAACACCTATTGATATGGAGATGGACTAAGGCCAGTGATAGATTCCGGAAATATTGCAATTTTACCCACAGCCTACCTCTTCAGAAATCTTGCCTCACAATCTACTTGCTCCCCGTTTACTGCAATGGCCCCTGTGCAAGAAAACTGGAGCACTGTAACCAAACTAATAACGTGCAACAGCAAGAAAAGTATGATGATCCTCAAGCTGAAGGATCCAGCTAGGTTCAAAGTCCTATTCAGATTAAGTCCATAGCTTTCCCATTCTATAGGAGGCAGGCAGCTGAACCAGCAGGGAGCTCCGTGCACACACAGTGAGCAGCAGCTGCAGCCAGGGGACAAGTCCAAACTTCAAGGGCTGTAGATGAACACCAGTGTAGACCACTCTTGTCCACCAGGTAGGATGCATGCAAGAGGATGGTCCTGTAACAGGAGAGGGGAAGGAAAGGGGTAGATGTGCTGCTACTGGAAACACAGGCACTGGCCACAATAGTAAGACACAACTTCCCCACAAAGTACTTTTACCTTCCAGCCATTTGGGTACATTACCCTGACCTTTGGGGGCCACTCTGCTGTTACTCCAGGAACACACAGGAGACCAGCTTGCAGGTCTTGTCCCCAAGGTTCCAGAGGGGCCAGCCATCACTCATCTATGTGTCAAAATGTCCAGGGCCATGTAGTCTCCAGGTGTGGGACTCAGTCACACTGCATTCCTGCCAGGAAGAGGCAGGTCTCACTGACGGACTACAACCCACATTGCCTTCTGCCCAGGACCAAGTCATCTGCTCCACTGTTCCCTGGGGATGCCAAGGCAAATGGCCTGCAAGTTGCTGCCAGAGGCCCCAGTCACATGAGCATCTAGTCTGTCTGTTTTGCAATGGTGGAGGTGACTATATACATTTTATCCCAGCCCACCTGATGCCTTTCTGTGCCAAGGGGCACAAGGGCATTAGAATTTGTGCCAAGTGTGGGATAAACACTCTACCGTAGCATACAAGACCCAAAACCTTTTGCAATAATGCCACAGTTATCTGTAAGAGAATCAGAGGTGAGCATAACATCATACACAACATTTGACTTCCCTATTCCCAAGGGGGTTCAGGCTTATTCCACTCTGACAGCCCCACCCGTGTGTAATGGTGGGGACCCCAGGATACCATTCTGGGTCACAGTAAACCAAGGAGCATCCAGCTCCTGTGTCCACCTAAGCCAGGACACACTACACTGGGGACTGATCATTTACTCAACATGGGGCCTTTGTTGCAAGAGGCCCCAGCCAGATCCCCAAGGATGGGACATAAGGCCCAACTGTCCTCTGGCAAGGGTCCAGCTGGGTTCTGCATGTCCTTCCCCAGCAAGTACTGCTGGCATACAGGCCAAAAATGGGCCTTTGTCTCTAGCTTCCATGTCGTGGACCTCAGTGGCTGGAGCTGCTGCTCTGGCTTTAATTGGTGCCACAGTTTGAACAAGATCCTATTGGGCTGCTCACTAAGTTTTTCTTTCACTCCCCCCCCCCTTTATCAAATCAACCCACATCTGGGTCCTTGAGACCTTCACGGGGCCCTTTGCACCTCTTCTTTCAGTTGTAGCCCATACTTGCTACTGTGCTCTTATTGTTTCAACCTCCCCCAGATCTGCTAAAGTACAAGTAGCCTCACTTATGGGTTGCCCTATGTCAGGGGCAAGAATAGTTACTAGGGACCCAAAGAGAGATGGAGGTGCTGTATGTGGCACCAGATTTCTCATTCCTATGGTAAACAACTCCTTACTGGGGCCATGGGGGTCCATATTATAGATGATACTTTTTACACCCAGCTCTCATAACACCTGCTGGAGCTCTGCGTACATTTTCCAGCTAGTGGCCAAGTATGATAAATCACCCTGATTAGATCAAACTGTACTGATGGCTGCTGTCAGCCAATCCAGAAGCACCCGATTCCCTGAGGTGTGATTGGCACTTTGCAACTGCTGCCGGAGGGAAGGGTAAGTCATCAGAGAAGCCAGTCTACCCATTTCAGAACCTGACATAACAATGTTTGCACCACCATATCCCAAAGACACAAACGCCATGTAGGCAGAGGTTCCCATGGCTTCTGTTGAAACCAGATGCTCAAATTTACCAGCTCATCTTGGATACAGGGATGGAGCATGGAGTGCTCCACAACCTGGGGAGGGGGCTGCTCTTACCCATGAGGAGCTCACAGTTGTGTTTTTATTTTCTTAATTACGACTAGGTAGGCCTTCGATACAGGAGGGGCTGGTGCCCTGGGCGCTGGCCTTGGCAACAGATTAGCCCTCGGTCCCACCCTCTCAACCTCTTGCAGCATCTCCTCCACCATCTGTGGGGCTGGAAGCACTGCTCCTTTCTCCTCCCACCCACATGATCTCCCGCAATGCGGATTCTCCGGCTGTCTCCTCCTTCGCTGATAACGTATCTTCCAGGAGTGCAACCCATCTTCTCAATAACTGTCTCTCTTTTTTAAGTGCATCCTGTAGCTCATTGCCCAGCTCCTCCAAGTGATGCTGAAGGGTGGCCCTCTCCTTGGTAAGCCTTTCCAATGCTTCGGGAAACAACAGCCCCACAATTCCTGCTGACTCATGGCCACTCAGGGCCTCTAGGCAGTTCCCTATCTCAGGGACAACTAACTCACAGCTTCCGGTGTTTCCACCCTTCCCAGCGCTGGGGAGGAACCCACTCATCTAGGAGGTGCTTTACATAGACCAGTTCCCCACTAGGGGCTCCGCAAGTGGAAGCCCCATGGATGGGGGCTCCTGGGTGAAGGCACACCATCCACAGGGGGTTTCCGGGTATCTCCCCTCCATCTCTAGGGGTAGCCGCCCAAACATCACACCCACGAAGACAGATTTGGGGTTCACAGGTCCTGCCAACTACTGCCACGTGTATCTCCAGAGGGAAAACATGTTCCCAGCCCATGGCAAATAAACCAGGGAAACCTGTGAAGCTGAAATCAGTCAAAGGGAAAAGTAAACTGGGAGAAACCCATTTATTGCTTACAAGCAGTTGTCTGTTCCCACTGCCTGTGTCTCTCTCCGACTCTTCACCCTCCCCGTGTAAACACCTGTCAATATGGAGATGGGCTAAGGCCAGGTGAGAGATTCTGGAAATACTGCAACTTTACCAACACCCACTGAATTAGCCTGTCAGTCCAGACACTCCATAATTATTATTCATTTGAATCTGGCATAGATTGTTTTTATGAAATAAAATCTAGTTAATGTTGAAAATCAAACATAACAGGAATATCACTTCATGTAAAGCTCTGCCCTGCCATCTTTCAATGTTATTTAAAGATACAAAAGGTAAGCTTCTATTTTAAACATTTTCTTGTGTTGGTAGCATACACAGTATTTATTTTAGTGCCTAGAAATTTAGAAAGGTCATTGCAGCAGTAAGTAGAAAAGTGTCTTTCATTTTCCTTATTGTAAGTGACTGGCATTCAAATGTTTGTAGTGCCCTTATAAAAACAGAATAAAACCTCTCCCCTGATCCCATTTTTCTTCCCACGTCCTTGTAACTTTCGGTCACAAGGCTTGTACCCGAGGCATGCTGGGAGTGTTCTAGTACAGATGTTTCATGGGGCAGAGTGAGTCAGAAGCTCTGCCATGTACAATGCTCTTCTTATGTCACATCTGTAAATATAACTCAGCTACAGATCAAGGTGTGTTTTTTTTACATGAGTTTCTTTTATTGTTTATTTGTAGCAGATAAACAATATACACTTAGAGGCTTTTAATTCTACAGGCTGACATTCTGAATAACCAAACTGTGACAGTTCAAGCTTTCTTTCTGTCAGAATGTGTCCAGATGAGCTACAAAGAATGCCAGAGATGTTGAAATTGGTGTTTTCTCTTCCCCAGGACATTTGGTGTCAGGAACTGCCTTAGTTTGAGTAGTGAGTTTATTTTTTACCCCTGTAACCATGGAAATTTGTATTAGAGAAGGGAAGTTGCAGTGATGGAGCAGTGGGGCCACAGTGGCCAGTATCATACTTAGGTGAGTACTTGTAGGGCCAGAGAATTCAAAATTGCAAAGGATCTTAGGGGTTATTAAATCTCTCATTTTTGGGTTGGTTAAATTGAGCTCATGTCACAGCCTGCTGGCATGGTTTTAGACCCAGTAGTTAAACAAGTTTGCAGCAGTGTATGGGTCAGAATCTGGTCATGACACTTAAGAAGCTCAGGCCCTGTTCTGTCTCCTGTTGATTGTCATCCCTGTGACCTCCTTCTCCAGCTCATCACTGATGCACACCTGTCTTCAGTCTATCCCTAATAAGAAGTCTTGCAAAGAGAATGCTTTTATGAAGCCTTTCCTATGGCTAAGTTCCACACCACCAAAGCCTCATTACCACTGCCACTTCACTGTAATTCTTCCTTAGACATGTGTTAAGAATGGAGAAGAGAAGAAAAAGGAATGGAGGGAAGGATCTTACAATGACTTTCCATCTCACAGGCTGCACCATTTCTCCTCTGGGTAAATCCTCTCCGCGCTCCAGCACCGTGGCCTCTGCCCTATGTCCCTCCACCCGACAGAAACTGGACGAGAAGGGGTCACCAGCCACTCCTTGATCACCAAATCCAATGGACACTTTTTTAGTCCTTTGCTGACTTGGCTTTTCTGCACATTAACATATTTAGGAACCTTCCCTTAAAATTCGTGCTCTTTTGGCTTCTGTAACAAGACTTTCTTTTCATCTCCCTACTCCTTAAATATTTATGTTCCTGCTCCAAAGGCATCCCTCCCAAGAATGTATCATTAATTGGGAGGCAGGATAATGGGATACCTGAAAGACCTGAAAGCTTGGGTTCTGAAGCCAGATTGCCTGGGCTGAAAGCCAGCTGTGCCACTTGGGTCAGTTGCTTAATTTTTTAATGCTTCAGGTTTGTCAACTGAAAAATGGGGATTTACTAGTACTATTTCATAATGTTGTGAAAATTAAATTATTAAATATACATAAAGTGTATTTAATATTTAATTATTAAATATACATGAAGTGTATTTAATGCTGGAGCTCTGCATGCATTTTGAATGTCTGGATATTGAATGTCTGTGGCCCCCTGCTGGGAGTCCTGAACAAGGCCTCAAGATCCACGCTGTGGAGACACAGGAAACCTAACTCACATACACACTTGGTTTTCCTTTCAAATTTCAAAGTTCTGATATTGGGTCTGGCTACTTTTTAATAACATTTCCATCAGAGCATTTGGTGTTTTTCTTGGTGATTTTAAGGATGTTTTACATACTTTATCTTATTAAGTCTTCAACAAACCTCTGTGTACGAGAGGTTACGACCCCTTTGTAGAGGATGAGAAATTGCGTCTTGGTGACATGAAGTGAGCTCCTCTGTTTGTAGGGCGCAAGATCTCCTTTCTGCCTTGTAATTTAGTTGCCAATAATCCTCCCACCCTGGCCCTTTAGTAATTATTGAAGACACTTTACAGCTTCCTGGTCATGGTGTAAATCTTCCCACTGTGAGTTATTCATCCATTCATTCATCAGTATGCATTTAAAAATTCACTTAGAAATTATAAACTGATGGACAGGGAAAATATTTGTTATAGTCTTTGCCTTTCTGCCTATTTCATATAATTAATTTTTGTATTTTTCTTAGTGATTTTAAGGTTGTTTTACATACTTTATCTTATTAAGTCTTCAACAAATGTCTTTGTGTAAGAGAGGTTATGACCCCTTTGTAAAGAATGAGAAATTGAGTCTCGGTGATACCCAAGTGAGCTACCCAAGGTCACATGGTTGATAAGTGGCAACAATGTCCTGTTTTTGAGTCTAGTGACCAGCTTTACTCAGAAATCTCATGAAAGTTTGGACCAGAGTTTTGTGGATTTTCTCTCCTCATTTGACACTAAGGGGACTAAAAAAATAAAAAAGGAAAAAAGGAAAACTCTCAGGGTGCTACATTTCTGGTAGTGAATAGTGTCTGGATATTATTTTAGAATCTCTGGGAACAGAATCTGATTTCTGCCTTTTCATTATGCTTCCATCTCATATTATACTGAGCATGAACCATTAGGTAACTTCTCAGTATTCTGCAAAAGTATCTCAGTGTGTATGGGAACCATTGCCCATGATAGATGGGCATGAGTCACACAGAAATTGTGTGGAAGCCTAATATTTTAGGTTTCTTAAGAGATAGATATAAAGATATTGTGTTTTGGGAAATACTGATGGTAAGAAATTGATGCTGACATTTGAATTATGATGACTGTGATTGTACTGGGAACTTAAGAAAATTGCCACAGTTTCAACACAATCTGTAGTATTACAGCAGGCTGGCTTTTCAAAAAGGCTGTTGCAGTTTTGCTGACACTGATGATCTGTTGGGCTTAATTAAACAGCTCTCGGGTGTAGCTGCAGAATCAGAGTGTAAGGAAGGACTGGGCCAATTCATGATAAGTATTTTGGCTGTATCAGTAATAAATATTAGAATCACATGACAAAATGAGACCTTAACCTCACTTGTTACTGAATGAGTCACTTAGCACTTACGCCTGTGGGAATGATTTAAATTAATTTCAACAAAAAGCACTTACTGACTTTAAAGCTCTGTTTTAGATGATGAAAGGGCTTTCAAGTGTAAGTGACACAAAATGGCTGTCTTGTAGCGCCTCTCTATTTAGTGGAGGAGAGGACTTGTACAAAATTCATTACAATAAAAGGTCTGAGTGCGATATTAAAATAAGCACCACAAGCAAAATGAATCTATATTGTGTGTTTGTACAGTCTAATCCACTGTCTACCTATCCAATTATTTGAAGAACAATGTCTGCAATGGTCAGTTGAAATTTACAAGCCTTCCTAGGTTTCAGGGACTCCTGGGTGCACAGGACACAATGCATGCTCTCAAGGTAGGGGGAGAGAGATGCAAACGAACATGGGTGGGAAGGGTAATAATGCCGCTTGTGCAGCTGTTGTGGAAGGAGTGACCAGCTACTTCGGGGCATGAGGAAGGATTAAGGAGGGGAAGAAAGGCTTCGAAGGGCATCAGAGGAGCTCAGCAGTGGGCAAGGGATAGAAGACATTCTGGGCAGAGGGAATGGCCTGTGTCTTCCGTTACGCCCAATTCAACGGCATGCTTAAAGGTTAACAATGTCATTTTACATACAGTTGCCTCAAAAAACAGTCTTCATTCAATCTCTCAGCTCTCTGCAATTGTGGAATTCAAGTTATTTCACTCTCATTCCGGGGTGGAAACAGAGTTACATAGGCATTGAATGGCTATGAAAATAAGAATTGAAATAACGTTTTGGATAATGCCTAGACAATACACAACTTTAGGCACCACCTTGCTTTTTTTTTCATTTCAGACTGCTTATCAGTGCTGAAGTTTTTTTATAAATATGATGTATGAGGTATTACATTAAGTTAATGAGCCAAATTTTATGAATATTTGGAAGTTTCATTTCAGAGTCGAACCTTTCTTCAAAAGTACTTTCTTCTCACTGCAGTCTTTTACACCTTGTAGTCTTTTCTGGAAATATTCATTATGTGGCACAGTAAGTCACTGTACTTATTTTCTTCTGGAAAGATATACTCCTTTTAAAAAAGAAAAGCTAAGAGCTGTTAAAATATTTGTAACAAAATGTGGTTATGATAGACATTTTTAAACAGAGGGTTGGTTCTGTTTCTATTTGGAAATAAAAAGCCATAGCAAGGAAAATAACACAAAAACGCTAGTAGAAATTATAATACCTGTTAGTTATTTTTTAAATGCAGCCTTACCTTCATTTCTTAAAAAGAGAGAGAGAGAGAGAGAAGTCAGAGACGTGTGTTTATTATGTGGTCTTTCTCGTTAGTTCTAGGATCATTATAATAGAAAGCACTACTGAGCGCTTACTCTGTGCCACCCTAAACAAATCCCTGAGATAAGTATTATTATTACCTCATTTTACAGCTGAGGAAACTGAGGCCCAGAGATGTTAAGCAACATGCTCACGATCACTCAGCTAGGATGTGAACGAACTTATTTGAGTTCCCCTCCGCAAGAGGGAACTAGTGGCGGCTCTGCCGTCTTACAGCTGCAGCGTCTGGAGCGTGCAGACGTCCGTGTTCGCATCAGGGAAGGAGAGCCAGAGGCCCCCGTGACCCCATGATGGCTCATAAATGCTTTGACAGTGACAAAAGCCACTCTGCTTGCTGTGTGTTGTCCAGAGCTAGTCATGTAGCCTCGCCTAGTGGCAAGGTGAGTGGCACAGATACTTTACGAGTAGCTAACATCTCTGCCACAGCTCCTCTCACTACAGACTTCTTTACAAGTTTTAAATAACAGAAAAGCATGGAATAATATGAATTTCAGACATTAAGCTAGGAGAGAGTCTGTACTAAATATTCAGAATTTCTGAGCACCTTGAGCCTGCCCAACCTCTTCACGTCACCTGCTCCCCCTGGCATGGTGTTCCTTTCTCGGGGTGGGTCTCTAAGACTGCGGGTGACACTTATTTCTCCAGTCAGTGTCCCAGCACTTTCTGGAGGCCACTGGATATGTAGAATCTTAGAGTGACTGAGGTTCCCTCTCAGCTTTGCCTCCTCCAGCAGTTCTCCTCTTCCCACTGAGGTTTGGTCTTGCCTCGCAGAAGCCTGTCATGGTAAAGCACCTGCCTTTTGCCCAATTCACACATACAACATACATGCAGCATCAAACTCTCTCCAAAACTGTCAGAGGGAAATCACTTATTTCATTTAAATGTTGTTACTGATTTATTCCTCCCGCCCCCAATTTTTATCCATCCATCCGTCCAAAAAATATTTATAAAATTCTTACTAAGTATCATCGGTCAAAAGAGTCTTCTTCACATCACTTTTTGTTCCTTAATTTCATTCGACAATTTTTTTTCTGGAATTGAGCTTACAGCATTGTTTCAGCTCCAGCCACTTCCCCAGGTGGCAAACAGCTTGCCCTGCCACTGAAACCAGTGTGGCCGGTCCACCGGATTTCCCTCAGGAACCTGACCATGGTGAATAGTTGGTGGACATTCAGGCCCTAGGAATGCAGAGAGAAGACAATGTCACCTGAATCACTAGTGTTCTTCTGAGGTAGCAAACACCAGTGTTGCTGGGCGGCTGTGTCTGGGGAGGTCTCTCTCTCTGCACACCAGGGGAAACCTCAGCCTGAGTGGGGGAGGGCTCTTGACTCTGAATGAGAAAGAATTCTCAAGCAGGTCAGGTGACTGTAGGTAAGGAAGGAATTCATTAGCGAGAGAACAGTAAAGAATGGTGGCTGCCTTCTAGGCGGCTGAGAGCAGGAAAGCATAGAAGGAGGGAGGAAAAGTTCGCTGAACTGCCACTCAGTCTATGGCAGATTCTCTTGCCAACTCCTGAAGCCAGGTCACCTGCAGTCCCACATCCGCTTGGATCTGCACAGTGTGGGAACCAGCCCCGACGACCCCAGGATTTGGAGGAGCTGTGGAGCATGGGATGGAGTGAGATCATGTTCTGAGAATGAGACAGGGACCGTGGGTGTAGTCAGAGTAGGATGAGGGCCTCTGGAAAAAGCAAGGCAGGATATTTCCAGTCAGCAATGTAACAATGTGCAAAGAAGTCCCTATTGAAACTCTGTGTTCAGCATTATCCAAAGTCAAGGTCGCAGTAATTCTCTAGGGTAAAGATAACAGACTAGGAATATAGACATCTTCAGTGAGATCAGTTAAAGCTCAAAAGGCCAGGAGCAGCTTGGCCTGGAATGTTTTGAGTGTTCTGCCAATAAAGAAGGGTATCTCAGCATAACCCAGTATCTCAACTATAAACAGCCCTAACAAACAGACAACCTAGCCCACCCTGGGGGCAGGGCAGATGGCACAAGTCCATATCCCTAAGCCCTTTATCAGTTCCCCAAAATCCTCAACTGCCCATAATCCCCTAGACAACGCACCACCCCAGGCTCTCTTGTCCCCTCCTGTCCTGAGCCAGTAGTTCTGTCCTCTCACTTTATCTCTAAATAAAAGCCTCTACATTGCTCTCCTACCCTGAGTGTTTGCAAAGTTCATTCTTCAGCTCTGTGAACAAGAACCCTGACATCAAGAACTTCCCAAGGAAAGGAGATTTTCAGGCAGGCTATAAAGAGCAGATTGTGCAGCTACAGTCCTGTCTGGGTCACCCAGGAGGCAGGAACTTGCAAGCCCACATAAGAGCTCTCGGCAGCCCCTCCCTACTGATCAGTAGTAAAGCAGAGTCAGAATGAAGGTCTGGAAATAGAATGAAATAGCAAAGAGACAACAAAGATACTCACCACTGGAGGAGTGCAGAGATAAGATGCAGTAAGTTGAGCAGTGAGAAGGCTTTATTTGAAAGTACACACTTAAAGGGGAGGGCAGGCAACATCAGAGAGGAGGTGCACTTAAGGGCTTAGGATTCTGTTTTTTAAGGCTTTCAAGAATGGGGCAAAGGGTGGGGATGGGGATTGTTGGGCATAGGCTTGACATGTGGTCTCATGATGCCTCTCTGGTGAGAGACATACATTACTATCCACAGTCAGTCCTCTAGATAATTCTGTAAGATAAACTTAATGCAAGCAATTTACTAATCCTGTTCTTCTCCAAGATAGTGGTTTCTCTCAAGCACTGACAACATACCAGTTATGTCTGCTTGCCCTGCCTTAAGATAGGTTGTTGGCTGATTACTAAAGAATTTGTTAGGAATCTCACTTCTCAATTCTTTACTTTTAAAATGCAAATTAGCCTTAAGATGGAATCCCTCCTGTTCTTACTATACTGCTTATATCTCAGCATTTTTCAACATAGGCAGGAAAAGTTAATCAGGATGCTTGTTCCGTGTCCCTGCCCCACCTCACCAGGCAGAGACCTTGATTAAAAATCTCATTGTTATACAACCAAAGCAGGATAAGGAAAAATCACAGCCATAAAACTCACCTCCAGAAATATGAGAGGTATAAAAGAAGTTAGACTAGATACTTACACTGGGAAATTTTTTCTGTGAAAATTGCATAAAGCTAGAATAAATACCATAATATAAATATACCTACTGCTTGAGTTATGGATTTGTGAACACTGTGGACGCCTGTCAGTCCTGAATGAGCATTCCAACCAGATAAACCTTAGGCACTCCTGGGACCTTAGCCTGGTTTTCGGTGGCCTCGGCCAAAATGGTATAACAGGATATTATGCAGGCTCCAGGGTAGAGATTATTGGTGTTCTCAACCAAATTTGTGTGGGAAGGAGGATGGATTTGAGAAATGGAAGGAGACCTTGTGCATAAGACAGCCTTTGTGCTTTACAGTGTATGGAGAAAAGTCTTTTCCAAGATAGTCCTCTGCCCTCCATGCTCTGCCAATACTAGACACACTTGCTTAGTCATAGCAATGGAAATTCCTCTAATTAGGAATTCACTGATGTTAATAAGAATCCTTTTTAAGCTGCAATTACCTCAGGATGGCAATAGCTAACTCACAAATTCATGCAAATTTTCTTAATCAGATTGTTTTTCTTCTGAACACCTAGATGAGATTAGTGTCTTTGAAGGAAGGAAAATTTGGACTTTGGTGGTATTGGGAGGTGAGGGGCACAGAGGGTAGAAACAGGAGGAAAAAGTAATTAAAAACATGTTTTTCCGATTATGAAAATCCTTCATGCAGTTCAGCGGAATACTTGAATACAGGCTCTGGGGCCAGACCACTCTTGGCCAGCTCTGGGACTGGACAAGCACTTCATTCCCAAGTAACCTCAGTAATCGGAGGGTAACATGAGTACTTACACCAGAGGGTTTTGCTGTGGTAGTTAGATTAAATGAATTAATGCAGGTAAAATTTAGCATATAGGGAGAATTCAATAAATATTAGCTATCTGAAAATTTTAGGAAGTACAAAAGAAAATGAGTTGCCCAAAGTTTTGTAACATCTATTTCCAGGGCATCGTTTCTCAAAATGGGTGTTGTTAACCTTATGGCCTATTTCTATTCAATATATTTATATGCCATGTACAAATGCACATACAAATTGGGGTTACCCTGTAATTACTTTTTAGTGCTCTGATTTTTTTCCATCTAATGTAAGTTCATGAGTATTTTAAGGAGGGCTTCCTGGAAGGGGTGATCAGTAAATGTACATGCATTTCCACTGTCAGATTTGAAGGAGTTTCAGTCTACGGGTACAGTATAAAGTAAAATGTAAGGCAGGAAGCCTGGGAACAAGTGAAGACACCAGTGGGGGCCAGCAGGGCTCCCGAGAGGGCGAGACTGAATAGAGCTTGAGGCTGATTATGGAAGAACAAGGGGGCTTACTCTGTAGGCACTGATAGTTGAGAGGGAGGCAGGTTTAGGGAGAACAGTTAGGAGTTGGTTGTAATAATCCAGGGTAGAAGCGCTGAAGGACTGACGTTAGGACTGAACTATTTCTCCTGGAATAAATAGGGAGCTATGGATGAGAGGCAGTGTGGAGAAGGAATTGACAGAATATACTGAATAGATAAGGGGCTGTAGAGGGAAGAGGGAAGGAACAAACACGGTTCTAAGAATTCTGGAAAGTATAGCTGGGAGGGTATTGTACTAATTAGACCTTTAAGAGAAGACTTTAAGAAGATTAACGAAGACCAGTACATAGAAACGGGGTTATAGGGTCAACAGTACATGGCTAAGAAGTTCAGGAAATGAGTATGGACAACTCTTTGAATATCTTGATGTCAAAGAAGGTGTAACATAGAATAGTAATATAAAGGAAGAATAATATAGAAATAAGTCTGTTTGTTTGGTTCTGGTTTACTTTGTTATTCTGGTTTATTTCCCAAAAGATAAGGAAAACCTCCCTCCCAAGAGAAGGGAACATGCGAAGATGAAGGAGAAAGAAAAGATAGGGAGTATGGGAAGGAGTGGGAGGGAATCCCCCCTTCTCAGAGGTGCAATGAGGAGAAAGGCGTTGGGGACAGTGGAGAGACCCTGCCGTGGGAGGCACTGGACATGAGGTCGTTGGCTAACGATGGAGCGCAAGTGTGGGACTGGAGATGGTCACAGAATGGAAACAACCCTGAGTAACCGTGAGGAAAAGATGGGCTGAGGTTAAGAATTAAAAAAAAAAAAAAAGATATGCAAGAGCTTTGAGGCTTATCTTATTTAATTAGAAGAACACATGTGCCAATTTGGAACCAGACTTAAAATTAGGTCAGTACGCTATACAAATAAATGCTTTAGTTATAAAAACCTAATAGTTGTTGAAGTAATCTTCTTTCATTGCAGCAGCAAGGGAAAATATACATCCTTATTAAATTCATGTGTTAATTAAGTTCTTAAACTTCTTGCTGGGATGAAGGGTACAGAAAGAAAAGTGGCTTTAGGAAGTATCATAAGGAGTCCCTCCATTTCTCTAGCACTTTTTGGTTTAGGAAATAAATTCACTCAGATTATCTCACATACTAAAAGGATAGGAAGGAATAAAAATCTTGTATGTAAATCACACTGAAAAAAATATTTCCAAAGAGGAAGTATCTCTTGATGCTGAGTAATTGCCATTTCCAGAAAAGGTGTGTAAAAAAAAAACATTAACATTCAAAGGCAGCTCAAAGTTCTAAGATTTTGCCAGCTTAGGTTCATGTTCTTGGGGTTTGGTACTTTGTCAATAGATATATTTCCTTCTCCTTAAATTTATGTAGGCTGCCCAGAAGGCATTGAGCTTCTTGAAATTTCTATTAGGGCTTTCCATTAGTATAGCAGTAACTATTTCCTAAACAACTGTGAGCTATTTTCTAGGATGGGGATGACTTTTTTGTAGATTAGGCCAAATTACTGTGCAAACATTTTGAGACATTTGTTTGACATTTAGGGTAGGTCAGAATCACTAGTCACTAGTAGGGTTCTGAAGGATTGGCTTTGGCCTTGACACAACAATCCAAAGCCGAGTTGACATCCCTAGAGAGGGCTCTTTAGGGCCTCCACACTAGTGTCTGTTGCTCTTTCACATTTGAAAATTTGGGAATGTGGCTTGTTGGATTTTCCATAAGTTTAAGTGTTGTCTATAATAATCACTTTGTGTTTTATACCTTTATAGTTTTATACACGCCATTTGTTCATCCCAAACCCCTCTGAAGTGTGCATGGAAAAGGCAATGCTAGTTCTTTAAGATAAAAACCTGCAGTGATGATTTGCCCAAGGTCTCACTGTTAGTCAGTGTGGAAGGCAGGATTTGAATGTATATCCTCTGTTATCTGCTGTTAACCCTGTAACCTGATATTTTGATGCCCAGTTATCATAGGACTTGATTCAAGAGTAATAGTGGAAACAAATTTTATTTATATGTCGGAATAAATATTAGGTGGAATCATATACAATTTCCGTATTTCTATATCTAAAATGGTTGACTACTGGCAATATCATAAGGTTCTACCCAACACCGGTAGCCAAGTCCTGTGTGGAGACAGCATAGACTTTGGAGTCAGACTAGTGCAGGCTAAAAGTCCCATTTGGCTCCATGTCAGAATTGTTATCTCTATAAGATTATTTAACCTCCTTAAGCCTTTGTCTCCTCATCTTTATAAAGGGTTGATGGTGCTAGCCACTTTCAAGGTCCTTACAAAGAAATACAGTACAATGTTTGCAAAAAACCTGTCTCAGCACATGGTACATTCTAGGTTCTAAATAGACCACCACTAATATTGTCAATAGGGTTAACTAATTCTACATTGGAAAATAAAATGAGCCTTAACTGTTTATTGTATGTTTAGCCTGTGTTTGAAGTAAGAGATAATTTGTCATTGTTTTTTAGTACTGGTGGGCTATCTTTTAATTCATAGATTATTTGGGTGTGTGTGTGTGTGTGGGAGGAGAAGGGCATTTTAAATCAGTTCACTCTTTTCATTTTATACATATGCATTTTCTTATTTTCTGTAACAAATCAATTTTACTTTCATAGTAATTATGAAGTTATAAAATAAAAATTGATTTAGGCACTAAATGATAAAATATCAAGAATATGAAAAAGGAACAGCTTCCTAAGAAATCAGTAGCCTTTAGGTGAACAGAAGTGTTAATTGTTTAGAAAAAAGTCTATATACCTCTTCCTTCTACTCATTTGAACCCTTACTTACTTATATATTTGTTCATTCATTTAACAAATACTATTTAAAAGCCCAGTATGTTCCATGAACTGTGCGGAGAAAGAGAGATGGAATTCTTAATAGGTCACTAACTTACTAGGTTAGTAGTTCATAATAGTTTACTAGTGACTTGTCTTTTCAACAGAGTGTGGAGATACCAAGAAGACCCACCTGACCCCACTTCTTGGGCAACCAGATCCGTATGCTCTATATGCATACCACGAGCTCACTGAAATGGACAAGGGCATACAAACCCGGCTTCAGGAAAATAATAGATTATGTGTGCCATACATTCAGCAGCACTGGCAACTTAATTCAGAGACAATAATATATTTGCCTTTGAAAATCTTATAAAAGATGCCAAGAATAGATATTAACTATCCCTAAAAGCCCTATGCTATTATTAGAGAAATAATCAAGAGAACTGACACAGGAAGAATAAAATAAGATTATACATTTTTATGAAAAGAATGTTTACCTTGGGATAGAGAAAACTATAACTGAAATTTAAGGAATCCTTTAAATGATCAATAGCTATTGATATGTTATTAGTTCTGCACTGTGCTTGGCACAGGCCCGAAGAATGTATGTGTCCTTCCATGTTGTAGGTCAGAGTAAAGATATTTTTCTGGCTCATTGTTTGAAGGGGTAGTTAAGTGGCATTAGTGTTTATTGATTTATTTTTAAAAATGAAATTAGAAAAAAAATTATTTTCAGATGATGCCTGCAATGCAACAGAGAGGTAAGTTTGAATCCTGTTTCTGTCCTAATTAGTTATATTATCTTAGGCAGGTCACTGAACAACTCTGAGCTCCAGTTTTCTCACCTGTTAATTAGACACGATCGTTTCTAAACAAAGAATGGTTGTGAGGATTAAATGAACAGATAATAAACATGTCTAGGACAGTATCCAGGACACAGAAAAGATTTAAACATTTACATTTTTCATTCAAAATTTTTTGATGGATTGAATGTGTGGTTTTCAAAGATTTGCTATGGCTTCTACTTTTAATAATTTCTTAGAATCAATTCTTTTTCTTTTGTGGAAATATATGATCAGGTTTATATACAGGTCAAATGGGTGCTATGATTTAATAAATTTACTTGTTTTTAGATGGCTTTTAGAAAAAAGACTTTTTTTAAAAAAAAAAGAGAAGTAGTCTTGCATGTTTGCAAATATTTCCACACAAAACAGGGAGACAGCAGTACCAATGATCCTTCATTCAACAAATATTTACTGAGTACCTGCTATGCTCTACTAACAATTCTAGGACTATATATATATATATATATATATATATATATATATATATAAAACAATAAATAAATATGCATGTATATATATATTTTACTTTGGTGAAGGTAGGTTAGAGTTCTGTGTGGAGAACATGAAGTTTGAGATATTTGTGAAACATTCAAATAGAGATATCCAGGAAACAACTAGACAAGACCATATCACATGACTGTTCAAAACCCTCCACTAGTTCCCAGCTCACTCAGAATAACATCCGAAGTTTTTACAATGACAGAAAGGTCCTATTCTGGCTTCAGCTCTTCTCTGATTCCTTCTTCCTTTCTTCCCCTTACCCACGGCTGCAGACACACTTGTCTTCCGACTCTTTATAGAAACTCACCATGTTTTTCATGCCTTAGGAGCTTTGTCCTCACCCTGTTTTCTGCCTGGAAAATACCTTCCCACAGGTCTTTGCCTGTCTCTTACTCCTACTCCATTAAGGTCTCGGATCAGATTGGTGGTTCTTCTCTGACCTCTCTACCAAGGGTGGGTTCCTCCTTCAACTTCAATACTCTCCCCCTGTATCCTGATTGATTTTTCCTCCTTAGCAGTTATTGTTTTTAACACATAAATATTTTACTTTTTATTGTGTTTGTAGCCTTTTTCTTGACTGGAAGATAAGCTTCATGAAAGCAGGGACTTTGTTAAGCTCACCATTTTGTTTTATCCCCAGAGCTAGGTTAATACCTTGTATATCACAGGCACTCAACAACTCAATAACTATTTACTGAATAAAAAAATTACTCTACAAATCAAAGCATAAAGATGAAATTGAGACTGGAGTATACATTTGGGAGCCATTAGCATATAGATGCTGTGTAAAGCTCCAAGAGTAACTGAGATGACCCAGGGGAGAGTGTGGAGTGTGCAAAGAAGGCCAAGACTTTGAGTGCCCAGGCACTCCCAACATGTAGGGTTGGACTGAGGAGGCTGGGAGGAAGGCAAAGCCAGTGGAGACCCAGAGGCAGTCTCAGAAAAGGCTGGAAAATCTGGAAGGAAACCCGAGGAGCACAGGGACACGATTCCAGAAAGTGAATGCTATTGGAAGGCAGAAACAATCACTTCTCGTTTGATCTTTCCTTCAACAAAGCAGTTTTTTAAGCTATCACATTATTGTTCAAAGTTAATTTCTTAAAGGAAATATTGCATTTAATTTTCTGAGAGAAAAAAATATTCTAGCCAAATCCATTTTGTTATAATTAGTAACTTACATCTTGAACACAAATTCCAGGAAAGTATTTTAAAGCTCAGAATGAAAGTGGTAAGATCTTCTAACAGTATTTCCACCCCTTGAAAGACCCCAAAATACCAATTTCATCGGATGCCTCCCTTTTTAGAACCTGCAGAGCCAGCAGCACTGGACGGCAATGGTGACAACAGTGCCCGGCAGAGGCAAGAGGAAGAGGGAGAATTGGATGCTCTGGGGTTTCTACCTTTAGGAGGAGGAAATCCCTGAAGATCACGGTGCAGAGGAGGTGGGGACAGCTCAGATTCAGGGCTGCAGGGCCCACGATGGAGCAGCTGGCTTCAGCCAAGCTCGGCTCTGTGCGTCCTGCCAGGTGCACAGGGCCCCGCAGCCAGTCCAATGGCTGCACTCTGTGCACCAGCGGTGCTGTGGGAAGGATCTAGGGCTGTGTGAAGTGCTTCCCATGGGCCATGACTCTGTACAGGGCGGTGAAGCAGAGACTTGATAGCAGGGGGGATCTCTCTCCTTCCCCAGGTGCTACTACCCTCACCTGTCAAAATTAATTTTTCTTAACATAGCCACATTGATAGTATTCATTATAAATTGAGAGGGATTATTCAGTTATTCTGCTGTTAGTATTATAATTCTAGTCCTTTCATCAATCTCTTCTCTCAGTACTGTGGTTAAAAAACAAAATTCAACTGAGTACATTTAAAGACCTATTGGTTTTGTTTAATGATTTGTTAATCTAGCAGCACCCCATCTAACATGCAAAATGGAGCTCTGAGGAGTTGTACAAAATGGAAGGTTTTCAGAGGCAACAAGACCGTGAGACAAGGAAGTTAAAGGAGTGATCATTTCTGTCAAGGTTACCTTCTTTTAGGGGAAGGCAGGGGGTTTTATCATGCAGATTACCTCACAAGTGCTGATCAGCAAATTCTAGACTGATTAGTTTAATATTCCATTCCTGGGAGAGGCTGAAACTGCAATTAGCTTAGGTATTAAGTCTCAGCAGGGCTTAGCAAAAGGGACTCCAATTTGGGTCTGTTGTTTCTTTTTAACACTGTTTATTGAGACACCTATTTGCTTAGCAGTATCTTCGTCCTTAAATTGCTCCATAAGACGATTTTTGTTCCCACTGCCTGTCTGTTTGTCTTTGTGCAGATACTGCTGTTTAGTTACAGTCATAGCTGGGTTGAGGGTAGGGTGGGTGGATGAGTGAAATAAAAGTAGCACCAGAATAGTTGGGCTACTAAAGAAAATAGTATTACTTGTCATTGATCACTTATATATCAGTATCCTAAACATTACAGGTTCAGTACAAAGAGAAGATAAAAGTTGCTTGAGAAACAGTGGGATGGATATTAGTATTTGATCTCGTCAACTTATGTAGATTTAATAAATCAACTTTTTAAGCTGGGCACTACATAAAGACGTTTGATTTGATTTTCTAAAACACTATCAGAAAATCAATTTTCCTTTATTGTTGATGCTGCCAAACAATTTCCTTGGTTTTGAACTACTGCAGGGAGGTCTTAAAGAAATAGAGGCAACCATGCATTTTCATAGTTGATTTGATCTGCCCTCTGATATCCTGACTTATTTCACTATTTAGGAAGGTATTTGAAGCCACGGTCACCTTGGCCACTGGTAGAACTCATTTGCTTCTCTCAGAAGAAACCGTTCTTTCAATTTAGATGTCATGCAGTGTTTCAACACTGTTCTATTGGACCATGAAGAAAATCCTGCACTCTCTGGTATCATGGCAAACCACACACAGGCACAGAAGGCAGTCGCTTGAAGCTGCTTCTTACTGGCTCGGGCAAGTGTTTATCCTTGTACATGGAATACTTAATAGTTTCAGACAAATCTCTAAAACCAATTTTTATTAGCTTTAATCAGCAAAATTGTTTCTCTCATAATTATTGTTTATGATACGAGTAGGACAAAGTGTTCTGAATTTCTACCTTCCAGCTTATTTCAGTTTGAAAATGTAAGAAACGAGGGCTGAAAAACTTGAGTCTTGTCATCATACTTGGAAACTAATCTCTTTCTCTCATCCTTTCCCTACTTTTCTCTCTTTTCTCCTTCTCATTCTCTTCTGCTTCACAAAGATTTAAAGTAGCATACAAAGATGTAAAGAATACGTTAAATAAATATAAGTCCAGTAAGAAATATGAGGCAAAGGAAAAAAAATAAAAGATAAGGAAGAGAAAGGGAAGTAGGGTTGAGGTTAAGGGCCCAAATTTTAGGCACAAATTCCCATATACTTGTTAGAGGCAGGTTGTGAAGGGAAACCAAGACTTCCAACTGGCAATGTGAGGAAGGGAATGCAGTAAGTTTTTGCAAAAGGAAAAATAAGCCAGTCATCCTGGATAATCAACATTTTTCTTGGCAGTGAGATGAGAAAGACTTTTTTCCTGCTCTCGTCCCTCCCAGAGGGGCACTGCTACCGTAATGAGTAGTCAGCAACATTCTCAACGATTACCTCAGGGACCGTTCTCATATGGGCTTATGGTATTAAGCCAAAGTGCCACTCAGGGTAAGCAGTTCAGTTCTCCAGGGGTGTGGGGGGGTTTATCATATAATGTGGTCAAGGTGGAATATGGCCTAATGATCTACTCTCACTTGGATTATATAATATTCAGGTGAATGGTAAGTTTTATATCATTTAGGGCATTGATTTTCAAACTACAGTGTGTATCTGTTAGTAGATAGTATAATTAATTCAGTGAGCTGCAATTAATTTTTTAAAAAAGGAAAGAAACAGAAGGTGCTAAAGTAGAATAATTGGAGTGTCTTGAGAAATGTTTCATGGTTTCTTTCAAATGTGTGTATTGGGTCATGATGCAAAGTATATTTGTTACTATAAGTCTAGTTAAAAAGGTTTGAAAAACACTGCATTGAGGCAATTTTCATACATTATTTTCCTTGCCTAATTTTTTGGAAGGTTTTGCTTGGCAGTACTTAGATTATGTCCCTTGGTGAGCACCCGGAGAGTTGCAATTCTGAGTTCAGTCACCAGCCAGGGTGCAAACACCAGGGATTGAGGGAGAAGCATTAAAATAGATTTGGAAAACTGAAGGTCACTGACAAGTCCTGACAAGTCCTACACGATGGTGAACTACGACAGTATGCCAGGGGTTCAAGAGTCTACTGAAACAAAAGGAAATCCTGCATAACTGAATGTAGAGCTTAACATGGAGCCTCATCTATGATCAGTTCAAAGTTGGAAGTCACACATCCAAAACAGCAATGTTGGTCCTTTTTGCAGATGATAACTGTACTGCAGTTAAAGTGATGAGTAATAATCTGACTGCATAATTGTGATAAAATCACATACTTTATAAGAGAATAACCTACAAGAAAGTACCCTTGGTTTACACCAGGTAAGTCTCTCTGATGCCTAAGACTATTTTCAATTCTTGAGAATTTGATTAGATTTCACTGACTTAGAATTAGAAAATGCAATCGGTTTTCCTCTTACAATCTTCAAAATTAATCCTGTGTGTTGAAGTGCCACAGTGAGAAATGTCTCAGAAAATATGACTATTTGATAGTCATGTACATACATCAGTATCCTAAACATTACAGATAGAATACAAAGAGTCATAAAAGTTGCTTGAGAAACGGTGGGATGGATATTAATATTTGACCTAGTCAACTTATACAGATTTAGTAAATCACCTTTTCAAGCTGGGTGCTACTGGATACATGATAATGCCTATATTCCATCTGCCCGATTATCAAACCTATGAGGAATCCCATAAAGGGAGGTTAAAAGTATATGTCTTATGAGGTCTCTTTCTTCTTAAAAAATATATCCTTGGTTATCGTGAATGTCTTTTCTCTGGTTTTGCTTTATCCACTATCCGTAGGCTCCCTGAGGTCAGTGACAATGTTCCACGCTTCTGAAGAGTGAGTTGATTTATGCATAATTTGTTTACAGTAGAATTAATCTTCTTGTGTGTACAGTTCTAATGGATTTTAACAAAGGTGTGCTGTTTTGTGCCATGGAAGTAAAGGTGTAGGAATTTTCCTTCATCATAACAAGGTTTCTCGTGTCCCTGTTCTAGTCATTCCTTTTTCTCTGTCTTCTTTTACTCAGCATAATGTGCTGAGATTCATCCATAATGTTGAATGTATCAGCAATCTCTTCCTTTTTAATGCTCAGTTGTATTCCACATACAACTTACTTACCACTCACCAATTTATGGGCATCTGTGTTTTTTTCAGTTTTTAGCAGTAGTAACTAAAACTGTTAGAAACATTTATGTAATAGTGTCTGTGTTGACACGGGTCTTCATTTTTCTTGGGCAAATGCCCAACTGGGGGATTGCTGTGTCATACGGTGAGTATAGTTAACTTCACAAGAGCAAGGCCTTCTTGACTATAGTCATTCATTAATCATTTTTAGGCAAAAAGCAATGTTGATATGGAAGCAATTGGGTATAATCAAGTGAAAAACCACCAATCATTCATTAATTTCAATGAAGTTATTGCCAAAAAACAGAAAAATTGACTGATCTTACCTTTGTCCTCCTTAGCTACCCCTGGTGACTCTGAATTAGATGCTAATAAACAGTGAAATGGCTGAAAGGCAGCAGGAAACAAGTTAGAGAAGCAACTGAAAGTGTGCTAAACCCATGAATTGGAAAACAAGCATCATGCAAAGTGCTTATTTTATCATCTTCATACTTTGAGTCAGAAAATTAACAATACTTTTAAGGATTCTGACTTTCACCTAAAGGAGCTGAATATATGTGCAAATAGTCAAACAATGACCTGGATTATTCCTTTTGAAAATCTGAACTAAAAAAATCAATTTTGTATTTATTGCACTAAGTTTTAGCCATTTCATCAAAGACATACCAATAAATGCTGTCTTTTTTCCCTGGCCCCTAACCAGTGACTGATATGCTTCTTGATAGTATGTGTTTAAATGTACACTGGTCCCCGCTTATCTGAGGCTTCATTTTCCTTGGTTTCTGTTATCTGTGGTCAACTGTCGTCCCAAAGAAGATGATCCTCCTGATGAATTATCAGAAGACCAGTCGTAGCTTATATCACAGTGCCTGTGTCATTCACTGAACTTCATTTCATCACATAGGTATTTTATCACCTCACATCATCATCACAAAAACAAGGATGAGTATATTACAGTAAGATATCTTGAGAGGCAGAGAGAGAGAGATCACATTCACATAACTTCTGTTATAGTGTATTGTTATAATTGTTCTATTTTATTATTAGTATTATTAATCACTTACTATGCCTAATTTATAAATTAAACTTTAACATACTTATTCATAAAGGAAAAACCATAATATATATAGGATTTGGTACTACCTGTGGTTTTAGGCATCCACTGGAGTTCTTAGAACCTATCCTCCTTAGATAAGGGGGGACTGTCGTATTGCCATAAATAAGAAAACAGCCATGAAAAGAAATTCACATTTTAATCAAAGATTTTATTTTCAAATTTTCAGTGTGTCTTCCCTTGTGTGTTTTTTTTTATGTGTAAGATCTGAATTATTTTGACTAAGGTTCAAAACTCTAACCAACTAAGTGAAAACTCTTCAGTGTTTAGATGAATTATTCTAATTGAGTGAACTGTCTAAGCCAGTTTAAAGAAGTGTTGTTCACTGTAGGAATCAGAATTCATGAATGCAAAGATAGGTGAATGGTAATCAGCTTTATTATTGTTTAACATGTGAGGATTTATTCACATGGAAAGCTCTTCTGGTTTTCTTTAACTTTTTGCAATGATGTGCTTTTTAAATCATGCAATAAACTTGCACTGAAGACTATGCACTTATTCGTGGCCACTGGTATTTGTAAGACAAATTCTAGGGTCCCAGAAGCAGAAGTTAGATCATATTGGAAGACAATATTCAATAGTTAGTGAATGGTACTTAGCTTTGCCAACACATGGGTCGACAAGGTTTAATTATGTACATGTACATCTTTCTCTAGTTCTCCTAGCTGACTGATTCCTGAATTTCACTTTTTCATTATTTCTATATTTTTGGCTGAGGTTTTTATTCCTCTTAAAAGCTGTGACAAGCTACATTGTCTCTTCTATTTATCTCTTACACCATAGAATGAAAGAAGGGCAGAAAAATGGCTATTACTAGTATTAGGTCTAATTGGCTTTATCAAGTGACTCATGAATCCATCAGCATTTCCCTTAACAACTAGAGAGATACTCCAGGTACTGTACAAAATGGAAGGTTTTTGGGGGAAAGAGGGTGGAACAAGAAGTTATTAGCAAAAGAAAAAAAAGATTGTTTCAGACGAGGTCATCCTGCCTTAGAGGAAGGAGCAGGGGTTCTTGTCACGCCCCATTACCTCATTGTTGGGGGGGATGGGAGGGGCCCATGTGACAGATTACCTTATTGGTGCTGACCAGGGAATTCCTGATTGTTAAAAAGGTCCCATTCCTTAATTATGTTGAAACTGTTATTAAATCTTGTTTTGGGGGGCAAATTATCCTATGTGGGCTTGTTCTTTCTTTTTTTAAAAACACTAAATAGGACCCAGAGAACTTGTAGGAGGAACGGGAAATACCAAAGGTCGGGAAAATAAAATTCATGCTCTAGAATTCAAATGAACTGATTTTACCCTGGAAATATGAATCTTGTTGGTTTACAAACCCCCTTAGATAAGGCCTAGTCACACCTGGGACTGGCACTTGACCCATACAAATCTGAGCTTCCCAGGGGAGAGATGATATGGCTTCGGGCTAGAGCTGAAGCAGGAGAGAGGAGGAGAACAACTACACCGATTAAAGGCCAGATTTGCTAATTGGCTTTTGGGCTGTGGGGGGAGGGAAATGGCATGAACCAGCAGGACTATGTGGGGCAGATTGGGGGTAGGGAGTTTGGGGGGATTGCCTTTTGGGAAAAGAGAGATTGACCAGATGAATTCTGTGATGGCTATTGGATATCAAGTAAAGAAGTCAAGTGGGCAATTGAGTTGTAAGTCAAAAGCTCAGAGACTAGTTTGAGGCCAGATGTGTAAATCTGAATGTTATTTAATAACCTCAGTGGTAAGGGGAGTGGTGAGAGACGTGAGATAAGGAAATGGGACAAAGCAGTGGGGAACCCTCGCTGTCGGAGTAGGAGAGAAAGGGGGGAAGCAGCGAGGCAGATGCAGAAGGAGGGGCTGGGCGGATGATCGACGGGGAGCCCTCAGTGAGGTGAGAGGAGAAGCCAGCGGAGTGTATTGCCACGAAAACCCGGGAGAGGGAACTGCAGTGAGGAGCGCTCGGCCGCGGTGGGCGCCCCCGAGAGGATGCGTGCACGGGGAGCCGGCCTCCAGACCCGGCGGCGTGGGGGGTGCTGTTGACTGACAGGCCCCGACGAGTCCCGAGGACGGAGGGTGAACAGAAGCCGAGAAGGGGCGTATTTCTGAGAGGTTCTGCTCTGAAGGGAAGTCGGGTAAGGGAGATGCGGTGCCGTGCGGGGCAATGGGAGGAGGGATCTTTCCTCTTTTGAAAACACACACGGGAGCATGTGTTTAGGCTGATGGACGCAGCCCAGCAGAAGTGCTGCGTTGACGGTATGGGAGGGAGAGAGGGGTCGGGTAACACCAGACTGGGGATCTCGGGAAGGCCGGAGACAGGAACCGCAAAACCAAGGTCTGAACTTGAATAGCTGGGAAGACGTGTTCTCCGTTTTAAGAAGAAAGAAGGTGTAGAAAGGTTGCTAGATTTGTGGATAGGGAGGTGAGTGAATTCCTGATTGATGGCTCTTATTTGCTCCATGAAACATGGAGTGAGGTAATCAAATGGGGGTAATGGGAAAAAATAACAGAGAAAAAGTATAAAGTAATCATCTTGGAGAGTGGCAAAAAATGAGGAAATGCAGCCAGATGGCCAGCGTTTTGAGGGCCCCTTGAATATCACGCAGCCCACTTGCCTGTGTGGTTCCCTCCCCAGTGCTCAGCTGTTTGGTTAAGCACGTCACATACTGGCATCACCCAGAGCTTTTATATTCTCCTGCTTCTTATATTTAGAGAGGGGCCGAGAAGATGGGATGACAGTGATAACATAGTGGGGGTCCATGGAATTGAGGTTTTGATAAGGCTCAAGAATTTTGTCAGTGGGGCTATTGAACAAGTGCAGTAGAAGGATTGGAAGTAGTGACTGGAGAGTGCTTAAAAGTGAGATGTTTGAAGGTGGAGCAACCTCTGCTGATGAACCAGAGGACCTCAGCTGTAACTGTCGTGTGGGTGACAGGGGCAGAGTGGAGGAAGGCACAAGTGAGATGGTGTTATTGAGAGAAGTAGAGTCCCAGGTGGATACTCTTGTGAATGTTGAACTCATTATGAATGATGACCGTACTTTCATGGAAAGGAAGACTATACATAAATGGGGGATAAGAAGCCTCTAGAACATGACAGCAAACGGGAGGAAAATGAGGTGGTGTATTCAGGTGCCTACATGTCAAGGGAGCAAGACACGTGCTCGCCCACTGCCTCCCCTGCCCAGAGGACATGTGAACCACTCACTGAGAAGTAATTTCAGACTCTTTACAATGGCCACCAAGGCTCCTTATGATCTGGCCCTCCTCATCTACTGCTCCCATCTTTTCTAGTGTATTTCTGAATTTTACCCACATTCCAGCCACAAGGCCACTTTTCAGTTCCTTGAGGAGGCTAAGCTCTTCTATCCCAGGGCCTTGGCATATGCTATCACCTGTGGCCCCTTCTCAGCCTCAGCTTAGATGCCATTCCTCTTCTCTGATCTTATAAACTAAGGTTTATGAGCACCCTCTGATGCTGCTTTGTTCCTTTTCTTTATGGTACTTACCAGACTTTGAAAGTATATATTTAATAGTTGGTTTACTTTTAAATTATTTATAGTAATTCATGAACATAGGATCCCTTTCCCCCCCCAACTATTGTTGTTACAGAAGCTGGCAGGGTGCTAGGTGCCTGGTAGGCAGCTCAGGTGTACCACCTACTGTTAGGTTACATAACCTGAGTTCAAATCCCAGCTCTACCAAACCATTTATGTGATCTTGGGGATATTACTTCACCTCTCTGTGCCTTTGTCCTTTCCCACCCCATGTGTAAAATGGAGAAAATGGTATTTGTTTCATAGAATAGATGTGAGGATTATAAATAACATAGGCAATTGGAATACCTATAACAAAGTGCTCGATAATTATTTGCTAAAGGATGCTGCAAATAAGCCTTCTTTGATTCAACTTTCTATTGTGTATAGATTTGTTATAAAAAAAAGCTCTTTTAGTTGTAAAATCATATTGTTTCTAACATTAAGTAACCAAAACACTTTTGTTCAGTTTCTTCAACTATAAAATGAGATAGCTGATATTGTGATCTCCATGGTTTTCTCTTTTATTTAAAAATCCTCAGTTATATGAATACAGAATAGATTTTCCTCCTTTGACTCATCATGAAAGTAGTTATACTTAATTACTTAAAACACTGAGGTGTTTTTTCATTTCTTTGTTTATTGTTTCAATAAGAGTTGGGGGAATCATAATGGAATCATCTAGAAAGTGCTTGCAAATTACAGATGCTTTCCCTCTTCCTTGCTTCTGATCCTGGCACAAGTGGGAGAGGGTATCAGAGTTGAAAAATGTCCCCAACTAAATCAAATCTCCTCCTGTGGTGTCTCCCACTGATCACCTTCTGCCAACTGCCTATTAAGAACCATTTATTTAACAGATACTACGATGGAAGAGATGCCTACATGGATGTGAGCCAAACATAGGAGGCATGATGACTGTAACCATGTACCATTTATTCTCCCCACTTAGAATTTTTTGCATGTCCGTGTTCTGAAAACAATTCTGTTCACAGCTCTGTGCAACTCTATATCTCCAATCCTTAGAGTTTCTGTATCAAGTGCATATTTATTATCACAAATCTCTCTATAATATCTCTCTAAAAAAGTGAAAGGATTGTCACTTGAATTTCCTTATATTCTATTTCAGTGAAATTCTATGAGATTTTAAAAGGCATTATATCTTTGAAACATGTTGCAATCAAATCCCAGTGTCAAAGCACAATACATCGAGGTTTCAAGTGTAAAATTTTGAGTGAAGGCTTTATTCTGCTTCTTCTCTGGTCTACTTCAACTCTTCTCACTTACCTTCTAACCGAATGAAGGGAAGTAGACAGTTTCATAAACAACAGGGGACGTGTGAGTTGGGTCAGAAGTGGGATGCATGATTTTGGTATCTACCAAATTTGGGTGCCAAGATATTGACTTCTTTGATGGTGGGAATTGATTTGTTGACTTAGGTGGAGGCTACTGATGTGGATGACTGCATGTTCTTTGCCTGCCTTGGACAGATACCTGTGGAGGCCCTCATTCTCTGCCGCTGGAACCTGGACATTTTCTACAGTTCGAGAAGGCCTACTCTACAAAAGCCAGCATGAGAGAAACATTCTGTAGGAAACTATGAAATCTAGTCGTAGTTGCATTTCTTTTTTCCAATAGTCTTACATTTTCCAACTGTAATCAATTTTGTTGTGTGAAATTTCCATTTCAATCAGCACCTGCCGAAAAAGCTTTCCAGATTGTTTCTAATTTATACCTGCTAAAGTGGCTCCTGTTTTGAAAGGCATTTGGATAGGGAAATGTTCTCGATTGAGAAATCTGCACGTTCTTGTTTACATTTGTGATTGCAGATATAACTGAATTTTCTCAACATTCTCTTAACGAAAAAACATCCCAGTGTTTCTGGTTTTACTGAACATTTGAAGTATAAAAAAAGTTCCTGTGAAACCTCGAATGGAAAAACCAGACAGTTTGGCCATTCCTTAGTGCTGAAAAAACTCAGGCAATATACTTTATGCAGGCTTAGTGAGAACACCTCAGAAAATGATTTGTGTAAATGAGTGTCTTGGAAAATTCTTACACAAAGAAAGGTTTGTGTTTCAATTTGTGCTTAAGAGAGAAAAGTCTCTCTTTTGGGTCCAAAATACAGAAGCATGAGGAAAATGGCTTCACTATTCCAGATGTCTTTTCTGAACTTAAAACAAAAATTTCAATACATACTTGGTGGTTAAGGTAAGATCAGAGTACACAAGTGTGAGAGACTGCATTAACCTCCCAGATACCCCAGAAAATGCTCCCACTTTTGAGTGTGAATTCAATTCCACTCAACACCAACGTTTTGATTCAATTCCACAATTGAGTATGTGCAAGGCATTATGGAAGGTAAGCATGAATAAGACAAAGAACCAAACTTCTGGAAGAGTTCACAGTCTAAAGGGGAGACTGAGATTTATGCACATGACTTGCATTGGGAGACCAAGAGAAGTGATGTTATGGGGATGTACAGGAGGGGCTTTGGGCTCATGGAGAGGGACTAGGGCTTCTTGGGAGGCTTCCTGAGCTGAGTCTGGAAAGATGTGCCTGGCAAGGTATATTCTGAAAGGCTTTCCATTTCTATTAAGTATCACGTCATCCTAAGAAATAAATTAACTCTATCACTTAATCATTCATTTATTTATTCAACAATATCAAAGACTCACAGTAGACCAGTTACTGGGACTTTCTGGATTTATTCAATATTTATTCATTCGTATATATTATTTGAGCACCTATCACACTGTTCCAGACTCCTTTGTTGTTTTTTGTTTTTTTTACTTTTTAAAAATATTGAGGTAGGGTTGATATACAGTCTTTCGTTGTTTTCTGGTATACAACACAGTAGTTCAACAGTTACCCATATTATTAAATCCTCACCCCCACTAGTGCAGTTACTGCCAACATGGAAAGATGTTACAGAATCACTGGCTATATTCTCCATGCTATACTACCCTCCCTGTGACAAACTTATATTATGAATGAAAATTTTTGTGTCCTTTTATCTCTCTTATGCTCCCCACCCACCCACTCCAAACCTTCTCCCATGGTAACCACCAGCCACTTCTCAGCGTCTAGGAGTCTATTGCTAATTTTTTTCTTTTTGTTTAGTTTTGTTTTTATATTCCACAAGTAGGTGAAATTATATGGTATTTGTCTTTCTCTGGCTTATTTCACTTAGCGTCATGCCCTCTAGTTCCATCCATGTTGTCACAAATGGCACAATTTCTTGTGACTCCTGTGTTTTTATGCACAGCAGTACAACTCTGTTCAGGTTCCCGGACCCAATTCCAATGCATGTGTGTTGGCAAGGGGGTCTTCCCATGCACAACACCAACCAGTTCTTGAATACCAGCAGGGTCTCCAAGAACTCAGCTCAGTTCTAATGCTATCTGCCTAGAGAAAGCACTAGATTTGCAGGCTAAAGGCTCCATCTTATTAAACTGCTCTCTACCCCCCACTCCAGATGCTAGTCACACGCCTGTCCTAACTGGCTACACATTGGAGGTTCCAACGACCTCCCTCTTAGGTTAGATTAATTGGCTAGAATAACTCACAGAACTCAGGAAAACATGTATGCCTACCTTTTTAATAAAGGATACCATAAAGCGTACAAGTTAACAGCCTGATGAAGAGATGCATAGGCAAGGTCCCAAATAAAGGAGCTTCTATCCTTGTGGAACCTGGGGCCTGGCTCAGTGGCATGTGAATATGTTCTGGTTCCCCAGGCATGAAAACTGTCTCCGACAGGGAAGTAGGACACAAGAGAGTGATATGCTCATCTCAGGGGTTTTTGTGAGGGCTTCTTTGCATAGTCATGATTGACTAAATCATTGGCCATTGGCTGATTTAACCTTCAGCTCCCACCCTTGGGTTTGGTCCAAAAGTCTCTCATTGACATGACAAGACACCCTTTTTTCACCTTTAAGGCTCTGAAGTGTTTTAGATAGCTTTGGGTGAAGACCAAATATACTTTGGAAATGTATATTTGGTTATCTGAATGGCCAAACATGTATTTCTTATAATTCATTATATTGCAGCTCCTTACCATAATCTCTCCCTAGGACTAAATCTTGGCAGTTTTGGAAGAAGGTCAACCATGAGAAACTGCTTATGGCCACGGAACCCAACTCCAACTATTTCATTCTCCCAATAATTCACAACCAACCCAACATTGGCACCTTAATATTTATGATTGCAATTTTTCCAAGTCAGGGGCCATTTTTAATTTAATTGCTGTCATAGTTCAGAAAAGAAAAAGTGGACTAGGAGACAAACGCTTGAGTTCTAGTTCTGGTCTCACCATGTATTATCCTCTCGATCTTGAGCAAGTCAACCTCTCCTTTCTCTTCTGCACATTTAAGATAAGGCTAATAATTTTGACTTGATAATATGAGAGTGGGGAATTGTGAGGACTGAATGAGAAAGGGTGCCCAAAAGTCCCTCATAAGCTGTGAGGCCATATAAAAATGGAATGTTTTATTGATAAGCAATTTGCTTACTACATCAAGCACTAGACATTTGCAAAATACTTGAATATGATTATTAAGTTGATGGTTAATTCTCTTTGGTGGTGAATATTATCAATACAGCCAGTAAATTATATTGAAAGTGGGTCCATTCTGGACTGAGTTGTGTTCTCCCAAAATCATAAGTTGAAGCCTTAACACTTCATGTGATTGCGTTAGGTGATAGGGCCTGTAAAGAGTTAATTAAGGATAAATGAGGTCGTATGGATGAGGCCCTAATTCAATATGACTGGTGTCCTTACAAGAAGAAGAAAAGCTACCAGGAATGCTTGCGGGCAGAGGAAAGGTCACGTGAGGACACAGCAAGAAGGCAGCTGTACTCAAGGAAAGGAGAGAGGCCTCCTGAGAGGCCAGCCCTGCCCGCATCCTGATCTTGGACTTCTAGCTCCTGGAACTCTAAGAAAATTAATTTCTGTTGCTTTAGCCACCTAATCAGTGGTATTTTATTATGCCATCCCTAGCAAATTAATATAGGATCCTTAAGTAAACTTCAGTGATTTTTCTTTTCTTAATGAATTTACCCATGTCACAAGTAAAAAGGTCACTTAAGTAGAGAAATTATGGAATCAGACTCACCTAGAGTTTTAGAACTGAGTCACTTAAAAGTAGTAACAACAGATTCAAAGGATTACCAGATGTTTAATTGCTATAAATTTGAGAAAGAAGTTGTGATAGTCCAGTTGATTCAATTGTTTCTTGTTGAAATTTCACCTCTAAATTTTGGGATTATACTCAGCAACTTTTGCACTCATACACATTTTTTGTTAAGATGCACAGATGTGTTATTTGCAAAAAATAGCTAAGTAGAAGTGTCAGATCTTAGCATAATGTCCATCAAAGAAATGAAATCCCAGAAGTCTGCAATTCTTTACCGGGATCATTTTCTTACTCAGTAGGGATTATATGTATATATGCTTTGATACTTATTTTCATTCAGTGTGGAAGGTTTTTCATTTGCAACATACATGTTCTTCAAATCTCCAAATATATACAGTAAGAAATTCTGCTTGTTTTATTTTTGTTTTTCATGTATATATAACACTGATTTTATTTTGAGTATTTTATTTTTTAACTAAACAGGAATTATTCATTCCTGGCTAAAAAGACAACTAGTGTTCAGAATGAATTGCTCGGTCCTAAAATGTAGATCTTAGAATACATATAACACTTCTTATTCTCTGATAACTGTTTTGCATCATTTTATTCAGATACCACTTCTCTTTTTAAAAAATAAAAGCTTTAAAGCCATTTGTTAAAACTGGTTAACATAAAAAGTTGTAGAAAGGATAGTTTTTTTGGCATTTGCTACTGCCTCAAGTGGAGGCTTATTGTAAAGATTTGACTGAACAAACATACCCTTAACAAAGAAGTTGAATGATCTGAAAGTTCAGAAACTGATGCAGTAACTGATTTGGGACAGCCACACCATCTTTCAGTTACCAATTTAGTGTAATAGCCAATAGCATGATGACAATCGAGGAATAGCGATTTCGGACAAATATGTGGTGTAGTAACACTGTCATGAACAAAGAGGACATTTCCCAGAGATACACTTCATGGTCAGAAACTTTGTCACCAAAAGCAGAAATAAAGCAGGAAGAAAAGACATGCATGCACGATAGAGAAGTGAGGGTGGTGGGAGGGGAGCAGGACTAGAGCCAAAATTTATTTGCTGTCTCTCAAACAGTGATGTCACTCACCTCACACGTTTAACTTCGAGACTAATTCCCTGTTACTCTGTGTGCAATGCAGTTACTGTTTGTTGTCTGTTTAATACCATAAACTGTCCCACTATTAGTCTAGATCCTTGCGCCTCCACATGTGGTCCACAGACCAGCAACTTGAGTCCCCTGGGAGCTTATTAGAAATGCTGACTCCTGACGGCGCCTGATATGCAGACCCTCTGAGTCAGAATCTGCATTTTGCCAAGATCCCAGGTGATTTGTTTATACATTAAAATTGGAGGACACAGCGCCCTGCTACTTTAAGGTGAGGAGGAAGCACCCGAACACCTCGTTAACAGGCAGATCCTGATTCAGTAGGTGCGGGGTGGAGCCTGAACCTCTGCCTTTCTGAGGGCCAGGCTGAGGGCTGTCGGGCCGCCCTGGGGGCCAGCAGGATAGAGTGCGGTGGCCGAAATTCTCCAGTGATGACACAAACTTGTAGAGAACTCAAAATGCCAGGCACCTCATGGAACCACTGAATTAGAACGCTCTGGGGAGTATTCTGGGGAAAGAATTTTGACTATTTTTTTTTTTTTTTTTTACTATGTCAGGTAATTCTTATCATCAGAAGTTAGGAAATTCCCACAGAGGCCAGTACATCCATTTTGTTCTTCCCATCTAATACCTCTGACCAGGACACATTCCCCAATGGCTCAGTGGCCCGGGTCGTACAAGCACTCCCATTTGAACGCTCCATGAAGTCTGAAGTCCTGGCCCTTTGTGCCTTCCCTGCGGAATGATTTTACCCTGCGGAAGGATGCGGTGCTACAAACCACGTCCTGCTTTAGTGCTTTACGGTGGGTCTCCAGGAGAGGGGCAGAGGATAGGAAGAAAAGGAGAATCCAACGGCCAAGACCCTGTCCCACCCCGAGGTGCATCAGTCTGCCCTCTCCCCAGCATCTTTCCCAGCTCAGGGAGTGGCCGCCCCAGCCTCTCAGTGTGCTTTCCTGAACATAAAGCCTTTCCCTGGGGCGTCAAACCAGGCTGGCTGGCTGCAAGTGAGTCTGTCTGGAGGCTGCTGGCCAGTCTTGGGATGGCACCCCCTGCAGGACAAAGATGGTGAGTATCACAGACTCTCCTGAACTCTCCAGTCTTGTCCTTGCCCAGCCCATGTAGCTTCCTGTGCATTGTAATATATTTTGACCTCATCATCTGCTGTTGTAAAGAAACTCCCTTTTCGATGATTTGTTAATGCAGCTCTTAGTGGTTCCAGCCCCCGACCCATGTCTGCTTGCACTGCTCGCTTCACTTGGAATGGCTCTGCTTCCTCCTCTGCTTGCCTGGAAGTTGCACCGTCAGCCCCCGTCTCACTCACTCATGGGCTTCTTCGGGATGCCTCATCGCTCATCACTTCTCTCTCCTTGAACTACTACAGTACGAGCATTTATGCACACGGAGGCATATGGGTGACATAGTAAGAGAAAGGGCCTGTTTTCAGCTTATCTCTGCCACTTATTGATTGTGCAACTTTGTGAAAGGCATTTAATGTCCCTGGGCCTCAGTTTCCCAATATGTAAATGGGAATAATAATATTTACTAGTGCAGAGACTCATATGAGATCACATATGAGAAAGCTAACGGCATATGAAGCACAGCAGGTATCCAATAATCCATAGGTCTTGTTATTATGACCACTATTATCACGTATTACAAGGTGACTGTTCCACATGTCTGAGTTTCTAACCACCTTATGAACAAACAAAGATAATATTTGACTCTGTTTGTGAATTCTCTTTAGTCCTCAAAAGGCTGCAGGTCTTTGGAGAAAGGCTTGAAAGTCCCACTGGAAGATGAAATGTGAAATCCTAGAATAAGTTAAAGAAGTTCTGCCCTCAGGGTTAGGAGCCAACAGAGACACAGACACAAAACTCGGCATGCCAGGTGCAGTGGCATTTCCCAAATGATGCTCTAGAGAACTGTGATTTTAGGAAATGCATAAATGAGGAAAACGAGGCTTGAGTTGAGATTAGTTCAGGAAACACTGCTGGCAATAGCCTCCTCCTGACGAGTGACTAATATTAAAGCTTTGCTGGAAAGAAACCTGTTTAACTTAGTTTAACCAAGCATTTTCCAAAGATTGTTACTGAAACATTTTTTTCAACTAACATCCATGCAGAGAGACGTTTGACTGGTTTAAGAACACATCAGCAAGTCCTTCAGAGACAGCGGTATAACCGATCTTTGCTCTATTTTCAGATCTTTGTCCACCAAGTAATCACCTGGGTTGTATTAACCTAGAGGGTGGCATGTGTCTATCTCCACAGATGAGTCTTCCTGTACTCTGTTGTGATGTCCTGTTGTGACGAGTTGCCCCTGGCGCAGACAAGGCAGTCTCCAGCACATTATCTAGACTAACGTTCAGCAGAACTATGCCAGCAGGTGTATATAAACATGTATATAGGGTTTACACATAAACACGATTTGGAGGAGGGCAATTGAGCCTCATTCACTGCATGTTTAGGTAGAGAGAACTGGGTTTCTAGGAGATCATAGCTCCATCTGGCTAGGAAACTATTGCTGATGTCTCTATTTCATCTCCTGACTGATTTCTTCTCTATCCTTTGGTAACTAAAACCTGTTTGTGATGTCTGTGCCTGGCTCTTCGGTCGATCTAAACCTACTCCTGGCATTTGTCTACACGGGGATCATATAGTCCAGTAAATGCCAGAAATATTTTCCCACAAATAACTTAATTCACCATTTGGATTTAGAAGCAGTTTATATCTTTGTATGTTTTTAAGAAGCTATCATTGTTAAATGTAGCAGATGAAAAACATTTTTAATTTAGAAATCATATAAAATTATAGACTTTTAAGCTATTGTCATTAAACTAACTTGCCAGATTGATTGTGCTCTCCATTGAGTTGTATGCTTACCAAGTGGGGTGTGCTTTATCTCACGCCTGTTTATGCTAGTTCTACTTTTGTTACATGTTCCTAATTTAATTAGATATTACATATTTGCTGATAGAATGCAAAAAAGATTATTGTTGAATGCTTTATATAAAAAACTAGATAAAGTTAGCTATCTTCCCAAAAAAATCCCCAAATTAAGGCACCAAAATACTATTGCTGTAAAATTAGATGTAGGCCAGCGTAAATAGCCTAGCTGTAAATAGATGTATAAAACAATTATACAAGTTGGAGAAGGGGAGTCATAAAAATCTGTAGGGGATTTTAAATTCTTGTTTCACTTGTAAGACATTAAAACTTGGCGTTATAGAGAATGTATTATCAATCATGAAAACACAATGCAGAATTCCAATCAGTGAATTCATATGCTAATGAAAAGTTTGGTTCTAGACCAAAGTCTTGGTCAATCAATGTGTTCTTATATGTTTTTAGTCAAAGTCAATTATGTAGGGTATGTATCAGGTATCATTTTTTATGATCTTCTGGTTTAACTTTGTCAGTTAGCCAGCGGACTCATTGGTGTAATCCTGTTATACTGGATTTATGCAAGCTCTTATACAGGCTCCTATTATTTGAACCTTGTGATAAATGAAGCATGAGTTGCCCCTTGTGATTTCAGCTCTCCTCCTTACCTAGCTGCAATGCGGATGCACTTCAAGCCACAGAGCCCTGTGCTCCCTTTACCTGTAGTTGCTCCATCCATCTCTCAGCTCTTTTCTATTTAGCAGTCCAGAAAACATGCGAAAGACAATGTGGAGGCTCTTTCTCTTCTCTCTGTTAGGGCAGCTGTTGCCTTACTCTTTCTGAAGTCCCGAAGCCCGATGTTAGCTTGCCTTAGTCCCAGAAACCCAGTTTGCCTTTCTTCACATCACACTCACTTCTTTAAACTGGGGACTTGCTTGGGCAGCTGACAGCTCAGATGGTCCGTCTTTGTTCTCACCTGCTGGCTCAGAGGTCTCTCACCGGTCCTGCTCATACTTCCCATGGCCTGTTCGTCTCTGCTTTGAGCTTTTGGTTCATAGTTCCTTATGTTGGTCGTCACATGGCACCTTTGATGTCTTGGGCACAGTCTTCATCTGCTGGAGTTCAATCCCCAAACTGGATAGTGAAATGATTTTACTCTTTCTACTGTTTTACTTTGTTTTTTTTTCCAACAGAGGCAAAAGACTAGAATGTAACTAACTGTGAAGGCAGCTATGTTGTGCATGTACTGTTTATGTACTGTTTTCAGTTTTGTTTTTCTTTAGACTATTTTCTTTAGACTGAGTCTATCGGAAAAGATAAATCTGGAGAGACTGATCTCTTATAATTAAGTAGCTTGTTTATAGGCATCTTTAGTTACCACCCACCATATAATCTCAAGTTAACTATGAAGTATTAATTATATATATCTTAATCTCAATTTTGGATTTTAGGAATCAAGGCTAGGAGTTCAACCCAGTCATGGAAGGTTGGTGGATGTTGCCAATAAACAGATAAAAAAGAGGGAAAGTAGGGTGGTGGTGGTAGTGGTGGTAATGAATATATCTTCCCTATTAAAAAGATTCACTGTATGCTTGGACCATGATAGAGAATAAACTCAATGCAGTTATACAGGCTTCTATTATTTGAACCTTGTGGTGAATGAAGCATGAGCTGCCCCTTGTGATTTCAGCTCTCCTCCTTACCTAGCTGCAATGTGGATGCACTTCAAGCCACGGAGCCCTGTGCACCCTTTACCTGTGGTTGCTCCATCCATCTCTCAGCTCTTTTCTATTTAGCAGTCCAGAAAACATGCGAAAGACAATGAGGAGGCTCTTTTTACTGGAAGGCTGAAAAGGAATAAGAAAACAATGTTTGTGTTTAGAATACTCTGTAGGAATCAGGTTTTTTAGAGTTTAAAGTGTAAAGAAGAAACTAGAGTAGTTTAATAATATTATAGCAATAGATTAGAGTGAGTGTATGCACCACGCATAGTTCTGAATCTCACACCACTCTCCTCAAATACCCGTGGATGATGCTGTATTGCTCTGTCCAGGGACAGCAAATGACAATTCATATGAGCAAGTACAAAGGTCAGCATGCCTACACCCATTATTACTTGAGTTGAACCTCCAATCTAGCCATTTATTTCCAGATAGACTCATGAATGTCATTACACGGTTTTATAGCTCATTCAATATTGAGACTTTCTAGTCTTCTGTTCCTAATTTATGAGATTTATGAGATTTAGATAGCACATATGTTGGAAGTATTAATGAATGTGACTCAGTCTCAACTTAAAATATAGTGTAGTTATTCTGTCTCTAGTTTCTTTCAGTTCCTGATGAGAAAGGCAAAAGCTTAGGAATGTGATTCAGTGATACAGAAAGTAAACACAGCATATACTGCATATGATGCTAAAAAACCCCAAACAAACCCTAATATCCTGGGCAGGTATAGGAATAACTTCACAACAGCAGACACAGTGTCTTTAGGTAAAGTAGTGCTGGCAGTGCAGGCATGTCATTATACACAGTACTGGGCAGTAGCTGAACAGTGTAAAATTGCTCTCCAGATAACTTCAGCAAAAGGACACCAACCTGTGCCATTCAGTCAAAAGTTACAGGCAAAATATGTGTAAACAATAAAGAATCTCATTTGTTTTAGTTGGCCATTTTTGGCCATTTCTCCTTGATACAATGAGGGATGATAATTCAAACCAAAGGGATTTAAATGCATGGTGTTTACTAGCACATGTCAAGTTAGCAGTAATTTAAAATGCATTCATTTTCAGTTATATTGATTATTAATATTATGCAAAGATTTTAAATCACACATCAAAGACTCCTTCATTGAAATATACAAAATTGGTGTATAAAAGTTTTTTCCACTTAAGCCACTTTGCAAGAAGAAAATCCAGTAACATTCAGGCATATCAGGAGGTTTTCATGGGGTTTGCTTTCTGCTTTTGGGATATCCTTCTGGGATGTATTGGCAGCAGACCAAGTTCACTAAGACTAATGAAGTTATGCTTAGATAATCATGTGTAAGGCCGTGATTCAGCTCTAAGCAAGTGCTTTGGGCCATTCATCACACAGCATTTTTAATACTGAGCAGTTGTGCACCTGTGCCATGGCCATGCCTCATCCTTGGATGGCAATCAGGACTTTCTACTCCTAAACCTCTCTGCTCCTGCACACCATTACCTCCTGATGCGATGCACATGTAACTGGTGTACTGGGCAACCTGGGTGCAAGAAACCAGGAGCCAAAGCAATTTTTTTCTTTCTGATCACTCCCTTTAAACTGGGTCTCAATTTTGTTCTTCCACACTCCTTGAAAAATAACCTTAAAGCAAGTCCTAGAGTTTTGGGCACTCTTAAATGAAGAACAGGCTCACTTCAGAAATTAAAATAACCAGTTGAGTGTAATAGTCAAACCTCCAAACCTCATTCTATTGGTGTTTCCTCTTCTGCTTAAGGGCCTGATTTGGGCTGATAGCCTGTAATGGGGAGCTCATGGGGTTGGCTCTGACCTCCACACCACTGACTCCCTTTCCCAATTATTAGATGAGGTCTTTGAGCTCTTTGACCTTCAGCCAAAAGGGAGAGGGAATCAACAAGAGGCAGTTTAGGTGAGGCTGAGGTTCTAATGTTGCCCTAGTCCTTGCTGGGGGACTAGGAGCACCCCCTCCAAACCCCTTCTCAGTCCTGGGACCCAGGGATTCTTTTTCCAAGGGGCCCTGACCCTGCTTTCCAGTCCCTGCTCAGGCCTCTTCCCCAGGTCTGTCTTCCAAGAGTAGGCCACACCCGCTGCATGCACTCCTAAGCCCAAAGGATGGCCAGGGGTGACATTTTGCTGGGGTGTAAGTGGGTGGAGCCTGGTGCTTTGGGCTTGGGGCTTCCTATGCATGCACCTGGATCTCCTTCTGCTGGATGGTGGAGTCAGGGGTGAGGGATCTAGGCAGGAGACTGGGCGCTGGCAATCTCCACCCCCCACATGTTGCCCTCTTCTGCCATGGAGCTTAGAGGAGTCTAAAAATTATAAATCTGACCCTGGTCTTCCAGATGATTCTGAAGCTATATTTTTAAGGTAGGAAGATGAAACATGTTATTCAACAATTTATTAGTTTTATTTACACTTTTAATTATTTAGGTAATGGTAGGTGGGCCTCCAACACTATTCTTGCTGTAGGCCCATCAAGTGTGTGTGTGTATGTATGTGTCTGATACTTCCAAGAGACCTCTGATTATACTGGCATTACTGTAGTCAATGACTCATTTTCACATGTTTACTTGTTTAAACTTTACCTATCTCTGCCCCTGGAGTTCTTATGGACCATCCCAAATGTTCTCTACTGGCTCCCTTCATCCTTTCAGGAAGATGGAGGTACTTTTTAAAATAACTAGAGGCTGATTCTCCACCACAGGCCCCCTGGGCCATGAGAAATCTCAGGCCTCCTTTCCCCATCATCAGAGGATATGAACCTCACCCCCATAGAAGCTCTTTTTCTCCTTGATGCTAGGCAAGTGGTTCCAGCCAGCTTCTCTTTTGGTTTGCTACCGGCAAGAGTTTCCTTTTCCTCAAATGCAGGGAACATGTGACAAATTCTCCCAGTTGTTCTGTCAAGGTCACTTTCACTTGGTCATGGGGGTGTGAGGCTCTGCACAGCCCACTGATGACCCTCCAGAATGGCCCTTCCTCCCCAGCATCTCTGCCATCACCCCCATTAGGCTGGAAGTGGGTAAGCATTCATGTTGGAAGAACTGGGCTCCTATTTTCTTAGCTTGCCCAGAGTAGGTAGTGTAGGACCTCCCTTTAGGGAGTCCTTGATAGACATAATTTTATGGACCTTTGGGGTTTCTGCCAAAGTTCCTCAACACCAAGAAAAGCAAAACATCCCATTATATCTGCATTTGAAGGATGCCCCAAACCCATGTCTTTTTTCCTCCCATTCTAGGCAGAAATGGAGACAGGGGGATCAACAGAAAGAGCCTCCAGATGTGTATAAGAAAAATAACTATTTAGATCCTCAAATAAGGGGAAAACAAAATATTAAATTCAGCTAGTAATATTAGATTTACAAGCAGACAAGGAAAGGGACCAATTTAAGAAGCAGTTTAGAATGTAAAAAATCATCTGAGTGGGGTACATTGGAGGAAAACTGAGCACTCGAAATACTTTCTATGACACCAAGAAGGAGGCAAGGAAATGATGTCCTGGAATAAGGGAAAATTCAAGAGCTGAGGATTTCAGGATTTTTGAGCAATAATGTGGATTCACACTCAGCCTTAAAAGGCGCAGTCTTTAAAAGTATCAGGAGGAGCTGCCAGTGGCGATGATCCTGCTGAGACAGGGGTAGCCACAAGGAGCAACCTGCCCTGTGTATATTTTGTAGACCTACTATGTGCAAGAGAGAAAGGCACTGGCAATGGCAACAATAACTCAGGGAAAACATGTCTGGAGACCTTGTCATCTATGAGAAAATGCAGAGACAGGAGGAGGACTGTGGAGAATGCAAAGCTTCTACAAACTGGGATGCTCTGATTTTGAAATAAGGGAGACAGTATCTCTAGCACCCAGATGCCTAGACAGAGCCCATGCTCAGTGCAGCATTTGCATACCAGGGAGGAGCGACTTCAAAGGGAAATGGAAATTAAGAGTTTTTAAACATAAGAGTTGGGGAATAAGACAGCCTTGAGGAGGACATTATGGCTGGATTGTCCCCAAAGAGCAATTTTCTAAATTTTGTGAGAAGGCCAGAGTATCTTAAATGCTGTGCTCTGGAGGAGAAGGCCCTGGTGGAATCCCATCGCCTCTCCTCCCCACCGTGGCCACCCTCAGTCCCCAGTGGTGAGATTCCTCCTGACCCAGCTGGGCTCACAGGTCCTGGACTTTGAATTCCTGGCAGAGATGCGTCATATCCCCTGAGCCTGGAAACTCTCTTCCAGCATTTTCTCTGATGACCCTCCTTCCCCCAGACACCATCTGGTCTCTGCTCTGTGGTAACCACCTATAGATGCTGCTACAGGGACTCCACGCCTTCCAGGACAAAGCCCAGGTTCCACTGTTGAACGCACTCCAAATCTACAAGGGCAACTCTATGTCAAGTTTCTCTTGTCTAGTTTCTCAAAGGTGAGCTGACAAGACATTTTGGAGGGAAGAATTTGGGGCTTTATCTTGTTTGGTCCTCAGCTCATATAGGTCTGTAATTTTGGACTTTATTTTTCATGTAGAAGTTTATTAATAGAAGGGCTTATATGATCTGATTTTCGGGCATATTTTTCATGGTTGATTTTCTTCTTTGTTATTAGGTTTATTATTGTGCTATAACTGGCCATAATTTGAGATGGAAATAGAATGGAAGGTAAATTTTTAGCCTCGGGTGAAACACTATCACAGTTAATTAAAACATCTCAACTCATTTTATAGGTATCTAGAGACAGAAAGTAGAAATGCTACTGTCATTTCAAGAATAAACGAAAGAGCAATACTCAGGGGAAGCAGCGACGTGAAGGGGGAGGCAGGACTGCCCTGATCGGCTGCTTTTCTTGTTCTGCCACAGTCCGCCTGCAGCCCTGGTGACCTTGCAGAGTCTGTAGGCGGAGGGTTAGAAAACGCGAAGGAGAGACCAGTTTCTCCCTTTCCCCATGCTCCTCTTGGAGCACAAGAGGAACTTTCACCTTGTAGGGAATATTGGGGAGTAGCCTCTGTCTCCTGCGATATACCCTCCAGCCACTTCTTTCCTAAGAAGAGGCCCTCTCCCTGCTCTGTGTGGGGAGCCAGCCCCAGGCCTGGCCCCAGGCAGGAATGGCTGTCTTTACGCAGTGCCCGTGCCTTTGAGCAACAGGGAGTGGTTTGGAGGGGAAAGAGACAAGTCTGACTTCGGCTGCTTTTCAACCTAATTTTACTGGAAAAATATATTTTTATGCCCATTTGATACTGTTTATTGCTCATTTGTCCTGAACCTGTAGGGGTGTGATTATCACTCCCAGAAATCCCAAATCGGAGTCCTATGGAAACTGGGATGTTAAACATGGCCTCTTGGCTGCAGGCACAGATCTCTGCCCACTTCTTGGCCAGTCCAAACCCTTAGTCCCGGTGCTTCTTGGAGGCAAGATGACATGGAACGCATGGGAAGCTTTGTTAGTATTTCACCAGGAAAGGGGTGCTCTGGTTTTATATGACTGGTTACATTTATGGACACAAAAATATGAGGCAAAACTTCTGAGAATTACTCTTACCTCCACCTTAGGGGACACTTTTTTACTATTAAAATAAACCATGAACTATTGACTGGGGAAAATGTTTGCTCCATGTGTTGCTGCATTCTCTCAGCTGCCCAGACTCGTTGCTTTGATTCCCACACCCAGGTTTGGGGCCGCCCACATTTTCTCTTTTGCCTAAGTTACAAATCCCTTTGCCTGGTGCTTATCTTCAAGTACTGCTCTGTTCCTCAGCCTCGTCTGATAACCAGGGTGCAGGACTTCACGTCTGCTTTGGATTTTGTGCTGGAGTGTGCGTGTGTATGTGCCTTTGACTGGGTCCTAAGTGAATGTAGTCAGGTGGGTCAGTGATCCACCTTTCTGTCCTCAAAATAAGGGTGGTTTTGGTGTGTGTTTACAAGCAGTGAGTTTCTCACGGACAAGCTTGTGAATACTGTAAAGCCTGGGGGTTAGTGATATTGCACTGCCTTTTATTCCAAAGGCTCATGCAGCAATTTACAAATATGCAAAAAACAAAAATTCAAGCAAAACACAAGACGAACACTGAGGGAAAAAAATAGAGTGAGTAGGTAAGGAAGAAAGAGAAATTGGTTTGGAAAAATAAGATGAAACCTAGGATGAATTTAGCTGTATGCTGAGGCCTGCCACCCTTGTTACACTTGGGCCATAGATTTAAATGCCTCTGAGTTTTCTAGCAAGAAATGCAGAAAAAGAGAAACAAAAACATACGATTTTCTGTGTATATAATAAAAACACATTTGCTCAAAAGTAAGAAAACTATTCCTGCTGTTTATGCCTATGGGGTTGCTTTCTATGTTTTTATAAAGAATATTCTATGAAATTTAATGAGCAACGTTCTCATGCTGAGACAACAGTGAATATCTTAGCATCATCCCTCCATGGACGTAATGGACATAATTATTAAATACAGTCGATTCATAAGAGCAATTCTACAGGAACTGGACAATGTGGTCGAACTATGCAGCCCTCAGAGTTTTAACTTGATTCAGGACACATTGAAGTTTACAATATATGGACCGCTTATCCAAAGTTTAGGCAATTCTTCTTGAACAGTGCTCTTCTCAATGGAATTTTGATAGTTACTGGGAGGCAGTGGGTAGGAGGATATGGTGACTTTATTAAGTTCCTGAACTGTAGACAATCCATATTATTGATTTAATTTAGAATCTTTATTCCTTAACAGTCAGATGGGCTGGAAAGTAGGACTGACATTCTCTTTTTAGATTTGAAGATCCTGGCAAGGATCTCACTTGCTAATAGAAATGAGCCCAGGTAATTAACATGCACAAGATACACAGATTTTTGCTTTACTCAAGTACAGTGACAATTACTGATGCAAGTAACAAAGTGCTATTCCTTAGAGCCTAAATGAAATAATTTCAGCCTGGAAACTTTCTGAAGTAGGTGTTGGGAACAAGTCAACAGAACCATAAAAAATTATTCAGTAAACACCTATGAAATATCTAGCTTTGAACATATTTTAAAATATTATGCAAATTTCATCTCCCCATTTCTCTACCCTTCCCAAATGAGCTCTTTACTTTGAGATGCTGTGAGTCCTTTCTTTCAAGAAGTTAAAACTCTCATACAGGCTCCATAGAAGACTTGTTTATATCACATTAGCCAGAACTGTGTCACAGGACCACTCGTAGCTGCAGTGGAGATTGGGAAAATGACCATTTAGATTTTCCAGCCTCTAGAGTGGAGGCACCCCCCAAAATTGGGAATGGGAGTTCAGGGACCAACTGACAATGTTTCCTACCACAGCCCTCTAGCCATAATAGGAATGGTGGTGGTGGAAGTAGGATTTAGGTATTCTCTCATACCTAAATTTTGCATTAGCAGATGGAGAAGGAGGCCACACAGGGAACTCAACTAACATAGTCAAAGCCAAGACAGAAGGAGGTTCGAGGCAATTGTCTTAGTTCTAACTCTTCTGTTTGTCTTTTAATGCAGCAGGTTGCTGTGCACATCTTGATATCAGGCCAGTGTATCTTCCTGAAGAACTCTTCCATCTGGTGGCATTTCTATGGCCTTTTTGTTATGATAATTAAGAAGGAAGGCCTCATATTTAGTGTCCAGCCTCTGAATGACATATTCAATAGAAAAAAATAGTTGGAAAATCAAAACATACCACAAAGAAAAAGTGGTAAAACTATTACATAAATGGAATAAATAGGTAAAATAATCACATCTTCCTCTTCCATTTTATATTATAGATTTAATCAAACAGATTTTGGTGATACTTATTGCATAAAAAGCATATTGGGAGAGAGAGAAATATACATTTTCATCATTTTCAACACAACAGTTTTCATCTTAGAAAGACATCAGGTAGAATATTTTCTGCAGCAAACAACAAATTCCTCATCTTTAATGACTTAAAAATAATATTTATTTAACTCCCAGGATAAGTGCGTAGGTGTGGCAGTGCTTGGCTCTGCCCTCTTCTGTTGGTTTCACCAGCAGGCTGGTAGCAAAATTACCACAGCTCAGGGCACCACATACAAAGCACATCCCCACAGAAGAGCTTGTTCTCAAGAGCTGAGAATTTTCCAAGTGGGGGTCCACTCTGCTTCGTTAGAATCAGCTTGAACTTGTTAGGAATGAAATTCTCAGGCCCCACTCCTGGCTTCCTGAATCAAAAACTGGGAGTGGGTTCCAGGACCTTATGGATTTTAGCAAGTGCCTCCTGCCTGAAATACTTGTCTCACTAAAATTTGAGATTCACTGGCTCAGACCAATAATTCTGAATCCTCAAGACTCTAGACGCCAGAGCTCTACTCCAGAACTACCAAAATTGGAAGGATGGTGTTTGAAGGAGGGCTGAGAGAGGGAAGAAGCTGGACATTGGCACTTCAAGAGCTTGCCCAGCTAAGAACTTCTGGCTTCACCTAATTGTGCCTCTGGGCCTGGGCTCAGATTCCCTGAAAACATATATGGTCTGTGGAGAAGGTAGACACTGCACGGTATCCTGGTCTTCCTGGGAGGAAAGAAGACCACCACCAGCATCTTCCTCTCTCTCACAGTTATAAGCTCAGCCCAAATCCCAAAGCATACTCCTTTCCTCTCTCACTGGTAAAAGTATTTTCATATTGTTACATAGTTTTATTTCATAATTATTGCCTTAATAGCTACAAAATGAGTTGAATCATTTTGAAGTTGTGGTGTATGTAATTTTCACAAACTTAAGAAATGTTCATAAAGACTACAAGGAGCTAGTGTTATATAAGCTTAAAATTACCATAGAAACAGACTCTGCACAGCTATGCTAGCAGAGGCATAGCAGACGTGTGTGTGATGGTGTGTCAAACACAAGGAAAACACAGCTTTTAGGAGCTGTGCTACCTGTTCTTCTGCCTTCCCTGACGGCAGAGCTTGTATGGAGATAATTCCAAACAAAAAAATATGTGTAAAAGATTTTCTTAGCTGTACTCTATAATTAGTAGAATACTAGTTCTTTTAGGTAAGAGATAGAAATACCATGAATCATGCCAGATAGTTAAATATTTGGGAGCTCAATGCCAGATATTTCCTAACTCTCTTCTGACAATGATTGCATAAAGTGGGAAAGAGACAACTGGCAAATCAAACAATGGATACCTATTAGGCGTGTCTACAGGGTGGTATGCTAGGGACCACGCAAGAGAAGGAAGAAGGGCAAGATGTGCTACATAACATATGTGTCATATATGTATGATATATACCTCAAAAACTTTTGCATGAGGATAAATGAATTAATACAAATACTTGGCACACAGTAATTGTTCAATAAATGTTTTTTTCTATTTTAAGTCACGTTAGCATTATTGTTTTATTAGCAACTGGAGACCCTTAAAAGATAAACAGAAGATACATATTATTCAATTTACATTTAAAAAGTACTTCCCTGGCTGGAGCATGGAGAATGGACTGATGGCAGAGGAAAGGATAGGTGGAATACTGAAATTAAGAGAAAGTTGTAATAATCTGATCGAGAGAGGGTGGGGACCTGGATTTACCAGTGGAAATGCATCGGATGGGAACCTGTAGTACTTGACTGAATATTTCTTCCAACTAAGGAATTAATAATTATTGAGCTCTTATCATATGCCAGGCACGGTCTCAGGGCAGGGGTACAATGGCAAGCAAGAGAGGAAAGGTTCTTTTCTATTTGGAGTGTGGATTGCAGTAGTTTAGAAAATAGGTGCAAACTAGTAGGAGAAAGATATACCAACTGGAGTAAGATTTGTGAAGGGGACAAACAAGGAGCTAAGAAACAAACAACTCATGGGTGGAGGTGGGGCTAGTTTTTGATGTTTCTTTTAAGAGGCCGCTCCCAAGTGGCTTTGAAGCTGAACACTGAAGAATGAGAAGAAGCACCCAGGGGAATGGGGCCCAGGCATTGGGAATGGCACCCACCAGATGGAGCCAGTGTGGCTGGAGCCCCAGCAGCAAGAGGAGGAACGTGCAAATGGCAGTGAGGGAGGGGTGCGGGGGCCCAGGCACGCCGAGTCTCCCAGGCCCTGAGAAAGAGTTTGCATTTGAAGTGGAGAACTTTTGCAGTGTTTTAAGTAGAGTGTGAGAAAGCCTTATGCTTCATGGTGATGTCACGGTGGTGCTGGAGAAGAGGCTGAGGAGCTCATTGAAGCAAATAGTAAACGAGTGAGGACAAGTTGTGACAAAGTGATGAACAAAATGCTCTGTCACTCAAAGGAAGCCATCGTAGTAAATCTGCCCATTCGGGATGGAGAAGCCTGGGCATATCGAATTATACTTGCTGATGTGGTAGACCAACTTCTGAGGAGATAGCTCTTCTTTTTGACTCTAAAGGACCTTTCATCTAAAGGCCATAGTTAATATCTTTTTTTTAAAACCTATAATGATAAATTCTTCTGTTCTTTTTATATAGGAGAAAAGGGCAGATATTTTCATCTGTACCTAATTTAAAAAATGCCTTTCTGAAATTTCAGCCAATTTTAGGTTGTCTCTTCTGTTCTTAAAATATTTTCATATTTGAAAAACCATTCTCAGCAGAAAGTTCAGTAAAGTTAACAGATAATGGAATCTTAGAACCCTAGAGTCTTAGAAGTGTAAGGACAGCTAAATATCCCTTTGTCCAAATTTCTACCTCAGGCCAAGATACTTTTCTCCGAAGTCGCCTAGTCTGTGATGAACAGGTCATCTCAGGGCTGGGGCACCACTCCCACACCCAGACTGACCCACAGGCAGGCAATACTAACTCTGCAGCCTTAAACTGAGTCTTGTTTGATATGATACCTGCTTTTCTTGAATTCCACACAATGGTTCTACTTTTACCTTCTGAATTGACAGAGAAGTCATCAACATCCTTTCCCTTTAAAGTTTGTTATAAACTTAAAAACAAAGTAACCTCTCAGAGTCACCTGCTAAAGAGTCTTGGAGCTAAGATAATACCTGGACATCTGAGACTGAGCCCATGCTTTTAACTATTAAATAATCTTCTATTTGAGCCATCTAATTGTATGATCATCCAGTATTCTTCATCTTGATCTCAAGGATGCAACTTAGTATTTTGTCTAACAGTGGCCTAAAACCTAACTTCAAAATATTTAAGTTAGGTCTTTGGTTTACTAGCGTTTTACCTTAATTAAAAAAAAAAGAAAAGTAAGTAACCTATATGGGTAACAGAGATTCCTAAAGACTTTGTCTTTAATATGATGTACATATGCACAAAGTTCATTTGAGTCACTTATCTGTCTATATGATTGAGACTGGCTTTGACTGGAGAAAGAAGATAAGGTGCCATTGTCGTTTATCTATGTTCCAATCAGAAATAGTGTTGGGGCAGGAAGTAAAGCCCAATCAAGATCCTCAGTATACATAGAAATTATTTAAATAATGCAATTAAAAAAACTCAAATATTTGAGGAGCAAAATAAAAAAACAAAAACAATTTTGGGGGAACATTGTCAAATAAAAAGAGAAAAAATTACAGCACCCATAGTTCCACCATTTAGAGATAATCTCTCTTAGCAGAAATGTGTATATTCCAAAAGTGTGTTTTTAACCTTTTAAAAAATAATAAACTTTACTTTCTAGTGCAGCTTTAGGTTCACAGCAAAACTGAGCAGGAAGTACAGAGTTGCCACATACCCTCAGCCCCGACCCATGCACAGCCTCCCCCACTATGGTCGTCCTGCCCCAGAGTGGCACACTGATAAACCTACACTGACTCATTATAATCACCTCAAGTCCATAGTTTACATTAGGGCTCATTTTTGGTGTTATATTTTCTCGGAGTTTGGACAAATGATGACCACATGTATCCGTCATTATAACATAACACTGAATAGTGTCAGTGCCCCGAAATCCTGTGTTCTGCCTATGTAGCCTTTCCTCCCACTAACGCCTCGCAACCACTAAACTTTCTACTGTCATCATTTTGCCTTCTCCAGAATGTCATATAGTTGGAACCATAAAGTATACATATAGCCTTTTCATATTGACTTCTTTCACTGAGTTACACGCACTTAGGGTTCCTCTGTGTCTTTTCATGGCTTGATAGCTCAGTTCTTACCTCTGAAGAGCGTTCTGTTGTCTGGATGTACCATAGTTTATTTATCCATTTGTTAGGCAGGAAGCCAGAGAGAGGCGGGAGGAGGGGTCAGGCTGACCACAGAGAGGTCCAGATTGCAGACAGTTTCCACCAATGAGAAAACCTCTAGCAGGAGGAGTAAAACCACAGAGAAAGCACACAAGCTAGAGTCCAACTGTGCATGCTCCTGGGGTGTCCTGAAGTGACCTTTCCTCATCATAAATTCATTAACTTAAATCAGCATTGCAGTTTAGCCCCTCTTGGTAGGCAGAGAGAATTCTGGGATAAAGCAGCGTAGTGGCAATTAGCTTACATCATTGCCAGCCCATCAATCAACATTTGTTTGCATAACACTAACCCTCCTAAATACCTTTGCAAGCACCATAAAAAGGAACTATCACCAAATATTCAGGGCCTGTCTGACATTAGGTCAGGGTCCACTCTGTCACAGAGTGTAATAAACTTGCTTAACTTTTTTAACTTCCTTGACTCTAGTTTCACTCTGTTCAGCTTCCCAGTGACACCAAACCGAGCTCCTTCCCAGTATCCCCTGCTGAAGGGCATCTTGGTTGCTTCCAAGTTTGGACATTTATGAATAAAGCTGCTATAAACATTCATGTGCAGGTTTTACTGTGGACATAAGTTTTATATTTGTTTGGGTAAATACGAAGGACCACAATTGCTGGATCATATTGGAAGAGTGTATTTAGTTTTGTAATTGAGGAACATATTTTAAGTTCAACTGAGCCATGCAGAGGCTTGAATTAAAAAGTCAGGTCAGAATAAGAAAAACAAGAAAAAGAAAACAAACTAGGTTGCAAGTAAAACAGTTCAGAAATCTTCTGAAGTTGACTATCTATCATTAATTTACTTTGGTGAAATTCAAATAAGCATGAAAGTACAGTAGTCCCCCACCCCTTATTCATGGTTTCACTTTATATGGTTTCAGTGACCCACTGTCAACTGAGCTCTGGAAGCAGATGATACTCCTGATGAATCATCAAACGGTCAAAGCAGCCTAACGCTGTGTCACACTGCTTCTGTCATTCACCTCATTTCATCTCATCAGAAGGCGTTTTATCACCTCACATCATCGCAAGAAGGGTGAATAAGAGTATAAAAAGATATTTGATAGGGAAAGAGATTGACCACATTCATGCTTTTATTACAGTATATTGTTGTAATTGTTCTATTTTATTATTGGTTACTGTTGTTCATCTCTTAGTATTCCAATTTATAAATTAAATTTTAATTATAGGTATGTATATGTAGTAAAAACAAGTAAATAGAGGGTTAGATAGTATCTGTGGTTTCAGGCATGCATTGGGAGTCTTGGGATGTATTCTCCCCCAGATAAGGGGGGACTCCTATAAATATCTTGTTGGCCCAACTTACCTGTTGATTAAAGAGCCCTTATTTTTTTGCATCCCTCCAATGTTTGAGTGAATGACATTTAATGACAATAGTTCTATCATACAAATTCAATTGTTCTCCCTGAAAGGTAATAAACATGTAAATAGTAGGATTTGTATCCATTTAATCAAAAAACCCCCCCCCCCCCTTTTTTTGAAACTTTCCTTCTCTGGCATGCTTTTCTTTGTACATCCTTTCATGGATCCCAAGCAGTTCTAGTATTAAAGTATATTTTTTGCATTTTTAGGATTACTTTAAATTCACTTTACCTTTAGTAATCCTGTTGTTTTGTCATCTTAAAAGAGGGAAAAAGTGGATTCTGTAAACTGTATTGTCACAAGGAACAAATATTTGTCACAATGTGATTAAAGAGGTATACCTAAGATGATGACAATTCTGTTTTGAAGGATACATATTCGAATGGTAAGCTCAAATCTTTTTACATGATTCCCTTAGATGTCTTTCATTACATTTTTAAAGAAGTCATGGAAGATTGTATGCAGAGAATAAAATGGAGATCAATTAAAACTTGATTATTAGAAGTTTGGGAGATGATTGTTTGATTTTAACTCTGTGCAATGGTATTATTAGGAAAAAAATCCATAAAGACATTTCTGAGAATATTAATAGTATAAATAATAATTTTGACAATCTGCTTGACATCAGCCAAATGATGACAAGGAAGAGATGTGGAAGGAAAATAAAGTTTTATGGAAAAGTGCTGGTTTCCAAGTGTGATGAACCTTACAGATAGAATCACCAGTTTATCAAATACCATAAAACATCCAATTCAACATAATGGGGCTTTTTCCATAGTCTGGCCTGCAGCCCATGCCAGCATTGTTTTTCTTATGTTGATACAAAGAAATCTATTACACTAAAAACTTATATAACAGAAATGAATGTTGATTGCAAATCTCTACCGCCCAGTCAGCAAATTACTATTTAATGGAGACATTGTCCTTTTGAAAAGGAGTTGGGTGCAATAACTCCTGGAATACAATGGGAGACATTCTTAATGCATTTTGACATGTTTGATAGATTCCCCACCCCTTCTTCCAGTGCTGTGAAGGCTGAGATCCAAGGCAGAAAGAATTTCTGTTCTCAGACCCAGTCCCACTGAGCTGATTGTTTTTATGTCTCCCAGGAAAGGCCCAAATGTCTTTTTCACTCCTTTGTCTTAATATGGTCACAATAAGCAGTAATTCATCAGGAATTACTATCCAGCTGTTTCATGTGTATGTATGTACTGACTGCTGTGTCAAGGACCATGTGTTCTAATAATTTGTATTCTTTAAATGTCAGGTATTCTACTGAACAAATGGGAATCACTCTGAATACTGAATAAAGAAAGCTGAAGACCAGATGGTCTTTAATTTTTTTTTCCATTTTACTGCTTAAATGCAGATACTCAGAGATGGATTTAATATGAAACTAAGTAAGCTTAAGTTTTAGGGCCCGTTTAAGGCATGGGAGTGGCCTCAATGTGTATCCATATGGCCATATGATTTTATAAAATTTGCAATAGTTGTCACGGTAGCCTTAATTGGCTAACACTGTTGTCTTCTACTTATACTTACCCCTGCCACACTTCCTGTCAGAGTGAGTGGTGCTGGAATGGCTGCAGGCATTTTGGGATCCAGCCAAGGAGAATTTGATTAGTCTGGTGAGTGGGATGTACTGATATGGCCTGTGGTCATTTCTGACTTTAGATTAGCTCTTGTTAGTTGTCCTGGCATAGAAAGAGCTTCCAGGAGTATGCCCACCACTCTTTGTGCTGAATTGCAAATGAGCAGGGCTGGAGGTTGAATCATGATGTCCTATAGTACTCAGCTCTGGATGTATGTTGAGAATGAAAGAGAAATGAAGTTGGAAATGTATGGAGCCAGGAGCTAATATATGACAGAATCTTCCAAATAGGAAAGTTCTCACCTCCAAGAAGTCTTTTCTGATCTTCCAGCAAACAGAACAATCACCGTCCAAATGCTTTTGCACCAGCTTCTCAAAACTATCTTGTGACACTCCTTGGATTCTTGTCTCTGCTGGCATTTAATTTTTTGTGTCTCAGTCTTATTTATCATATTAAATTAAAATGTTCTTAGTCCTTACTAGTCCTACTAAAATAATATTAGAATTTATCTGTGAAGAGAACACACACACACACACACACACATACACACACACCCCCCCCCACAACCACCACTGCCAACAACAAAATTCTGAGTGGAAGTCTTCCCAAGGCAGACAGTATTCATAATAAATTTGTGTGATTTTACTGATTGTGAGTTATGAAATGGATGAAATACTTTTTTAAACAATTAATAATAAAAAAACATGAATCTATAAACTGTAGGAACCATTTCAAATAAGAGGAAACTGAAGTGTGGCTAGCCACCTTCTTCAGCAAACAAAAACAATCCACTTGTCTATGCAGCCTTCAAATGTACAAAGTATGCAGGATTTGTGTCAAACTTATACACTCAGAACTATTCGGGACAAAATCTCACCTTTACTATCCTAGAATCTAACTCTATTAAATATTACATGATATAAATAGTCCCTGATTGTGTTCTGGAAACCACTTTGCTGATGGTTTATTGGACTCAACCTGTCGCTATGGGCCAGATGCCATTCCCACTCTGGCTCATTGGCTTGTTTATTCCCCAACATGCTGTATATCTACTCCCTGTGATGTGCTTGTTCCAGTCAGTCGCTTTACCCCATATGTCTCTCTTTAAATTGTTTTCACTTAGTCAAATTTATCCTCTCTACTCTACTATCAAATCCCACCCTCACCTCCCAGAAGTCTTTTCTCATCTTCCAGCGAACAGGACAATCACCCTCCATATGCTGCTGCACCAGCTTCTCAAGACCATTTGGTGACACCCCTTGTGTTCTTGTCTGTTGGCATTTAATCTTTTGTGTCTTGGTTTTAGTTATCCTATTAAATAAATTTGTCGTATGTTCTTAGGGGCCCTTATTAGTGCTACTGTAATTATTAGAGGGCCCAGAACTGTAAGAATTCAAAGCTATTTTTGAATGAATGCTTCATGAATGACTAGTTTTAAATCTGAGAATCAGATTTTAAGCCAGGGAGACTGGTTTATCAGTATAAGGGCGGGGATCCCCTTGCTGAGTTTAGACTCCAGATATTTGTTTTATTTTGTTTTCATGGAAGTGGGAACAAACTAATATTTTTAAGAGCTTCTGAACTTTTTTTATTCCTTCCTGTTTCTTTAGAGCTGGAGGCTTGTGAATTCACATTTACAGGCTCTTGACCCATTTGCTTTGGAACTTCCTCCTCTTCTTCTCTTCCTTCTTTTTCTTACGAAAAATGATGCAATAAATATTTTTATTAATATTCATATATGCAAGTATCCATTTAAACAAATATATATACTGCAGGATACCTCATCTTTAAAAAGTGTCATATATCCCCTCCAACTATGGTCCCATTTCTTTGCTCCTCCTCATTCGCAGCATAATTTCTCATGAAGTCAAGAAATATTTGCCATTTCTATATTCTTGTTTTCTTCTTCATCTACTCTAATTGAGATTTTTTTCCCCCTTACTCCATTACAACTATTCTTGTCAAGGCCACAAATTATTTCCATGTTGCCACAGTCAATGGTGACGTCTCTAGCCTGGCAGCATTCGCATCCACATTTACAGAGTTCCACCCCAAGGAGAACCTGTTCTCAAACTGTGGACAGAGTCAAAATGACAGTGAAGGCAGGTTGAAACAACCCTGGCACATGCAAAAAGAAAAAGGATAAATGAAACAGGATATGCCATAAATAACCCAGTGCCCAGGATGGACCATCTTCATCAGATGCTTTAGTCAGGGGTGTGGCCAGAGCATCTCATGTGTCTGGGACACTTTGCAATACTGCAAATCTATCTTAGATAAGAGTCTAATACTTTTTTTTTCCTATAGGGATTTATTTCTGTAAGTCTAGTTTCATTTATACTGCATTGAAGAAGGTATAAAAAATCCTGACAGTCCAGTTTATGAATAGCGTGAAATTCTGACTTCCTCAGTTTCACGTGATGAGTAAAGGTCGCCATGCAGTCAGTCATGGCCGTGGAATACTTACTGCTGAAACACCGAGGGTTTGGTGAGCTCTGGTGATTTGGCCCCTTCGGCTAATAGGGGTTTTCAAAGTAAAAACAGAGTATCTTAATTTTGGTAAGATGAGCTTTTATTTTATAGAAAAGATCTAAACCTCCTCTTCATAGACACACATTTCCTTGTATGGCAAGTCCTTGGGTGGAAATCCATGTTTTGTCATTAATGGTTATACTTGGAAGCTGTGATTTGCTAACTGATCATGCCATTTACATTTGTAGTCACTTACTTAGACTTCCTTGAAGCAGACAACATCTTTGAATTTCCACGTGACACTAGCTAATTATGTTAAGTGTTAAGAGAAGGTGAAGTAAAATCCAAAGACCCAGCAAAGTCTAAGCAAATCTCAGCTTTGCTTTGAGCCGTTTTCCCCTCCACATCACATGCCTGTGGTGAATCCTCAGCACCAGCTGAGCAGCAGAGCCACACTCTTCAAGGAAGTCAGAAGTACAAGCATAAGGAGAGGGATTCAGAGAAAACAGGAGCTGGAACAGAAACAAAGGGGCCGGAGTCGGGAATATGGTGCAGGTGGGGCAGCGGTGTGCGCTGGGGCCTCACACAGGGTGTCAGGATGTGGGCAGCTTGCCGAGGGCTGAGGGCAGCGCGGAGCAGGTGCAGGAGTCACTCCCCGCAGTAAACTCCTCCGTGCTTTACTTCAATGGAGAAACTATATGGAGTTCCTGGTTCAAAAGCTACTGGAAATGTCTTCGTATCTGTACTTGTGAAAAATACAGCATCAAGAAAAGGGAGGCTAATTAACCCTTCTTGGCACATATTAAGTCAATTTACATAGATGGCAAATCTGTGAAACAACATCAAATAATTCTAACATTCATTGAGGATGTCTATTGAAAGAGGTTTCACTGGAGCAGAAATAAGAGAAGACTGATGAACCGTTTCCAGGCTTAATGACTGGCCAAGGGCCATTATGTTTGGTACTAAAAGTGAGGAGACCTCTGTTGCAATTTATTAACTGTTGCTTCATGATCTTTGTGTGTTGATAATGGTTTCACTAGAAAATCTGAGAGTGTTTTTCAAGCAAGCATTGACTGATTCATTTGTGTCAGGAGAATGAGGGGTGAGGCAGATGGGAGGGTAATACAAGCACAGTAAAACCCAACTTTCTTTTTTTTGTCCCAGTCTTAGCAGATTGGAAGTGCATCTAATCATCTTCCATTCTATGTATGACATCTTCTTAAAGACAAATATGGAAAGATGTGTTTTTCCAGAGAACACCAAAATAACAACTGAAAACATATGACAAGAACAGCTTTATTTTGAATCAGGTAACAGTGAATTTTAAGTTTTTCGGTTCTTAAAATGTTATATGGGTCAGAGATCTGGGGGTTAGAACTAAAGTCAGTCAAAGGAGTTTGATTTGGCTTCTGAGCTTCTGATTCAGTGGACTTCTGATGCTATTCATCTTTTTGAGGAGCTCATAGATTTTTTGTTTTGCTTTGTTTTTTACTAGCCTGGCTGTGTGACTACATTTGTTAGATATCATATTCAGAAATTCTAAAAAGAGCCTTCAAGTTCTCTTATCTAGGGGGAAATTTGCTTCCCCAGCTGAACTTTTAAGACCTTCAAATAGGGCCTTCGGCCTGGGTCTCTACTCAATTGCTGCCCAATATTGGTTTTTCCCTACAATCCCCTCTGTGTCATGTTAAATTGTGATTTATTTTTTTCTCCAGGGCTCTGATTTTTAAAAAGGGCAACTGCCTCACCACTGAGTTTCAGCCCCTGGCAAGTTCACTCTGGCTTCGGTGAGAATGAAAAATGACAATGAAACATAGGGAGTAAAAGCGTTTTTACCCAGCTTTATTTTCGTGGTGGCAGATCAAGCGCTAGAATCCCGTCTGCCTCAGGGCAAGTCTGCATGCAGCCAGCTGCGCTTTGCCTCCATGTCTCTCTGCTGCTTCACAGCCCCACAGCCCCAGAGCACAGGGTGGAAGAGCTTTTTATATAAAGTCAATAATAGCTTATTGCCCACACATGTGCAAGCCTGCACCTGCGAGCATTGCATGTGCACAGTGGGCAAGCAGACAAGGGTCAGGTCAGAATTCTGGCCATGGAATTTCCATTTACTCTACAGCAACCCAGGGAAAAGTTTGTATGAGCAACTACTGGGATTATGTTAGGGTAATTATAGATCTCAGACACTCCATTTGCAGTCTCTGGTGTAGGGACCCGTAAGTGGAGTGGAGTTTTTGATCTGTTGCCTTCTCCACTGAGAGGAACAGAAAGCTTTGCTGAAACATTGGATTCCATGAAGGGGAACCAGGTGACCCCTGGGGCCCAGGTCACACTGATGATACCCTGCCCTGACATTGGTTTCATCCCTTTCCTGTCTTCCACTAGAATTCACTTAGAACCATACCAGGAGGGAGCGCTCTCTCCCATTTTGGAATTGGCCCTGCTAATCAATAATCAATCTGACTCATGCCCATCTGTTTTTAGGAATCATTTTTTCCCTCGAAGGCCTCTCTCTGGGCCAGGGAGTACTGCCTCTCCCGGCCTCCTGCACATCTTCTTGATGATGGTCCCAGACAACTGCCCTTCATCATCTCTCTCACAGTGACTGTCACTCTGCTGCATGAATCTGTAGACCTCTCTGACCCCAGCAGCCCATGTCAATCAACAGCCTAGCTCACATGGCAGGAGATTTTTTCCTTCAGTTATTGTCTATGTGCAGAGCAAGTTATTTGTTCTCTTTGTAAAGACGTGTGGTACTTTCGGATGCAGGAATTTGCTTTTAATAATTGTTACAAAATTTATTCACCATACCCTGTAGTATTAATTATTTTAGGGGGGCCTGATAGGGGCCCATCTGGAGCTACTGAGCCATGGAACGATCATATCCCCATAGGACATGCATTGAAAGATGGCTGTATTAATGTAAATGGGACAATTCTCAGCTAATTCACAAACAGAGGTGGGATTTAGTGGTAGTTTTTAATTATGAAGACAGAACGTTTTGGTGAATAATTCCTATTGAATTAATTATAGATGTTCATATTTGGGCTTCCTCCAGTCTCTTTCTAACATGCTATCAATGCATAATCAAAGTGAAATGCCGTAATGATTAGAAATTGTTATCGTGAATTTCTTGGTGTATTCCACAGTCCTGTGGACAGCAGAACTTCATGGTAAGGAAGACAAAGGGAGCATTTTCTTCTACATGCTGTTACAATGTTTAAGTCATCTTCTGTATTCAAAGCTGCTATTATTAAGTAGACAGACCAGGATGTACTTGGATACGTCCAAGGCAAAGTCAGGGGCTCAATGTTTCAGTTAAGTGAGATGGCCAGTGTGGAGTTCCTTGCTGAGGGAATATGAGAAATTCCTGTGGAGGTCCTTCAGGGGCACAGCCAGCTCAGTCCAGGGGGGCTTCTTGTTTGACTGGTCATACTGGACAGTGGACAAAAATAGCTTGAATTGAGAGCTGGCATGTCAGCCTTTCCAAAGGCACTGCCAATCCAATTGTTCCCCAAGACTGAGGTTCTAGGAGCTCAAGGTTGTTATATGTTGTAGTTGTCAGATTCTGCTGTGTTTGTTGTCAATAGGCACACAGAAAGGAAAGTTAGCAATCCAGGATGGATTAAGAAGTGTAAATAATAATAATAAACTTTACCATATTGCCAATATGCTCTATTTCCGAGGGCCTGGTGCACACTTAGGTTGGTTAGCTGCATCTGTATTGCTGGCCACTGCCCTGCAGGGTTAGGGGGTGCAACTTAAGAGGAGAAAGGGGAGTTTGGATGAGGTGGAGCAGCTGTTTCTCATAGTTCATCTACCTCCTCTTTAGCCGCACCACGGCATGCCGGCACAAGCCTAGCCTTTGAGTCCCCACAAGCCTGGTCTCCATCTATTTCTCTGCCAGTCATTGGCTGCACGACCGTGGACATGTTATTTAATGTCCTGTAATGTTATTTATCTTCTGTAAGATGGGGACACTGCTACCGCTCCTCCAGCTGTCTTAAAGCATCATCACGAGAATGAAATGCGATGATGATGTCAAGTACCTAGCAAAGTTTGTAGTGTATGGCAGGCCCTCAAAAAGTGCTAGTTTTGCTTTACCAATCCCATTTATATTGTCCTTGATCCAGCCTTTTCCTTTTGGCTTCCTGCTTTGGGAGAAAACTGTAAGACTAGGCTAGTGCAGAATTGTAATTTTTTAGTTTCTCATCCACTCCATTGAAGTTGCTCCTGAGCTTAAATTTAGCTAAACCTAAATGAATGCCTGTCAATCCTTATCTATCTTGATCTTTCTAGCATTTCACTTTGAGAATAAGAAGGTCCCCAAACTTAGGAAAAGTGTGATTCTTCTATAGCTATGGCAACAGCCAGAGGAACAGGTTTTAAACTTAAATTAATCAGCAACCATTCTATGATTGTGTGTTAACAAGCAAACTCCAGCACTGGTTTTAAACAATGCTGACTGGTCCGTGACAACTCAGTTCACTGAATATGCCTTTGAAAGATTACCAGTCAGCGAGAGACTGACACTTGGAGACAATTGGAGGTACACTTGTTCCGGGGAACATTCTTTTTTTTTTTTTTTCTGATGTTATCTGACATTTATTATGGTAAACTATTTACATCAGAAATGCTACATTATGAAAATAAGGCTACAGAATACCATATTTATGCTTAGACATTAATCATACAACTTTAAACCTCCTACATCACACTTCCCATGTGTTTTTCATTCTGTTTCTTTAGCCCATATTCTTCCTACCCTTTAGTCTTGGACATCTGAGAAATTTAAAATAATATGTTAAGTCTGTGTTTGTGATTAACATTTTATTTTTTGAGAGGGCATCTCTCATATTTATTGATCAAATGGTTGTTAACAACAATAAAATTCTGTATAGGGGACTCAATGCACAATCATTAATCAACCCCAAGCCTAATTCTCAGCAGTCTCCAATCATCTGAAGCATAACGAACAAGTTCTTACATTGTTAACAAATTCTTACATAGTGAATAAGTTCTTACATGGTGAACAGTGCAAGGGCAGTCATCACAGAAACTTTCGGTTTTGATCACGCATCATGAACTATAAACAATCAAGTCAGATATGATTATTCGTTTGATTTTTATACTTGATTTATATGTGAATCTCACATTTCTCCCTTATTATTTTTAATAAAATGCTGAAGTGGTAGGTAGATGCAAGATAAAGGTAGAAAACATGATTTAGTGCTGTAAGAGGGCAAAGGTAGATGATCAGGTGTGTGCCTGTAAACTAAGTGTTAATCCAAGCTAGACAAGGGCAACAAAACATCCACGGATGCAGAAGATTTCTCTCAAAACAGGGGGCGTGAGGTTCTAAGCCTCAGCTCTGTTGATCCCCAGGGAACATTCTTTGAGGGCTGACATCAACCCGTTCTTACCTCTCAAACCCAAACAAAACCATTCTCACAAAAATCTATCTAAGATTAGCAATTTGCTTTCCTTAGTAAGACTATGCCTGACCAGTATGGCTCTCCTTTACTCAAGAAAGCAATAAATTCAGTTTGTTTTTTGTTTCAGACTTTCTCTGATGCTTTTATCTTTTGATAATTTTATGCACAAGGCCAAGGCTCAGCCAGGATGAACTAGTTCAGACATTCCAGCTGCTTAGACCTGCTGCTGCTCCTCCTTCTTAGCTCCTGATTCCGCTCTTCCCTTCCTAAACCTTGGTGTTCTGTAGGTCTTACCCTCGGCCTCTCCAGTTCCTTATCACTCTGGGTGATCTCCCCCGTGCTAGTGGTTTTAGGTGTGACCTTAATGAACCCCAAAGCAGCATCACTAGATAGAAATGTTTTTCCTAAAGGTCATCTGCCCACAGGATATTTCTACCTGCCATTGCTCAGATTTGATATTTCTCAAACTGAAATTCATCTTCACATTCACATCTGCTACATTTGCATCCTGCGGCCCAGTTACCTAAACCTTACACATCCCCTGTCCTACATTCTTCCCACAGCTACCCTAAAGAAATTGTACTTTCTGCATCTCTGTGTACCCGGCCTCTCCATTTAGGTCCCATCCTCATCTTTTGCTTGTATTATCACAACAGCTCCCTAAAGGGTCTCTGACTTTGGTCTTGCTCTTTTCAAATCCCCACTCTGGCTAGAGGATTCTGCGTCACACTGCATTGATTTTGAATGCTTTGTTCAGTGGCAAATGAGAGGAAACACAGCTAGTGGTGATTTAAGTGCCACAAGCTTTCTCACGTATGAGAATTTGTCTGTAGTCATCAGTCCAGGGCTGGTTCAGTGGTTCCGTGATACGGGCAGGACCCTGGCTCTTTGTTTCTTCTTTGCTATTATTCAGTGTTGACTTTTTGTCCTCATGCCTGATGTGCCCTGGCTGCAAAGTGGCCACTACAGCTGCAGTGTATCTTACTTCAAAGTCTTCATTTCTCAAAGCCTTGTGAACTTCTGTTCTTTCTTCTAGGACTCCAAAACTTTCACAGGATGCCCCTGAAAGATTTCCTCTCCCAGTTCATAGGATAGACTTGGGTCCCTTAGCTAGAAGGCGGGTTAACAAGCACATATCTCATTTTTCTCCAACCTCCTCTGTGAGGGGTGGGCAAGGAGAAAAGAAGGTGGCAGTAGATGTTGTGTTTCAACGTTACCACCTAAATCCGGCCTGAAATTGCTCAAATGAATGCCTGTTTTCCCTAGAACAGTGTCCAAGTTTCTTAGCATGGCACGTAGACCCCTTCATCAACTGGCTTTTCTAACACTTTATTTCCTGATATATTTTTTTCACCTGCCTATCGCTTTTGTAGAGAAGGAAGCAGGAGGAGGAACAGAGATTTACCGTATTACTCAGAGTGACAAAGCATTTAGCTAAAGGAACTGTTTAAACTATTGCACTGAACAGGGTTAAAGTGTTTCTTTATATTATTTAGTGTGTAGACATGTATGAAGAAGATTAATACAGTTCAATAGAAAGAAGTTACATTTGCTTTGTACATCTCAGTGTTGCATGGTAATTCTGTTATCCCACTAGTGATAACATGGGAGGACACTGGGGAATTTTGGATAATTAGGATAATTTGGGAAATTGCCTAATGTAACAACTGATATCTTTGCAATTTAGGATCTCAGGGAAGAAGGTTTAAGAATTTCCCCCAAAGACAAAGAATTGTGTTTTTAACAGATTGATTTATATTTTATTTTACTGTGCTAAGAACACTTAGCATGAGCTCTACCCTCTTAATAAAATTCTAACCGTATAATACATTATTGTTGACTCTAGGTACAGTGTTGTACTGAAGATCCCTAGAGCTTATGCATTGCTTAGCTGAACCTTTATGCCTGTTGATTAGTCACTCCCCATTTCCCCCTTACCACAACCCCTTTAACAGTTTTATTAATCACAAGTTTTGTCCCTAGAGAAATATACCCACTCACAGGCACCTTCATGCTTTTACAGAGCTGGTTTATCACACGCATAGGTGAGTTAACTGGAGAGGGCACCTATAACAGGTCAGAGATACAGAACACAGTTCTGACTATAGTGTCAAAGAATCACCTTAGGATTCGACATTCGCACTTTCATTTTGTTTTGTATATAAGCTTTGATGAGCTTTAGTGCCAACGCCTTTGGCCTTGATATTTATGCATCAGTACATTGAGGTTGCAGGGTATATTCTGTTTGTCAGTGACTTGCTATGTTGGTAGAATTCAGCGCCCTTCTCTGTGGAGGAAGGTCCTGTGATATACAGCCTTGTTGAAGACCTTTTCCTAGTGGCCCCAGCCTTTGATAACTCCCCACATTTGAAATTTCCACATAATTACAGATCTCCAATGTTTTTCCTTGTTGACAGCTTAACCTAAATTTAATTTTCTATTACAATATCCATTAAAAAGTAAATCAAGCTCTTTATTATCACATTCTGATAATGAAGTTAGTGTTATTTCAAATGGTATTGATTTATATTGCTATCATTAATAAAATTATTAATTTTAGAGAAAGTCAAGCTCTGAATATACTTTAATAGAAGCAGATTTTCTTTTTTTATTTTTAATACCCTGTATGTTTTTTATACCCTGTATGTTTCATATGTAACCTAGAGGATATTGGGCTTGATGCAAAGTTCTAAGCTACTGCTGCCTGGGGATGTTTAATCGTATTATACAGAAAGTAGAAAGCATTGTGCAAGTGGGAATGTGTTTAGTTTGACTTGAAGCTAAAGGGGAATTTACTCCCAAACAGGTTTTAAATTTTCTCCTGCAGAGGGACTGCCGGGGTTAGTAAGAAAGAGTAAGACTTCCGTGATCAGGAAGGCATATTCAGTGAGGGACACAGTGAAGAGATTCATGCTGGGGCAGACCTTGTGTCCTGGACACAGTTTAGAACTGATCTCCAAATCCGTAGGAGGAAGCAGAGAAGGTATCCAGAACCCTGGATCCATCCTGTTGAGCTGGTTTAACAATGTCTGTATGGCAACCTGTCCACATTTTCAACTAAGGAGCATAGGCTTAGCCACTTAGAATATTTTGAGAAAAAAATATGAAAAGACAGAAAAGTATATCATGAATTAGTATTTTATATTCTCATCATTCCAAATGGATGAAGCAATTTTTAATAAATTCTTTTATCATTGTTGGAAAACCCACAGATTAAGAACCTTTTGGAATCATTGCACATTGACATTTGGGTCCTACCTGTTCCTGGAGACAAGATCCTGCTACAATGGGTGAAAACCGGTGAGCAACCTTCACTAACAGAGTCATGCCTTGGGTTTACAAGGCTATTTCATCCTAGCTATGATCAGTTATGGTCCTCAGGAGTTAATGGGGGGAAAGCTCTGCTGTCCCTATGTGTCGTGCATTGGGAAAAAATACACAACAACCTCTTTTAGTTGGACATTTGTGATGAGAGAAGTGTGAGGTCCCTGAAAGGCAGTGGAAGTTGGAGCACTGGAAGTGATTCCTGCTCACCTGCCAGTCTTGTCTTCTAGCTTTCCTGAAGGAGTCCGGAACTCATCACAGTGATGCACATCAAGGAGATTTGTACTGGTAATAAGAGTTTCACAATCTCTTCTACAAATTGAAAGCAAACAAACCAGTATAAAGCTTCAGTTTTTTCTGCATTTTTTCTCCCTTTGGACCATGTATTAGTTTGCTAGGACTCCCATAGCAAGATAATGCAGATTGAGTGGCTTATATAACAGAAACTTATTGTCTCATAGTTTTGGAAGCCAGAAGTCAGAGATCAAAGTATCATCTGTAGGGCTGGTTTCTTCTGAGACTCTCCCCTGGCTTGCAGATGGCCGTCTTGCTGTGTCTCCAGAGGGTCTTACTCTGTGCATCTGTGTCCTAAGGTCCTCTTACAAAGATATGGGTTACATTGGATTAGGGCCCACCCTAATCACTGCATTTTTAGCTTAATTACCTCTTTAAAGACATCATCTTCAAATATAGTCATATTCTGAGGTACCGTGGTTAGGACTTCCACATATGATTGTAGGGGAAACCTAATTCACCCATAACAGACCACAATTCAGACATAGTCTTTCCCTTTCAGATTTCATGAACTTTTCCTTCCTATGGCTCTTGACATATCGCTACTAATGGTGTATATGACAAAACTGGAGGACTAAAGAGAACATTAGCTGGAGGTGATTAGCAGAGCTAAAATCCACACTATTCTTATCACCTAGAGGAATGAAAAACAAATGGAAAATTGAGATGATATTTTTCAGATCATTTCAGGGCTGTAATGATCAGGGGACCATTTTGGTGATTTTTCTCTGCTTTGTGAGCACCCATTTTATTCAGTTTATAACATTAATAAAGCCATTGACTTGGGCATCATCTATTCTGGTAAATTCCAGCAAATGTTCAAAGGCCAACATTTCTTGTTTCAAAATAAAAGACAGAGGTACAAAACTGATGGAGATTTTTTTCTTCTCCAGGAAATACTTCTTAAGAATAAGACTTCATCAGCATGCTGTGCTTCTTGGGAATGATTAATGAGAAATTTGTGATGCAATGCCTGAGTCTGCTTTCACACTTGCATTCACAATATGAGCAAAATTATTTGGTTGAAAAACAACAGCCAAAACACAGGGGGGAAATGGATTAACTTCTTGTTTTCTCCTGTATCACTTTGTTATTTAAATCCAGCCAAACACTGAGGATATTTCAGATCCAGAAGCCAGCATATATAATGGCAATGAAAGGGAGAATGAAAACAATTGAACCAATAATTATTTATTTAATGTCTACTTATATGCCAAATACCATGCTAAGTATCTAAAGGATATAGGAAAATTTAAGTCTCTTGTTCCCTACTATTCCTCAGAGTCAGCATTTACATTCCAAATGTAGGAACTGGAATATAAGGAAATTTAAATGACACGCATAGCCTGAAGTACAGCAGATAATAATTATTGTTAGATGAGTGGAGTAAACACTCAAGTAGAGAAATTTTGTGGAAGGAAATGTCTTTTCCAGATGGATGGTTGAAAGAAGGCTTTAGGAGGGAGAAGAAATTTGAGCTGAATGTACAAGGAAAAAAAGGAATGTTTGGAAGAAATAACAATTTATTTTTGCAGGAGATTATTAGGAGAAAAAGTGAGGTTTATGCCAAGTTCTAGTAGAATTTAAATAGACATAGATAAGTCAGTTTATATTAGGATTTTTATCTTGGCCTTAAGAAGTCATTGAGGTTTTGGGACAAGAACACAGCAGATAAAATTGCTTTTAGGAATAGTTTAGACACTGTTATACTAGCTTATGTGGGAGTGACTAAGAATCCAAAATATGCAGGGTGGTTTAAGTCTGAGGAGAGGAAATCCCGGGGCAAAATGCCTCTAAAAACCAAACTCAGTCAAAAGGAGAAATGAAGTTTAAAACCCATTTATTGCTTACAAACTGCAGTCCAGCGTCGTCTCTCTCCCCTGCTTTGGATGAAAGCAAGTAAGCAAGCCCCTCCCCTTAACCTCTCAGGTTCAGACAAGCCCTCAGTTGCCCAGGTAATTACCCATTGACATGGAGATGAACTTCTCTCCACCCCTGAGGAGGTGCAAATGCACCAAAGCCAGGCAAGATATTGGGAAATGTTACCTTTTACCCACAGTGGTATAGGAAGGGGAGGGTGCAATGGAGAGGAACTGGGAATAAAGAGCGGAATGAACTTGGTGAATGCTGATGAAGTGAGGGAGAGGAAGGAACAGAAAGCGGTGCCGGGTTATTAAGCCCAGGTGAGCCCGGGAGACCCAGAGGAGAGTGATGGCATTGGTGATTCATGATTAGCGATGATACTAGCGACATGGGGAGGAGGAGAGGACTCTATTTCCCTCTGGGAGGGGAAGAGCTTCACAGATGCTGCTGGCCGGAAGTTCGTGGAGGAGTGTGTTGTGAGCAGTTGAAGATGGAGGTTTTGGAGGCCGGAGAGCAGCTGAGGCCACAAAAGTGTGTCCTCACAGAAGGAGAAGGCAGAACACGGACCCTAACAGAAATAGGCTAGAAAAAGTAAAATATGCATGTAGAAACAAATTGCATCTTAGTTGTTAAGAGCAGGATTTTCTTCCATCTCAGTATTAAGTGTGAGTAGAATTATCTTTTGGCAACAAATAAAGGCAATTCTTGGATCTGATAATGTAACATTAAGAGGATGTTACGTATGCTGGTTTGTGTCTATTGAAAAAGCACAAAAACAGCTATAATTTTTATAAATCAAGCAGCCATGCTTTGGGAGGGTGAAGGGAGTACAATAAAGAGATGCATGATGCACCTATGAATTCAGATAAGACAATACAATGCCACCATCATTACTGTCAGCGTGATGACCATTATTACAAAAGGTCAAGTGCACAATTACATGTGACATTTTTAGGTCCCATTAAAAAAATAAATCATCAGAGAACTGAGTCTGTGTTCATAAATCTAAGACATGATTTTGTGATTTTTAATTCACGTAGGATTTGATGATTTGAAATTAAACAATCCACTTTAACAAGTGCTTTCTGAGCATATGCATGACACTGCTGGGTCATGGAAATCTACAAAGATAAATCAGACACTGTGTCCCTCCAAAATTAAGGAAATAGGACATGTTCAATAAGTACCTGCTTAACATGGGGCAGGCACTTTGCTCAACCCATGCTAGGCCTTCATCATATGTGTTCTCTTCTAATCCAGTAAGGGAGCAGACACTGTTATCAGCTAAGCCTCAATAAGTAGAATAATAGAGGTTGGCATTTCAAACAAGGAGAATAATTGCAGTTGGGAAGATCCAGGAAAACTTCTTGTAGAGGGTAATGTCTAAGCTGGACTTTGTCACATGAGCAGGAAAACAAATATTTTTTAATAGGACCATCCAAATTCCATGAAGGCAAAAATCAGTTGCTAGAATAGTTTTATAGCCTGTTAGTATCAGATAGAGGCAAAATCACAGAAGTCATTTATTAGTTCCTCAGACTAAAATAAATGGCAAAATGCACTGACATTTTGGATGAAACACTCCAAAAGAAATCTATATGCAGATATGAAATAAAACTTCTCAGTATTAAATGCATTCAGAAGAGATCCTTTGATCTGTTGTTGGCTATCTGTGATTGGTAAGTGTGATGGTTAAATTTTAAGTGTCAACTTGACTAGGCTGCTACCCAGGTGTTTAGTCGAAACGCCAGTCTAGAGGTTGCCATGAAGGCATTTTGTACATGTGACCAACACTGACAATCAGTTGTAGGTGAGTCGGAGATTAACCTCCGTGTAATAGATGGGCTTCATCTAGTCAGTGGAAGGAGTTAAGGGCAAAAACTGAGATTTCTCAGAAAAGGAATTCTGCTTCAAGAATATAACAGACTCCCTCAGTTTCCAGCCTGAGACTTGGCCATCCCTCACAATTGCTTGAGCCAATCCCTTAAAATAAATATCTTATATGTATGTATGTATGTGTGTATATATATATATATATATATACCTGTTTCTCTGGAGAACTCTGAGTAATACAGTGAGGATGTGGGAGGACTTTGAGACCCAAAAGTCCTTCCTCAGGTATCAGTGGATGTTTCTTAACATCCCTTCATGGGAGAAGAGATGCATCACCTGGGCTAGGCAGACCCTGTGTTTACTCAGCACTTCTGTTGTGATGGGAGTCTCCCCCTCCCATGGCCCTCTCTCTCTCTCTCATCTCTGTCTCTCTCTCCCTGTCTCTGTCTCTCTTGGGTCTCCTTGTGTCCAAACATAGTGACTCTTAGCCTCTTAATCTCAATTTAGCTGGAAATAACTTCTCCGAGGCTGGAAATCACCTCTCTGAGGAGGATGTCTTCTCATTCTCTATGTATTTTCCTTTATTTGGGTGTCCAATTGAGAGCTATGAAATTCTCCAGCTCAGATACCAGTAAGGACCTAAGAGGCCTTTTGACCTTGATGTTGGGTATGAACTTTAGAATCCACATTGACCAAGGGCCTCTATATTTTGCTAATTATGAAATAAAACTGCTAATTTGTTATTTAGTTTCTTTGTCTATTCTCTCCTAGTTAGTACCTAGGGATGCAGTGCAGACCAGTGGTGATTGATTTAAACATTAATTCTAAAATGGTGTGAATCTCAATTATCTTTGCTATGAAGAATCTGGTGTTCACTTTTTGATGTTTTCTAAATTTTCTATAAAATATATTTCTTTCATAATCAGAAAAAAATATAGAACTTCATTTTGTGTCAGCTTAGGCAAATCAGATGCATTAGTTTTCTATTGCTCTTATAACAAATTACTACAAACTTAGTGGCTTAAAAAGAATGGAAAATTATTATCTCATAGTTCTGTAGGTCAGAAATCTGACTTGGTTTGGGTAGTTTCTCTGCTTCTGGTTTTACAAGGCTGAATTCATAGTGTTGGCAGAGCTGTGTTCCTCCCTGGAGGCAATGGGTATTAATTCCTTCCCAAGCTCATTCAGGTTGGTGGCAGAATTCAGGTCCTTGTGGTTGCAGGACTGAGGTCACTGTTTCCTTGCTGGCTGTTGGCCAGAGGTCAATCTTTCCCATATTTCTTGGTTCATGGTCTCTTCCACCTTCAAAGCCAGTAATGTTGGATCAAGACTTTCTCAGGTTTTGAGTTTCTTTTACCTCTCCTTCTGCTTCAGTTCTGTTGACTGTTTTGCCTTAAATCTTTGGCTCTTAAGGGCTTATGTATATATTATATTAGAACCAGCTAGATAATCCAAGATAATTCCTTTATTTTAAAGTCAGCTGATTAGTAACCTTCATTCCATCTGCAAACCCTCCCCCAGCAGTGCTAGATTAATGTTTGATTAAAAAGCCAAGAGGAAGAATCTTGGGGTATATATTTAGAATTCTGCCTATCACACAAGGATACCAGCATTTTTCTGAAACCTAAAGAGTCCTAATACTGCTTGAATTTTTCACTGGTTACCGTAGTAATTATGATTCATAATTACAAAGTAGTGGTTTCAGGAAAGTACACAAAAGGTACAAAAAGGGTTTTGTTCCTTCAGTTCATTGGGAAAGGTTTCTTAATTGAAGAGAAGAATTAGTTTCAAATGAGATATTCTCCAATATTTTCACACTTCTTTGATCAGCACTGTCTTCCAGAGACCATGACTTACTCTCTGGCCATCACACTCCTCTTCGGACTCCTACACCACTGTTTGGTCTTATCATTTCTGTTCATCTTCTGTCTGGACACATGTCACTGCCAAGCATCACTCCATTCCCATTTAGCTGTTGGCATCTCCAGAATTTCCTTCTTTGGATCCTTCTCCATGGGGTTTTCCCCAAGTCCCCTGTGTCCTTACCCCCCTCTTGTTCTTTCAGTGAGCCCATCCTCCCAAGGAATGTCTGATGTCAGGGTACTCTTCTCTTGCATCAACTCAGATGACTTCTTGTGCCCACATTCTCTTCCTCTGTGTGTTGTACCACCTCACATGAGGGGCTTGTGCTTTTGGGGGTAGCATGTGTACTGTAGACTGTAGAAGAGGATGTGCCTAAGATATGACCTAAATAGGAAAGCTGAATTCAAGGCAGGAAGGGGCAGAAAAAATGCTTCACTGAGGCCACCCAGGAAAAAAAGCCAGGTTGTCTCAGTGTTTGCATAGATATGGTTTCTTTAACCTGGTTTCTAATTTTGGTTCTAATTCAGTGTTCTACTCTTCCAGACAACATAGCTTGACATTGGATTCAGGTGATCCTTGGGTTTGGGTACAAGGAATTCAGCAGTGCTTGGCTTCCTTTTCCTATTGGTTCTATGCTCACATTCTGAAGGTTTTTCCAACATCTCTAAGTGCTTAATATGGGAGTTGTTATTGGAGAGGTTTTATCAACTCATTTATTCTTCTAAAATTGTATAATAAGTTTTATCTCACAATATTATATTTTTTCCCACGGTATTTAAAAAATATTCTTATGGTTTAGTCTCTGACACCTCTCACAAATTCAATAGCATTCCCTAATCAAATTCTGACATCAAATAAGCAGTGAAGATTACCAACATAGATATTTAATGGGATTCTGTACAGCTATGTTCACTGTGTAGCTGATTTACTGGGCTGGCAAAAGAATTCTAGACACTAATTCTCATTTTGAACATATTTTTAGTTATCCATTAGTTAATTCAAAAAGAATTATTGAATGCTGCTTTGTGGAAGGCACTTCTCCAGTGGCTAGGGATCCACTGTGAAGAAAGAAAGAGGTGCCTGTGCTGTCTTGGAGCAGGTGAGGGGCATAAGCATCAGTCAACACAAATAATTACTTAATTTGTTTGTGATACATGTTAGGAAGGAGAAATCTAGTGAGTTCTGAGAGTGTGTAAATGGAGGACTTTATCCCAACTCACTCTTCAAGGAAGCCATCCTTTAGGGATGAACCTTTGTGGTGGGCCTGAAGGATCCTGAGAATAAGTTATCTTGGCAAGTTGACGCAGAGGAGAGAAGACTTCAGCAAAGCCTGTGCATGTGTGAAAACCTTGAGATAGGCCATAACAGTTAAAAAAAAAAAAAACCAAGCTAGGAGTTTGGTACATCTTTTGGAATGACTACAATCCAGAACACTGACAGCATCAAATACTGACAAGGATGTGGAGCAACAGGAACTCTCATCAATTGCTGATGGGAATGCAAAATGGTACAGCCACTTTAGAACACAGTTTGTGGGTCCTTACGAAACTAAACTCTTACTGTATGATTCAGCAGTTGTATTCTTTGGTATTCCTCCAAGGGAGCTGAAAACTTAGGTCTACACAAAAACTGGCACATGGATGTTTATAGCAGCTTTATTCATAATTTCCAAAACGTGGGAGCAACCAAGATGTTTTTCAGAAGGTGACTGGATAAACTGTAGTACATTTAGACAATCAAATATTATTTAGTGCTAAAAAGAATTGAGCAATCAAGCCATGAAAAGACCTGGAGGAAACTTAAATGCATATTAGTAAGTGAAAGAAGCTAGTATGAAAAGGTTACTACTACATAATTCCAACTATATGAGGTTCTGGAGAAGGTATAACTGTGGAGACCGTAATAAAGATCAGTGGTTGCCAGGGGCCGGGGGGAAGAAGGGATGAATGGATAGAGCCCAGAGAAGGAATGAATGGATAGAGCCCAGAGGATTTTTTAGGGCAGTGAAACTATTCTGTACAATACTATAATGATGGATACATAACGTTATACATATGCCCAAACCATAGAATGTACATGGAATGTACTCCACCAAGAGTAATGCTAATACTAATGTAAACTATGGACTTTAAGTGATTATGATATGTTAATTGTAACAAATGAAGAACTCTGGTAGGGGATGGTGGTAATGGGGGAGGCTATGCATGTGTGGGGGCAGGGAGGACTTGGAAATCTCTGTACCTTCTGCCCCATTTTGCTGTGATCCTAAAACTCTTCTAAAAAAGAAAGTCTGTTGAAATAAAACAAAAACTTGGAGGTTCCTGTGGAGTCAGAGTGCCAAAATCAAGTTGTAATGCAGCACAGATGTGATTTGTGAGCTCTGGTGTCTGGTCAGAGAGCAGCACATCAATGCAGAAATGTGACCCTGGCTTTCACAGTTTCTTATTTCCATTTTCTATCTTTTACTTGCCTCTTTCTTCCATCTTCTCCTGAATAGAGTTTAAGATAGAAACAGCTTGCCCATACACTCCACAACTTTTGGGACTAAAAAACCTGAGTGAGGAAACAATGAGAATAATTTAGATAAGCATTTCTAAAGACTGGGCATTTTATTTAATTTATTTTTTTACTGATAAGACAACATTTATTTAACAAGATCAACATGTTCTGTAGGTATACAGGGCAGAGGAATTTAGACCAACCTCACAAATACTAAAACACATCATACAAGACAGTCAAGGAGTATTGATACAAGCCCCGTGGGAGCACTGAATGATGCAGAGGAAAAATTCTGTGATCCTCCTAAGCTCCTTTAGAAATCAATCTTTACTTGTAAATGGAAACACGCCCTCTGATGTTTCTAGTCCAATTCCACTTCAGAAGAGCAAGGCTGTGCCTTTCACTCAGGAGCCCCCACTCAGAGGCCCAGAGGGGAATGTCCACACCTGGACCCTTGTTCTGCGGTCACTCTAGTTTTTGTGTGGTTGCTCATATTAAATGGCATAGTTTAACAGCGATTGTATGTTTTCCAAGTATTTTGATGATGTTAAATACCACTTATTGAAAATTTAATGTGCAGGATATTAAACTTCAGATAGTGCATATATATTTTGTGATATGTTTGTAGGCTGGGTTTCTATAGACTTCACTATTCTAGGCTATGAATGCAAAGGAGGTCTCATGAATGGCTGTGTCAGAAATTTCACTGTCTCTTCGCTCTGTTTGCCTAATTCCATCTCACCAGCTCTGTCATGTGATACCATAATTCTTGCAGCCACAACATTCACTGAAGTTGCAGAGAGGCAGGGCGAGATTGGGGGTGCCTGAGAATCTACCTGTTCTGGGTAGAGCTGGAGTCTGGGGTGAGTGAATGCAAGCATCAGTGTCTGGGCAGTGAATGGTGCAGGCTTCCTGGAGGGCGGCTGGAGATTCTGGGACCATCAAGAGCAGGTGAAGCACGGTAGTGCATGAAAAAAGAGGTGGGCGAGCAGTCCATTAGAGCAGTGGGAAATTGGCATGCCTGCGTGCCTCTGGCCAGTCTCCTGTCTTTTCTGTTCAGCTCAGGAAATATCTGGCAAAGTGAGTATAGATGGAGCATACCCAGCCTGCCCCTTGTGAAAGAGCATTTATTGTGTCTTAGCATTTACCAAGTCTAGTAATGTCCATAATCTTTCTTTTTCTAAATCTTTCTTTGTATTTTCTAACAACTTGCCAAAAGAAAAAATAAAAAAGATTTGGAGTCCACTGTCTCTTATTATTACTGCCCTTCTACACTTGATTTTCTATACACTGGGAGGTGCCCATGTGACCTACAGAAGGACTGCTCTGGCATAGGGCTCCACATGGGCTCACATGCCTGAGCAGTTAGCTCCTGAAATATTCACGTCTCAATGTTTCTGAGTCTAGGAACTTTGTTGTGCATTGGCACTCCCTTCCTCAAAGGGTAATTATGCTCGTGTTCTTGAGTTCAATGAATGACATTAAATATTTCACCTGAAATACTAGCCAGTTTTTCAATACCTAACTCCACTTTTCCTGAAAAGTCAATTTCCTAAGAAATATGTATATGACATAGCTTTTTGGGCTATAACAATTCTTAACACAGCTGAAATTTGAGGACATTTTGCAACTCTATAGTCAGCATGAGTGTCTGGACATGCATGGCCTCTTTCCATGTGCTCTGCTGTCACCCATCCGGCTCAGTTTTCTTGAACCTGGGGGTGACTTACAACAAAAAGCAAGAAGTTGAACAGGAAGAATCTGAGGAGTAAAATTCAACATTAAAAATCCCTTAAATAATATAAAATAGTGCTTTATTATTTATAGTTTATTCAAGTAAATTATTTCATTTGAGCAATTTATATGTCCTATAACAGATGAGCAAGTTTTACTATTTATTCTTAGTGGTTTTCTTTGATCCATCTTTTTTATGTCCCACACATCACCTTCATTTCCACAATCATCATTCAATGTTATTCTTTCATTCACTTAATATACATTTAATGGTACAGCATGCTAGCCACTGTACTAGATGCTGGGAATATAAAAGTGAAAAGACAAATACAGACTTTATTTACATAGGACTTATAATCAAGTGTAAAAGGTAGGCTTTGAACAAGTTCTACCATTCATGGTTGGAGAATGTTATTTCAGAGACAATAAAAAGAGCTTTGGAAGCATAAAACAATTAGTCAAGAAGAGTGTATCAGGGTTCTAGCAGGATTCCACTCAAAAGATCAGGCAGTTTCCAGAGGTGTCAGCAGACTTAAGTGAACCAGCAATACATGTCAAGTCATTTAGGGACAAGCAGTCATGGGGATGCCACTGGATACCTCTGGTGAGAACTTGCTCCCTTGGGAAGAGGACACAGCTACTCCTAGAGCCCCAGGGCCAAAGCAGGGAAGGAGCAAGGAACTCTGAGCTCTCTCCCTCCTTGTCCTTTGCTCTCCTGCAATGCTTCCATTGGCCACTGCAGCCAGAACCAGGGGGCAAAGGAGCCCCAGTGAGTCGGCCAGTGTGTCTGAGCCTTCTAGAACACAGAGCAAGGTAGGAAAGAAGAGAAAACAGACTGGGGGCAAGGGAGAAGAAATGTGGGACCACTGTCCCAGACAGCCTCCCCAAGAAAGGGACAGTCTAACTTGAAATACGCAGGACAAATAGGAATTAGCTAGGAATGGGGAAAAAGATGGTTCCAAGCTCTGGAAATGGCATGTTCGGATGTCTTGACATGAGAAAGTAGGGCATGTTAAGGAACCGAAAGCATGGCATAGGCTGGGGTGAAAAGACCTAGGGAAACTATGGTGTGAAATGAAGTATCTTAATGATTCATGATTTCATCTTGAGGGTAATGGGAAACCACAGATGGCCTTGAATGGAAAATAACCTGAGTCAATTCCACATTTTAAATGATTATTCTGGTTATTGTTGGGGAGGAAAAATTTTCCTCTGCCCTTCAAGGTTTTTCTTTCTTGTCTAAAGATCAAATTGAGGTGAGACAGATAAATAGGAAAGAATCAAATTTAATTTCATATGTACAGGAGCACTACATACATGAGAGGTTCAAAGACAGAGAGGTAAAATGAGGTATATATGTCATCTTGAGCTAACGAATGGGATAGGGACCTGGCGCTTCAAAGCAGAGGAAGGCAATTCACAGGGCAATAAGCAGAGCAGTTGCATGATAATTAGACGTTTGCCTGACCCTACTGATGAGTCTCTCAGATAAAATTTGTCTCTGGTGCAAACTCTCATTCTGGTAAGGACCTTCAGTTTAGATTCTTTTAGATAGTTAAGGGAGGGGCAAAAACTACTCTTTAGCCCCAAAGGGTCTTGATTGTCTTCAGCTCAAAATAGCCTACATATCAAAGTGTCGCATGTTGGGGTGCCTTGTTCTGAACCCTTTCATTCCTATGTTAAGAACAGTTTGAAGGGACCAAGAATGTATGCAGGGACATCAGCTAGGAATCTGTAAGTGAGAAATGGAGGTGACCCAGGGATAAAAAGAAGTGGATGTAAGTGATAATCAGTGGGAAGTATCAGGACTTGGGTATCAAAGTAGGAATGGACGGCGTGTGATGGGGACTGGGCAAAAATGACTCTCAGTGGCCAACAGACACATGAAAAGATGCTCCACATTGCTAGTCATCAAGTAAATGCAAATTAAAACCACAATGAGATATTACCTCACACCAGTAAGGATCACCACCATCCAAAAGACAAACAACAACAAATGTTGGTGAGGTTGTGCAGAAAGGGGAATCCTCCTACACTGCTGGTGGGAATGTAAATTAGTTCAACCACTATGGAAAGCAGTATGGAGGTTCCTCAAAAAGCTCAAATAGAAATACCATTTGACCCAGGAATTCCACTTCTAGGAATTTACCCTAAGAATGCAGCAGCCCAGTTTGAAAAAGACAGATGCACCACTATGTTTATCGCAGCAGTATTTATAATAGCCAATCAATGGAAGCAACCTAAGTGTCCATCAGTAGATGAATGAATAAAGAAGATGTGGTACATATACACAATGGAATATTATTCAGCCATAAGAAGAAAACAAATCCTATCATTTGCAACAACATGGATGGAGCGAGATGGTATTATGTTCAGTGAAATAAGCCAGGCAGAGAAAGACAAGTACCAAATGATTTCACTCATATGTGAAATATAAGAACAAAGGAAAAACTGAAGGAACAAAACAGCAGCAGAATCACAGAACCCAAGAATGGACTAACAGTTACCAAAGGGAAAGGGACTGGCGAGGATGGGTGGGAAGGCAGGGAGAAGGTGGGGGAAGAAGAAAGGGGGCCTTATGATTAGCATGTATAATGTGTGGGGGGTGGGGGAAAGGGGAGGGCTGTGCAACACAGAGAAGACAAGTAGTGATTTTACAGCATCTTACTATGCTGATGGACAGTGACTAATGGGGTATGTGGGGGGCACTTAGTGACGGGGGGAGTCTAGTAAACATAATGTTCCTCATGTAATTGTAGATTAATGATACCAAAATAAAAAAAAATCATGAAAATAAAAATAAAAAGAGCTGGAGTCCTCACAAAAAAAAATGACTCTCAGGTGTTTGGTTGAGAGGTTGTATGCCTGATAATGCCATTTCTGAAAAAGAAAACAGCAAGAAGCTGGAGTTGAGCATGGGTTTGTGTTACTCATGGGTGGTGATATCCAGTAGAAAACTGGGTATATGATTCTGATCCTCAGAGAGTGCCATCTGGGAGTCATCAGCACATAGATGAAAACCAGTCAAGAGCATGAATAAGGTTACCCAGACACAGAAAAATGTCAACTTAAGGTATAAGAAAAGAGACCTAAGAAATGGAAAGTTTTAATGGTTCTGTTGAGAAGGAGTGGGTTTAGGAGACTGAGAAGCAGCAAAGAGAAGGAAAACCAAAAGCCTGCAGTGCAGCAGCCACGGGAACAGATTACTTGGAAGAAAGGAGGTGGTCAGCTGTGCTGCATTCGGGTTCTGAATGTCTCATGATGGAGCAACAGCAATGAACTCGTCCAGACCTCCCCACTTTCAAGGTCTTCTTCTTTGGTTCTGACGTACACAGAGCTATAGGAATCAGAGTTTGCACATTTTGTTCTTCTGTATTTTCCCTTCTCAGAAACCTTTAAATACTTCAGGATACAAACATCCTATTTTAAGATCTTAAAGTTTTCTCCTAATTAATTTTCCTCACTTTTGCTGTCTTAGAAAAAGTAGAAGCTAATAAGTATAATAAATACAGTAAGTATAAAATAAAATAGTAAGTATAGAATAAAAGCACAGTAGGCGTTTTCACTGTCTTTCCTATAAGAATCAATGAGGGTGATCAGCATAGAACTAAAAGTCAGATATGAAATCCAGAGGCACTCTTTGGTTTTATAAAAAGATACTTTCGTCCTCTAAATGAGCGGGTGAAGATAGATGAGAACCAATGATTGAGACGGTGGATGTCAGTCGGCCTCCATCACTGACCACCCAAGGGTCGTCACAATGGGCAAACGAACAGAAATGGAAATTATGTGTGGGCCCGACAGCCTGGACTCAGGGTTGCTGATCAAGGTACTGCTGCCCCTGAATGTCTAACTGGCAGCAAAGGCCAATGTTAACTCCCTTATCTGGCACCATTTCTTTCTGTGGTACTGGATCCCAGGAACAAGAAGTAGAAGCAGTAGTGGCCACACTTACTACCACTTCCCATGATTCATTGGAAGACTTTATGCTGCCCGTTCCTAGTCCTCTGGATTGTGCAGGGATAAAAGCCTGGTTTCCAACAGTGGGACACTTTAGCCAGGGAAGCTGGTAAGAGGTCATGGAATTCTAAGATGTGGATGCTGCCAGGGCACATTGTGCTCTTTGTGTCCAGAGGCCAGTAGGCAAGAACAGTCACTGTCCCGGCAGAAGTGACAGACGATGCTCATTATGGGGAGATCAGGCACATGAAAGAATACATGGGGAAATGAGAGGATGCATTTGCATGCCTGTGGCATCCTTTGGCCAACTGTGACTCTAAATTTCAGCAAGCCTGGAGTAAGTAGCCATGAAGACCTCTCAGGGCCTGGGTTGCACCACCCAGCAAGCCATCAAGGTCAGCAGAGGTGGCTCTTGAAGGTGAAATAACCTGGAATCAATAGTGATGGAGGGAGATAATAGTGAATTGTGACCGTAAGACCAACTACAGCAGTAGATGGGGCTTGTGGTTAGTCCCTCTTCTAAGATTCCCCTAAGAACACAGGTCCAGAATTCTGCAGGAGCTGCTCCCTGAGCATATAGGAAGAGGAGCCGAGTGGGGCCGAGTGAGCTGGAGTAGACATGGAGATGTGCACCAAGATCACCCTTCAAGGGAAGGTTTGCTGCCAAGCTCCAGGGAGTGTGGTCAGCAGACAGCCTCAGCTGGCAGCTCTTTCAGGGTCTGCTTCTACTCCAGACAGCACCCTGCTCAGGTCCTCGGGTATCTGGCAACCAGTGGCTGAGCATGGCAGGAGCACAGGGCTACATCCAGTGTTGTTTGCATGACGCGGGACGACTCTGAGGGCGATTACCGGTTCAGAGCTGGTAACAGGCTGGCTGAGGCTTTGGCAGGCTTGCCGTGTGGCCTCTCCTCCTGCTCAGTCTGTTTCCTCCCCTCCTTTCATCGGTCATGTGGTACACCTCTCATCCCTAATCCTGTTCAGGCATCTGCTTGGAGAACCCGACCTGTCATGAAAAGTTCCTGTTCATGATTAACACAGAAAATCCCAAGTAGATAAAATGCACAATTATGTGTATTCCTTGGCTCAAATAATTAGCAGCCCTTTAAGATCCTAAAAGCCTTATTGTTCAGGAATTTTGTAATCATGATTCTTTGGGGGTTAATGCTGTGTTGTAATAGAAATTTAGAGTTATGATTCTTTAGATCAAATTTTTGCTACAATTTTTCTCATCTTTAATATATTTGTTACCCTTGTCCTATATTTTGAAGGATTTCTGAAAGGGGGTAATTTTACTTAATAGTGACTTACTTATGCTTGAATTTGAAGGAGCAACGTGAAGATCCTGAGATGTTCCTGCTGGGTGTGCAGACTTTCGTGATGAGATAATTGGAAAGTTGGCGGTTTAGAGTCAATAAAAATCTGCCTGGAGTGATGCTTCTTTTAAAAGTTCTTCACAGTACAATTTTCATCTCAGAGTTCTATTGTTGCCTCAATAATTTTTGCTACATCTTCTAACAGCTTGAAGATGACATGCACAATGTTATTTTAAAAAACTTTTTATTTGGAAATAATTTCACAGCCACAAAAAAGTTGCAAGGATGAGAATAGCATAAAGAACACCTGTAATCTCTGACTCAGATTCACCTATTGCTGACATTTTACCTGAGTTTTGCTTTATCACTGGCTTGCATGCCACCCCCACCCCACACATGCATATATTCATGCATATGCACATAATGTTTTTATGAACCATTTAGGAATAATCTTCATGCTTCACAATCCTTTTCCCCTAATGATTTGTGTGTTATTTTCTAAGAATAAAGATATTCTGTCCATAAAAACAATATAGTTGCCAACTTCAGGAAACTCAACATTAACACAATACTTTTACATAACCTATCTTCCACATTTCAATTTTGTCATTTGATCTAATAATGTGTTTATAGTATTTTTCGTACAGTGCAGAATCCAGGCTACGATCATGTGTTGCATTTAGTTACCATGACTCTCAGGCTCTTTTAAACTGGGATATTTCCACAGTCCTTCTTTGCCTTTAGTATTGATATTTTTGAAGAATGTAATTTTTTTAGTAGCCTGTTCTTCACTTTGGGTTTGTCTGATGTTTCCTCACGCTTATGCTCAGGTCGGGTACTCCTGGCTGGACTATTTCACGGATGCTGCTGTATCCTTGGCAGGGACACTTTGAGGCACATATGCCCACCTGCTCCTTAATGGTGATCTTAATATTGAATCCAGTCAGGATGTTCAATTCCCCACCATATAACCACTAACCTTTTCCTCTTAATTAATAAGCAATCTGGGGGAGACATTTTAAGACAACCCAAATTTAATAAACATTTCCCCCTAGATTTAGTGTCCGTTGATGGTTCTCACCCCAGCCAACCTTTAATGTGAGGGCTACAGGACGGTTACTTGCCGGCTCCACCGTTTCTTTTGCATTTTCCCGTCTGTACTTGGCATTTTACTATTAGCAAGAAGTGACCATTCTCCCCCATTGATTGGTTTATCCTCCATCTGTTTCTTAGATAAATGGATCATGGATTCCAATTTATCAATGGTTTGTAGTTCATTGTTGTCCTTAGTGACTTCAGTGCTCAGAATGTCACAGGTATGACCAGGGGAGCCCCAGGGGGTTGGCTTCTGTGTCTTGGGCCCCATCATTTGCTGAGTAGTTCCTTACTTTTTGGCATGAGATATCCCAGGTTCTTCATGGAATCCACAGTGTCCAAGTTCCGGAATCAGCCATGTCTCTGCGGAGTCCTGGTGCTGCCTTGGTGGGGATGGTGTTAGAGACCGAGGTCTGGGCGCTGGGGGCGCTCACGGCTACTGGGGCCTCTTTGTTTCTAGTCCCTTGTGCTAAGGTATAGGAAATATATGCATGTGTATACAAATATAAATACACATACATAAATATACACACACACATACATGTACAACTATAGATGTACACATATACATATTTTAGAAATCGTAACTCACACCAATGCCATCAATTCTTGTTCCTCTCTACAGGGTTCCTTGTGGTGTCCCTTGTTCCACAGTGAGAACACGGATTCTCAAAAACATCAATATATTTACTCATTCATTCCTTCGGTGCATCTCAAATGGTTTCACGATTGCTTTGTCCAAACTATTATAAAAAAACAAACCTACAAGAATAGATCTGGATTGATTTTGGTTAGTTGTTCTGGGGAGCCCTTTGGCACCCCATCCTCGAGGGCCGAGGGTATATGGCCAAATCCTGTGATCATACATTGCTTCGATTAGTATTTCCTCCCCCGGCCTCTTAGGTGTGGGTATGTTATTTATTTGAAATATTGGTAGTTTCTTTCAACTTCAGGTTTTTTTCTCCTTTCTCATTCTTGTTGATTCAGTTTTATTTTTAAAAAGAAAGAACATTAACATGTTCCCCAAAGTCAAATTTGTACCTGATATTCTCAGAGAAGTGTTTCTCCCTCCTGTTTTCCTTGCCCCTCACTCCTGTTTCTATAAGTAATCGCGTTCATTGTTGAGATATACTGAATAATGGTCTCCCAAAGAAGGCCATGTCCTAATTTCTGGAAACTGTGAATGTTACCTTACAGGGAAAATTTTTTTAAAAAGGAGGATCTGAGATATAAATTAAGGACCTGTAGTAGGTGAGATTATTTTGGACTTTCTTGGGAAACCCTGATTGCAATCACAGTGTTTTATGAAAGAAGCAGGAGGAGATTTCACGTGCAGACAGAATAACAGCAGGCAATGTGACCCCGGATGTAAGGAGTAGGGAGATGCAGCCACCGGCCAGGGAGCCCTGGCAGCCGAAGCTGTAAGAGGGAAGGAGAGGCTGCTCCCTGGGATCCTCGGCAAGCAGGGCTGGCCCTGCTGGAGCCTTGATTTCAGGTCAGTGAAACTGATTTTGGATTCTAGCCTCTAGAACTGTAAGAGAATAAATGAGGTGGTTTTCAGACACCAAGTTTGGGGCAATTTGTACCAGCAGCCCTAGGAATTCACACAATCGTCCTGTGGTTTCTTGGCATTGAGAGGAGACTGTAAGTGCTGCCTTAGCCTCCTTCCTGAGCCCGGCCTGGCAGCTCACTTCCACAAATGTTGATGAACTTTCACTATGTGTGAGAAACGGTCTAGATGTTGGACACGATGCACACAACATGGGTACTTCCAAAATGAACAAAGTCTGTGGTGGTGCCAAGGAGAGGGGCATAGATTCTGTTTGGGGGCTAGGAAGCTGACGGAGGGGGAGCCCAGGCAGAGGTCCCAAAGGAGGGAGTTAGCCTAGCAGACATGATTTCTGCCTTCCTGCTGTACTTCCTCTTTATCTACATGCTTAGCCCAGGCCTCTCTTCTTGATCTACCCTTAACCCACGGCCCTTTGCCTTCTGCCACCACACCTGGGGTCTGATGCATACTTTCCTCCAAACCACCTGTGGATGGCCTGGCTCCAAGGGAACCTCACTGCTGCTGAGCTGCGTCAGTGGGAATCACTCATGTCTCTGTCTGACAGACCCCTGAGCCACGCAGATCCTGCGTCTGCCCCCAACTCCAGGTACCTGCACCAGACTCACCTGGGCCTTGAGGAGGGGCTCTGCCTTTGGCTTCCTGTGGGGCCTTCTTTTCTCTTGCAGATACAGCTGTAGGCAGTTTGCAGCCAATCAGCCCCCCTCCATCTTACCTTCCATCTTCTTAAAACACTAAATATTTTCTGACTTAAAGAGATTAGCATGTCTTCAGAAAAGACTGTGAGGTTTCTCAGGCCTGGAAGAGAGTAAGCTTTTTCTGCGTTTCATCCTCCGCAGTATCCAGCATGATGCATTGCACACAGCAGCCCTTTGAAAACTGTTTTGTACTCACTCAAGAAACAATTCTTTGCTGGAGAACTAAAAACAATCAAGTGAACTGACTGCCGGAGGCCCAGTAGGCTTGCTCCCATCCTGGCTTCCAAAGCAGGGCGAGGAATGGCTCTCTCAGAGGCCCAGGTGGGATGAAGCAGTCTTTTAAGAGAGTTGTAGGAAAACAAGTAAGATAACACATACTGGGGATAAAAATGGAAAAGCAGTACCTTAGAGGCAAAATCACTGGCTATGTTTATTTCAAAGAAAAATAGGAATGTGGTGTGATGACTGATTGACAAGACAGCTCAGTATTTATCATCTGTGCCTGAGAAGTGATTTCCCTCTCTAGCTCTCAGTTTAAGGGGGTCAACATGTTGATAGAAGGGTCTGAAATTCTGATATCCAAGTTCTAGGTTATGGAAAACTACCTGCGAGAATCTGTGCCTACCAAACAAAGGTGGTGCAAACTAAGGACAGCCGCTGGGGCCACACGGTCACCGGAGCAGACTTGTCCCCTGAGTGAGACACATCTGTCCTTGAACTTTTGTTTTTCTCAAAAGGACACACCTAGGGCTCTGAAAGAGCAGTAAGAATGGCACACAAACCATTGAGGGAGATGAAAGGTTGTATTCCTGATATGGAAGAAGGGATCCCTGAATATTTTTAGTAAGATGAACATTTTAAGTCCTTAACTTTTCAGAAGGGATATGCCAAATTTCCAAACTCATGTTTTCTGTTTCTGTGTCCAACAAGAGAAAGATGGGATGTAGAGAGTAGAAGGGACGTGTTCTTAGAAGTCCCTTCTCGTGTGTGCTGACAGTGTGGTGATACACCTCATCTTCTTGTGGTCCTCATAGTGTACCTGTGAACTTTATGCATTTTGGGAAAAAGAGAGGAAGGGAAGAAGAAACTCCAACCTCAGAAAATAATCTGCATACAGATTTGCCCTCCCCTGGCCTTTTCTTTCTCAGCAAATCACAGTTATTTTCTTCCAGATGCTCAGAACAAAAACCTTACAGTCACACCTCACACACAATCTATCAACAAATCCTGTTGGCCTTGTCTTAAAAATATATCTGGAGTTTAGTTATCACTCACCAATTCCATCCTATTATCCCAGTCTAGGCAACCTTGACCTCTGACCTGGATCATACGTTAGCCTCCTTACTGGTCTCCTCTGCTCTTCTACAGTCCATTGCCCCTTTACAGTCCATTCTTAAGGCAGTAGCCAGAGGGATCCTTGTAGAGAGGTAAATCAAAGCCTGCCTCTCTTCTTCTTGAAGCCCTGTAGCGGCTGCCATTAGGCTCAGTGTACATGATAATTCTCTTCCAGTGGCCTGCAAAGGCCTCCGGGATTGGGCCCCACCCTATTACATTGTCCCACGCCCTGCTGTCCCTTGAATGAAGAATGTTGCTGCTTTAAAGCCTTTGCTATTCCTTTTGTCAGTAACATTATTCCTTCAGATACTTTTACAGTTTTCTTCTCATGCCAAAGATCTATGGACTCAAATATCAACTTACCACTGAAGCATTTCTTAGCCTTTATAAAACATCACGTCCTACTCCCCATCCCTCTGTCTCTGTCATATTTATTGCCACAGCCCTTATCAGCATCTGGCGTTCTGCTTATCTACTTTCTGTTGTCTGTTCCCCTATAAATATAAACTCCTTTAGATCTCCTGGGTTGTTTGTTTATTGTTATATTTTGGCACTTGAAAGAGTGCCTGGCCTGTTTTCAGTACTTAACTAAGTAATGGAGTAAATAAATCCCCATGACAGTGGCTGAGTTAGGGAGCTAGACAACTGAATTCTAGTTTCCCAAACTTAGCTGAGGAATAGGGGAGAGAATGTCCTGTTAAGGAAATATATTCAATAAATAAAAATAAGCCAAGAATATGATGCAAGTCTTTAAGAGAATGAAGATTATCTTTAACGTTTCAAGACTTACCATTCAGAAATCACTTGAACGTATACTTTTAATTCTAGAAATTTTAGAATGTTCTCTTCATAAATCTGGAGTTCTAAGGTGATGATGAGTCCAGTCAGGGAATTAAGATCAGGATCTCCATAGTTAAGGATGGCACCCAAGTCTCTATGTAGCAGTGATATTTTTCATATGAGTTTGGGAGAATCAAGTTGGTGGCAAAACTATCAGCATTAGAAGTAATGATGTGTATGTCACCTCTTCATAACTTAATGTCAAATGAAGAGCAAGCAGCCGGGACATAAGGACAATAAGGATGATGAGGGCTCTGTCTCACCAGTTATTATGGTTAGAAAGGGATTCTGGTTCTGCTAACTTTTTGATTTTTCACAGTTTCCACAGAATTCCAGATGACAGATACCTGGAATTAGGAGGTCAATACGAATATAAATAGCAATTCTGAATATGTGCACCTTAAAGCATTGTTTGTTCATTAGTCCTGTTGAAATGGTACAGTCCAGGTGTCTTGCTGTCTTCAAGCACTGTCTCCTTATTTTTTTAATTTAATTGTTAGTGTGGAAGTTTTCAAATGCACACACAGAGCATGATAAGGAGCCACGGGGGGCTCCTCATGCAGCTCCAGCAGTCGCCACACTTTGCCATTCTCAGAACCCCCCTGAGACATCTACACTGTGCACTTAAGATGACTTTGCTCTTCTGTGTGAACAGGAGGTGACTATATTCTGATGAAACGAAGGCACCACAGCAGATTGAAAAGTCAACTGCATAAAAAAATGATTACCTCATTCATCATGACACATTTGCTTTTTTAAAACACAGGTTTACCGGCTATAAATGATGTATCAGGCATAGGTTCACACCCAAAGAACTACAGCTCTGTGGATTGTTTTGCTGAGCACAAGAAGAGGGGATGGAAAGTGAATCCTTATACAAATTAGATACAGAAGGGGAGACTAAGAAATCTTAAAAATATGCAGTTTTTTATGGATAAATTATTTATGATAATGAATGTATAAAGTATGACCATTTCTCTGGGAAAAAAGATAATTTAGGGGGTATAAGAAGTTGTCCTGGAAGTTCTGAGATAGAACATACTTTGTGTGTCTTCCAGCTACAGACTGAACAGTAAGTTGATGTAGTATTTTGACTAGTCATAAAACTGTCAGCATGTTTCCTTACAATGCTGGTTCTAGGTGTGGGCCTGATGGGGTCAGAGAAGAGCAGTAGGTCAAAGGTTAGAGATGGTGTGGTTGCCTCTAGGCACTTTTTATGAACAGATCTTGGACCAATTGGCTTTTATCTGTATTTGGTTTACTGTACTTAGCATTCTTAAAAAGATTCAAACTTATGGCAGTCTAGTAATTTGTGAAGCATTTACAGAACTGACTCACTCTTAGATAAGGCCAGGTGATTGAATAGCCTTTCAGCATTTCCAGACTTAGATTGTCAAAGAATACTTTATTACTCAATGACAATTGCTCCAGACTTAGATTGTCAAAGAATACATTATTGCTCAATAACAAGTTTTAATAAAGAAATACAGAATGCTTAATTGGCATAAAGGCAGACCTATTTCAGATACCAGAGGGATATTTGTTTACTTAATTCTTTATAGTTGGCACATAAAATACACTTTGTTATGACTTACAAATATTGTTTATGTGATCAGGTAATGATTTTTTTAAACTGTAAAATATTAAAGGCAGAAGGGGAAAACATTTATCATAAAATATTTACATTTGACTATCTGTAAGATTTTAATATAAAAAACACATACCAAGACATAATCCATCTGTTACGTCTTGAATGCCTAGGAAGCTGTGATGAACAGGGGGACATATATTAACAAAGGCTAAAATGTTAAACAGTATAAATTATAATGCAGGAAGATTGTTAAGCTAACAAACTTTGTAAGGAACTTTATTACGGCAATGAATTTCTTGGAATTATAGCAGGAAAAATTTTAATGGAACAGAAATCCAGGAATTTTCCAGTGGGGCTTGAAGTTTAACGATGTTTAATCCTTCCAGGAACAAAGTTCTTTGATGTACAGACTGCTTGTCAGCATATGGTATTGTTGAAAACTAACTTGGCTAGAGTGAGCGCATCTGGGTTCTAGCCCTGCTCTGCAACTTACTGTGGGTGCTGTGATTTGATTATATAAAATCTGAAAGTTAAAATAATTTGTATCACCTCTAAGGAATTTTAAGGTCCATCATCAGAATTTTCTCTACTACATTGCTCTTCACTTTCCCTCCGCACATTCCTCACTTTTTGTCATGCCTTCTGACCGTCACTAAGTAGGGCTTTATGAAAGGTTTAGGGGAGTGATTAAATGACTTCTGGCTGACCCAGAATGTCCAAATTCTGCTGTCTAAACACCTCTGATTTCTGTGAATTCCTCAAGGGAAAATTATAAAAGGAAAGAATGCCTTTTACACAAAAATTATCAAAGATGCTTATCTCCCAATCTGTAACATAATGAGGACGCCTAGGTTTCCTGAACAGGGCTTAGATCTGAGGCTTTCCCCCCACTTAACCCAGACCTTAAAGGTAGCTACAATCAAGCACCTGAAGATGAAACAATGAACGTATCTAAGTGCTCCTGATGTGGGGCAAATGCAAGTTCTTACCTAGGACTTCCAGAACTTCCTGCCTGGCCTTAGTCCATTTGCACGCCAGTGGGTGTTTACTACTGCAGAGGCCCTGGCTGCTCAGGACAAGGGGTGGAGAGGAAACCACCATTCTCTCCTCCTCTCTGTTCCTGGTGGGTAACTGATCTGGTGTTTGCCAGTCACCAAGGACCGGCCCATGGAGTTCCTTCCAGAGCAGGCAGGTGGGGCAGAGGAGCACATGCTGGGGTCAGAGGGGATGGTGGGAGCCCAGCCTGGCTAATGAACTCCAGCAAGCTGTGAGCAATAAAATCTCCTCCCAACCTGCCCTTCCCCTTGTCTTTCATGGGTTTCATTGGACTCATAGGGAACTCACTCCAGGCTGAGAACACCCTTCTACCCCAGAGCTACACCTGATAAAAAGAGAACAAAAAGAAAGCAAAGTGATTTGGTTTTTCTACTTGTAGAATCTGATGTCAACTCAGTTTAGAGTTAAGATGATTTTTGAAAAAATAAGGACCCTGACCACAAGTAAATATAGTCAAATTGGTGTTCGTGGAGAGTAAAAGTAAAGTGTAATTAGTGGTTGGTGTGCTTCAGGAATGGCTGAGTAAGCTTCCTCAAGATTGACCCTCCCAGAGAAAACAACTATAAACTCTGGGAAGAGTACATAGATAGATTGACCACGCGAAGGCACACAGAACAGAGGAGGCAGATTCTGGAGGGAATGAAAGGAATGACATATTTGGGCAAAAGGAATAATACGAGGAGAGCTTCCTGAATTTTATGGATTGTAGATTGAGGGCAGGTTCTAGTCACTGCTCAATAAAGTCACTAAAACTCTTACAGAAAGACTGTGATCTTGTTGCCTAGAAGACAGGTTTCAGGGCAACCAAAAGCCATTGACAAGTGAGGATGGAATTGCAGTAGGGAGAGAACCAGAAAGGGAAGAAACAGAAATTCTGTGTATAAACTTTGCCCAAACTGCTGGCTGATCCCTGAAACCCACATATTCATGGCAAACTGCAGGCAGCCTACTGAAGGATTAAAAAACCGAATAAGATTTGAGCTGCTTCTCAGGACATACAATCTACAGTTTTAGTCCAATCAAGTTAATTGACTCTAAACAAAAAAAAAAAATTAACACTTATCAAAAGGGGAACCCTCCTACACTGCTGGTGGGAATGTAAACTAGTTCAACCATTGTGAAAAACAGTATGGAGGTTCCTTAAAAAATTCAAAATAGAAATACCATTTGAGCCAGGAATTCCACTCACCCTAAGAATGCAGCAGCCCAGTTTGAAAAAGATAGATGCATCCATATGTTTTCACAGCAGTATTTACAGTAGCCAAGAAATGGAAGCAACCTAAGTGTCCATCAATAGATGAATGAATAAAGAAGATGCGGTACATACACACAATGGAATATTATTCAGCCATAAGAAGAAAACAAATCCTACCATCTGCAACAACATGGATGGAGCTAGAGGGTATTATGCTCAGTGAAATAAGCCAGGCAGAGAAAGACAAGTATCAAATGATTTCACTCATCTGTGGAGTATAAGAACAAAGCAAAAGCTGAAGGAACGAAACAGCAGCAGACTCACAGAACCCAAGAATGGACTAACAGTTACCAAAGGGAAAGGAACTGGGGAGGATGGGTGGGAAGGGAGGGATAAGGGGGGAAAAAGGGACATTACGATTAACAGACGTAATGTAGCCGCAGGGGGAGGAACACAGGGAAGGCAGTATAACACAGAGAAGACAAGTAGTGATTCTACAGCATCTTACTATGCTGATGAACAGTGACTGTAATGGGGTATGTGGGGGGGACTTGATAATAGGGGGAATCTAGTAACCATAATGTTCAAGTAATTGTACATTAATGATAACAAAATTTTAAAAATATATTTAAAAAACCAACACTCATCAGAGGACTATAACAGAACTTGGTTTCAACAACTTAACATTCACAGTGTCAGGCTACAGTTCAAAAGTTCTTGTTTACCATTCTCAAAAGAAAAGAGAGTCAATAGACACTGATATTGAAAATAGCAAACAGATTTTAAAGTTGCTCATACAACTATGCTCAGTGACATAATGGAAAATATACTCAAAATGATTGAAGAGATAGAAATTCTCAGTAGGAAAATAAAATTTTTACACAAGAGCCAAATGGAAAGTCCAAAACAGAAAACTTCAATTTCTGAACAAAAAAAATGTATTGGATGGATTCAACAGCAGAATGGAGATGACAGAAAAAATAGTTGGTGAATTTGAAGGTAAATCAGTAGAAAGATGATGTCAGTACACTTAACTGCTTACAGACTATCCCGTAATCTTATATCTTCATCTCCAACCCATGACTTAAAAATATTTGCAGAACCACTATTAGCTCTTCTGCCTTAACTGGAGAATATGCCCTGCCACTCATTTGTAAAAGAACAATAGTTATTCAAAAGCAACTTAGTGCAGTCAGCATATACCAATTAACTAATCAACTAGGGGTTGATATGTATTCCTCCTTATTGTGAAGTCACTTGAGTACTTTTAGGATTTTAATAATTAACTGCTTTAATTGGCATGGACACTCATAAAATCCAAGAATTTTCCAATTAAAACCCCTTATAAACTTAATTTTCTAATTGAAGTAGTATAGTTGATATACAGTATTATATTGGTTTCAAGTATACAACACAGTGATTCAACAGTTGTATACATTAAGTGCTCACCCTGCTAAATGTAGTTACTCTTTGTCAGTATAGAGAGATATTATAGTATTGTTGACTATATTCTCTATGTTGTACTTTAATCCCCATGGACTAATCAATATTATAATTGAGATTTTGTGCCTCTTTATACCCTTCACCTATTTTACCCCCCATCTCAGCCCCTCCCCTGTAGTAACCACCAGACTCTTCTTTGTGTCTATGAATCTATTTTTGTTTTGTTCCTTTGTTTTGATAAAATCCCTTATAATACTTGACCTTATTATCTCTTGGGGCATTTTACAGTAATGAAAACCCAGGTGAAAACAAGAGCTGAACTTTAATGAACACTTACATGCCAGGCAAAATGCTTGGTACTTACATCGGGTACTCCTTAAAACAATCTTAACTAGTAGGTATCATTTTAATGGTATTTTTAGAGATGAAGAAACTAAGACTTTTTAATGTTGCCTCACCTGTGTTGTCACATAATGAGTAAATAGTGATGTTAGGATTGAAACCCAGGCTCTCTGAAGCCAAAGGCCACGTGCTTAACCCTAGTATCCCACTGCCTTCCCAGGTCTTCTCCATTTTGTAATCAGAGCAGGTATAGTAGCAAAACTGAGAATCTACAACCTTTAATACACATGAATTAAAGCTGTGTCTCTTTAATTATAAATGATTTTAACCTTTGTCATTGCTAATGAAATTTAATCTGTACCACTACCTTCCGAAAGCTAAATATTTAATGAAGTGTGGCTAATGACCCTAAAAAGTACTTGTCTTCATAATCTTTATGCATTGTTTCAGGGTGAACTCAGGATAAACAGAGATTCTGAAACACGTTATCATCTCCAGGTTATCTGCAACAATGCTTCTTCTTCTGATTTAAGGGCTACAGATTACATTAATTATAATGATTAATACACACTATATTTTGAAAATACAAAATAACTAATAAGGATTTCATGTTATGATAATTTTAATTAAACACAAGTAATGGGACCCTTAGATGTTCTTCTGAAAAGAACTCTGAGACTAGCTTTGTATTTTCACTTAAAAGTATTTAAATTTTCTGTTAAAATAATCCATCCATGGTAAGTTTTAAATATTCAGTAGCTTTTGTGTAATATATACCAGTAGTGTCCTATCTCTTTGCTTCCCATCATTCAGCTCATTTACTAAAGGTCACTCCCCTTAACTATTTAGCTATTTCTCCTGGCACTTTTCTATTTTTTGGAATAATATGGACATTTTTCTCTTTTAAAAATTTATGGAAAATACATGTATTGAACTTCTCCCATAAGTGGTGAAGGTCTATTTGTGTGTGTTTGGGGTGAGATGATAAATTTCTAAAAAGACATTTACCAAATATTGGCAAGGATCTGGAGGAACCAGAACTCTCACAGGTTGCTGGTGGGAATGTAAGATGGTACAACTGCTTTGGAAAAGAATTTGGCAGTTTCTCAAGTTCAATATATACCTACCATGTGATCTAGTCATTCTGGGCCTAGACATTTACCCAAGGAAAGCATACATTCAAACAAACACTTGTACATGAATATTCATAGCAGCTTTTTCTGTAATAACCCACAATTGAAAACAGCCCAAATGTCCATCAATAGGTCCATGGAAACAAACTGTGGTATATCCACTCAAAGAAATAGAACTCAGCAATAAAAAGAAATGAACTACTGATACATACTGCAAAATGGCTGACTCTCAAAAGCATTTATGTTGAGTGAAAGGATCTAGATGAAAGAGGAAATATGCTTTGGGATTCCATTTATACAGAATTCCAGGAAATGCAAAGTAATTTATAGTTGACAGAAAACAAATCATTGGCTGCCTGGAGATTAAGAGGAACAGGAGGGCAGGATGACAAAGGGACATGAAAAAACTTGGGGCATGGTGGATATATTCATTATGTTGATTGTGGAGTTGGTTTCATGGGTGCCTACATACGTCAAAACTTACAAACAGTGCACTTTAAGTATGTGTAATTTGTTTTATGTCAATTATATCTCAATAAAGCTATGACAGAATTTCAAAAGCTATAAATCTATCTCTAATTGCATGCAGCTTGAAAAATCTGCACAAATTTGCACTTTGCAAATGCAAGCTAGCATTAGATGGACTTACTGAGCCTTTACTGTATGCCAGACACCATTCTCAGGTGTTTTTACTTACATTATATTATTTATACATGTGTGAATATGTACATTTAATTTAGTCCCTACCTTTGTAATGCTCTGGTAACACCAGCCCACTTACTGTTTCAAAGATGCTTTTCGTGCCTGCTTCCAGATCTCTGCTCAAGTTCACTCTGTGTAGAAATTCCTCTCTATCCTGGTTCCTGGTCCTCATTACTAGTATTTTATTAAAAATCTAAAAAAAGTCCTTACTCCTCTAAGGAGCATAATCACAGCACTCTCATAATTAATCTCTTCTTTCCCTATTTTCTACAGACTGCCTAGTATGTCATTTCTGTGTATATATAAATTTTCTCTGCTATTATCCTATGAATACTGGACCAGTTTCTCATTAACTCTTCATGATTCCTACCAACCCCTGCATATGGGGGACACTAAACACATATTAACTGAATTGAATTTCTACTTTTACTGGACCTCTGAGAGTGTTTATCTACTGCATTCTGCCTACAAGGATCTCTCACTGTTCTAATACTGTGTCTCATGGGATTTAAAGTTAAAAGCCAAATTTGAATTGCTGGGACATAATTTCTTCTAGGTTAGTTTCTCAATTTCACCTTCTGCTTTCTCCAATTTTTTTAAACCATGAGTAGTTGAGGACAATTTTCAGTTTTCAAAGAACTCTAACATGTACAATTCATGTGTTACATGCAAAATATTTCTTCACAAGTCCTCTGTGGGCAGCAGAAACCCACATGGCCCTGAGATGCTGCTTTTGTTTGCTGCTGTTATACTCTCTGAAAAGGTGCTCTCATGTTAGGATGCCTTCAGTGTAGCTCTTCTCAAATGAGGGATTTGCCAGGCTGCCCTTCTGACTTGTGTTCTACAGGCGTTTCTTTCAAGCTGATTTTTACCCTGACCCTGTGGCTAGTTTTGCGATTCAAAGATGTAATGGACTCTACAGAAGAATAGAAGCTTCACATGTTGTAGGAGCTGAATAAATGTCAGTGTCATGAATGAGTAAGTGTTTTTATGGGCAGAAAGCTATTACCACGAGAGAAATTTCACTCTCTTCCCAGCATGTCAAGGTGAGAGAATCAAATCAAAATCAACTCAAATTATGTTTGATAATTTAATATATAAGAATTTCATTATTAATAAAACTAATAATAAATTATATAAATATAATTACATAATATATAATGTAACTTATAATTAATAATAAATTAAGATAATCTTAAACTAGTTAAGATCCAGAATCAGAGAAAATATTTTCTAGGCTTCCAGCAAAATTCACCCTCTTGCCATGTTCATGTCAGTAACATACTAATTTCCTGGGTTTTATTAGTTTTGGGGTAGAGTGTTAAATCGAAATGAAAAGGAATCCCCAGCCTCCTTCGTCCCGAACTCTAGACATGTATCCAACTTCCTGCTTACATAAGTTGGGTGTCTAAAAGACGTCTCAAACTTTATGTGTTCAAAACTAAATTTCTAATTTTTCCCCCTCAAACCTGTTCTACTTATGGTTTTCCCATCTCAGTTGATGACTTTCTCAGGCCACTGGCCTTAGAGTAATCCGCGAGTCCCTTTTTATCTCTATTTCTGGATTTATCTGTATTTCTATTTATCTGTATTTCTATTATTTAATAATGTTATAAATGTTTGGGGTACCATATAGGATGTTTGATATTTCATGTGCCAGATTTTAGTTGTTAACCCACCTTCCGAGTTAACAAGTTACTTGCAAGGTAGAATGCAAGTATTCTGCATTTCCCAAAGCACTGTTATTAGGTATATCCCAGATAAAATATCCCATTAATATATAGATTCAGAAATTACTCAGTTAAATTGAAGTCCATTAATTTGTTGTGAAATTTCATAGACTCTTCAAAAGATAGAATATATGGCAAAACCCCTTATACTTGTTTGGCCAGAGAATCAGCCTTCAAAAAAATAATTAGCAGTGTAATAATGGTGTCAAAAATAGACATTTTGTTTTCACTATGAATGCTGTCTCACTCTAGGAAAAAAAAAAAGACAAAACACACATCCAAGAAGAAACAAATAATTTTGTAATCTTAGGATGTTTAGAATTCATATATATTTTATCTTATACCATCTGGTTTTAAAAAATATTTTTATTACTCTGAGGGAAATCTATATTTTTTTAAATAAGATTCAGTAATCTTACTATGAATATAGATAATAGTTGTACCATGTATATGGTGGTTAGTGAGTATGCCCAGAGTGTATATAGGTAAGCCGTTGGTCAGTAACATACACATATTGAGGGAAATTTTCCAGTCGCTGGTATATCTTGCACCACAGTTTGGGCAACAGACTATTAGATGATTGATCTAAACACTGATGCCTATATTTGTTATTTAAAGGAAACAAAAGCAGTGTTGTGAAAAACCTTAATGGCCGATAGAGCAAGGCACTGGCCAGTGGGTTGGAGACTAATCTTACAGTGCGTTCCCTGCATGTTAACCCCTGCTGCCCATCCCTAACGTCTCTGGGAAAAGGAGCCCAGAACTGAGGTTTACAGATCTTTCACTTCAAAGACAAAAAAGAAAAAAAGAGAAAGATTTTTCAAATAGTGGCTATCAATAGTGATTCTAATTCAATGATTATTGAATCACTAATATCAGTAGCAATCAAATCAATGCCCTGAAATGGGGGATTGTAATAGGAACACATCCTGCAGGAGCACCTAAGAGTTAAGGATGTATGACACACCAACATACTGTTTTCATGTACTTAAGTTAGGACTGTCATTTGACACACAGAGTTGATTTAGCAAATCTAATTCTTTTATGCAATTAATTGTCCAAAGTAGATTTAAACATATATTTAAAATTAAAAACCTAATTTCCACACCATTATTAAGGAACTAATCATTTGTATAAAGTCAAGGATACCTTTTCCCAAAGACCTGAATTGGGAAGTAAAAAAACAAAGACATTAAACAGTGTTCCACATTTACTATGGAGAAAATTTTTTGGATGAGATTCTGGTTTGCCAAGATGTTTCAGTTCATGGACTATGGAAGATATCACTGCTTTGGTTCAGAAACAATAGGGCTCCCACTGTAAAATGGCAGGACAATAGGGAAACTGGAAAGTCCAAATAATCATAACTGGAAAGAACAGAATCCAGTGGCTGTAAATGCTATTAGATATCAGAGCAACGCATTCGTTTGGCAATGGAGCAGAACGGGAAGCAAGAGAAGTGCTTCCTTTGCTGGCAGTCTTCGTTTGCTGTTACTGAGCAACAGAGTAACAGGTTGTGCATTTTCAGCTGCTGAGAAAGATGAGCCCTTGCCAACACCAGCGGGAGGGCCCAGCAGATGTCAAGCAGCCCCCAGGGAAAAGCAGAGTGTAAGTGAACAAGCAATACCCCATTTGTTGAAAACACCTTTTAGACACTCAATCTCAACTGACAATATAAAAAGCAGAGGAAATGTCAGAAGCCACTATGGATGACAATCCCTGAAGCACGGATTTTTACTCCCGGAACAAAATAGGAAAAGAAAAATATCCAGAATTTTTTCAACCATGATTTTATAAATATGCACTTGTCATTACTTTGTAACTTAAAAAAAAGGATGTTCAATGAATGACCTACACTTTAAATTGGAATTTTTATATCAAAAGAGCACCTGTGAAAGCTTATTCAACACAGGATTCTTTCACTTCTGGCTGGTGTCGGAGGAATGTCAAGGCTGAGGGGTGTTGATGGCAAGAGAGCGGATGAATGCAGGTGAGAGAAAAGTTTAATTATATTCTTAATTAAAAGAAAGACCCAAAACTATTTTTTTAACTTCTCATATGATAAATAGTTCTAACAAGCACAGACATGTGAACATTTACATAGGAGGATTTATGAGCAATGATCAACTATATCATAAATAATGATGGTAGGAAGGGAGACGCTAGACAAATTTCTTAGGTACAAATAAGCAATGAGAAACTGCATTTACCTTTCTTCAGTGAGAAAGGTCATTATTCCTAATAAGGCTTTTTGTTTTTTTAAATACTTAGAGCTCAGGAGATGTTTCCTGTGATGTTTTCTCAGTGAAGCAAGGGTTGCACTTCTGCCTTCCCTCCTTGAAGTCCTTCTTTCCCTCCGAGCCGGCTTCCTCGTCCTGCCTTGTCCTCCTGTGAGGCGCCCTCATCTTTTGCCCAGCCTGATTCACTTTCCTGGGTTTCTGACTCTTCTCTTTGGGAGTTTGTTCCAGAACCTGCTGGACTTTCATTTTCTTTCAGTGCCTATTCTAGGCCCTGATGTGCATATATGCTTATATAAGTTTATTATAAATTTTAAGATTTATTACAGATTTAACTGATATAGGGAATGTGCAGCATACAAATTACAAATAAAAATATATTTTTCAAATAGCCAATAAATTCTTACACAATGCTCTGGTTAATTTTTTAGTAAACATTTTATTTTGAAATAATTTTAGATTAATAAGAAGTTGCAAAAATTATCCAGTATGTTCTTGTGAATCCCTCACTCAGCCACCCCCAATGATCTTTTGATGCTTCTGATTGTGAAACCTGTTTGGTGCAAGACTGAGGGGAGCCCTTTGGGGGAAGTCAGGCCTGCACCCAGGCAGCTGACTCAGTAACTGTGACTCTCACTGCAGACCAGAAACACCTCTGCACTCCTGAGGACCCCGTTTGCCTTGGTACTGTCATTAGTGCTATATACCAAGGATGTAGGAGAGGTCACAGCCTCCATGTGTCAGGTAACAGCCATACTTTCCTAGTCCTGACTGTGGACCAGGAAGGCGTCCCTGAAACAATACCAGCCCCTCTTGGCCATGTTTGGTGAGCCCCTGGAGGTGAACCTGCCCAGCTTTGTTGGCCTGTTTGTTCTGAAAAGGCCCTGTAACTGAGCTCTCGACCATCCCAGAAGCTGTCCTTGGACAGTCCTGTTGGCACAGAGACAGGTAGGAGACACTCCTAATCTGTGCCCCAAAGATCCTAAAAGGGTTCCATACTTGTTTTAACCTCTCCCAACCACAGTCCACAAGCAGTCTGGTTGGCCCATAGCATGATGGGAGCCACATCTGCTATTCAAGATATCCTGAAATGGTCTTGTTCTCAGCTCCAACATCACCAGCCATAGTCCAGAAGCAGTCCAGCCCATCAGGAACTGGCAGGAAACATGCCAGTTCATGTCTCCAGAGACAGGCCTTCAGATCTCAGTCTTGGCTGTGAACCTGAAAAGGCCTTAGATCTGTTCCAGACCCTCTCATCCATGATCCAGGGCCAGTCCAGCCAACTCAGGAAGCCATCAGTGCCCAGGCATGACCCCTCCCAGGGACCTGGCAGTAACCACACTCATCCTACACTAATGCAAAACATTTTATCTTTTTGTATTAAATATATAGGCATCCAACATAGCACCTAAATATTTGAAGCAAAGATGAACTGAACTGAAGGGAGAAATAGACAGCAATATAATAGTTGTAGGCTACTTCAGTACCCCACTTTCAACACTGGATAGATCATCCATGGGAAAATTAGAAAGGAAATAGTGGGCCTGAATAATACTATAGATCAAATGGACTTAAGAGACATATACAGAACATTCCACCCAATAGCAACTAGAAAACACATTCTTCTCAAGGGCACATGGAGTATTATCCCAGATAGATCATATGTAGAGCCACAAAACCTTAACAAATACAAGAAGATGGAAATCATATGAAGTATCTTTTCCTACTACAATGATATGAAACTGGAAATCAATAACACAAGGAAGACTAAAAAATGTACAAATCTGTAGAATTTACACAGCATACTCTTGAACAACCAGTGGGTCAAAGTATAAATCAAAAGGGAAATCAGAAAGTATCTTGATACAGATGAAAATGAACACATAACATATCAAACTTTTGCAATGTAGCAAAAGGAGTTCTCATTGGGAAGTTTACAGTAATAAAGAAAGATCTGAAGTAAATGACCTAACTTTAGACCTCAAGGAATTAGAAAAAGAACAAACTAAGCCCCAAGTTAACTGAAGGAAAGAAGTAAGAAAGAACAAGAAGAAATAAATGAAATAGAGACTACAAAGACAATAGAAGAAATCAATGAAGCTATGAGTGGATTTTTTTTGTAAAGATAAACAAAATTGACAAGTCTTTGGATAAACTACTAAAACTTACGTGAGAAGCAGACAATCTGTATAGGCCTGTATCTAATAACTGAATCAAGAGTTAATTACTTTCTCAGAACTAAAGCACCAGACTCTTCTTTCATTGGTAAATTCAACTAAACATTTAAAGAATAAGTGATACAAATTCTCCAAAATCTCTTCCAGAAAACAGAAGCAGAGGTAATGCTACTCATTCTATCAGTCCAGTGTTAGGGTATAATAAAACTATTAAAGATATTACAAAAATGGAAAACTGCAGAGCAATATCTCTCAAGAACAAAGATGCAAAATCCTCATAAAAGTTGTAGCTAATGAAATCCAACAATGCATCAAAAAAATACATCACAAGCAAGTGGTATGTATTCTAAATATGCAAGGCTGGTTCAACATTCAAAAATCAATTTATATTTCATCACATAAGAGGTGAAAGAAGCAAAATTATATGATCATATCAACTGATGTCAAAAACACTTGGTAAAATGCAACACCTATGCATTTTAGAAAAAACTATGACAAAACTTTTAGAAAATTAGGAATGGGTTATCTCAACTTGATAAAGAACATTCTCAAAACCTTACAGTTATCCTACTTAATGGTGAAAACTGGATTCTTTTTATCCCAGAAATTATTAATAGGACAAGGATAGCCCCTTCACCACTCCTATCCTACATCATATTGAAAGTTCTAGCCTAGCATAATAAGATAAGAATAAGGAAATAAAAAATATATATATATTGAGAAGGAAGAATTAAAACTCTCCTTGTTTGTTTGTCTACATAGAAAATCACATAGACATCCTTTGTGGAAAAAAAATGAAATAAAACTTCTAGATCTAATATGTAATTACTGTAAGATCACAGGATACAAGGTTAATATACAAAAATCAATTAATTTCTAGTATACTATCAAAAAACAATTGGAATTTGAAATTATTCAAAAAGTGTCAAAACAAAACAATCCAATTAGACATGGGCAAAAGACATGAGGAGATATTTCATCAAAGAAGATATAAAGATAATGAGAAAAGATGTTCAACATCATTAGCTATTAGTGAATTGTAAATTTAAATTAAATTACAATGAAATATGACTACATACCTATTAGAATGGCCAAACTTAAAAACAGTGACCAGTGCTAGTGAGGACAGAGAGAAATTAGATCATTCACACATTTCTGGTGAAAGTGTAAAATAGTACAGCTGATCTGGAAAATGGTTTAGTAATTTCCTTAAAAACTAAACATGTATCTACCATATGACCCAGCAATTCCACTTCTGGGCATTTATCCCAGAGAAATGAGGACTTATGTTCATGTAAAAATCTGTATACAAATGTTTATAGTAGTTTTATTTATAATAGCCCAAACTGACACAATCTAGATATTCTTCAGTGGGTGAATGGTTAAACAAACTGTTGTACAGCCATACCATAGACTTCTACTTGACAGTATAGAAAGAATTCATAACTATTCACACATGCAACAACTTAGCTGAATCTCTAAAGAATTATGCTGAGTGAAAAAAGCCAACCCAAAAATTATATACTTTATGATTTCATTCATGTAACATCTTTTAAATGACAAGACTAGAAAAATGGAGAGCAGATTAGCGGTTGCCAGGGTAAAAGAGGAGGTGGGAGTAGGGGAGAAGTGGATATGACTTGTAAAAGAGTAACGTGAGAACTCTTGGTGATGCTGTACATGTTCTTTATCTTGACTGAATCAATGTCGCTATCCTTGTACTGTGGTTTTTCAAGATGTTACTATTGGGGAATCCTGGTAAGGGTACACAGGAGCTCTGTTATTTCTTACAACTGTGTATAAATCTACAGTTATCTAAAAATTAAAAGTTTAATTAAAAAATTCAATGAAATTTTATTTATTCAGTCAAATCTGAAGAACTTCCATTTAGCCATTTTCCTAAGGTCACAACACATGTACATATTCATGTGCACATTATGAAATGAAAATAGATTACATTGCATGTCCAAGCAATTTGTATCATGAGAAAAACCATTATATCTAAAACTAACATATCTGTTTAAAACTTTAACTTTGTACACCCAGGACCCAGGAAGCATGAAGAAATCAGACAACGGCTTAAAGATAATTTGAATAGATCTTGTGGGGTAAATGGCAGAATTTCCAGAATCTCCTGCCTAGCCTTAGTCTATTTACATATCAGTGAGTGTTTTACCACTGAAGAGCCTCCAGTCAATTCAGGGCAAGGGGTGGAGAGAAGACAGCTATTATCTCTTTCCCTCCATTCCTGGTATGTAATTGGTCTGGTGTTTGTCAGTCACCAAGGACCTGCCCATGAAGTTCCTCTCAGAAGGGGTGGGCGGGGAAGGCGAGCACCCACCCTAGCGGGAGGGGTCAGATAGACAGGAGCCTGGTTAGCACTGTAAGAAATAAAAGACTTTCTCTCAACCTGCCATTTCCCTTGAGTTACTTCGGTTTTATCGGCTTCTGTCAGGACTCACCCTGGGGCAGGAACACCCTTCCCCCTGGGGCTATAATCGTCTCTCTTTGTTCTATTCCTATTACCGCTTTTTATCTTTATACCTTTGGAAACTTTGAGTATGTTTGCTATAAGGTGAGACTTCTGATATTGACAATATGCATCATAGTAAAAGAAGACGGGAGTGCTTAAGAAGATAACATGTGGATTTAAAATTACTCGAGCCTAAAGAGATTGTATTGAAAATAATAAATGAATAAAATTGACTTCAATAAGTCAATGATATTCAGAAAGTTAATCAGTTGTGAAAAGTTTTAACCTAGGAATAAAAACTAAAACTCTCGTCTGGGGCATTCCTGTATAAAATAAAGTAAATTTAAGACTGAGTGACTGATTCTCATTATATTTTCAATTCTAAACTCTTCCTTTAATATTTTTTTTCTAAAATCATAAAATGAAATGCACTAATTTAACTTTGAAACACAAAATTCAAAATTCTTCAAAGTAATTTCATTAATGCATTCAATATTTAATTTGGACCTATTATGTTATATATAGGCACTTAAGATATGTTAATAAACAGAACAGACTGTAATCCCTGTCCTCACAGAACTTACATTCTAGCAGTAATCTAGAGTAATTGTCCCTATTTTAAAAGAAAATATATTAAGAATTATTTTTATTTTATTAATAGTTCTGTAAAATAGGAAGGTTGAATTACTGTTGCTTTGGAAACTATAATTTCTCTAAGTCCTTTCTATTTTTGTTCAAAATAACTCAAAACTTCAAATGTTCAACAGGTGAACAGATAAACAAACTGTGCTCTATTTATACAGTGGACTATTATCCAGCAATAAAATGAATTGCTGTGCTGATATAACCAACAAAAGGATGAGTCTCAAGAACATTATGCTGGTCAAAAGATGTCAGGCAAGAAAGAGTACATACCACATGATTCCATTATATGAAACTCTAGAAAAGATAAATGTATTCTATAGTGACAGAAAACAGATTAGTGATTACTTGGGGCTCAGCTTGGGGGAAATTGACAGGGAAAGGGGGTGAAAGAAATATTCTGCATTTGGATTATGGTGTTGGTTACATGGGGGCACAAATTTTCAGGACTTAGTGAAATTGTTTAACAAATAAGAATTAAGGCTGCAAAGCAAACCAAAAGTTTATTTGAGGTCTTTAGGAATTCAAATCTGGGAGACAGAGATTCAGGAGATATTTGAAATGTGCTCCAAGGGGGTGAAGAAAGGCAGAGTTTATAAAGGCAAAACCACATAAGTTGTTCTGGAAGAATTACGATTGGCATTGACAAAAAATAACATGTTCTATACAGGACAGATATATATGCTTGTAGTTGTCACAGTCTCGAAGTTCACGTTCCCTCTAGGTGTGGATGTGCAGAAGACGGACTTGCCCAGTGGCCTTCCAGCTCCACTTTAGGGTCTCTTGACATTCCGGATTCCATTTCAGATGTTTCTGTTCACAAAATGTACACTTAAAATAAATGCATTTTATAATATGTAAGTTGTTCCTCTATAAAACAGACATTAAAAATCATTCAATGTAGTTCACATTTCAGGATAAAAGATAAATTAACAGACTATTAGTATAATTAACAGTAAATGAGAGAAGCATATATCATGAATTATATGCAGGCAAAGCATTTGACAAAATCAAAACCCACTCACAATTAAAAAAAAATACAAAATCTCTAAGCAATTAGAAATAGAAGCCTATCTAAAAACACGCACAAACTAAAAACAAAACCTTCTTCAATAAAAGTTGAAAATTTCCCTCTCAAGATTGAGTATGAGATGTCTGTGATCACTGCTTCTTTTCAGTGGTGTATGGAAGTTCTAGCCAGTACAATAAGGCTAGAAAAAGAAATATAACAATAAAGATTAAAAATAATAAATGAAACTGTCATTATTCACATGACATTATATTGAAAATTCAAAGGAATCTATAGATAGATTTAGCAATATATTTGGGTCAACATATAAAAATTAATTGTATGCCTGTATGTTTAGAACAAATGTCTGGACATGAAATTTTAAAAAATATACCATTTGTAAGTGTTTTGTGCTAGTTTCAACCTAACAATAAAGCAAAGTTGTGGCTGGACCAGCCTTTGTGGTTCTTACAATTGCAAGTTGCCTTTCAGGAATAACCATCAGGAAACTGAAAAAAATGTTTATCACTCATAAATCCTGAAAATATATGGCACGCTTGAGGCCACACAGCCAGGTTGTGGGTAGAGAAAGAGAGAGCACATGGAGCCTGGGCTTTTGCTTTTATTGTGGTAGAAGGTGGAGCCCTAGGGTTTCAAGGGCTCACTCTTTTTTGTGAATTCAAAACGTAAGAATGGGAATTTAAAGTGGAAGAAGAGAAAACCAAGTGGCCCAAACAGTCAGTTATCTCAAAGTCAACCTAGATCTCTAAAACAATGGAGCTTGGGGAGTGACAGGGAATAGCCCAGTTCTTTATCTACTCATGCAGCTGGCAGTGAGTTTATTTGAGATATCCTACTTTGAGATGAATGCCTTTTCAATCAAAACTTAAGTCAGGCACATGCATTTCAAAAGAGAAAAGCCAACTGTCAGGGTTTAACTACAACTATCAAAAAAGAAATACCTAGGTTTAAACCTAATGAAAGATATGCAAGATGTCTACACAGGAAACTAAAAACTATTACTAAAAATTAAAGCCCTAAATAAAAAGAGTGATATATCATGTTCATATTTTGGAAGACTGTTGTAAAAATACCAATTCTCACAATTTGATCAGCATAATATAGTACAATTAGTGTACTATATTGTACAAAGTACAATAAATAAAAGTACAAGCAGTGTATTTTCTTTCTTTTTTTTTTCAGAAAATTGACAAGTGGGTTCTAAATTCAAGATAGAATTTCAATGTGCCAGTGTTAGCTAAAACATCTTGAAGAATGTTGGAAGGCTTATGTTATCAGATACCGAAGCTTATAATAAAATTAAAGTAATTAAAACCAAGGGATAGTTGTGTTAGAATAGAATATTACAAAATGAGAATCAAGTAAATGCATACATATGCAGTTTACCACACAGGTACCAGTGCACTGCAGTTGAGAAGGATGGCCTGGTAAGTAGTTCTGGGTCAGCTGGATAACCACAAGGAAAAAAAAAAGGTTATCCTATGATTCTTCACACCATACACAAAAATCAACTACAGATGGATTATAGACTTGAATGTAAAAGGTAAAGCAATGAAGTTTCTAGATGTCAGCATAGGATAATATCCTTATAACTGCGTTAACAAAGATTTCTTAAACAGGATACAACAAGCACTAACTTTATTTTTATTTCATTTTTCTAGCTTTTATTGAGATGTAATTTACATATAACATTATCTAAGTTTAAGGTATACAATGTGATGATTTGGTACACAATATATTGAGAATAATTTCCACAGTAAGGTTAGTTAACAGTTTTGTAATTACTCTAATACTGGCTTGATAGATAAGTTAGGAAGTTTTCTGTCTGCTTCCATTTTCTGGAAGAGATTGTGGAGAATTTATATCACTTATTCTTTAAGGGCTTTGTTGGAATTACTAGTGAAATCAAAGACTTTGGTGCTTTGTTTTTTGGAAAGTGATTATTGATTCAATTTCTTTATTAGATATAGGCTTATTCAGATTATCTCTCTTAGTGTAAGTTTTAGAAGTTAATGTCTTTCAAGGAATTAATCCATTTCATCTGAGTTATCAACTTTGTGGGCATAGTTATTCATCGTGTTCTTTTATTATCCTTTTAATGTCTTTTTAATAGGTCAGTACTGATTATCTCTTTTTTATTTTTGATATTGGTAATACGTATCCTCTGTTAACCCCAGACATTGCAATAAGGTAAGAAAGGAAATAAACAGTATAAAAATTAGAAAGGAGGAACTAAAATTTTCCTTATTTCAGATGACATGATTTTCTACCTAGAAAATTCCAAGGAATCTACAAAAAAGAAAAATATCTCCCTGAAGTAGTAAATGAGCTTATCAATGTCATTGGATACAGATCAAAGGCAAAAATTAATAACATTTCTAATGAAAATATATACACTGAAATTGAAAATATAATACCATTTACATTTACAAAAGAAAAGAAAATAAACATTTAGGTGTAAATTTAACAAAACCTGTACAGGAGTTGCCTGCTGAAAACTGCATCAGACAGTGTTATATTTTGCCTCAACTGTCAAACATAATTTAAAAACCTAAGAAAAGAAAAAGAAAAACAGCTTTTCATACTTATCTATATTTTTGCTACCATGTTCTTTCTTCTTTCATGATGTTCCAAGGTTCCTTATTTTATTGTCTCCTTTCTTTTTATAGAATTCCCTTTACCATCATTTTTGTGTTGATGCTTATGACAAATTTTCTATTTTCCATCATTTGAAAATGTCTTGATTTCTCTTTCATTCTTGTAGGGTATTTTGAGGGGTATAGGATTCTGGGTTGACTGTTCTTTTCTTCCGCACTTGAATACTATTTCATAGGCCTTCATGACCTCTGATAAGACCTGCTTACCTTCAAATTGTTTTTTCCATACTGGTGACTTATTATTTTCCTCTGGCTATCAAGAGTTTTTGTCATTTCTTTGAGTTTATCCTGTTCAGGATTTTCTTAGCTTCTTGAATCCATACATTTCTATCTGTTGTCAGATTTTAGAAGTTTTCAGCAATTATTTCTTCAAGTACTTTTCAGTCTCCTCTCCTGGATCCCCCAGCAACCTAAGTTTCAGATCATCTATTGTCAACCCATGGTTACCTGAGACTCTATTTCTCTCTTTTTTTTTTTTTGTCTATTTTGTATCCATTGTTCTAATTGGGTAATTTCTAGTGTTCTAATTTCTAATTCATTAACTCTTTCCTCTATACTCTCCAGAGCCCATCTGCTTTTGAGTCTTTACACAGCACTTTTTGGTTTAGTTATTTTATTTTTGAGTTCTCAACTTTCCATTTGATTCTTCTTTTTATCTTTCCTTTCTTTTGTTTCCCAGTTCTACTGAAATATAATTGACCTATAACTGTCTTCTCTTTGTTTATGGAGATTTTTCCACATGTTTGCTGAAGCTTTCTAATGTTTTCATTTGTCTCAAATATGTTGGTAATCGCTCATTGGAGCATTTTTATTCTGTCTACTGTAAAATATTTGTCAGGTAATTCTAATATCTGTGTCATTTTGGTGTTGGCATCTATTGATTATGTTTTTCATTAAGTTTGAGATTTTCCTGGTTCTTACTGTCATGATTGATTTTTTTATTGAAAACTATATTGTTGGGGGAAAGCATGTTGTGAAAGTCTGGATCTTAATTAAATATTTTGTTTTAGCTGGATGTTTTTCATACTATGGCAGGGGAAGATAGGGTTACTGCCAGAGGGAAATAGAAGTACATCCTTACTGCAGGATAGGATTGGGAGTTCTGGATTCCTATGTGAAAGTCACTGACAGCAGAGGAGGGGCTGTTTCAGGACTGTATGCCTATGGAAAAGCCCTGACTCTCCACTAGGCTTCCTCTGACACTACACCAGCAGGAATGGGGGTATTTTGGTACTACTAAGAGGTGGGGTGTGGAAGTCCTGGATCCCTTTGGGGCTTCTCTGACACCACCCTGGTAGGGATGTTAGGGTGCCTTGTTACAATCTTACAAAGGTGGGAGTCTAGGCTCCCCACTTGCTTTTCCTGGTGTGTGTGGGAATGGAGCCACAGTTTATTCCATGGTATTTAGCTGGAGTAAATAGTTATTATTTAAAAGATTTCTCTGTAGCTAAGCTTACCCTTCTCTTGTCCTGGGATTAGAGAGATCAGCTTTTTGTTGTGGCTTTTGGTCCAAATTTCTGAGTTGCCAGATTCTCTGGCTCACGTCTGGGATGTATGAAGCAAAAAGAAAACCCCAGGGCACTCACTATCATGTGATTGCTAAGATCCTGAGGTCCTTAGCTGGTCTGCCTTCTTCTTCCACCATTCAGAGTGTCCTTATGTCTGTTTTGTCTATATGCTCAGGGTTTCTATTTCTACTTACTGGGAGGAATTGGGAAAAGATGTCTACTCATCTTGCTGGGAGTAGAAGTCTCTACTGAATCTCGATTCTGTGAAAAGCACTGGTGCTTGGGGATTGCAGAGTTGAAATAAAATATAGCTCATGTGCACAAAGACTTTTCTGTCTTGTTGAGAGTCTACCTTATAATACCTAAGTGTTATTCATGGCAAATTACAGTCAGTGCTATAACTGAAGTCTCAAAGATGTAAGATCAAAGGTAATATTTCATCAAATTGAAAGCCTTTAACTAAGAGAGAATTCCCAGGCAGGGCTGCCCCTAGATTATATGAAGACCTGGAAAAATACCTTTTGTGGGGCCTTTGTATATACAAACCATTTGATATAAAATGTATTATAAAATTCATTGGTACCAGTAATATATAGCAGTAAATATTTAGAAAATTAATAGAGAAGAGGAACTTAGATATTTATTTTTTATCCAGTGAGGGCACATAGATATTTTTTATATTAACTAGGTCCCTTATTTTCCTGTTCAAGTCCAGTAAACATCTCACATTCTTTATTATCAAATCTTCTTTTCCTGACTAATTTCATGTCTTCCTACCTCAAGAAAAAGTGAAAAATAATTTATCTCTGTTCATGATAAGTTTTTCCATTTGGAATTTTATTGTGCAAACACAGAACACATCTTCCAGCTTTGTGTGTTTTTTTCACTATTTAGGCAGTAATAACTGATGTGTAGACTGCGACCTGTTTCAGTGGCGATCATCCTGCTGCGACCCTCTGCACGCTGTCAGCACAGAGGATAGGGGAGCGTCCGGCGGGCAGAGTGAGGAAAGCAATATTCATCTGCGCAAGGAATGCTGGTCTCAGCATAGTATCTCCGTGTTAATGGGTGGCAGAAAAAGGACATCAATGGGAATTTGCCTAAACAAGAGAACAAAGCCCTAAGGCTTACATTACAAAGCCTCTAGAGAAAGAATAAAGTTTATTTATGGTTTCTGTTGGCAGCAATATGCCTCCTGTAAGATGAATCCTTTGGACCTTAGTCTGCTGTCTTGAGTTCATCTAACTCCCCCTATTTGGACTCCAAGTTCGGAAACCCTTTCTGATTAGCATTTGACTTCCTCTTCAGATTTGTCCTCAAGGCAGATCCTGTGACAATGTATTTCTCATTGTAATTTAACAAATTGCCCATGTAGTTCTATGCTTTGGTCTCAGAGAACTCGGTCAATGGGCGGCAGTCCCTGAGAGACTGACTGTATTCAACTAGGAGTGTTGACAGGTCCAGTTTACAAGCCTGGAAATCCGAAGCTCCATGCCTGATTGACAGTCAATTTACCAAGGTTATTAATGCCAGTGGTGCGCCCTGTCAGGTTCAGCAGACTAGATTTTCCCAGCAAGTGGATAGATTTCTGCAATACCAGATGGTTCAGCCATTTCATTCTGGTGCTAATTTCTACCCTGGTTCACTAGATTTTGATGCTACCAACCTTAACCCTCCAAAATGTAGCCCTCCAGTAAGACATTTCCAAGAAGTATGTGAAATAATAGATATACTTCAAATGTTTCTAAACCCTACAACTTTGTGATTCCAGACACAAGCACTAAGATTGGAGAGGAGGCATCACAGGCTTCAGGCTGCTAAGAATCTGGCTGCCCTTCTACTGCAGAGAATGTATGGCCTGTGAATTCTGGTCTGTGAATCTTGATAGGTCTCATTTTCCTCACTTATGAAATAAAGACATGGGAGTAAATGGTCTTATAGGATCTTTATATCTGTTAATTTCTAGTAATCTCTATTAAACCCATTAGAAGGAAGGAATAAAAAGGAAGTTAATGTTCTAGGGGATTATTACTGGCATTTCTGGGTATGAAGAAGCAGCTGTATCATAACTTTAAAACGTGTTTTTCTATACTCCTTTACTCTATGGATCCTTCCTTGTGCATAAGGATGTGTTTCAGATGGTCTGTGAGTCCCTTAATTTTGGATGCAAAGTTTTGAGTGTATGTACCCATGTTTCTCTGGAGAGCACCAGCAGTTTTTATTAGGCCTCAAAAGGTTTGTAACCACTGTATAGACAAACCTATTAAAGGTATGATAGCAACTAATTCCCTGGATCAAATCCCATCAACTTGGCATTCCCATTAATTGCTGAATCTTTAGATACAATGACTCTAAAAAGGAGGGAGAAATTACATGTCTCAGTGAATTATCTTCCCATGTAGGAATGGAAGAAAACAGCTGTCATATAATTTTTTTAAATTTATATTAACACTAATAACTATTAAGCTATTATCAATCTAATTTCTCATTTCATATAAAGTCTATCTAAAAAAGCAATCAAGTAGAAACTCATTTCATGTTAGTTTATATTTGTTTTTCAATAGCAACAAGCAAAAATAGTGACCGACTTTCCTTAGGAAAAAATATTACACTTCATAAAATAATTTCTAAGCATGTGAATTCAAATCAGCTGAGATTTAGAGAACAAAGGAACATAAATCCAAAGAAAAGAAGTGAAACAAAACTAATTAACAAACCAAACTGCTCTTTATTTTCTATGAGACATTGAGCCTCATATGATGAAAATCTCTATTGTTTAAAACAAACCTTAGCATAACAGAAGACAGATTTTAAAGCATCAAAATTAATTTCATGAGACATGATGAACTGTATCTACAGTTAAATAAAAATTGATTAGGAAGGTAATTCTGTATTAATATAATACCATAATTTGTCAAATCTCTGAATTTCAGAGAAGCATGGTCCTTTAAGAGGGAATTAAGAGAGCATTAAAAATAGAACAATTACTTTTTCTAGCCCAGAACCATTTTGGGGGTAAGCACAATGCACAACTGCTAAAAGCTCAGATTATAGAGTCTGTTATTCATATCATGTTCATATAAAGGCAAAGAGTTCCTCTATAATAATTTTAGCCAAACCAACATATGGTACTAATGCCACTATTTTCACCAACAAAAAACTGTTTCTAACATCTATGTACTAATTGACAAAAGTTATTATTGATTGGAGATTTATAAAATAGATAAAATACTTGAAGTGCCTACCTCTGGTGTGCGGACTTTTCATTAAAGGTTAGCTTACCATCTCTGGAGAATGTATTCCCAATTAGGGCAACTGGACACTAATTATTATGGAATATATTAAACCCAACTGATAGTCATATACAAAACAAATTCTCTAAGGTGAAATTTTTATTAAGGCAAAATTAAAAACACTTTCTACCCCTAAATATTTCTGTAAGCATGTCTAAAAATAATTCATCTTACATGGCCAGATAATACCATTACATTCAGTAAAATTAAAATTAACAATATATTCTTAATAACATCTGATACCCATTCCATATCCATCTTTTCCCAGTTGTTCTTCCCCAAATTCCCTTGAAGCTGAATTGTTAAAATCAAATTCAATCTAAGATCACATTTTGCATCTAATTTTTATGTGTCTTACATGTCTTTCAGTGCTTAATTTATTGTGCTGTTCAATTTACTCTGGCTTTTGAAGATTCATGCCATTTATCTTGTAGAATGTTATAATTTTTGTATTTGTGTGTCAGCTCATTGCTAATACCACTACTAGAAGTCAAATTTAAAGATTTGTGTATGTCTAAATTAAACATGTTGAAAAAATACATTTTAGGTAATTTGTACTTTTTTCACTTTTGAGCATCATATGAACTCATGAATTAAAATAGATTCATTGTATTTTATTCTCCCCAGTGTGATGCCAAATTGTTACAACTTTGGCCTATGGGAACTTGTCCCTGAGTTCCTTTGATAAAACCTTTAGAACAAACAGTTATTCCAGACTCACCTTGTGCCACCTCTTTTTTCAGCTAGGACATCAGTCATTTATCCAGGGATAATCCTTTAGTGGAAAGTAGTATTAGAGACCCAGATTAAAGTGCTGTGGGTGCCTGGCACATTGTAGCTCCCGAGAAAACATTGCTTCTAGACTATTTCAGCTACTATATAGCTTGACTTAGTTTGGGCAGCTCTAACAAAAATACCATAGACTGGATGGCTTGAATAATACACATTTATTTCTCAGTTCTGGAGGCTGAGAAGTCTGAGATCAGGGCACCAGAAGCTGGGGTATCTGGTGAGAGCTTTTTTCCTGACTTGCCAGCTGCCTTGGAGTATTTCCTCACAGGGTCAAGTGAGAGGGAAAGAGATCTTTTCCTCATGTCTCTTAAGAGGACACCAGTCCCCTCCACGAGGACTCCATTTTCACAAACTACCTTCCAAAGACTCCACTTCCATACACCATCACATTAGAGAGTTAAGTTTCAGCATATGGATTTTGGGGTCACAGACTTATTCAGTCCACAGCACAGCTGATTAAAATATACAGTTGACCCTTGAACAATGCGAGGTTAGGTGCACTGAGCCCCCCTTGCAGTAAAAAATCATCATATAACTTTTGACTCCCTCAAAACTTAACTACTAACAGCCTACTAGTGACTGAAAGCCTTACTGATAACATTAACAAATAGCACATATTTTGTACATCACATGTATTATATACTGTATTCTTACAAGTAAGCCAGCAAAAAGAAAGAAATTAGTTTTTTCCAAACTGTTACATTTCAAAAAATTTTTTGCGTATAATTATTGGGAAAAACACATATAAATGGATCTGCCCATTTCAAACTCACATTGTACAAGAATCAACTGAATACTATTTTCTAAAAATCTTGGGTTCATACAAACATCCCTAGTTAAGTACTGGTATTCAGTATTTTGACAACTTCTTTATTCCTATCATTATAGTTTCTTTTCTCTTATGAAAAAAGCTTGCAGCTGAAAAACACAAATATAATTACTCTTCTCATGTATATAAATAATAATTATTAATGTAATTATTTTCTCCAACAACAAAAGTTTAAAAATAACAATATCAATATTTCCAGTAACACATATTCAATGCAGTTCAAATATTTATTTTCATTATTGGAATGCACTATTCTAGTAAATATACACAAAATACTATGTTGTAGGGCTACTTGAAATAACTGGTTGCTAAGTGAAGCTGTTCAGGTTGATTCAATTGTTTCATTTCTCTTTTAAAATTTGAGAGTGTGGTATGGCACTTCCAAGTTCACAGAAGAAAATAGCTTTTAACTGCTTTGAAGCTTTTCTTGGCAAAGATAAAGGAAGGTTTGGTTGGGAGTCTGTTTTGCCATTCAACTTTGAGAAGGCTAAACATAATCTCTAAAGCTCTTTATAAGAGTAATGTTACACAGTAATCTGATTCACCAAAAAATTACTCACTGCTTAGTTTTAAGCAAAGATTTCATAGATAGAAGTTTTTGCCAAGCAAACCAGTTCTGCCTTTTACTATCCAATGTTAGTCATATCAGAGATTACATTTTTTTCATAAGTCAATTCAATGCTTTAATATTACACTTTTTATTTTGAGAAAATTTTATAGATCTACCAGTCATAAGAAATAATACAGAGAGATCCTGTGTAAATAATACAGAGAGATCCCCTTTATCTTTTACTCACTTCACCCAGTGGTAACACCTTATAAAAGTAGTGCAATATCACAAACTGGATATTGATATATTGAAAGAATTGAAATACTGGGCATTTATATCAACACAAGAATCTTTGAGGCTGGTACTTCGTAGTTACGATTTCCCTCACATCCTACTTTGATATCCTTAGCCCATGGTGACTGCTTACCTGTTCTTCACTTCTACAATTTTGTCATTTCAAGAATGCGATATAAATGGAATGACAAAGTACATAACCTTTCGGGATGGGCTTTTTCAACCAGTATAATTCTGTGAGGATTCATCCAGGTTGTGTTTACCAACTGTTTGACCTTTTATTGCTGAGGAATATTCTATTGTATGGAGTGTCATATTTTGTTTACCCATTTGCCTGTTGAAAGGCATCTGGGTTGTTTCTGGTTTGGAGCCATTACAAATAGAGCTGCTATAAATAATTATGTACAGGCTTTTTTATGAACATAGTTTTTATTTCACTAGGATAAATGTGTAAGAGTGAACTGGCTGAGTTATAAGGTAGTTACATGTTTAGCTCTTAAGAAACTACCAAACTGTTGTCTGACCTTACCATTTGTATTCCCACCAGTAATATATGAATACCCCAGTTTCTGTGTATCTTTACAAGCATTTAGTGTTGTCATTATTTTTAATTTTAGCAATTGTGACAGATGTGTAATGATTCTGATTATGGTTTTAATTAACATTTCTTTGATGACTATTTTTCATGTGCCTTCTTGGCCTATGTACAGTTGGCTGTTGAACAGTGGAAGTAGGAGGCACCAACCCCTGTTTATGTATAACTTCTGACTCCCCAAAACTGACAACTTTTGACCAGAAGCCTTACCACTAACATAAACAGTTGGTTAACGCATAGTTTAATGTTATATGTGCATTCTTACAATAAAGTAAGCTAGAGAAAAGAAAATGTTTTTTCAAACTGTTGTAAATCTCCAAACACTTTTACAATATATTTATTGAAAAATTCCCTATTAAAGTGGACTGCTCAGTTCAGACATGGATTATTCATGGTCAACGTCAACTGTATATTTCTTCAATGAAATGTCTCTTCATGCCTTTTGAGTTGTCTATTTGGGTTGTTTGCTTACCATTAAGTTTTGGGAATTTTTAATATATTCTTGATACTAGTCATTTGTTGGATATGTGCTTGCAAATGTTTCTCTCACTCTAACTTGTCTTTTCATGCTCTTAATCGTTTTGTAAGTAGACCAAAGCCTTTCATATTGATATAGTCTAATTTATCCATTTTTCCTTCTTTGGATCCTGCTTTCGGTGTCTAAGAACTCTTTGCCTAACCTAGAAGATTTTCTTTTACATTTAAAAATCAAAGTTGCATGGTTTATGTTTATATTTTAATCCATGATTCGAGTTAATTTTTGTTTATGATGTGAGGTTTAAATTTAGATTTTTTTTCTCTGTTTGGATGTCCAACTTCTCCAGCATCATTTACTAAAAAGGCTATTTTCTTCCATGGGATTGTTTTCCCAACTTTGTCAAAAATCAGTTGGGCATATTGTTGTGGGACTATTTCTGAGTTTTCTATTCTGTTGCATTATCTGCTTTCTTTGGTATTCTTGAACATTTTTAGAATTCCACTTTCTTTTTTATTAAAATTATCATTAATATGCAATGTTATGTTGGTTTCATTAATGTGCATTACAGTGGGTTCAACAGTCCTCATAATCAGCTTATATTGTGATTGCAAATTATTGTGTCTCTTTGTATCCCTCTCACCACACACCTTCCCCACCTCTTCCCCTGGGTAAACACTAGTCACTTCTCAGTGTCTCTGAGTCTAATGCTATTTTGTTCCTTCTGTTTTGCTTTGTTTTTATATTCCACAAATAAGTGAAATCATACGGTATTGTCTTTCTCTGCCTGGCTTATTCACTGAGTATAATACCCTCTAGATCCATCCATGTTGTTGCAAATGGCAAGATTTCTTTCCTTCTTACGATAATATTATGTTGTGTACATGTGTATTGTATGTGTATATTATGCATATATTATGTTGTGTATATGTATCACCTATCTTTATCCATTCATCTATTGATGGACATTTAGGTCTGTATCTTGCTATTGCAAATAGTGTGGTGATAAACATAGATAGGGGTGCATGTATCTTTTTGAATCAGGGATTTTTCATCGGGGGGGGGCAAATTCCTAGGAGAGGAATTACTGGGTCAAATGGTATTTCTATTTTTCATTTTTTGAGGAACCTCCATATTGCTTTCCATAGCAGTTATACCAATTTGCATTCCCACCAACAGCATAGGAGCGTTCCTGTTTCTTTGCATCCTTAACAGCATTTGTTGTTCCTTGCCTTTTGGATAATGCCCATTCTAACTGGTGTGAGGTGATAGCCCTTTGTGATTTTAATTTGTATTTCCCTGATGATTAGTGATGTGGAGCATCTTTACATGTGCCTGTTGGCCATTTGTATTTCTTCAGAAAAGTGTCTGTTCAGGTCCTTTGCCCATTTTTCAATTGAGTTATTTGTTTTTTGGGTGTTGAGGCATGTGAGCTCTTTATATATTTTGGATATCAACCCCTTATCAGATACGTCATTCATGAATATATTCTCCCATACTGTAGGATGCCTTTTTGTTCTGCTGATGGTGTCCTTTGCTATGTAGAAATATTTAGCTCAATGTGGTCCCACTTGTTCATTTTTTATTTTTTATTTTGTATCCCTTGCCTGAGAAGATGTGTCCAGGAAAAAATTGCTCATGATTATATTCAAGAGATTTCTGCCTATGTTTTCTTCTAAGAGTTTTATGGTTTCATGACTTACATTCAAGTCTTTCCATTTTGAGTTTACTTTTGTGTATGGAGTTAGACAATGATCCAGTTTCATTCTCTTACATGTAGTTGTCCAGTTTCCCCAACACCAGTTGTTGAAGAGGCTGTCATTTCCCTATTGCATGTCCATGGTTCCTTTATCATATATTAATTGACCATATATGCTTGGGTTTATATCTGGGCTCTCTCTTCTGTTCCATTGACCTGTGGGTCTGTTCTTGTGCCAGTACCAAATTGTTTTGATTACTATGGCTTTGTAGTAGAGCTTGAAGTTAGGGACCAAAATATCTCCAGCTTTCTTCTTCTCAGGATTGCTTTGGCTATTTGGGGTATTTTGCAGTTCTATATGAATTTTAGAAATATTTTTTCTAGTTCATTGAAGAATGATGTTGGTATTTTGGTAGGAATTGCATTAAATCTTTAAACTGCTTTGGGCCAGATGGCCGTTTTGACAATATTAATTCTTCCTATCCATGACCATGGGATCGATTTCTATTTATTGATAGAGAAACTTCTGTCATGAGTGTCTTGTAGTTTTCAGAATATAGGTCTTTCACCTCCTTGGTTAAGTTTATTCCTAGGTATTTTATTATTTTTGATGCAATTGTAAATAGAGTGTTTTCATGATTTCTCTTTCTGCTGGTTTGTTGTTAATAGGTAGGAATGCAATAGATTTCTGTGTATTAATTTGTATCCTGCAATTTTGCTGAATTCAGTTGGTAGTTCTAGTAGTTTAAGAGTGGATTCTTTAGGGTTTTTTATGTACAATATCATGTCATCTGCAAACAGTGACAGTTTAACTTCTTCTTTAGCAATCTAGATGCTTTTTATTTCTTTGTGTTGTCTGATTTCCATGACTAGGACCGCCAGTACTATGTTGAATAAAAGTAGTGAGAGTGGGCATCCTTGTCTTGTTCCCAATCTTAAAGAGAAAGCTTTCAGCTTTTCACTATTAAGTATGATGTTGGCTGTGGGTTTGTTGTACATGGCCTTTACTATGTTGAGGTACATATCCTTTATACCAATTTTGTTGAGAGTTTTTATCATGATTGGATGTTGAATTTTGTCAAATGCTTTTTTTCAGCATCTATTGAGATGACTGTATGTTTTTTATCCTTCTTTTTGTTAATGTGGTGTGTGATATTTATTAATTTATAAATATTGTACCATCCTTGCATTACTGGAATAAATCCCACTTGATCATGATGGATGATCTTTTTTATGTATTTTTGGATTTGGTTTGCTAATATTTTGTTGATAAGATTTTTTATCTATATTCATCAGGGATATTGGTCTGTAGTTTTCTTTTTTGTGTGTGTGGTTTCTTTGTTTTTGGTACTACAGTGATGCTGGCCCTGCAGAATGACTTTGGAAGTAGTCCCTCCTTTTCTATTTCTTTATTACTTAAAGAAGGATGGGTATCAGCTCTTCTTCAAATGTTTGATAGAAATTAGCTGTGAACCCTTCTGGAACTGGCCTTTTGTTTTTTGGGAGTTTTTTGATTACCAATTAGATTTCATTGCTGGTAATTGGTCTGTTATGATTTTCTGTTTCTTTTTGGGTCAATCTTGGAAGGTTGTATTTTTCTAGGAAGCTATTCATTTTTTCTAGATTGTCCAATTTGTTGGCATGTAATTTTTCATAGTATTCTCTAATAATTGTTTGTATTTCTGTGGTATCCCTTGTCCTTCTTTGTTTCTAATTATGTTTATGTGTGGTGTATACATTATCTCTCTTTTTAAGTCTGATTAATGGTTTATCTATTCTGCTTATTTTCTCAAATAACCAGCTCCTGGTTTCATTGATTTTTTTTTCTACTGCTTTATTTTTCTCTATTTTATTTATTTCTGCTCTGATCTTTATTATGTCTCTCCTTCTACCGACTTGGGCTTCATTTGTTCTTCTTTTACTAATTCCTTTAATTGTGTGTTTAGACTGTTTATTTGGGATTGTTCTTGTTTCTTGAGGTAAGCCTGTATTGCTGTGTACTGTCCTCTTAGAACTGCCTTTGCTGCCTCCCCCAGATTGTGGGCTGTTGTGTTTTTGTTTTCATTTTGTCTCTGTGTATTCCTTTCTCTTTTAATTTGTTCATTGATCCATTGGCTATTTAGAAGCATATTGTTTAGCCTCCATGTGTTTTCTTTGTGTAACTTATTTCTAGTTTCATAGCACTGTAGTCTGAGAAGTTGCCTGATACAATTTCAATCTTTTTGAATTTATTGAGGTTCTTCTTGTGGCCTAGTATGTGATCTACTCTCGAGAATGTTCCATGTACATTTGAGAAAAATGTATAACCTGCTGCTATGGGTGGAGTGTTCTATAATACCTGTTAAGTCCATTTGATCTAATATATTGCTTAGTGCCTCTGTTTCCTTTTTTATTTTCTGTCTGTTTGATCCATTTATTGATATGAATGGTGTATTAAGGTCTCCTAAAATGAATGAGTTGCAATCTCTTTCCCCTTTAATTCTGATAGTATTTGTTTACATATGTAGGTGCTCCTGTTGGGTGCATAGGTATTTATAATGGTTATATCCTCTTGTTGGACTGATCCCTTTATCATTATGGAATGTCCTTTCTCTCTTGTTGCTTTATTTGTTTTGAAATCAATTTTGTCTGATGTAAGTACTGCTAATCCTGCTTTTTTCTCCCTATTATTTGCATGGAATATCTTTTTCCATCCCTTAACTTCCAGTCTGTACATGTCTTTGAGTCTGAAATGAGTCTCTTGTAGAGATGGGTCTTGTTTCCTTATCCATTCTGTCATTCTATGTTCTTTTGATTGGTGCATTCAGTCCACTTACAATTAATGGGATTATTGATAAATATGCACTTATTGCCATTTTATTAATCATTTTCTGGCTGTTTGTTATTGTTCCTCTCTGTTCCTTTCTTCCTATCTGTACTCTTCTCTTTTTATTGATGGTTTTCCTCGTTGTTGTGATTGGATTTCTCCTTTTTTAATTAATTATTTTTTTGTTTGTGTGTATTTATTGTAGTCTTTAGTTTTGTGGTTACCAAAGGTTCAAGGAGAGCTTCCTTACTATAGAATAGTCTACCTTAAATTCTGTACTCCATTTCAAACACAGTCTAAAGGTGCTTTTTTTCCCCTTCTTCCTTTTCCACAATTTTTTATTAGATGTAATAATCTGCACTTTTTGTTTTATCTCTTGACTGATTTTGTGTGTAAATGATATCGCTTCTTTTTTTTTTTTTTGCACTTCCTTGTTAATTAGTTGTTTTACTACCTTTACTGTGGTTTTATTTTCACCAGTGAAAGCTACTATTTAGCCTTAGGGCCATTTCCATCTACAGCAGTCCCTTTAACATATCCTGTAAGGCTAGCTTAGTAGTGATGCATTCCTTGAACTTTTGTTTATCTGTAAATTGTTTAATACCTGCTTCAAATTTAAATGATAATCTTTCTGGGTAGAGGATTCTTCATTGGATATTCTTCTGTTTCAGTACATTAAATATATCCTGCCATTCCCTTCTGTCCTGTAGAGTTTCTGTTGAGAAGTTTGCTGATAGCCTGATGAGGTTTCCTTTATAATCTTTTTTCTCTCTCTGGCTGCTTTCCACACTCTCTCCTTATCCTTGTTCTTTGCCATTTTAATTATTATATGTCTTGGCATTGCCTTCCTGTGGTTTTTGTTAGGGGATCTCTGTGCTTCCATGACCCAAGTGTCTATTTCCTTCCTTAGGCTGGGGAAGTTTTCAACAATTATTTCCTAAAAGAGACTTTCTATCCCTTTGTCTTTCTCTTTTCCTTCTGATATCCTTATTATTGTTACTGAAACTAACAAGTGTGAGTATTGTTTCATTTGGATTGGTCATATAGCTCTCATCATTCTTTCATTCCTAGAGATCCTTTTTTCTCTCTGCTCCTCAGGTTCTTTGTTTTCCTGTTCTCTAATTTCTATTTCATATTCCATCTCCTCTACATGCTCTGATCTACTCTTAAATCCCTCCATTGTATGTTTCACTTCAGACACTGTAGTCTTCAGCTCTGAGTGGCCCTCTTTCAGGCCTTCTACCCTTTGTAGAAGTCCTCCTTGAGATCTTGAATATTTTTTTGGTAAATCTGTGAGCATGTTTATGACTTTCATTTTCAAATCTTTATGAAGAAGATTGGTGATCTCTGTTTCATTTAACCCTCTTTCTGGGGTTCTATCTTGAAATTTTGCTTGGGTCATGTTCCTCTGCCTACTCATTTTATCAGGGATTCTGTGTTTCTTCTTTTGTATCAAATGTCTTTGCTATGCTTTCTGGCCTACAGAATAATAGCTTTATGAAGAAGACATCCTATGGTGCCTAGAAGCTCAGGATTCATTACTCTCTAGTGCCTGGTTCTATTTTGCAGGGGCCCCTGCTGCTGGCATGTCATGGATGGGTTTGCATTTCTGTCTGGCTTCTGTGGTGGTTTTAGACTGGGCAGGCAGTTTGCTTTGGCCACACAATTGTGATTAGCTCAGGAGTCTCTATTGAGCTCGCTGAGGGCAGAGCTGCCCTCTACCTGGCCTGGAGCAATGGCAGGGATGCAGAGTTAATGGGTTGCATGGACTGAAGTGCAGCTCTGCCCAGGCCAGATTCATTGCACTGGGTTTGGACACCACAGGGAGGAAGGAGCTCTTGGGCCTGGCTTCTGCAGGAACGTCCTTGGTTGGGCTGAAACAGAGCCAAGGAAGCTGGAAGAGTCTCCTTCTGCCTGCCAGGCATCAAAATTTGATGCTGCCTCAAAGCCGAGTGGTTGGCTCCCAGCAACATGTGCAGGGAGGAGACTTGGACCATGTGACCAGTGATGGGGAGAGAGCACCTGGAGTGTCTGAGAGTTCCTGAGCTGCTGGTCTGAGGAAGGGCTGGGGAGGTACTATCCACCTGCCCTTTCTGCTGAGGAAAGCGTTCCATCAAACCATTGCCCCTCTGGTACCCCACCCACTGCTGGTAAGTCTTTCAAACTGACTGTTGCTTCTGCTTTGAGTTTCAGGACTGTCAGAGCATGCCTGTCCACACTGGCTGGAGTCTCAGCCTCTCAGAGTGTTCCACCTGTCCCTGGTGTCCAGAACTCAATATAAGTGGTCCTGTGATTCCAGGGAAGATCTCCAGGGCCAGGCATGCCACCGTCCTGGGCTCCTACTCCGTTCCTGCTCCATTCCTCATCTCTCCTGGCTGTAGGCTAGGTTGGGGGAGGACTTGGGTCCCGCTCGATCACAGCTTCGCCACTTTACTCTTTTCTGTGTGGTCTTCTCTTCTTCCTCAGGTGAGGGGATCTGTGCTGCAGACTTCAGGTCATTTTCAGGTTTAGTTGTTTTTGCTGTGTTTTCTTTTATGTGTTTTTGGAAGGAGATTTCTGCCTTGCTTTCTTATTCTGCCATCTTTAATCCAAGTCCACTTTGATTCTTCTATAATATTTTTGAATATGTCTCTTTATATAGTTTTTTTAGTCATATATACATACTTCTTACAGGCTACTTGTGTCATTATTTTAATGAGTTATAATACTTGTAGACACTTTATCATCCTTTATGTCCCTTTATCCTCTCCTATGTGGTATAATTGTTAAAATATTTCCTATACATACATTTAGAACCATATCAGTTAGTGTTATAATTTTTTGTTTCAACCATCAAACATAATTTAGACATCTTAAGAGGAGAAGGAAATTCTATTGTATACATGTTCTTACATTCACTTACTGTTTATTCTTTCTTCCTATTGTTCCAAGTTTCCTTCTTCTCATGCTTATCTATCTCTACCTGAAAGTAAGAAGAAAAACAATGCATCCCATTCCCCCACCACAGTCGGGTTAGAAGAAGCCACCCAAAACAGAAGGGTTAAACAAAATCCAGCATTGCCTAACGTAAAACTCAAAATGTCCAGGGTGCAGTAAAAAAAGAGTTATTATTTGAAGAATCATGAATATCTCAAACTTACTGAAAGAAGACAATTAACATATTGGTTTCAAATTTAAATGCTTAATGCTGCAAGAGTTTTGCTAACTTTAAAGTCAGAGGCAACAGAGTCCACGTAAGACTATCCTCACTCCGACCCCAGCTGCAAGTTCAGGGGATTCTAAAACTACCCTCAGGTGTGATGATTCACCAGGATTCACTGAACTCACTGAAAGGTGTTATACTCAACTTTATTTGGTTTGCCCTTTATCTCTTTATTTCTGATATTTTCACTAATATAGGATTGGGGGTTGATAGTTCTTTCTTTCAGCATGTGAAAGATACTGTGCCACTTCGCTTTTCATGGTTTTTGGTAAGAAATCTGCTGTTATTCAAATTGTTTTCCCCCTATAGATAAGGTGTCATTTCTCTCTCACTGCTTTCAAGGATTTTTCCTTTGTGTTCAGTTTTAAGAAGTTTGATTATGGCTGTATTTTGGCATGGCTTTCTTTGAGTTTCTCCTATTTGGCTTTGCTCAGCTTCTTGAATCTGTAAGTTTATGTCTTCTGCAAAATTTGAGATGTTAAGAGCCATTATTTCTCCAAGAACTTTCCCAGCCTGCCCCCTCTCTGCTCTCTTTTTATAATTCTGATGTCATGAGCATTGGTTCTTTTGTTATAATCCCACAAGTCCCTAAAACTGTTCTTTTCATTTTCAACCAATTTTCCCTCTGTTATTCAGATTGGGAAATTTTTATTGTTCCAATTCTCAATTCATGGATTCTTTCCTCTGTGTGCAATGTTGTGTTATTGAATTCATCTATTGTTTTTTTTATTATGGTTTTAATAATTTTCTGTTTTAGATTTTCCACTTCTGTTTCATCTTCTGTTTCTTTGTTGATGTTTTCTGTTTCTTTCATTTGTTTTAAGCATGTCCATAATTGCTCATTTAAGTATTTCTATCATGGCTGCTTTAAAATCTTTGTCAGATATTCTAACATCTCTGTCATCTCAGTGCTGGCATTGATGTAATGAATAATTAACCCTACCCAAAAAGAGGGTCTTTCCTTGTCTACTAAGAAGTGAACTCTAGCCCTTGGAAGGCCATGTGTGATAGGTGAGGGCTTTGACCACCTGAGGATCTAACAAAGTAATTTGTGAAAGTGGCTTTGGACCACACAGTATCAGTTCCACCACCAGAAGATCTAGAGATTTAAAGTCAATCATATAGGGAGTATGTGATTGGGCACCAATAAAACTCCATATGCCACAGATTCAGATAAGCTTCCCTGGTTGGCAATACTCTGTGCATATCGTTACACATCAAGGCCAGGAGAGAAATGCTATCTTGACTCTATGAGGAAAGGACATTGGAAGCTCTGCATTTGGTAATTTTCTTGGACTCTGCCCTATGTGCTTTTCCATTGGATGATTTTAGTATGTATACTTGCCCTGTAGCAAACCATGACCTTGAGTATAACAACTTTAAGTGAGCTCTGTGAATCCTCCTAGTGAATCATCACACCAGAGGGTCGTTTTAGTAATCCCCTGAACTTGCAGCTGGGGTCAGAGTGAGGGTAGTCTCATGTGGACTCAGTTGCCTCTAACTTTGAAGTTGGTAAAACTCTTGCAGCATATATTGATTGTCCTTTTTCATTAAGTTTGAGACATTCATACTTCTCTGAATAATCACCCTTTTTTGTTTGCAACCTGGACATTTTGTGTTTTATGTTAGGCAATGCTGGATTTTATTTAATGCTTCTGTTTTGGGTGGCTTCTTCTAACCCAGCTATGGTGGGGGAATGGGATACGTTGCTTTTCTTGTTACTATCAGGTAGATATAGAAGTCAAGTTTTCCACAGTGCCTCCATTGATGCTCAATGTTCAGGGGGGCTGCTCTCATAACTGCTACAGAGAATGGGAATTTTAGCTCCCACGTAGCCCCCACTGACATCATTGTGCTTGGAGGTTGACTTTGTTACTGCTGATGAAAGTACTGGTTCTCCTCTAGGCCTCTTCTCCCAGCAGGGTCAGGGAGGGGCAGAGAGGCTGCCCATATGATCTCCCCTAGCACCACAGTGGGTACTTACTACTGCCTGACTCCCTGCCCCACTTCTTTGACACCTCTCCCGTGGGACAGTTAGGGCATTTCTTTAAAGCCTTGAAGGATGGACATCAAGGCTTCCCACTTAGCAGTTGCTGGCATGGATGGGGACAGGGCTACAATTTTTTTCTATGGTGTCTGGCTGGAGTAGAATAATTATTGCCTAAAGATTTCTGTTTTGCTAGGGTATTCCTTTCTTAGTCCTTTGGCTAGAGAGAACAGGAGTTAATAATTATTTTCTATCCACACCCTTTGACGTTTCTTGTTTTCTGGCTTCTTCAGACTCCCATTTGTGATAAGTGGGGCCAAAGAAAACCTGGAGAATCAGGAAATTCACCAGATCAAGGTCTCTAGACAGTCCTTCTTCTTCTGTGCACCTTTCAGCATTCTTTTGCTTATTTTACATGTAATATCCAGGATTTGTAATTCCACTTAGTGGGAGGAATAGGGGAACGTATGTGTCTTCTATCTTCCGGCAGCAGATGTCTTAGTGCAATTTTAGCCATGCTATTTTGTCTCCTTATGAAATTTCTTAATTTATTTTGCTCCTTTTTCTGAGTTATTTTTTTTTTCCTTATGTATAAGATTCTCCTGCCAGCTTAATGTGTCTTGGTAGTATTTGGTAGTTTATATTATTTTGACCCAGTTTCAGTTACGAGTTCTTTAATAATTCCTCCAAAGGCACCTAAGAGAAAACTATTATTTTGGAATTGCATATGCTTTGCAATGAACTCCTGAGGATTTTTGGTTGAAGTCTTTTAGTCATGGATCAAAATGGAAACCTAATATCCTGATTTTAATTTTAGGCATTGTAACAAAAAAGCTATGAAGTGTCAGAATCCTTGGTTTACATACAAATACACATTAGTTCAACATTATAAAAATCAAAGTTTCAAAAAGTCACTTAAGAATGTTAAGAAACCTGACCTAAAGTAAAATAATATTCAACTAAATTATTAAATGATTGCCTAAAAACGTGTCAGGTATTTTACATTAAACTTTACCCAGAAAGTTATAATGGAAAGTGTTATATAAACCCATATTTTTAGATAACTATCTGGTTTCATTAAAACCTCATAAAGACTCTAGCCTTTAATAACTCTGAACAAACTGTAATTGTAATAATAATTTTAATTTAAGCGTACCTGATCACATTTAAATAAAGTTTTAATGTAGAAATTAAACTTTTTTGTGAAACAAATGTATCATTGCCCCAAAATCTCAATTTTTCATTGTGTAGTAATTGTAATCATTAGCATAAAGAAACACATTAAATTATTGTTTAGAATTAATGTTAAATGTACATCTTCTCTTATATAGTATTTTTAAATCATATTAAAAAATTTTAAGACATTTTTTGTTCAAATCTCTAAACTTAGAACATATTTTGTAGCAAAAAAATAAATATTTATATTAAGTTTTATTGAAGGTGGATATTGGTTCATTCTAATCCTATCTCTTTGGCTGATTTATAACAAGGAGTTTTCTATTTCTGTATGTTAAATTGATAGTAGATTTTTTAATTTTAAGAATATAATGAAAAAAGAGAAAGGTTTAAAAAGTTACATATGGGATACTTTTAGTATGCCAACATGCTAATGAATTACCAAGTCTTTTGGAGCAAACACACACAAACAGGTAAATAAAATTCAAACAACTGTCCTTTATGTTCTTACCAATAAAAGCTTTAACTTTTTCATCAATAATTTTAAGTTATTTCTTCATAGTTTACTTTTTAAATGACTTAAAACTACATGATGCCAATCCATTGATTTGGTATCTTTCCAAACATATAGTCCATTTTGAGATCCCAAAATATTTGAACACCTGTTTTAAAATCTACATATTTATATGTTTATATGATTTATGGTACTTTGCTATAGACAAAGACCTTTGTAAAATAAGGATTATCTCATATGTTAAGTAGAAGTTTTTAACAGCTAGACATACTTTTCATTTTCTATTTAATGCCTTTTTCTAGATTAGAGTCCTTCATTTCAATGAAGCCATGCATTTCTACTCTATGGGGTAGTAATCTGATTTAAACTAATGTCTTTATCTTAATTTCTAGCTACTCAAGTGTACTTTCAGTAGCAGTTAAGCTAAATGCTACTGTTTCTAAGAAGACTGTAGAGAAGAACATCTTCACTTTTAGGATTACTTACACAAATGTATTGATTTATGAATGAATCTCTATTTTTTTAAGTTCAAGCTACACATCTTTTTATTCTTATCAAATGTTAAGTCGGAGAGGTGATAAATGCCACCTCTCACCCCCCAGGTGACAATGAAGTCAGAATTCAGAATTTTGCCACATATATATTAAGTGTTCCTTATCATCTAGGCACAGAGTCTTACCTACCACTGCGAGAATTCTTTCCTTTGAGCTGATCCAACTACAACTTGCATGAAAGGTTTATTCAAACACACACATATACATATATACACACAAAACCACTTGGACTCTGCTGACTGTAAATAGCATTGGGCATCAGGATTCTGAATTGTATACAGCACCTTTTTATGAACAACTTTGAATGCCATTCCAAAGAGTGTAAGACTTCTGGGTTTATCAAATTCTTACATCTTATTTCTGAAAAAATGAGCAATGTCATTAAATAATTCTACCTAATTTTTTAATTTAGTTATTATTAAAATTATTACAAAACCCATGGGTTACATCTATTAGGCTAAACTAATTGTAAGTCTGCTAATTTTTAAAAATTGCTTTAAGGAGCTTTTAATTAACATTTGCTATTTTTACAAACATATTCAATCTAACGTGTACAAACAAATCATATCACATTTACAAATTTAAGACATATTTGATTTCTTCCCAAGTGCTGTAATTGTCTGACAGTAAACAAAACCTTCCTGAATATGAATTACAACCAGAAATTTTCCTTTAGTACTGCTATCATTATGCAATGAAGTCAGAAATTGACCTTTTCTGGCGTATATCTCTACTATCTCTACAATAAATTGACTTTCTTTTTGTCAGAACTGATCATGGGCTAAACTACTTTGCCACACACCAAATCGTCTGAAAGGTCCTTCTTCCTTAATCAGGCCATGTAACCTAGCCATGTATTCCTTTGTCTTCTTGGGACAAATGCATTTTTGATTGATTTTAGCTTGTGTGGAAACTGTGTCTAAACTAATTTTTTCACTTATAACTTCTCTCCTCTGCAAATCCTTGGTCACTGCTGTTTGACTTGTCAGTGATCTGCTGTCACTTGCCTCAGCCCTCCTGGGATAGGTGATTTGGTTGAGGGCTAAAAAGGTTAAAAGAAGACAGCTCTCCTTCATCTGTTAAACACTTGAGCTTATTCACATCTTTTCATTTTTATATTTTTTCAAATGTTGATAAGCACCATATCACCAACCCCAGCAAGAGCATTTTTGCTATTTTACCTCCTACAATATGTACACTGAGTCAAATGTTAAGTCGGAGAGGCGATAAATGGCACCTCAGTTCGGGCCATCTTGCTGCTCCTGCTGTCCTAAGTTTGGAGCAGCGGAGCACCGTGATCTGTTCTGAGACAGCCCCGGGGCTCCTTCTGTCTCCTCTCACCCAACATACGCATTTAGATGAACATGGAGACAAGTCCATGCTGGTTTCTCATCTTCAAATTCTGCCTCCTAGAAAAGACATTTGTTTCTTGCTTTTGCCTAAAAATCCATGTAAATGCCATCATGCTATCTGATCCAAATTTTACAACTGATCTGATCTTTAATTTTTATGAAATCAAATTTAATTTGTTAAACTGAATTTGGCTTTTGCGATTGTTTGAGGTTTGGGGATTCCTTGTAGAATTAGGTGAGGGCTATTGGGTGCCTCCTTACAACTCTCACCCCCAAGTGACAATGAAGTCAGAAATCAGAATTTCGCCACATATACAAGTGTTCCTTATCATCTAGGCACAGAGTCTTACCTACCACTGTGAGAATTCTTTCCTTTGAGCTGATCCAACTACAACTTGCATGAGAGGTTTATTCAAACACACACACACACATATATACACACAAAACCACTTGGACTCTGCTGACTGTAAATAGCATCGGGCATCAGGATTCTGAATTGGATACAGCACCTTTTTATAATCAACTTTGAATGCCATTCCAAAGAGTGTAAGACTTCTGGGTTTATCAAATTCTTACATCTTATTTCTGAAAAAATGAGCAATGTCATTAAATAATTCTACCTAATTTTTTATTTTAATTATTATTAAAATTATTATGAAACCTATGGCTTACATCTATTAGGCTAATAAGCAAAACCTCTGTTGCTGGTCAGAAATCAAGAGATCTGAGCCATGGAGGCTTTGGATTAAATTCTACATGACCTTTCCTGGAGTGGGTGCCCAATAGAACACTATCACTGAAGTATGAATTAAAACCTCTCTCTCTCTCTCTCTCTCTCTCTCTCTCTCTCTCTCTCTCTATGGCTCTCTCTCTCTCTCTCATACACACACAGCAATATCTGTGTGCTGAAGCATTTTAAAGTCAATGTTGAGATTTAAATAAGTAAAAGGAAGAAGAAATATTAGTGAAGGCTTAGCAAGGCAAATCAAAGATTTTAAAAGCATTTGAAAGGATATAGTGAAAGCATGGGGGACTTGGGATTCAAGAGCTGACATTCTGGAGGAGCAGAGCTGGGAGACACAGTCAGGCCACATTCTGGTGGACATGCAGAATCAGGCTGAATAGTCTGTCTGGACTTGACCTGGAAGGTATCTGCTCTCCCAAGAACCTGGGTTGGGTGGCCTGTAAATCAGGAACAGTATAGGGCCCAGAGAATTCACGTAGTAAATAAGCTCTTTGTAGGGGAGGGAAGAGAAAGGAATTGACAGTAATTGAGCCCTTACTATGTGCTAGTCTGTATGCTGCATGCTGAATATGTCATCTCATTTAATCATTATAAAAACTCCTTGAGGTTTGATTTGTTATTATTGCCACTGTACAATTATCTGAAATTAAAGTTCAGGTAGGTGAAGTGACTTGGTCTGAGTCCTAGGTAGTCAGTAGTGGTACAGGCATTTGAATTTCAATCTGAATGTAAATATTTGACAGTACATTAAATAAATGTGAAATAGTTACATAAGAACAAGAAAAGAAAACCAAAAAGCAAAAAATCAAGATCAGTTCATTTGAGCAAATGTTTCAGATAATATTCCACTGGTAACAGTCCTCTAGTGTTTGACTCTTAAGAACCAGTGGTCAGGGGGGCTGTAGAACATCCCAGCAGGCAGGAAGATCACTGACAGAGAGGAGAGAACTGTCACGCTGCCAAGTGGTTTTCACAGAGATCATTACATATGTGTTTGTCACTGTAGAATTTGAAGACAATTTTTGTCTGTATTTTATCTTTTAATCTTCACAAAATCCCAATGTAGATATGCATAATTATACATAATAATTATATATATATATAATGTTACAGATGTGGCAGTTAAAATGTAGAGAAATTAGGTCATGCATGACATTTGACAGGCTAATTCTCCTTAATCCTAATTCTAAAATCCATACATGAATTTTAAGGCTAATGATGTCTCTACTCTACCACAGCTGTACTGTTATATGCATTAAGGTACTTCCAAAGTTATGTTTAGTTCTCTACCTTAATTAAATAAGCTAGGGCATATTGAAACTATCTAAAATGTTATAATTTTCAATAGCTTCTGGGAAAAAAGTCCCAAAAGGTTCCAGTGAGTACCTTAATGGTTGTAAGTACACTTTGAACTATTTTATTTAATTTGCACTTAATTTTACTGCTTAGGTAAGATAGAAATTACTTTACCTTTTAAAACTCAGATTGTAATTCATGTAAATTACCATTTCAAAATATCCATACTACCAAAAACCCAACTCCATTTGTGCTGGAATTTTCATTACGTAACAATATTCCACCTTCTCATCTGAATATTTACATGTCTAACACTTGCTTCCTCCTGGTCTCTTCCAGTTGAACTTGAAAACTGCCCTAATCACATCCTCACTAAATATGTTTTAAAAAAAATCGATTTGATAGCATCAATATATTTTTTTTAGTTCTTTAAAAGAGTGGTGCTTATGTTAGCAGAAAACACTTTTCATAAAGGGACCTTATGGAAGCTTTCATGTAGATTCAGTCCCTGACAAACGGAGCTCTTTGGCTGAATAAGACAGAACCAAAAATAACTGAAAAGTCTCAAACTGAAGCTCAATGATATTGTTTAATTTTCCCTTCCATGGAAAAGCTATTCTGAATAAAAATTATCTGGAATGTATTTATGAAAAGATTTAGTGCCCGATACATAGTAGGCATTTAATAAATATTTGTTGGCCATTGTTTTTAATATTTTCAAACAACTGATTCTAAGATTTCTAAGTAAACAATGTATTTTACTCACACCGCCATCTTGGCTCCGCCCCTCCAAATCATAAACAATATATTTTAATAAGATAAGATTCCCTTGAAGTTGGCATCCTTCATTTAGATGATGATAGATTCCACTAATGTTTTTGAAAGGCATTTCTTGAGCTAAATTAAGATTAACCTCTTGAAATCTTTTTAAAGCTTAGCAAATTTATTCTTCTTGAAAAAGTAATGATATTTTAACCTGATCTATGTTGAATATTTTCAAGTTCCTAATTAGTGAAATCTGATTATATATAAAAAAGAACATTTTATTCTCCCTTATAATGCAGTTTAAACAAGCATTTTTAAAAGTGTGACTTACAGGGTCCCTTGTGGGGAAAAATGTTCTGTGGTGAGATGAAACACATTTGTGAAGTCCTCAACTATAGGATAGTGAACACATTTTCAGGACTTCACAGACCTTCGATAATGTGTTACGTACATTGTGAACCTCTGGAAGAGGGTTATAGTGTGAAGCATTTCTTTATGCACGTGCCTGCAAGTATTTCATGTGGAGAATGTTTCAGGAATGCTGAGGATCCGTCCAAATCAGGAAAGAGATGTTAGATACAAAAGCCAAATGTTCAACCCTAATAGAACTAATAATGACCATAGTAAAATAATGCATTAATGTAGCTCTTTTAACTCACTCCTCTGCCAACATAAGGTATATCCTTTTTATGGTATATCACTTAAGTTTGGAATAGAAAAAGGACCGTCTTTTCTATAAACTAAGTGCAAAATCTTAAAGTAACAGTGTCAAACCCCAATTATGATTTTCTTTTCATAGGTGAGTACGAGGACAGAAAGCACAAACCTGAGAACTAAACTGTATCAGAGTATATTTCACCACAATAATCATAGGAAATATTCAGAAGACAATGAGGTAGTTCTAAATATGCCCTGATGATCTCAAGATTTTAGATGTAGGAAACTAGTATTGCATGAAATAAACTTCAGCAAAGACTCTTGATGTAAAGCATAAAGAAGTCATGAGAAAATTCAGGCCATCCTAGACACAGGCTGCAGAAAGGATAAGTGAAAAGCAACAGTTTCACTCTTTAATGTGATGACACTATTCTCCCACCTCATCCTGACATGAGCACCTGAGAGTGTGGCTTGTTCTGGCCCCCTTGTGACCAATTAATTGTGAGTGAAAATAATGGGTGTCACTTTGGGGCCAGAGACTTTAACTCCGTGAGAGACCATACAATGTTCTCCCCTTTCCCTCTGGCACGGGAAGAAGCAACATTTGAGAGAGTAGCTGATCCATGAGGCGGGTGCCTGAATGACTGTAGTGAGACTATTGATTTGGAGGAAAGCAATGAATCTTTATTGTTTTAAATCACAGAAATTTTATGTTTGAAGTTGTTATTGTCACTGAGTACTATCTGGCTTACACTGACTGATACACCTCAGTTGCTTGAATCTGGGCCTGTTTTCTATGCTAATACATCTGTAGTCGGAATGAGTCCGCTTCTTTTTTGGTAAATGGTTATGGACCATTCTAGGAAATAATGAAAATAATCTTCCCTAAAGATAGGTCACCATGGTCTTTTCTCTCATAAAGTGAAGGAGAATTTTTTAAGCAAAACAAATGTTTAATTTCAGAGATGAAATATTTGTGGCTTGGGCACACAAATTTTGTCTTTTAATGTAATGTCACTGTAGTTATTTCAGATAGGTTATTAATTTGTTTCACAGTGGGACTGGGATACTGAGATAGTAATTCTAGTTTATTTGTCCTTCAAATGACTGTCATAATATGCAATAAATATCTGAAATTTAAACATAATTAATTAAGTGAGATGACATCCTTGGGCATTTTCCTCTGTAAATGAATCAAAATAAATCAGAAAACCTGATTTATAGAAAGTCAATCTGCTTATTAATGAAAGGGAGAAACTTTTTTTTATTCCTACTGGCAATGACTACTAGACTAGTAATGATTACTAGGTTAGCTGACTAAAACTACAGGCTTTAAGGTCAGAGAGACTGGATTTCAGTCCTAACTTCTTGTGGGCCTTGGCTGAGCTGAACTTCTTAAATCATGGTTTCTTCATCTGTAGAATGGGCATAAAAATAACTAAATCAAAGCTTTGCTGTGGAAACTCAGTTAACTGAGGTACAGAAAGCACTTATGCTAGAACCTGGTACATAGAAAGCTCTGGGAAAATACAGGGTGGTCTATTTTTACCATGGATTCAGTTTTTAGTTTTGTCTCTTACAATGTTATCGTATAATCTGTAATGAGTTGAAACACATCTGTGCCTCTATAAACTACTTTACTTATTTACACCAAAATAGATACATGGAAAAAATGTCTATTTGATAATATTCCAAAGGAAGAGGCAACTTGATGCGAAGTCACCAGCACTCAGACCAATGCAGCAGTTACTCTCTGCATCTTTGTTACCGGCTCTGGTCCATTAGAGGACACACTGAATGACAGGTCATTTGGGATTTGGAGGCTAAACTTCAACTTCTACTACATTTAGAGCTTAATTATCTTTATTTCTTTCTGAAGTATGGGAATTTAATCAGAATATCCAAAGCTGAGGAAATAATGTACTTTATCATTTACACAGGCCCCTACTGTGTAGAAACTGTCTTAGGTTCTTAAATATCTTCCTACGAAAAGAAATGCACTATCTAGGATCCATAGCATTGCAAACACCAGTAAATGTCATTGCTCCATTATTTGGGACTGAGGTATCCACTAGTGACTAAGTAATGGGTGAGAAGAAAGCTGGTCCCCAGTGTGATGTCTGAAGGGGCAGCTTTCACTTCTTGGTGAGTGACCAGTAATCTACCTATCAGATATCTTTCCTACGTAAGCTTCCGGAAGGGCTAGACATGCCACTATTTGCCTTACTCCCAAAGCTCACTTTGGAGATGTGGACATTTTACCTGGTCTTGGGTGTTACCTTGCCTCCAAGAGGAAACACTAACTGGCTTATATTTTAACTGAGTTAGCCAACCCATAATTATCTTGTAGAGTAAAGCATTCTAAGCGATCCAGATACAGAACAGGGAGAGGAAAGCAGAAAATAATTGGAGCTTCAGTCAGTCTGATGCGGGGCAATCAGAGCAGTGTACATTCCTAAAGAGCAGCAGGGACGTACATCTTGAGAAGACAGGCGGAGCAGCAAGAACACTGAAGCAAAACAGCTGATACACCAATCTAGCTAAAATGAACTCTGTGTGGGACTCCTTACGTAAGTGTTGTCATTACAGAACTCTGAGCAGAGACAGACTGGGTCCAGGGCTGGCTTTCTCCCAAGTAGCAGGAATGGGACAAGAGTGCTTACTACCTGTGAGTGGTGCTAAAAGTAATGTGCCCCCTCCCAACTGGCATTAGCTGCATTGGGCATAATTAATTGATGATGACACCAATAGATTAGGAGAAGGTATATATGTTTAATGTAACACTAGAGCAGCCACTAAAAAAGATATAGAAGAAATATACTCAAAAACACTATAGATATATCAAAATGGAATTATATAAAAGATTGTATCCCACAGGAATACAGATTAAAGAAGATAGAGAAACATAAGACACAGGGAAAAAATAGAAGATAATAAAATGGAGGACTTAACCCTTAACATAGCAATAAGTATATTAAAAGTAAATTGTCCAAATGCACCAACTAAAACGTAGAGAGATTGCTGATTTCTGTTTATAGTGTAAAGTAAGTGTCCAAATTCACTCTTTTGCATGTGGATATCTAGTTTCCCAGCATCATTTATTGCAGATATGATTCTTTACACATTGTGAATTCTTGGCTACTCTGTCAAAAATTAGTTGATTGTATATGTATGGATTTATTTTTGGCTCTCTATTCCAATATGTGTCTGTTTTTATGCCAATAGCATATTCTTTTGATACTTATAGGTTTGTAATATTATTTGAATCAGAATGTGTGATGCCTCCAGCTTTGCTTTTCTTGTTCAAGATTGCTTTAGCAATCATAGTCTTCTGTGGTTCCAACAAGAATTTTAAGAGTGTTTTTTTCTGTGGAAAACACCACTGAAATTCTGATAGAGATTGAAGAGAATCTATAGATCACTTCAGGTAGTGTGAACATTTTAATAATTCTAATTCGTCCTATCCATGAATATGGGATAACTTTTCATTTATTTGTGTAATCAATTTATTTCATCAATGTTTACCAGTTTTCAGTGTACAGATCTTTCACATTCTCAGTTAAATTTATTCCTAAGTATTTCATTTTTTATTCTTTTTAATAAGTAGGACTGTTTTTTAAATTTCTTTTTTGATAGCTCATTAGTTTTAGAAATGCAACTGGTTTTATGATTTTATAAATGCAATTTATAAAAATGCAACTGATTTTATATTTTTTTCAAGTTTATCCTATAACTTGAATTCAACTCAAAATGTATTAAAGACTTGAACATAAGACCTGAAACTAAATCTCCAAGAAGAAAATATGGGGGAAAACCTTGACATTGGCCTTGATGATTTTTTGGATCTGACAACAAAAGCACAGGCAACAAAACTGAAAATCAACTGTGGGACTGCATCAAACTGAAGTTCCTGTGCCACAAAGGAAACAATTAACAAATGAAAAGAAACCTATGAAATGGGAAAAAATATTTGAGGGCTACACATCTGATAACGGGTCAATATGCAAAATATATAAGGACTCCTACAACTCAGTAGCAAAAAAAATAAATAACCCAATTAAAAAATGGGCAGAGGATCTGAATAAACATTTTCTGAAGAAGATACACAAATAGCCAATAGGTACATGAAAAGATGCTCAACATCACCAGTCATCAGGGAAATGCAAATCAGAAGCATAATAAAATATCACCTTACACCTGTTAAGGAATCTATTACCGCAAAGACAAGATACAACAAATGTTAATGAGGATATTGAGAAAAAGGAACCCTTGTACATGTAAGTTAATACAACCATTTGAACAGATTACAGAAGATCTTCAAAATTTAAAAATAAAACTACCACTTGATCCAGTAGTCTGACTTCTGGTTATATATCAGAAGGAAATGATCACTGTCTTGAAGACTTATCTCCATTGCCATGTTCATTGCAGAACTATTCACAATAGCCAAGATATGGAAATAACATAGGTATCTGCCAATAGATGAATGGCTATAGAACATGTGATTAATATATATATACAATGGAATATTATTCAGTCTCCAAAAAGAGGGAATTTCTGTTATTTATGACAACATGAATAGACCTCAAGGGCATTATGCTAGGTGAAAGAATCCAGACAGAGAGGAACAAATACTCTATGGTATCACTTAAATTAGGAATTTAAAGAAGAAAAAGTTAAACTTATAGAAACTGACAGTAGAATTAACAGTTGCCAGGGGCTGGGGTGAGGAGGGATGGCAAGATGTTGGACAAAGGGGACACACTTTCAGTTATAAGAAGAGTTAATTCTGAGAATTTAATGTACAGCATGATGACTATAGTTAATAATACTGTATTGTATACTTGAAATGTGCTAAAAGCGTAGATCTTAAATGTTCTCCCTAAAAAAAAGTAACTATATGAGATGATGGATGTATAATAAACTTGATTATGGTAATCATTCCACAGTGTATACTTAAATCATCACATTGTACCCTTTAGCATATATTACAATTTTATTTGTCAGCCATATTTTAAGTAAGCTGGGTACAAGACCAATTGGAAAATTTGTTTGAGAATCAAAATGAGTCAAAAAATGCTGCCCTCATTCATTCACTAGCTTAACAACATTAACCAGACTGTATTGTCTATCTATCCCAATAAATTAAACAATAAAATGATCATTTTAGCATTTTAAAAAAGGTATACATAGTCATATCAGATTAAATATTTGCCCCAACTATATGTTGACCATATGAAACTCCAAATATAGCACAAATATTTGCCCCAACTATATGTTGACCATATGAAACTCCAAATATAGCACATAGGCAGGTTAAAAATTAAAGGACGGAAAACATGTGCAATGCAAATACTAGTCACAGGAAAGCAAAAGTGGCTAGGACTACATTAATATCAGACAAAGTAGACTTCAGAGCATAGAAAATTACCAGAGACAGAGAGAGACATTATATGATTGTAACAGTCTATCCCACCCTCCACAAAATAGTAATACAAAATATGTTTGCACCAAACAATAGAAGTGCAAAATATGTGAAGCAAAAACTGGTTAAGACTGAAAGGAAAACTAGTTAAGTCCACAATTAGAGTTGGAGACTTCAACACCCTTCTGTCAACAATTTATAGAATAACTAGACAGAAAATTGGCAAGGACATAGAGGTGCTCAACACTACCATCAACAAGCAAACTATAATTAATGTTTACAGAACATTCCACCCAACAGCAGACAACTCATTTTTTTCAAGTGCCCATGGAATATATACCAAAATAGATCATATTCTGGGCCATCAAACAAAGCTCAACAAACTCAAAAGATCTGAAGTCATACAGAATATGTCCGTATATCACAATGGAATCAAACTAGAAATGAATCATAGAAAGATAACAAGAAAATCTCCAAAGCCCTGGAAACCAAACAACTCTTCTAAATACTCTCTGTGTCAAAGAAGTCTCAAGGAAATAAAAGTGTGCATTAGACTGAGTGAAAATAAAAATGCAATATGTCAAATTTTATAAGACACAACTAAAGCAGTGCTGAGAAAGGTAATTTATAGAAACTTGAAGCATTCATTTTAAAAGCAAAAAAAAATCTCAATTCAATGATCTAAGTTCATATCTCAAAACCTAGAAGAAGAAAGGCACTTTTACAAGAAGCAGAAGGAAGAATATACTAGAAAAGAGAAGAGCAAGAATTAATGAAATTAAAACAGAAAACAATGATCAATGAAACAAAATGTTGATACTTTGAAAGATGAAAGTATTAATAAACCTCTAACAAAACTGACAAAAAAAAAATGTGAAGGCCCAAATGACCAATAGCAGAAACAAAACATGCTTTTCTCCAGGACATCTTTCCAGACCCCTCCGAGGAGGCCTGCATCTGCCTCCAGTGTGCCTTCCTGTCCACTGGCCCATCTGTTTAGAAAAATAAGTTCATTATATGCCCATCAGTTTCACTGAAACTCTCCTTCCATCCTGCAGTTAATAGTACATAGCAGGTACAAAATAAAATGGGTATTGTCAAAACAACCACTAAAATAGTATTGGAAAAAGAGATTCTTGCTTTTTACCAGTTTTCCTAGGTAGCCCCACACTTGAACTACTTTTGTAATTTGTTTATGAATGTCCAGCTGGAGGGGAATGTGCTCCAAAGAATGAGGGTGTGTCTTGCCTCGTGGGTAGGTGTTGCCAGGTAGACACAGTCATATCATTCAGTAAGAGGAGGCTGAGGGCTTGAGGGCAGTAACAGAGCTTAGGAACAGCAAGAACACCAAGCAGAAGTAAAGAGAAGGCAAACAAATACTATGAGATGCAAACCCCACAAGGTCAGAGATGGTCAGTCAGTTGAGATTTAGTGACAGCCACCATGGAGAAAGCACATATTTCAGCAGTACAGGTCAGCCAAGAAGTAATGACCAACTTATAAGCCATGTATATCTCCTGATCATCTTAGCCTTGGGTTGAGCTAATGGCCGAGGTCTTGCCTAGTTTTTGAACTAATTAAAGAACTAATTCTGGAGCTTAATAGAGTTATTCATTTAGAGTGAGCCCAGGTTAGACCCTTATTAGTATTGGCTTATCTCTTTAATTAACTTTTAATTGGGATATAATTCTTGGGGACAGGTGTCATAAGCAAAATATTTTTTATGTAATGTTATTACAGAAACCCAATTCTGACCATACAGAGATCTGACATTCAAGCAGAATTGGTTTGCATTTTAGAATCTACATGCTTTCCTCTCTCTCTTGTTCTAAGTGGGATTCAGTCATTCCCAAAATCTCTGAAGTTTGGTTTAAAGAAGTTAAAGAACTTTGGCTTAAGTCATGTTTTCTATGATTCAAGTCATGTTTTCCAGGTTTCTTTTTTTTTTCAGTTTCCTTCTCAACAATATTTACAGCTCTTCTAATAGAAAATTAATTTCCCCTGTTTGGTTTAAAATATATAGGTAATTTAAGAATTTTGAAATGTGGATGTTGAAAATTGAAAAAGTACATAGGGCTGAAAATATGATGGCACATTGGGACATCCAAACAATTAGAGGCACTAGTCATTTTATAGCCTCAATTAGTTGGCACATGAAAGAAGATACATCTGCAAACACAGACATAAACGGTGCCTTTATGCTTCTATTGTTAATGGCTCCAGATATAGACTTTGGAATTGTATCTATGGCTTATCTAAATTCAGTTTTAAATTGAATATTTGTTGAAGTTTTACTATGTGCCTGGCACAATTAGAATTTAAAAAACAAAACAACAAGACCCCTACTGCCTAAAAATTTACAGTCTCTCAAAGAGTCAAACCTTGTTGAGACCTGTGATGTGGGATGTGGTCACAGCTTCAGAGACATGTGCAGGGAAGACCCCCCGAGATAGGATGCTCACATCAGACCAAATAAAGGGCTTCATAGATAAGATCACCCTCTGTTGTGATGTCTTTAGCTTTAACCATAGGAATATGTCCCCAAACAATTATTTGTTCATTTATAAATTCCACGAACCTTCATAGGGTGTCCGTTACGATCTGGACCAGGCCCTGGATATTCAGAGATGATTAAGGCACATCCATGCCTTCAGGGAGGTTTTAGCAGTCAGATGAGCAAGAGGTCACTGCCCTTCAGGATGTGTGGGTGATGTGGGGGCACACAGAGGCTAACAGGTGCAGCCCTGTGGGCTGGGAAAGCTTTACGGAGAGAGATGACATCTGCGCTCAATCCGAAAAGCAACTCTGGCATTAACCAGGTGTAGAGGGATGAAGAAGGCGTTTCATTAGGCAAAGGGAACAATTGTATGTGCAAACTTCACAGGCAAGAGAGAGTAGAGCATATTTAGGGTATGTACAGGAAACCGTGGATAGAGGGGGTGATAAAAAGATGATATTGGGAATATTAGCAGAAGCCTGGCTGTTTCAAAGGCAAAAAAAGCAAATCTGACCATGCCGTCCTCTTGTTAGAATCCTTCCACTGCTTCCTGTCGCCGATGCCCCAAATGAGATGTTTGGGAGTGCCTGTGTTTGTGTGCACTAATCGTGCTTTTTATGTTCTATATTTTGTGACGCTTTGACATTCTGGGGCCCTGGGGAACCCCAGGAGGGACTGCGCCTCTCAGGGTTACCTGACTTAGAGATAGCAAGCAGCAAGCACACCTTTGATATGTAAACCAACCAACCCGGAGCCCCTATCCCAACCACCTCCTTTACCAAACTCTCAGACACCAAACCAGCATTCTCCCTGCCCTAAGTCACCACAGGGCCAGGTACCAGAGAACTAGGGACCACCTACCCCTATAGCCCAGAGCGCACCCAAATTACCAAACTGGCCAAATCATAGTTAGCACTTACCTACCTCTTAAGACACCTACCATGCCTCACTCATTCCATCCTGTGAAAACCCCAGAAGGCTCTGTCCGGTACTTTCCCCTCACCCCCTCCCTTCTCTTGACCAACCTTGGGCTTCCTGTGTGTCCCTGACAGACGTGGCATGGCCCCTCCTCTTGGGAACTGAGTAACAAGCTATCTCTTCAATACTATTCAGTCATCTCCTGGTCTGTCCTCTGCACCATATCTGATTTAAACAAATCCTGGGTACATCTGAGTACAGTGTGGGGCCTAGAAAGGGACTGATGTAGGTTAGGTTTGTGCTACAGGAAGAGCGCTTTGGAGTGTCTGTGCAGACAGAGGTTACACCGGGGTGAAGGTGGAAGCAGGAAGAGCAGCTAAGAGGCTGGTGCAGCGACACAGACGAGAGATGGGGAGGCCTGTCCAGAGGCAGGAGCAGGGGGAGAAGGTGTTAGGGGACAGCTCCTCAGGGAGGACCTGGAGCTGAGGGGCTGTGGTGGCTGACGGGGGTGTGCGCAGTGAGGAGTGAGGAAGGCTTGCACATGGCTCCCGTTTGGACGCCTTGGTGGATGGGGTGCTGTTTGTTTGGCAAGAGCAGGTCTGGTATCAAGGGGTGGAAAGATGACACGCTCAGTTTTAGACGCAGTGTTTTAATGGACTGTAGGACTGATCACACGGGAAACTGATCGATGTGTCTGGAGCTCAGGAGCGAAAGCTGGTGTTGAGCGAGAACTTTAGTACCATCAGCATGGAGGATAAAATGAAAACTGTGGGAATAAACCAGCACCTCCAAGGAGAGTCAGTGAGAGGCAAGGACAGAAACCTAGAGAGCAGCAAGATCTGAGGAAGAACAGAGGAAATGTTGCCTCCCTAGGAGCCTGGGAAGAAGCAATGGAGGGGGCAGGAGGCCAGCCAGGAAGGACTAAGAACAGGCAGAGGAGCTGACGGTGTCAGTGGTGCTGGACAGGGGGTGGGGCCAGGAAGGTCTCAGGACGTCCCGAGCAAAGGCAAGGCGTCAGGGGACAGAGACGCTGCGTGTGGTTGATTCTCACAGCGGTGCCTCCTTCCTCCGCCCGCCTCCAGAGTCAGCCCAGCGGGGGTGGGGGCCGAGGCCCGCCCAGGAGAGGCGGGAGCATCTGCCATGGGCCATTCATAAGGCCGCGGCCTAAGCAGGAGGAGCGCGGTGGTGCTCTGAATCTTACGTTCTACTGCTTCTCCCTCCAGGCCACGCCAACTGCTGCTCCTGTTAAGGAGGGAAACTGCTGATTTTGTGTTTTGTGTTTCTGCTTTTCTTAAAAAACAGCATAAATGCAGTGAGGCCGGACAGGTGATATCAATCAATATATGAACAGTGCCTTTGTGTCTCCGATACTGTGGTGCAGCACCGGGTGGAAGCACATCACCCCTAACACCCCATTCATTTCTCTAGTGTTCAGGGGCTGTGAGACAGACGGTGGGCATTCCCAGCTGGGAACTGTCCACACTGAAGGTTATTTAAAAGCAAATTCTTTCTTTTTTCTTTCCAAATAATGGACTTAACTTTTCTAAAGACTTTGTAGAATGGCTAATCTGGTCAAGGCCAGGGGTGACTGTGAGAAAAGAACTGGGGGGTGGGGTCGCAGTCTCCTGGCATATAGTTAGTGGAATGAAGGAATGAGTGAATGAATGAATGAAAATATGACTGCAAAGTGCCTGGCACTTTGGTGCAGTAGATGACAGCCTCGTTATTGCTTCTGTTCCTGCCAGTCCACTTCCCCTCTTCTCTCCTCCTTCTACAGTGCTCAGTTCCCCTGGCAGTTTTAACCATCTTTTTCTCCATCAAGAGCCTTTTAAATTAAAGAGGAGGTGGTTCCAAAATCAGTATTTTCCTTTATGAGAAGGAATGAGGGATGGCTTTCCTATTTTCCTATTTTCGTTTTTCTATTTTTTTCCCCCTCTTTGTTAGATCATAGCGATAGGGAAGAAAAATATCACATCACAGGACAATGATAGTGAGACCAAGGGCAGAAAGGACATAGCGTGAAGTGGAAGGGAAAAGGAAAATAGTTAAAGATCAGAGAATATCTTGAAAACAATTTCAAAAATATAAAATGCGCTCATTATTTTAAATCTTTTATCAATTTAAATTAAATAACAAAACAGGAAGAAAATCTATCGATGTCATAAATGGATAAAATTGCATTGCAGGGAATTGAGCAGAATTCCAGTCATTCGATCCAGGTGAATATAGGAGAGGAGTGATAAATAGTGGCAGGGAGTAGGGAGCACAAAGGCACAGGACAAGTAATACTGTCTCCACCTTGACTGGACTCCAGTTCTCCTGGACATCCCAGTCCATCCTGATACCCATGGTCAGGTGCACCTGGGTCCATGTTGCCTCAACACCTGGTTACTAGTACCACCATCACATGGGGGTTCTAACCACTCCACACCGATGGTGAGACTGGATTCTTGGAGGCTGCACCAGCTTGGAAGTCAGCCAGCGGTCACTGCTCCCCTTGGACACCACAGCATACAATGCTATGAGCTCCGCCCACCAGGCCCACTGGGTTCATCCCCTAACTCAGGGCCCCTTATTCAGAGCTCCCTCTGATGTTCCCATCAACCCCATTGCTGAGCTTCTGATGTACCATTTGTCCATATTGAGAGGGTTATGAGAGTTCAGAAGCTGTTTCAAGACAACACACAATTCCATTATGGAACAATGATTTTGTTTGATATTTTTCATGTGTGATTTAAGAAATAATTGTCTGTGAGTGGCAACCATGAGGAAATCAGCTGAAAACAGAGAAAAAAGGAAAACACTGAGTTAGAAAAAAAAATACCTGTTCTTAGGGAATTACTGGCTAATATCTTAGAATAGTTAGTGTCTCATATCCAGTGCTGAGAAATGGCGCTGTGCTTTGGGAGAACTAAGAGGGTTGGCTGTTTGTCTATCAAGCAACATTCCAACAACGGAACCACATCAGTGCAAGTTCAGCCTGCTGCTCTTTGTAATATCACACCAGGAAAGAAGTTAATATCACTTTATAAAATCCTTTTTGAAAAAGACTAGTGGTTGAAAAGTAGTTCAATTGCACAAATACTAAGCCTTTATTATTCCTGAAATGCCACTTATAAAGGCATAATCCCTGATATGCATGAGCCCACAATACAGAAGATGAAATATATTAGCAAATAATTTTAGGTCCATGTGTCTAGATTCAGATTATTCTCCTCTATGAGACCAGGCCACCACTTCAATTTGTACAACTTGTTGCAGATACTGATTTCTATTAGAACATAAATAAGGGAAAGTTAATTTTGCCTAAGGGGTGAAGAAAGAAAAGCAGATCAGGGGAAAATTAGAGGTAGATGACAGTAAGTTCTTCCTGAAGGATGATTGGTAGTTTGTTACACTGCATGCTCCATGAGCATACGCTAGTTTGCTCACTTTTATGTCTCCAAACAATATCTGGGACAGAGAAAAAAAGAGCAATAAGAGTCCAAGCAGAAGAAACACATGAGAGTGATTTGAGAATGATTAATGTATAGTAGTTAAGGCAAAGCTAGCTGTTAGTTTATAACAAATAAACTACAAAGACTTAGTGACTACACACAATATAATTTATTTTCCAGTTATGGAAATGCCCAGTGTGGATATGCATTGTTGGCTGGTGACTTTACTCCATATAGTAATTCAGGGACCCAGGCTTCTCATAGTTTGTGGCTATGCTATAACCTAGGGCCTCAAATGTTTTGCTTCCAGCTGAAGGAGAACAGGTGAGAAGGAAACCTACTCCTCTGACATCACCACTTAACTCCTTGAGGATAAATGACACACTGTGCTTGCCCTCATATTCTGGGGATGAGAACTGGTCATGGTTCTCAGCCTAGACACAAGGGAAGCTGGAAACTGTAATATCTGGCTGGGCAGCCACTTCCCAGAAACCACTCTACAATGTGGAAGCAGTGAATTGTTGGTGAGCAGTTAGTCATCTCTGCTACAGAAATAATAAGTTCCTGAGGCAAAAGGACAGGAGGTAAGAGTGGGAAGGTGAGCAGCCCGGGGCCACATTGTGTCCTTATTATGGAAGAGTTTATGTTGCAAGAAACATTCCAGAGGTGATGTGAAATAATTTTCTGGAAAGAAAGAACTTTAGCTGTAGGAAGCCTAAGGTATGGAGACAAAACTGAAGTTAAGATACTTTTCATGTGCCTGTTTTTCAAAGCCCCAGTGCTCCAAAGCTCTTCGTGTTTCCATAGTCCCACATGTTTCTGCTTCTCTCAAAAACCTCTTTAAGCGGGGAGGACCTCAAGTGTGTCTCTGATTGAACCATGAATCCTCTTCCGCTTCACCAGGAGGCTGGCCCAGTTGAAATCTACTTCTTGATGGTCTAAAATTCTCCCTTTTAGTATAGCACAAAGTCAGACTTTACATTTATTGTTGCCAAGGATGCCAATTAAAATTCAGCTGTATTTTTTTTCAGTGGGTGAAGATTAGACAGGGCGAAAACATTTCAGCTGACATAAATAATGTTCGCCAGCTGTGAGGTGTGTTCCATAAAGAATGATTATAACTGTAGGCTGCTGCTACCCCAGGACTTGTACTTAACAGTTTGTATAAAGACTGCATTTCAAATTCAAGTTTTAGAGAACTCTTTACTCGCTTGGCCCAAACTCCTCCAACATCCAGGACTTTGGAAAAGCAGCTCATGCTCCTTTTCCTTCCAGATAATGCTTTGAGGATTTAGTTAACGTTTGGCCAAGCTGGTCTACATTTTCAAAGGACTCAGTGGTTGGTTCTGATGGATTTTTGCTTAAAAAATATCTAAATCTAGAAAATCTGTATTGGTTTAGCAGTTCCTGATTCACATCCACTAGGATCTTCAAAAGCCATCACCCACCTTCTAAACATGTTCTGGGTGGGAAAGCACCAGTGTAGGGGAGGTCTGGGGTCTGAGCGGGAGCCTTATCCTTCTACCTGTCACACTCACTTCCTTCACTGCACAACTGTGGGTGCACACAAGTGTGACAAGGGGGTGCAGCTCACTTAGGGGTCCTGAGACCATAATTTGGGCAACGTTGCATTCTTGACATCCAGATTCCAGTGAATTGGGGTATGAAGTGCTGAAATACAGATCACTTCTCATTTCTTGGCTTTATCTGAGGATGCATTAGTTCCTTGTCTCCCTTAAGTCTACCACCAAGTATGTGGGGATCTCACCTCAAGACCGTGAGGCTCAAGCATGAGCAGCTACTCCCGAAAACCTGAGGCTGGTTTCACGCACTTGTCGTCCCTTTGCCCTCCTCGCCCTTGGCAGATGCCCTCATCCAGGCATCGACTGAGACCCAGGCTCTTTGGTGGGAGCTTCTCCACACTGTCCTCTTCACCCTGCCTCTTCTCCTGCCTGCCCGTCCCCGAGAAGCCATGACTCCCCCGGGCTGGCCAGCTCGCGCCCTCCTTTCTCCTCTAGGACTTCATTTCATCAGTGATCTCTCTGCTCTCAGAACTTCACATTTGCAGGGTTCTTCACATGTAGATAAACAGCCAAGTCCTTCATGCTTTTAAATGTCTCCCTGGCACTGCTCCTTCAGCTACTCTCAGGTCCGCCCCTTTCTACCCACCTTCTATTCCTTTCTCTTCTCCCCCAACTGTTTTATACATGTTTTCCTCATTTCTCTTCCTTGACGGCCGCACCTTCCAATCCAGCTTCCAACCTCTGCTGTGTCACTGGTTCTCCTCCTAAACTTTAGAAACACTTTCCCTGCCTCTTGTGTCAGTATTCCCCTAGGAATTATCCGAAGCTTCCGCCTATCTGTAGAAATCACATTTAATTTTGGAGTTTCCGTGGTCACTTTTATGCAAACAGATCAAGTAGGAAGGAACTTCTCTTATGATCCATTTAGCCACATTGTAACAAGAATGCTCAACTCAGAAAGCTGTAATTCAGAGTACAGTTGAGCAATAGTTCTGTGGGAGGCATAATACAATGCAAGAAATTCTTGCTTTAAAAACTCAGAGAAAGGCTAGTGTTCGGACTCCATTTCTGAACATTAGTTTTCTTAAAAGAAAGTGAAAAGTTTGGACAAGACAATATCTAGGTTTCTTTCACCTCACAAAGTCAATGATTTGTATATTTTTAAAAGATATTTTATTGCCCTTAAGTTCTCAGAAAAAAAAAACTAGAGAGATAATTTTGCTTTAAGAGTTCTGTAATATTTCTTCATAAAAGATATTTAAGGAAATTAACTTCTTAGTATTTTTTTTATTAATTTGAAGGACAGAGCATTAGGGGAAAGTTCAATTTATAGTTTAAATATATTGACTTGTCAATACAAGAGCCATACAAAGAGAACACATGGTAGGATTCAGATGTAAGATTTGGGGCTACCATAATAAAAGATTAGAGTTATTATTTTCAAAATCACTTCCTGTGTTCCAGATACCTAGGTTTAGAAAATGCTCACAAGTCTGGCCTAAATTCATTTCTTTAGGTGGAAGTTGTTACATTTTGTTTGTCACAGGTTGCTGAAAAGTACACTTACACTAAATACTAAAGCCTTCAATCAAAAGAACTACAAAATCTGACAGTGTGTGTGCCAAAAATAAATTCCTTTTCCTTTTTAATGGGGTGTCTCAATAGAACTTTAAACGTGTGACTGACCCAAGACCATTCCCCTTGTCACCTTCATCCGTGCCCATGCATAGGTGTGAGCAGGAATTCGCAGCTGTGACACTGGCTTTGCTCAAAGCGGCTGCCTTGACTGATGCCAACAGTCTAGCACTTAAAGGTCTAGCCTCTTATGTTTCCCCCTCTTTCAAGACAGTGTGAGGTCAGCAGTCTGGCATTTTACAAGATCAACTAGAAGCCAAAGTTAACAGTAGGGTGAGTTTAAAAGGAACTAATTTGATTTTTTAAAAAACTTCTGGTGTACTAATTACTCAGGTACACATTTTATTTTCATTATAGAGAATATAGCCAGTGGTTCTGTGACATCTTTCTATGTGGACAGAGAGTAACTATACTAGTTGGGGTGAGGGTTTAGTAATGTATGTAACTGTTGAGTCACTGTGTTATAGAATTGAAACCAACATAATGTTCTTTATCAACTATACTTCAATTAAAAAAATTGTTTTAATTACACATTTAAATAACAAGCAAATTGTCTTTTAAGCTATGCAATACCATATGAGGCCAGAGCTATACAAATAGTACTATTCAGTGAATTTCAGGTTTTTTTTTAATTCCCTTTCTTGAAGTTTGTAATCAGTGTTTCAGTATATATATATAAAAAAACATGAATGGATAATTCAAAATAGCATATCATTAAAAATAAAAATGTCTCTAGATCTCTCCATTGATATACATTTCCTATGTAGGAAAGACCTTTCGGCCCTGTTTTAACCCTTTTCCTTCAGTTCTGCCAGATGGGCTTTCCCTTTCCTGGGCTCCTCTCTGCCGGCCCATCACTGCTAGGGACCTTCTTCCACCCTCATCGTCAGTTCATAGCACATCTCGGGGGGAGCCTGGGGGGAGCTTTAGTGGCTGGCATTATGGTCAAATCAAAAGGTTCATCAGAGCCTTCTGGCTGTTCCTCCTTCACTCACCATCTGTGGGTCTGGTCCTACTCTGCTTTGCTCATCGCTCCCAGGATGGCCCCTGGCTCAGACCCCACCCGGCTTTGGGGTTCTGGCTGTTCACCGCAGCTCCAGTGGGATGGGCCCGAGGAAATGATGCAATCCAATCTTCCTCTCAACAATTGACCCCATGACCCATGTTTAGCTCTGCATATTGTTGACAGAGATCCACCGTGAGCCACTATGTTTGATTTTGTCTTTTCTCTATTGAATTAGGCAATCTGTTTCTATACGTATAGTTGAATATGGCCATATCTGATCCAGGAAACACATCTCAAGCAGAGAATGAAGATGCATCATGAAGGTCAGATTCTTGATCAGCTTTTCCTACTAATAAACTCAGTACTAAGAAATGGGAACATTAATCATGAGTAATTCAAAGACCCATGTAGCAAAATGACCCTAGTGAAAAACCACAGGAGAGAAGTGATATCACCAACATGGCAAGATAGAAGGCTTTGACTCCCTTCTCCAGTGAATGCCTTGAATGTATAGCTACAGATGAATCAGTTTCCTCTGAGAGATATGCAGGAACTAGTTGAGTAACTCCTATCATTGAGCAACTGATAAAATACCCACATCAGAATGGGTAGGAAAGCCGAGACACACTCACTCCATAAACTTCACTCTGGCACAGAGCCTTATAATTGGAAGGAACCCTCAGTTTCCAGCTTTGCCCTGAGGAAAAGGGTTTGAGCCACATATCCAGCTGTCAGCTCTCAAGGCTTCCACATGAAAGATGAATCCTTGACTCACCCAGCTCTGAGAGCCGAGGGGGCTTGCATTACTGAGAGCCACAGGACCACAGCAAACAAAGAAGCAGTTAAACTGGCACAAAAGCACTTCCCTTATCTATTCCCCGTGGGTGCAGCACAGAGGGAACATACAAAAATTACCCTTTCCCAGTTTTAACCTGGAAGGGGTTTGGCTTCATTCTTTCTCAGCTGCTGCCGAAGGGTCTGGCTTTAATCAGCCTGCACAGGAGAGCTGGCCGAGATTCTCCTAGGAACCTGAAAGAGACAGAGGCACTTCTCCAGCTTTCTCCCTCCAACAATAAAACCAAGTCACCAGCTTCTCCCTGGAAGGATGTGTCCACATCTCTAGCACTGCAGCTTTTACCACTGCCACTTGAGGGATGGGCCATCAAATCATTTAGCTCTGACGGCCCATGTGGCTTAGCATTCACCAGTTCCAATCACCATATTAAATCAAAAAGCAGTTTTCAAATGGATAAACAAGCACTTCTCATAGCTGTCCCCACTCCAAGGCTCAGTGCAGAGAGAACAGGTAAAAATGCCCATCTCCTTATTTCTCCCTGGATGGGATTTGGCTGCAGAGTTTCCCAGCTGCTGCCTGAGGTTCTAGCTTCTGATTGGCCTGTACATGGGAACTGATTGAGATCCTCTCGAGAACCTGAAATAGCTGGTGGGCATGTCCCCTGCCACCTCCCTCCAACTCACTCCAGCAGTAAAACCAAGTCTCTGGCTTCTCTTAGGAAGGAGCTTCTCCACACATCTGGAACACCAACTGCCATCTAAGAGACTAGCTCCCAAGTCACCTACCTCTGGGCTGACGGCTCAGCATTCATGAGCCCCCCAGGGCACAGAGAAAGGTCATTCTGTTTGAGCACACAAGCGCTCCCAGCAATCATTCCTTCAGGCTCAGCACAGAATGAGTAGGTAAAACCACGGAGCTCCAGGTTTCTCCCTGAAATGAGCTAGACTGCATATCTAATATCCTGACCTTCCCAGCTTTTGTTGTCTGACAGGTCACGCGATCAGCAGTCCTCTGGGAGCCTGAGCAGGTACGGAGCATTTCCCCAGGACACTGACCGGTCTTGGCATATCCTCTTCTACTGGGAGTCACCAAGAATAAAGAGGCAGTTTTTGGACAATCCCAAGGTTTGAGAGGCAACCAAGAGATCAGGCCAGGCTGACTGATAAGGTTCATCTCCTTCACGGGCCGCGTCTGTCAAAACTGGGAGAAGATGGCTTTTTTATCTAATGTGCAGAAACCAAGAGGGAGTCAAGGAAAAAGAAGAACCGAGGGAATATGTTCCAAACAAAAGAACAAGATAAAACTTGCACCACTCACAAAAATTAACTCAAAATGGATTATAGACTTGAATGAAAGAAGTGAAACTATAAAAATTTTAGATAAAAAAGATAGGAGATAACCTCGTTGACATCGATCATGGCAATGGTCTTCTGGATTTGACACCAGAAGCAAAAATAAACAAGTGCAACTACATCAAATTAAAAAGCTTCTACATCAACAAAATGAAAAAGCAACCTATGGAATTGGAGAAAGTATTTCCAAACCATATATCCAAAATGGAATGTGTGGGTAAAATTGCAATATTTCCAGAATCTCTCGCTTGGCTTTAGTGCATCTCCATACAATGGGTGTTTCCAGGGGCTGGAGAAGGGTAGTCCATGTCCATGTCAATATGTCATTATAAGGGTGAGTGAGGGCTTATCTGCACCAGAGAGGTTGGGTGGGGGGCCTTTCTTCGCAGCCTGGTACAAGAGTCATGGGGGATCAGAAGTGGACAACTGCTCGTAAGAAATGAAAGAGTTTCTCGCACTTTATTTCTCCCTTCGACTGATTTCGGTTTTGAAGGTATTTGCCTCAGGATTTCCCCAGAAATTACAGAGTGTATATCCAAAATATAATTCATCTAACTCAAATATATAAATAGCTCAATTTAGCAAATGAGTGTAACTCTGGGAGAAAATCTAGGGGAAAAATACCTTTGAAACCAAAATAAGTTGAAGGGAGAAATAAAGTTTAAGAAATTGGTTTATTTCTTACAAGCAGTCGTTCCATCTCTCTCTTAACCAGGCTCCTGCAGAAGAGAGCTCCACCCAACCTCTCCAGCCCAGATAAACCCTTGTTTGCCCATGTAATTACCTATTGATATGGAGATGGACTACTCTTCACAGTTTGGAATCACCTATTGATATGCAGATGTGCTATCACCAGGCGAGAGATTCTGGAAATACTGCGATTTTACGCACAGCCCACCCCTCCAGAAATCTTGCCTCACAATCTACATGTTCTCCATCTTCTGCAATGGCCCCTGTGCGAGAATACTAGAGCATTGTAACCAGACTAATGACATACAACAACAAGAGTAATAAATTCATGATAATCCTCAAACCAGAGCCTTCAGATATTTTCAAAATTCCAGGCAGATTAAATCCACAGCTCGCCCATTCCACAGGTGGTCAGTAGCTGAACAGGTAAGGAGTTCAAAGTAATAATCATGCAGCAGCTGCAGCCAGGGGGCGGGTCCAGCCCACAAGGACTATAGAAGAAAATAACCTTATGGGCGATAAGATACATATTTTTATGACACCAGCCTAGGAAAATCTTGTCTATCAGGTAGGATAAGTGCAAGAGAGTAGTCCTGTGACAGGACAGTGGTAGGAATGGGATCTCGTTCTGGTCTAGTACACCAGATTTTCACCCCCCTCCCTGTGGGAGTTACAGATGGGACAATATATAGGGCCACTGTAGCTACATGCACTGGCCATAAAAATAAAATAAAACTTTCCCGTAAGATGCTCTTACCTCCCAGATGTTTTGGATACACTACCATGATCTTTGGGGGCCATGCTGCTGTTACTCCAAGAACACACAGGAGGCCAGCTTCCAGGCCTTTTCTCCAAGGTGCCAGAAGGGCCAGCCATTGTTTGTCCATGTATTATAATGTCCAGGGCCACATCCACTTAACAGAGTCTCCAGGGTTTAATGCAGATGGGGCTGGCAGCAGGCTGTTGCTCTTCTGGCATATCCTGGCTTCAAAAACTCCTCTTTGGTTTGCATATACAGTTGTATGGGAGAGGCGGCAATGTGAGCATGTCCACAGGGCTCAAGGCTCCTTTTTGGGGCTTCTCATTCAAAGGCCAGAGCACTGTCCATAAGTGACTGACCAGCCCAGGAGACTACTGGTGTCTGACTTCAGGCCAGGTTTCAACGCACTATTATACCTCTCTATCATTCCTGCCCCAGTAGGGTTACATGAAACTTCCGCTTTATTCCAAATTGCTGCACCCATTCTTGTAATGCATGTCTAGTAAACTGGGTGCCTTGATCGCTTTCAATTACCTGCGGCCGGCCATAGGCTGCAAAGAGACGCTCCAGGCCCCTCTTGGTGGTTGGGTGATCTGCACTATGTGCAAGAAAAACAACCAATAGGCCAGTAGCTGTATCCATGCAAGTCATGGCATACCGATATCCTTCTGATATGGGCAGAGACCCAGTACAGTCTATCTGCCACCTGACAAGGGGTATTGACCCCTTTACTATTTCCCATGTTGCTGTGGGACTCAGTGTAAGTCCCTCTTAGAGTACACAAGGCACTCCTTCCGGGCTCTGCTGACTTCCTCAAAGGACAATGAAAAGACCACTGATGAGCTATAGCCCACATTGTCTTTTGTCCCACATGCAACAAATGCTGATGTGACCATTGGGCTACATTAGAGGCAGGCTTTCCTTCTGGCACCTGGGCCAGTGTGTCTGCTTCATCATTCCCTGGGGATGCCAAAAACAAATGGCTAGTCACATGATATACGGTAACTGTCTTAGTCTGACTGAAGACCCATAGGTCTTACCACAACTCTTGTCCCCAAAGGGGCTGCTCACCAATCATCCAGTTGGCATGGTACCAGGTCGGTAGCTACAGGAACAAGCCCTGATAGATGGCTCAACTGTCAGTGCAGACAGCTATGGGGGAGGGCTCCTGGATGATCACAAGTGACACTGCCCACAACTTAGCCCATTGGCTGCTCTTCCCCTCTCCATCCTCCATCCATATTGTCTCAGTCTTAGGATGGAAAGCTACAGCCCTCCACTTTAGGGGCTGCTATGACTGGAGCCATCTGTGTACCAAGCATTTTCAAGTATAGGGGCTTTTCCCTTCTGATAAGGACTCTTGGCTACCAATGGCTCAAAAGCAAGTTCTTCCTGCTTTCCACTGGTATACATCATGACCCCAGTAAGCCTTGGAGTTCTCCACTTAAGGGACTAGTAGAGAGGGTGCTATGCTGCTGTAAATATATTCCCCATTTGGCCAGTTTAGGCATCTGTGCCACACCTATCCATGGCCTTTGGGTCCAGTCTTGCACCCACCCAGCAATAGGATAGGTGGTTATTACTTCATCTGAGCTGTTCTGGTGATGGGCTCCGTAGCGAGCAACTCATGGTACACAGCAGCCAGTTGCTTCTCTATCAAGGTGTACTGCACCTCTGCTCCTTTCCATAATTGAGACCAGAACCCAATGGGTTGGCATGTCCATTCAAGCTTCTGCCAAAGACCCCATCCATAACCATCTTTGGTTACATGAACATCCTGCTCACAGGGCCTTGATGAGTCCGTTACACTCACAGACTGTACAGCCTGGACTGCTCGCTTAGCAGCAGTAAAAGCAGCTGCACGTGTCTCATCTCAGTCCCACCTGGTGCCCTTTCATACCAAGTGGTATAAGGGCTTCAGAATTTGTGCCAAGTGTGGGATAAACCCACTCCAGTACCCCCAAAAGACCCCAAAACTCTTGTAAGACTGCCACAGTGGTAGGGGTAGGGGAAGCCTGGATGTTGTCTATGACTGTCTCTGGAATAACTTTAGTTTTACCCAACCAGACCACACCCAAGAATCTGACAGACAAACCAGGTCCTGGAATCTTGGTGCTGTTCACAGCCCATCCTTTCTCCTGTAGATGTTGCAGCAGTCTAGGAACTGCCCCTTCTAAATCTGCAAGAGAATCAGATGTGAGCATGATATCATCGATGTAGTGATACAGCCACCCTGTTTGCAATTTCTTCCATGTGGCCAAGTTCTAGGCCACAAGTCCATGACAAATGGTGGGACTGTGGAGGTATCCCTGTGGAAGGACAGTGAATATCCACTTCTGGCCTTCCCATGTGAAGGCAAA